>NW_027040720.1:1261441-2522883 GCF_037179485.1 Ochlerotatus camptorhynchus
TCGCGTTCATAGTTTTCGGCTGCATTTGCCGGATTAGCGCTGGCGCTCTGCCTCCCGGACGTTTATACGTGTGTCATTGGTAGTTTTCTCGCTTTCCGGGAAGTTTTAGAATATAGAAAGAAAACGTGATTCAACATGTTAGCAAGCATCAGAAGAGATGTCGTAATCTGCGTTATTTGATTTTTTCCCGGACCAGAAATTCGTGGCATCGCGAGTGATAATTTTTAATTTCAGTTTATTTACGCGCTGCAAGGTGCGTGAAAGAGCTCGGCACAATCGGTGATGATGTTGGCTCGCTTGCAACTTTCTTTGCAAAAAAAAAAAGTGTTTTCGAAAGAAATTGATCGAAAGTGTACCAAAAGTGCTTCTGAACTTGTTTCGCAGTTGAGTGTGATGAAATTCGTGAATTCGCGGTTTATATTCAGTGAAAATTCCGTTCAGTGAAAAATCACAAAATTGCTCACCAAGTTCCCTTTTTTTGCCGTTCGACGACGACGGGCATGCGAGACAAAAATAAGCATCGTGAATGTACTCCCGGATGTATTGATTTGGTGAGTACGTTCCAGTTGAAGATTGTTCTTATACATATCTCGATTGCATTTTCGAGGGGACGTCCAAAGAGCTTTGAGATTTAGGCGTTGTTGCTTTTGCGGGCAGACGAGTTGGTCGCCGGTAAGGGTCAGTAAGTGCTGCCAGCAGATGAATCAAGAGGTATTCGAAACAAAATTGGTAAGAAATGTCCATTCAAATCGATTTATTACAGTGGAACAAATTTGAAAACTATATACGTGCCAGATTTGGAAATAATATTTTTTGAATCTGGAAGTGTGTTTATGATACCATTATCCATTTGATAAAGGTAAAGTGAACATGCGGGGCCTATTGTAAGTAAAAGTGACCTCGGAGTGGTCGTGAATTACCAGGCATTCTGAAATGGGTCACTGGAGCTGCAATAGAGCTAACACCTTCTAACTCCCGGATTTAACCTGCTTTAATTTAAGGGTAATAAAAAGCAGTTTTCTTCCATAATAACACTGCCGGACAGTGGGGGTTAGATTGTACACACACACACACACACACACAGCAAATACTCTCTAACAAATTTATGATGGTCCTGAAAAGGAACGTTTTGTCGTTATGGTTGAGTAATGCTGAGCTATTAAGGTGTTCAACAAAGATGAGACTGCTGAGCTGTATGTTGTTTGGAACGAGGGTGACACGCTTGGCATAGATGGCCCACAGTGACTCACGAAGAGCTACTGATTGCGGTGTGGCTTCTTCTTCCTTCTTCGGTGAATGGACGGTCATGTGGGCTGCAGCAACATTGCAAGTTTCATTAAGGTTTTATAGCATACTACAACTTTAAATCATGGTCTACAGAACCCTAAAAAAAACCCAAATTGGTTACTGGGGAGCTCGTTGCTTGCGGACAGCCTTTCATTGTGTACTGGAGAAAAATATTCAACGTCACGCGCCGAAAGCACTGCTGCTGCTGCTGATGACGACCGTACACCACTCACCACACGCGGTGATTGAATAAGCACCGTTCAGTGAGACCGAATGCAACTCGATTTTGTAATCTGTGTTAGGGAAAGCGCTTTTTGCAGGTAATCGGTGATAATTTTGATCACGATTGCAACAGATGGACATTTGTGTAATTTTCAATAGTGACCTATTGAAAGTTGATAAAGTGTTCATTTAAGCAGATAGAAAAGTTTCCAATCGAATTGCTTGTTTATCCACCCGCTTTTGACAGAGTTATATGTGGTCAAAACCTGACCACTTTTCGTAATGCGGTGGATTTTGGTTTTTTGAAATTGCACCCCCAATATGTAATCCTTCGTCAAAAATTAAAAATAACAAACCTTCAGTTAATTATGTTCATGGTAGTATACTGCCTATAATCGCATATCTGTCCCATATGGATTTTCGTTTTAAGATAATAACGCTATCCATTATCATTTGGCATCTACTTTCATGTTATGTGATAAAACTACGGACTTTGATCATGAAAAAAGTGAAAACAACAACAAGTCAGTTTGTCCCATCAAGCAAAGTAAGCGCATATCAGTCCCATCTTTAAATTCAATCGTCCAGAGGTCAAGTTACAGGTCTGCTTTTTGAATCGCCATATTTTTCGCTGATATAAAAAATCCTGCTAGCTTCATTGCAACTGATTTTAACTTGACAGAATTATCGATGAACTTACTATGCTTTTTTCTAATATTTACATGTAAATTGCACTTCTTAACTTCATTTGTTTATTCACCACCACACCCTGAAAATTAACCTTTGCGTCTCTGACGTATTTTGCTTACCTTAAATTTGTTGTTAATTTGGCTCTAGTTTTCTCAATTTTTTACCCATTCAAACCAAACACCCTGCAAATAATCGTTAAATTATCAAATTTTCAAGTCACACTTGTAGGTCACGTCGGATTACTGGCTCTGGATTTACACGGATATTCTTTGGGGTCTGTTCAATGGTCATGTGAGACTTTTTCATGATATATTTTTTTATTTCTAATAACACATAATTTTTCGTTGTCAAATCATAACCGAATCGTTTATATGTGACTTTGTGGATCATGCACAACATATTTCCATGCATACCGGAAATTCTAGGTTCACCAAATCGTCCAGGACATCAGTTGATTTGTTCTACTAGATCAACCAAGACTGCAATAATGTCTGTAGTATCGAAATATGTCCAATCAGATTCAAAGTATCTAAGTGAATCAGGCACAAACTATTGCCATGTATACCAGATTCTCTAGGTTCTTAAAATTGTCCTGCAGTTCAGATGATTTGTTCTACTAGATCAACCATGACTAGGATACAGTCTTTAGTATCGAAATATCTCCAAAGTTTGCACTGCAAACAGATTCATAGTGTATAAGACTTGTACTCGAAAAAAATGCACCATTTTTATCCGTGTGTAACTTTTTTATCCGTGGGTAAAAATTGATGAAAATCTGGGTATAACTAGTTTGGAGTGAATTGTTTACATGTGCAAAATTTCATAACAATCGGTTCAGTGGTTATTGAGATGTCATCGAAACAAGAAGAAAATCGCCGGAGAATTTTGCGCGCCGTCAGCGAAAATCCGACTGCGACTATGAGATGGATCGGAAGACAACTGGGAATCACCCATACAACTGTGTCTCGGGTGGTAAAGTCGTTTAAGGAGTCCCAGACGACCGAGCGGTGGGCTGGAAGTGGAAGAAAATCGAAGACAGCTGACCCTGTGAAGGCCCGGAAGGTGTTGGATTATTCAGGGTGTCGACTACCTGAAAAAAACCTGGAAAATCAGGGAATTTCAGGGAATTCTATTTTTGATCTGGAAAGTCAGGGAATGTCAGGGAATTTTAGTGTAGGTCAGGGGAAAAAAATGTTGATCACATTGCAAAAAATCATGTGTGGGACACATAAAAACAATCTTTGAAATTTTATCAGTGCATGACGTCAAAGGTTTTTGGGAAGACCCCGGGCATCAGATCTGCTCACTGCGTTTATGGACGCCCTTGCCGGTATCTCTTCGATCAAGCTGCTGCAAGTGTTCATGAATGAGCCCAATGTGAATTGAAGCTAGAGGTACAAAAAGGTGGCGAGAAACTGATAGATCTGGGATGCTGTGCACACTTAGATTATTTTACCAAAATCTGTGAAATTTTACCGAAATCTCAATTGCTGAACGTTTGGTAAAAAGTTTGGTAATTTTTCAAAGATTTCCTGTAATTTTTCAACGAATATCTGTGAAAAATCACAGGAAAATCTGTAAAAAAATCACCGAATTGTTTACCGAAAGTTCAGCTGTTGAGATTTCGGTAAAATTTCACAGATTTCGGTAAAATAATCTTAGTGTGTGGGCTGTATATTTTGCATAATGCATTCAAGGATAGTGTTCGTAGTATCAGTTGGGATGTTGTCAAATATTTGCGTGGTATCTACAATATCTTCAAAGATGTACCAGCAAGATGAGCGATATCACGATGTATTCTGGATCTACCATATTCCCGCTAAAGTTTTGCGGTGACCGATGGTTGGAAAATAGTGCTGCTGTTCAGAGGCCAATCAAAATTTCACCGCAAATACGAAAAATTTAATCAAGGCGTCCAGAAAGAAAAAAATCGAACCAACGACAGCTTCCTACCAAGATGTTAAAAGCGGTTTGAATGACTCGCTACTGATGGCTAATAGAACGTTCAGACTACAGATTTATAACATGTTATAGCACTATCTTGACGGTGGTTTCTGTGTTGAAATTATTTGACAACTGTTTTTACTGTTATATAACTCTGTAGTCTGAACGTGGTATTAAGCTAGCTTTCTTCAAATCAGTTGCTGTCGAAGTTGAGCCATTTCAATGCGAATTTCAGAAAGTCAACCCTATGGTGCCTTTTTTGTGCAACGCGATGTCTCAAATGGTTAGAGGCATTATGGAAAGGTTCATTAATATTGATCATCTGAACATCTGATCATCTGCACAGGTAAATACACATTTGATCAATATGATCGCAAAAATAAACGACGGGACGTTTTTTGGCACAGGTTATTGGTCGGCGTATTCAGAACTATTGTAGGTTGGGAAAATGGTTTGGTGCTTATCGCATGGCAACGCCAATGCAGAGAGAGGCATTTCGGTAAATGCAGAATATCTTTTTGAAACCATGAGGGAAGAGTCAAGGCCCAAGCGCAATGACAGCGGAACGGCAGTGGTAGCGGAAAAGTCCGATCTGAGTAAGCCTATTTGTCGGATTGAAAACTAGTTAGAATCAAATCGACCGCGGTTAGGCATCTTGATGTCATTTGTGACAATTGTCAAACTTGCCGTTTCCGTTCCGCTTCCGCCCACATTTCGTTTGGGCCTTCAGTCGTAGCGCGACGTCAGATCTATTATGGTGTTACTCATGCAGGCGGGTTGGAAAACTTACAAATTTTGAATGAACTTATTGAGCGAGTTTGAAAAATAGCATTCGCTTTTCATTTAGACAAGGATCGTCGTATGAAAGAAGTTCTCGATTCCGAGAGCTCAAAATGCTCAAAAAGAAGCCGACAGTTTGCAGGAGAAAATTGTTCTGCTCAAATGATAAACATTTTTAAAAGTAATTCGAAAATAAACACAACACTTGCAATTTCTCGTTGTAATGTGAACTCACTGAGAGAATAAAATGTTAATGATAATTAAACTTAAATTATTTTGCCATGTCTGCGGTTGTCATATGGAGTTCCAGAGAGTACGGAACTGACTAATGCATGAGCAGTCCATCCTCAGGTTCGGTTGCCAAAGCAAGAATAATCACTGCTCTGCTATTTTACAATAATTTATAAGTTAAGAGAAAGGATCGTCTACGGGTTGATTTTTATTTGGCTGTGAAATTATGAACACAAATTGAGAGCTTGGTGACATTGATTAAATATTCCTATTATTACTTAGTAATGAACAGTGAGTCTAGTTGTGAGCAGTAGTTATTCATTATTATATTATAATATGTATTTATAACCCTAGACCTATTCACATCCTTCGTAGGTAGTCGGTCATATGTTCTGTAAAAATTGTATTAGTATCAAGTTCTGTTGTACGTGCCATGAGTATGCTATTCTTGATATTTTCGAAAGCTTACCCTGCTGCTCATTTTAAACTAGCCTTAATTTACACTACGATATAATAAAGCACATCACGTTGTAGCTTCTTAGGTTAAAATATCAAAGTTTTGTGGACTGGAATTTTTCTGAAAACCGACTGGAAAGTCAGGGAATTTTATTTTCGACTTTGAGTCGACACCCTGATTATTTCAAGCGTAATCCGAAACCTTTCGATTCGCGACGCGACTCTGAAGGCAAAGTGTTCCGCCTGGTTCGTTCAGCAAACCATGAAACGAGCTGGGCTTCGTGTATTCAAGGTCCGGAAGGCACCGAACCGGCGTGATCAACAAAACACGGCGGCCAAATCCCGCGCAAGGAAGCTGTATCGATAGTGGTTAACGAAATCGATGTGTGTGGTTATGGATGACGAAACCTACATCAAGGCAGACGCAAAACAGATACCGGGGCTGAAGTTCTACGTTGCCAAATCACGGTTTGATGTTCCGGAAGACATAAGAAAGAAGAAAGTGGACAAATTCGCCAAAAAATACTTGCTCTGGCAGGCCATATACCAATGCGGTAAACTGAGTAAACCGTACATCACAATGGGTACCATCAACAGCGAAATTTACCGCACCGAGTGCCTCCAGAAGCGTATGTTGCCCTTCCTGCGATCCCACGGAGGCGAGACATTATTTTGGACGGATTATGCCATTACGCGCGATCGACGTTGGATTGGTACAGAGACAATAACGTTGTTTTTGTACCAAAAACCGCCAACCCCCCAAATTCACCAGAGATTCGTCCGGTGGAAAGATTTGGGCCATAATGAAGGCCAAAGTTCGAAAATCGTCCAAGGTGTTTAAGAACGAGCTGGAGTTGAAGAAAGAATGGATGAAAGTGACCAAAAAGGTCGGCTCCACCATTGCACAAAATGTAATGAGGGGTCTTAAGGTGTTTCGCTGTGAGATCCTTATTCTCGTAACTACTTCGAAACTTTAAGTGCACAAATATTAGCTTCCATGACACGTACCACAATGAAACTGTTACTCCACGTTTGCTGTACTTCAAAATACATGAAGTAGCAATTTCAGGTGAAATGGGACATTAATTTCAGAGATTTGTGTAATTGAAAATTCGAAGTGGAAGTGCTTGTATAGCCTACGTGGCGGCCATTTGTGGACTCTACAAGGAAAGGTACGGGCTTTCAGCGATGGAAAGGAAATTGAATAAAGTAATCATGCCGAAACATAATCCATATGTAATAGTTCATTCCCTGAAAGTTTCAAGAAAATCCGACTTAAAATAAATTTTTGGCGAACACTTTTGTCTGGTGCATGTTTTTCGAGTACAGGCCTTATGTGGATAATGCACGATTTATTTCCATGTATACCAGATGTTCTAGGTTCTCCAAATCGTCCTACAGTTCAGATGATTTGTTCTACTAGTCAACAAAGACTGGGATAATATCTGTAGTATTGAAAATTCTACAACATCTGGCATACACGGAAATAGGTTGGCATGATCCTCATAGACACTGCAAGCCTTTTTGGACATATTTCGATACTACAGATATTGAATTAGTCTTAGGTGATCTAGTAGAAAAATAATCTAATGCCCAGAATGATTTCGGAACCTATAACATCTTGTATACGTAGCAATAGGTTGGGCACGACTCACATAGACACCGTCTGTTTGGACATATTTCAATACTACAGACATTATTGCAGTCTTGGTTGATATAGTAGAACAAATCAACTGAACTCCAAGACGATTTGGAGAACCTAGAATATCCGGTATACATGGCAATTAGTCGCATATGGGTCATTCCAGCTCAAGTGGGTACACCACCTGTGGTCGATCGATGCCACCGAATTGAGCCAAACTTGGCCAAAACGCTTATTTTGGCATTCTGAACAAATGCCTTTTTTGATTTTGCTCTAAAGTGCCTAGATTCTTCTGGGCTACAACCCTGGATACTCGAGATTTTTAAAAATTTCATCTTTCAGAAGAGATTAATCCACAACTAAATAAGCTATTCGTGATCTTAGAACGTCAATTTAAAGGTTTTTTGATGTAGATTCACATAGGTTTACCCACATTTTTTTTTTGTTATAGTAACTACAGTAAACAGACTGATTATCGGCAGGTATGAAAGTTGTCAAGAAATGGCTTATTTTCACCATGGGCGGGATTTTCTATATCTTAATATTTTGGGCTCAAATTTTCATCACACTTTGGGAAACTCTTCTACTCGGTGTGTTTCCAAGGGCAAATGATTTGGACTAATAGTTTTAGAGATATGACCAGATGAGTGAGTAGTAGTTTTGAGCTTTTCTGGTGGAAAATCAAAGCTGTTTAATTTTTTTTTCTTGAATTCCTTCACACTGATGGCACAATAATATTGTTATGTTATTTTTCACACATGTTCTGGGCAGGATTCTCATTATATGATATCATAACTAGCTTATTTATTTACTTCCGTCCATAATTTAATTGTGGTCCTAAAAGTGAAAAATACGTTCATATGGGATACAGCCAAAACGTTGTGCTTCAGAAGTACGATGAAATCATATAGATTAGCAGGTACATATATAAAATTTCAGTTGTGGATGACAGCTGCTACTTGAGTAATACCCTTGTTTGAGTAATTAATTTATTTTTTTAGATACAACCTCACGAGCACGAATGTTTTTTTTTATTATAGTTATAAAGAATGTGCAGGATTGAATCGCGACGTTCTTGCTCCGGTGAAGCCATGATGTAAACAAATGAACTTATCCTGACAACCAATGCCTACTGTGATTCTATACACTCTTAGCTTGATACAGTGAAATTTTGAAAAATATTATTCAATGTTTTTAATGTGTCCGGATTTTTTCGTGTTCAATCTTTATATATCGTGCATGATGTAAGGGGCTCAACGAAACTCTATGCCTTCAAAAAATTTGGTCGTAGCAACGTAAAATATCTCGTTGAGTCTGAAGAATCTTAAAATCTGAACTCAAAGATTATTTGATATTTTTTCAACACATCTGTATGTCTCACATGATGCAATATAGTCCCACGTAGCTCCATGGATTCAAATAATATGTAAGAATATCGTACAAAACTTTAGTTGAGGCTGTAGAACTTTAAGATATTTACTTCTGGATAATTTAGAGGACTTGAGTTATTTAGTCATTTCAACTATATTTTCTACATTGTATAAGGGGGCCACGAGGCTCTACTAATTCCAAAATTTTGTCGGAACATCATACAATAGCTCGTTGAATCTGTTGAACGTCAAGATAAGAACTCCAGGAGAATGGAACATATTTTGATTTCACAACTTCTTGTATCACTTGATGTTTTGAGGTTCCGCGGACCTTCACAATAATAATAAATCAGGTCATAACAGAATACTTTGTTGAGCCTGTAGAACATCAAGACCAGTCTTGTAAGCGGTCACGGTAGTCGACACATTTTCTGTGATAATCGACTGCCTTTGCCTCCGACACTTGCAAAACAGGCTATCATAGTACAGTACCAAACTCAAATGTCATTTGACAGGCTCTGTCCTACGACACTGTCGCCGAAGACCTTCACGAATGTATGTATTTTAGTTTCTCTCATTATGAGAGCTGCTGATGTTGTGCTTGTGTGAATTCTGAAAAAAATCAAGCGATGATGTCCTAGGAATAACATTTCTTATCAGAAATGGTTTAACTTACACCAAACTGAGGAATTAGAACAAAATCACTCATATCATATTATAGTTATTTGATCATTATCTTTTTGCTCGAATGTTATTCTACCGGTTGTGTTGTGTGAGAGAGACGACGGTAGAGCATGAGAGTACGAATAAAAACAGACTGTCGCGCATGACAACGAAGCGAGTGTCGTAAAAACGTCAACAGTTTCAACCTCTGAATCAAGACCAAATCCTCAGGATAACTCGGAACAACAAAATATGTTGTCATTACAACTACATATCCCGCATGACATCGTACGATATCTCGTTGAATCTGAAGAACATATTTTGTTAGTACAACTTCTCATCTCACTTGATGTGATTAGTTTCCACGTAGTTCCATTAATGCAAATAATAATCATACAAAACTTTGGTTGAGCCTGTAGAACTTCAATCTATGAACTCCAGAATGATTTGGGGAATCTTACATATTTTTTTAAATCAAATATAAATCTCACATGATATAATGAGCTCTAAACAAGCTCACTGGAGCCGTACATTTAGTCGGGACATCGTGTAAACTTGATTGAGCATGAAGAACTTCAAGATCAATCAATGGTTTGAAGATTTGATTGTGCCTCGAATATGCTGTTTTTAATTTCATATGGTTTAGTTAAACTCTAAGAGGACTTTTGAATACATATCTTTGAATAAAGTCTCGGGTTCGCCTCCTAGCATCGTGCTATAAGGTACCAGGCGATAACCAGGGTAGTTGATCGATAGCTTGATGACGTCGTTTCGTTGGCGTCTGCAATGGGAAATTCTCATAGCAGGCGTTGACGATGGGACGTTGTCGAGTTGTTGAATAGCAACTATCGTGGTAACTCACCGATTACCTGTCGATCTGCCAAATTTGGAAAGACGTCTGCATTGAATTGTCTTATATAATAATATTCCGCCCACTATATCACAAGAAATTGCGAGTAGCTGAGTGGAATGGAGATAAGTTAAGCATTGGGTACAGGACCAAGTCTCCCCTGGGTGGTGCCAAAAGGTGAGCGCAATAGAATCATCAAGTTGCCATAAGGCACGGAATGAGACTATTGCATGGCTGGGTAGTCAAAGTCTTCCATTCGTTAGTCATTTCAGGTGGATTAGAACAGGTTTAGGTTTAGGGTGGGCGTTGGCCAGATTTGGATTTTTCAGATGTAATCCTGGATAGGACCCTGTCATTGAACGTCGCGTGAAAGTGGAACTTAATGAAAGCCTAAGTACTTTTTCGTAGTTTTTAGTTTTCGGTTTTGAAAGATCGTCGGTTACAGTGGCCTGCTTACTGAGCAGAAAAACGCGGTCCCAGGTCCTTACATATCAAAGAGATTTATGGTAAAATCGCTTGTGCATCGTGTATTTTGCGAAACTCGTTGTTGTCGTTGGTTCCGGGTTTGAATGGATACAAAAATTTGAGCAACGGTATTATGTGATATGAGGGCTTGGTGGCCTTAGAGCAACCGTTTTTGCTTACTAAACAGAACATCATGAGTCTAATCTCAGGCCCATCCACATTCAAGATTCGTCAATCTTTTTATTTGTTAATATGACTACATGGTAATAACAGCAACTCGGTGATTAACAAGGTGCTCGTCTGCCTAGTGGCAAACGTTTTTGCTTACTGAGCAGAAGACCGTGGGTTTAGTCCCAAGCTCCTTCGCGTTATATGATCGTTAGGACATCAATTCAGCTTATCGTTTACCAAAACGAACCCTGCTGCAAACCCAACCCTCTTATCCAACATCCCAGTGATTCCTCGTGGAAGTGCAGAGGTGTTCTCGGCTTCCATCAAAGCGAGTGTCATGTCAACACAATCCTTCCCATTCCTTTCTTGACCTGTGTTCGGGCGCGGCCCGCGCTGGTAATGCCTAATTTAAGATCACCAGTTTTCACACATTGATGATGATTACTAGTCCCAAGCATCGTCTATTGGTTCTCTGTGTAATAACAGCTGATCTGGCAATAACAGAGTAGCAACCGTGGGCGGTCAATCAAGATCAAGATCAAGATCATATCTTTGAATAAAGTCTCGAAGGAAAAGATAAAGGTTTGAACTTCAGAATAAATTGGACAACCTAGACCACCGAAAAAATAATTTCGGATATTTCTGTTTTTGTACTAGTTATAGCTGAATTCTAACGAAAAACGTAAAAAAATCCTTAAAATAAGTCTTAGAAAAAAATTGGGATTGAAACGGCTAAAGGCTGTCCGTCCCAAGTAACAATTATGGTTTTATGAGGGTTCTGTAGACCACAATTTAGACTTATAGAATGCTTTAAAACCTCGATAAAACTTGCAATGCTGCTTGGGGTCAGCTATAAGCAGGTATTCAAGCGCAATCGAGGTGCGGATGGTAAGTCTCAAGTCACGAATGATTGCAGAAGACTGCTATGTAGTGATCGTAGATCAACGCATGGAGGGTGTGCAGGTTACATAACATTCTGCACAATCTGAAGCAAGTGGCCAGAGGCCTCTCTAATCAGAACTTCGGCAGGACTTCGTTGAACTTCAACAGGAGCTCCCTGAACTTTGACAGGCCTTCTGATCTACGGCAGGACTTTCCTGAGGTTCGGCTGGCCTTCCCTGAACTTCGGCATGAGTTCCCTGAACTTCATCAGGACTTCCCTGATTTCCAAGAATTGAAATGAAAGGACTTCCCTGAACTTCAGCAGAACTTCTCTGAACTTCGGCAGGACTTCGCTGAACTTCAGCAGGAGTTCCCTGAACTTTGGCAAGACTTCCCTGAAATTCGGTAGAAGTTTTCTGAACTTCGGCAGGAGATTTCTTTTATATGGCTTTCTCAATCTAGGGTGATCCAAACAGTCAATTTTTCATTTCCCTGTTTGGATTACCCTAGACTGAGAAAGCCATATAAAAGAAATCTCCATACGTACCAGTCGAAAAATCTAATAAATCACTTCGGCAGGATTTTCCTAAACATTGGTAGGACTTCCCTGAAGTTCGGCAAAACTTTCCTGAACTTCGGCAGAACATCCCTGAACTTCGACAGAACTTCTCTAAATTTTCGCAGAACTTCCCTGAACTTCGGCAAGACTTACCTGAACTTCGGAAGGACTTTCCTGAACTTCGGAAGAACTTTCGGCATGGCTTCCCTGAACTTCATCAGGACGTCGCTGAAGTTCGGCAGACCTTCCCTGAACTACGGTTGAACATTAGCAGGACTTCCCTGAACTTGGAATCGTTGAATTGAAGTTGTCATTTCAGTAGTAGAATTATTATAATCATACAATAATATTGTGTTTACGAATACGGTCAAAATTTCGATACTTTTCATTTTCCTATTTTGCAATGTTTGTTGGTATTGGTGCATTTTGAATTTGGGTGTGGATTCAGTATCAACGGAAAAGCATTAACTTTCACCTTAATGACATGGTGACTCGCAAATACCGATTATCAAATTCCCCGTTTTATTCCCTGAATTATGGCAATTTTTCCAGTTGCGCAATATTAATTTAAATTAAGCATAACATCGAATGCAATTAAGTCGAAGAAGTCACTAGGTTAATGGATCATGACTATTCCCAAGCAACACACAAGTTCTATAACCAGTTTGTATAACCTTTGTATGACTGGTTTTGGGTTGTAAAGAAATTAATTCAACATAATTCCATGAATATTTGTTACTTGGGTTATAGACTGTTCTGTTAATTATAAATACACTTTGTAAGTGAATTACATAAAATTTGTGTAATGTTTTACTTTAACTATATTTATGTTTGTATTACTTCTGCGAAGCTGAAGATGCTAATTTCAAATATAAGACTAAAGTGGTAATGTTTCTACGATAAATGAGAAGATGGAAGTATAGTGTTGATAGTTCCGTTAGAGTACGGCAGTGTGAAAATTGTATATAGAGAGTAGAAAGCGAGCAAGGACAACTTTTAAGAAGGTACAAATCGATTTAATCATCCCTCTTTAGCACGGTATGTGATCCTGACATCGTCGACTTGACACATGAAAGTATAGAGTTGATAGTTCCGTTAGAGTACGGCAGTGTTTCCTCAGCTTTGCCTTTATCAAAGCCCATGAAGTTTCGATAGTGCGAGCCTCAGGGCAGTTTGGCGACTCTAGCGAATCCTTGGAATAGTGGCAGGAAGCCAGATCAGGCCAAAATATTACAGGTTTGTCATGCTGCCTGATGAAGGGTAGTAATCTGTTTTGCAGACATTCCTTCACGTAAACTTTGCCATTCATTGTGTCTGTCGTTATAAATGGTCGAGAAATTTTTCCACACTGGCATATCGTCTGCCAAACCATGGTCTTCTTGTCGAATTTTTCGGTGTAAATGGCTTTGACAGATTCAGGCACATCCTTTCCTTTGAACGAAATGTATAACTGCGGTCGTGGCAGAGTCTGATAATCGAGTTGCACGTCGAGCTCTATTCTTCACAAATGCAGTTTGCTTTTGGTTTTGGTTGCTTCTGATTCCGATGCGTTTCCAATCCCAATCTTTTCTTAGCCCGCATGACATTTGTTGCCGAAGTATCGATCTTCTTCGCCACATCAAGCACTGCTGCTGATGGCTACTGCTTAAAACGATCTCTTATCTTCCGGTCGATTTCAGGGTCAACGGGGCCAGATTTTCTTCCACGCCTTGGAGAATCTTCGAAAGTGCATGATTCTTCATACTTCCATAATGCGGTTGGTACTGCTCCAACGCTCACACTCTCCTCCTTAGCCAGTTTTCATAAGGAATGTCCACTCACGGTACATCATTTGTGATCAATCCGTTTTCTTTGTTCAGGAGTAAGGCCATGCATTTTCACATTTCAAGCTGAACATCGCATTAGGTCCTCAGTAACATTGATCGATTCTCTTCGTCGACTTTCTATTTCGTTAATAACTTGATCACAGACCCGTTTCTTGCTGTGTTTGTCGTATCAGATGCTAGATAAAAGCTTCTTTTATCGATCTGTGTGCTGAAAATACCTGGGAATGTCTTTACATGGCCGTGCGGATGTAAAGAGAAACTCGACGAAGCGAATCTGTCAATTTTACTTAGGACCTAATGCCATTCAGCTTGATTTCCTCGCAAAATATTTAAAAAAAAACTGACAACACGTGTTAGAGTAGGATGTAAACATCAGGATGCAGCCAGAATTTTGTGAAATTTTTCACGCAGTTTGAAATGACAGTTCATCGTTAGTGTATTTATAATTATCGGAACGATCTTTATAGCTTCCTTTACAATCAACTCACAACTTTTTACAGGATTTATTTGTAATGTTCGCAAGCATTTCCATAGAACCATTCCTCTTTACAGAGCTCTTTTCGGAATTCTCCTAAAATGAACATAAGATTCTCTCTGATATTCTCCTGTAATTTTCTTTATAAAAGAAAACTTTGAATTCGCCCGAATCTTAGAATTTTTAATGATTCATTTAAAAAATCACTAAAGCTCCCTTTCCCATTCAATTCACATCTAAAATGTCTTAAACATCTGCTAGGGATTACACATCTTGGAGTTCTCCTCTGAATTCTTCTGAAAATTCAGTTGGAATTTACCTCAGCATTCTCTAAAAATTATTCTCCGATTGTCCTTTGGAATTCTCTGAAACTCTTCTCAGAATTCCTTGGGAATTATATCCTCAACATTCAGTAAGTCTTAGTATTATTCTTGGAATTCTCTTTAGAATTTACTTGAAATTATTCTCAAAATTGCCTTAGAATTTTCCCCCGTCATTATTGGAAAATCCTTAGAATTTAAAAGCATCGAAAATCTCCAGAGAATTTTTTTGGAAACCTCTTCAGAATTTTTCTCGGAACTTATTTGTTATATTTATTAGAATTGGACCTAGAATCTTTCTTATAATCGTCATAGAATTCTCTTTAGAATCACTTAAAATTGCTACTCAAAACTCTCCTTAAATATCACCTGAAGCTCTTCTCACAATTGTCTTGGAATTATTTTTACAATTGCCTGTGAGTTCTAGTCAGTCAAAACTGTTTTGCCGTTAATCATGAAAAACCTTTGTGTAGTCCCTAGAATCCAGAAAATCTAGTCCAGTCCAAGGGCCTTGAAAGCATTCCAATGATCAGAATCCTATTTTTCCCGTCACCCTGGGAATGAAAATCAGAAGAAGTTTGAAGCACTTCTACACTGAGGCAAATAAACATAAGAATTACATAAGAACCACTTATGTTTCTTTGCCACAAGGATTTATTATGGAAATCATAAGTTTGACCAAAGAAACATAATTCATAAGTCAAAACAACGAAAATTTCAACCCTTGTAACTCTTTTGAGAGTTCCACTCTTCACCACCAGAGGCTGAAACGATCGTTATTAAACAATGAAGCGTGATTGGCGCTCACGTCTATCAAAGCTTGAGAAATCGGATAGACTAAAGGCGTATAAGATCCACCTAATGTACTATGACAATCATTCATAAGTCGTGTTTATGTAATTCACAAGTGCTTATGAAAATAAAATTTTCCTGGTTCATAAGTTATGGAATTCTTAAGTTTAATTGCCTCCCATACAGGTTAAGCGGCCAATTTGAGAGGAAGCCATCTATTGGTGGACGAGAAGTTATACGAATTTCGCCACTGGGTTCGATTCAACTTTTCATTTTACTATACATCATACACCGAGCGAAAACGTTATGCGTCAGTCATACAGCTAACCGACCTATTTCCACCCACTTCTAACAATCTTTCCCGCAATACTTCTATCCACCAGGTGGAGACGATCGGCGCGTTCTGCTATGGGACGTGGACAAAGCCATACTGGAGAAGGAATCCCCGATTTCCATGAACAAGCAACACCTGAGCAACATCTTCTGCCTGGGTATCGATGGCCACAACAGTCGGATCTTCTCCGGCGGAAACGACGATGTCGTCATCGTGCACGACACAAAAACGTTAGTACCTACGTCATAGTCTGGCGTGCAAGATTGTATCCATACAATTGACCTTTCGATTTCTTTCTTCCCGCAGACGCGAATCGGTAGACGTGTTCCTGCACAGCAAACCGGTCTACGGCCTATCGATAGATCCTTCGAATGATAGCATCTTCGCCACGGCCGGCGAGGACGGGAAGATTCTGATCTTCGATCTGCGGGATGGTTCGGATGTGATGTGCGTATCGCGGTGCCGTTCGCCGTACCATGCCGTGATGCATCATCCGCTGGACGCAGGCTTCATCGTGACGGCAAACGCCAAGGAAGGGGCATCGCTGTGGGATCTACGGGCACCCAAGATGCCAACCATCCGCTTCGGAGGGGAAAATGCCGCTCAGAGTTGCATGAGTGTACGGTTCAATAGCTTGGGAACGCAGGTGCTGGCACTGCGAAGGCGTCTCCCACCGATACTGTACTCGACGGGTTCACCGGAACCGATTTGCCAGTTCTACCATCAGGATTACTACAATTCCTGTACGATGAAGAGCTGCTGCTTCGCGGGAGAGAATGATCAGTTTGTGCTGTCCGGGTCGGATGATTTCAATTTGTATGTGTGGCGGGTGACGGATGCCGATGTGACCGATACGGACCAGTGGGTGGATCAGAACCAGATGGTTCTGTATGGGCACAGGTCAATTGTGAATCAGGTGCGTTACAATCCGCAGAAGTGTCTGATTGCTTCGTCCGGGGTGGAGAAAATTGTGAAGCTGTGGACCCCGTTCGAGCTGACCTCGTGGCGTGGAAGTTTGACTGAGGAAGCAACGGGGCCAGAGAATCCACGGGAGGTGTTCACCAACGAGGAGTACATTTCATTGAACATGACTCACGATTACAGTCACCAGTCGACGTTGGAGGATCCACGGATGATGGCATTCTTCGACTATCTGGTTCAGCAGGAGATCGAAGGGTGGAATACCGAGACTTCGGATCAGACATCGGAACACAGTTCGGATGAGAACGAGTCGTCCCGACCGGATACGACGCAGACGTCCGATACGGAGTCGGTTCAGAACTATATTCCGCTGCGAGGTCAGCATCCAAACCGGAGGGGGGACGTGGCTCAGCGGACAAAGTATCGCAACCGGATTGCATATCTGATCGCCACAAAGCGGAATCGTTTGAAACGGTTGGCGCTGAAAACGGCAAACACGCGGGTGCTGAACCGCCGCACGATTACGAAGGGCAAGTATGGGCTGAGGAATCAACCGAAACGGCCGGGCTTGGGAGCGTTGCGTACGACAAGGAAAGGAATCGGCAAACGGAACCGACGGTTGAGCACCAGCAAGTACAGTAAACGACCGGTTTCGCACGAGCAAACGAGCGATTCGGAAGTTCCCAAGTCGACGAAGAAGCGTCGACTGCAGACTACGAATTTGAACTTGGCGGTCTATAGGACTTTCCGGCGGAAATCCAAGGGAACTCCGTCGTCCACTTCGAACACGAGTACACGGGTCGAGGAATCCAGCTCGGACGATGACGACGATGCGGATGATAGTGAACAGCAACATTCGGCGGCGAAGAAGCTTAAGCTGAGCGGCGGGGACGGCATGGGCAGTTTGCCGTCGACGTCCAGGGGGTTACCGGGAGTGGGTGGCAGTGGGTTCAATAATGGAGCCGGCCCGAGTGGACTGTGTAAAGCTGGCAGGAGTGGTGGAGTCGCTGGCAGTAGCAGGAGTAGCACATACACCGGCATGGATACGCCCAGCACGAGCACGGGACTGACCGGGAATGGAAGAAGTGAGTAGATTTTGGTTTTGGTTGATGTTTGTGGATCGCTCTTTTGAGACTTTTTCATTACTTTTTAGTATAGAATGCTTGCGTGAAATCCAACTGAATTTTCAGTTAATCCATCTTCTAAATTAAAAAGTAATGAAGAAGTCCCAAAGGAGCGATCCATCACTGGTTCTGGGGATTGACTGTTAACTGGGGGGTCAGCCATGGAATGACTACTTTGTTTTGATAGAATTAATGGGGGAGTACAACCCTCGCTTTCTTTTCGCAAGGGGGCTTGACAGGAACATCCTGTCACCCGTACTTACCGATCTGTGATCACTTTTCACTTCCAGATCTGCTCTTCCACATTGCGTCGACCACCACCAACGACGACGACGACGATTCGGACGATGACCCATCGATCCCGGAACATCCGGCCTCGCCGGACAACATGCTCCGGGTGATCACGTCTCCGATCAACCACTTCGAAATCCCATCGAATTCAACTGCGGTGCTAGCCGTAGACCATAACGACAACAACATCCTAGATCACAGCAACAACAACAGTAGCTACGTAAACCACAACAACAGCACTAGCAATAGAGTCAGCATCAACCTTAGCAATAGAAACATCAGCATCAGCAATGCAATCCAGAATGGCTCCAGTGGAGTCGGACAGAAGCGATCCCACCAAGCGCCGGCGGCCACCGCCACCGCTACCAGTCAGGACCAGAATGAGTCGTCCTCTTCGTACAATCAGGTGTACGATCACACCTACTCGAGTCGATCCAACTCGCGCCTATCCAGCAGCTACGATTACGATTGTTCCTCCAGTAACGACAGCTTCCTGGACTATTTCAACAACAAGAAGAAATTGATAGCATCGGCGGTTGCCACCGGCAGTAGCAATGGTCACGCGGCCGGCAATCAGGACCAACCAGGCGGATCTAGCGGCCGGAAGTTCCCCGACTACAACCGGGAACTGCTAAACCACACGCCGGACAGTGGAATCGCTACGGGACCGTGCAGTTCCGTATCGACCAATGGGATGCCATCCGGGGCGAAATCGATTCCCGGTGGAACTCCGGACGGCGCTGGTAGCAATGGGAACTACCTGGAAGCACTGCCCGGAACGAGCGGCAGCCAAGCGGCTGGCAACGATTTGGGCACCAAGCTATTCCATCAGAAGGTTGCCCGTGTTCGGAAAAACTACCGCATGCACTTCTGTGATGACTCGGATAGCGAGTAAGCCGTTTTCTGATGTGACGTGAGTTTCTGGAAGTATTTAGAGGATATACCCTATCGCGTACGTGGGTTTAAGTTTGATACATATATGTTAAACCCCTTTTCGAGAGCCATCTACCGTCTGGTAAAGACTGGTGGTTGAGGTTATGGCGGTTTGCATCGTACATAACCTCAATTTCCGTCATTCCATTTGTTTATTTCAGTACTTTAATGTTTCTTTGCGTCGAATTTTATCCTATAGTTTAATTTTAAGTTACTTTTCCCCCCTATTAGCACGTATGATTAATCTGCGATATGAAAAAAAGAGCGAATGTTATAAAAATCAACATTTCAATAAGTTGCATAAGAATAAAATTCTTTCAACTATTAGACGACGAGAGAATGCAGTTGGGTGGAGAACAGCTTCGACCCGCCCCCGAGACCCTATTCCAAGCATGGGGTACACAATAACTTACAACGCACATTTATTTTTCAGTATGATGGCTCACATCATAAAGCATCTTTTGGATAGATCTTTGATTAATTTTCTTAGAAATCACGCAGAACAATGCATTAGGTTCGAAGTAACATTGATCGATTCTCTTTATCGTCTTTCTCTTCCGTTAATAACTTGGGTACATAACCGCGTTTGTAGTATTAGAAGCTGGATAATAGCTTCTTTCATCGATCTGTGTGCTGAAAATAGCTGGGAATGTTTTAACATGGCCGAGAGTCGACGAAAAGAATCTGTCAATGTTACTTAGGACCTAATGCATTGTTCAGCTTGAAATATCCAGTACTTGGAATAGTGTCTCGGGGGACTGAAGCCGTTCTCCACCCATTATAAATCGTATGAAACTAAGAATTTACAAGGAAGGAGACAAACATTTATTATCAAACAAAAAAAAACTTAACAATACCGATTACGATGTGTTTTTAGTGATAATCCTAAAAATGCATACAATATTAGGTGGTAACGTTTAAGAGACAGAAGATGAAAATATCCCTCTAGTAGAGCAAAACAAATGCAATAGAATATCCGAAACGATTGAGTAACTATAGACGTCCCTAAAAGACTATCCAGCACTCAAATTTGGACAAACTGAAAACACACACACACACACACATTAACAGATAAAAAAAAACAATACGGCTAAGAGGCCCATTTACTACTGAACCTATCTGGTGAAAATCAACGACAGTGAGTAGAAAATCCTGACTATTGATGACCGTATGTACGTGATTTGCTAATCATATACCTAATACTATTATATTACTATTAAAAACTATTACTATAGCTGTACATTAACACTTACATGCATAGAATTAAAAGCAAGACTTTGTACGTGTGGTTTAGAAAAGAAAAAGAAAAAAATAATAAGATGTAATAGCGTGCATCCGGATTTATCAAAAACAGCAGAAGAGAATGGTGAAGAGCTAGATATTCACATCCTGCAAGACGCAAGACAGACGATAACCTACTCGATGCGCGCATAATATTTCACACACAAAAAGAAATGATTGAAATAAAAACTTACTTTACGGTTTATCACCTCTTTATCTTAGAAAACAAAAAGATATGCGTTTTAATTTGATCGAACATCACTTAGGCCCAAAGGGGTAAGTCACTCTGTGCTAACACCCACAGAAAAAAACACTTCGACACACTTGAAATGCAAACACCCTTCCGCCGCATGACAAGCAAATTTTGTAATCAAATCTGGCACCACTGCCAATAATGTTTACAGTCGATTGTTATTGCCGCGAAAGAAAAACATTTTGGATCTGGATCTCGATCTGGATTGAATGGAGATCGCTACAGCTGCTGACGAGATGATAATCATTGGCGACTTCAATCTACCGGCAAATTTCTTGGCAATTCCTGTATCCGGACCACGACAGTTCTACATTTCACTTTGGAGCTGTAAGCCTTTTGGATCATTACAGTATCGCCACTCTGAAGCAAATCAACCACGTGGTTAATGAGAACAATCGTAGCTTAGACCTTTGCTTTGTCACCGCTCAGGATACTTCTCCGCATTTGTCTATGGCTGTTTCTCCGTTTATAAAGACTGTTCCACACTATCCTCCTTTAGTTATTGGTAATGATTCAGCATCATACGACCCATCCACCATGGCATACGAGCGAATTTTGTCGACTGAAATCCAGAAAGAGAGCCGCTCTTAGGAAATTCACCAAGCACCACACACTATCCCTTCAACGTCACTATGTCAGGATCAATCACGAATACAAACGAGTTGCGAAACGGTGCTTTCGTCAGTATCGACGTGGACTGCAGAGAAAGCTTAAGTCACGTCCCAAGCAGTTTTGGAAGTTTGTCAACGAACAACGTCATGAAGCTGGTCTGCCGTCGTCTATGACACATAATGGTAACGTGGCCTCATCTACGCAAGATATCTGTCAGCTGTTCTCTGAAAAATTTGCTAGTGTCTTCACGGACGAGAGACTGAGTGACGACCATACCCGACTGGCAACCTATTTTGGTAGAACTGCCAGCTACGTACCACTCTCTGGCCAAACCATGAGCAGAATTAATATCAATCACGAGATGTTTTCCACGGCTTCCTCGAAACTCAAGTTGTCCTGACGGAATTCCATCGGCGTTCCTCAAAACGCACTTGGACAGTTTGTTGTCTCCACTGCTGCACGTTTTTCAACGGTCTGTGGACGTCGGCGTTTTCCCATCCTGTTGGAAGCTAGCGCACATGTTTCCAGTACACAAGAAGGGCAACAAACAGGACGTTTTTTTTAAACTTTATTAGAGAGATTTTTAGCCGTTGGCTAGTTCATCTCTATAAAATGGGAGGGGGGTTCTGCCTGCAGGGCCTCACTTAGCTCAGTCGGTAAAGGCGCAGCTACAAAGCAAGACCATGCTGGAGGTGGCTGGGTTCGATTCCCGGTTCGGTCTAGGACTTTTTCTGGTTGGAAAATTTCTCGACTTCCCTGGGCATAGAAGTATGATTGGACTTGACACACAATCATATCAATGCAAAAATGGTACAGGCATCGAAAGCTCTCAATTAACAACTGTGGAAGTGCATCAAGAACACTAAGTTGAGAGCACGCAATAAGCTAGTATGCGATATGCAATAAGCTTGAAATGCTAAGAAGAAGAAGAAGAAGAAGGAGAATGGGGTACGTTAATCGTTTGCTTGGGACCAATAGGCTAGTCAAGTAGTGAGCCAATTTAAAATCGTTGGTTTCGTATTGATTGTTGGTTATACGATGGCGGAAGGGCAGAATACCCGCTTCGATGCATGCGGCATTGGCGGGTGTTGACGAAAGAAGACCGGAGACAATCCGAACGTAGGTGTTAAAAGTTGGTGCTTGTATTTGCACGAGCTTTTCGGTGGCGATGCACGTCATTTCAAGACCGTACGAGTGTCGCGATTTTTAGACCCGTGGAGGCGAGAGATGGTACGGATCAAGTTGATCCTACTGCGGCAATCGTTGTTGATCGCCTTAAGGTGCTGCTCGAAGTTGAGTGACCGGTCAACAAGTACCCCCAGAATACGGACCGTCTTCTTCAGTGGTATGGGCTGGCCTTGAACTTTAATAGGTGGCCCGCTGACACGGTGCCGGGATGGACACACGTGGCACCTGACGCTTTTGGTGGCCGAAAGCTGGAAACCTACCGCGCTGGCCCACCTGGCTACAGCGGAGACTGCTGCCTGGGCCTTGATCCTGTTACGTGCTGCTGTTGGGCCGGTAGTTACGATGAGTACATCGTCAGCATACACGAAAATGTAAACTGAACCTTGTGGGACGCCCGTCTCTTCTCTGAAAAGCTGGGACCTCGTGTTGCCGACTCTGAAAGAGCGGTCGGTCAAAAATTTTTTGATGAAGTGGACCATGGGTCCACACAGCCCCTAGTTGACAAGCTGCTCTAAGACGAGGGGCGTTCACGTCCTGTTGAAGGCCTTCGATATATCCAGCGAGACGATCTCGGTGTGGAGACCGCTATCGTTGGCACTCTTGAGGACCTCCCCTAATGTTGCGAAATAAGTTGACGTTCCATGCCCTTGACGGAAGGCGTGCTGTCGATGGTCTAGCAGGTTTTCGGCTTCAAGGAAATGCTTTAGCCTCCTGTTGACCATTCGCTCCAGGACCTTGGCCATACAGCATGTCAAGGCTATTGGCCGGAACTTGCTAGCTTCACAGGTTGTTTCATTGACTTTTGGGATGGGAATGACTAAGCTCTCTTTCCACGACGCTGGATACGAGTTGGTGAGCCAGAGATTGTTGAAAATCTCCAGCATCCGTAGCTGGCCTGGTGTTGGTAACCTCTTGAGTAGAGGGTACCCGATTTCTTCGGGACCCGCCGACTTTCCATTGCTGTAGCGTTCCTGCCAGGAGATGTCCGAGTTTCCAGCGTCAGAAGAAACAGAGAAACTTGCAATGGATGACGTCGAAAGCTTAGCTTTCCGCTTCAATTCGTCTTCGTACTTCTCGATGGCTGCGAGATCGGCAAAGTACGAGTCGAGTTCGCCCGCTACAATTGCAGGGTCAGAAACCGCTTCACCGTTAATCTGTACGTAGAGCGGTGTCATGCGTCGTTTCCCACTGAGGGCGTTGACCTGCCTCCATAAGTCGGCCGAACACTGTGACGAATTCATTCCTTCCAGAAAGTCCATCCAGCTGGTTCGTTCGACACGGATTTCTTGCCAGCATTGATTGGTTAGACGTTGGCAACTACCGTGGCATCACTTCGCTTAGCGCTGTTGCAAAATTGTTCGAACTCGTTGTTATGGAACCGTTACTCGCTCACCGTAAGCTGTATATTAGTATCGACCAGCATGGTTTCATGGCTGGTCGCTCCACTGACACTAGCTTGCTGTGCCTTACTTCCTACATCTCTAACAGTATGTCCGATCGTGCTCAGACGGATGTAATTCATACTGACTTATCTGCAGCCTTCGATAAATTAAATCACCGCATATCTATCGCAAAACTGGACAGGCTAGGTATCCACGGCTGCCTTTTGCTATGGTTTCAGTCGTACCTCACCGATCGCTATCTTACTGTTGTCATTGGTGATCACCAGTCCCGTATGTTCGCTGCCACGTCCCAGGGACCGCTTTAGTTCAACGACGTGAATCTAGTAATTGAGGGGCTACGATTAACTTACGCAGATGACCTTAAACTCTTCCTTCGAATTCACTCAATTGAAGACTGTTGCTTCCTTCAACGTCAGTTGAATGATTTTGGTGATTGGTGTATTCTGAATCATATGGAAGTTAACCCGTTCAAATGCTCGGTTATCTCTTTTTCGCGCAAGAAAGAGACTATTATCAACCGGTGGAAACTTACGATTTTAAATTGGCTCATAACTTGACTAGCCTATTGGTCCCAAGCAAATCGATTAACGTACCCCATTCTAGTCGAAATTCTAGTACTACACTATGTTTGTTTTGATCCGCTATGAAAGTTTGACAGATAATATGAGGGGTTCGTGGATTTTCCTATGATTCGAGGGGTGCATCGATTAGCTTGGTACCGAAGATAGTACCAGATCTGAGCCAAAAAGTTGAGCACGTTTCTTCGAGACCTTCTGGTCTTAGAGTTACCTCTATGCTATTATGTTCAAGTATGGTTTGTTATGCACTAATTGAGCGCGTCAGCCAAATTATGGACCTAAGTGTGATGCAGGATACACAACTCTCTTTCAAGCAGCACATCTCGTATGCCGTCGACAAAGCTTCCAGAGTTCTGCTCCTTGTCTCGCTCCATATTAGAATATTGCTCGGTTGTCTGGATTCCTCACTACAGCAACGGTGTCGAAAGAGTGAGGTCTGTACAGCGACGGTTCCTGAGATATGCGCTACGTAAACTGCCGTGGACGGATCCCTTCCGATTGCCTAGCTACGAAAGTCGTTTGCAACTGATCCATCTGGAACCCCTGTCGATCCGAAGAGATACAGCAAGGGCATTGCTAATTGCAGATATTTTGCAAGGACGCACCGATTGCCCTGTTCTCCTTGAGCAAATTGACAACAAGTTTCAAACCCGAGCCCTACGGAATAATTCAATGCTGCGCCTAACCCATACAGCGAACTAATTATAGCATGTTCAGCGCAATCGGTGGTTTACAGAGACTCTTCAATAGGGTCTCCGCACTATTGGACTTTGACCTGACTCGCCAGCTGCTTCGCCGGAGGTTTAGTTCTTTTTTTTCTAGATCAGTTTAGTTTGTCTAGCAATGTTCCTTTTTTACGAGATTGGGGCCAATGACGCCTGTTGATGTTTAGTTATAAATAAATAAATAAATAAATACACTCTCCATGCTGAATCGTGAGTCCCACCTTTTCCCATATCATTGCATGCAAAATAATAACTCAATGCAGGTCAATTGAATATGCCTAAATGAATTAGTTGTAATGAAAGTATGAACAGTAAGGGAAGTTGTTAGTTGATTTTACCATCACAGAGTTTGGCATTAGCGTGATGGTATATTATTATGATGCTGATTAGACGAATCCTGGGAAAGCATCATCTTCGTCGTCAGATAAACCTCTGAAATCCAGGATGTTCAGGTGATAATCGCTACTTGTATGGCTGAGAGTTTCTTCCGAGTCTTCGTATTCTGATTCCACCATTTCAGTGAGCAATCTTGTCGTGACTGTTTTAAACTCGCTTCTATTATTAGCCACCTCTTGCCAATAATCCGTCGCTCGATCGCTTCTTCATACATCCTGCCTTGCGTTCATGCTATCTATCTATCTATAGGGCTTTCCAGATAATCTATTATGATGGTTCTGTTTCTATGTAAATAAAATGATGTTCTATTCCTTTATTATGGCTATATGTTGATCCGGCGTGTAGAGAGTTAATATCGTTGTCTTCTTCAAAACTTCATCGTCTTGATCTAAAGAAAAGAAAATCGTCAATCGGTCATGCCAAATTCAAAGGTAGTATCTGTGTGATGTCGTATTCCAAAAGTTGTGAACCTAATTTAATAACTATTAGGCTCTATTATTGAAAAAAAAAACAATTCATAGTCAAAATCATAATTCTCAACTACACAATTATTTAATGTTGACTAGTAGTTAAATACCAGCAAACTTTTGGACTGCTACATCACAACTGGCATCACAACTGGTATCACACTTTCAAAATTTAAAGTTACAGACAAGCCCTGGGACTTGGTTGCAGTCAAGCAATCCTCAAGGTTATGCCAATGCCCAGGGGACGCCAACGATGTAAAGGCTTTAATTCACTTCTAAATTTTATAAAAAAATATATATTTCGCTCAAACTACGCCCTTTGTGCAGTGTACATCCATCCAGATCGAACCCGTGACTTGGAGCTTATTGACGCACATTGTCGATCCGCCTTGGTCGCTTCAGACAAAGCAGGCCCTTCCGACGAAGTTATTGTTTTTGGCGATTTTAACCTACCGGACATTGTATGGACTCCAATCCATACTGGTTTCTTTTGTCCTGATCACGAGCGTTCATCTTTCCACGTAGGAACCATCCAGCTCCTGGACAGTTTACAGTACCGCAATTCTGTTACAAAGCAATGGCCTGTTGAATGAAAACAACCGCACCCTGGATCTCTGCTTTGTGAGTGCTCGTGGCGTGGTACAGCTCCTTTCCTCTCCACGTCACCCGAACCTTTAGTCAAGGAAGTGTATCATCACCCTGCTTTAGTTATGGTGATTGAAAATAATAATTTCCATGATTTCATCAGCACTCCACATATGACTTCCGTAGAGCAGTATTGTTCATGTGCTGTCTAACCTAGATTGGGAGCATATTCTAGATCCTATAGACGTCAACATTGCTGCACAAACCTTTTCTCACGTCTTGGCATATGTCATTGACAGGCACGTTTCCAAAAAAGATCATCCATATCGACTCTCGCGTCCCGTGGATGGCGAAAGATCTTCAGAATATTTACTAAATTCCGCACAATGCCGCTGAAATGCTACTATGTCAGACTCAACCACGAGTATAAGCGGTTAAGTCGTCTCTGTTTTCAACGCTATCAAAGGAGGATTCAACGGCGGCTAAAATCATACCCGAAATCCTTCTGGAGCTTCGTAAATGAGCAACGCAGGGAAGTCGACTCGACCCTCTCCTCTTCCATAATTTTTAATGGTGAAACTGCTGGCAATCAACAAGACATTTGCAACCTGTTCTCAGGCAAATTTGCTAGTTTGTTTGAAGAAAGACGAGCTAATCTCATTAGGGAGATCGAGGTAGGCCGTGCATTGGATCTGACGTGTTTTGTTTATGCTGCTGCTTTATTTTTCGCGAATTTTACTGAGTGTTTAGTGAAAATTTAGTAAGAGAATTGAAAAACTCCGTCAACTGAAACTTAATCAATAATTTCGTGTGTAAGTGCTCGGTTGTTACAACAAATAGAAACGAACGGATTATTAGACAACCACGAGTGGACAAACCGGTGGGAGATAGAAGAGTGTTGTGCTTGTAGATGGAAGCGAAGAAAATTCATCCCGTTAAATTTATGGATGTTGCGTTGCTCCGGATTTTTTTCTAACATATGTGGATTGTATCAGACGGCCAAGACGTATGTCAAGACTATACATTCCGTGCAAGCTTTACCACAAACCGGATTACCCTGTGAAGCCAACCGTCTACAATTGCGACTTCCCCTCTAACACATCATGCCAGCTTGTTAGGTTCACTTGGCCAGATTTGGTGAGTTCGTTCCATTTTGTCCTTTACAATATTTTCATACTTAATTTCCGAGTACTAGTACTAGTGATACTACAAACATTTCCAACTCATTAAATACGCGTCAATCAAGCAATACCGCTTGGTTGAAAGTCCCAGTACATTATTAATGATTCCTACATTGAAATGTATTGGAGCGGGGCTTATCATATACGAAAAAAGCTTCGGAATGTTTGCGTTCTTGAAATGGGCTTTAGGAGTTGTGATAGAGCTGTCACCTTCTAACTCCCGGATTTAAGCTTCTTGAAATTATTTATATAAAAGATGGTTCCAGGAGGATTTTATCCATAATGCCACTGCCAGTCAGTGGACAAATTCATGAAAGAAGGATACATATGTGGTAATATAGTAACAGGTTTCCTAATGACTACTGACTACTGATATTAGGCAGAATATAATGTTTCAACAAACACGTGTCGGTCGAATTAGGATTTATCCCAGGCTACTATTGTAGAAAAACGTAATTGATAGATATTGGGCGGACCGCGTCGGAATGTTTAGAAAAATAGGGCGCACGCTTGATCCGGTTTAAGATACATTGTTGACTGCTTTCGGGAACATGATTTCATTTTAATAACTTGTTTACTTGTTTAACCAGGGCATAAGCAATCGTCACGTTGGTCATAGCTTGTTATGATAGCCTGAACAATGCGTAAAGAGCAAACCGCGAAACATTGAACGTCGCGTGAAAGTGGAACTTAATGAAGGCCTAAGTGCTTTTTCGTAATTTTTAGTTTTCGGATTAGAAAAATAATCGGTTGCAGGACAGTGTTACCGATTTATATTAGATAATTCAAAGCTATGTTGATCATTATAACATTAAATTTTGAATAACAAATGATAAGACAATCTTATTCAAATGTCGTAATAATACTTCTGACCAAGGAAAAATGATTTATATATATTTTCATAAAAGTTGACGATACAAATACTAATGAGGAAAGGAATTCCGCATTTCCTTTTCCCAAGTCCTTTTCCTCTCCTTCCCTTCCCTTCTTCTCTTTTCAGAAAGCGAGTAATGGCGCTATAACCATATGCCATATAGGGCTAGGACAAGAGTTAGTGCTCAGGTCCCAACCGCTAGAAGAAAATGGTAGCGAGCAAGGGCGCTATAACCTAGGCGAATACAGCATTCCCTCCGTATAGGTTACGTCCGCACACCGCTCTCCGTTGTCCTTCAACTGAGGTCGGCTGGATCGATTGAGGGATGGCAGTGGGTTGGCGGTGCCGTCCACGCTTGTACGGAGGGAGGACTGTTCGCTCGAACACAAGGGGTAAATACCTGTGTTCCATCCCAGGAGATCGGACAACCAAGGAGTGTACATTAACTTTCTTAGCTCTGTCACTCCCAACGATTTATATAGCCTATTTTCAAATCCTGCATACGGAGCGGTTGGTACGGTATGTCCCCGCTCTTTGATTACCTGTGGATTAAATGTTAACCACTGTCTATACTTATTAAGTAGACATGGTAAACATTCACTTCCACAAAAATTAACTAAACGCTACACAGTAGGCCTGGCCGCTTTATTGTTTGTTTCACATCCTTGATGTGCAGCAGGCATTAATAATGACAAGAAAAATGATAGATGTATCATTTTCCAGGATTCTTTCAAGTACTGGCTGTGTATGTGTAGACTAGACTAGACTAGACTAGAAAGACGAGCTAATCTCATTACTTCCGCGGCCAGTAATGTTCCTTTGGTCAACCAAACGCTTAGCGTTGTCGACGACACTACAGATACGATTTCTAGATCAGCATCTAAACTTAAGACTTCAGGTAAGGCTGGACCCGATGGTGTTCCGTCGATTATTCTTAAAAAGCACACTGCGCAGCATATTCCAGCTCTCTCTTTCCAGCGGCATATTTCCGTCTTGCTGGAAGACTGCGGATATGTTTCCTGTTCTTAAAAAGGGAAGCAAACGCGACGTAAACAACTACTGGGAAATCACGTCGCTGAGTGCTGTATCAAAACTGTTTGAATTGGTTGTCATAGAGTCCCTAAATGCGCAATATATAAGTATAGATCAACACGGATTCATGACTGGGCGTTCCACAACTAGGAACCTGCTGTGTCTTAAATCACAGACCGTTTGATTCCAAATGGACGTTATTTACACAGATCTTACGGCAGCCTTCGATAAGCTGAACCACTAAATTGTGATCGCTAAGCTTGATAGGCTAGGGATCGGTGGAAATCTTTTCAGATGGTTTCGTTCTTGCCTCACGGAGCGCCAACTGACAGTAGCTTTGAGTACTTGTCGCTCAGCAAGCTTCTGCGCAAAGTCCGGTATACCTCAGGGTAGCCACCTGGGACCATTGGTATGTCTCCTTTACTTCGACGACGTTCACCATGTTATCACAGGGCCACGATTATCGTTTGCAGACGATCTGGAAGTTTTTCTGCGCATCCGCTCACTCGCCGACTGGTGGGCAACCCAGCTAAGTGTACAATCATTACTTTCTCACGCAAGAAACAACCGATTATTTTCAACTAGAAACTACTAGGCACGACTATCGAACGGGTGCATTGCGTGAAAGACTTAGGCGTTTTTCTGGACTCAAAGCATATATCGTATGTCGTCGACAAAGCGTCCAGAACTCTTGGCTTTGTCTTCAAGATTACTAAGAATTTCACAGACATTTACTGCTTGAAATCGCTCTATTGCTCTTTCGTACGATCTACGTTGGAATACTGCTATGCAGTCTGGAGCCCGAACTACAATAATGGGGCCGAGCGAATTGAATCTGTGCAACGACGTTTTCTCCTGATATCAAGCCATTAAAGGTACTTTAACCCGGGATTTTGAGTACTTCCCTGGATCAAAGTGCATCATATGTACAGTGTTACAGAAAAATTTTGACAGCATGACCAAATTTATGCTTGATGCATGTTCTTATACACCTTTAACCCAATCTTTTCCCAAGCGTTGATAGATGTGGGAACAAATCACGGATTTAATAATCGGAACGCTCAAGATTCGATTCCGGTCTGCTACATTTTATATTGCTTTTTTTAAAGTTTCATTTATGAAGCTTATAAGCCAACTTATGAATGCTGTTTCATTCTTATGATTTCCATAACAAATCCTTACGTCGAAAATTCATAATAGGTTCTTATGGAATTCTAATGTTCCTTAGCCTCAGTGTACGAATGTATCGGTAGCAGCAAATGCCCGATAATAATTACGCTTAAGATTGATGAATGACAATCTCCCTTAGCAGGAAACTAGAAGATTCTTAACCAAAGGGATCTTGTCATCATAAATGTAATTAAAAGCAATTAATCAAAAATGTTTGACTTTAAATGTTATTTTATACGAATTATTATTATTTTCCTGATATTCATATTTAACATAAACAGACTGTAGGAGTATATGGATGCTTATAAATACCTTATAATTTGTACCAAGGAATTTCGCCCGCCCATGCATTACGAGTCCACACACAGGAAGTGGTCCGAATCCACACTGGTATAGACGATTCCTTCCTGAGTCATGTAATCCGTTATGCTCCTAGAAAAAAAAAACACGAATTCAATTAAAATCAAAACCAACCAACAACGGAAAAATCCACTTACTGCATCTCCGTGCCATTGATGTGCGCAAACTTCTTCTGCAGCTCCTGCCGGCTGATGCCAATGTCGGAGATGTGACTCTTAATCGCCTTGTACACGGCCAGCTGCTTGCCCGTGAGCCCCATCGTATTCCCGTCCGTTTCCATGAACCCACCGCTGGAAGCGCTAGGCTTCTCCCCTGAGGCACCTGACATTTCACCTCCACCGCCACTGCCACTCTTGGAGTACTCCTCGCCCTTGTAGCGAGCATTCAGCACCTCCAGTAGATGGGTCGTCACTTCGTTCGGCGAACTGACCGGATCGATTTTGAAAATCATCACCGCCTTGCTGCCGCCCTGATGGCGAACCGAACCGACCACCCGGGCATACATGTGCGCAACGATACCCGGAACGTGCATCGTCTCACCTTCCTCCAGCCAAAGGTGGGCATCTACCTGACCGGTGTGATCCTCCAGCCGGTAGGTGATCTTCGTCGAGGAGTGATCAATGTTCCGCACGATGGCGACAAACGTGATCATGCTGTAGTGTATCCCGAATAGCTGTATGCCACTATCCGACGATTCCTGAACCTGGCCGATGGTAAGCGGGAGAACTCCTTCGGCTTTGTTCTCCTGTGCGGCGCCACCACCGGTGGCATTGGCGTTGAAACCTCCGGCACCAACTGAGGACGGAGAGTAGGCAATCAGTTTCTGGGAAAATGCAAGCAATGTCCGGATACTTACAACTATCGTTCATTTTGGACGTGATGTGTCGACCGGTAAGCACTGATTAATAAACTGAATCAAAGGAACTTCACTGTTTTGGCCAAGAAAATTCGTGTAAATTGAATGAGAAAATGCAACACGAGCGACCGGTCGGAAGCGAAAAGCCTTTGTTTTGAAGCAGAAGAACGCGCGAAAAATGACAGTTACTGTCGGGTGAAGCTTTCAGATGCGAATGAATAATTCATGCACAACTTGGATGAACCTGGGAGGATGAACGAGAAGATGGGCCCAACGAGCTTGTCACAACCAGGGTTGAACGATAAAAAAAATAATTCAGTGCCAACATTTCATAGGAGCGTAATTGCTTTTGTAAACAATGGCTTTAGCTGTCGATTTCTCGCATCTTAAAGCTCACTCCTTCAAAATAGCAATGCTAGATGATAGAGGAAATATTCCTCTACCTATTGGTGTCATTATTTTTCAAGAGTGAGCGTTTATTCGCGAGAAATCGATGGCTAAAGTCATTGTTTAGAAATGCAATTACGCCCCTTTGAAATGTTGGCACTGAATTTAAGTTTTACACACAGCAAAAAAAGCTGCACAGAGATCATTCCGCCGGTTGTGTAATACCAACAATCAATACGAAACTAACGATTTTAAATTGGCTCACCACTTTAGTAGCCTATTGGTCCCAAGCAAACGATTAATACCTTGTACAGACATACAAAGTTCACTGTTGTACTACCGTTGTACCAACAATCAATACGAAACTAACGATTTTAAATTGGCTCACCACTTTAGTAGCCTATTGGTCCCAAGCAAACGATTAACGTACCCTATTCTAGTTGAAATTCTATTACTACACTATGTTTGTTTTGATTCGCTATGAAAGTTTGACAGATAACATCAGGGGTGTGTGGATTCATGCAGAACATCCAGGGGTGAGTGAAATAGCTTGGGACTGCTTGGGACCGTTGTTCTGGTACTGAGTGAGCCAAAAATAATAATGATTTTCTTCGGGACCCAGTGGTCTTAGAGTTACCTCTATGGTAATACCTTGTACAGACATACAAAGTTCACTGTTGTACCAGTTGTACTACCGTTGTACTGCTTTAAGCTAGTACCACAAATTGTACGTTTTGAGGTACTTGATTAAAGGAGTACAACGGTACTAATTTGTATGTCTGTGGGACCACTGGGTCCCAAAGAAAATCATTATTATTTTTGGCTCACTCAGTACCAGAACAACGGTCCCAAGCAGTCCCAAGCTATTTCACTCACCCCTGCATGTTCTGCATTAATCCACACACCCCTGATGTTATCTGTCAAACTTTCATAGCGAATCAAAACAAACATAGTGTAGTAATAGAATTTCAACTAGAATAGGGTACGTTTATCGTTTGCTTGGGACCAATAGGCTACTAAAGTGGTGAGCCAATTTAAAATCGTTAGTTTCGTATTGATTGTTGATTGTACCACATGGCAACACTACTATCAGATTGAACTAGCATTTTCACCAAATGTACTAGAATGTTTTGGTTCTATCTCTTTCACTCTACTCAAAACTGAAATGCATAAAAAAATGACAAAATGATACGCACTCTTTGCACCATGGACCTCCCGGTGCTTCTAGTTTTGTGCTTCTTTTTCAGGTATTCTTCGATAGCTACTAGATAGAATTTCTCCGTTGTTCCACCAACCGAAAGCTTCAGTCCTTCGCATATTTTCTTATAGATACCCCCAGCAGTGCTGATTGATGTGCAGTTTACGTAAACCATGTTAAGTTTGCTAGCCAGCTTTTGATCACTTATAATCCTGGTGAGTAGCTGTTTTTCCCGTTCCAGGAGGGCCACTAAAATCAATTAAATGTCAGATCAGATCTGGTTCGCATAACGCAAAACACAACTACTTACCTTATGTACAAACTGCCGGAACCATTTTCCGATAAAATGTCTTCAATATACTTTGCCAGATCTTCAGTTTCACGTTCCCGTTCCGGAAGGCATCCAATAGCCGTTAGTTGCTTTGGCTCGTTTCGGCGGTGAAGCTTCCGGAATATCGTTGTTCTTCTTGTTAGGTTAAAACAAAACGTCAGCTATTGTTGGTAAACAAACCGACAGCATTTTTGACAGCATTCCCCCATGCACTCAAAAATATAACTACCCACAAATCTAAAAAAACCTACTACTGCGTGCACTTCCATTCTATTACCGAGAACCATGATTTTTCGATAAATTCCTTCCACGCTATTGGTCCTGACCTTTGGGTCCATGGTCTAACTACAGTCGTCGAAAGGGAAGGCAATTTTTTTGAAAAAATTTACTTACAACTTCCATATGTTGCGAAAGAAAATAAATCGCACAAAATTCATTGCTAGAATAACTAACTGGTGTATTTTTTCTCAAATATGCCATTTACTGCAAAAATTCGTCACGCACCCTGTATTTGTTTATCGTCACGAGGGGTAAACCAAATGAAAATTTGTTCAATATTTCAAATGAATGTATTTCAGCATGTTATTTTATTTGATGACAACAGTGACATGCCAGACAAATTTTAAAGTAATATAAACAATGCAATTAATGAAAATAATGTGACTCTTATTTTTGTAATAAGTGCACCCCTTGATTGTAAATGAATGATTGTTGCTGACCTTTTTCAACGCTAGATGGTGCGTGCAGCAATATTTTGCAGGTCGCCATTGCAATATTTGGAAAAGGTATGAATGGATCATATTGTTAATATGATATATTTGACGTTATGATACATGAAAGAATATAGTGAATAAAAGCAAAACAGACATGGTAACCGGTTTTTTCTCTAAAAATATTACAAATGCTTTTTATGAAATTAACAGTAGTATTGAAAAAGAATTACTAGATCAGGCTAGAGTTGAATGTATTTTACAGTAGTACAACATAAATCGAGCCTAGACGCTAAAACTGATAAAAATAATCGTTTTGCAGATTAGATTTTATGAAATTACGTTTCAACTCCCTAATACCATAGAGGTAACTCTAAGACCACTGGGTCCCGAAGAAAATCATTATTATTTTTGGCTCACTCAGTACCAGAACAACGGTCCCAAGCAGTCCCAAGCTATTTCACTCACCCCTGCATGTTCTGCATGAATCCACACACCCCTGATGTTATCTGTCAAACTTTCATAGCGAATCAAAACAAACATAGTGTAGTAATAGAATTTCAACTAGAATAGGGTACGTTAATCGTTTGCTTGGGACCAATAGGCTACTAAAGTGGTGAGCCAATTTAAAATCGTTAGTTTCGTATTGATTGTTGCTAATACCCCGGACAGACTACGGCTTATATCATGTAATATAGGCTGTCTTGCAATGAGCACTCATACATGGGATTTCCAGTGAAAACTAGATATATGAGTGCTCATTGCAAGACAGCCTATATTACATGATAAAAATTGCGTTACGTTAATATGCGAACGAACCCTTATACCCCGGACAGACTATGGTTTATATCATGTAATATAGGCTAGCTTGCAATGAGCACTCATACATCTAGTTTTCACTGGAAATCCTATGTATGAGTGCTCATTGCAAGACAGCCTATATTACATGATATAAGCCATAGTATGTCCAGGGTATTACATGTTTGCCAGCATGTTTTGAGTCCTGTGCATTGAGCTTTCTGACGTTCATAACATGCACACTAGACTGATGCAAAATTTGACTTTTTCGCTCCACAGTGCTTAAATGGTTTCAATTCGGGTCCTGATTAGCACTAGCGTGTACAGGAATCTTGTTAAGGAGGGGCAATTTTTTTCTATGGTGCATTTAGTCTGGGGATGGGGAGTACTCCAAAGTGCGTGGTCCACCCACCACTGTTTCCCTACTGTTTAATTTAGCTAATTTTATTTATTTTTTGCTCCGGTGGTGGTTCATCTTCTTCAATGCAAACTGCTTTCAGACAGCCAATGGAATTTGGCAATTTAATCCCATCCGTCGTGAACCGTCCCAAAGTACTGCCAGTCGAGGTGACAGAAAATGATTCCGAGCATTCAACATGTTTTAAAGATGATATAAAGGACAAACCCGAATTTATTGCAACGCACATAAACAGCTGTAACTTTTTAACCACGGTAAAAAATGACTTGAAATTTTCAGAGAAGATTCTTAGATGATTTTTTTTAGTAATATCAAGGTTCAATGGCAAACTAATACCAACAATCAATACGAAACTAACGATTTTAAATTGGCTCACCACTTTAGTAGCCTATTGGTCCCAAGCAAACGATTAACGTACCCTATTCTAGTTGAAATTCTATTACTACACTATGTTTGCTTTGATTCGCTATGAAAGTTTGACAGATAACATCAGGGGTGTGTGGATTCACGCAGAACATGCAGGGGTGAGTGAAATAGCTTGGGACTGCTTGGGACCGTTGTTCTGGTACTGAGTGAGCCAAAAATAATAATGATTTTCTTCGGGACTCAGTGGTCTTAGAGTTACCTCTATGCTAATACGTACTTTTCAAGGGTGTTGCAAGGGAATCCAAAAGCTGTCTTTAAACTTTGTACAGTTGCGAAAAAGTCCATCCTCAGAATTCATTGAGGTTCTTTTCGAAATTTTTAGAGCTCTGTGAGCACTTTTGAAATTCTTCTCAGAAGTCCTCTGGAATTATTTTTAGATCTCTTTTTGCCTTTTACTCAGAACACCTTGCAACTGAACAATTCCCTTAGAGTTTCAGAAGAATTTCCTCAAAAAAAATTATTCCCGGCTAGAGCTAGAAATTATCAGTACTCCCTTGAAATTTTCCTTAAAATTACTTTGGAATTCCACTCAAAATTTAATAATCTATGTATTCTTTTCCAAATCATCTTGGAACTATCTGCAAGATTCACTAGAAATTATAGGCAGTATTTTCTTGGAATACTCCCCAGAAATCCTTTGGAACTGTCCTCAGTATTCAGTATCCTTTAGATTCTTCTCGGATTTTTTTTAGAACTCTCCTAAGAGCTCTTTTGAAGTTCTTCTCAGAAGTCCACTGGAATTATATTTTGAAATCTTCATGATTTTTTCTCAGAACACATTGGAACTGAAAGAGCTAAAAATTATCCTCGGAATTTGCTTGAACTTTTGCTTAAAATCCCTTTGGAATTTCACTCAAAATTCAGTGCCAACATTTCAAAGGGGCGTAATTGCATTTGTAAACAATGGCTTTAGCCGTCGATTTCACGTGAATTAAAGCTCACTCATGAAAAATAATGACACCAACAGGTAGAAAAAATGTTTCCTCTACCAGCTAGCATTGTTATTTTGGAGGGGTGAGATTTCATTCGCGAGAAATTGACGGCTTAAGCCATTATTTACAAAAGCAATTACGCCCTTTGGAAATGTTGGCACTGAATTTGATTTTCTCGGTATTCTTTTCGAAATAATCTTGGAACTATCTGCAAGATGCACTAAAAATAATCAGCAGAATTTTCTTTAAATTCTCCCCAGAATCCATAAGAATTCAATATTCTTGAGATCCTTCTCGGATTATTTTCGAACTTTTTTTTTTCAGAACGCCTTGGAACTGAAATTCCTCTAAAGTTTCAGAAAAATTTCCTCTGTATTCTCCAGAAGTTCTTCCCAAAATGCGCTTGAAGTTATCCTCGGAACTCCCTTGAAATTTTTCTCAACATCCCTTTGGAATTTCATTCAAAATTTGATTCTCTCAGTATTCTTATTCGGAACTATCTGCAGGATTCACTGGAAATTATTTGCAGATTTTTCATGGACTCATCCCCAGAAATGTTTTCTTTTAGAACTGTCGTCAGAATTCAATACCCTTGAGGTTCTTCTCGGAAGTCAAGTTTAAGTTGTCCGTCCATTCACCAAAACGTTGTAGTTTTTCTACCAGAAATGTCCAATAAAGCTTGCCCCTCAATTTACCAGAACTGTGCAATTTTTACATCAGGAATTTTTAATTCAGCTTGCCTCCCATGCACCAGATTGTTGCAAATCTTACACCAGAAATTTTGAATTCAGCTTGCCTCCCATGCAGCAGATTGTTGCAAATCTTACACCAGAAATTTTCAACACAAACTTGCCCCCATAAAATTTTACACCAGAAAATTTCAATTGATCAGAACGATGCAAATTTTTCACCGTTAATGTTCAATAAAAATTGCTTCTCCAATCTTCTGATTGGTGCAGATTTCCTTATAGCTTGCTTCTCCTATCATTAGAATATTGCAGGTTTTCCTCCAAATAAAGCTTGCCCCTATTTTCAGACTTTTCATCATAAATTGTCAGTAAAACAGCTTCCCTCCAATCGTCAGAATTGTGCAAATTTTAGGCCAGAAATTATTATTAAACTTTGTTTCTCTATTCAGCAGAAAAATGCAAACTAAAAAAAAAATCAAAGAAGCTTGCCCATCCGGTGCAGATTTTCCACCCAACGGTGCAGATTTTCCACCAGAAATTTTCAATATTGTTTAATTTTAAATAAAGCTTGTACCATCATTTATCAGACCAGTGTAAGTTTCCACCAGAAATATTCATTAACTCATTTATCAGAGCAATGCAAATTTTGCTCCAAAATTTTTCAATAAAGCATGCTCCTCCATTCACCAGAACGGTGCACCAAAAATTGTCAGTGAAGTTTGTTTCACCATGCACCTTTTTATGATGCAATTTTCAAGCTTTGTCTCTTCATGTACCAGAATCGTGCAAATTTTCCACCATAAATTTTCAATTAAGCTTGCATTCATCAGAACGATGCAAATTATGCACCAGAAAAATTAATAAACCTTGCTTCTACATTCACCACAGTGTTGCGAACTTTCCACCAGAAATTTTCAGTAAAATGTGCTCCTCCAAATTTTTAGCGTGATTCAATTTTTACACCAGAGTTATTCATTTTGATCAGTCCCTCCATGCCCCACCTCGATGATATTTTAACACCGAAAATATTCAATAAAAAGCTTTTTCTTCGAGTTACCACCACGAAGGTGAATTTTTTCAACTTTAAATGTACCCTCTTTTTTTAACCCTCCATGAACCACCCTTAAAAAATTTACACAAGAATTTTTTTGTATGCACCACTGGGGTGCAATTTTTTGACCCAATTGAAGTTTGTCATTTCATGCAACTTTTTTGTGCAATTTTCAGGCACCATCTCAAAGAAATTGACGCAATTAAAGGATTTCAGTGGCCTTATTATATGAAATGAAGTTATTTTACCTTCAATCCAAGCTATCAAGAAATCATGTTATTTTATATTATAATTTTGTAAATGTGAAAATAAAAATCTTATTTATAAAAGGAGGGGAAATTGCCCCACCTTGCCCCACCCTGTGCACGCCAGTGCTGATTAGCCTCCAAAAGTTACAACTCATTTGGTTAGAAACAGACTTCGCACAAGCCATTTGAAGTTTACATGTAAATCACTATGGGAAATCTCAACTTTTTGTTCATTGCCTTCGAGTCTTTTTCCATATTGAGCTGCGAAACAGTTCGATAGCTATTATTATAGAAAATTTTCTCAGCTACAACTTTGCTAAAGATCATTTCTATGTAAAACGAGACAGGAAAAAGTTATTAATTATTAAAGAGATTGGTGAACTTATGACATGATCAAGCAGCTGCTCTGTAGGCAACACTGTATTTTGCAGTGTTACATAGTAGCCATGATTTTTGTGTCCAATTCAACGACCCAGAAACACCAATGTTGCCTGCTGACCAGTTGGTTGAGCATGATCATAAGACATCAGCGCATTGAACCATTGAAAACTTTCGATCCTTGCATTTAATCAAAAAGTGGTCTTCAGCAAAGTTGTAGCTGAAAAAAATTTCTACTAGAACAGTTGAAAGCTTTTGAAGCAGACCAATGTGGTGAATTATTAGATAGACATGAACAAAAATCTTGGTTTTACCATAGTAATTCCCATACAAACTTCAAATGGTTTGTGCCATCTCAGTTTCTCACCAACCGGGTTCAAATTTTAAGAGGTTAGTCAGAATCCGATTTGGAATCCTTTAAGTATTATGGAGCGAAATTTTCAAATTTTGCATCACTCTAATGCACACTTGCGTAATCCGTAATCCCATTTTCAAGTGCGAAGTTTGTTATCCTCACTTTCGCTCCAGCCAAAAATGTTGGTTTGTTATCGTTATCCTCACTTTCGGACCATCAATACCCGCGCACATAGAATGGACTATAGAGAGGGACAGTAAACAACATTTTCAATCTATCTTTTGTCATTGTAAAACGTTCCATCAATAAATAAAGACGCAGTTTGCAATCGGTCAGGTTAGGTTCTTTATTCCGTCGAATTCCGAGAACTATCCGGATTGTTGAATGCTCTGCTATCTGTCCGCCCATAGCTCTTTCACACTTGCATCGCATTGCTGAATGCTAGAAAGAGCAGTCTCAGTAGTCTGTTGCAGTCATTCTCACCTACTATATTCATCACATTGATGTGAGCTCCGCCGAAATGCGTGATCGCCCCCGTGAAAAATTTACCACAGGTGTGGCAATGATGTGACATCATGCAACATGTCGAAGTCGTGCTGCGTGTGGCGAACGTCGTCGACATGATGTTTTGACATGCTAGCAGATGCCATACCTGACCTAATACCCTAATACCCCGTACAGACTATGGCTTATATCATGTAATATAGACTGTCTTGCAATGAGCACTCATACATCTAGTTTTCACTGGAAATCCTATGTATGAGTGCTCATTGCAAGACAGCCTATATTACATGATATAAGCCATAGTCTGTCCAGGGTATAAGACATTCGACTTCAAATGGGTTTGTCCCCTGATTTCGTCCCTGTTTAAGTTCGTGTTTGCGCTCGCAGTTCATTCAAAAATTTCATTCATCTTCATCTTTTCCCAGTTCGTCTCGTCGTCTTCGTGGACATTCTGTCAGTTCGAGTCATCGGGATCGGTCGCGTATCAATTTTCCTCTTGCGATTTTTTTTCTCCCGAAACTCTCCTCCCGAAAAATGCATTGAAAGTGAAATTTCCGTGCCAACTTGCGGACGGACTTGTCGGAAGTGTCTCGAAATACAGTGCAAAAGTGCCTTCATTAGTAGATCGCAGCTCCGAAAGAGGGGAAAACTTCCGTGTGTGATTCCATCCGGTAAGTCCGACGTCGAGCAGCAGCAGAAGAAATTTCTTCCGTTTTTGGTGTAACGCAAATCGGTGGAAAGTGCGAAGAAGAAAAATATGGGTGTGTAATGTGGTGTGATTGCTTTTCTGCGTTCTTCTTCAAGTGGAATCGAGTCGAAGAAAATGGTGTGCTTTCGATTGACGCAGTTTTTCAATTAGGAAAACTGAGCAGAGGATGTTCTGTAGTAAAAATGGCGATGATCTAGTGCGAGCACCTCAGATCATCGCTTATGTGGGTAGAACGGGACCCAAAGGTGGTGTGCATTCCTGAACGGCTTGCCTTTGTTTACATAAGCCTTATCTCGTCACGGAGCTTATCCACCGGTAGGGAGTTGGCTTAGTCGGTGACTTAGCAGGTGAATCAAGTCGCCATCGAGGCTGGATGTTGGAAAAAGGAATCTATTCATAAAAATTTCAGCCCTTTCCTAGCCAGATGTTGAATCATCCCGCACGAACGTTCGCACGAGAAAAGAAAGAATACGAGAAGAAGCAAGGAGCAGCTAAGAAATAATACGCATACAGATGCAATCATCGGCGGACTATGGGCTGGATATTGGGCAACTGAGCCGGAAAGATCAGCTGAAATTGAAATAATGCTCCCAGTGGCCCATAGTGCCGTACGGAATATCAAAGCGCCAGCTTGAAACAGTATGTGTAATCGAATCATGAACATAAATAATGTAACTACTAATAAACTAGCTCATCGCCCACGAATGGCTACTGCAATCAACATCGTTCAGATCATTGTACTATCAATCTTCGAATCAAAGCAAAACAGAGCGAGAAGGCCAAGCCCACGCCAATAAACACCTACCTCTAATCAATGTGTTTTAAAACGCGCTCTGTTGATGGTTTACCAGTAAATAACTTGCGAAGAGATAAAAGCCTTTCCGGAGAACTTGTATATACGCCGCCCGGCTGGCTAATTGCCAATATTGACAGCAGCCGTAGTCAACCGACATAGATGATTCATTTGGCACAAGACAAGCGCAAGCTGATCGACGACGTGCGAACGACCAACCGAGTCACGGCTCTTCGAAGAAATGAGAGGGCCTTGAATGACGCAAGAAACCAACGATGACGAAGCCGTCGTTGATGACAGGCACGGAAAATAGGTGTGCAGATCAGGGAGCAGACAAACCATATACAATCACAAAAAAAACATATGCTAAAATGAGTAGTTGGTCAGCACAGTTTTGGGATTTCCCCTAGTGAGCGAACTGATTGTTTATTTATGCTCTTGGGAAAATGCAACAACAGTAGTGCACTGCACCTATGTTTTTCAGCTTTGGATTAAAGAGGTCAATGAGAAGGGGATGCTATATTCAATACATGTTTCCGTGTGCCGTTGTGAGGACGTGGGAGACACGTGCCGAATTGAAATTTTCTTGGTCAATTATTGGAAAGTGGAACATTCAGCATGGCAAAATTTCGTACCTTGGAAGCTTCCGAATAAGCATGAGCATCTCAACATGTCCACGACTGTTAATACCAGCGATAATGGTGCCAAATAGACCTCAGACGACAGTTGCAATGTCATGAACAGATCGACCATTAAATGATAAACACAAAGCCTTCACAGACAGTGAGGATCGATTATTTCTTTTGTCATTTCGAAGATGAAACTCAGTTACTACCGAGTGTGCCTGAGCATATCATATGCATCCTTCGTCAAACAGCGACATTATTGAACAGAGAGTAGAAAGTTGTGCGACACGACACTTGGCATTATGTTATACAAGTGTATCAACGAAACTTTAAGCTATGACGATATTTGAATTCCTGTGAAGACATTTCATATTTTGTGAAGACTTTTTGAGATATATCTCTATCTATAAATAAAAATAAAATGGTTTTCGTATGTTACGCTATAACTCGAAAACGGATTGACGGATTCGCAAGTTTTTTTTTTTAATTTGGTTGTCATGGGCATGGCAGTACGGCAGTACGTTGTTTGCCGGATAAGCTAGTGAAGAATCACATAAATTTATAAATTAATAATTAGTAACAGATCTTCTACCGAATAAGATTTCAACTTTACATTTCAAACAGCATCTTAAGAATGGAAATTTTGATCATACAGTTTTCAAAATAGACAGAATAATCTCGAATGATGTGATCGTACTTCAAAGTCTTGGAGTCTAACATATTTTTTTAAATCCATGCTCAGTTCAGAATATTGCATATTATTATAAATTTCAGATCTAAAACAATGTTAATGGCCCAAAGTTTGAATAATTTTCCTGAGACCAAGATTTTGAAAACATTTGACACGTCAAAATACGTTTTCATTTAATTGAAAAATGTTAAAAGTTTGGCATTTAGAATATTCGAGTCCCAGAGCCTTGATGAACTGAGACAGTCAAATCTCTAATATGAGAATTCTCAAATTATTTAAAGTCTCTGAAAACTTTCCCAAAACTGGATCTTGATTTTTTTTTCTATAGTGTGGGTCCTATATTGATAGAAAGTGTTCTCCTCAAACACTAATGGGATTAATCCTTGCTGTGAATTCTTTGTAGGAAATCTTTTAAACGTTCCTCAGAATTATCCTAGACATTGTGATACAATACTCTACCGAATTTCTTTGAAGCTGTCATTCAAACTTATCTCATTGGAATTCTTTTGGAATTATCCTCAACATTTTCATCGAGTTCTCCACAGAATTATCGTGGAATTCTACTTGGGATTCTCCATTGAACACACTTGGAGTACTTTCAATTAATTGAAATTGAAATTCTCCTCATAATGCTCTTGGAATTCTAGTCTGAACCCATTGAAATTCTTCTAAAAATTTACTTAAAATTCTCCTGAAATTCTCTTTAATTTTCCTTAACATTTCTTAAGTGTGTTTGTTAAAGTTCCGTTAAATCATGCTTCGATCATCCGTGCAATTTCTGGCGAGATGAGGAGATCTTCAGCTTGTACGAAGATCTTCGTAAATATCCAGAGAAGTTTCGGTCTTACACAAGAATGGATATGCATACATTCGATCTGATTTTGAATCTAGTGACAAACAAGATGTCGTCAAAACACAACCCGAACAGCTCTGTCGCTTTGCTGAACGCTGCACATCTCTTCGCATCGCTTTCACTATGATAGGTTTGGACAATTCCCATAGAACGCTCATAGAGGGAGCTTCACGCAAGCGCTTCGCTTATTGCCAACGCATCGAATCGCTTCTACTATGTTGTCGGCCTTAGCTATCCATCAAGAACATTTCCAATCTGCTCGCAGCTCGTCTAATACGATCATTTTTGTCGTGCTCTCGCAATGTTGCATGGCACGATGTGCTCAACAGAAAACACGACCAGCACCTACCGTTTGTCGTTCTTTTCATCCTCTCTGTTCTCGCAAGATCGCACCACGGCACGATGCGCTCAAGGCTCATTTGAGGGGGTTAGGAGGAAATGGGTGTAAGTGACTTTGATCGATTCTCTTCATCGACTTTCTCTTTTGATACCACAGCCAGAGCTGGTAAATATCACGGCCATCATGTGACGATGAGAAAACAGGTTCTCTCACTATCACGAGACGATACTACCTATCATTAGCTTTCTTGTCATTTTTCAATGATCAAGCACTCATGAGAATAATTCTTATGCGGTTTTGACATCTACATTTCTAACTAATTTAGATGAATTTAAGCAAATTACCGTATGTAATCGGTAGAGTGGATATATAATTAAGATTTCCTCGGTACAAGTAACTTTAATAGTATTAAATGAGCTAGTAATTACGATGATCACAACACTGTCACGTTCTGTCATGACGAAAAATTCGATGAGATTTTGAAGAAAATCTCTATCATCGTTTTCTCATCCAATGATAGTGACAGAAGTATCTCTGTAAATATCGCGTGAGATCTTTCATTGAAAATGACATTTGCCAGCCCTGACCACAGCTTTATAAACAGATTTTGTGCTATTTCTGCCACTGCCACATAGTTTGATAAAGGAGGTTCTCATCTAAAGGGTTATACGGTCAAAATTTGGTCAATATCAACTTGACGTATTTCTTTTAATTTTGCATTTAAAAAACCTGAACACCCCTCATTTTGAAGGTGTGTGTGTGTAGAATGTTGCTCCTATTTTGATTTTGGAATTCACTCTTCAGTTGTCAAAATGCCGTCCAAGCAAGAAGAGCAGCGTATCAAAATTTTGCTCGCGCATCGCGAAAATCCGAGCTACTCGCACGCAAAGTTGGCAAAATCGCTAAAAGTTGCCAAATCAACCGTTACAAATGTAATTAAAGTGTTTGGGGAACGTTTGTCGACAGCCAGGAAGTCTGGATCGGGGGGAAATCGAAAACCGGAAGCCGCTGAGACGACAAAGAGAGTTGCCGGTAGTTTCAAGCGAAACCCTAACCTCTCTCTCCGAGATGCCGCAAATAAGCTGGGTGTATCGTCTACAACCGTGCATCGAGCCAAAAAACAAGGCGGACTATCGACTTACAAGAAGGTAGTGACTCCAAATCGCGATGATAAACAAAATACGACGGCCAAAGCGCGATCCCGGAGGCTGTACACGACGATGCTGACGAAGTTTGACTGCGTGGTAATGGACGACGAAACCTACGTCAAAGCCGACTACAAGCAGCTTCCGGGACAGGAGTTTTATACGGCAAAAGGAAGGGGAAAGGTAGCAGATGTTTTCAAGCACATGAAACTGTCAAAGTTCGCAAAGAAATATCTGGTTTGGCAAGCCATCTGTACCTGTGGCTTGAAAAGCAGCATTTTCATAGCTTCCGGGACTGCCAACCAAGAAATTTACGTGAAAGAGTGTTTGAATAAACGTCTGCTGCCTTTCCTGAAGAAACACGGTTGTTCCGTACTGTTTTGGCCGGATTTGGCATCTTGCCATTACGGTAAAAAGGCCATGGAGTGGTACGCCGCCAACAACGTGCAGGTGGTTCCCAAGGACAAGAACCCTCCCAACACGCCAGAGCTCCGCCCAATTGAGAAATACTGGGCTATTGTCAAGCGGAACCTAAAGAAGACCAAAAAAACTGCTAAGGGCGAGCAGCAGTTCAAGGCAAACTGGCTTTCTGCGGCGAAGAAGGTGGACAAGGTGGCTGTACAAAATCTGATGGCAGGGGTTAAGCGTAAGGCCCGGCAATTCGGATTTGGAAAAGCGGAAGCCTAACTGAATATTTTTCCTGAATTTTATACTAATTGAACTTGAAAAAGAAATTTAATTTGATTTTTTAAATAAACGATTTCACCGATTTACACGCGTTTTCCCTTGACCAAATTTTGACCGTATCACCCTTTAGCATCCAAAATGGTGAATCAAGGAATGTGTTTGCAGCTAGTTCCCGATTCGAAAGCTCGTTCTTATTCATAGACGAAGTGCTCTGAACAAGGGAAAGCAATCTGTGTGCTAATTAATTTTTCTCGATTTTCCAGGAAATACTTTTTGAATATGAGGAAAATCGTGAGATATTTCACTCCTAGACTGAGTAAATTGTTCGTCGATTTTCCTCATATACGAGCAGTTTGTCTTGGAAAAGCGAGGAAATTGTTACTCATTCACTGAGTAACCTCACTTTTTACTATTTTAAGTCTAATTCGACTCAGTTGCAGAGTTGCTATAGGCCTTTTTAATGCACCACCAACGTAGAGTGCGCCACGCGAGTTCAAGTGAAAATGTCAACCAAATCGTTGTTTACATCAGAATAAGTATTTTTCACAACGCAAATTAAAGCATTTTTCATTGAACTTCTTGCCAATTTGCATCAGTAATTGTCTTATTTTATGATTTTTCACAGATCTGAACTGATTTGTACCTCTCTACAACTATTCACGCACAAGAAATCCGGAAGATCATTACCACTAACGCATTATTCTAGTTTTCCATTTTTCTCAACAAAAATATTCCTGAACACCAGCAGGATCCTTGCAAAAATGATACAGAGTTAAATTTTTCAACTGTAGGTCAAGTTTTGGAGCATCTCAGATGAATCAATTTATCAGGAATAGTGAAAAAGTGTTCCACTTCCGCACCTCGTTCTGCACGGCATCTCTTTTTGAAGTTCTCTTATTCACCACCAGAGGCTGAATTAGTAACTTAGTTTCTATCAAAAAGGCGTATAATTGGCCGTGTGGAAGTCCCCATCACAAATTCACGTAAGTGCAGAAAATGATTCAATTAATTTCAAGTGCATTTAGTCTAATTCAACACTCCAAACACGATGAGTCCGGTAAAACATCTAACGACAATGTTTATAAAATCATTGCTCATCAATTTATCCAATCGATTTTAAATCTATTGATACCGAATAAATTTTTAAAGCATGTAGCTTTGAATGGCGTCAATAGATATGCAATTTGTTAGTAAATGGTTGAGCTATGACTTTTCAAACATTGCACGAAATCTGCATTAAAAATTGAGCCTAATCTAAAATTTAATTTTGGACATCACTGGAACTATTTTAAACTAGTGCGATTACATTAGCGAAAGAATACCTTCTTTGCGCCACTAGGTGGCACTTTGTATGGGAGCGAGCTGTCAAGCTAAGCTAAGCTAACAATTAGTGGTAAAAAGGGAAGTTGTTATTTTGCTTTCAATAAGAATTTGCAATTCGAGATGAAAGTCTATTGGATCGAAAATACTATCGTCGTGTTCAGAAAACAAAGCTCTTTCAGATAATACATATCGATCAAGAGGTAGGTCACTCCACACACCAGTCTTGGGTGATCTTTTTTGTCAGTGTGCCGATTGTGCCGGTCATAGAGCAAGCTGCGATTGTAAAATCTCTATACCGACATCCCGGTATTTCTGACACCGTGAATGTTTTGCTTTGAAATTGCAAGGATAAATCGGATTGAGGATAACGCTGGAAATGGCGGGTGTGAAAAATTTTGGTGTTTTGTGTTCATAGGATAGTAAAAGTCCTGTGGTTTAGGGTTTTATAATGCCCTCAAAGGCAGATCAGAAACCTAGCCTTCCTGGATGTGAAAAGCAACGATCTTGGAGGCCGACTATAGAGGATGATGAATAGACTTCTGTAATTTGTTTTGTGTGAGTTGCAGCATTATTTGAATTAAGGGTCTAATTAACTGCCTCTTTCTCTTCAGCCCACTCAAGAACCTACATTTCGTATTCAGTACTTTCTTAAGTGATTTCAAACTTTTCTGAAGTGATTCAGTACTTTAAAAAGTGATTCTGAACTTTCTAAATGTGTTTTTGAAGTACTTCAGTACTTTCTTAAATGAGTCCAAGTTTTTCGAACTGATTCTGAACTTTTCTGAAGTGATTCAGTACATCCTAAAGTAATTCAGCACATCCGAAAGTGATTTCAAACTTTCCAAAGAGATTTATAACTTTTCCTAAGTGATTTAGTACAGTCTGAAGTGATTCCAAGCTTTCTAGAAAAGTTTCAGTACTTTCCAAAAATATTCCTACCTTTTCGAATGAATTTCAAACTTTCCGAAGGGATTTCGAACTTTTCTGAAGTGATTCAGTGTACATTCCAAAATGATTTCAAACTTTCTAGATTCTATTCAGTACTTTCAAATGTGTTTTCGAACCTTTCTCAATTGATTCAGTACTTTCGAAAGAGAGGATTCAAATTTTATGAAGAAATTCAGTCAAAGTTATTCTAAATTGTTCGAAGGGATTCCAAACTTTTCTGACGTGGTTCAGTACTGTCTGAAGTGATTTCAAACTTTCTGAAGTGCTTCAGTACTCTTAGAAGTAATTCTGAACTTTTCTGAAGCGATTTGGACATCCCGAAGTGATTCCAAACGTTCTAGAAAAGATTCAGTACTTTCGAAAAAAGATTCCAAACTTTATGAAGTGATTCTAAACTTTCCAAAGGTATTTGTGAAGCAATTCAGTACTTTCTGAAGTGACTTCGTACTTTTCTGAAGTGATTCAGTACTTTTAGAAGTGATTCTGAACTAGTCTGAAGTCATTCGGTACATCCCAAAGTGATTCCAAACTTTCCGTAGAGATTTCTAACTTTTCTTAAGTGATTCAGTACAGTCTGAAGTGATTCCAAACTTTCTAGAAAAGTTTCAGTGCTTTCTAAAAATATTCCAACCTTTTCAAAAGAATTTCAAACTTTCCGAAGGGATTTCTAACTTTTCTTAAGTGATTCAGTGTACATTCCAAAATTATTTCAAACTTTCTAGATACGATTCAGTAATAAACTAGGCAGAGCAATTGGAAAAGAACTTCTTTATTGAACGAAGGTTTGTGAAGGAATGAATAAATTAGTGACACGAATCTTCATGGGTTGCTACATGCTTGTTGTTTGGACAGAGTTGATCGGTTGCTAGTCAACATCCCCGCTCAACCGAACAATCCCAGCTTTCCTCGAAGAAATGTGAACGGTCCTCTTGGCAAGGCCTTCGTGAATATATCAGCTGCTTGCTCATTGGTCGGTACGTACATTATCTTGAAAGCACCTTCTTGAATCTTCTCGCGCATGAAGTTGTATCGAATATCTATGTGATTCATATGTCTATGGTCTCGGGGCTCCTCAGCTATTCGAATGCAAGATTGATTATCTTCAAATATTGGTATGGGATGCTCGAACGTAGAACCAAATTCGCACAGCAAGTTACGCAGCCATATTGCTTCACACATCGCTTGACTAAGGGAAACATATTCCGCTTCTGTTGACGACAGGGCTACAGTTGCTTGCTTCTTTGTATTCCAGGATACCGTCGCACCATAAACTTGGAAAACGTTCCCGGAAATTGATTTTCTGCCCTCTCGATCATTGCCCCAGTCGGCATCGGCATAACCCTTCAAAGGAATCGCATCTTCTCGTCGCTGATAGACTAAACCAAAATTGATCGTCCCTTTCAAGTAGCGCAGCAGTCGTTTCAGGTGGTTCCAATGGGTGTCAGTAGGGAAAGCTTGAAATCTGCTGAAATAACTTACAGCTGCGCTTATGTCCGGCCTTGATGATATCGTCAAGTAGGTCAGACATCCAATCAATTCGCGATACGGGTGTGTTGTTGGGTTGTCATCCTTGTTGGTGTCCAGCTTCAAATTCGGGTCCATTGGGGTACTAACGGGGTTACAATCCTCCATACCAAATCTTCTCAACATGTCTGCAATGTATTTCGGTTGGCTGATCTTCATTCTTCCAGTCTTGAAATTTCGTTCGACCTTCAACCCCAGATAGTGTTTCAGTTCACCCATGTCCGTCATTTCGAATTTCTTGGTCAACATCGTTTTGATTTCTGCTACAGAATCCAGTGAGTTCGAGACAATGATGATGTCATCCACGTACAATAGTATGTACATTACAGTCTTTTCTTGTCGCTTCCAATACAAACAGCTATCCAATTTTGATCGTCGAAATCCGAGCTTCAGTACATACGAATTGAACTGTTCGTTCCAACTCCTCGGAGCTTGCTTTAACCCGTATAACGACTTCTTCAAATGGCATACTAGTTGAGGATTGTCGCTCTGCAGTCCTTCAGGTTGACGCATATAGATGTCTTCCTTCAGCAGGCCGTTCAGGAATGCCGTCTTCACATCCATCTGGTGCACATGGTACTGCGCCTGATTCGCCACTGCAAGCAACACCCGAACAGTAGTAATCTTCGCCACAGGAGCATATGTTTCATTATAGTCGAATCCTTTCCTTTGAGAATAGCCCTTCGCTACGAGGCGTGCCTTGAATCGATCCACGTTTCCAGCTTCATCACGTTTGACTTTGAAAACCCACTTGCTGTCGATGATATTCTTGCCTGGTGGTTTCGGCACTAGCTCCCATGTTCCGTTCTTCCGCAATGAGTCAAGCTCGCTGTCTATGGCATCTTTCCAGTCCGACCAGTCGCTTCGCTCCTTCAGTCCAGCTATTGTCGAAGGTAGGTTGTCCACGTACGCCTCTGCACTAAGTGCATACGCCATCACGGAATCATCAATGGTCTCGGTAGCACCTGCAAAACTTTGATCGGCAGAACTCGTCCCAAAGCTGGTAATGAAAGCAAGGAACTTACCGGGAATTCTGCGCTCCCGTCCGCTATGCCTCGTGAGCACTTCTGCCGAGCAGTTGTCACGTTCTGGTTGCGAAGGGAGCGCGCCGGTTGGTTCCTCCTCCTCGTCAACAACTTGAACGTCGATTGGTTCCTCCAGCTCGTCAATCACTTGAACGTCTGCGGTTGGTTCTTCCATCTCGTCTTGAACGTCTTCTGTTTCTAGTTGTTCCTCTCGGCAATCATTATCTCCAAATGGCATCGGCATCGACTTCACTGTAGCTTCAACGACTTGTCGCTCGTCGAACACAACATCACGAGACGTGAATATCTTCCTCGTTCTAGGGTCCCAAATGCGATATCCATTCGTTGTATATCCTACCATCACATTCTTCGAGGTTTTAGAGTCCAGCTTGTCACGTTTTTCTTTGGGTATCCACGTATACGCAATCGATCCAAAAACGCGCATCTTGTCCACGTTTGGTTTCTTGCCATACCAGATTTCATATGGAGTTTTCTTTTCTTGAAGAGCAGACGTCGGACTTCGGTTCAACACATATGCAGCAGTCTGCACAGCTTCGCCCCACATTGATTTAGACAATTCAGCATCTTGCAGCATCGACCGGGCCTTCTCCGACAGTGTTCTATTCATCCTTTCTGATACTCCATTTTGTTGTGGACTGTACGGCACCGTGAATTCCAGTTGAACTCCTTCAGCACGACAGAAATTTCGAAACGATTTGCTGCTGTATTCTCCTCCGTTATCGCACCTGAGCCTAGCTATTTTCACGCCGAAGAATGCTGTCACCTGGGCATGGTAACGCTCGAACATCTTTTGAACTTCGTCCTTTGACTCCAACAAATAGACTACGGTGAAGTGGCTAAAATCATCGATGAACGTTACATAATATCGCTTTCCGTTCCAGGTAGTCGGAGTGAATGGTCCGCACACATCCGAGTGGACCAATTCTAGCAGTCGGCTTGAACGTCGTTCCGTCGATTCTTCAAATGCTTGCCTAGTCTGCTTCCCAGCCAAACATATTTCGCAGATACAACTATTTGGCCAGCCTTGAATTTTCGAAGAAGTTTCAACCATCACATTCTTCCACAGACTCTTCAGATTACCTGCGCCAAGATGACCATAGCTTCTATGCCACAAATCGAACCCATCGCTTTTGAACACCATCGCACTTGCGCATCCTGCCTCACTTCCGTCTCGGACAAAAATATCTAACGCATACAATTGACCCAATCGCCGACCAGTACAGATAATACGACCGTCCTTTTCTATAGTCACCTTTCCGCTGACGATCTTGACTGTCATATCATTATCTTCCAATCTCCGCACCGAAAACAGGTTGCATTGTAGCTCCGGCACGTATAATACCTCGTTTACCACGGCAGGTTGCTTCTTTCCATCGACCAGCATATCCACTCTTACGGTACGAGCGGTTTCAGCAACAATAACTTGGCCAGACTTCGCAACAGCTATGTGCATTTTACGCTTCAACGAATGTAATTCTTCGAACAACGATTTGTCTTTCAACATGTGATCAGTGGCGCCTGAGTCCAGGAACCACTCTATCTTCCGATTCTACGACGAAGTCAGCAATGCACCACTGCCAGCGCTCGTAGTCGCAATGAAGGCCACCTCATTTTCGCTCGTAACATTCGCTCCAGCTTTCTGCCGTCGTCCAAATTTGCCTCCAGATTTCCAGTTCTTCTCCCGATCCTTTCTGTCGACTTGACGGTTCTCAGGACATTCAGCACGCTTGTGTCCAACACGACCGCAACCGTAACACTTGTAGCCAGCTTTTCTTCCAGCGAACGCAGATTTACCACTGCCGTTTTCTTCGTAATTCGTTGAACACTTACCGGACCGCTTCACTTGCTCATCCAACAAACGTTTCTTGACGTATTCGAGAGTTAATTGATGGGGCTGAATGGTTTCCAAGGCAGTAATCAGAGCTTCATAAGATTTCGGCAGGGCTAACAAAAGTTGACAGACGACGTCTTCTTCTTCAGTCTTCACTCCTGCAGCTTTCATCTCACGAAGTACCTTCTCGAACTGGAGCAAAAATGACTTGACGTTCTCTTCTTCCTTGAGCCGCAACTCTTGAAACTGCTTCCGTAAGAATAGTTTTCCAGCGATTCCGACCCTTTCAAAGGCGTTCTTGAGCGCATCCCAAGCTTCCTTCGCAGTTCTCTTATCCTTCACATATTCCAGCTGATCTTCGGCTATACGGTGAATTAACAGGTTCTTGCATTTTCTGTCCTTGGCCATCCGCTCGTCCAGTAGCTTCTTCTTCCGCTGCTTCTCTTCAGCAGTATCACCCGGAAGTTCCCTCGCGTACTCTTCGTCAGCAACAGCCTTCTCCAGACACTCCAGCAAGCCTTTGTCTTCCATCAATACTTCTATTCTGAACTTCCAGTTCCCGAAGTTTTCGCCGTTAAACAGCCAGAGTTTGTCGTCGCTCATCTTGAAGTCTTCTTCCGTACAAATCAAACGACCGTTACTTCACTATCGATTCCGGTTCCGCGCTGGGCCCATAACCTAATAAACTAGGCAGAGCAATTGGAAAAGAACTTCTTTATTGAACGAAGGTTTGTGAAGGAATGAATAAATTAGTGACACGAATCTTCATGGGTTGCTACATGCTTGTTGTTTGGACAGAGTTGATCGGTTGCTACTCAACATTCAGTACTTTCCATTGTGATTTCGAACCTTTCTTAATTGATTCAGTACTTTCGAAAGAGAGGATTCAAACTTTCTAAAGTGATTCAGTACATCCTAAAGTAATTCTAAATTTTTCGAAAGGATTCCAAACTTTTCTGAAGTGGTTCAGTACTGTCTGAAGTGATTCCAAACTTTCTGAAGTGCTTCAGTACTCTTAGAAGTAATTCTGAACTTTTCTGAAGCGATTTGGACATCCCGAAGTGATTCCAAACGTTCTAGAAAAGATTCAGTACTTTCGAAAAAAAGATTCCAAACTTTTCGACGTGATTCCGACCCTTTCTTAAGTGATTCAGTACTTTCAAAAAAAAAAGATTCCAAACTTTATGAAGTGATTCTAAACTTTTCAAAGGTATTTGTGAAGCAATTCAGTACTTTCTGAAGTGACTTCGTACTTTTCTGAAGAGATTCAGTACTTTCAAAAGTGATTCTGAGCTTTCTAGATGTGATTCAGTACAAACTTTTTTGAAGTAATTCAGTACTTTCTTAAATGAGTCCAAATTTTTCGTAGGGAGTCGTGTGATTCAGTACTTTCTTAAATGAATTCACACGTTCCGAACTTTTCTGAAGTGATTCAGTACTTTCAAAAGTGATTCCGAACTTTTCTGAAGTGATTCGGTACATACCAAAGTTATTCGTTACATTCGAAAGTGATTCCAAACTTCCAGTCTGAAGTGATTCCAAGCTTTCTAGAAAAGTTTCAGTACTTTCCAAAGTGATTTCAAACCCTTCTTAAAGAGAGGATTCAAACATTATGAAGTGATTCAGTATATCCCAAAGTTATTCTAATTTTTTTCGGAGGGATTCCAAACTTTTCTGAAGTGCTTCAGTACTTTTAGAAGTGATTCTGAACTTTTCGTGATTAGGACATCCCGAAGTGATTCCAAACGTTCTAGAAAAGATTCAGTACTTTCACTTTTCGAAGAGATTCCGACCCTTTCTTAAGTGATTCAGTACTTTCGAAAAAAAAAAGATTCCAAACTTTATGAAGTGATTCAAAACTTTTCGAAGGTATTTGTGAAGCAATTCAGTACTTTCTGAAGTGACTTCAAACTTTCAAAACTGATTCCGAACTTTTCTGTAGTGATTTAGTACTTGCAAAAGTGATTCCGAAAGAATTCGAACTTATCTGTAGTGATTCAGTGCGTCCCGGAGTGATTCCAAACTTTCCAGATGTGATTCAGTACTTTCAATACTATGCCAAACGATTCCATAATTGTTACGGGTACGATTGACTTGACGATCAAATTAATGCTTCAATGGATGTGATTATCAGAAACATTATCTTTACGTCACGAATTTAATGTTGATTCAGAACCTAACCAGCGAAATGCTATACATAATTATGATTAAGTTCTCGGAGATACATTGAGAATATCAATACATTTAACGTTTAAAGCGAGGTTAAAAGCTAACAGCTGGAATACATGAATTGCAAATGGCTAATGCGTTGTCTTCCACAAATCATCTAAATAGCAATGTTCTCTAGTATTTGACGTCAGAAATTCATTTGATTTCGATGCTGACGTAGGCATCAAAATCAAACGTTCGGCTAATGTAAATTTTTATTCGGAAGCTACAATATAGATTATCGCAGATCGAAGGTATTTGGCAGCCGAAGGCATGACTTTAATTAATTGAACTCATAATTATCGGGCTTTAAGCTGAATTGGAGTTATCATCGGTCTAAGCATTTCTTATTGCCGCATATCATGAATGCTATTGACCGTCATCATCGAAAATATGGCGAAATCCGATCAAAGATAGCAGTCAACAGTGCGAAAGGAAGAGAAGAGCAACATGAAAGAACCCATCATTCACTCCACCCTCGCGCCGATCCATAACGAACTTTGACTCTCGCATTGACAACGACAATCACACCAAGCATTATCTACAATACTAAACTGAACTTCTTTGCTTTCCCATTCCGCCGAACACGCTCCTCCACTGATTGCCATTCCAGATAATCACACAACGATGACGATATTAATAAGTGGAAAACGACCGCTCCGGCTAACCCTAGCCGTGACCCTGCTGCTGTGCGTGCTATCATCGTTCACGGCAGCCCAATCATCATCCCAATTGACCTGCCCGGGCAAAACGACCTGCCGGGAGTGCATCCAGAGCAACAACTGCCGCTGGTGCACCCAGGCCAACTTTACCAAACCGAGATGCCACGGGCACGACATCGGCTACTGCCCGGAGGAGTACACCGTAGATCCGAGTAACGAAGCGATCATGCTGGTCGACCGGGAGCTGAGTAGACCGATTCAAGGGGGTGGATCCATGGTGGAAGGTGGCTACGAAGCGGAGATGTCCGGAAGCTCCCATTGGTCGCAATCCGGCTCGTCTCACTCGTCGTCATCCTCGTCATCGTCGGGTAGCATGAGTGCCAGCGGCCAGAGCATTGTTCAAATTCGCCCGCAGCGGATGCAACTGAAGTTGCGATTGAGTAAGTTATAAACATTAAGTTCCACAACACCTCAATCATCCTGCTTTCACCAATTCCAGACGAAGTCTACCGGTTGAACGTCAAGTACTCGCAAGCCGAAGACTACCCCGTCGATCTGTACTACTTGATGGACCTGTCCAAGTCCATGGAGGACGACAAGGAAAAACTATCCTCGCTGGGGGCCCAGCTGGCCGAGGAGATGCAGAAGATCACATCCAACTTCCGACTCGGGTTCGGATCGTTCGTCGACAAGGTCCTCATGCCGTACGTGTCCACCGTACCGAAGAAGTAAGTACCCTGTTGCCCACTGTTGCCCGTGTCGGAGAATGTAATTCTACTTTCAGGAACTTGAACAACGACCTCCCCTCCCGTACAATCATACTCTTTGAATAATTGTTGCTAACCGAGTTCCTATTTTTGATCAAACCAAAACGAAAAATACGCAGATTGGAGCATCCGTGCGATGGTTGCGAAGCACCGTACGGTTACAAGAACCACATGTCGCTGAGCGTCGACACGGGTCGGTTTTCCGTAAGTTTCCTTTGACGATCTCTCCGAGATCAAGTTTATCGCTATTAGCTGGATGGTAGTTTTGTTCTTCCACCTTTTTCTCGGTATTTTAATTTGTTTTTTTTTTTTTTTTCTGGGCGAAGAGATGTGGCCATCGATGTGCATTTCAGTGTAGCTCCTATTGCTATCGTTGTAGATTGGGTGGGGTTTTCATAATTTCTGCATTTCTCGTTTCATGTTTCACCTTATTTCGGGCATTGTTTCTTCATCTCTGTTTTCCATTATCGATTTGGCTCGTCTTCCAAATTGTTGTTTTTTGGTTTATGTTCATCTGGGTCTTATGGATGGAGTATTTTTGTATCGTTATTTACGTTATCAGTGTATTTTTTTTTAAGTTTTCATTATGACTTTAGTTTTGTCATGTATCAACGTTTGAAAGACTCGTATATTTTGGAAAAATTGAACGCTTTAAATGTCTATTACTGTTTGTGTTAGAATGGTTGTGTATTGTTGATCTGTATGTTTAAGCTATTTTAACTTGGTGATTCTGTTCAGTGCATGTTGTCAAACGTAATTTTAAATGTTTTGCAATGTTTAAGGACAAGGTGGATAGAATCCATGAATGGCCATGATAGTGGCCATTTGTGGATTGTATCAATCTTATAGAGCCACGCTCACAATGCATCTGGTTCTGATAGGTTTTTGTAAATCTGACAGTTAGACAATAGACAATACAGTGCCAATATTTCAAAGGGGCGTAATTGGTTTCGTAAACAATGACTGTAGCCGTCGATTTCTCGCAAATATAAGCTCGCACCCCTCCAGATTAACAATGCCAGTAGTTAGAGGAAACATTCCTCTACCTGCTGGTGTAGTTATTTTTCATGAGTGAGTTTTTAGTCACGAGAAAGCTGTGATTCAACTGTCACTTAACTGCAACTTATCAAATCTGGATACATTGTACGCCGCCCATTGATGTTATTGAATGTTGGAATGTTATTCGTTGTTGATGTAGGTGCAAGAAAAGTAAACGTTATTTCGCCCTTCTCGAGGGTTTCTGTCAAGCAAACTCGTGCCATACCACACAAGTCAGATCCTGTTTCGGTGCTACTCAGGGTTTGAAATGTCATTCATTCAATTCGAAGAGTATGATTGAAGTGCTCCTTATACAAGCTAGTCGTACATCTGCAGTCCGTCAAAAACCGACATCAACCGCAATTGAAAATTAATCACAACCATGTTCCCCATGTTCTTCGCACACAGTCTCCGTGAACCATGTCCCCAGTGCGCGGCTCCCTACGGCTATTACAATCTTATGCCTCTCAGTGTGGACACCCATCGGTTTACAGTAAGTTTGTTTTGAAAAAGAAAAACGCAAAAATCGACCCCTTCCTACCTTTACAATTTGATTAATCTCTTCCCGGGATCGCAAGGGCCCGCAAATCGATTCCTGCGAGCCTAGCGTTCTGCGTTCGTTACTGATTTTGACCCCTCTAAAACCCAATCCCTGGAATTAAACTCACACAAACTTCAACCTCCAGTACATCTGACACAGCTTACCCCGCTCCTAGAACAGTCCGGCAAGCTGTATCATCATTTCTAATTGTTCGATCTGATTATACCTGAATCTGGCAAAACCGGGTACCATGGAAATAGACTACGCCGCCATTGGTATGACCAAATCGAATACGAGGAAGGCTTTTCCCCCCTTAAACCGCATATTGATGCACACATAATACCCACAGTCCATCGAAAGAGCCCACAAGAGTCATTTTCGTTACCACCTGTCATATATGGTCCTATGTCTGGCCACACTGTCACGCACAAATATAATTCAACACTCATTAAATCAAAATCATCATAAAATCGGGGACCTGGCTGGCAGCCGTGTTGTTGATTGCTTAGATTACACGCAGATAAATAGAACCTTTTTAAAATATCAAAGTACATATTCATTTGATGGTCAAACTCGAATATTGTTGGTTTGAACGTCGAATTTTGTTAAAATAAACAAGTTATACTATTTATTTTTTTGTAAACAATGTAGTGGTAAAAAACATTTAGGTTTAGAATCTTATTTAGAATATCATTTGTATGCTGTCCAAATAACAATTAAAATTGAATAATTGTAGGTCGGTTTTACATAAACAAATTTTACGACTTATATTAACAAATTAACCAAATTATTCACTTGCAACGTTTTAGTTCAGTGTTTGTTTTGTTTTGCACAAAGCACGACGTTCGCGACGAAACAGGTTCCAGCCGATTCCGGTTGAGATTTTTGATGCTGCCAACGAAAGTTCTAGTGGATTTTTCTGACGTTTTCGACGGACGCGGTTTTCAATCGATTCTGATTAAGATTTCGGATGCTTCCAAGGAAAATTCCAGTGGATTTTAGCGGAGTTTTCTGACATTCTCGATGGAGACGGTTCCAGTAGATTTCGGTTGAGATTTCTGATGCTGCCAATGAAAATTCCAGTGGATTCCGTCGGAGATTGCTGACGGTTTTATCGGAGAGAGGTTCCTCATAGAAACACTGCAATAAGAGACCAGCGGAGACACTGTTATGATTCCAATCGAACTGTCAAAAGCGGTTCCAATCTGCAATGTTTACAAATGGTTTGCTTCAATTAGGGAGGAGTATTAAAATCGTTTAACAATCACTCATGAACTCGCTCGTCGGTGCATTGGCGAAGTCACTCGCAAGCAGTTACAAATGCAAGTAATGCCAGGATTTCTTCGATGTTTATCTTGTTGCCAAATTCATGTTTTTTGTCTCCGCTGGTCTCTTATTCCAGTGTTTCTAGTTCCTCACTATTTTGATGGAGATTTCAGAGTTCCAGTGGATTTCGGCGGAGGAGCTTCCGCATGATTTTGGGTGGCGGTTTTAGAGCATCTAAAGTTCGGTGGATTTCGATGGAGTTTGCTGACGTTGTTGACGTTGGAGGTTCCAGTGGATTCCTGTGTAGATTTCAAATACTGCCAAATAAAGTTCCAGTGGATTTCAGCTGAGTTTTCTGACATTCTCGATGGAGGCGGTTCCAGTCGTTCCAGTAGATTTCGGTTGAGATTTCTGATGCTGCCAATCAAAATTCAAATGGATTATGACAGAAGTTGCTTAGGGTTTCGTCGGAGAAGGTTCCACACGATTTTGGTGGAGATTCCGGATGCTGCCAAAGAAAGTTCCAGTGGATTTCAGCAGAGTTTTCTGACATTCTTGACGAAGGAGGTTCCAGTAGATTTCGGATGCTTCCAACGGAAGTTTCAGTGGATTTCGACGGAGTTTGCTGACGTTGTCGACGGTGGAGGTTCCAGTGGATTCCTGTGTAGATTTCAGATACTGCCAAAGAAAGTTCCAGTGGATTTCAGCTGAGTTTCTGACATTCCCGATAGAGGCGGTTCCAGTAGATTTCGGTTGAGATTTCTGATACTGCCAATCAAAATTCAAATGGATTTCGACAGAAGTTGCTTAGGATTTCGTCGAAGGAGGTTCCACACGATTTTGATGGGGGTTCCGGATGCTGCCAAAGAAAGTTCCAGTGGATTTTAGCAGAGTTTTTTGACATTCTTGATGGAGGAGTGGATTTCAGCATTGTTTTCTAACATTCTCTATGGACGCGGTTCCAGTAGCTTTCGGTTGAGATTTCTGATGTCTCGTCGAAGAGGGTTCCACACGATATTGGTGGAGATTCCGGATGCTGCCAACAAATGTTCCAATGGCTTTCAGCAGAGTTTTCTGACAATCTCGATGGAGGCGGTTCCAGTAGCTTTCGGCTGATATTTCTGATGCTACCAACGAAAGTTCCAGTGGATTTCAGCATAGTTTTCTAACATTCTCGATAGAGGAGGTTTCACACGATTTTGGTTGAGATTTCGGATGCTGCCAAAGAAAGTTCCAGTGGATTTCAGCAAAGTTTTCTGACATTCTTGATGGAGGAGGTTTCAGTAGATTCCGGCTGCTGCCAACGAAAGTTCTAGTGGATTTCAGAAGAGTTTTATGACATTCGCGATTGAGGCGTTTCCAGTAGATTTCGGTTGAGATTTCTGATGCTGCCAATCAAAATTCTAGTGGATTTAACGGAGATTGCTGACGATCTCGTTGGAGGAGGATCCACACGATTTTTGTGGAAAATTCAGATGCTGTCAACGAAAGTTCTTGTGGATTTTTAAGGAGTTTTCTCAAGCTCTTGGAGCTTCCACACAATTTCGGTGGAGACTTTAGATGCTGCCATAAGAGGTTCCTGTGGATTTCGGTGGAGAAGGTTTCGCATGATTTCGGGGGCGATTTTAGATGCTGCCATCAAAAGTATCAGTGGATTTCAAAAGGAGTTTGCTGAATGAAGGTGCCATACGATTTCGGTGGAGATTTTGAATGCTGTCATCGGAAGTACTCAATGATTCCCGATTACGTTTTCAGAGGGACTGGTTGAACTCCCCGCACATCTAGCACAAGGAATAGAATAAAGTGAAATGGAACGATGGGGTACGGAACGCAAAATCAAAACAAAAAGGGCAAATTAGGTACTGCAGCGGGACGTCACGAATGAACTCAGTGTTAATCGGCTGAACCTTTTTGACAGTTCAGTGGTACTGTTTACAAGCACTTAGTCGTTTTTTCGAAAAAAAAATTCTAAGATTTCCGAATTTTAACTTGAAAATTGTCGAGGAACAGCGCGTTGCAAGGATTTTGCTCGTGAACATTGCAGAAATGTGGTTTACATCTCACTGCAGTCTGAAAAAATATCGAGAAAATCCACCCAAGAAAAAATCGACTAAGTCCACGTAAACAGTACCACTAAACTGTCATCAGATTGAGGTTAACCCCGACGGTGCAAAACCTAATAAGGCTACCAGAAACTCGCTTTTCTGATGGGTAGGGTTACTAGAAGTTCAAATTAAAAATGAACCTTGTTAATAGGCACGGAGTGTTGTTCAGAATAACCGAGGTAATTCAAACTTGAAACTTGTTTTGTCGCTATAGTAAACTGTAAAATCGGTTGAGTTAAACTGAAATTTTGATTGCGTGTAAAACTCAATCCACTAGGCTAATTAGGGCTGCCAGCCAAATTCTTATCGAAAAAAAAAAAACTACAAACCTAAAACATTTAAACATTTTGCACCTCATCGAATACATAAACAATGTGCACGCTTCTGTTCGAACTAACCGCTGCTTGTAGTTAAGATTTTGTATAGTTGCTTTTGCATGCCGATTGCTTTTCTTTTTGGTTATGGGATGTATACGTTCCCTACGCTAATGGCCTAAATGTAGGATTTGACGTTTCGGACGTCTCAGTAGGCTGACTACCCGAAAAAAAAAAAACGCCAGACCCCTTAAACCACCCCATACCATTTTCCCCCCCAATCGCAAAACATCACAGGAAGAAGTCGAGCGAGCTGCCGTGTCCGGTAACCTGGATGCCCCGGAGGGTGGTTTCGACGCCATCATGCAGGCCGTGGTGTGCCGTGAGCAGATCGGTTGGCGCGAGATGGCCCGCCGTCTGCTGGTGTTCTCGACCGATGCCGGGTTCCACTACGCCGGCGATGGCAAGCTGGGCGGTGTGATCACGCCGAACGATGGCGAGTGCCATCTGGACAAGACCGGCCGCTATACGCATTCGACGATCCACGACTATCCGAGCATTTCGCAGATCAACCTGAAGGTGAAGCAGAACGCGATCAACGTGATCTTCGCGGTGACGCAGAACGAGCTGTCGGTGTACGAGCGGCTGTCCAAGCTGGTCGAGGGATCATCGGCGTCCATGTTGTCGAACGATTCGTCCAACATTGTGTCGCTGGTGCGAGATGAGTACAATGTGAGTGTTCATGGGTGTTACTAGTGGTTCAGAATAATGATCGAAATGTTTTGTAGAAAATCTCTTCGTCGGTTGAGATGAAGGACAACCGTACGGACAGTTTGATTGACGTGAAGTACTACTCCCGCTGCAAGGGCGATGGACCACTGGTGCAAACGAGTAAGTGCGACGGTCTTAAGGTAGGAGACCTTGTTCAATTTGAGGCCCACATAACCTTGCTGAAGTGTCCGGAGAATCCACGGGACTGGAATCAGATTCTGCAGATCTACCCGGTCGGTATCAACGAAAGCTTGACGGTGGACATTGAGATGCTCTGTAGCTGTCCGTGTGAACTTCCGGGTAATCCGGACTTCAAGGAGAACGCCGAAGAGTGCAGTGGTGTCGGAACGTACAAGTGCGGAATCTGCGACTGCGATGAGTTCCACCATGGCCACAAGTGTGAGTGCTCGGCTACGGATATTCACACGGAATCGGGCCTAGCTGAAGGCTGTCGGCAAACGAATACCTCGATCGAATGTAGCGGACGGGGACAGTGTGTCTGCGGGGTGTGCGATTGTGACAAACGGGTCAATATGGAGGAGATTATTTCTGGCCAGTTCTGCGAATGTGATAACTTTTCCTGCGATCGCCACAACGGACTGTTGTGTTCCGGGCCGAAGCAAGGACAATGCTCCTGCGGAGAGTGTATCTGCCAGGAAGGATGGACGGGAGCAGCGTGCGATTGCAAGGCATCCAACGAAAGCTGTATTCCACCGACCGGTGGGGAAATATGCTCCGGTCATGGTACTTGCGAGTGTGGAAGTTGCAGGTGAGTCATGTGTGAATTAGTTATAATAGCCACATCCAAACCCCCTAATCTAACCCGTTTGCAGATGTAAGATAACCGAGGAGGGTCGCTACTCGGGCCGATTTTGCGAAAAGTGCCCAACCTGTTCGGGACGGTGCAACGAGTTCAAGCACTGCGTCCAGTGTCAACAGTACAAGACGGGTCCGCTGGCCGATCCGACGGACTGTGCCACCAACTGTACCCTGTTCGTGCCTATTCCGGTCCAGAAGGTTGAGGTCGACGAAGAGAAGGACGACAACAAGTGTACCTTCTTCGACGAGGACGACTGCCGGTACGAATTTTCCTACAACGACAGTGGAGAGCAGGTCGTCGTGAAGGCTCAGGAAGAACGCGAATGTCCACCGAAGGTGTTCATGCTGGGCATTGTGTTGGCCGTGATTGCAGCCGTCGTTTTGATTGGATTGGCCGTCCTCCTGCTGTGGAAGCTGCTGACCACAATCCACGATCGTCGGGAGTTTGCTCGCTTTGAGAAGGAACGCATGATGGCCAAATGGGACACGGTAAGAGATTCGGTGCTCGATTCATTAGATCAGTCATTTAAAATATTCCATTCTTCCACACAGGGTGAGAATCCAATCTACAAACAGGCGACCACCACGTTCAAAAACCCAACGTACGCCGGCAAGTGAGAAGCCAAATCAACAAGTGCCTAAATCATACCTTAGCCGGCAATGTTTGCCGCAATCCAATTTTCCAAACTTTTTGCAAGAGGAGCGTGATTCCCTGTCGGTTAAACAACATACTAGTCTCTTAACCACTCTTGAATGCCTACATCTTCCATTGAAACAACTTCAGTGCTACCGACATCGGTTTGATCACCTTTTGCAAGATTTATGGAAAGGAACTTTTTTTAACAGAAGAAAAAAAAAACAACAATTTGGTCTAAAATTTTGGACATTTATTGGTTTGCCAAACTGACGAGGGCAGCCCACCTTAAACAAGCAAAAAAAAATGCGAAAAGCCTTACAAAAAACGTGCATTGTAAAACCGCTTGTTGCCGAAGTAGAAGATAGAAACATTTTAAAGACTAATGACAAAAGAAAACTAGTACGTAAACAAAATCGATAAACAATCAAAAACCGTTGAATCGTATTCAAACAATACATAAGTGTACTTATCGCGGGCAGAAAAAAAACATAAAACATTTTAAACAAAGCCAAAATTGTACTAAGCAATAAATGGGAAGGAAAACAGGAGGGAGACTTTTTCGCATGAATGTAGACATGTGCTGCCATCTTTAATTTAAAAACTGATAGAGAGGGGCAACTAGTCGAAAGCAATCTTCCGGCTAGTTTCCCATCTCTGCGTCGAGTCCCTTATTGGGACAGTAGGGTTTGATTGTGTTTTAACGAGAATTTTTATATATTTTTATATTAATTTAAAACAGATTTGTATTAACAAAGTGTCAAATGTGTCAAATTTTTAGAGATTAGTTCTGGAAGGGAAAAAAAAGGTAACGCACACAGTATAATTCTATTTTAGCGTGTGTTTGTGACGATCCATATGAGTTTTCGGCTAACATCATTCATCAAAACGTTCATTTTGTTCTGTATTCTAGTTCAAATTTTATGTAAATAATTTATTTTCTTTATAACGTGCATATTGGAGATTTCATTGATGAAAATCAGAAAACCGTATTAACAAGTCGATTTACAAAAGTGAATATTTAAACGAAACAAAAAAAAACTACTTTAAACGATTTAGATGAGTATCGAATTAATGTATTGAAATAGAGTTAACTCTAACAGTATGGAACTGAAAAAGCCACTTAAATCGTAGTGAATATCACAATTCCTCAATTTTTGTTTGAAATGTTAAAACAAGTTCATTCGATGTCTTTTGGAAATTTTCCAAGCATTATCATGTTTTTTTTTCATTCCCCAAAGTTTTAAATGTTCCTAAAAGTATTATAAAGATCCTTTTGATAATCTCCACACTTTTCTTTGAAATTATTCAATTATTCTACCAAAGAAGAATTCTAAGATGAAACAATCGGAAGAAACTGTAGTAGATAGAGTTAGTGCTGAATAAATAATCACCCATATTCTTATTTTCGTTCGAACCGTATTTTCCATACAAAAAACTTTTTAATATACGGTTCGAACGAAAACAAGAATATGGGTGAATAAGTAGAATCGAGTGAGCGTGAAGCGTGATAGCACAGACAAACAGACATAGCACATTGAATATTTCTCATTGTAAAACATCGTCGCTAAAACATTACCGCCATCTGTTGAGTACACTGTGGTGGGTAGTACGCTGAATAGATGGCGGTAGTGTGTAAACGTCAAACGCAAGGGAATTTACTATGCGTGCCACAGGTGGCAGTACTACCAACCGGTGAACACTCGTGTTTATTTCAGTTACCATGGAGACGTAATTTGTGATTAGCCCCGGTCCCTTTCAAATTGTATCATTATTTATGAACGGCCTTATATTTGAAATGACGTTTCACATTCATCTAGTGATGTCCGATTTTCATTCGAATAATCGTTTAATCGATTAACGAACCGAAAAGTAAACTATTTATAATCGGTTAGATCATGCCGATATAAGCATTAACATCTTCACAAGATCATCACCGATCGTTTCAAACATGTGCTGCACTCTCATTGGTGGGAAAATGGTGGCCGATGATTGAAAATTTTCAAACCAAAGCTAGGCCCTAGCCCTACTGCTTGAGGCAGGGCCGATTATTTGCTTTGAATTTATTTGACGTTGCGAAAAGGCTTAACAAAGGGCGTACCATATCTTATTTATTATTATTATTATTATTATTATTATTATTATTATTATTATTATTATTTATAAAATTAAAATGTTATCGATTTTCATATATTTTTGAAAGCTTTTCGAATATATTGGATGGTGTATCCTGAGATACAGTTACTATTGTTATTGTCTTTGTTATTGTTATTGCCTAAAATATTTCAATTTTCTTAAATAGGAATTGAATAGCGCCGGCAAAAATTTAAAATTCATTTTCTGTTTTTTTTTACGTTTTGGACATAGGCCCATTTCAAATGTTACTCTAGAGTTTTTCTTCCGACTGTTCCATCTTAGAGCAACCGTAACGGTCGTTGTCATTTGCGCGACTATTTTAACAGCGCACAGCGCTCTCATTTTAGTTTAGTCACTCTTCTCCACACCGGTCGCTGCTATCGTGGTTATCAATTTACTCACCTTTGTCCGTACCGGTAGTAAGCATTTTGACATTTCTACTTTCCCTACATTCCCTGTCAACCACATATAGATGCACCATAGCTCACATGATCTTGACATTTTTGGAAAATCTGACACTTTTGGACATACTGACAGCGGTAAAACTGACGGAGGCACGACAGAACAAGACAGCTTACTCTTTCACACTTGCATTGCAGTGCTGAATGCTAGAAAGAGTAGTCTGTTGCAGTCATCCTCCTTACCCACTATATGAATAACATTGATGTGAGCTCCGCCGAAATTCGTGATTGTTGCCCCCGTGATAGCAACCTTTCTCCCGCGCTGCTATCGCGCTGCTAAATTTGGTAGCGCGCTTCTCACCGAGAAGCCGACTGCTATTTTAGTTACTCGTATGGCAACCCCCGATACGGTAGCTGCGCTATGATGAGGCCTGCTAAAATGAGTTTAGCAGCGTACCGTTACGGTTGCTCTTAGAGCAACCGTAACGGTCGTTGTTATTTGCGCGACTATTTTAACAGCGCACAGCGCTCTCATTTTAGTTTAGTCACTCTTCCCTACACCGGTCGCTGCTATCGCGGTTATCAATTTACTCGCCGTAGTCCGTACCGGTAGTGAGCATTTTTACATTTCTACGAATAGCCGAGGGGGACGACTCTATCTACGATGCAAAAAAGATTGTGTTTTGCTGTGGCTAGCTGCGCGCACGCTGAGTAGATAGAAAGAAGATTGATGACGATTCTGAAGATTTCCTGCAAAAAGATGATGAGTGATGCAAGTAGATGCGACAAATGAAAGAAGATTTTTCGAAGATTGATTCGCTAGTGTGAGATTTGTTGAGCATCTAAACTTGAGATTTAGATGTGTCGCCCCCCTCGCGAATAGCAACCTTTCTGCAGCGCTGCTATCGCGCTGCTAAATTTGGTAACGCGCTTCTCACCGAGAAGCCGACTGCTATTTTAGTTACTCGTATGGCAACCCCCGATACGGTAGGTGCGCTATGATGAGGGCTGCTAAAATGAGTTTAGTAGCGTACCGTTACGGTTGCTCTTAGTATTCTTCTTTGATGCAGCTGCTGCTGTTTCTGCTGCTGCTGGTGGTCCGTCACCTCCAAAATTCGTTACAAGAATGACTTCAACGAGACTTACTTGACTTAAAATGATCTTTGTTTCTTGTGTTTGTGTGGTTTACATTTATGAATTTTTCAAGTGACACAGATGCGTCTTTTCAACTTTAGTTCATTTGAGATTTTAATTATTATTTACAGTTACTAGTCCTATCAGGCCTATTTTAAAGTATGACCAAGAATTACCATGTCCTAGGATGTCAGCTGATGGATGGTAAATAAGAAATACCATGACCTGATGGATGGTAAATAAGATTTGATACGACATGATGGATGGAGATATAAACTGAAGAAATTTACCATGCAGCGTTGCCAGAATGTTTTAAACCTTATCGGTATCAAAGGTTTTAAAAAATCGGTATTTATCGGCCGTTTTTGAAAGCGAAAATGTTGACTTTTGGATTATGATCGGAAAATTCCGGAAGAAAACTCCGGGGTATGTTTGAATTAGCTTCTGGAGGAAGCTGAAAACAACATCCAGAGAAAGAAGAAAGAAGCTCTCCTGGAGGAAATTTGAGGAAAGTTCTGAGAGAAGTCGGAAAAACATCCGCGGAATTTCCAAAACAAATTGAGAAACTTCTGGCAAAAATTTAAAGAAACTTTCAGAAAAAAAGTAGAAGGGTCTGTGCCTAGGGGCACGAACGGAAGCTTGACGTAGGACCGCTAGTGGACGGAATAAATGTGAAGAGCATTTAGTTCTTTTAATTGATCAAATATCTATTATCTCAACTCTTTCCGTTTTTGAATTGTAGGCGTACCAAATTTGTAGTATTTTTTTTTTCAAAGAGAAAGTTGATTAAGAGAATCAATCAAAATCACTTGCACTTTTGTGACAGCATCACGGACCTCATTTTCCAGGAACACCTTCAGCACACCTCGTAGATCAGACCGGAGATACGTTTGACACCACGGCGAGCCAGACGACCGACGGCGGTTATTTCGAAGAACTTTGCTGTTCACCACGCCGTCCAAAGCGAAAATGGACTAATGCCATACAGCAGCGCTCTTTTATATCTTTTCATGTTAAAGCGGAATGATGTGCAACCAAGTGGTATAAAAGCTACAAAGACTCCTCCCATTATGAGTAGTTTGCTATCAAGTAGAGACGCTGGCTCTTTTCCTTTTGCGTACACGGCAAATGAGAACGACACAAATTTGAGTTTAGTTCACTCATAATCGCCAAAAGTGCAGGAACTCAGCGATGAGTAAATTTGTCTCATGGTTTCCTGTGGAAAACCTAAAAAATCTGCCAGAAAAAATGAGGAAATTGACGAAAATTTTATTCAGTATCGGAGTAGTACCAATAGATTGAGTGAATCCAATCTTTACTTTTCTCAAATTCTGGAATTTTTCACTGGAAGGTCCTGGAAAAACCTGGGAAAACATGAGGCAAATTTACTCATCGCTGAGTTCCTGCACTTTATTTCTTATTTCTGAGATTAAACTCAAATTTGGGTCGATCTCATTCGCTGTGATATCACCTTGAAAGATATCGGCGCCGGTGGTTAGCGTGATTACCTCTCACCCCAGCAGGCCTGGGTCCAATGTCAGTCGGCACCGCATGTTCTAAGGCATAACATCTCTGATCACGCCTTCCTTCGGGAAGTAAAGCCGTTGGTCCCCGGTTGAGTTGATGGGTCGATTGGTAGCATTGGAGCTCAGAACGGAAAACAAATCTCGCGTCACTTTTCAATAGATCCTATCTACATTGATCGATTCTCTTCATCGACACTCTCTTTCGTAAATAACTCGGCTTCACAAATGTTTCCTGCCGTCTTCGTTGAATTAGATGCTAGATTGCTGCTTCTTACATCGAAAATATCCGACCGTGGCGATTCAAAGTTGATCAAGGTTGATCCAAATAATTTGTACCCCTGCTTCCAGTTTGATTACATGAGCATTTTGTGTGGTCGTTGGTTCTGAATATGGACAAACAGGCAGATGAATTCTATTCCTACTCTTTACCGTAATAAGCTTGGTGGCCCTGAAAAGAGCCGTTTTGTTCCCAAAGTTGGTGATGATTTAACCTCCGAAACCAAACAGAGTGCGTCTCTGTCACTTCAAAACGTAGATGACATCCATGGCCCCTTACGCTTGGCGTGTTTAGTGTAGGTGACAGCATCACGGATCTCATTTTTCAGGAATACCTTCAGCACACCTCGTAAATCAGACCGGAAATACGTCAGACACCGCCTCGGCGAGCCAGACAACGGATGGTGGTTATCTCGAAGAATTTTCGTTTGGTTCTGAATATGGCGATGAGTGTGCAAAATATTACGCAATTCCATCCTCCCTATTCGCACGCGCCCGATGATTGGAGGCGAATGCCACTTCGACTTGTTTCGTCTACTTACTACTCTCTGACGACTGTGCTGGAGAAGCAGGATATGCGTGTAGGTAATTGGTGGATTTGTTAGTTAATTCAACGCTTTTGGACAATACTGGACCTTTACCAGTTTTTCAATAGTTTCTTGTTGAAAATCAACATTCGGAAGCATTGTTATCGATGCGTAGCCATATTTCTGATCGATTGGTGTTAAAATTATTGAAATTTGTCCAGGGGCAGCTGAGTTATTAACGTTCAAAATCTTTCTTAATTTGTTACATGTTCCATTTTCGGTTTTCACAAAGTGTACCCCCATATAGAAATCAAAGACGTAGTCCTACGTCAAAAAATCGGATTTCACTTTCAAAGGAAGGCAGAAATGTTTCGCAAATCAGAAGTAAATTCCAAAAGTAGCCATTTCCAGGGGAAGCCATAAGAAGCTCAGAAAAACCTTGCAATAGAAGTCAAAAAAAATTAACTGGACAAAATTCCAAAACTAGACGAAATTAATGTCTGGGATAAGTTTATTTGAACTTCCTGGAGGAGACGGAAGAAAATTTTTGGAGACGCTGGCAGAGACTTCCTAAGGTAGATTGGGAAAAAAAAATCTAGAGGAAGTTGGAGCCAGAGTGCTAACGGCACAATCCAAAGAAACAAGGACATAATTCCGGAAGAAAGAGCTCTTGGAGGATGTTATAATGATCAAGAAATTTTTCCAAATGGTCATAAAACATCCCTGAAAACCCCACAATGCCACTGAAGTTTTTGGAACATTCATGAAATGTACTTAGGAATATTCCATATTTCCTCGGAATTTCATAAAAGTTCTTGTAATTTTCCTTAAGTTAAAAGGGCTGTTTTTTTGTACTCTGATCATTTTGAAATACTTGGAACTTCCCTGATTATAATGAGACTACCGAAATATCTCTAATCAACTTTGAAACTCTAGAGACTTTCTTGAAGATTACGAAACTTCTTAAGCGCTCTCACAATTTTCTTGAATTTATTGTAACATCAGCATTGAAGTTCTCTGATCTTTCCGATTTTTCTAATTTTTAAAAGTTTTCGACACTGCCATTAATAAGCACGGAACTAACCATAAAATGTTCACACAATGTGCTAATGTTCATGTAACTTCATTTACGTTTCTTAAATTTGTATGAGCCCCTCGGAACATTGCTGAAGTTTTCGGAAATTTCCTGAGTTTCTCGGAAGTCCTTTAAAATTTCAGCGATTTCCTTGAAAATTATTGATCTGTCCCGATGTTCTCGGAGCTTCCTAAAGTTCTCCCAATTCTCCTGAAACAAATGGAGCTGTCCTGAAAACCTTAAATTTTCCAGAAGTTCATTGGACTTGTGAAGTATCCAAAATATTTATGATGTTTTCTTAAGTTTACTGGAGTTCGCTGAACCGGGTTTTAGAATTTTAACAGAATTTATTGAAACATTCTTTAATTTATCAAAACTTACTCAAAAGTCTGAACTTTTCTGAAGTTTCAGGACTTCTTAAAAGTTCCTACAGCTAGTGTGGATCCGCAATCAAAATCTGGAAGCATCCCTGAAGTTCCGGGAAAGTTGAAAAAACTGGCGGGAAAAGGTAGAAGAATCATTCGAGCGAAGGCTGAAGAAGCTTCCAAGGGAAGTCGAAATAAGTTTCGGAGAGGGATCGTAAAATAATTTACGATGTAAGGTGGAAGAAAATTCCAGGGGAAAGTTGGAAGAAAATCCAGGAAGTTAATGTTTGAAAAGTATTTCAGTGTCAACATTTCAAAGGGGCGTAATTGCTTTTGTAAACAATGGCTTTAACCGTCGATTTCTCGCGAATTAAAGCTCACCCCTCCAAATTAACAATGCTAGCTGGTAGAGGAAACATTCCTCTACTTGTTGGTTTTATTAATTTTCATATGTGAGCTTTTATTCGCGAGAAATCGACGGCTAAAGCCATTGTTTACAAAAGCAATTACGCCCCTTTGAAATGTTGACACTGATTTCCTGATTCCCCCGGAATTGGGTTGTTTAACTTCTGGAATTGGGTTATTTAACTGCTTTGTTTTCTGAGCACAACATTCATCTTAATTTTTAAATCAAGATTTAAATTTTTGATCGTTGACACTAAATCTATTCGTTGACAGCTCACTCCCATACAAAGTCCCACTAAGCTAAGATGGTGATTTTTGCTAATGTAATCGTACTTAATAAAAATAGTTCAAGTGTACCAAAATTGATGAAATTTTGGATTTCGGTTCCATTTTTAATGCAGATAACGAATATGTATCACTCAATACCCCTAAACAACCCAATTGGGAATGTCTGCGGGATCGATCAAAAATCGTTGTTCTCAGAAAACGAAGCTCTATTAGATAATGTATAAAAATCGGTATATTTTTCGAAGTTAAACAACCCAATTACCAGAAATGTTTATCGATTCATGGGTAGCCAAAAGCGGTGAAGAAATTGAACCATTAATCGAAAGAGTATCCATAAGACATTTTTGCAGATGATTTTTTGTTAGAATTTTAAAGGATCAAAAAATTATAGATATTCAAAAAGATACAAGTCTTTCACAATAATTTTCTCCGAAATTCGAGCGCAGGCAGTAATCATTTTGATTATTTAAAAAAAAATCGGTATACATCGGTATAAAACCTCAAAAATCGGTATTCTGAGGAACCTTATCTGTATATCGGATCGGTATCTAGTATCTAACGCTGAGCCCTACAGTAACGTATGTCAAAAGTTGTTCCAATCGTTCCAATCGAACCGTCAAAATGCACCGCTTTGCTCGTTTGGAACAGCTTTTTTTCAGTTTTGTGGTGACAGTCGTCCATCCTTTAACTAGAGGGCTTTAGTCTAACGGGGCAATTTTCACCATTTGTGAACCCCCCAGATTATCTCCAAAACGATAAAAGTTCATCCAACGTCTTTCCGTTTTGCTCGCTTTCCCTTCAAATGTAAGATTTGATGAACGGCGCACTTTTGAGACTTTGGCCAAAACAAAAAAAAGCTCATCGCAGTCTTCTTCAGCTCCTCGCAACTCTGCTCACTGCTGGGCAGCCTCAGCGCTTGGTTCCCCATCAAAATCAAAACACGAAAAAGCCACTTTCATCCCCATCGATCTCAACATCGGATTAGTCATCTTGTGTCGTGCGCTTCCAGAAAACCCAATGGTAGTGATAAAAATGTTCGATCGCTCGAAGGAAATCGGTGAAAAGTGAAAATTCTCCAAAGTAGGAAGTGAAGGTCTGAGCTAAATACAAAAGGTGGTGGGAATCCGCCCTCCGTTTCTTTTCGTATCTGGCTTTTTTTTGTGTGTTTGCTTGTGCGTCTCAAGGCCACCCACTATAAAAAAATAATAGCAACAACAACAGCGGCTAAGCACTGGCAGGGATCGTCTCGTGATGGTTGGGATGAGCAATTTTACGCTGGATCCTGCCATCATCGGCGTCGGCGGTGGCAAAAAGTATGAAATCGAGCGCAAGACCCTGATGGACGAGCTGATGGCCGTGGTGAAGGAGTGCCAGAAAAAGTATGGCGGCAAGACGGAACTGGCGACGGAAAGTGATTCAAGGTATAATGAGATTAGTGTTGTTTTTTTTTTTCGTTTGTTTTTGTGGCGATGTGCGAGAATGTTTGTTTTGTATTTTGTAGGATTATTTTGCTCTGTGATACTTGGGAAAGGGTGCTATCGCATGGACTGAAATCGAGCGGTTCGATGCTGAAGAATGTGGCGGATTTCATGGCCGGTGGTAGTCTGGAAGTACCAGTGCTGTGGGATTTTGCGTTCAAACACTTGACGAACCATGAGAAGGAACGGTTTTCAGCGTTGCGTCACGTTTGGACAAACTGCGGAAAGGGAAAGTCGCTGCTGCGGGCGATCCTCAACGAAAGGGCCCTCGAGCGGTACATTTTGATTTGGCTCGGGGAAGAGAGTATCCTTGCGGAAAGCTACGAAAGTTGGGCCCTGATGAGGGATGGAGAAATCATCGGTTTGCTTCCGGACATGGCGGCTGGGTTGAGTACGATTTTGTTTGCCATCTCGATTGACAGCCCGGAATTGAATGCCCCGACGCGGGTTGTACCGGAGAAAGTGGAACCGATCATAGCGACACAGCCTCCGGCGGGTCCTGCCCGGAAAGTGAACGTCGTTCAACGGGAAATCTTGGACGAAGTCCCCGCGCAACCGATTCTGAATCTATCCTCGTCGCCAGGTACATCGCAACTGCCAAGGCGAACGGCCAGCATCGATATTATCCGGGAGTACACCCACGTAGGAACCGGTCAGTCGCAGCGACAGGAAGGGGCGTACTCGGTGGAGGATGCCCTGAACAGTCTCTCTATTGCACGTAAGGCAAGCCGAGAATCGAAACCGGCGGCGAACGCCGGTGTCAGCCCGGACAATGCGATGGAAGCATCGGAAGACAGTATCATAGGGAATTATTCGTTGGATACGTCCACCGCGACGACAACGGCCACGGAGTCCAACTCCTCGAGCACGACCGTGTCCGGGTCGGATGCGTCCGGTCAGGAACTGGGGACCGAGGACGACTCGGTGCTCTCGGGACGGCAGGCGGAGATGGTGGATAAACTGAAACGCAAACTGATGGATTCGGACGAGCGCTGCCAAATGCTGGAGGCGCGAGTTGCTGAGCTGAGCTTGTGAGTATTGCCTTCTTTATAGGAAACGGTTAAAATTCTACTGGATTGTCTGGTCTCTGAAAATTTCCAAAGCTTATTAAAACCCGTCAAAGTCTGATAAGGTTTTAGCAGAAGATCCATGAGAGTCTGCAAATGATCCTGAGAAATTATGGCATAACATTTAATTGCTGTGTATAAACTGCTCTACCCCCGTTTGACATAATGGTCGTTTGACACAATAGCCATTAGATATAAATGTGGAAATCCGCTACTTATTTACCGATACCGATAAATAGTTATATTGCCTCCTGGTAGTACTTCAACAGCTCATGATGCAAAGAAGCGAAAATTAATTATTTAATTGATGGTAGTCCTTCTTTTGAACATGAGCTGTTCTTGTTTCGTGTGTGTGTACGCCAGCAGCCGTCCTTGTAGTTAATCATTCGTTCGTGAAATAAAATCCCATTCCTTTTGCAGGGAAAACCACCGGCTCCGGATGCTGACCCGCTCGAATCGCCTTTCGTTGATGCATTTCCAGATCAGTATCCCGAAGGCGATCCTTCGGACGCCGGTGAGCGGTCGCCGGCGGGAGCACTACTGCTACGAAATCCGGATATCGCCCTCGGCCAACGGATCCAGCGGCGAGTCGTGGTCCGTCTTCCGACGGTACAGCGAATTCTACCGGCTTCACAAGCGCCTCCAGAAGGAGTATCCCAGCGTAAAATCGTTGGACTTTCCACCAAAGAAGAAGATCGGCAATATGGTACGTAGGATATATACATATAGGAACCCCGTTTGGATCATTTCTAACTGCATGTCTTCCCTCCTTGCAGAACGCCCAGTTCGTGGAACAACGGCGCCAGCGGTTGCAGGTCTATCTCAATAGCCTGTTCATAACGACGCTACCGGAGGTGTCCGCCTGCAATACGCGATCGCAGCTGGAACGAGCGTTTCCGTTCCTGCGCGATGCGGTTCTCTAATCGTGACAGAGAATGCCAAGGATTCATGTGCTCTCCCAATCAGCGACTCCGAAGAGAGCGCGGAGAATTCTTCTATTATTTTCGCAGGCTGAAAGTTAGATTGATATTATTGTGTAGTAGTACCTATCGGTGATTATGATATCGTGTCGTGATTTATATCGTTTAGAAGATACGTTTCGGCCCATGTCCAGCCCATGGAACAAACGGTAAGTTCTTTGTCGGCGACGGAGTGGAAACTTTTTTCATGTTTAGATGTGTTAACTAGTTAATCAAGCAACCTTTTGAAGAATAAAACGTAGGATATTTGTATGAACTCTGTACTGAACAACATTGGCTATGAAGGATGTTTTGTGCTGTTGTTTAAATTGCGATGACCATTCTTGCATATCTAAATGTACCGTGGAGGTACCATATTTGACGCAGATACAAACTTGACGCACTTTTGTACTATGCACTAAGACAAGTATTTCACGAAGTAGCTCCCAAAAATCAATCTCACTAGTGTTTTATTAACACTCAACCTTTACATTGCGGCTAGAGGCATAATAGTTCCATGTATATAAGAAACTGCATAGAACATGGGACAATTCTCGCGTCACTTTTCAAATACACCAATCTACATTGATCGATTCTCTTCATCGACTCTCTCTTTCGTAAATAACTCGGTTACAAAAACGTTTCCTGACTTTTGAGATGCTAAATCGTTGCTTCTGTGTGTCGAAAATACCCGCAAATATCTTAACACGGCCGTGGCGATCCAAAGAGAAGGTAGATTAAGTGAATCGATCAATGTAGATTGGTCTATTTGAAAAGTGCATCCACATTCGCCACGAAAAAACTGTTAGTGGATAGCCTTTTTTGGCCAAGAATTGAGGGAAAGCTAAATTGCATCTGTTGCATGTTTCAAAACTCGTCTGCCTTAACAACGAAGCTAAGAAGCTGGTTGAACAGTGTTTATCGGTTTTCGTGTTAAAAATCAATTTTTAATAGTAAAATCACAAACAAACAGGCATAGCACTCCCATACTTTTCATCGAATAAGCAACTAACGGTCAATTTTGCTTGGTTGATTGGTAGCATCGCCACCTGTGGCGCTCATATTCAACTGCCTTGGCGTTTGAACTATAAACGCTACCGCCATCTGTTGAGCGTGCTAGCCATGATAGTGTTTTTCAGTGATAACTCCATGGGCCGTATGAATAAAAAGAGTTTACTTTACTTTCCCGTGCTATTCTTACGGGAAAAGTAAAGTAAACGCTTTTATTCATACGACCTCATGTGCTGTGTATGTTTGTTAAGCTGAACATTGCATTAGGTCCTAAGTAACATTGGTCGATTCTCTTCGTCGACTTTCTCTTTAGTTGATTGATTGATTGATTTATCTTTATTTAGGAGGCTTTCAGCCTGAGGCTGGTTCGCCTCGTTTCTCTTTAGTTAATAACTTGAGCACAGAACCGTTTCTTGATGTGTTTGTCGTATTAGATGCTAGATAAAAGCTTCTTTTATCGATCTGTGTGCTGAAAATACCTGGGAATGTCTTTACATGGCCGTGGGGATGCAAAGAGATAGTCGACGAAGAGAATCTGTCAATGTTACTTAGGACCTAATGCAATGTTCAGCTTGGTTTGTGGTAAAATCGTCTTTAACCGGAAGAACATAACCTTCAACTATTAATCCGGGACTATTACTAATAATACAATTTTGTCATGCTTTTGCAAAGGTTATATTAGATCTGATGTTTGCGTCAAATTAGGCTCGTAGTGCTACCACAGACAAACAAACATAAATCTTATGTCGTTTTCGTTTTTGCGGTGTAGCTACACCGGTGCTACACTGCTGTACACCGAAATTTTTTAGAGTGTAGGTATAGGATGCACCTTTGTTTACAAACAAATGATGTTGAGCTGTCAAAGACTCGCACTTATTCCTGCTTACACTACACTAGTGCTACACCGCAAAAACGAACACGACAGTTGTCGAAAGTTCCACTCCAGTTGATGAGATATTCATTTTTGGTGACTTCAATCTGTCAGGCGTTTCGTGAAGTCCATCTCATAGCGGATTCCTGTATCCAGATCCTGATAGCTCTACATTTCACGCAGGAGCTTTTAGCCTTCTCGACAACTACAGTGCAGCGACGCTTTCTCAAATTAACCATGTAGTTAATGAAAATGGTCGTAGTTTGGACCTCTGCTTCGTGAGCACACAGGACAGGGCTCCATCAATTTCCTCGGCTCCTTGTGCACTAACTAAGCTAGTTCCACATCACCCTCCTCTAATTGTCACTGTTGAGGACAAACTCGTGCGTGATTTCGGCGACTATACTGCTACGGTTTCTTATGACTTCCGTAAAGCTGACCACCGTAGCATCATAGATGTATTGTCTAGCATGGTATGGGAGAACATCCTTGATCCAGATGACGTTGAGGCTGCAGCGCAAATCTTTTCACATGTCTTGGCATATGTCATTGACAGACACGTCCCGAAAAGAACTCACCACAAAGTGTCTCACCCTCCCTGGTAGACGAGAGAGCTACGTAGGTTGAAGTCAATCAAGAGAGCAGCATTGAGAAGATTTACGAAGTATCGCACGCTTCCTCTGAAACTACATTATGTGAGGCTGAATCACATGTACCAGCGAGTCAGTCGTGAATGCTTTTCAAGTTTCGAACGAGGCATCCAACGCAAACTTAAGCTACACCCGAAATCCTTTTGGAACTACGTGAACGAGCAACGCAGGGAATCCGGCCTCCCATCGTCTAAGGAATTCAACGGAGAAGTTGCTACAACTGTTCAGGATATATGCCACCTTTTTTCCGAAAAGTTTTCCAGTGTATTCACTAATGAGACACTAACTGACGACCATATTAACCTGGCTGCCAGGAACGTTCCAGTAAACGATCAAACGCTGGGTGCAATTGATGTTAATGCAGAAATGATTTCTAAGGCCGCGACTCTGCTCAAGTCATCCTTCAATCCTGGACCTAATGGAGTTCCATCTGTATTTTTGAAGAGACATATTGCTAGCTTGTTAATTTCGCTTCTTCGCCTGTTCCGAATGTCTCTCTCAGGTGGCATATTTCCATCTTGCTGGAAATTTGCGCACATGTTTCCCGTCCACAAAAAAGGAAGGAAACGAGCTGTGGATAACTATCGAGAAATTACATCGTTAAGTGCCGTTTCGAAGCTATTCGAGCTAGTGATTATGGAACCGTTGCTGTCCCATTGCAAGCAGTATTTGAGTGCTGATCAACATGGGTTTACTGTCGGCCGCTCTACAACTACCAATCTGCTGTGTCTCACATCGTATATAACCGAAAGCATGTCGGATCGGGTTCAAACGGACGTTATTTATTCAGACCTATCCGCAGCATTCGACAAGTTGAACCATGCTATTGCGATTGCTAAACTCGGCAGGCTCGGTGTATGCGGTAATCTTCTGAGTTGGTTTCGATCATATCTTACCGGTCGGCAACTAAAAGTTGCCATAGGAGATTGCAGATCAGCTAGCTTCTTCACCACATCAGGTATACCTTAGGGAAGCCACATGGGACCGTTAATTTTTATACTGTACTTCAACGACGTGCATCTGGTCATCGAAGCTCCTCGGTTATCATATGCAGATGACCTCAAAATCTTCCTACGAATCTGCTCCATTGCTGACTGTCACTTTCTTCAACGTCAACTGAATGTATTTGCTAGTTGGTGCAGGTTAAACAGAATGGTAGTGAACCCAGCCAAATGCAGGGCTGTTACAACAGGCGCGGATTTCGCGAATTTCGCGGATTTGTCGCGGATTTGAACTTTCAGTCGCGAAAATCGCGGAAACATTAAATGATGTCGCGAAAATCGCGAAGGGACTGATGTGCTGTCACAAAAATTATGGAATTCATTGTAACCTTTCCGTCCCGGATTATAATTCCCTGAGGTCTGTCCAATGTGAGACATTTTCCTTTTTCCAATATGAACATAGCAATTTTCGTTGTCAAATCATAAACGAATCGTATAAATGCGAGTAATTGCCATGTATACCGGATATTCTAGGTTCTCCAAATCATCCTGGAGTTCAGTTGATTTGTGCTACTAGATCAAACAAGACTCCAATAATGTCTGTAATATCGAAATATGTCCAAACAGATTCAAAATGTCTATGTCGATTGTAGTCGACCTATTGCTACGTATACAAGATGTTATAGGTTCTGAAATCATTCTGGAGATCAGATTATTTTTCTACTAGATCACCCAAGACTAATTCAATATCTGTAGTAATATGCTCTAACAAATTTGCAGTGTCTATGTGGATCATGCCAACCTATTTCCGTGTATGCCAAATGTTCTAGGATTTCCAAATCGATATTTCGATACTACAGATATTATCCTAGTCTTTGTTGATCTAGTAAAACAAATCATCTGAACTGCAGGAAGATTTGGAGAACCTTGTTCATCTGGTATACGTGGAAATAATTAAACATTATCCATATAGACACTATGAATCTGTTTGGACATATTTCGATACTACAGACTTTATCCCAGTCATGGTTGGTCTAGTAGAATAAATCATCTGAACTCCAGAACGATTTGGAGAACCTAAAACATCTGGTATACATGACAATAGTTCATGCATGATCCACATAGACACTGTGCATCATGTCTGGAAATATTTCGATCCTAAAGACATTGTCCCAATCTGGGTTGATCTAGTAGATCAAATTATCTGAACTCCAGGACGATTTGAAGAACCTACAACACCTGGATTACTCGGAAATAGACGCATAGACGCTTTGTATTTGATTGGACATTTTTCGATACTACAGGCTACAGACATTATTGCAGTCTTGGTTGATCTAGTAGAACAAATCAACTGATGTCCTGGACGATTTGGAAAACCTATAATTTCCGGTATAGGTACATAGTAATAAGTGGTACATGATCCACAAAGTCACATATATACGATTCGAACATGATTTGACACCGAAAAGTGCTAGGTTCGTATTAGAAATAAAAAAATATGAAAATGTTTCACCATTGGACAGAACCCAAGGAATATCCGTGTAAATACACAACCGCGACGTGACCAACAAGTGTGACTTATGAATCTCTGGTAATTTCTCGATTATGTGCAGGGCGTTTGGTTTGAATCGGAAAAAAATTGAGAAAACTAGAGCAAAATTAACTACATAGGATGGTACAGGCATAGAAAGCTCTCAATTAAAATGTGAAAGTACTTCAAAGAACACTAAGTTGAGAGCAGGCAAAATCTAAAATGCTATAAGCACTAAGCTTGTAATGCTATTTTTCGACAATGAAAACAGTTTTTTTTGTCGTGGGTTAGTACTTGAAGTCGCGGATTTCTTTTGAGAAATCGCGGATTTCGCGGATCAAATTTAGAAAATCTTGTAACAGCCCTGCAAATGCTCCGCTATTACGTTCTCACGAAAACAACAACCGATAATATTTAGCTATGACCTGCTTGGCTCGACAATCGAACGCGTGAATCAGGTGAAAGACTTGGGTGTGATCTTGGATTCGCAGCTTTCATTCAAGCAACACTTTGCATATGTTGTTGATAAGGCGTCAAGAACTTTAGGGTTCATTTTTAGGATAGCTAAAAACTTCACTGATATATCGCTTGTTCGATCGACGCTTAAGTATTGTTCAGCGGTTTGAAACCTAAACTACAACAACGGTGCCGAGAGAGTTGAATCTGTTCAACGTCGCTTTCTTCGTTTTGCGTTGCGTAGATTGCCTTGGAACGATCCGTTTCGATTACCAAGTTACGAAAGCCGTTGTCAACTTATCGACCTAGAACTTCTCCGGACTAGAAGAGACACAAACAGAGCCCTAACCGTGGCCGATATCCTACAAGGAAGGACAGATTGTGAGGCTATCCTGAGGCAAATTGACCTGAATGTTCAACCCCGACCGCTTCGTAATAACCTTATGCTAAGACTGCCTCTACGTCGCACAAATTATGGAGCATACGGTGCGATTTGCGGACTGCAGAGAACATTCAACAGAGTTGCATCTGTTTTCGACTTTCATCTCTCACGTGATGCGCTTCGTCGAAAGTTTTCTTCTGTTTTTCGCCGGCAGGAGTTAAGATATTGACTATAAGATATACGTTTTTTAATGTTTTTTATGTTATGACCATGCTTGAATGTATTTTTTTACCATAGTTGATAAGGTTTAAATCATTGGGGCTTCATCCAGCCTGTTGATGTAAAATAACAATTAACAATAAACGACATTAGAAGAAAATTCTTCAATGAAGGTGGGCGCTATGGAAGGCGATATTTTTGAGCGACAAATCGCCTTCAACGAACTTTTCTCCATTGCTCGTCAGCAAATCCTCATCAGTTGGCAACAAAAATGGAATGATGGTGATTTGAGAAGATGGTTACATTCTATTCTCCCACAGGTGTCGAACAAACCATGGTTCAAAGGGTTGGACATGAGCCGTGACTTTATACGCATTATGTCAAGGCTTATGTCCAATCACTGTTCGTTAGACTCGCACTTCTATCGAATTGGGCTCTCAGGCAGCAATTGACCACTTTGTCAAGTAGTTTTGGCGTGACTTTCTACCAGCGATTTCACAAAACTGAACCAACTAATTTCAATTTTTTTATGAAACGCACAAATATTGGCTACTTTTCTCGAGGTTCTAGAAGAAAAAATTTCAAAATAATGTTTCATTTCAAAGTTCGAGTGGTAGCAAACGTCATTTTATCTGCTCGAATGAAGTGGTTAATTTGAGTGCGTGTGGCAGTGGTTATCAAGGGCCTGGCTAACGGCCATGTTTTTGATGCTATCATCTGCTCTTGTATTTCTTCTTATAACACGATTTTCCGTCCCTTTCCACCATGTATACGTCAGGTGAGCCGTATTTAAATAAGGCCCGTGATGTTGCCTATTGCCAGCCCCCTGGTGGTTATCATGATATCGAGCCAAGGGGACGAAACTCCCAGATATATTCAAGTTTTTTGAAAAAAAATTAATCATTATTTTCGTGAATCGATTCAAATCCACTTTATCAGATATTATTATTTCCAAATATGCAATTTACTCTAAAGCAACTTATCCAGTATTTTACGATCGCTTATGGCCGCCACAGTCTGACTGAGTTTTTGGTAGGGAACATATGATTTGACGTTTGGGTTGTGTCGTTTGACGTGTAAACGTTCAAATTTGAACGTTTACACGTCAAACGACACAAGCCAAACTTTAAATCATATGTTCCCTACCAGAAACTCAGCCAGATTGTGGCAGCCATAAGCGATCGTAAAATACTGGATAAGTTACTTTTGAGTAAATTGCATATTCTCAAATTTACGTGAATTAAACTTAATTTTGTGTAGAATATACTTAAGAGTAGATATTTTTTTTTGCTGGGTTTAAATTGAGACTACTATATGCGATTTACTCAAATTTGGGTTATTGGGCTGAACCCCGGAATTGAGGGAAACGTACTTAATTTTGGGTAGTTTTTCATCTCCGTGTATTTGAGGACGCCGCGAAGGAGCAAAGATACAGAGAGAGGTGAAGCAGATCGTGAAACATTGTTGTATTAGTAAACCAAAAAATCAACGTAAACGCAAGTAGTGACGTCAATAATTGCTTGTATCGTACAGGGGTTTTACTCACACAACTTAACTGATTGCTTCACCTCGGTAATACAGCTCATTGGCGACACTGCGATGTAAACATTGTGATTTCGTCGTCTCTCTCGTTCTCCCACTGTTTGAATGGTTGATGGAGTGACGGAGAAACATTCACATAGGGAGCTGCACCGTCGGGTTAACCTCACTTATTTTGACATCTGGCAGTGGTTTGCTAACATGGACGTAGAAATAAAAAATATTAACTGTTTTTTGTAGATTTTTTTGACAGGAATATTTCTCAAACGAATATAGTCGGATATCATATAGTTTAATTCTTTTTTTAAACCTCAAATACACTTGAACCGACTAACAAGTAAAGGTAAGCAAACCCACGGACGAGTGCACCGATGAATTTGAGTTCATTCACTCGAGAAAAAGTGACACAAGCTGCGGGCGATGTTTACTACCCTAATAAACGGGTACCATACACAAACGATGTGATAGATGGTACGACTACTCCATATAAAGTTGGGATGATATCCGAATTGGTGGTTAGGTGCTTTTTATGATTATTGTTTATGCGGGTAATCATGAACGCTAAATGTTCATTATTCATTATTCATGAACATTTAGTGTTCATGATTAGTAAACATTGCCAGCAGCTTGTGTCACTTTTTCTCGAGGTAGTGAATTTAAATCCAACTTTGCACTCGTCCACTGGATGTAAAACTGATGAATGCGGGTTCATCGCGTTCATTCGTGACGTCAGTGTGCAGCATCCTATTAGGTTTTGCACCGTCGGGGCTAACCTCAATCTGATGACAGTTCATTGGTACTGTTTTCGTGGACTTGATCAATTTTTTATGGGATGGATTTTCTCGATAATTTTTTAGACTATAGTCACATATAAAAAAAAATAAAAAATGCATTTTCTCAGTGCATTCTTTGTTGTGTGTAGTTCTTAGTGACACCTCCCACCAATACTATACCAATCGCTATATTCATATAGTCCTCTCCAAGCGGGTTCGTATTGGTGCGATTTGCGTGTGTTAGTGAGATGAAATTTTTTGTTAGCTGTGAGAAATTTTTTGTTTGCTGTAAGAACTGTCATTCTAAAGTAAAAATAAACAACAAAACGAAAACAAACCCTATGCTTGCATGGTAACAGTCAAATACCCTTTTATGAGTAAAAGTTAACCCATTTTTAATAAAAGTGGCTTTACTCATTAATGAGTAAATTATTTTAACAACAATGAGCTGCTGCTAAAGTAGCTAACAGTTACTACTTAATTGGCATAATAAATTGCTCATTAATTAGTAGTACCACTTTGATTGACAATGGGTTCACTTTAGCGAACCCCACACGGTAAGAAATATTGTCAATACTTACAAGTATTGACAATAATATTGATGATGTGAATACAGAAATATTGTCAATACCGATGTATTGACGTCAATATAAAATGTATTGACAATACGATTATTGTCAATACAAACTGTCGTGTAGGGTCCACTTTTGACTCATAAATGGATGTTTGATTATTACCGTGCACATGACAGTATACGCTAGTGTCAAATTAAAATTATGTTATTAGTGTAGTGTTCGTGAGATCCTGCTTGGAGAACTCAATATGATAGTCTGGTGGATAGAATTTCGATCTATCAAAAAGCGGAACCAATTCAATATACTGTAGACCAACAATTGAAGGCACTATCAACTTTTATAAACAAAACATTGATTATCGTTTCCTCGGCAATCAAACGCAAATTACCGGCATCATTGGATAGGGGAACTTTCCTCAACCCAAAGATGATGTTAGTTTGCGTAGGCGAGCCTTGAGTCACGAGCAGTGATGGAAAAGTTCGCGATAACTCACTATGACTCGTGAACTTTTCCCATGGTGAACTTCGTTGAATATCGCGAACTTTTCCAACACTGCTCACGAGAAAAGGGTTTCCGAAATTTTGTTCACAATAGCTGATGTGCTCTCTTCTGTTGTTGGTCATGATTTGCTCGATTGGTTCCGCTATTTGACGGCTCAATTGGTTCCCGAGATTCTATCCGCCAGATTATGAATATAGCGACTATAATACATGCCTGTATACATTAAGGGTTTTGTCCTGTTTTGTTGTTCGCTTCGGTTCGCTCAAATCCAAAACTAATGTGAGAAAATTATTCCGCAGAAAAAAATCCGTCGAAATTTCCGGTGGCAGCACCGAAATCTCTCGGAACCCTCTCCGCCGTGAATATCTGAAAACTCCCCTCGAAAATTCAGATGCTGCCAACGGAGGTTCCCAGAGACTTTCGACGAAGTTTCCACGCATTGTCGGTGAAAAAGGTTTTGTGTTCATTTCAGTGAAGATGCTGCATACGGAAGCTCCTCCGATGGATGAAGTTCCGCGTGATTTCGGTGATTTTGGATGCTGCCAGCGGGAGTTCCTGGAAGTTTCAACGGATTTTTTTGCCTTCTCGGTGAATTAAATTCTGCATGATTTCGAAGACGATTCTAGCAGCTGCCAACGAAGGTTCTAGGAACTTTGTCTTGTTCTGATAAAGGGTTCATCCACCAGAATTACGTTTGACTTGGTTTGACTAAATAAAATACATTGGGGCTACATTGAGTCTATTGATGTTGACAAATAAATATATTACAATTACATAAAAAAAAATGCGAAATTTCGAAGGTGTTTTCTTGCGATCATGAAGGACGAGGTTCCATACGGTTTCGGTGGCGATTTATGATGCTGTCAGTGGAGGCCCCAGGGAATTTTAACGGAGTTTTCTCGGTTTCTCAGCGGAAGAGGTTCTACCATAGAGGTAACTCTAAGACTAGAAGGTCCCGAAATAACGTGTTCAACTTTTTGGCTCATCTCTGGAACTCTCTTCGGTCCCAAGCTAATCGATTCGCCCCTCGAAATATAGGAAAAACCAATAACCCCTCATTTTATCTGTCAAACTTTCATAGCGAATCAAAACAAACATTGAGTAGTACTAGAATTTCGACTAGAATGGGGTACGTTAATCGTTTGCATGGGACCAATAGGCTAGTCAAGTAGTGAGCCAATTTAAAATCGTTAGTTTCGTATTGATTATTGGTTCTACACAGTTTTGGTGGTGGTTTTTGATTCTGCCAGCGGAGATTCCAGTTTCGACGGAGTTTTCTCACATTCACGGTGGTGATTTTCGGTGCTGCCAACAGAAGTTTCAGGAAATCCTTTGTTTTGATGTTCACATCCCACTGAATGGTTGATGCAAAGGATGGAAATTAAATGCTTATTCATTGGGCATTCTAAAAGTGAGACTCTCCTAGCTTCCATTTATTGTCACAAAGATTTTCTATTATCACACAGATTTCCAAACAAGTTCGAGGTAAGTGCGCGATGTGAAACGGAGGAGGATGACGCAAGCAAGTTGACTTACGGGTGAGATCAGATTTGGGTTCTTTAATTTTGAAAAATATATTGGTTTTTATTTATCATCTCCGTTTTCTGAGCACAACGATATTTTTTTCGAACCCACACACTTTCATCTCGATTTTTAAATCAAGATTTAAAGCAAAATAATAACTTCACTGTTTGACACTGAACTGACAAAATGACAGCTCGCTCCCATACAAATGGAACCGAAATCCAAAATTTCATCAATTTTAGAGCACTGGAACTATTTTAAATAAGTGTGATTACATTAGCAAAAAATCACCATCTTAGAGCCCCTCGGTGGTACTTTGTATGGGTGTGAGCTGTCAATTTGTTAGTTTTGTGTCAAACAGTGAAGTAGTTATCTTGCTTTGAATCTTGATTTAAAAATCGAGATGGAAGCAAATGGGATCGAAAAAAATATCATTGTGCTCAGAAAACGAAGCCGTTTCAGATGATAAATATTAACCGATATATTTTTCAAAATTAAAGAACCTAATTGCTCTTACAGTATTCAGTAGTTTGTCCCAAAAGCTACTGAACATCAGTAGTTTTATTGAAAGGAGCTGAATGTTCGGTTTATTCTGTGATTTACAGTTCGAAAACTGTAAAAAAAACCGAACAGGGAAACCGTGATTAAGTGTGTAGATTTGAAAATCTTCCCTAATAAACAAATACCATAAACGAACTGTATCCCGGATGGGTAAACTATCCCACAAATGGTTTGGATGATACCCCGAACACGTCGTTAAGCTTTCTTTTATGGTTATTAATGGTTATTATTGGTTATTAAAAAGTAGTACAACCATAGAGGTAACTCTAAGACAAGTAGGTCCCGAAGAAACGTGCTCAACTTTTTGGCTCACCTCTGGTACTATCTTCGGTCCCAAGCTTGTCGAATCACCCCTCGAAACATAGGTAAAACCAATAACCCCTCATTTTATCTGTCAAACTTTCATAGCGAATCAAAACAAACATTGCGTAGTACTAGAATTTCGACTAGAATAGGGTACGTTAATCGTTTGCTTGGGACCAATAGGCTACTAAAGTGGTGAGCCAATTTAAAATCGTTAGTTTCGTATTGATTGTTGGTACAACCACGCAACACAACAGCAACATCGGGTAGGGGAAATTTTCCCCTTTTTTAGCGAGTAAAGGGCCCACAAACCATTTGTTTACAAATGACTTTTGCGCCGTTTTCAAATGTTAAGGCTCAGCTACAATGGAGAGCGCAGCGCAACGGCACGGCAGCGCGCAATATTAAACACATGCTTCTTCATTTGACGTGCTACAATGGGTACATGCGGCAACAGCGGCATTGTACTAAAACGCCGCAAATATTCAAAATGTTGAATAAGCGGCGGCAGCTTTTGCGCGGCAAGTCGCCTGAACTTGAAATTTACAAAAATAACTTTAATTTGAATCGATCATTCTCGAAGTGACTATAACATCACGAGTAGAAGTAATTTAAAAAATGGATTGTGAGCTTACTGATGAGAAGGTCATCCAACTAATTGACCTGGTACGCAAACATCCGTATTTATACGACAAAAAATGCGGAGCGTACCGGAAGACTGCTCTAAAAGATCGGGCCTGGAGCTCAATTGCGAGCATTTTGGGTGCTGAAATTTCAGGTAATTAAAGCTTTAATTAAGTAATTAAGCTAGCTTAAAACATAATACTTTTCTGTTACAGGAGATAAAGCTAGGCAGCGGTGGAAGAATCTCCGAGACAGATTTATGAAGGAGCTAAAAAAGGTCCAGGAGACTTCTACTTCGGGAGCTGGAAATGCAGAGGTACATTGCCCCAGGTGGATTTTTTATGAGGAGCTCTCATTTTTACAAGAGCACTGTGAAAGACGACGGTAATTTTGCATTGTATAAGCAAACAAAATTTTTTCGTAGTATAACTATAATTGGGTTTACAGGACTACAAGTAATTATCTAGCCTCCACGCCACCCCTCGATTCAGTTAACGAATTTGACACCCAATCCGAGGAACAATCTGGGAACCAGAACATGGATGACACCGGGGAAGTCGAATATTTGGACGAAGCTCTGGAATCACATGAACTGGGTGAGGAGAAAGGCAAGCGGAAGAAGAGGAAGAGCGACATAATCGATACAAAAATTGAAAATTTAGTGGACCAGGTTGGTGAGGTAATAGCTGCGATTGGTGCAAAAAAGAGCCGTTTTGAGCCATTCTGCAAATCCCTCGCTGAGAAGCTGGACAGACTTCCGGCTAATGTGGCTCGTGCGTTGGAAACAAAGTATACAACTGAGGTGAATGCTTTGTTGGATCAATATGAAGCTGATTAAAATTATCCTAAGTTTGATTATCCTTAAATAAAAAATTGCATCTTTGTCCTGTGCTTCACGGACCAGCAAGCGGTGGGAAACGCCCTCGGCGAATGTTTATTCTTACTATTCTAGGAAAGGCAGTTCCAGAAATCGCACCTTACCTCCTCCAATTAGTGCACATGTACCGATGTAGTCGATGCTATTCCAGAGGTTGTAAACAACGATCAAAATTTTTAAGTCAAGTCTTGGCCGAGTTCCGGGCAGCCTGTGATTCCTTTGTAGATCGTCTTTGGGCTGTAATTCGCGCAAAAGGATACTGCATCGAAAATTCGAAATACAGTCCGAAACTTGGAAGTGTTTTTAATATTTTTGTGTTAACCCTTAACCTACATACTGGGACGGATTTTGTTTTAGTGTAATGGTTTGTTCTCGACAACTACGTAATTAATGTACAATCTGCTTAATGTTTCATCGAGAGGAAGAGTTGGGCTAAAAAAATAGCAAAACACACGTCTCGTTTTGACCCTCCACCTTTTTGAAGGGGGCGGATATACACTACCCGTCATAAGTGACGACTCGCGTGGAAAAGGATTGCAACACTCACTTCAATATTGCATCACCTAAAAAAGTTTAGCATCACCCAAGCAAAGCGGGTGATGCTAAACTTTTTTGGGGGTTATGCAATGCAAGCGAGTGTTGCAATATTTTTCCTCGCGAGTCATCACTTATGACGGGTAGTGTAAGTGTGGCATAGGTAATTTTTCTAGTTATCTGCAGTTATATTGACGAAATTTATGCAATAAAATATTTTACTTTGACGACATTCCATCAAAAACTAATCATTCATGACACAGACATCATACTGCCCCACATTGGCCATCTGGTAGCTCCGGAACAGGTTCCGGAAGCCCTGGGGGAAGGGGTAAATTTAGCTTTACATCCGAAACCTATCGAGTGACATATCATTGTTCTCAGAATTTCGTGGACAATCCAGCAGAGGACATATCATCTTTTATGTACCACATTGGCCATCTGGTGGCTCCAGATCAGGTTCCGGAAGCCCTGGGGGAAGTAGTCATTTTTCACAACAACAGAACCCTATCATGCGACATATCATTGTTCTCAGAATTTTGTGGACAATCCAGTAGAGAACATATAATCTGTTTTAAATCACATTGGCCATCGGGCGACTCCAGAACAGGTTCCGGCAGCCCTGGGGAAATTGGTCACTTTAGTATTACCCCAGAAACCTATCGAGCGACATATCATTGTCCTCAGAATTTCGTGTACAATCCAGAAGAGGACATATCATCTTTTCTAGACCACATTGGCCATCTAGTGGCTCCGGATCAGGTTCTGGAAGCCCTGGGGGTAATGGTCAATTTTTCACAACAACAGAACCCTATCAAGCGACATATCACTGTTCTCAAAATTGTGTAGACAATCCAGAAGAAGCTATATCATTTTTTCTGGTGCACTCCGGGGTAGCGGACTCAAACAAAAACCCATTATGCGACATCTCAATTCACATCAGGAATCGACAAAATTATCAATGGCTGCCATGTTGGAATCCTAGGAGAAATTTTTAAACAAATTCCTCGGAGATTGTATTAATTCACTTGCCGAATAGCGATCAACAAAATTAATCTGTAACTTCTTGATCATAAATTATCGGATACTTATTCAAAAGGACGTATCTGTACCATCAGGTAGGGGAAATGTTACCCTTTATGATGGTAGTGTTAGTTTGCGTGGCAGTGCTAAGATTTCCGAGAAATTGACGTTCGAATCTTTGTTTACAAAAACAGATACGCCCTTTTGAAAAAGTGTCCAAGAATTGCCTTCCGAATGTCCTAATGATGGTTACTAGAATCTGACTGACTCGAGAAAGGCACTTGTCACTGGTAGATGGATTGATTACGGTATTTATTGAGCTAATTATGGATGAAATTTTACATTTTTTCAATTATTTTATTCTCGTATTCTCTTTCAATCATAACAAATCATACATTGAATAAAATCCCGGGTACTATGTCTAATTTGAGAGTTTTGTCTGAATACAATATTATCTCTGAATGTTTAGCAGTGAAGGAATTTACATAGGTATATGGTATGTTTATTATTGTGATACTGCAAACGGAAGACGATTTTTAATTATGTATTGAGCTAAATTATCTCGAGTTTGATATGCATTTCTTGGAGCATTATGATTTCTGCTGATGGAATCAGCTGTCACACTTGGTAATGGATCTGCAACTGTGCGCCACTCACCATCCACAAATTGACCGGTGTGGTTGAGGTGGTCCGGAAACGTAGGTGGAGCATATACACGTCTAGCATGCTTATTTGAGAAATTATGCAGAACAATGATGGCTTTCGTTATGTTTTCTGCGGCTTCAGGAGTCATTACGAGTGGAACCTTCAAAATTCTCCATCGAGCAACCATTATTCCGAAGGAATTTTCAATCGTACGTCTAGCTCTCGACAAACGCTGGTTGAAATAGTCTTTGATTGTTGGCAAGTTTCTTCCCGGGTACGGTCTCATAAGGTTATTCATCAATGGGAAGGCAGCGTCACCAACTATGAAGTGAGGTGAAAGTTGATTTGAATATGGTAGGCAAGTTGCAGGTGGTAAATCAAGATTTCCTTCTCGTAAACGGCGCCCAAATTCACTGTTCGAAAACACACTTCCATCTGAATTTCCGCCGTAAGCTCCGATATCAACTGCAACGAAATTGTAGTTTGCATCACAAGCTGCAAGCAGAACTATTGAATGTTGTTTCTTGTAGTTGTAATACACCGATCCTGCCTTTGGAGGACACTGTATTACTATATGTTTCCCGTCGATAGCTGAGCAACAGTTGGGAAGTTGCCATTGATGATAAAATTCTAAAGCATAAGTTTTCCAAGTTTCTTCATCAGGAACCGGAAGATATTCAGCAACCAGTACATCCCATAGTACTTTCACTACCTCCTGTGTAATCCGATGAGCTGTAGACCGTCCAACCCTGAATAAACGAGACAGTGTAAAGTGGTTCATTCCATGCGCTAGATACCTGAAATGAAATAGAGCAATATAGTCAAATGTCTATAACACGAATGTTCAAGAGGTTCTTGGTATGCGAATCACGAACATTTTCGGTTTTTATTGAATTTAATGTTAATTTGCAATGATTAAGCTGAAACTTATAAATACGTTTGAGAGTACTTACATAAGCGTCATAAAAAGACGGCATTCCGGATTTATGGGTTTTCTGATGGAGAATTTTTCTAGTCGATGCTTCACAGTTTCCAACAGCTTCTGAAAAACATCTGGTGTCATACGAACCGATCGCACAAAATAATCAGGATCTCCTTTCTTCATTAGATCGAACGCTGTTTCGTAGAATCCTTCGGTTTTACGGCGTCGATTTGATGGCCTAATCCACCATCGTCGGCGCGATCGTCGGTTTCTTGGCATTTCATCTCGGATATTTTTAATTTCACGCAAAATTTTCAATGAAGTTAATAGTTGAAGAGCTTGCGATGCGGTTTCCATTTTCGCGAAAGTTGTCAATGACAACAGAGCGTCAATCGCATATCACCTGTCACATTGTAGACACGAAAGCGGCAAGCGGCAAAGGCAATCAGTTTAGAACATTTTAGTACACTGCCGCATTCTGCACACTGCCGTGCCGTTGCGCTGCGCTCTCCATTGTAGCTGAGCCTTTAGCACTGATTTTTATTAGGGTTTTTAGTACACTCAAAAATATTACTAAACTAAGAAAGATTAAAATTTAATCATTTTATGTTTTGGCAATGTTTATACATTGATTCGATTTTTATTTTTAACAAAATTATACTAAGTTCGATTACCGACGAGGAATTAGTTCAGTGTATTCCACTGATTGATTCTTTGACAGCAAATCAGCGGAAGAATTTGAAGTGATGGAGAATAAAAACTCACAAAAACTGAAGAGATTGGCTCCGATTCAGTCGGAGCTCTCTCGTCCAAGTTCCATCGGACGGATGTGTCCATTAACATCGATCCCCTTCCGAACGGAAAGTGCATACTGATTGGCGTTGCGTCATTGATACGCAACGGATTTTTGTTTAGGTATGTATGCAATTTGTGATGATTTTCAACACGTTTATTTATGTCGGCGGTAGGCTATTGCGGAAAGTTTTGTTCGTTTCGATCGATAACATGCATAATTTTGTTTTATTTTAGCACAACCAAATTGAACGCGATTAACTGCTAGTCAAGATGCTTAGTGCGTCGTTGACCTGTTCAACAACTCAAACCGCCATCCGTGTGTCGACGAAGGTCCCGTATAAGATTGAGGTATTTGTGGATAACGTGCCGGTAATGGTTGACCCTTGAACCACGGTGCTGCAGGTGAGAATGTTTGGGATGGGGAGTTTCAATTATGTCATTAAATCATTAAATAATTTGTAGTTTTTTGCAGGCTGCAGCTTTGATGGGTATCGAGATTCCTTGTTATTGCTACCACGAGCGACCTTCTGTACCGAAAACTGTCGAATGTGCTTGGTGGAGGTGGAAAAACCACTGACACGATTATGGACACGGAAGACGAGGCGCAACAGCTGTTCGAACAGCTGTACGCGGCTATAACTAGGAGTAAGTCGCTGAAGATAGTGCTAGATGATCCAAAAGCAAATAGTGACATCATTGGATCCGAATGAGGCATTCCGGATGATCAAATACCGATCCCATCAACAGGATGAAGTACCAGGACTCACCCAACTACAAAAAGAAGGACCACCAATTGTCCGGATAGATCCGCAATCAAACTCTGTCTGCGGCTAATAATTTGACAATAAATGTGGTTCATAAATTTGTTGCAATAATTCATTTTTGGAACCAAACAATCAATAAGGAACAACAAAAATGCTATTTTCAAAATAAATCCCGAAAACCCGATAAACTAAATAAATCCCCTTTAAACATCATTTGTATACTCACAGTTTATGCATTTTAATGTATAAACCATTTTTATACTAAGTTCGTATTCGCTCACTTTATACCAAGCTATGCGTCGGTCAGGAGAGTTGCTATTTAGCGTAACTTTTAATCTATTTAGATTTGAAAATCTTTTGAGTGCAGGTCTATCATCTCGGGCCCATCTTCAATCGAAAAACCCCCATCACCGTCAGCATCGTTTAGGGTTGCTTTTGCAACGCACCAACCACCACATTGCACTACTACTGTCACGTTTGACATTTCTCGATTTGCGCAACTTTTTGTCGATTTGTCCCGTCGCTTTGGCGTTTTTCTTCATCATCCAGTCGCTTTTGGATTATCGAACGGTGCAGTCACGGAACAAAATAGGAAGAAACACACGGGAGTTGCTGCCGACCTTCCACTCCCCCGCACCCACATCGGTCGACGGTGCGCGACTATCGCTCGCAAGCAAGAGAGAAAAACGGGAGTGTTCCACACTCTCACACAGCAGTCATATTCTCATTCAGCCAGCACCAGTACCCAGTCTCAGTTCGGTAGTGCAAAAGAAGCCATTTTTCATCCATCCTCTGCGGCAGTGGTGAGTGAGTGCGGCTGGTTGGTTGGCCGAGAAAAGAAAAAGGAAAACTGCGGTGAAAAATGCCCGAATCGGTGGAAATCTAATTGGTGAAAAGTGTGATGCAGCAGCAGCAGCATTAGTAGATGGTAGATTCCGGTGATTCCTCCTGATTTTTCCCGTGTCCGGTCATGCTGAAAGTTTTTTGAGTTTTTCTTTTTTTTTTTTTGTTCGCGTTCGGTTTCCTTGCGACGGTGGTGCTGCTGCGCTGGAACGAATCAAGCAGCAGGAGGAAAAGTCTTGGTTTTGGTGTCGTCGTCGGAGGAGCGCAACGGGCGGAAGCAAGAAAAAATTAGATCGATATTTTCCTCCATATTATTGTGTGTGCTGGCTGTGGGGCCGCTGCTCGCTATATTGCTAGGCTAGAGCTGTCTCGTGTCTGTGTCCACCGTGGCCGTGTGTGGCGCTGCTGGTCCCGTTCTTCGGTGTGGTGAAACAACGGCAGAAGGAAAAGTGCAATTTTCGGTTCAACGGCACTCTCCACACGGACGACGACGGTGTGGAAAAAAAGTGATTATTAGTTTTCTTTTTTTTTGTCTGTGTTTTAATTGTAAAATTAAAACCAAGCGAGCGTGAAAAAATATTGTGATTTCTCCCACGTCTATCGCAACCAGAAGATATTTATTGTGTATTGTCAGTGTCGATATAGATTTTAGTCGGTTCGCGTTCCGTGTGTGCGTGTTTCGGTTTTCCGCACCCCCCAAAGTCGCTTCCAAAATCAGGAACAAAAACGGAACATTCGACGGGGGAAAGGTGTGCACCATCAAACCAGCAGACGGAAGAAAGTTTTTCCCAAAGTTGAGCAGGAGGCCAAAAAACGGCACAAGCAAAAGCGAAGAAAGAAGAAAGAGCTGCTGACTCGGAACGGACGATTCCGAGAGCGCCATCGAGAAGAGAGCGGAGCGCGCTAGAAGACTCATCCGCCCGACCTTAGTAGAGTAGTATTTGGTGGGTACCGATAGACCGTCGAAAGAGAGCGAGAGCACCGCCAGGAAAATGTCGGGCGATCGTGAAATTCCAGCTGAGGATAGCATCAAGGTGGTGTGCCGTTTCCGGCCGCTGAACGACAGCGAGGAACGGGCTGGGTCCAGGTTCATCGTCAAGTTCCCCTCGGGACCGGAGGAGAACTGCCTCTCGATAGGGGTAAGTACGCTGTAAAGAACCGACGATTATGTAAGACGTAAGAAGCCGACTGTGTCAGGCGGGGAAAAGGAGGGGGGGGGGGAATGCTCTCTTTTTCGTATGTGGGAGGGAGCGAATTCGATTGATGCTTGCCACTGGCCGGGGGAGGAATGATTCATTCTTGAAAGGCTGCTGCTGCAGTTGTCAACGTGAGTGTGTTTTGCTATGCTTTGACTTGAATGATGCGAGATAGGCTCGTGTTATTGATTTTTCTTGTGACGGGAATCGAGGCAGAGCAGCAACGCTGTTTTGGTTTTTATCTGGGACGCTGCAGGGATCAATGGCTTTTTAATGCGTTCGTATTTTTGGGGAGCATGCTCTGGTTTTTTGTTTTTAATTCATTGTCGCATTATGTTCCGGATGACATTGACGGCAAGCTCGATGATCAAATTCTGAAAGCACTGAACCACGCTCTGGTAGATTTGGAAAGTTCTTTGTTAACAACCACCGTGGAACACTTAATACAAGGCAACATTTTCAGTACGAACGTGATAAGTCACTGCAGTAGCGTTTATGACAACACATAGCTGCTTATCAGAACTATACGGAAGGGTTCGAATATTTCAACACAAGAGCTGGAAGGAAGGAGCTTCGGAACAAGTGAATTTCAATTTGAAACCCATGATGCTTTGCTGTTCGCCTTAGACAGTGTTGGCGAGTGTCTAGTTCCTCTGGATTTAGCATTCAAGTTGATATAGCTTTCTGCCATATCGTCTCAAAGTTCGTGCATGGATCATGATGTCAATGTCATTGGCGAAGCACATTAGCCTTGATTATTTTCTTTTTTCTTGGGTTATAAGACCGATGCTTCTGATTACGCATTCCATTTCAGTCATTTTGCTTTTGGAATATGCACCATAACTGTTGGGATGAGTTTACCAACTCTTTATAGCTACACTTTGTGGGTTGTGTGTGTGATAGCTTAAAGCTGCAATTTAGAGTTTATTTCAGTAAAGATGCTTAACTGATTAATTTTAAGACTTACAAATTTGGTGTACTTGCTCTGGAAGTGGTATGGCTCGAATTCCCAATCTACTTCTTCAATATAGACCGTACTATAATTTTGATTTAATACTAGCGTTAAGTTCAATTTCCGTTAATTTCATCCGTACTTACAGTGTTTATAATTTAGGATTATATTCAAGCACTACACGGCAAATAATGTCAATATTAGATAAGTAGAATAATAGAATAAAGAGTTTGTATAACAATACTGAAACTCTCGATCAACAACTATGTCAAATTTTGTTCCTCGTTTTTGTTCTTCCTCTTTTCGTTTGACGTTATTCTAAATCCCACCGGTGACGTTTCCGACTGTCATTTCATTCACCGTAAATGCAGGGCCGTAGCGTTCGCAGCGCCGCCGCGATGAGGGGTCTCGTCGTGACATACCCCCGCCCGTAAACCTTGGTGAGGGTCGCACTCTACTGTCCCTACCAGGAAACACCTGCTCGATACGTCCACATTTCCACTGGTCCCTCGCCGCTCCGCCAACGACCAGAACCAAATCGCCTACTGCCAGATATTTTACATCGTTGAACCATTTGCATCGCCGTGTGATCACAGGAAGGTACTCCTTAAGCCACCTGTACCAAAAATCATAAGCGATATACCTAGCTAGCTTCCAGCTGCTTAGAAGGGTTGACCGATAGTCTAACTGCTCGGTGGGTAGTAACTTGGACCCGGAAGAACTGCCCAGCAAAAAATGGTTGGGTGTCAAAGCCTCCTGGTCTGCCGACTCCAGAGGGATTTAGGTAAGCGGTCTGGAGTTGATCATCCCCTCCGTTGTCTCGTCGTCTGGTTTGCGCGGACTGTTAAGCAAGCCTCCAATTACTACTTTTACGGACCGGATGAGCCTCTCCCATGCACCGCCCATGTGTGGTACCGCTGGTGGGATGAATTTCCAAGCAGTTTCGGCGGTTGTAAACCTTTCCGAGAGGGCCTTGATTTTGGCATCCGTTTGCGCCCGTGCCACAAAGCGTTGAACAGCCATAATGCACGACTCCGTACTTAGTGAATGCACGATTTCCATGTGTACCGTTCTAATCGTGAGACATGTGAAGAGGACCACCCAGCTTTTCACACTGCTTCTTCCCACGTTGGTCAGTACTGACCCGAAGTAGTCCAACCCGGTGAACGTGAACGGTTGAACGAAAGCTGTCAGGCGCATCTCGGGAAGTGGAGCCATTGCTGGTGGTCTTGGAATTGCCTTTCATTAGGCGGCAGAATGCACACGCATTTGCGACTTTATCCAAGAGCCTTCTTAGAGATGAGATCTCAAAGCGTTGACGAATCTCGTTGAATATGGTTTCTCGGTTGGCGTGACGGAAGCGGCGATGATGCCAGTCTACAATAAGGAAGGTAATTAGATGTTGTTTGGGAAGGATGATCGGGAACTTAGCTTCGGCCGGTGCATACGGTGCCGCACCGATTCGACCACGACTGCGTAGGATACCCTTCTCATCCAGGAACGGACATTTATTGTAGATTGTGCTGGATTTGTCTACGAGGGCGCGGCGATTTTCAGGACGCCCTTGGGTCTTGACGAGGATGACGATTTCATCAGCGTAGTACTCACTTTGAGCTGTTTTAAACAGTGCTTCTTCGGCTCTTCTGAGTTCGTTGCTGGTCAGTTTGCCGAGTTCCAAATTGTCTTTGGTTCTACGTCTACGAAGATTAGCAATACAGCGAAACACGTACGCAGCTACCCGCTGCATTTTGATCCATTGATCGAATCTTTCGAAATTCATGTTTGGAACGAAGTGAACGACACGACAGTGAGCAGGTCGGAGTTCTTCTTCAGTTGAAATAAACATACGTTGAACAGGCCAGCGCTCCTCAGGCTGGTGTAGGAAGGCCGTTCCACTTAGTTGCCAGATCTGCCACATTTAGTTTGGACGGGACCCACCGCCATTCCGACTGCTGCGTTGATGACAAAATCTCACCGACTCGAACGGCGACAAATTTGTGATAACGTAGATGATCGGTTGAGCGCACCCACGCGAGCACAGTGCTGGCATCACTCCAACAGTAGCGCTGGTGGATCGTGTACGAGTGGTATTTTTGAATCGTCTCCATTAATCGGACACCAAGGATAGCCGCTTCAAGCTCAAGTCGAGGGATTGAGGGCATCTTCAGCGGTGCTACCTTGGTCTTAGCACCAACAAGAGCCACCTCTGTACCACTTGGATAGTCGTTAGCAAACTCGTCTGCGTTGATGTTTTTCACGTACTGCGCCGATGTCGGAGAACAGGACGATCCGAAATTTGCTACATCCATAACGTAGATTGATGGGAGGTCGGTCGGGTCTTCACGGAATACGAAGCGTTGCGATTGCCAATCAGGGAAGCGAATTTTCAACTGATGGAACATTTCCATGACATCACCACTCACTGCTACGGGGTATTGGCGAAACTGGTATAACCCATCGGAAGCGGTGTCAGTAGGTCAGGACCCTTGAGCAGTCTGGAGTTAAAGGATACGTCGCCTACCTTTGCTGCCGCGTCCCAGATCAACCGCACTTTTTCTGGGATTGATGACAACGCCTAAAGGAAGGCACCACACACGATTGGCATCGACGGAAGTCAATTCGGCCAGACTAGCTTTCTTGTCGTACTCGGAGATTTGTTCACGCACACGCTCTCACAGCACTGGTTCTCGTTGAAGCCGACGCTCGAGAGACTCTAGACGCCGGATAGCCATGCGGTAGCTATCGGGAAAGTTTGGATTATCAGTGTTCCATAGGAGGCCGGTCTCGAAGTTCGGTCCGTCAGGCATACGTCGTGTTTGTCTGTTCCAGCAGCATCTTCGTACGTAGTTGATCATTTAGTTCACGATCACTCGACTTGTGCTAACAATGTCAACAGGTCCTAAGTTGACGTTACCAACGGTCTTCAGCACATGCGTTTTTACGGATTTGACAGCGGCTACCCAGGGGCCTCCGAAGTGACGATTTCATTTTCGGAGCACCAATCGAAGATTTGCGCACGGTCAGCAGCTTCAATCTTTAGCATTCGGTAAATCCTATTCAAGGTATGCGAAGCACCTTTGAAGGCAGTAGCATTCTCAAAATGGAGCTCGACGACTTTTCCTCGACGGGCGACTAGACGACGTAGTGCAGCTAGGAACGCAGGAGTTGACAAATCGCTCACTAACTCGATGTGGACAGCTTTGGTTGCGAAGCAAACGAATATGGCCACGTAGATTTTTGTAGGACCACGCTTTTGAACTGCTGAATTGATGTAGAACGGTCTTCAGTAGTCGATACCGCACACGGAAAACGGACGCGTTGGCGAAACTCGCGATACCGGCAGATCGGCTGTGCTCTGCTGGACTAGAGTTGGCTTGCTTCTAAAACAAGTGTGGCATTGGTGGAAGACGGATTTTATAAGGTTTCTGCTGCCGAGAATCCAAAACTTCTGGCGGAGAGTGGCTAGCAGGAGTTGCGGACCTGTGTTTGATTGCGCCGGATAACGCGGCGTTACGGATACGACCACCGACGTGGATTTTTTTTTTTTTTTCCTTTGGTTTGTTTTCCGTCGATCTTGTTTTCCGTGCTGAGCACCAATGCTACCGACGCCAGGGAGGCAGCTCCCACACCTGGACCCTACCTATCGACCCATCAACTCATGAACCGGGGACCAACGGCTTTACTTCCCTTCCGAAGGAAGACGTGATCAGAGATGTTATGCCTCAGAACATCCCGGCGGCGCCGACTGGGATTGAACCCAGGCCTGCTGGGGTGAGAGGTAATCACGCTTACCACTACACCACCGGCGCCGCTACCACCGACGTGGATGATACGGGTTTGGTCTATGAAGGGGCTCAGCCATTTGAGTGTGAAGATGATTTAGTGACGCGTTCGCCATTTGCAAGATCGGAGAGCTCCTCAGCGAAAGCCTTGCGCTGTGACAACCGGCACAGTAGCTGTTCGGCGTGTTGAAGCTCGGTGATGGTAACTCGTACTACTACTAGTACTACTAGTTCAGCGAAACTGGGATCGGATTTGCGAAGGAGAGAACGATCTTTCAGGCACTGTAGGTAGCGTTCGCTGAATGCCAAGACTTGGCGTAGTTTGCTGTAGCTGGAGTACCATACGAACAAATCATCACAGTCATTGCAACAATCGGAACTTTGCGTCCTTCCTCGGACGCTGGGGGGGAGTACTCCTGGTCGATGATGGTCTTGGGCCATGCCACCTACGAGAACGGTGCAGAATATCCGTTGGATTCAGGCCACGAGAGATATCGTCCGCAGGATTCTCTAAGCCTGCGATGTGTCTCCAGTGATTGATATCCGTAGTGGTCTGGATCTTAGACACGCGACTGGCGACGAATGTCTTCCAGCGATTTGGAGTCAATAATCCCAGTGGGTCGAATATTTGAACAATGTACGACATCACTTTCCGTTTTGTAAGGATGGCAGCAGGAAGAGGTAGTCCAACCTTTAACCGTAGCATATCGGCGGTTGGCTCCCAAAGTAGACCAAGTGTGGAGATTGTCAGCTCATCCTGTAGATCGTGGATAGGCTGAATTGCAAGATCCTTCTTCAGCATGAACCCAGCGGAACTGAGGATGGAAGTGATTTCTCGGCGGAGAATAATCGCAGCTTCCATATCCGATGCTCCAGACAAAAGTTCGTCGACGTAGAAATCTTAAATAACCGAGTTGACTGCACCGGGATACAAATGCTCATGATCCTTCGCGCGATCTGCTGAAGTGTCTTCGTTGTCAAGTATGGAGCGCTTGCTGTTCCGTAGGTGACAGTCTGTAGTTCGTATGTGGCGATTGGATCGGTAGGACTTCTGCGATATCGTATGCCATGGAATACTAGGTCGATCAGATGATGCAGCACTTGTCGAGACATCTTCTCAACATCTGCTACGATGGCGACAACTCTTGTCCGGAATCTCAAATAGATCGAGTAGAGATCTTGCTGAACAACAGGTCCAACAAGCAAGCAGAGTGTCGTTCAAGGAATAGCCCGACGAAGTCTTGCATAACGCGTCGAAGACAACCCTGACTTTCGTGGTCGTACTGGATTCCTTGAATACGACGTGATGTGCAATGTAGCAGTGTTGAATGTGGTCATCTACAGGCTCTTCCACCTTCTTCATGTGTCCAAGTTGCAGATACTCCTCCATGAACCTATGATACGATTCCTTGGTCGCAGGATCTCGCTCGAGTCGACGTTCCAAGCTCAGAAAGCGTCGATCTGCTATTGAACTCGATTCTCCGAGAATGATTTCGGGATCTTGCACGATGTACCTTCCTGATGAATCGCGCGTAGTCGTTGCAGCGTACAGCTCACAACGACATTCTTCAGTAGTGTTCGCGATTGAAACGAACGTAATGTGTTGTAGAAGTAGTAGTAGTTGTTGTTTTGTGTAATCGCCCTAACCACTTACCCAAACCTTTAAAACTCTACTAACCCCGAGGCGACCGCGGGTAATCGGTTTCCGAAACTAACCCTAATGTGCTACATGTGTAATTTGTATCAAGACCCTGAAAACAAGCTTTGATCATTTCCTTACGCTGCCGCTGGCTTGGCACGAGCATGCAAGCAGCAGCACCGACCGAGCGACGAGCGACCGACCGACCACAAACCAACGAGCGTGCAGCGAGTGCTGATTGGTTATGAATGAAGGAGAAATGAATGAATACAACATCAAAAAGAAGAAAGCCAAACACATTTAAAGCGACGCATTTTGCGCGTCGCCATCATACAGTCCACAAGTTTTGTAAAGCAAACACCGAAATATAGCGCCGTTGAAAGTTTTAATTCATTCTCGTTTTTCCTCCTTGGACAAGCCGAAGCCAAAACAGTCCTTTTCAGGGCTATGAGTTGAGTTGGATTTCAGTCGAGCTTTTCGTTGTGTTCCTGTTGGCATTCCCACAGGGGGAATTGGCCAAATCAGCTGGAATCCTCCGAGCCGAGGATTGCCACACCATCTCCAGTGTCCGTGATCGGACAGGTAGACTGGACCGGATCCGATGGAATTGTTTCCATTTCTCAAAACCTTTGTAGAGTGGATTCCAGCCGTTCATCTACAGTGGAGAGATGCTATGCTGCAGAATGCCAGTTGAAGGATGAGAAGCTGAAGAAGGCCAAGTCAGATAAGCATGCCGCATGTACTGTTACTCAACTAGCATCCAGGTAAGTAGGATTTTTGATTCAGGTGCTACTTCGCACATGTGTCACGGAGGGAGTTCCCTTAGAAGATGCGAAAGAAGTTCAACAGCGAATAATGCTATATCGACCGTAGATGCCATTGGAAGTGTGAAGTGCGGTCGGCTTCCAACGTAGTTGTGGCCATTGGTAAAGAGGTAAAGGTGGTCTCTATAAGCTGTGTTTGGTGGATGAGCAAATTTCGTGCGTGGCCAAGGAAGACAATGACATGGTTCTGTGGCATCGACGGCATTTAACTGTGCACAGCCAGAAGAAGCTCCGATCCATACCCAATGGACTACTAACTTGTGTTGCTTGTCTGCAGAAAAAGCATTTCCGTCACCCCTTCAAGAAGAATGGAACACGTGCAGGAGAGGTGCTCGAGTTAATCCACAGTGATCTGTGCGGTCCAGTGGAAAATAAATCGATCGGAGGCAGCAAGTATTTCTTAATCTTTATCGAAGATGCTAGTCGCAAGATGTTCGAGTATTTCCTGAAGTCAAACCAGACCGGTCGGACAATGGTATGGAGTATAGTGGCACTGAAATTAAGAACTTTCTTCGCTATTCGGGAATTCATCATGAAGTTACTGTCCCGTACAATCCGGATCAGAATGGTGTAGCTGCGAAGAGCGAACCGAACGATCGTCGAACGTGCACGATGCCTTTTGTTTGAAGAGATTTTGGACAGAAGCTGCCTCAACTGCGGTATTCCTGATTAATCGTTCACCAACAAAAGGCTAGCTAATAACACCGGAGCAGCGATACAGCGGCCAAAGGCGAAGCGATTGAAGTGGGACTCAAAATCCGAGCCTGGCATCTTTGTCGGAAACTCAGATCGTTCAAAGGGGCTTCGATGCTACAATGCAACAACAGGAAAGGTGTTTGTTTTCCGTGATGTCATCTTCCTAAGCGAAACTAGCGAGGAGAGTGTTGAGCAGAAGTCGAAAGCAGTACCCGTGAAATGCTGTCACCCCAGGCAAGTATGTAAACTTCTATATGACATACAGTGTCCTTCCTGAAACGTTTGTTGAATCTCAGGTGATTGGGGATCATCAACGAGCAGTCGAGCCGCTATCGGTCAATGATGCAATGAAGGACGACGATTGTGATCTATGGCGTGAGGCTGTGGAAGCTGAAATACAGGCATTGAAGGCCAACAAGACGTGGAAGCTGACTGAGCTGCCGGCAGAAAGAAAGGCTTTGAAGTGCAAGTGGCTCCTTGGAAAGGCATAAGGAAAGACTCGTAATCAAAGGGGTTGTATAAGTCAAAGGAGTCGATTTCAACGAAACGTATTCACCGGTAGTAAGATACGCAAGTGTTCGGTTCCTGTTAGCGTTCCTTCAAGGAGAGCTAGGCGGCGAGGAAATTTACATGGAGCAGCCGGAAGGATTCGATGACAGTAAGGCCCCGAGGAAAGTTTGTCATTTGCTGAAGGCACAGTACGGTTTAAAGCAAGTGAGCCATGTATGAAATGTAAAGCTAGATGCGGAGCTCAAGTCGATGGGTCTAAAGCTATCTAGCTTCGGTCCATGCGTATATTACAAGGTGGAAGATAGTAGAATGCTAATAGTCGCCTTCTATGTGGACGACTTCGTGCTGTTCTCAACGGATCAAAGTTTAATTGATGCCACGGAGAAGCAAATAATGTCGAACTTCCACATTAAGGACATTGGTAAAGCTAAGCAGGTGCTCGGGATGCGAATCCCCAGAAGTAACAACACTGTAATGATGATCAGCAGAGGTATGTGGAGGAATTACTGGAGCGATTCAACATGATTGACACTGACTGACAACACTGTGTAAACACCCATGGACTCACATCAGCGTTTGACGAAAGCAGTTGGATCAAAAACAGAACACGTTCTGCACTCGACCAGATATAGCTTATTCCGTGAATGTGGTGAGCAGCAGTTACAGCAGTGACCCTAGCGAGGTGCACTGTACAACGGCTAAAAGGATCCTGCGATATCTTGATTGAACCGGCATTCGAAGGATTCAGCGACGCAGATTGGGGCAACAACCTTGAGACTCAATTTTCGATCACGGGCTACACATTTCAGTACGGGGGAAGATCGGTAGCGTGGAGTTGTACGCGACACAACTACTGAGGCAAAGTACAGGACTCTGTCAAGTGCAACGCAATAAGCTGTTTGGTGGCATGCTTTCCTTGGAGAAATGTTCAACGTAAACGTGTTTCCGGTTCCAACAGTCGAAGTGCGATTTGTTTGGCGGAGAAAGAGTTTGGTTATTCGCCTCGAAGTAAACATATTTCTAGATAGAGCTGGAATTAGGGCGTAACAGCCTTTGTAAACAATGACTTCTCTCGTTTATTTCTCCAAATTCAAGGCACGCCTACACAAACCAACGTATCCATCAGGTACGAGAAGTCTTCATCTACTCGATGGTGATGTCGATTTGCCAGGGAGAGCCATGACTTCCGAGAAATCAACGAGAGAAGTTATTGTTTACAAAAGCTGTTACGCCCTAATTCCAGCTCTATCTAGATTTATCTCAAACACCACTTCGTACGGAAGCAGTTGGAGAAGAAGGCAATCTCGTTACAACACGTTTTTCTGAAGCTGTAAAGGACTGGGGAGTTCTACAAATTCATGGTTAACCTTCCTAATAATGCATTAGGACCCAGACTGTAACTCTCTGCCATTGGCCTCAAATGAAAGATAAAGGCTCCCAAAATGGCCCCTGCCCAGGATTTATCAAATTTGCCCATTTAGGCTACCTGTCACCGGTTCTGGTAGGGCTCAAAAAGGACATTTCCTAAACCTCATGTATCGTCCGGCGGCTCGAAATTTATAATTTTTCATCCAGAACTAAATAGACATCATGGCATAGACGACCAACAGGTGGATCAGACCTCTTCTGGATATGCAAATCCGGTTCCGGCAGAGCTCCAGAAAGAATACTTCCAAAACCTCATGTACTGGTACCGTCCGACGGCTCAAATTCTATGATTTGTCATCCAGAATTGAAAATACATCATGTCATGGACCAACAGGTGGATCTAGCTACACCCGGAACCAGTTCCGGTAGCGCCTCAAAGAAGACACTTCCAAAACATCAAGTACTGGTACCGTCCGCCGGCTCAAAATTTATGATGATTTAACCATAAGTAAATAGACATCATGCCACGAACAAACAGGTGGATCTGGCCACATCCGACCCAATTCCAGCAGGGCTCCAAATAGGACACTTCCTAAACCTCATGTATTGGTATCGACGGCTCAAAATTTATGATTTTTCATCCAAAAGTAAATATAAATCATGCCATCCGTTTACTTCAGGATGAAAAATAATAAATTTTGAATAAATCCGGATGTGACCAGATCCACCTGTCGGTCCATGTATATTTACTTTTTGATGAAAAATTAACACTGTTGTGCCGTTGGACGGTACCAGTACATGAGGATTAGGATTTTTTGGACCCTCCCGGATCCGTTTCTGGGTATCCGGATGTCGCCAGATCCTTCTGTTGATCCGTGGCATGATTTCTATTTACGTCTGGATGAAAAATCATAAATTTTGAGCCGTCGGACGATACTAATACATGAGGTTTAGGAAGTGTCCTATTTGGAGCCCTGCCGGAATCAGGTCGGAGTACTGGATGTGACCAGATCCACCTGTTTGTTCGTGGCAGGATATCTGTTTACTTATGGTTAAAACATCATACGTTTTGAGCCGTCGGACGGTACCAGTACTTGAAGTTTTAGAAAGTGTCTTCTTTGGGGCCCTACCGGAACCGGTTCCGGGTATCCGGATGTGGTTAGAACCACCTGTTGGTTCATGGCATGATGTCTATTTACTTCTGGATGACAAATCATTAATGTTGAGCCGTCGGACGGTACCAGACATGAGGTTTAGGATGTGTCCTATTTTGGGCCCTGCCGGAATTAGGTCTGGGTACTGGATGTGGATAGATCAATCTTTTTGTTCGTAGCATGATGTCTGTGGTTGGAAAAACCTTAAATTTTGAGCCGTCAGACGGTACCAGTAGTTGAAGTTTTGGAAGTGTCCATTTGTGCCCTATAGGATTGTTTTTTTGTTATCTAGTTCGTTTATTTGGAAGGCTCAATCACGTTAGCTTTACGGAGCCGATAATTCATTATTCATTGTTTTTAACAAGATTCACTCATTTCTATGTCTAGTAGGAGTTGGGTCGAATACTCGCGGCTTACCCGAGGTTAGGGGGGTACATTGTCGAAGGATAGGAACAGGGGAGGAGCTTGGGGGCGGGATTCAATGTCTCATCAGAGCGTTGTCGCCAGTATGAACGGTTCTAAATTCATCTGGAGTTCGACTGGCTGTGGTGACCAGTGGGCAACGATGAGATTCAACGAGACGGGGGGACAAGACAAACAAAAACTAATAAATAGAGACAAAAGACCTAAATAACCTAAATGGCTAAATTGGATAAAAAATCATGGGCAGGGCGCCATTAAGGGGGTATTCCCGATCTTTTTTTTCAAAAAATCAATTTTTTTTTTTCACGTTTTTTTGTACTTAAGACTATATACTTTCATCCCCCCAAGCCGTTTTCCGATCAGCGAATTCGGTGTCCAGGCATAGCTGACTAATGGTAAGAACCCCCAAATGGTTTTAACTAAAGTCAAAACTTTAAACGCGTTTTTCTCGAAACCACATTTTTTTATCGGGCGAAGATTTTTCTCAGAAACTATAAAAGATATTGACTTGAATCTTTGCGCATTTTGTTCCTTATTAAATTCTTTGGAGCTTCTCCCACTTTCAGCCAAAAATATTAACATTTAACATTGTTTGAAGCACCTTAAAGCTGCAAAAAAGCGGGCTAAAAATCGCCTGTTTTTTTCATATGGCCGCCATTTTGTTAATTTGCAAGATTTTTTGCTGCCAACGGGAGAAGCTCCAGAGAATCTTATGCAGATTATTAATTTCATCACGAAATCTGTTTCAGATGAAGCCGTTCCAGAGAAAAGTCTTCGCCCGTCCAGGCGTTTGCGGCGAACAAGGGTCTGTTTGTCGCCATTTTGTGACGTCAATAATGTCTTTTTTTATGTCGAAAAAAATTTATTTGTAAACTTTAATGTTCAATAAACAAGAATCCCAAAGAGTTAGGCGCATTACTATTCATTTTCCTTGAAAAAAAAATTAATTGAAAAACAGGCCGAAAAAAGGCAAAAGATTGGGAATACCCCCTTAAAGGAACCTTTATCTTTCTTCTAAGGTTAATAGATCAAGAATCGGTTCAACAATGGATTTTTGGGAGCGAGTTGCAGTCTGGGTCTTGTTAGACTCTAATGCACAATGTGTCACTTTTTTTGTAGCGCCACTCCTAGAAGTCGATGATAACTTGTTTTGACAGTAAAATTTCGTTTCTAAATGTCAAATTTGGCATCAAGCACATTCAACGATTTGGTCTTGTTGACGATGATGGTGAGACCCACCGCAGAGGAGCGATCGGCTAGGTCGTTGAGCTTACTCTAAATATCAGAGCGCCGTTGCACTAATAGCGCTACATCATCAGCCAAATCGAAGTCGTTGAGGTGCTCCATAGGGATCCGTTATGCAAGATTCCACATGTGAAAGCCTCGTACTGCGCTTCGATGAGGTTGACGATTTTATCCGGGACGCCTTTGCGTCTCAGGGCGTCCCATAAATGTTCGTGATTGAGTCGGTCGAAAGCATTTCCGTAGTCAATGCATACGAAATAGAGAGACTCTTGGATTTCGTTCTTCTCCATGATGATGCGTAGCGTGACAATATAGTACACCCGGTGCCGCCGGAGAGTTGCGTCGATCTTCTCCTGTATCCGATTCAGGATAACTTTGCACAGAACTTTGAGAACAACAGTAACAGTAACATGATGCCTCGCCAGATGTCGCACACAGTCAGATCCCTCTTCTTAGGAACCTTCACTAAGACGCCCTGCATCCAGTCGACCGGAAAAGTCGCGGTGGTGTCCACCGCTGATATACGATCGAGCTCGGGAGGCTTGTTGGATTCCATACTTCGAATAGCCGCTTCGATCTGCAAGGAAAGGAGTCTCGGAGTTGACGCGAGTGATGCGTCGTACCCTTGGCGGATCAGACCGTGATGTTGATGGCTGGTTGGACGTCGAAACTTGAAGAAGTGGTTCGAAGTGCTCAAACCGACGTTTCAGCTGGTCAGTGGGGTCGGTAAGTTCAGTCCAGTCCAGGATGTCATAGTTTCAGAATATAAAACCCTACAATTGTCAAAACCTTCAAGCGAATTTGTCTCGTTTGTTTGCATTTTAATTAGTCATTTGTTTTAAGCCCCTCTTAGCTCAGTCGGTAAAGTCGCAGCTGCAAAGCAAGACCAAGCTGTTTCCGGATGGAGTCGTACCTGGAAGAATTGGGTCTACTCCATTGCATCCAGAAGACTCCGGAAGAAGAAGATTCTTTTCCGGTGGTTGAAGCGGACACGGCTGCGGTGAAGAAGGAACAGGATAAAAAGCGAAGTAAACGAAAGCAAGAAGACGCCAAATGCAAGTCGATCCTGATCCACAAAATTGCGGATTCTCAGTTGGAGTACATTTGTGGAAAACTGTCTCCCCGTGCGATTTGGACCACATTGCAGCACACGTTTGAGCGGAAAGGAGTCATGAATGGAATGAAGCATGATGAACGATTCTTGAAAGCATATTCTGGCTTTCGAAAGGACCATTCGAGAGCTAGAATCGGCGGAAATCAAGTTCGACAAGCCGGTTGTGGTATTTTTCCTGCTTCAGTCGATGCCGATATCATACGATCAACTCGGACAGACTGGAATCAAGCACAGCCTTTGCTGGGAAAAGCGGCAAGTTCGTGTTCAAGTGCCACGCTTATGGAAAGCCCGGACATAAGCGTGTAAATTGTCCTGAAAATGTGAAGCCGGAATGGTCGCCAGCAAAGGCGGAAAAGAACAAGAAGAAGAGTAAGGCGCACGTGGCGGAATCTGCAAGCGATATGGCCTTCATGATGGGTGATGGAAAATCGGGCAGCGCAAAATTTCGTTGGATATTGGATAGCGGCGCATCGGAGCACATGGTAAGCGACAAGACGTATTTGCAAAATTTGCGTACACTGGATTCGCCTATCGTGATCAACGTCGCCAAGTCTGGAGTATCGTTGACCAACCGTGTTGCTGGCGAAATAAAGATGATTGCCAGCGTAGAAGGTAGGAAGCTGACCTGCACAGTGTACAATGTCCTGTATGTGCCTGGACTGTATGCCAATTTGCTCTCTGTTAAGCGAATCGCAGAACGTGAAATGGACGTAACGTTCGGAAAGGATGGTGCACGCTTCACCCGTGGGTCAACGTTAGTGTGTACTGCAAGTCGGAAGGGCCGGCTGAACGAACTGGATGCAGAAGTGCCGAAAGGTTGACGTTGTGGCATCGCCGCTACAGTCACATCGGAAACACTGGATTAGTGAAGCTCATCCGAAGCGAAATGGTCGAAGGTATCGAGATTGGTGGAAGTTTGAAGAAGATATTCGTCAGTTGAAATCGAAAACTGATGTTCTGGATGCTTTCCGAAAGTATGCAGCGATGACTACGGTGCACTTTGGAAGTAGAAACGCCTAGGTTGAGAAGCGACAATGGCGGTGAGTATATTAATGCCAACTTTATCACCTATTGTGAAGAAGCAGGAATCGTGATGGAACCGACAGTGCCGTACACACCGCAACAGAACGGAGTCGCTGAGCGGATGATGCAGGATTCAAACGATCAATATGGAGCGAGGCGGTTCTGAACGCGGTGCATTTGATCAACCGGAGTCCTACTAGTGCCTTGGCTGGGAATAAAACGCCATACGAGATGTGGTTCGGGCACAAGTCAAATGTGTCTAGACTGCGTGTCTTCGGTAGCAAGGTGTTCTGTCACGTTCCTAAGGAAAAGCTGACGAAACTCGACGCTAAGAGTCAAGTGTGCTATATGATTGGCTATGCAATCAACGGATATCGAGTTTGGGATCCTATGCTAGGGAAGATAATCATCGTTCGTGCCGTTGTCATCGAGGAAACGGATTCAAGGATTAGGAAGAAAGTATACACCAATGACTATTTGGTGTCCTGGAACCGTTCGAAGAGAAGTCAACAAGTGATCCAGATGCAGAATCAAGTTCGGATGGTTCTGAAGTCGAAGCTGGTGATGGTCACGATCCATCGAGTGAAGAATTCAGAGGTGCAGAAGACAACGTAGTTCCAGTTCGACGAAGCGAGCGCCGTGGTAGACAGCCTGATCGGTTTTCTGACTATATGATTTGTGCGTTGCTGTTGCTTTGAATGCAGAAAACTACGTGGAAGCATTGCCGGACAGTATCAATCAGCTTCGGCTGCGAGACGAAGCGTGCAATCAACGACGAAATACGTGCGCTTGAGAAGAACAACACGTGGGATCTTGTGGACCTTTCTACCAGTGCTCGATCAAAGTTCAAGATTAAATATTTAGATAACGGCTCCATCGACAGGTACAAAGCTAGGCTCGTAACCAAGGGATGCTCCCAGCGCCAAGGCTACGACTATCAGAAAACATATGTTCCCGTGGTCCGTATGACAACTGTGAGGACCCTGCTGGCGGTGGCGGTACAGAAACGTTGCCTCCATTTGCATCAGATTGATGTGCGTACGGCGTTTCTCAACGGGAACCTGTCTACATACGTCAACCACCAGGATTTGAGAAGGGGGACAAAGTATGCAAAGGGGACTCCCTTAGCTCAGTCGGTAAAGGCGCAGCTACAGAGCAGGACCATGCTGAAGGTGGCTGGGTTCAATTCCCGGTCCGGTCTAGGAATTTTTCGGGTTGGAAAATTTCTCGTCTTACCTGGGCATAGAAGTATGATTGGACTTTGCCACACAATTATACCAATGCAAAAATGGTACAGGCATCGAAAGCTCTCAATTAATAATTGCGGATGTGCATCTAGAACATTAATTTGAGAGCACGCAACAAGCTAATATGCGAAGAAGAAGAAGAACAAAGTATGCAGGCTGAACAAATCACTGTATGGCCTGAAGCAAGCGCCACGTAGTTGGAACGAGCGCTTCAACAGCTTTATCCTGAAGTTGGGGTTCCATCGCTCACAATACAACAGTTGCCTTTATGTGAGGAACATGAACGGTGTTGAGATGTATCTAGTTCTGTACGTCGACGATATCATCTTGGCATCAAGTTGACTGAAAGAAATACGACGGATTAAACGACGATTGGCAAAAGAATTCGAGATGGACGACATGGAAGAACTGAAAAACTTCTTGGGCTTGCGTGTTGACTGAAGGTATGTTGCTATTGAATCAAACTAAATACATTTTGGACCTTTTGAAGCGTTTCGGCATGACTGGCTGTAAGCCAGCTTCAACTCCTTTGGACACCAATCTCAAGTCGGAGAGGAGGAAGAAAGGTGAGGAAGCGACTCAACATCCGTACCGGGAGCTCATAGGATGCTTGACCTACCTGATGCTATCGTCGCGCCCTGACATAAGCATTGCAGTGAACTTTCTGAGTCGTTTCCAAAGTGACGCAACCGATGTGCATTGGAGTTATTTGAAGCGAGTATTGCGTTACCTGCGTGGGACCATGCAGCTTAGCCTAGAATGTCGTCGCGATGAAGGTGCTGACCCGCTCATTGGATTGCTTGATGCCGATTGGGACAGTGACATCGACGACCGTCGCTCGACGAGTGGTTATATGTTCCATGTCTATGGTAATACTATCTCGTGGACCACACGAAAGCAAACAACGATCTCGTTCACATCGACGGAAGCAGAATACGTCTCCCTGAGCCAGTCATCGTGCGAGGCGATTTGGCTGAGAAATTCGGAATTCCGAATTCGGAATCACCTTGAACTCTCCTTCGGTGATTTACGAGGACAACCAGGCCTGTATTCACATCGCTGAAGAACCTCGAGACCAGAAACGGATGAAGCATCTAGATATTCGGTACAACTTCACCAGGGAAAAACGATGTCATCAGATTGAAGTACATTCCTACTGGAGACCAACTGGCAGACATCTTCACGAAGGGCCTATCTGCTGTCGTTTTACTGAAGCATCGATCCACGCTGGGTCTAAGAGGAGGTGTTAGAATGTAGACCATCTGTATGCTAACAATAAATATGTACAGGCAGTAGACCATGCATTTTGAATATTCCTATATATACTGACTCTGTAACTGAACTCTTTCTCTTTCTGCATTAAACCAGTAACCAGTTAACAAATTGTTTTTCCATCAAACTATAGTGCAAGTAAGTGTAATGTTAATGACACCAATCTATAGAAGCACATGGTATATGAATTTGTTAAAGTTTGAGGGTAGTATTGGTTAAAATGTGGTTTTGCAAAGGTCACCATTATTAAGACAGGGCTGGTACCATTCGATTCCTTGGATAATTCTACCATAATTAAGTGCATATAGGTTTATAGATTATAGTTTTTAATTTGAGGGGAGATCGGGAAGTCTGACCAAAAAGGAACCATCTCCATTCAACTCTCCGGACATTTTTACATAAGTACATAAGTGCGTGTCATATTAATGAAGCCAATCTATAAAACCACATGATACAAGCGTTTGTTTAGGTATGAGGGGAGCATAGGGTGAAATGGGGTTTAACAGTGGTCGCCACATGGCGAACTTCGCACCATTCGATTCCTTGGATAATTGTACAATAGTTCAGCGCATAAAGTTCAATATGTTGTCTGGCAAATTCTGCTTTCCGTGCGTTTAATCTTGTTTTTATAGGCCAAGGGGAAATCGGGTAAAATGGACCACTTATTGACGTCTGATCGAAGTAAAACTAGCTCCATTCAACTCACCAGCTCTTTGCAAGCATTAAGTTTACGTTGGCTCAATCAAAGCGCACCAAATTCAGTTTCTGGATGATAATTATATTTTTCTTCCAACATTAGGGGTAAATCGGGCAAAACGAACCACTTCCCGAAGTCAACCCTAAACGGGACCAATCGATTCTCCGATTTTTTTTTCACATAAGATAGGCCGTGCGTCGTCTAATTAGATGCGATTTTGGGTCGACTTTTCCCTACTGTGCAACGTTTCAGCTGGTCAGTTAGAACCATCCTACAATATTTGATTTTTCAACACATCATTTTGAACGCAAAAAGTGTGTTGGTTACGATTGTAAACAAAAAACTTCATTATGACCGGTTTTGGTATGGGACGTGCTTCGTGGACGGTCCCTTATTAGTCTTCAACTCTTCAATTATCTCTATGACACCTACTTACTGCAAATTCAAACCACTCTCTGAGAAGCTACTCCTTAGAATTCTTATGTTTGCGCCCCATTAGTCACAATCTAATCTTCCGAAAATAACAAGAGTATATGATCCAATCGCTCGAACGGCACAAAACATCCAATGACCATCCACTCAGACTCTTTTCCATTACAGCTCTGACGGTCGTGGCGCTACATCGGCCATACCCGCCGCACAACAGTGTTCTCAAATTCGTAAAACTGAAATTGAGTCCGATTGCTCATGCATTTAGCATGCAGCTGGCCTTCCACAGATGACTCGACTGACTGTCAGCACTTTTCTTCCTAGCTGATTACGTTCCAAGTAGAACGTATGCCTGCTCTCACTGGGAATCGCCACCAAGGCCACCACCATCGGAACTAGTCCCCTTGAATAATAAAGGCAATACCACTTCTCAAGTGTGCAGCAGCAGCAGCTCATCGATAGAATTGATCGTAAAATTTCGATGAAAAAAAAATCTCCAACCGCAGAATGATTGGCCGGTGGCTTTTCCCCACATGTGATGATATAAACCTGTCAAGTGCCGAAATCGACACGCGAGAAAAGAAGCTGAAACGCGAAAAAAAAATCAACTTCGATTTTGCGAATTTTCGCCTCACTGTTCATCCATTCCACACGCCGGCGACCCCCCGATTACAGTTCATCGTGTTTTTTTTTGTAGATCCTATAATAACAACATGTAGGTACCTACAGATGTGGATGACGGGTACCTCTAAACGATGATGACGCATTCAATGCAGAGCGAGAGAGAGAGAGAGAGAGTGAGACAAGCAAGCAAGCAAGCAGACCATGACCTCATCTGGAGCGGATTTTTCTTCTTCTGTTTGGTGGCATACACACATGGACGGGTTCGAGTAGTTTCGGGGTGGTTCGGAACACGTACACTCTAATTATAACAATGGGCAGCACATGTCCGCGAATGATGATTGTACGTTTGTTGCCTCTTGAGTTTCTTTTTCTGTTGTTTTCCCTTTAGTGGGTTATAATTGGCACCTATTTCGGAAAGTATCGCAATCAGAAAATTGCTTTATCGGCGATTGGGTGTTTTTCCTATTCAAAACTGACGTGAAAAAAAAACGCGTAAAAACAGAAATTTTGCAAACATACATTGAAAAATCGATATCTCATGACGCTCTCCGGCTCTCCGGGATGGAGTTCGATGTAATGAGAGGCATTTACTTTTCCATTCTCTCTGTGTTTCTCTTGGATCTCAACACTCATTGCAGTAATAACCTTTGTTGATGTCATCTCGCAATTCAGCAAGGACGACCCCTTATCAAGGATAAGAAGTGGACACAAATCTTCTAGCCGGCCCGCCCATAATATTATATCAAATCCCACATCGCACACAAACAGCGGTCTATAAACTTTCGCCGAAACGATTAACGATCAGTGCGGACGGGTGGCGCCATCCGCTGTTTGTTTTGCAATTTTAGTGGGTGTAGTAGAGGTCGATGTTGGAAAAGCACTATATCGGGCGCACAAGAGCCACATATTTGCAAATAACCGATTGCACATCGTTATAGGAAAACGATGTCCTTGAAACGAACCGAATGGGCTACATGCTCGAACGAACATGTCAATTTTAAGGATAAAAAAAAAACAACAAACAAGCACGAGAGAAGAGTGCGCGTTATTATGGCTCACTCCCCGAAAAGTGGCTCTTCGTGCAAAAAAGCAAAACCTGCAATGATGGTTAGTGCTGCATGTAGACAGAGATGTAGGTATATGTAAAGGAACGAAACGGATCCGATTCAAGGTTACAAAGTTGAGATTTTTGACTTGCCATAATCGCATATCAGTCCCAGTCCCAGAAATGTAATCCCTCAGTGTAGTAGGCCTTGCCTGAGTGTCATAAGTTAGAGATTGATTTTTTATCCAACCACCAACCAAGATAGACGTAATAAATAGTAGCTCTTAACAACAGCTTGTTTTACTTGTTGGCGACGAGGAAAATTTTGGAAGCACCTCGAAGCAAGAAACCTCAAGCAAAAAAATGTCTGACGAGGATCTTACGAACGCCATCCTGCAGCTAACGCATCTCATCACGAGGCAGCAGTAGCAGATTGAAAATCGGGGAGATCCGACTGCTGGCAGTGAGAAGATTATTGAGTCCTTGGCAAGCGGGATCCAGGATTTCCAGTACGATCCGGACGGAGGAGTTTTTTTTCGATTCGGTTTTTCATTCCCGTTACCAGTGCCTCCAGTATGCAAAAAGTGACGCGGATGATTTCACATCGTATGCTGCCATGGTGAACAAACACTGTGAAGCGTTTCAGCTGTCCAAGCTCACACCGGACCAATTCAAAGCTCTCCGTTTCGTGTGTGGACTCCAATCGCCACAGGATGCGGACATACGAGCTAGGTTGATCTCGAAATCGGAAGCCGACGAAACCGCAGTCAACGAAATGGGAGAAGCCACCAGCAAGGTAACCCTGGAGAACCTCGTGGAAGAATGCCATCGCGTGGCCAATCTCAAGCAGGACACATTGATGGTGGAGAACAAAGAAGCACGCAACGTGTCAACATTGTTTCTCGCAACCAGTATAAACAGGCCGTTCAAACAGGCCAAATCCAAAGAGAACGTGAAGACAAAAAGCATCTACACGGTTCGCAACATCGGAAGCAAGCGGAAGTTCATCCCGGTCGAGCTCAATGGTGTAGCAGTCAAACTTCAACACGACTCGGCGTCCGATATCACCATAATCTCAGAAGAAACATGGATCAGCATCGGACAGCCACCCACTCAACCGACGGAAGAATCTGCAGTTACAGCTTCTGGTGGCAATCTCAACCTTCTCGCTGAGTTCCAGACCGAGATCACCATCAAGAATGTTACCAAGACTGGTCACATTTTCATCTCAAGCAGCGCTGAACTCAACGTTCTAGGAATCGAGACTATGGATCTGTTCGATTTGTGGTCTGTGCCGATAAGCAGCTTGGTCAACGTCGTACACCAACGTTCTGATCAGTTCACCAATCAACTCAAGCAACAGTTTCCGGAAGTTTTTCGAAGCACGCTGGGTAGATGCACAAAAGCGCAAGTGAAATTGTACCTCAAGCCTGATGCACGTCCTGCATATTGCCCGAAACGACCAGTAGCGTACGCTGCACTCGCCAAGGTGGACGCAGAACTTGAGAGGCTCCAACAAAACGGTATAATTTCTCCAGTTCAATTCTCGGACTGGGCAGCACCAATAGTCGTCGTACGCAAGTCGGACAATGTATCAGTCCGTGTATGTGGCGATTATTCGACGGGGCTGAACAACGCGCTAGGATGTGACCATCATCCACTGCCTCATCCTGACGACCTCTTTGCGGAACTAGCTGGAGCACGTTACTTCACTCATCTCGATTTGTCTGACGCTTACCTACAGGTCGAGGTTGAGGAGGAATCGCGAAAGCTACTCACGGTCAACACGCATCGTGGACTGTTCCAGTATAACCGACTACCCCCCGGAGTCAAGTCGGCACCCGGCGCTTTCCAGCGCATCATCGACAGCATGGTGGCCGGCATCCCTGGAGTCAAGCCGTATTTGGACGACATCCTCATCGCTGGTCGCACCAAGCAGGAACACGATCGCAGTCTCTACGTTGTTCTCGAGCAGATCCGTGAGTATGGCTTTCACCTACGCCTCGAAAATTGTCGTTTCGCACTCTCCCAGATCAAGTTTCTCGGACACATCGTGGATAAGGACGGTATTCGGCCTGAACCTTCAAAACTAGAAGCCATTTCAAAGATGCAGTCTCCGAAGGATGTCCAGCAACTCCGTTCCTACCTCGGTGCTGTCAACTACTATGGTAGATTCGTTAAGCAGATGAAGCAACTCAGGGCTCCTCTGGACAGCCTCCTCAAGAAAGATGCACGCTGGAACTGGACCAAGGATTGCCAGAAGTCTTTCGAGCAGCTCAAGGCCATTCTACTTTCCGACCTGCTGCTTACACACTACGACCCGTCCAAGGAAATCGTTGTTGCAGCAGATGCATCGAAGTACGGCCTTGGCGCTGTCATCATGCATCAATTCCCGACCGGTGAAGTGAAGGCAATTGCGCACGCCTCGCGCTCACTGACCCCAGCAGAGATGAACTACGGACAAGTGGAGAAGGAAGCATTGGCCCTGATATTCGCTGTCACCCGTTTCCACAAAATGCTGTATGGACGACACTTCCTCCTGCAAACCGATCATCAACCGCTACTCAAGGTTTTCGGCTCAAAGAAAGGTATTCCTGTTTACACAGCAAACCGTTTGCAGCGCTGGGCCTTGACACTTCTGCTGTACGATTTCGACATCCAACACGTTTCATCGACAAATTTTGGCTATGCAGATTTTCTATCCCGGCTAATGTCATCGCAGCATAGACCAGATGAGGATTACGTCATAGCCGCCGTGTGCGTCGAATCTGAAGCAAAAGCAATTCTCGACGACACCATCAGCAACCTTCCAGTCACGCACCAGATGATTGTGGCTGAGACGCGAAAGGATCCAGTTCTTCAGCAAGTGGTGAATTTCCTTAACGAAGGTTGGCAACCAGTTTTTCTCCGGCAACCGTTCCATTTGAACTGCATGTAAATCTGCTGTTCTATTATCGGCAACTCGAAATCAGCTACAATTTGTAGTACGTGTGTTGTATTTCAAGAAAAGCTTGCTAGATTGCTTTTTCTCAGTGGTAAAAATATAGTCAAATTGAAGCTGAAAGCATAAAGAATCGTTTGCATGCATTCAGTGAAGTGTTTTCGTAAGAAAATCCAGTGAAAATGGTGTTTCAATTTGGGTTGCCGAAAATAGTCTGTCATGCCGAAGCCGTCATTTCCCCTATGTGGTTCGCAGCCGGTAATTTTTTTTTCTTGATTTGAGGGAAGTTAAGCCGTTGGTCCTCGGTTCATGAGTTGATGGGTTGATAGGTAGGGTTCAGGAGTGGGAGCTGCCTCCCTGGCGTCGGTAGCATTGGTACTTTAAAAAAATCCCTGCCTCATAAACTGCTGGAAAATGAGAAAAATTTACGAAAAATTTATTCAGTCCAGTAGTTGTACCAATAGAACATCCAATCGTTACTGTTATCATATTCAGGAATTTTTTCCTTGAAAAAGCGCGAAAACTGCTGAAAAACATGAAGCAAATTTACTCATTGCGAAATTTCTGCGCTTTTTGCGATGAGTAAAGGAAAATCAAATTTGGGTTGATCTCGTTCGCCGTGTACAGCGAATTTTGCCACATTTCTGCACACTTTAATTCTTAACATCCAAAATTCAGTAAGATCTATTTCGATTAGAAGTAGGGCTGCCCAATATTGAGCAAACAAGATTGTAACTGACAAGATAACAAATTAACATTCGGATTCAGGTCAATGTCAAGGTTGCAAATACTCATTTCAGCTAAAATAATGTTCTTCGGAATAATAAAACCAAAAGATGGTATGATGGCATGTTTTACTTGTAACTTACAAGAAGAGGTTACAAAGTATGCGTTTGAAACATAAAACCTGTAAATTTTGCTTTCTATGAGTCACAATCAGCGATTTGCTGATCGCTGAGTGAGTGAGTGAGTGAGTGAGTGTGTAAAAAATCGCTGATTGTGACTCTCATGAAGTGAAATAAACAGGTTTAATATGTCAAACACATTCTTTGCAACCTCTTCTTGTATCTTACCAATTCAAAATATGATCATAGCATCTAATTATTTCATAATTTAAAAAAACATTGTTTTAGCTGAAATGAGTATTTGCAAGGTTGGTCAATGTTGTCCATTCGTCATCTTGTCAGTCCCTCCTTTGTTTACTCAATTTTGATGGATATGAGTAGATCCTACTCAAATTTGGGTTGTTTAGAAATAGCTTGCACCATGCGCTGTTTTTGCCCATACATCTAAACATGTATACATCTAAAGCGGACGTTACACATGTCAATATATTCACAAGGAGGATAGTGTAACTGGCGCTTTAAATCTTGGTCTATACATCACCGGAATTCTTACAATCGCTATTAAAACTGGTACCCTGGCGTAGCTAATGGGGGTGACTCAGGGTGAAAACATTACCCTTTTCAGAGTTGTTTGGAAATGCTAACATGAAGCTTTTTTTTTTTTTTTTTTTTTTTTTTTTAGTGTGATGATTTATTAGCTAGAGAATGATCTTTAGAAGAGGGTAGGTGGATAGTTCCGTTAGAGTACGGCAGTATGAAAAATGAATAGAAGTTGAAAATGAGCGAAGGGCCATTAAAGCGACAGTTTTTCAAGATAGACGCACATTTTTGCCTAGCCCGTACGATGTACGCGGGGACTTGAAGTATGTCTCCAAGTCCACAGGCAAAAATGTGCGTCCCTCTTGTTGCTCATAAACTGACTGCGGCTGTGGAATAGTTCTAGCGACGTTTTCATCACTACCTAAAGCCCCACGTTGTGAGAGCATTTCCAGTCGATGGTGTGTTATAATGCAGTTCTTCTTTACCCAACTATTGTGTTGATTACCCTTTTATATAATCAGGATCTGGACATTTTCTTTCCGTGCTCGGTATATCCATCACTGGGAGGCGCGACGCATAAAGCTAGAAATCCTAAGACTGAGTGAAGTTCGTTGACCAAACTTTGGAGAACACAAACTGCCGCCGAGCCAGGTGCTACTAGGTGAAAACGCTCCCCGCCATCGTGGAGTTGGTCTCCTACTTAGCGTCCAGGCAAGTGCTGCGCTCATCAAGTGGGAGCCTATTAATGAGAGGACAATCGTTGCCAGATTTAGAACACGGGTTCGTAACCTTACCATAATCCAATGTTATGCGCCAACCGATGCTCCCGAGCTACAGGACAAGGAGAGTCAACTGAATGCCGTCGTGGATAAGGTTCCAAAGGGTGACATCAAGATCTACACTGGCGACTTCAATGCAAAGATCGGCTCCGACAACACGGACTATGAGCGTGTCATGGGACGCCATGGTTTCGGCGAAAACGGTGAGCTGTTCGCAGAATTTTGTGGCAATACCGACATGGTGATTGGGGGTTTGCTCTTCCCCCATTGGCCAGTGCACAAAGTCACGTGTGTTTCCCGTGATGGACAAATAAGATCGAACACATCTACATCAGCCGAAAATGGAGACGGAGCCTTCTTGATATCCGGAATAAACGCAGCGCCGACATCGCGTTTGACCATCACCTTCGGCGAGATGCGCCTACGCATGGCGCGGATCCAGTGACGGAAGGAGAGACTTGAGCGGCGGTTCAACACACGCCGACTTGAAGATCCAGCGGTAAAAAAGGTCTTTCGTTGAAGAACTTGAGACTCGAGCTGCGCACGTTCCAGAAGGTGGCAGCGTAGAAGAACAATGGACGGCCATCAAGAATGCCTTTATAGAAACAAGCGAGAACAATCTGGGCGAGCTCTGCGCACCCAGAGGAAAGAGTGGATCACTGATGAAACCTGGTGGAAGATTGAGAAGCGTAGAGGAGCAAAAGTCGCGATAGAGTGGGCGAGAACGAAGCCCGTCAATGGTACTCGGCTCTAGAAAAGGAAGTCAAGCGCTCTTGCAGACGGGACAAGCGAGCGTGGGTGAACTCCCTTGCCGACGAAGGGGAGAAAACCGCTACCAGTGAAGGACACGACTGGACAGTTACCTACTGACCAGCTGAAACGCTGGTTTGAGCACTTCGAACAACTTCTTCAAGTTTCGACGGCCAACCAGCCTTCAACATCTCGGTATGATCCGCCTAGGGTGCGGCGCATCACTCGCGTCAATTCCGAGGCCCCATCACTGCAGGAGATTGAAGCAGCTATCCGAAGCATGAAATCCAACAAGGCTCCAGGGGTCGATCGCATATAAGCAGAGATGCTCAAAGCTGACTCCATGCTATCCGCTCAAATTTTGCATCAACTATTCTGTAATATCTGGAACATCGCGACTCTTTCGACCGACTGGATGCAGGGCGTCTTAGTAAATCTTAGATCTTGTGTGGACAATATTGTCACACTCCGCATCATCCTGGAGCAGGTAAATGGATTCCAAGAGTCCCTTTATTTGGTATTCAGTGATTACGAAAAAGCTTTCGACCGACTCAATCACGAGAATCTGTGGGGCGCCAGGAGACGCAAAGGAGTCCCGGATAAAATCGTTAACCTCATCGAAGTGCAGTATCAGGTTTTCACGTGCAGAGTTCTTCATAACGGAGCCTTGTCTGACCCTATCCGGGTAGTCGCTGGTGTGACACAAGGATGTATACTATTTCCGCTACTGTTCCTCTTCGTAATCGACAAGATCATGGTGGGTACAATTGACCGTGTATCGAACCGTGGGCTGCTTTGGCAGCCTATCACCATGGAGCGCCTTCGATTTGGCTGATGATGTTGCTCTACTAGCACAACGGCGCTCTGATATGCAGAGTAAGCTGAATGACCTAGCCGAATGCTCCTCTGCGGCGGGTCTCACTATTAACGTCAACGTTGGATGTCAACACGGGAAACCCTTCCAACTTTACGGTAGCGGGGCAAGCAGTGGAGAAGGTCGAAAGTTTCCATTATCTTGGCAGCCAAATAGCGTCGGACGGTGGGAACAAGAGCGACATAGGTGCACGAATCAAGAAGACTAGGGCTGCCTTTGCGGGTTTACGAAACGTATGGAGATCAAGCCAGATAAATCAACGCACTAAAATCCGAATTTTTTAACTCAAACGTGAAATCTGTGTTGTTATACACCAGCGAGACGTGGTGTGTGTCCGCGGGGAACACTCAGAAGCTGCAGGTCTTCATCAACCGATGCTTGCGGTATATAATTCGTGCCTGGTGGCCTCACAACTGAATCTAGAATGCCGAACTCCATCGTCGATGTCATCAGAAGCCGATAGCAACAGAAATTCGAGAGCGAAAGTGGAGGTGGGTCGGCCACACACTTCGATGGGGCGGAAACGAAATCTGAAAGCAAGCGCTGGATTGGAATCTGGCAGGACATCGCAGCAGAGGCAGACCCAGGGGCTCATGGCGGCGAAGCCTCAACAAGGAAATAAAGCAAGTCGATAGGAATCTGAGGCCAAAGCAAAAGCGAGCAGCCGCCCAGGATGGAAGTCTTTCACGTTGGCCCTTTGCACCTCCGGAGGGTACAGGACCCTTAGTAAGTAAGGACCATTACTTTGATCTGGGAAAGAGAAGCAGACTCGAAAACATGAACGTCAAAAGGAACCAGAATCAAGCTGTCACGAACCTTCATTGGGAGCCAAGCAGTATTATGATGCTTTTCTTACAGTTGAACAAGAATACACAAGGCGGTATAAAAATCTTGCGTAAAGTAATTTGTGACAAACTGTTGTTTACAGCTATCTTATTCAATGAGACATCTCTGCTCATTACCCATTCAGCCCAATAGCGTTCGACTATGCGACCTTAATAAAACCCTTTGCTATGGTACTTTGTAAATTCTGACTTTTTAAAATCATAAGAGGACTCGAGTTTCAGAGTTCAAATTGATTCTAAGTAGGGGAAATGGATGTAATGTCGGCCTAAATGCCCCTAATTTGGGCCCATACATAAATTCAGCAATCAACTAAATTTTCAATAGCAATATCCATTAGTACGGTCCCAATGACGTCTAGATAAATTTGATAAATTGCAGAATTTAAGCGATGGGTTGCAATGTTAGATCCATAGGCCAACATTAGAGCCATTTACCCTACAAACTGTGAAACGTGATATTGCAATCATTAAAAAACAGTCGTGTTTTTTTTCTTAATATTAATAATCGGGAAATGTTTGACATATTAGATTTGTTTGGAAAACTTGGAGTGTAATCTGAAAATTCCTTTCAAGTTGATTCTGTTGAACTCCAGATGTCAGATGAAACGTAAGGTAGTTCTAAGTAGAATCCCACGAGAATCATGAGTAAGATTCAAGGTAAAGCTCCAACAGAGTCCTGCGGAGTTTGGACTAATTTTGAGGAGAATTCTAAGGGATTTGTAAGTAGAACTCCAAGGTTCTTGTGAGTAGAATTCCAAGAGAAGCAGAGGAATCCAACGGGAATTCTAAAAAGAAACGTCTGAGGATAGTACCAAAAGAACTCTAAGGAAAGTTTCAAGGCCATTTCCAACGAAGTTTTGAGGTAAATTTTACAGGAGTACTTAGGAGAGTTTCAATAATTTTTAGAGTTCTCAATAAATATTTCCTGGGAAATTATGAGGAGTATTCCAGGAGAATTCTGTGTGAAAATCCGAGTTCTAAATGGCTTTTATTTTACCCGAAATCGACCTTCACTTCTTCCAGGTAAAACCCCTCCCGAAATACTCCCATCAATGTAGTTTCTTCTTCCCCATCCATCGTGCAATGCTTCACCTGTTTTGTTTCCGCTCTTCCACATAGCCTTATGTGGAGTACGAGTAAGCGCATACCTCGCGCGAAAGGAAGCCGCTATGTTCGCGAATTAGCACAATTGTATAAGAAAATAAGCCACCTCAATCTCGACAAAAACCGAAGCGCAACCGAGGCGAAGTGAGTGCACTGCACTCATCGTGATCGAATGTACAATAGCCACCTTTACCTACACAGAGAAACAATCGCAGGGCCGTACGCTCGGGTGGGTAAGGTGGAGGAGTGGAGGTATCTGCGAGCGACGATCAAACATAACCATTTTGGAAAATTAAGCTTTATTATAAGCGTGAACGCAACGATACAAAAAACGCGAAAAGTGGGGGGAGATAATGAATGAGTCGCAGTCGGTCGTCGTTGTTGTTGGTCTCAGTTGAAAAAGTAGTATATCTACCCAGTAAACCTAGCGTCGCATAGTGAGTCTATATTGTAGATATTAAGGAGGAAAATGAAAGGAAAATGAAGCGACGTGTGGTATATGATTATAGATTGCGGTCGTGCTTCACTGTTTTCATTAGGCGAATGTGGGTTCGAATTAAATGACGACTTAGTTCAACTTTTTAGCTTACTTGTTGCCGGTTTTGGTACCGAAAAGGGAGGTCGTAGAATGTTCATTAGATTCCACCACAAGATTGATAGAAGCGACGGCCATTTGTGGATTCTACCAACCGTCACTGAAGCGATTTGGTTCTTCGTTGCATATTTTTCGTGGATAGAGGGTGGTTCTTCACCCCCCATTAGAGACGACCTCTTCGAATGCCACACTAGATTTTAATTTTAAAAGTACTTCATCAATCCAGAGTATGCCACCCTAACCGAGTATCCTTCTTTATCCATTTGCAGGGCAAAGTGTACCTCTTCGACAAAGTCTTCAAACCGAACGCCACACAGGAAAAGGTCTACAATGAGGCTGCAAAGTCGATCGTCAGCGACGTGCTGGCCGGCTACAACGGGACGATCTTCGCCTACGGTCAGACGTCGTCCGGCAAGACGCACACCATGGAGGGCGTCATCGGCGATCCGGGCAAGCAGGGCATCATTCCACGTATCGTTAACGACATCTTCAATCACATCTACAGCATGGAGGTGAATCTGGAGTTCCACATCAAGGTTTCCTACTACGAAATCTACATGGACAAGATCCGGGATCTGCTGGACGTATCGAAGGTGAACCTCAGCGTCCACGAGGACAAGAACCGGGTACCGTACGTGAAGGGTGCGACCGAGCGGTTCGTGTCCAGCCCGGAGGATGTGTTCGAGGTGATCGAGGAAGGTAAATCCAACCGGCACATAGCGGTGACGAACATGAACGAACACTCGTCCCGGTCCCACTCGGTGTTCCTGATCAACGTGAAGCAGGAAAATCTCGAAAACCAGAAGAAGCTGTCCGGCAAGCTGTACTTGGTCGATTTGGCCGGTTCGGAGAAGGTCTCGAAAACCGGCGCCGAAGGCACGGTGCTCGACGAGGCAAAGAACATCAACAAATCGCTGTCGGCGCTGGGCAATGTGATATCGGCGCTGGCCGATGGCAACAAGACACACATCCCGTACCGTGACTCGAAGCTGACGCGAATCCTGCAGGAATCGCTCGGTGGCAATGCACGTACCACCATTGTGATCTGCTGTTCGCCGGCCAGTTTCAACGAGGCGGAAACCAAATCGACGCTGGACTTCGGACGGAGGTGAGTTGTGTTGGTGTTTGGCGAATGAGCCGCACAATTGGGTGCGCCATTTTTTTTCTCTGGGTAACTTTTTGGGAACATACAGGAAATTTCGATGTCAAATTCAGTGAATTTGTGCATCAAGTTCAAAGGTATTCGATTACGAGTTTGGGGATTTTCTAAAGGGTTTTGGTCAGGCTAAGAATCAGGATATGTTCAGGGACGAATCAGCAGTCCTGTTGCGGTTCTCAATGTGACCACCCTCAGGGTCATTTTAGGGACAACTAGGTCGAATTTTCAGAGCAGGTTAACAGAAATCTTTCGAAAATTCTTGGAACATCTAGATCATATATTCAAAGAAAATTCAATAAAGGTAAGACATCGTAGAATTTCAAAATGCAAACAAATTGAAATGCTTCCTTAAAGGCAAAAAAATACCAAACACGAAGTCAAAATTGCTTTCGAAGAAGGTTCAAGGAACTGCCGGGAAATTTGAAAGATTGGTGTCCCTTGTCCAGAAATTAATCAAAGGAAATGGTTTCTGTGCTTCTTGGCCATCAAATGTCCCTGCTGTTGTCATTTGTAGGAAATCACACATAAACTGTTTTCCGCCAGTAGTTCACAGAGGACAACGCAGTCAAAAAACCTAGAAATCCCTTTCACAGACTTCAAAATAGAGTACCTGACACTGCAAAACATTTCTGGTACCTTCACATATGCATTTAGATTCACATCCGAAGTCCCTCCTTTTTAGCATACTCAACACTAACAATACTTTCTAAGCTCCGCCCAAATCAGAAAGAAGGTCAGAAATCCTGTTATGGGCGGGGCTTAGAAAACCATTTTGTGTGCGTTGAGTATGCTTAAAACGAGAGATTATTGGACATCAATTGATTTTCTCTCTTCTCCCATACTGAATTTCAACAACCTACAAAGGAAACTGCGCCATCTCTTGGCAAATTCAGTATCGGAACCAGCTAACTGTACCTTTATACCAAAACGACCATCTTTCCAAACGAGGCAACTCGCCTTCAATAATCAACTCAATCAATGCTCTAGCGATCCAACTAATAATCTCCCCCTGTTTCTGTTTTTCTCTTCCTCCCAAACAGAGCCAAAACCGTCAAGAACGTGGTCTGCGTGAACGAGGAGCTGACGGCCGAAGAGTGGAAGCGACGCTACGAGCGGGAAAAAGAAAAGAACGGCCGGCTCAAGGGCAAGGTGGAGAAGCTGGAGGCTGAGCTGGCGAGATGGCGTGCCGGAGAAACCGTGAACCTAGAGGAACAACTGGACCTACAGGACGTCATGGAAGCCAGCACACCGAACGTGGAAATAGTGCTGGAGAAGCCCATCGAGGTACCGGTGCCGGTTGCTCCCATTTCGGCCGACGAGCGAACTACCCTGGAGCAGGAACGGGAACGACTGTACCAGCAGCTGGATGACAAGGATGAGGAAATCAACCAGCAGTCGCAGTACGTCGAGAAGCTGAAGGAACAGATCATGGACCAGGAAGAGCTCATTGCCAACACCAGGAGGGACTACGAGAACCTGCAGTCGGAGATGACCCGCATCCAGCAGGAGAATGAAAGCGCAAAGGAAGAGGTTAAGGAAGTTCTTCAGGCTCTGGAAGAACTGGCCGTTAACTATGACCAAAAGTCGCAGGAGATTGAATCGAAGAACAAGGAAATCGACTCGGTGAACGACGAGCTGCTGCAGAAGCAGGCATCGCTGAACAGTGCCCAGTCGGAGCTGCAGCAACTGAAGGACATGTCGGCGCATCAGAAGAAGCGAATCAACGAGATGTTGAGCAACCTGCTGCGGGATCTCTCGGAGGTTGGCCAAGCCCTGGCAGCCGATCAGAACGAGATGAAGCTGAACGTGGAAGCGTCGGCTGGCAAGTTGGAAGAGGAATTCACCGTCGCCCGGTTGTACATTAGCAAGATGAAGTCCGAGGCGAAGAACGTTTCCCAACGGTGCTCCAACCTGGAGAGTCTCCAGCATGACGCCAACAAAAAGGTCGGAGAGTACGAGAAGGATTTGAGCGAATGCCGACTATTGATCTCGCAGCATGAGGCCCGCATGAAGTCCCTTCAGGAATCGATGCGGGAAGCGGAGAACAAGAAGCGCACGCTCGAGGAGAACGTCGACGCCCTGCGGGAGGAATGCGCGAAGCTGAAGGCCGCCGAGCAGGTGTCCGCGGTGAACGCCGAAGAGAAACAGAAGGCTGACCAACTGAAGGCTGCGTTTGAGAACCAGATGGATCAACTGCGGGACGCCCACACGAAACAGGTGGCGACGCTTCGTGATGAGATTTCCGAAAAGCAGGAATTCATCAACGAACTGAAGGAGTTAGTATTTTTGTACTAGATATTCAACCTTTCGCTCTAATTATTGATTAATTGATGATTTTTCTTTCCATTGCAGCACCAACCAGAAGCTATCGCTCGCCCACCAGCAGATGACAGCCGACTACGAGAAGCTGCGGCAGGAGGAAGCGGAAAAGTCTGCCAAACTGCAGGAACTGATGTCAGTACCCCCTTACCCGATAAGTACTACCATTCAAACTACTAACCACCCCCAACAAACTAACAACAACCTCACGCCGAAAAAATCGCCCTCTCACGATCACTTTGACTTTGGAAATCTGCGCCGCTCCGGTGCGACCCACTGTCGAAGGCCATCGTTGGCGGCGGCCGTCGTCGACAACGTCGATCAACTGGCGACGGGCGACGACAGCAATCGGGAACAACACCAACAACAACAACAACAACAAAATGACCGGGATGAGCAGAATCTCCAGTTTCAGCGCAGGCTGAAGCTGTCCAAGTTGCACAAAAATTTGCTCAATCGTAGGAATAAGGTTGGCGGCGGTAGTGGCATTAATGACTACCGTCAGCTGCTTGAGGATCTCGAACGGGAGGAACGCGAACGGGACGAGGCAGCAGCTAATGGAGGCAATAAGACTAAGGGCAAAAGTTTAATGTCGTGCTTGGCATCGACGATTCCGTTGGCACTTCCGACGCTGCAGTTGCATTTGCTGCTCTCGCTGACGATGGTTCTGCTAACCCATCGCTGTCCGCAGTATTTGATTATTCTGTAAATACCCAATCATATCAGTGGAGGTGGCCGGGGGGAGGAAAGGGGATTGGTGGACCACTCCAGCCGCTTCTCGCAGTGATTTAGGAGAGAAGTTTGTCGCTGAGATGTGGGTGTCCAATGTGGGAAGCGGTCGATCTCTTGGATGGGGTGCGGGTTTTTATTTTTGTCCCGCTTCAATCCAAGATGGAACTGAACCGACGACTGAGTGATGCTGGGTTTGGTGGTATTTTTTTGTGTAAACAATTAATACTCCTTGTTGATTAGTGATTACGTCTAATATCTGTTAGGGATGAACTTAAGTGGTTGACTATCTAGTCGATAAGTGCCTTTTTTTTTCGTATGGTTTCGGAATCGTCGCGCAAGGTGCGCCTCGTGCACAGTTTATGGAATTAAGTTCGTCGGATGAAGCTTTAAAGGGCAATCGGTTGGGGGCGGCCCCACGGCATAGTGCTTAACATCCGTGCCCTCTCACGCCAAAGTCACGATTTCAAATCTCATCTCCGGACAAGTCATGAATGATCCAAGAGGGTCTGACAATAGTAATGATATAAAAAAGGGCAATCGATCTTGGCTTTACGATCTTATTCGGGATTTGGGCAGAATGCAATCGAACCAAAATCATGTTCTCGAAATCTGTTACTCTTTAGACCTCAGAAGGAAAAAAAATTGGATTCCTGGGACAAATATTCAGCGAATCGAACAATCGTGAGGGATCCGAATGTTTCTGGAATCCCTTAGCTTCAAATCAACTCCTAATTCAAAAGCAGATCTGTTAGGCTTTAAAAATAGGTCGTCAAGGATCATTCAAATATCAACGAGCCAAAGCCATCCAACAGGAAGATGCCCCAATGAATAAGGCGAAGAGCTCGCCCTTTATCCACGAAATGTAAGCAACCAGGGAGTTAACATTTTCACACTCCCCATCCAAATCGCTTCGATTGGGTGCCCTGATGGTTTCTGCCCATCCAACACCAAATTCTAAAACGCAATAAAACAGAAGGGCAAAGGGATGAGCCAGACTACTTCCGGATATCTCGGTTCCGGTGGAGCCCCTACTTTCAGTGCCTCATCTGAGCGAGCCGTTCGACCTTACACGCTTCGTGATTTTCTGGGGCTAATTCCTACGGAATGCTGGTTAATGTTTCAAGGGCATTCCAATGAGAATCCAAAGAAGAATTGCTAGGATGTTCTGTGGAGAATTTCACGGAAAATCACAAGGTATTGCAAGCAGAATTCAATTTGAATTCTGTAGATAAGTTTCTGGAATTCTGAGGAGAGTTTTAAATGAATTTCTGACTAGAATTCTAAGTTGCTTCTGAGGGAATTTTAAGTGAATTATTGTGAGGATATAGTTCTAAGGGAGAGTTCGTTGACATTGAGATTAAGAAGGGGAATCGTCGCAACGGTTTCGAAACCTCTCCGAAGATCGGAGAGACTACTTGCCAAAATCTCTCTACCTGCTATCGTACTATCAAACGCCGCAGCATATGATCAGCTACAGGCTCAACAAGCCGACGGTAGGGTCATCTTCATGACCTTCTCGTGATAAGTCTGTAAAGATTTCCCCTCCAGGTAGTCCTTCTTCAACTCCCGCACGAAACCAACCTCTGCCAGCTGTCCCACTTGCAAGACCCGCTCACACCAGTTCAAGCCCGCGCCAATACTCAACCGGCTCTTTATTGGCTGGTCCCCTCTTTGCCATTCAGTGGAACGTAAATGGGTTTTTTCCATAACTTGAGCGATTTTGAAATCCTGGTACGGGATTACTCTCCATCCGTCCTCGCCATCCAGGATCCACTGGATCCTCCGAAGCTCCCAAAACATCTACCACACTACTGCAATCGGGATCAGACTGCCGCTACCTTTCACCGTCATACCGCGCTCTCGACGGACCTTCCTATCGTCGCTGTCAGACTACAATGCCCTATCAAGGCCATGATAGTTTCGGCTTACCTGCCGTGCCGTAAGATTCCCGATCTGAATAGCAAATTATCCGATTTGCTCAAGCTCCTCGAAGCACCCATCATCTTCTTGGGAGATGTTAACGGCTACCACCCAGCTTGGGGTAGCCCAACCGCAAACTATAGGGGTACTACATACTACACTCCTCAATGATAGGTCCCCCACTTACACCAGTGGACAGCGGGAGTCGTCAGTGGATGTTTCCTTTGCCAGCTCAAGCATCGTTAACCGACTTCTCTGGAATACCTGTAATGACCCTATGGGTAGTGACCACTATCCAATAGGAATCCAGCTCGATGATCATCCGCCGGAAGCCTCTCGCAGGCCTCGCTAGCTCTACAACCAGGCTGACTGGGCTAAATACCAAGAAGCCATCATTGCAGAAAGCAGGGACACTTACCCAACTGACATTTCAGACTATATTGAATCAATTTTCAGCGTGGCTTCCGAGGCAATTCCAGAAACCAGCCAAAACCCCGGACGCAAAGCGTTCCCGTGGTGGGGGCCCGTCACTAAATCTGCAGTTAAACGTCTACCAGATGGTCATCCAGATAGAGAAACATCTTTATCATACTACCGGAGCAAGAGAAATGAATGCCGCCAAATCGTTCGGGACGCCAAGAATCAAAGATGCGAAGAATTCCTTAACGGAATTAATGAAAACCAACCGGCAGCTGATCTCTGGGGAAGGATCAACGCCATCAGCGGTAAAAGAAAAAAAAATCGAGGTATCGCACTACACCACGCCTACTCAGTGACCAGAGATCACTTCGCTATGCTATCTGCGATTTCGGGCTGTGACGAACGCTTTCGACGACAGAAAGGAGCATCGTCAACCGCTATTGCCGAAATTCAAATACCGATAGAAGAAACCCCATCGGAGCTCAACCAGCCCTTCCGGTTGGGCGAGCTTGAACATGCTCTCTCCAAAGCCAGGGGGAAATCCGCGGGTCCTGACGAGGTGGGCTACCCTCTGCTACGAAACCTTCCCGCTGAAGGTAAGGTAAAATTACTCGAATTGCACTGCCCCAAGCTTGGAAGCACAGCCTGGTCGTTCCTATCCAGAAGCAGGGTTCTTCCGGTCGGGAAGCCTAGGATTTCCGACCCATCTTCCTCACCTGTTGTGCGGCAACGAATACCGAGAGAATGGTTAACCGAAGATTGATGTACTTCCTTGAATCACGGAATCTTCTTGACCATCGGCAACATGCGTTTCGCCCGGGGCACGGGACAAATACTTACTTCGCAACTCTTGGGCAGGTTGTCCACGATGCATACTGGCAGCGCTCGATATTTCTAAAGCCTATAACAGAGCCTGGATGCCGGACGTCATACGCCAGATGGTGGATCTGGGTGGGCACACACTTCATTTTGTAAAGAACTTCCTTCTAAATAGCACCTTTCAAGTTATTCTGGGCAACCAGCGATCCAAGACATTCCGGGAGGAGACTGGAGTGCCGCAGGGGTCGGTGATAGCAGTGGTCTCCCCAAGGAGATATACATTTTCGTATACGCCGACGACATCGTTCTCGTTACCATCAGTGACACCGTTAAGGCGCTCCGTCGGAAGATGGGTGTGGCTACCAGGGCAGTATCATTGTGAGCACCGTCCACCGGACTTCGGCTTTCAGCCGATAAGAGCCCCTATCATCGACGGAACCGCTGTCCCGTTAAAACAAAAACAGTTCGCGTCCTAGGGGTTCGTCTTGATCAGCATCTGACTTCAAAAGCGGTTGCAAAACCAGACTGAATCTTCTCCGTTCTATCGCTGGACGGCACCCTGGCAGTAACCGGTACACCCGGCTCCGTGTTGCCAGAGCAATTCTCGAGCCGTGTCTTTTCTAAGGCATCGAAATCATTTGTCTCGCCGGCGATCTGCTAATCTCCAAACTCGCTCCCACGTATCGAGAAGCTATCCGTATTTGTTCTGGTCATCTTCCGTCCACACCTAACGTGGCAGCCTGCATCGAGAGTGGACTGCTTCCTTTCGACCGACTGACCACACAAACTATCTGTAAGCGGGCAATAAGTTTCGCCGAGAAGACATGAGGGACTCTTTTCTGCAACTGCCAATCTGGAGCTCCCCCAGTGTCCAGAGTCCACTGGTGCGGAGCCAGGGGTTGGAGCCTGTCCAGACCCGTAATTGACTTGGCAATTAAGAAGAAGTTTAGGGCAGGATCCAACTCCCCCGCACTAGTGAAATCGGTAGCAGAACTTCAAGGAACTGTATACATCGGTCGTACAATCCGATATTCTGACGGCTCCGCAGCCCGCGGGCGTGTCGGTATAGGAATTACAGACTTTTAAATGTCTGTATTCCACCGGCTACCGGACCAGTACTCCGTCTTTTCGGTAGAGGCTGCCGCTGCTTTCATCGTTGCCACTACACCATCCAGCAGATCAATCGCGGTTTTCACGGATTCTGCCAGTGTAGTCGAGGCCCTCGCATCGGACATTTCCAAGCATACCTGGATCCAGGGTATTCAGAAATGAGGCGAACCAGCCCCAGGCTGAAAGCCTCCCTAATAAAGATAAGATATTCAGAAATACGCACTCAACAACACCGCTTTTGTTTGGATCCCTGGACACTGTGGTATCCGTGGGAATATAGAGACTGATCACCTGTGGCGGCTTCCGGAAGAGAAGTTCCTATGCACATCCGGGAGGTCCCAGCCAAGGATTTGAAACACTGGGTTTCAAAGGTGATCTGGGAATCCTGGTCAGCCGATTGGCTTCGCTCAAGTTCGGATACTTTCATCCGAAAGATCAAGCACGACACACATAGGTGGGAGGACCCACGAGACCACCGTACCCAGATCGTGATGTCTCGCCTAAGAACGGGGCACACCAACATTTCCCATAAGTTTACTGGGAACGGCCCCTTCCGCAGGATGTGTGACATCTGCCATACCGGGAACTATCAGAGATGCCCTTAGTGAGGACCCGACAAGAACCGCGGCATAACTCGGTTTTCTCCGAGAAGTCGGACTACTGGTCTTAACACTAGTATATTGAACCCGATCAGATTCTACACAACCTCACAAAGACCAACCTTAGCTTCTCACCTGAAAACGAACATGAACGACCGACAATACCTGACCCACATTCTACTTCTCTTATGGATAACGCCAACGGATGATTTATACGACAGCAACAACCGGACGACAGTCATGACAGCAACTACGACAGAAACAACTTTGATAAAACTAAAACTGTGATTTTAGGGAGGGCTTCCACCTTCTAAACTCTGTAACTAGGGAAACTCCCTTCTGGAGTCCCATCCCATTACAAACTTTGTAATTAGGGGGGCTCCCTTCCGAAGCCTCCGACTACGTACGAGACGAATCAGCCCAAGGCTGAAAGTCTCGTTAGTAAAGAAAACTAAACTAAACGAGATTAAGAAGGGACAAAGATGCCAAGGAATTTCCAGGAGCGTTTTAAAGGAATCCGGAGGACAATTCCATGTCAATTTTGGAAGAATTTCCAGAGAATTTCGAAGAGACTCTGATGAGAATTCCATGATAATTCTGCGAGAATGATTAAGAATACGAAGAGATTTGCGGAATGCATTCCTAGAGTGTTATTGGGAGACTTTGAGCAAAAGTCAAAGAAGTTCGTTTGTCGGACGAACGGACGTCCAATTTCAGTTGGAACTATTACGCTTTAAAAGAAGAAGAAGAGCAAATGCTCAGAATGTGGTCATCCGTGTATCATGTATGGAATGTTATAAGCCAACCGATTGCCCTTCGTCGACCCATTTCTAATCCTGTGCCCTTGCTACTCTAAATTGTTAGTCTATGCTGTTGCTTCCATTAGCTGTTCCGCACCGTCTTAGGCACAGCGAATGCCTACCCACTTAAAACTGTTGACCATTGTGACAAGTAGAGCTGGAAACACACAAACGCGCAGATTTGTACTATGCTTCATAACTAGCACCCGCAGAGAGAGCTGCTGAGTTGTAATTTAAGTTAGCGATCGTTACGCGCTGTGATACATTCTAAATCATGACAGTATTCAATCAATGATGAGAAAAGCCTACCAAGGTACATTCGAAGCCGCTCGTTCCTTAGCGAAATTCGTCGTAGATGAATTTATTTCTTTTGTAGACCGCCTTATTTGTATAAGTAGAGAGAATCGAAATCGAAAACAGAAAAGCAAAATCGCAATTTTGATTGATTTCTCCCCGATCTTAAGATAATACCGTTTCGATGATTGATTCAACGAACCAACGGGGAGAGAACCAGGCATCGGTAGTGCATCAACCTTTTGTAAATAATAGCAATAAGGCCCCCCATCCGCGCGCCGAGTAATGAATAAGCGCAGCAGCTTAATTGTGCAGCCACGTGAATTGCAGACAGCAGCGTTCGAAAGCGTAATGCACTTTCCCCGCACACACCCGACTAACTGCTACTACAGCGAACGAACATTTACCTAATCTCTGTTTTCATCAAACGTTTTCAGCTTGTCGTTCCAAAAAAAAAAAAAAAACGAGACTTTTTTCTATCAACGCAATTAAAACCCAATAATTTTCTTTAGCCAATGCATAACACCACCAACACACAACAACATTGATGCTTTGTTTCTTCCACATATGAGTTAGTTTCGTTTCGATGTCACTCAAATTAGTACGATTTTAGTTTTTCCTCCGAAAAATGATCGCCATTCGCTCCAGTTTGCAAATCTTGAGACATAAGAAGAAGACAAAGAAGAAGCATGATGACGATGGTAATTCCGATTCGAATTGAGCAGGTTTTTCGTGTAACGCAGATACAAAAAAAGAAACACAAACAATCCCGATTGCAGTCAGTGTGTCGCTCTTTCGATTAACTCCTCTAACATTCTAACAAATCAATAAACAAACCAATGAGAATATGTTTAATCAAGGAAACAAAAAAAATGAGAACATGTGCCCAATCGATGTGGTTTCAGTGGAAGGCAAAATCTGCGCTTGCTCGATGTTGATCGTAACACCCGAACTACCTAAAGTACCTGCTAAAATGTGCTTGTGTGTGAGTGTGTCTCTCTGTACAAGTGAATCAGTATTTTGACAGAAAATTACCCATTGAACCAGAACGAAAATAATTGAAACCGAGGAAACTGCCAGAGAATCGCGATCATTTCTTTCGACCCTTTATCGTTCGGTTGTTTCGATTATGAGTTTATTCGTTTAATCGGTTTTATTGCTTGCCGTGTTCGTTCACTCCTTAGTTGGTCTAACTTTACAAACACACTCTCTTTCGTTTTAGAATATCATGTTTTCAGATCCATCCGATTCCTGGCATTGTTTCCAAATTTTTCTGTTGTTGTACTTATTTTTTAGTTGTTGTTCTAGAATTGCATTTGATTTCCGTTAATGATAAGTTTTTTTTTTTCAACATTAGAACTATGTTTAAAATTGCTGTTGGGACGGGGGAGAAACGGTTACTACTGGATACTTGTACTTATAGTCAATAATTATAACACTGATAATGTTGCATGAATGAAGGGAAATTTGTTCGTCAAGATCTCGATCTACTGGTAAACTTTGTCAGATACAGAAACTTTCTGGATGGCCAGGGTCTTAAGATAAAGCACATCAATCGCATTTCTGCAAAAAACCCGACCATTTTGGATCTTGTGCTTTTTGGAAAATGGCGTCCCAAAAACGACACTACTGATCGAAATGACGCCTGAGAGAAAGTTGTAGATAATTTTTGTAAATTTTCAAGTCTCCATAATTTTAAATATTCCAATAGTTTGCATTTTTCATGACATTTAAAAAAAAATAAAATTAAAGACACACTTCTTGAGATTTTTGACTTTTGAACACTTTTTTAAAGTTTTACTCAAAATTACTTTTAAAAAAAATACAGTTTGCATTTTTCCCAGAAAGACTTAATGTTTCTCTACAACTTTGTCTCAAACGTCATTTCGATCAGAAGTGACGTTTTCGTGCTACAATTTATTGAAAAATGACAAAGGCGCCATTTTGAAGTTTTTTACAAGTTCCAAAATGGCCGATTTGTCTCAAAAAGTTTAATGAAAGTTTCATGCAAATCGGAGAAGGTCGAGTTCATAACAAATTTGTTCAACATCCAGCAGACCTTCCGAAGTAACAATTTTGTTTTTACGAGATATTCTTTAGACCAGTGATTTAGATTTGTAGAATGATCTAAAACCTCGATAAAGCTAGCAGTGTTACTTGAGTTGGTCACCTGAAGTCAGCAACGTTCTAGATGGAAGAGAAATCCCAACTAAACTATCCACCATGCGAAAGATCCTGCCCTCTTGGCCAACTTTGACGAAGACAGCAACTTTCTAGATGGCCAGGATCTCAAGATATAGCCTTTACTGGAAGTTCACACGAACACTAGCGCCGCGTAGTGTGAGATTTCAACACTACAGTCCTGCAACCAACGTTGTAAAATAATTTTAAATGAAATATGTGTACCATCCAATAGATCTCGGGCTCCTGAACTATTTTGCCCAAGACAGCAACTTTCTAGATGGTCAGGATTTCGATACTGTATGTTCAGAAAACTCATTTTCGCCACATAATAAAATAATTTAAAATAAAATTTGTGTAGATCTCAAGAATTCTGTATATGTCCACCACCCACGAAGCATTGGTCATCTGAACACCTTTGTCGAAAACTGGAACATCCCTGATGGCCAGGCTGAATTCTGAACTAATCTCTTGATCCCTTGACCATCCGGAAGTCATTGTTCATCTGAGCAACTTTCTCGAATACAGTCACTTTTCAGATGGGCAGAATCTCAAGATAAAGACTATACAGGAAGTTCACATGCACCGTAGCGTCACGTGGTGAAATAATTTCAAACTAAACTGTTCGCCATGTGGAAGACCTCAGCTTGCTGAGCAGGTTAACCGATTGCAGTAACTCTATAGATGGCCAGGATCTCAAGATATAACATAAACTGGAAGGTCAAATGAGTAATAGCGTCGCGTTGTGTGATAGTTCGGAACTAATCTGTTAGCCATCCGGAAGGTCTTGATCGTCTGAACACATTTGTCGAAAACAGCAACTTCCCAGATAACTAGGATCTCAAGATAAAGTCTATTGAGGAAGTTCACATGCATCGCTAAGTGTGCAAATTCTTAACAGCCGTTCTTCAACCAATAGGCCTTGGTTCCCTGAACAACTTTGCTGAAGACAGCAACTTCATAAATGAATCAGGATCTCATGATATAGCTTAAATTAAAAGGCGACATGCTTACTAGCGCCACGCAGTGAGAGAATTCTTGACTAATCTGCTAATCATCCGATAGGCCTTGGCCGTCTGAACAACTTTGTCGAGAACTGCAACTTCTCAGAAACAAGAAGATCCTAGTGCCGCGTACTGAATGAATTCTGAACTAATCTTTTGACCATCCGGAAGTCATTGTTCATCTGAACAACTTTGTCGAATACAGTCACTTTCCAAATGGGCAGAATCTCAAGATAAAGGCTATACAGGAAGTTTACATGCATAGTAGCGTCACGTGGTGAAATAATTTCAAACTAAACTGTTCGCCATCCGGAAGACCTCAGCTTGCTGAGTAGGTTAACCGAATGAAGTAACTCTATAGATGGTCAGGATCTCAAGATATAGCATAAACAGGAAGGTCGCATGTCGTCTACTAGCGCCGCGTTGTGAGAGCATTTAGAACTAATCTGCTAACCATCGGAAAGGTCTTGGTCATCTGAACACATTTGTGCAACTTTTCAAATGATAAGGATCTCAAGATAAAGGCTATATAGGCTATAGGCCCTGAACAACTTTTCTGAAGACAGCAACTTTATAGATGGTCAGGATCTCAAAATATAGCATAAAGCTTACCTAGCGCCTCGCAATAAGTGAATTATTAACTAATCTGATAATCATTTGATTGGCCTTGGCAGTGATGGGAAAAATCCAAAATCAGGAACGACCCAAAATCACTGCTGATCTTGAGAGTAGCAAAATCACAAAGCATAAAATCAAGGCTGATTTGAAACCTTAGCTGATTTTGAGGTAACAAAATCACCAAACGCAAATCAATATAAGAAACCGACATCCGCCGCCATTTTTGAATCCAAGATGGAGGACCTAAATCCTATATGGTGGCCTCCAGACAGCGAATATGCATCCAATTCCATGCAATCCAATCCACGGAATAGGCTCGATGAGTAGAAGTGGAAAATTGACATCCGCCGCCATTTTGGATTCCAAGATGGCGGACCAAAATCCAATATGGTGGCCTCCGGACAGCGTATGTGCATCTAAACCCATGCAATATGGGTATCTAAGGAATGGGCTCGATGAGTAGAAGTGGAAAATCGACACCCGCCGCCATTTTTGAATCCAAGATGGCGGACCAAAATCCAATATGGTGGCTTCTTAACAGCGCATAAGCATCTAAACCCATGCAATTTGGGTATCTATGGAATGAACTCGATGAGTAGAAGTGAAAAAACTACATCCGTCGCCATTTTGGATTCCAATGTGGCGGCCTCCAGGCAGCGAATATGCATCCAAACCCATGAAATATGGGTTTCTACGGAATGGGCTCGATGAGTAGAAGTGGAAAATCGACGTCCGGGTTTCCTGAATAACTATGCTGAACACAGTAACTTTCTAGATGGTCCAGATCTCTAGATATAACATAAATTTAAAGGACAAATGCTTACCAGCGCTGTGCAGTGCGATAATTCCCAACTAATCTGCTAACCATCCAATAGGCCTTGGCCGTCTGAACAACTTTGTCGAAAACTGAAACATCCCAGATGGCCAGGCTCTCAAGATATAGGCTAAACAGAAAGATCACATGGATCCTAGCGCCACGTAGTGAATCTATGAACTAATCTCATATCCATCCGGAAGGTCATTTTTCATCTGAGCAACTTTGTCGAATACAGTTACTTTCCAGATGCGCAGAATCTCAAGATAAAAGCTATACAGGTAGTTCACATGCACAGCAGCGGCACGTAGTGGAATAATTTCAAACTGAACTGTTCGCCATTTGAAAGATTCCGACTTCCTGAACGACTTTGCCATAGACGGAAGATGTTGTCTAAGTCGGCAACGTATTAGATGAGTTGCCGCCGCACCAACCGGTAGGCTCTCAGAGTCTCATAACAAGGCGAGGAGAAGCTCCTAATAAGTGCTTAGGACTCTCGAAAAAAGCCAACAAACTACAAGGGACAGCCCTATGGGGTTGTATGCAATGGTGACGTAGGACTACGTGGGCTTATACAATAAATGATATTTGTTAACTGCAGCAGGAGCTTGTGTTTTGTGTAGGAATAGGAATTTGGGCGGGGTTCTCTCTGTTAATACTCTTTAGTATTGACTATGATTGCCCTGAAAAGAACCTTTTGATATGAATTTTAGTTGCGAAATGTTCCGGACGTCAATTTAACTCTTTTGGAAATTCTTGGTGGTCCTGAAAAGGACCGATAGTAGTACAGGCTTGAAGCCTTTGAAAGATGATGGTGACGTGTAGGCAGCTGGATCCCATGTTCTTCGGTTCAATGATTGGGCACTCGCAAGAGTCTCAGCCCGTCTGCTGGAGAATGCTTGACATTTACCACTTTTTCAATAATTTCTTGTCGAAAATCAACATTCGGAATGTTATTGATGTTATTGATGCGTGGAAATATTTCTGATTGATTGGTGATAAAATTATTGAAATTGGTCCATGGGCAGCTGAGTTATTAACGTTCAAAATCTTCCATAATTTCGTTACATGGTCCATTTTCGGTTTTCACAAAGTGTACCCCCATATAGAAATTACAGACGTAGTTCTACGTCAAAAGTCTTGTTAAATAAATTCTCAGAGTTCTCACGATCTTTCTTCGCTAGACTTCCGGACTTTTCCCGGTTCTTTCGGTAGACTTCCGGAGAGATGAACCAGCCCAAGGCTGAAAGTCTCTTTAATAAAAAAAAGGTAGACTTCCGTAGTAGTCCCTTGAACTTCGCGGGACTTTCCCAAAGAACCGTCCGGACTAGGCTGTCTGAAACTGCTCCAAGCTTCCACTGGTTTTATTGGACTACCAATAGAGCAGTTTCACGCCAAATGACGAATCGAAAATACTAAACCCTCTCCGATTTGCAAGAAACTTTGCATACTTGTTTGTTATGGGCAATGATTCACACTTTTGCTTAAATTTGGCCATTTTGAATCTGGTGAAACTTTCAAAATGGCATCTTTTAAAATTTTCAAAACATTGCAGCACGCAAACGGCACATCCGGTCAAAATGACGTCTGAGACAAAGTTGTAGGAACAAATAATTGCTTCGCAGGAAAAATATACACGTTCAAAAATTTCAAGTAGTTTTGGGTAAAAATTCCACCTAGAAGTGTCTTAAATTCTCCTTAGCTTCTAGCTTTAGTTTCTAACTCTAGCTTCTAGTCTAGATTTGGCCTGGGTCCATCGTAGATTTATCCTAAGAGTCTTCTTCTTCTTATCACTGATTTTGACTTACGGTTTTTCAAAAATTCCTCAGTCTTCAACCGAACTCTGCTAACCATGTTCCATCATAGATTTCTTCAAAGAGCACTCCCCTCCTACAGAATGGTTGAGTTCAGTCTCAAGTCTATCGATGAGGCTCCAATTTGAACCTTCAAAATTCTAGTCTCCGGAGATGCCCTCAAAATTTCAACCTAGTATTGTAGCCCGGATTTTACCTGGTTGAATTGGTTCCATCGTGTATTTCTCCTAAGAGTCTTCGAGCACTTCTTGAGAATGCCTCACTTCAGCCTTACGGCTTTCATATTCGAAATTCTATCAGCAAAATGTCCTGGAAATGAAGTCTACATTTCAATCAAATGGATGCATTAGATCTTGGGTCCGTCATAGATTTCTCATAGGGTTGTCCCTTCGAGCACTTCTGATCCTATTTTCTCGAGCTTCTAGAAGAACAAATTTAAAATATTTTCCGACTTCATTTTTACCTACTCGAATGATGTGATCCACTCCAGATTTTCCTAGCTTAGCATAAATAAGACCCTATTTTCTCGAGGTTCTAGAAGAACAAATTTCAAAATATTGTCCAATGGCAAAGTTCGAGCGGTAGAAAACGTCATTTCAAACTGCTCGAATGATGTGATCCACTCCATATTTTTATAGCGTAGCATAAGAAAACCCTATTCTCTCGAGGTTCTAGACGAATAAATTCCAAAATATTGTCTCACAGCAAAGTTCGAGTGGTAGGAAACGTCTCAACCTGCTCGAATGATGTGATCCATTCAAGATTTTTCTAGTTTGGCATAAATAAGACTATTTTCTCGAGGTTCCAGAAGAACAAATTTCAAAATGTTGTCCCATGGTAAAGTTCGAGTGGTAGAAAACGTCATTTCAAACTGCTCGAATGATGTGATCCATTCCAGATTTATCAAGCTTACCATAAAGAAGACTCTATTTTCGCGAAGTTCTAGAAGAATACATTTAAAAAAGATTGTCCCACGGCAAAGTTCGAGTGGTAGGAAACGTCATTTTTAACTGCTCGAATGATGTGATCCATTCCATATTTTTATAGCGTAGCATAAAGAAGACCCTATTCTCTCGAGGTTATAGAAGAACGAATTTCAAAATATTGTCCCACGGCACAGTTCGAGCGTTAGAAAACGTCATTTCAAACTGCTCGAGTGACGTTATCCATTCCAGATTTTTCAAGGTTAGCATAAAGAAGACCCTATTCTCTTGAGATTATAGAAGAAAAAGTTCCAAAATATTGTCCCACGGCAAAGTTCGAGCGGTAGAAAACGTCTCAAACTGCTCGAATGATGTGATCCATTCCAGATTTTTCTAGGTTCAATTAGAAAAAATGTCAAAATATTGCCGCAGAATTCGAGTGGTAGAAAACGTCATTTAAAACTGCTCGAATGATGTGATCCATTCCAGATTTTTCTAGTTTGGCATAAATAAGACTCTTCTTTCTCGAGGTTCCAGAAGAACAAATTTCAAAATGTCTGTACCATGGCATAGTTCGTGCAGTAGAAACCGTAATTTTGAACTGTTCGAATGACGTGATCCATTCCAGATTTTTCAAGCTTAGTATAAAGAAGACCCTATTTTTTCGAGCTTCTAGAAGAACAAATTCCAAAAAATAGTCCCACGGCAAAGTTCGAGTGCTAGAAAACGTCATTTCAAACTGCTCGAATGACGTGATCCATTCCAAATTTTTCAAGCTTAGCATAAAGAAGACCCTATTTTCTTGGGGTTCTAGAAGAACAAATTCCAAAATATTGTCCCACGACAAAGTTCGAGTGGTAGGAAACATAATTTTAATCTACTCGAATGGTGTGATCCATTCCAGATTTTTCTAGCTTTGCATAAAGAAGACCCTATTTTATCGAGATTCTAGGAGAACAAATTTTAAAATGTTGTCCCATGGTAAAGTTCGAATGGTAGGAAACGTTATTTTTTCTTCGTTTTATTTATCTAGTTTGGCATAAATAACTCTAGTTTGGCACAAATTCCAATTGTCCCACGGCAAAGTTCGAGTGGTAGAAAACGTCATTTCAAACTGCTCGAATGATGTAATCCATCCCAGATTTTTCTAGCTTTGCATGAAGAAAATCCTATTGTAAGATTCTAGAAGAACAAATTTCAAAATATTGTCCCACGGCAAAGTTCGAGTGGTACGAAACCTCATTTCAAACTGCTCGAATGATGTGATCGATTCCAGATTTTTCTAGCTCAGCATAAAGAAGACCCTATTTTCTCGAAGTTCTAGAAGAACAAATTTCAAAATGTCTTCTGTACCACGGCAAAGTTCGAGTAGTAGAAAACGTCATTTTAAACTGCTCGAATGATGTAATCCATTCCAGATTTTTTTTTTAGCTTTGCATAAAGAAGACCCTATTTCCTCGAGGTTCCAGAAGAACAAATTTCAAAATATTGTCCCACGGCAAAGTTCGAATGGTAGGATACATAATTTTAATCTGCTCGAATGATTCCAGGTTTGTCTAGCTTTGCATAAAGAAGACCCTATTTTCTCGAGCTTCTAGAAGAAGAAATTCCAAAATATTGTTCCACGGCAACGTCATTTTAAACTGCTCGAATGGTGTGATGCATTCCAGATTTTTCTAGGTTCACGCAGAACAAATGTCAAAATATTGTCGCAGGGCAGAGTTTGAGTGGCAGGAAACGTCATTTCAAACTGCTCGAATGATGTGATGCATTCCAGATTTTTCTAGTTTGGCATAAATAAGACCCTATTTTTTTGAGGTTCTAGAAGAACAAATTTCAAAATGTCTTCTGTACCACTGCAAAGTTCGAGTGGTAGAAAACGTCATTTCAAACTGCTCGAATGATGTAATCCATTCCAGATTTTTCTAGCTTTGCATAAAGAAGACCCTATTTCCTCGAGGTTCTAGAAGAACAAATTTAAAAAAATATTGTCCCACGGCAAATTTCAAGCGGTAGAAAACGTCATTTCAAACTGCTCGAATGAAGTGATCCATTCCAGACTTTTCAAACTTAGCATAAATAAGACCTTATTTTCTCGAAGTTCTAGAAGAACAAATTTCAAAATGTTGTCCCACGGCAAAGTTCGAGTGGTAGGAAACGTCACTTCAAACTGCTGAATGATATTATCCATTGCTTGACATCCAGCATTGGGGTAACGCAGACTCGTTGCAGACGTGGAACGACAAGAAATTCGCATCGGTGATCACGCATTCTACATCCCGTAACTTTTAAGACTTCAAAATTTCAAAATTTTGATAGGAATTCATAAAAGTCTTAGAAACATTTAACTTAATACAAAATTGACGGAAGTACAAGTATCGCAGTAAGCCCATTTTCTTCTGCCCGGTATATCTTAACTAATTAAGTTCCTGTGCCATTTACACAATCACTTAAAAGTAAATCTAGTCATATTGCACAGAATAGGTGAAAACCCGCGAAACGCTTTGTTCGCGCGTCAAATTGGAGACAATAAGTTCTAGCGCACTTGTGCATGTTAAAACCATTTAAATCTAACAATGTTGTAGTAATTCACCAGTAATCTAAGTGCATAGGCTGCTTTTGAGGTTAGAATCAATGGTGCGCGCAGTATTTTAATTTCGGAATTGCGGGCTAAGAATATGGTTTTTGTTTGAATCAAATTCAAATCGATGCAGAAGCATTTACTTAACCTTACAAAGAGGTCTGTAGAATTGACATTTAATGTAATAATTGTAGTATTTAAGGACTATATAAAGAGAGATGCAATATTATATTCATATATACAATTTCCAACGGAAACAGAAGAAAACAAATTGCTAGCAAAGTACGAATTGGAGAATTCCAATGCTTTGTAAATTATTGAAATACAAAACAAAAGACGAAAATGTACTCATTGTTGAACGAAAATACATTCACACAAGAAAACCTAGTTCAATAAAGTTGTATAACCTAGTAATGATTACAGAAGAAGTACGCGATCATAAAAGAGCAATAAAAATCAAAACCACACATGTTCTCATTTTTAACCTTCCCGTTGCGCGTGTTGAACAGTTAGACAGGTTTGGCAACACTTGCGTAATCAAATTTTCCCGCCCTTCCGAATTTCTCCGCAGGCTCACCAACGAGCGACGGGAGCAGGCTCGCAAGGATCTCAAGGGACTGGAAGACACCGTGGCCAAGGAGCTGCATACGCTGCATGCCCTGCGGAAGCTCTTCGTGCAGGATCTTCAGGTTTGTGCTGTTCGATGTTAACAAAGGCAATTCTTACCCGGAAAATTCCCGATTCTTCATCAGGCCCGCATCAAGAAGTCCATCAACTCGGAGGAAACGGAAGACGATGGTGGCTCGCTGGCGCAGAAGCAGAAGATCTCCTTCCTCGAGAACAACCTGGAACAGCTGACCAAGGTGCACAAGCAGCTGGTGCGGGACAATGCCGATCTGCGTTGCGAACTGCCCAAGCTGGAGAAACGCCTCCGGACGACGATGGAGCGGGTCAAGGCGCTGGAGACGGCCCTGAAGGAAGCGAAGGAAGGTGCAATGCGCGATCGCAAACGCTACCAGTACGAGGTGGATCGCATCAAGGAGGCAGTGCGTCAGAAGAACCTGGCACGACGTGGACCACAGGCGCAAATCGGTAGGACAGAGGATGGACCGAGACGAAATGCGGGGGCGTGGTTATTAACGCAAAGGTTTTCTTTTTTCGTTTCAGCAAAACCGATTCGTGCCGGACAGGGACACATCCTGTTCAAGACGGCCACCTCCGGCAGCTCTCCGGTGACACCGAAGCCGGTGACGGCAGACGAGAAGAGGAAATCCATTGTGAAAGGTAGGTTTTGGTTCTCTTTTTCTGACCAAAAAAAAAATCCCATTATTGTGAACAAAATACTCCTTCAGCTCAGAAGTTGACATGAAACGCAGGTGCCGTTGTTTTTCAGTGTAGAGCAGTTATTGTCGACGATCAAGATGAGACACATATGAAAAAAGCAATCGTTGTACGACTACTACAAGAGGGGGAGAACTCCCGGTGCTCAGCTCCCAGAACTCCAAAAACTTTCTGGAACTTTAGCAACCCTTTAGAATGTCAATACTCCGAGAAGCTTCAAACCTTCCTGTGGAACTATCGGAGCATTTGGAGCTTTTTCAAGAGTTTCTGTAACTCTTGCATCCCGTAGAACTTCTGAAGAATGCAAGATGTTTCAATACTCTTGAGAACTTTTAATACTTCCAGCAACACTCAGAATTCCAGGAAATGTTCCCTCCTTAAGCACGCTTGGGAACTTCATAAACAAATCTGGTACTCTGCCGTGTGCGTGATAATGTTTGCACCATTGAACACTGTGAAAACAAAACAAAATCTGAAAATTTTCGGAGTGGAAAAAAATTATTTCGACAGTGAGCATGCATAAGGACGTAAACGCGATGATCGATTCTTTTCGTCGATTTTCTCTTTTGTTAATAACTCGCTAGAATTAACGTTTCTCGGTGCGTTTGCTGTTGCTTTTGATAGACAATACAACCTGTTACAACTCTGCATCGAACAAATTCTAGGAAATTGTTTCGCTTAGCTGTAGCAATGCAAAGAGGAAATCAATGAAGAGAATCGATCGTATCGTGTATACGCCCTTATGCTCACTGTCGATTTATTCAAAAAGGATATGTTTGTAAGAACTTAAACCTATGTTAATCATCGATAGAATTTCCATTTGTCACGGCCTCAACACGCTTCCGGAATGCTCGACAGGTTCTGATAATATAGCCCGGATCCATATCTCTCCAGGCGCGGGTCATTTTTTGTCTGAGGACTACTGTACTGGAGTGGCGTTTGGCACAGGCCTTGGCCTTAATGACGCGCCACACTGAATAATCCAAGGGGTTAAGATATCGGGGCTCGATAGCGGTCACATATCCAGAACAACATGTGAAAAGGGCATACAAGCTTTTTGCAAACAAACCTTTGTAAGCCCTTTTCTCACCAACCGAGGGTCGCCCACGCAAACCAGCAATATATCGGGAAGGGTAAAGTGCCCCCTACCCGGTGATGTTAAAGGTTTGCGTTGGTGTCATATGGGTGGCGAGAAAAGGGCATAAGAAGGTTTGTTTACAAAAAGCTTGTATGCCCTTTTCACATGTTGTTCTGGATATATTTCGACCAGAACAGCATATGTTCCGGGCCTTATTACGGGTGTCACTTCAAGGTGAATACGAGTGAAGTGAAGTCACTCACATTTGATTTGCCCGGGAATCACTTCACCGTGAAGTGACACTCGTGATAAGGGCCTCCTTCAGCCAATTCTGCCTGCGGTTCGAGATGTGACATGGTGCTCTGTCTTGCTGAAAGACTACATTCGACTCCGGCCAATATTTCCCAGTAATCCACGCAAGGACATACTTACTGAGAATGCCGATATACACATACGTATTCACTTTATCCCCTTCAGGAATGGTGCAAACATGATCACGCATTCGATAAGACTACAAAAACTGGTGAACTGCAAGAACTCTTGGAACTCCAGCATGTTGAATGACAACCGACCGGTGCGTTTCATAGCAACCTAACAATCTAGATATTAAGATCGTGGTAGGCCTTGCCTTCTTCGAGTTTCTTCTTCTTAAATGGCCGTACCTGCGATGCCACAACTCGAAAACTTCGTGCTTCGACGTCATAGCACTCGCACTCGACTCCACACCACCACGAAGGGAAATGACCAGGACATATAGCTTGACGTCGGAAGGGGTTCGATTTTGACAAGATGTATGCACCTGTAGCCAAAATAACCACAGTGAGAACACTGCTTTCGGTGGTCAACAAGAAGGGGTACTATATCCATCAAATGTACGTGAGAACCGCGGCTCGTTTGTCGCCACAAGAGATCTTTGTATGGCCTGAAGCAGGCACCAAGAAGATCGACGATCGATATCCGGCAACGTATTTCAAGTCTATGGAGCAACGGTTTAGTGGATGACACGAAAGCAAGCGACTGTATCGCTATCGTCAACGGAGGTCGAGTATATTTCCCTTAGTCAAGCGGTGGCGTGTGAGGCGATTTGGCTCAAGAACTTGCTGGACGAACTTGGGGTCATCTTTCATCATCCGATACCGTTATTTGAAAACAACCAGTCTTGCATCCGAATTGCCGAAGAATCACATGTCGACATTCGGTATAACTTTATTCGAGAGAAAATTCAGGATGGTCTTTTCAAGATTATCTACAAGTCAACGACTGAGAAAGTTGCAGATATTTTTACGAAAGGACTGCTAAGGGGACCGTTCGAGGAATTGCGGAACAAGCGAGGGCTTTTCGGTTGAGCGGAGGTGTTGAATGACAACCGACCGATGCGTTGCATAGCAACCTAACAATCTAGATATTAAGATCGTAGGCGACTTTGAATTATGAATTGTTCTCTTTTACCCAAGCTACCGTTCAATAAAGACGTTTTAACTTTGCTCTGCCTATTTTAAGGCCTGTACTCGAAAAAAATGCACCAGACAAAAGTGATCGCCAAAAATGTATTTTAAGTCGGATTTCCTTGAAACTTTCAGGGAATGAACTAATACATATGGATAATGTTTCCGCATAATTACTTTATTCAATTTCTTTTCCATCGCTGAAATCCCGCACCTTTCCCTTAAGACCCCTCATTACATTTTGTGCAATGGTGGAGCCGACCTTTTTGGTCACTTTCATCCATTCTTTCTTCAGCTCCAACTCGTTCTTAAACACCTTGGACGATTTTTGAACTTTGGCCTTCATTATGGCCCAAAATCTTTCCACCGGACGAATAACTGGTGAATTTGGGGGGTTGGCGGTTTTTGGTACAAAAACAACGTTATTATCTCTGTACAAATCCAATGTCGATCACGGGTAATGGCATGATGCCAGGTCCGGCCTAAATAATGTCTCGCCTCCGTGGGACCGCAGGAAGGGCAACAGACGCTTCTGGAGGCACTCAGTGCGGTAAATTTCGCTGTTGATGGTATCCATTGTGATGTACGGTTTACTCAGTTTACCGCATTGGCATATGGCCTGCCAGAGCAAGTATTTTTTGGCGAATTTGTCCACTTTCTTCTTCCTTATGTCTTCCAGATCATCAAACCGTGATTTGGCAACGTAGAACTCCAGCCCCGGTATCTGCTTTGCGTCTTCCTTGATGTAGGTTTCGTCATCTATAACCACACACATCGGTTTCGTTAACCACTCTCGATTCCTTGAAATAATCAACACCTTCCGGGCCTTCACAGGGTCAGCTGTCTTCGATTTTCTTCCACTTCCAGCCCGCCGCTCAATCGTCTGGGACTCCTTAAACGATTTTACCACCCGAGACACAGTTGTATGGGTGATTTCCAGTAGTCTTCCGATCCATCTCATGGTCGCAGTCGGATTTTCCATGACGGCGCGCAAAATTCTCCGGCGATTTTCTTCTTGTTTCGATGACATCTCAATAACCACTGAACCGATTGTTATGAAATTTTGCACATGTAAACAATTCACTCCAAACTATTCATACCCAGATTTTCATCAATTTTTACCCACGGATAAAAAAGTTACACACGGATAAAAATGGTGCATTTTTTTCGAGTACAAGCCTTATTAGGCTATGGGCCCAGCACAGTAGAAGGAAAATTTGAAAAGTTTCGTTTCGTTTGTTCGCGGAAATGGGTGAAGAAAAATTGTGGCTGTTCGGTGGAACCAACTTCGGAAACTGGAAGTTCCGGGTTGAGGTTCTAATGTAGGACAAAGATTTGTTGGACTATCTGGAGAAGGCCATCGAAGACGAGGAGTACGCGATGGAGCTCCAAGCGGACACAGCGGCAGTCAAGGCGAAGAAGAAGAAGAAACTCGAAGAACGCATGGTCAGAAACCGGAAGTAGAGGACCAACTGGACTGCGTGAAGGACAAACGGACGGCGAAGGAAGCTTGGGACGCTTTGAAGAACGCGTTCGAGCGGGTTGGGATCGCCGGGAAGCTGTACTTGACGAAGCAGCTTCAGGAGCTGCGTCTAAAAGAAGGCAAGGCCTACCACGATCTTAATATCTAGATTGTTAGGTTGCTATGCAACGCATCTGTCGGTTGTCATTCAACACAGCAACCGAGAGAACTCTATGGAACTTTGAGAAATTCCGTTTCGTTTGAGAATTTTCCCAAAGGTGTACAGCTACAAGATTTGTGAAACTCCCGGATTATTAACTCTCGAACCCTCAACGTCTGATATCCAGAAATGCAAAAACTACCATAACTCCGTTATTTGTGGTCAGATTTTGTATCTGTCGATCTCAAAAAAACGTAAGAGGTTGTATCCACGATTTGACGTAGGATTACGTGCTCGGTATCAATATTCGGTGACTGTGTTAGGGAGTCCACGTTTTCCCATCACGGAAACACCTCGTTTTCTGATGACAAGATTACGCATTTTCGTGCATCAAATGCACGGAATTTTTGGTTTATTCAATAGATAATAAAGAAAGCGAAAATTGACTGGATGAATTTCTTGATAGGATTTTCCATTCGAGATACTCGTGATCAATCATATAAGTTTTAGAGTTTTTGCTTTTTGCTGGGCGTCTATAATTCGAAGTGTTTCTGGTTAATTGACAAGGTCATGGTTGATTAATGCTGACCTATTAGGGTGTTCAACACGGATGAGGCTGGTGCGAACTGTATGTTGTTTGAAACGAGGGTGACGCACTTGGCATAGATGGCCCACAGCGGCTCACGACAAGCAACTGAATCCGATCAGTAGCGGTGCGGCTTCTTCCTCCTTCTTCGGCGAATCGAGGGCTCTTGAGGGCAGCCTTGATAGCTGGCTGCTTGCGGAGAGCCTTTCGTTGTGTACTGTAGAAAATTTACGCCACGTGCCGAAAGCACTGCTGCTGCTGATGACGACCGGACACCACCACTAACCACGCAGTGATTGAATAAACACCGTTTGGTGAGATTGGATGGAATTCGGTTTTGAAATCTGTGTTAGGGAAAGCAATTGGTGGTAATTTTAATTATAGCTACAGATGCACATTCGTGCAATTTTCAATATATCTTCAGGCAGTGTTGGAAAAGTTCACCAAAACTCACTATGACTCGCGAACTTTTCCCTTGGTGAACTTCGTGAAATATCGCGATCTTTTCCAACGCTGTCTTCAGGTATATGATTCGTCACAGGAACTGAATTCGGTTTCGGTTGTGTCCGGATTCTAATTGTCGTCGGTATCTTCCGATTCGCTTTCAGTTGGGATTTCGTGATTCACTGATTGCATAGGAGACAACGGCTGCAGAATGTCTTTGTATGACATCTCCTCCAGATTAGGAACGTCGGTTGGACCAACGAAACGAACGTCACTTCCTTCGACTTATCCTGGAGTTTGATTGGATTTTTCTTTGGCACATGGACTCAAATGCGAAACGTTCGGTTTGCGTCCCCACCAAAGCTCGTATGGTGTGATCTCCACAGCGCGTGAAGGTCGGTCGTTCTGTAGGTACACGGCCGTAGCGGTTGCTTCAGCTCCAAATCTTGCTGGCATTGTGGCATCCATCAGCATGCACCGACACATTTCAATGACGTAGCGAATATCCGGCAGAGAACTCGGCGTTGATTCCGTGCTTGCGTTAGAACTCCATCAGTGCTTCACTCGAATACTCCCCTACCCGATCAGACCTGATACGCTTGGGGTACTTACCAAACGGCGTGTGGACGTTCTACAACATCAGATGTCTTCTTCATAAAGAAAACCTTTCAGTAGCGACTGTCTACTAAAGCTACAAAATAACGAAACCGAGGGTGTCTCAAGTGGTCCGCACTGTCGGTGGGGTATGTTTTACGGAGTAAAACTAAGGAGCGTGTTTCTCCTCTGAGTGACGACTACTGACTAACGTTTATTTGTTCTTGGTGTGATACATAGCAAAGTGTGTGAGTGTGCGTGTATGGGTGTTGTGTGATTGATACATAGATGTTTGGATTATGCACTGGGTGAAAATGTACTGCTGGAATCGGCATCGGTGTTACACGGTTGTGCAAACCGACACTCCTCCTCAACGATGCTAGTTCGACGTCTCGGTTGGATCCTTGACGCCGATGGCAGTTCTGTGCCTCTCCAGCTTGACTCGCTGTAGGGGCTTCGTCATTAGGTCCGCCTCCATGCGCTCGGTTGGCATGTAGCGAAGCTCGATGATACCTTGTTGATGCAGGTCCTTGGTGAAGGCGTACTTCGTGTCGATGTGCTTGGAACGCCTCTCCAGACGTTCTGATTCCACGATCTTCATGCAAGACTGGTTGTCCTCCCAGACGACAATGGGATTTACTTGAGCCTGCTGCAAGTCCTTGAGAAGTTTCCGGAACCACATGAGCTGCTGACATCCGTCCGCCAGTGCGACGAATTCTGCCTCCGTTGAGGACAAGGCAACACACGATTGCTTTCTTGTGCCCCAGTCGACAAGACCGCCGCCGAACTTCAGCAGGAAACCGGAATGAGACTTTCTGTCGCCTTCGTCGCCGGCCCAGTCGGCGTCCACGTAGCATTCCACTTCGTCGGATCCGGAACCCAAGTGCAGACGATGGTCGTTCGTAGCCTTGAGGTATCGGAGGACTCTCTTGGCTTCGGTCCAATCGCGGTTGGTGGGATTGGTGACCTTCCTTCCCAGCAGTGAAACGGCCACGCAGATGTCTGGCCGAGTGTTGACCGCGACGTAGAGCAAACTGCCCACCAAACTGCGATACGACGTGTTTGTGGGCAATTCACACTCCTCCTTTTGCTTGAGGTATCCGGGGTCAATCGGCACCTTCGATGGCTTGGCTTGATCGTGACCGAATCGTCGAATCAGCTTGTCGATGTAGCTTGCTTGATCGAGAGTGTATGCCTCCCCATTCTTCTCCACATGAATCCCCAGGAAGTATTTGAGTTCGCCTAGGCAGGAAAGCTTGAATTGCTGCTGCAGCTGTCGGCGAATCTGCTCGAACTCCTCCTCCGAGTTGCAGACGACGACCATATCGTCGACGTATATGAGTATGTATGTCTGCTTCCCGTCGCGATTCCGGATGTACAGGCACGCGTCGGCGTCCGCCTGGTGGAAACCCATGGACTTGAAAACTCCGTCGATTTTCCTGTTCCATGCTCGAGCGGACTGCTTGAGCCCGTAAATGCTGCGCTTGAGGTGGCACACCATGCCGTCGTTACGATCGAAGCCGGGGGGTTGCTTCATGTACGCGTCCTCTTGGAGCTCCGCGTACAGGTAGGCATTCTTGATGTCGAGGTGCTTCACCAACATCTTCTGCTTGCTGGCGAGTACGAGGACCGTTCGTAGGGTAGTCTGACGTACGACGGGGGCAAAAACCTCGTCGTAGTCCTGGCCGAATTTCTGTGCGAAGCCTTGCGCGACTAATCTCGCCTTGTGTCGCACCACTCGTCCGTGTTCATCCTCCTTCTTCTTGAACGTCCATTTGCAGCCTACCGCCTTGCGACCCGGGGGTAGTGGGACGAGCTCCCAAGTGCCGTTTTCTTGAAGTGCTTCGATCTCCTCCTGCATCGCGGCTTGCCACGCGGCCGCTTCGGTGCTTTCGATCGCTTCGGAGTAGCTTTGGGGTTCTTCGCTTGCATGCTTCGTTACGCTGGTGACATCATCGAAACGCTGAGGCGGGATGCCTCTTGTCGAGCGTGCCGATCGCCGTGGTGCGTTCGCTTCCGTGCTGGCTTGTTCTCCGAGTAGGGGATCTTCATCGCTGAAACCGATGAACTCTTCGTCGGATTCGATCTCATCTTCGACCGCCGAATTGTAATCTTCCTCCGCTTCCTGCTGATCTTCCGGTACGGCCGGACTTCGTTGTGGAAAGAGATCGAATTCCACGTTTTCACCGTTGGTGGTAGTCGATTCATCCGTTGGAATGGTGCCCGCACCGTTCTCGATGAACTTGACGTCCCGGCTCACGTAAACCTTTCGCGTTGCCTTGTCGAGAAAGCGATAAGCTTTATGCTCCGACGAATAGCCTACGAAAGTCAGCTTTTGTGCGGTGGCGTCCAGCTTCTTCCTCTTCACTTTCGGAATGTGAACCCACGCAGCGCAGCCGAATATTTTGAGGTGATCGACCTTGGGTTTCACGCCGTTCCAAACCTCGTAAGGCGTGACGTCGAGGGGTTTTGTTGGCAAAACGTTCTGGAGGTATACGGCCGTGTTTAGCGCCTCTGCCCAATACCGCTCTTCCAGCTGTGCATCGAACAGCATGCAGCGTACCATTTCGATGAGTGAACGGTTCTTCCGTTCCGCGATCCCATTTTGCTGCGGGCTGTAGCCGGCGGTGTATTGGGCTGTGATCCCTTCATGCTTGTAGAAGGAACGCAGCTGCTTTCCGCTGTACTCCCCGCCCTGATCAGAGCGGATGACTTTTGGCTTCCAGCCGAAATGAGTTTTGGCGAACGCAACATACTCCTCGATCCTTGCGGCGACCTCCGACTTCTCCTTCAGCAGGTAGAGCACACAATAGCGACTGTTGTCCTCGATCATGGTCATAAAATAGCGATAACCGCTATTCGACGACACCTCCACCGGACCGCAAACGTCCGTGTGCACCAGGTCCATTGGTGCTTTTGATCTAGAATGAGACTCACTCGGAAAAGGGGTACGTGGTGTCTTACCTTTCAAGCAGCACTCGCACTTTTCGTCGACGCTGCACCGGTGGAGCGTCAGACCGTCCAATAGTTCGTCCTTCACCAAATGGTCGATCGCTTTCGGGTCCCGGTGGCCGAACCGGCGATGCCAAAAGTGCTGGCAATTCTTGTTGTGGCGGCCGCTTGCCACCATCACGGTATCCGAAGGTTGCTTGATTTGGTACAGGCCTTCCTTCAAATGTGCCACAGCGACGACAGCATCCCCTCGCAGAATACGGCAACCAGCTGCATCGAAAACAACCGTGGCTTGCTTCTGGATGAGTGCCGGCACGGACAGCAGGTTCATCGATAGGCTGGGAGTGTACAGCGCAAAGCTTAGGCTCACTTCACGACGAAAACCGTGTTCATCAACGCACTCGACGACGCAGGAACCTTCACCGGCGACATTCGCTTGCTTCCCGTCCGCCAAATTGACGAACTTAACCTCACTTTCACGCAGCTCTCGGAAAAACGTTCGATCAGCGACGGTGTGTCGCGTCGCACCGGAATCAACAATCCACGGTTTGGTACTGCTGTTTCCCGTTGTTCCTCCTGCAGCCAGCGCGAAAGAAACGGATTCCTTCCTCTTGTTGGCCTTAGCTTGAGGTTTGGATCCCTTCTCCGAATCGCGGGCCAGTTTCCGGCATTCGTTTTGTTTGTGCCCCTCCCGCTTGCAGTAGTGGCACACGATCGACTTCTTCTTGCTACCGTGGCCGATTTTCAGCGCCGAGCTTGAGGCAGCACCCTGCCGCTTCGATGCTTCGTCCAGCAGCTTCCGCTTGACCAACTCTAGCGTGAGGTCATCGTCCGACCGACTTTCGAGGGCTGTTGTTAGTGTGTCGAACGAGCTGAGAAGGCTCCTCAAGATCATCGCGACCGTGAGGTTTTCCGCGAGCTCCTGTCCAGCGTTGGCTAGACGAGCAAACAGCTCTTCCATCTCGAACAGATGTTCTGCCATGTCCTCACCTTCTGCGAACCGCTTGTCGCAAATTCGCTTTAGCAGCGACACTTTCGACGTCAGGCTGGTTTTCTGGTGGTGATTTTGGAGTGCCGTCCAGGCAGCTTTGGCCGTCTGCGATGATCGAATCAGTCCGTGCTGATTATCTTCGATCAACAGCCCGATGGTGGCCCTTGCCTTGGCGTCTCCCGCGTTCCACACGGCGTCCGCTTCATTTTCGGGCTTCATTCCAGGCTCTACGTAGCGCCAGAGCTCCTCCCGCACGAGCAGCAACTCGACCTTGAAGCGCCAGGTCGGATAATTGCTGTTGCTCAATTTTTGCAACGAAAAACGATTGCTGTCCATCGCTGCTCGCTTATCGACCGAAAAAAACGCGCACCGGTTACTTTCGCGACGATTTAAAACGCGAACGAAAAAAAACTTCAATTTTTTCACAATGGCATCTCTTTTTTCTCCGCCGCTGGGCCCATAACCTGTCGGTGGGGTATGTTTTACGGAGTAAAACTAAGGAGCGTGTTTCTCCTCTGAGTGACGACTACTGACTAACGTTTATTTGTTCTTGGTGTGATACATAGCAAAGTGTGTGAGTGTGCGTGTATGGGTGTTGTGTGATTGATACATAGATGTTTGGATTATGCACTGGGTGAAAATGTACTGCTGGAATCGGCATCGGTGTTACACGGTTGTGCAAACCGACACACACACGTCCGAGTGGATGAGGTCTAATGGTGCGCTGATCGTCTTCTCGGGGGTCTTGGGGAAGGGAGTTCGAGCCTGCTTTCCTATCAAACAGCATTCGCAGCCTTCGCGTATTCCGCAATCAATCACCGTCATCCCAGTGACAAGCTTGTTCTTCAGTAGAACATTCAACGCATCAGATTTCGGGTGTCCAAACCTTCGGTGCCACGTGTGCTGGTAATCTCACTTGTGAGCCAGGCTTATTGTCGAGGCGACTGCTTGTTCTTGCTTATCCAACCTGTAGTTTGCACTTCACGTCGTCGAATTCAACTTTAGCCTTCCGAGCAGTTATAGTTAGAACTGACCAAAAACTTGCTGACAGCTTTGGCACAAACAACACATGATGCAACCGAATTGTTTTCGTGTTCCCAGAACCGTTGGTACATTCGATTAGCCGGTCCCAGTACCAGCGATTGCTACTAAAGGGTGATACGGTCAAAATTTGGTCAAGGGAAAACGCGTGTAAATCGGTGAAATCGTCTATTTAAAAAATCAAATTAAATTTCTTTTTCAAGTTCAATTAGTATAAAATTCAGGAAAAATACTCAGTTAGGCTTCCGCTTTTCCAAATCCGAATTGCCGGGCCTTACGCTTGACCCCTGCCATCAGATTTTGTACAGCCACCTTGTCCACCTTCTTCGCCGCAGAAAGCCAGTTTGCCTTGAACTGCTGCTCGCCCTTAGCAGTTTTTTTGGTCTTCTTTAGGTTCCGCTTGACGATAGCCCAGTATTTCTCAATTGGGCGGACCTCTGGCGTGTTGGGAGGGTTCTTGTCCTTGGGAACCACCTGCACGTTGTTAGCGGCGTACCACTCCATGGCCTTTTTACCGTAATGGCAAGATGCCAAATCCGGCCAAAACAGTACGGAACAACCGTGTTTCTTCAGGAAAGGCAGCAGACGTTTATTCAAACACTCTTTCACGTAAATTTCTTGGTTGATAGTCCCGGAAGCTATGAAAATGCTGCTTTTCAAGCCACAGGTACAGATGGCTTGCCAAACCAGATATTTCTTTGCGAACTTTGACAGTTTCATGTGCTTGAAAACATCTGCTACCTTTCCCCTTCCTTTTGCCGTATAAAACTCCTGTCCCGGAAGCTGCTTGTAGTCGGCTTTGACGTAGGTTTCGTCGTCCATTACCACGCAGTCAAACTTCGTCAGCATCGTCGTGTACAGCCTCCGGGATCGCGCTTTGGCCGTCGTATTTTGTTTATCATCGCGATTTGGAGTCACTACCTTCTTGTAAGTCGATAGTCCGGCTCGTTTTTTGGCTCGATGCACGGTTGTAGACGATACACCCAGCTTATTTGCGGCATCTCGGAGAGAGAGGTTAGGGTTTCGCTTGAAACTACCGGCAACTCTCTTTGTCGTCTCAGTGGCTTCCGGTTTTCGATTTCCCCCCGATCCAGACTTCCTGGCTGTCGACAAACGTTCCCCAAACACTTTAATTACATTTGTAACGGTTGATTTGGCAACTTTTAGCGATTTTGCCAACTTTGCGTGCGAGTAGCTCGGATTTTCGCGATGCGCGAGCAAAATTTTGATACGCTGCTCTTCTTGCTTGGACGGCATTTTGACAACTGAAGAGTGAATTCCAAAATCAAAATAGGAGCAACATTCTACACACACACACCTTCAAAATGAGGGGTGTTCAGGTTTTTTAAATGCAAAATTGAAAGAAATACGTCAAGTTGATATTGACCAAATTTTGACCGTATCACCCTTTATACGTCCGTCAGCCGACTCCACCTCACCTGTGGCCGGTTCCAACTTATCGAAAAACGCTCTACTTGAGGTCATCTGCGAACTAGCACCGGAATCGATTATCCAGTCGTTTGTCGAGTCTACACTTCCAATAGTGCTGGAACCACCATCCCGAGCGGTCTTCGCTTGCAGTCTCGTTGTTGGCCAGGTTTCTTGTAGGAATGGCACACAATCGGCTTTCAATGCTGTCCCTCGGACGGCGCTTCGATTTTGCTTGCCTCGTCGTATAACTTCTCCCGGATCAGGTTTAGCGTCAGTTTGCGTTTCGAAGGCAGTAGTCAACGCGTTGAATGACTTGGGCGCAACGATGGAAACTGTTGACGTTTTTTACAACACTTACTTCGTTGTCGTGCCCGACAGTTTGTTTGTATTCTTACTATCATGCTCTACTGACGTCTCTTCTTACACAATCACAAACGGTAGAACAACATTCGAGCAAAGAGAAAATTATCAAATAACTATCATATGACATGTGTGATTTCGTTCTAATTCCTCAATTTGGTCTAAATTAAACCATTTTTGATCAGAAATGTTGTTACTAGGACATCGTTGCTTGCTATTTTCAGAATTCACACAAGCACAACATCAGCAGCTCTTATTATGAGAAAAACTAAAATACATACACATTCGTGACGGTTTTTGGTGACAGTGTCGTATGGCAGAGCCTGTCATATGACATTTTAGTTTGGTACTGTAATTTGATAGCTTGTTTTGCAAAGGCTGTCACAGAAAATATGCCCACGATTCCAGAAGTAGCAAAATCGTCGCACGAGCTTTTTCATCTCCTTCTGTCCACGCCGGTGGAACACCCGCCGCCGCTTGACCTGCTCAAGTGGAACAGTGGAATGAATAAATTCGTATTAAAGGTCTTTACAAACTTCTGTGACGATTTCAAGTTTCAGCCAAGCACGCAGATGTGTTCAACGATTCACTAGGACATTGCAAGAAGCTAAAGGTAAAGCTTTTGCTCAAACCTAATGCTCAACCTGTTTTCTGTCCCAAGCGGCCAGTTCCTTTCAACACAATTCCATTGGTCGATGCTGAAATTACATGGTTGGAATCATTTGGTATCATCGAGTCTATCGATTTCTCTGAGTGGGCTGGTCCAATCGTGGCTGTACGTAAACCAAACGGCCGGGTTCGTATCTGTGTGGACTGTTCAACAGGACTCAACGCGGCGTTAGAAGCTAATCACTACCCGCTTCCCACTCCGGAGGAAATTTTCGCCCAACTCAATGGCAGTTCCGTATTCAGCATCATCGACCTCTCCGATGCATACTTGCAGCTCGAGGTGAATGACGATTCAAAAAAGCTGCTCACCATCAATACGCTATCGGGGTTTATTCCGGTTCAATCGCCTCGCTCCAGGGGTGAAGTCTGCACCGGGAGCATTCCAACGACTGGTTGAAGGAATGATTGCGGGAATACCTGGCGTCCGCTCTTTCATCGACGATGCCATAGTATTCGGCCGGGACTTGGAGTCGCATGCAGCATCACTCAACCAGCTTTTCCGACGACTTCAGGAGTATGGATTCCACGTCAAGACAGAGAAGTGTAGTTTCTTCCAGTCGCAAATACGCTACTTGGGACACATCGTGAACCGACAAGGTATCCGTCCAGACCAAGAGAAAATCAAACCAACTCCAACCAACGTCACTGAGCTGCAATCGTTTCTGGGCGCGGTCAACTTCTACGGAAGATTCGTGCGCAACCTACAAGAATTGCGCTATCCCATGGACAAGCTTCTCAAGAAAGAAACGAAGTGGAAATGGACATCCGAGTGTCAGCAAGCTTTCGAAAAGTTCAAGACAGTTCTTCAATCAAACTTGTTGTTGACACACTACGACCCCAAGCTGCCGATCATCGTGGCAGCAGACACCAGTTTCCCGATGGCATCATGAAGGTTGTGCAACACGCTTCGATGACACTTGCATCCGCAGAACGTAATTATGGACAATCTGAAAAGGAAGGTCTTGCGTTAGTCTACGCATTGACGAAGTTCCATAAGTATTTGCTCGGACGACATTGCACATTGTTGACCGACCACAAGCCATTGCTGTCTATTTTCGGTTCGAAAAAGGGAATTCCACTGCACACTGCGAACAGACTGTAACGCTGGGCACTCACGATGCTCAATTACGACTTCGAAATTCAACATTAAATTTTGTCCACCAACGACTTCGGATGTGCAGATTTGGTATCCCGGCTCTTCGACCGAACCAATCCACCAGAGGAAGAATTTGTGATTGCAGCACTCACCATGGAAGAAGATTTGGTAAGCATCCATACCAGTTTCTTTCGCAGCACTTCGAAAGGCTACAGCAACAAACAGCACTCTTCAAACCATTGCAAAGCATATCCGTGATGGTTGGCTTAACAAAACTCTCTTCGATGCTGAAGTTTAACAGACGAGAATCGCTCAGTGTAATCGACGGCTGCGTGATGTTCGGCGATAGAGTCGTCGTTCCCAACATGTTTTGACGAAGGATCCTGCAACAATTCCACCGTGGTCATCCAGGAATGGTTCGTATGAAGGCAATTGCAAGAAGCTTTGTACACTGGCACGGTATGGATAACGAGATCGAAGAATTCGTCAAACGCTGCGCACCATGTTCCACAGCTGGTAAAGCTCCGTCGAAAACGACACTAGAATCGTGGCACATTCCAAGTAAACCCTGGTCCCGGATTCACATCGACTACGCAGGACCTGTAGATGGTGTCTACTTTCTGGTGGTGGTTGACCCGCACTCCAAGTGGCCTGAGGTGCATGTAAGCAAATCGACAACAGCGAAAGCCACCATCAAACTATTGAACCAGTCATTCGCTACGTTTGGTGTACCCGAGGGAATTCCAAGTATTCTGCACCAATCTTGGTATTCGGCACATCCGCACCCCACCTTACCATCCACAATTCAACGGTTTGGTTGAAAGACAAGTATATCGCTCAACTCCATCCAGCGATCTCTGCGATCTGCTGAAATGATGTTCGGTAGGTCGATACGCACCGTCTCATCGCTGCTGCAGCCTAGCAAGCACACCACCACATCCAGAGACAGACAAAAGCAGAACGACGCTTTCAACAGGAAACACGGCGCATTTAAGAAGAGTTTTCAGCATGGCGATTTGGTGTATGCCAAGGTTCATCAAGCAAATTCTTGGCAATGGGAACCAGCGACGGTCATCGAGAAGGTGGGAAATGTTACCTACAACGTTTTTCTCGGAGATGGGCATAGGTTGATCCAATCCAGCAGCAGCCATTCATCCAGAAGAACCTGCAACAACACCGCGTTTAGAAGAACATCTTTTGGACGACTCAGAAATTTTGGAGTTAACGGATTCAGATTTCTCCAATCCAGCATTAGACACCGAAACTGAAGGTACTGACGATGCAACAGATGCAATTGAGGAGGCAGCTCATCCGGGAACTCCACTCTTGGAAAGAGGACGGTGTATGATTCAACTTCCGACCTGTTTCAAACCCTACTGGATGACAAAACCTTAGGGGGGAAATGTTGGATCGTAGCAACCACTGGAACACTATAAAACTATGCAACTGGCAAATATTGAGATATGATACGTTAGACCCTGAATAAAGAACCATCTCTAGTATTTATCAAGCTATCTTTCTATTCCGGAACTACTTTCCGGACAGATGGCTAGAGTTTGCCACGATTGAAGTAACTGGCAGCTTGCTGTTGGTTGCTCTGTAGAACATTTCTTTGTGGAGAATTAGGATTTACCTTGTTAGCTTCACCAGGAACATCACAAGCATTTTTAATTTCAAGCAAAATTTTCTAAACTTAAATTACAAATCGTGATGCTATTTCTATTCTTCTTCTTCTTCTTCTTCTCTTGCTTTTGATGGGACCGGTGTCAGTGACCATATGCCCAGTGGTTTTGTTTGTTCGTCGAAGTTTTTTATGCCAACGCAGTCGGGCACCAAGTGCTTGCCCGCTCAAGCTGTCAAGCACTCGTTTGTTGTGTTTACAATAGATCAGTGCACGAAGATTTGCTGCACTCTTCTCTCACCCGCAAATTTTGACAGTTTTGGGTGGTTTGTTTTAGTTCCCATTCGTTGCCATCTTTTTTACTCAGGCTGTGAACCATTTGCCGAGTTTAATTTAACTCGTGGTTAAAAGTGACATTTCGAAAGTTATTTTCTATGTTCGAAAATCCCTGTGCTGTCGATCGACCGGTTTTCGAGCCACGGTTGTCAAAATTTAACTTCTTGTCTGTCAGAAATAACCATGCTCGGATAGCAGGGTTAATCGATAACTTTCCATCTGTCAAATTTTAACCAAAAGTTAAAATAATCTACCAAATGGTTCAGAGCCTCAGAGACAAAAGTATTGGAACCAAAAAGTGAGGTTATGGACCGTGCACTGCTCTATTCCATTTTTATTTTTTTTTTTCAAGAAGTGAAACATATCTCGAAAAGTTTTCAAGTCGTTTGATTTGATATCAGCGTCCAGAATTTGCCGTCGAAATCGTATTTCGAGCGGGTGATGGCGTATTTGTTGCAGTGGAGTACTACATGGTCTGCCGTGTCCTCTGCCAGGCAGACGTCGCATTCAGAATCCTGAACAATTTTCATTTTAGCTAACCAGTTGTTGGCGTAGCTGTGTCCGGTGATTAGGCGGTTTAGTGTTCTGATTTCTTTGTTGCTGAGTTGCTTGCCCTTGTACCAAGGGTGGTCGCTGTAATTTGGCTGAATAGCAAAGAAGTGCTTGCCTTTTTCCTCAGCGTAAGTAGAATACCATTTGTTTGTATTATCTACTCTTAGCTGATTCCGTTCCGTGAAGATTCCGTTCTTCAAGATTCGTTCCGATCCTGTGCCAGCTTTGGCAAGCTCGTCTGCAATATCGTTCCCTTTGATTGCTGTGTGGCTCGGGATCCACTGGATCGTGACTTTCAGGAACGACGCCTTAACAATGATGTCGTGAATCATTGAGTTGCGATTTCGTTCCTCGAGTTCCCCTTCTATCAATTGGCAAGATGATAGTGAGTCCGTGAAGAGTACTGCTCCAAAGATTTGCTAATGCTACTGAGATAGCGAACAATTCGGCGGTCATTATGCAGGTCTCTATGTCCAATCGTAGACTGATTCTGCGGTTCGTGGTTGGGCAGAATACTCCTACGCCACAGGAGGTCCCCATTTTTGAAGCATCTGTTTATATGTTCGGGCGGTGTTTGTATTTAGAGTTTTGTAAGAATGTCTGTTTCAGAGCTCGTGGATCGCAGTTTCTTTTGGCAGGTGCTGCGTTGAGAAGCACCGGTATTGTGCACTCTGACTGACGGGATCACCGCCTCAAAGATGTGCCGGTGTTTCAAATAAGTGCGTTCAACTAACGTTAGCATGTCCTCTGGTATTTCGGATCCACCTAGTAGCGTGAGTTGGTCTGCGCCAACACTGCCGTTCAAAAAGTGTTTCGCAATCTCTTTACAGGTTACTTGTTCCATTCGTATTTCTAGCGGACTTTCCGCTGCAAGTGCTGCCAGAGTGTTCCTCGGTGTGGTCCTCGAACATCCTGTTGTTTTACGCCAACATTGATTGATCATCGTTTGAAGCGATTCTTTGTTAGTTTTACTAGCATTCTCGAAAATGGTGCATCCATACTCGATGACACTTCGTATGAGAGCTTTATACAAAAGTCCCATCGTCTCTGGGTGTCCGCCGTGCTTTATTTTCGATATAACCTTCATCATATTCACACGTTCCTGAATTTTGTGTCGTAGCTCCCGAATGTGTTTTCCGTAGCTAGTCGTTCTATCCATGTATCCTAGGTATTTGTAGCTTGGCACTGTTTCAATAGGAGTTCCTCCGACTTTTACTCCCAGTGTCACCTTGCTTGCTTTGAAAATCATCGCTTTGGTTTTATCTGGGTTGATTTCCAAATTTAATTCGGCTGATTTTCTTTCGATTCTGTCGATGGCTGCTTGTGCCTCGACCGTGATACTGTCAAGGTTATTCCCAAAGACGAGGATGAAAAAATCATCGGCATACTGGACTAGAACTGTATCTTCACCTGCGATTTCGTGCAAATCGGCCGTATACAAGTTGAATAAGACTGGTGACAGTACATCACCCTGCGGCAATCCGTTGCTAACAGCCCTTTTGATTTCCTCCGTTCCAGTTTTCATAATCACAGTTCGATTTCGCAAAAATACTGTGATCCATCGAATGTATTCTTGGGGTACGTTGAATCCGCGTTAAAAGCGTTGCTTAGGTCCAAAAAGACTCCGACTGTGGTTAGTCCGCTCCTCCGGTTAGCTTGGATGAGGTTCGTAACGTATGTGATGCAAGTGTTCGTTGACTGTCCTTTACGAAAACCGAATGATAGGTTGGGTAGTATTTGCTGCTTGTCGATAAACTGGTTTAGTCCATCTAGAACAGCAGAGTTTAGCGTTTTTGTTAGTGTAGATACAAGGGATATTGGTCTGTTCCCCGCTGGAGTGGTGTTGTCCTTTCCGGGCTTTGGCACGACGACGATACGAATTTCCTTCAGATGCTGTGGTAGGCTTCCCTGTCTCCAGTAGTTGTTCAGTTCGATCAAGACTAGCTTAGTCACTTGTGGGCTCAGGGACTTCAGCATTTCATAGGTGATACGATCAACTCCTGGAGCCAACGATTTCTTCCGGTTCAGGATGTTGTTCCATTTGTTCTGGTCCATGATGTCGTAATTGCTGATTGTTGGTCCATAAATTCCTTTGCCAGATCTGGATTGTCCTGGATTATGTTGTTGCGCGTACCTGTTTTCTTTCCAGTGAGTCGTCGTATCTTTTTCCAGAGTTCGGCTGAACTTGTTTGTGGGTCCACCTCTTCGGCGAATCTGTTGATGTTTTCTTTGACGTTCGCCTTCTTCAACTGAAGAAAGATTGCTGCACTTCTTTTCAGGTGAATCAGGTTTTCCGGGGTGCTGTTTCGGTTGAAGTTCGACAACGCCTGCTGTTTCACCTTCCAAGCTGCCTCGACTTCGTCGCTCCACCAATATTTTGGGTTGAAGTGATTGGTCATTCTGTTGCGCTTTATTATTGTTCCTACTTCTCGGCTGAGGTCGCTGAATTCACCAACTGTAATGGTGTCTAGCCTGGATATGTCTGTTTTTATCTGTCTTCTGTTGAAAACGAATTTCTCCTTGTGTGGAACTTGGGTGTTCCATTATATTTCTATTGTGAGGTGGTGACTTCCGATTGACTCGTCTCTTACAGTCCAGGTGCAGTCCAACACTAGGTTGCTTGAGACCAGTGTGAGATCAATGGCACTGGCCTTCTTGTTGAGTTGTTGCGGTTTGTAAGTGGGGCTTCCGTCGTTCATAAGAATCAGGTCGGATGTGTTGATTGCCTGGATGGCTGCTGCACCTCTTGGGGACGTTTTGTCATTACCCCACAGTGTGTGATGGCAATTGAAGTCACCACCAAAAATCACTTTTGGAAATTTCCCTAGCGAGGTCGATATCATGTTGGAAGTCGTTAAGGGGCATTGAGGGAGAGAGATATACCGCTGCTAGGACAACTTTCAGGATTGGTACGTATATTGCCACACACTGACTTCCATCGCTGGTCGTAGGTATGGAAATGGGCTGGAAACCGTAGTCTTTGTGTTTCATTTCAAGAAAACCCTGCTAGATTGCTTTTTCTCAGTGGTAAAAATATAGTCAATTTGAAGCTGAAAGCATAAAGAATCGTTTGCATGCATTCAGCGAAGTGTTTTCGTAAGAAAATCCAGTGAAAATAGTGTTTCAATTTGGGTTGCCGAAAATAGTCTGTCATGCCGAAGCCGTCATTTCCCCTACTTTATTGTATCCGCTGATGTTGTATATTCTGGAGTTTTGGTTTTCTGCTTTTGACCAAGTTTCGGATAGGAGGGCCGCTGTGTACGACCCAGTCATCAATGATCTTTGTAGTTCTTTTTTGTGTTTGGAAACGCTTTGTATGTTACACTGAAGTAGTTTTATCCCTTTTCTCCTACTATCCATAATTAATCAGGGAAAGATGAATGAGTCTAATTTTTATGAATAACGTCAAAACTTAGATATTTTTTGCCTGTTTCGATAATGTTTTCTCTAGCTTGTCCTTTCAAATTCGTATCTGCGATGATGGCACTGTAGTAGCAACAATCAATACGAAACTAACAGTCCGCATCGTGCTCTCTTGCCGTGCGGATCTATTTGCTTTTTGCTGAAGGAAGTGTTACTACTACCTAAAGCTACAACAAATTTAAACAGCACTTTTCAGTGCTCAACCTGTAAAAATTTTCTACCTTGTTCAACTCTTATTCCTCTTCGATCCTTGTTTGGACCCTACCCGAGGTAATCCTTCTTGGATATCGATTTGGAAAATTCCTCTTCGACCCTTCAGATTCTTATAGTAATCTGCTTGGAAGTCGATTTGGATAAAAATTTACTGCCGCCATGGCGCCTAAACGCAAAAGAAAGGGGCAAACTCTTGACCCCCCTTCTGATGAAATTAATTTGAGTAATCAATTTGATTTGCTCACGGATGATGAGAATGATCCATCATCCAAGAAAAATTCTAGTAAACTTTCCCGGCTTAATGCCAAGAAGGAAAAGATTCCCCCTATTGTGATAACCACTACCGATTTCCATGCTCTTCGCATGGAACTTTTGAATTTCGTGAAAGTTAAGTTTTCACTACAAATTGGACGTCGGGGTGAATGCCGTGTATTGGCTGAAACCTTGGACGGATTTAAATGTCTTCTCAAGTATCTTACTGAGAAGAAGCACAAATTTTTTACTTACGACACCAAAACTGAACGTGTGTTCAAGGTTGTCATGAAAGGACTGCCCAGTGGTGAATCCCTGGATCAGATCAAAGATGAACTGGCAAAATTACTTGGACTTGTGCCACTCCAAGTAATCAAAATGAAAATGAAATCCCGTCCTGGCGATTCGCGCAACGGGATTTCTAATGATTTTTATTTAGTTCACTTCAAGTCTAGTGAACTGAACAACCTTAAGGCCTTAGAAAAAGCTAGCCTTATGCTCCATGTCCGAGTGAAGTGGGAACACTTCAGGAAGACTGGAGGAAATTTCCAAAACCTCACCCAGTGCCGTAAGTGCCAGGGATGGGGTCACGGAACTAAAAATTGCTACATGCCAGCTAAATGCATGAATTGTGGTGATTCCTCTCACGCAAAGGACGACTGTCCTGTGAAGGAAGATCCTAAGAAATTTAAATGTTCAAATTGTGGTGAAAACCACAAATCCAATTTTTGGGAATGTAAGACTCGCAAAGCGATCCTACAATCTCGTTCTAACCGTCAGGTAGGAAACGCTCCACGTTTCCGACCAGGTACAAATTCCTCTGCTGTTAACAACGGTCAGCGAGGAACAAATTCTACATTCGTACCCGTAGGTACAAATATCTCCCCTGCTTCAAATGTTTCATCTGTACCTACTCCCCTCGCTGCTAACAATGTTCAGCGAGTTAATGGAGCTACCTATGCTGCTATTGCAGCGGGTAGAAATCAAAATACTAACCAACGTTCTAACGGAAATTTTGACAATTTTGACTTAGGAAGCATTACTGCCCCCAAAATGGAATTTTTACAGAATTCATTAATTGACATGATTTCTGATATGCTTAAATCTAACTCCATGTTTGATGCTATTCAAACTGGTGTAAAATTTGCAAATAATATTGTCATGACTTTAAAATTCAGTAATGGATTTTAAAGCATTAAATATTGTAAATTGGAATGCTCGATCTCTTAAAGATAATGAAGACGAGCTATTTAACTTTTTGCGAGTTCATAACGTGCATATTGCCGTTATAACTGAAACGTTCCTTAAACCTGCCCATAAGGTTAAGAAGGACGCAAATTACTTGATTTATAGAAATGATCGTCTTGATGGACCCTGTGGTGGCGTTGCCATCATTATTCATAGACGAATCAAACATAAAATTCTTTCTTCATTTGAAACCAAAGTTTTTGAAACTTTGGGAGTTTCTGTTGAAACAAAATTTGGACAACTTACGTTTATAGCTGCCTATTTGCCATTCCAATGCGTAGGCCAGCAAAAGAATTTCCTCAAGGGTGACCTCCAGAAACTTACCTAGGTCTAAATTCTTCATTATTGGTGATTTTAATGCAAAACACCGCTCATGGAATAATGCTCAAAGCAATTCCAATGGTAATATTCTGTTTGATGATTGTTCTGCAGGTTATTACACTATTCAATATCCATACAGCCCAACATGCTTTTCTTCTGCAAGAAATCCCTCCACTATTGATTTGGTCTTAACTGATTCATGTCAACTTTGTAGCCAACTGGTTACCCATGCTGACTTCGGTTCTGATCACCTTCCAGTAACTTTTGAAATATCCCAAGAAATAATTTGTAATCCCAACAGCTCTACTTTCAATTACCATAGAGCTGATTGGGAGCAGTATCGAACATTTATGGAATATAACTTCGATCCAAACATTCCTTTGCAAACCAAAGATGAAATTAATTATGCTCTTGAGTCTCTGACTACTTCTATAGTTGAAGCAAGAGCTGACTCAGTACCAAAATGCGAGGTTAAATTCGATTCAATTATAATAGACGATGATCTTCAGCTCTTGATCCGTCTTAAAAATGTCCGTAGGAGACAATATCAAAGAACACGCGATCCTGCCATGAAAGTTATCTGGCGAGATTTGCAAAAACAAATTAAAAAGCGATTCTCTGCCCTGAGGAACAAAACTTTTGAAAATAATATTTCTAAATTAGACCCGAGTTCCAAACCCTTTTGGAAACTCACAAAAATTTTGAAAAAACCTCAAAAGCCAATTCCAGCGCTTAAAGAAGGTGGTAAAATTTTGATCACAAATTTGGAAAAAGCTCAGAAACTTGCTAAGCAATTCGAGAGTTCCCATAATTTCACTTTGGGTCTTACTAGTCCTATTGAGAATCAGGTTGCTCGGGATTTTCGGAATATTTTCTCTCGGGAAAATATGTTTGATGATTCCTGGGGGACTGATTTGGACGAAGTAAGGTCTATAACTAAAAAATTTCAAAATATGAAAGCTCCAGGTGATGATGGAATTTTCTATATCCTCATCAAAAAACTCCCAGAGAGTACCTTGTCTTTCTTGGTAAAATTATTTAACAGATGTTTCCATTTGGCATACTTTCCTGATAAATGGAAAAATGCAAAAGTTGTTCCAATTTTGAAGCCGGATAAAAATCCAGCTGAAGCTTCTAGCTACCGTCCAATAAGTTTGCTTTCTTCAATAAGTAAACTTTTTGAAAAGATAATTTTGAATAGAATGATGCTTCACATCAATACGAACTCAATTTTTGCAGATGAGCAGTTTGGATTTCGCCATGGGCATTCAACTACTCATCAACTCTTGAGAGTTACCAATTTAATTCGTTCAAACAAATCTGAAGGCCACTCAACTGGCGTTGCTCTTCTAGACATAGAAAAAGCATTCGACAGTGTTTGGCATGAAGGTTTGATTGCTAAATTGAAAAAGTTTAATTTTCCACTTTATATTATGAAATTAGTTCAAAATTATTTAACTGACAGAACTCTTCAAGTAAATTATCAAAATTCCAAATCTAATCGACTACCTGTTAGGGCAGGAGTTCCTCAGGGTAGCATTCTTGGGCCTATATTGTATAACATTTTCACTTCGGACCTCCCTGATTTGCCTCAGGGTTGCCACAAATCTTTGTTCGCTGATGACACAGGCATTTCCGCTAAAGGAAGAAGTCTTCGTGTTATTTGCAGCAGACTGCAGAAAAGTTTAGATATTTTCTCTTCTTATTTACAAAAATGGAAGATTTCTCCCAACGCTTCCAAAACTCAACTTATAATATTTCCACATAAGCCTAGAGCTTCGTTTTTGAAACCTAGTAGTAGTCACATAGTCACTATGAACGGAGTTCCAATTTCCTGGTCAAACCAAGTGAAATATCTTGGATTAATACTTGACCAAAAATTAACTTTTAAAGATCACATTGAGGGCATTCAAGCCAAATGTAACAAATATATAAAATGTTTGTATCCTCTTATAAACAGGAAATCCAAACTTTGCCTGACGAATAAACTTCTAATATTTAAACAAGTTTTTAGACCGGCCATGCTTTACGCTGTGCCAATATGGTCTAGTTGCTGCACTACCAGGAAAAAAGCACTTCAAAGGATTCAGAACAAAATTCTGAAAATGATTTTGAAGTTGCCTCCCTGGTACAGTACAACCGAAGTACATAGAATTTCGAATGTTGAGACTTTAGCACAAATGTCCAACAAAATAATTAATAATTTCAGGCAAAAATCGTTGCAATCCTCAATTGCAGCGATTAATTCCCTTTATACTTAGATAAGATTTAGTTTTAGTTTTTAGTTTTAAGATATCAATTGTTATACTGACATGCAGGTTAAAAACCTGTTTAAAATACTGAATTGCCAAGACATGAACAATGTAAAAACACTTAGATATATATCATAACAATTAAGGCTGGTACGTTACTGCAGTAACTGGAGCACCTAGGTTAAAATGAAATGTAATTTATTTTGAATTTAGAACAAATAAAGAGTTAAAAAAAAAAAAAAAAAAAAAAAAAAAAAAAAAAAAAAAAAATACGAAACTAACGATTTTAAATTGGCTCACCACTTTAGTAGCCTATTGGTCCCAAGCAAACGATTAACGTACCCTATTCTAGTTGAAATTCTATTACTACACTATGTTTGTTTTGATTCGCTATGAAAGTTTGACAGATAACATCAGGGGTGTGTGGATTCATGCAGAACATGCAGGGGTGAGTGAAATAGCTTGGGACTGCTTGGGACCGTTGTTCTGGTACTGAGTGAGCCAAAAATAATAATGATTTTTTTCGGGACCCAGTGGTCTTAGAGTTACCTCTATGGTGGTACTGTGTTCTTTTTTGCAGTACAGGCAACAACGAGGCACTTCGGCAGTTTGCTGTTTTGTGGTTGTAGCGCAGGCAGTTTAGACAAAGAAAAACTTTTCTGTAGAATAGTTCCACCTTGATGGAGCAGCTGTATAGTTTTACGAGCTCTGGTAACTTATTCGACCGGAACGTGACACTGACGCGAGTTGAGGGATTTTTTGCGTTGTTAACAAAGCGTTGGAAGCGATAAACGTCCGTAATCGGCACCAAGCTGTGTATGTCTTGTATGATTTCTTCGGTCGTCATATCAGTCGGGATCCCGGAGATAACTCCAGTTACTGATATCAAGTGCTTGGCTACATAAGCTTTAAATCCGTATCCACTACGCTGTTTAGTACAAGTCTGTTCGCCGCTGTGAAGTTATTGAGATATACTAATACCTTCCTTTTTCCTGCGTTTTTGATTTCCGTGACGTGAGAGGAGGTTCCGAATATTCTTCGTAGCATTCTTCCAACTGATATCTTATTGATGCTTTTTTGTTGATCTGCATCGGTGAGGTCCACATAGACGCGGAAGGATCCGCCATCTTTGTCAGTGTAGTAGTAGTCCTGCTTGGGGTTTTCCTTTCCTTTTGGCGGGTTGGGTTCTGTCAGTGTAGATCCTTGTTCCGTAGTTTTCGATGGTCCAGGTGTTGTCCGAATTCCGGGTGGGGGCGTTGGGGGTTTAGGTTCTTGTAGATCATCCACGTCCATGATGTTTGTTCTTCTTCCTCATAACAAAATGGCCGATACCAAGTGAGCGACTTTTTCGCTGTAACTCAATTTCAAAGTTATTTAGTGGAGGCGAACCAGCCCAAGGCTGAAAGCCTCCCTAATAAAGATACAAAATAATAATAATAATTCAAAGTTATTTGTTCAGTATTTATATTTTTCGGTGATTGATAGACTAATTTCCGTAGTTTTTAGCTATTTTCAAATATAAATATTGAAATAAACTTCCACTTTCACTGAAAACAAATTCGTAACGATAACCAAAATCGACTGGTCTAGCCGATGGCGCGCGCGAGAATGTGCTATTTCTATGGGCTGTTGGCTATGAGTAAGCTCATCAAACGCTAAGACCAATCCAAACAAAACAAACACACTAAACTGAAAATGGCCAAAACCAACTGTAGACATTCCCACCTCTAACGACCTTGGTTGCATTCCGCAATTGTCAAATCGTATCTCATTTCCATAAACCAATCTTTTCCTTTCCAGAATCCGACAGTTGAATCGACTAAGCGCAACATCTGCATGCGCGGCTTAGCAAACGCAACTCTCAAAGAGAAATCAACTGCTACCGTTTAAGCACTAAATTTTCCACGCTGCAATGGATCATTTTAGATGGCTGAGTTTTGAACCCACCACAGCTTTCATTTGGCGCTACTGTATACGGACGAACCAATGTAAAATACTGTGGTAGCCACAGTACGGTGCTGTCAAAACCTCAGCATCTTCAATGATCCATTATTAATATAATATCTACATATGGATATGTAACTACTACTACAGCAACAACAACTACTACTACAGCTAGTGACAGAGACGCGTACACACACACACACACACATACTTACTACCAAACACCCCTCACACACCCACACACTACACCCGCATGTGTGTGTGTGTGTGGAGAGCCGGTGGAGGTGGGCAAAGCAAAATTGTGCAAGAAAAATTTTACCGCTAGAGAGGCAACAAAATTTATTAGGAATTTACTGATAAACTATTTTTTGTCGTAGATGTTAAGCACCAACAAAATTATGAATAAAACCAATTTAGGAACAACCGCAATCCGCAATGGTTTGGCTTAAAAGAAGAAGAAGAAAAACAAACAGCTGCGGAAGCAGGGCGATTGGAAAGTATTTTGCGTGCATTATCAACTGAAAACGAAATTCTATAGCTCCGTGTGGACCTAGAAGAGTTCCACACGCAAACACGATACATGGTGTCTTTAAATTATTTGCAGTAATTTGAGGAACAGAGATAGTTATATATTGAAGTAAACAAATTGACGCAGCATGAGCAGTTTAGTGGATTTAAATGTAAACAAACTCTTATATTATCGACCGAAACCAGCATAAACAAGTAACAAATGGACAATGTTCAATCTTATCCAATCGCTTCAAGGTAAAACAAAACAAAACAAACAAAACTAGGGATGAACCTTTGCTAATATTTGTGCTAGGACGCTAAACAGTAAACAGCAACAATAACAACACACGCTATTTATTAAATTATTGCTTATTTTAAAAACTGAAAATAAAACAACCAACCAAGGTTAATAGAAGAAGAAAAAAGAAGAACTAAAACATCCACCGCACGCACGCATAATCCATATGGGCTATAACAAGATCACTTCAAACGTTGCAAACTAAAATATAAAATCTTCGCGCGAATAGCAAAATAGAAGAAGGTGCAGCGAAACAAGTTTTACTTTCCATTTTGTTCCATTCTTTCGGTTCGTATATATTTACGGTTGGGTTTCGGGAAACGAGTGATTTTCTTCTGTTTTTAGTTTAATTTTTATAATTGCACGTGTAATCAAAAAAAGTGTTTTTGTTCCTTTCTTAGGTAAAATTGAAGAAAAAAAAACGAATAAATGTGGACGCTAAAAGAGAATACCTTTTCCAAAGTTATTTTAAATTTATTCATCAATAAAAAAAAACAACCACAAGATATCATTTCCATCCCCTTTTGATTTTTTTTTGCAAGAATATTATATTTTTTTATCGCATTAACCCGCGCCGCGCAGTGATAGAATAAAGTAAGCAAAGTTTGAAACACACACACACACACAACAAATACAAATTGCAGTGAAAAGCAGAAAACCTCTCACACGTCGTCATCGTTGCAATACTATGGCTTAAACTTCAGGATCGCGAAAAAGAAGCAGAAAGGGAAAAAAAAAGAAGTGCAGAGAATGTTTAAGCGTTTCCACGACCACGTTGCTGGGTTTCATTGTGATTTTAAAAACCAGACCAGAAAAATTGCGCTGGAAACTGCGGGAAGAGAAATAGAGGCATGAAGGATTATAATCGACAGAAACTGCAGGCAACAACATATACCTAATAATAAAACAAAATAGAGAAGAGAAGCTAAAACAAAAATCATTGGACAGCTTGAAATGAGTCGTTTGTGGAGTTTTGCTATTTGCACAATGATGACAGCCCCTGCCTTAAGGTTATAGCAGACAGAGTTTCGAAGAAACTTGCTCAACTTTTTGGCTCAGCTCTGGTACCAACAATCAATACGAAACTAACGATTTAAAATTGGCTCACTACTTGCAAAGCAAATCGATTAACGTACCCCATTCTAGTCGAAATTCTAGTACTACGCAATGTTTGTTTTGATTCGCTATGAAAGTTTGACAGATAAAATGAGGGGTTAGTGGATTTTCCTATGTTTTGAGGGGTGAATCGATTAGCTTGGGACCGAAGAGAGTACCAGAGCTGAGCCAAAAAGTTTAGCTCGTTATTTCGGGACCTTCTAGTCTTAGAGTTACCTCTATGCTGGTACTCTCTTCGGTCCCAAGCTTATCAATTCACCCCTCGAAACATAAGAAAATCCACTAACCCCTCATTTTATCTGTCAAACTTTCATAGCGAATCAAAACAAACATAGTGTAGTACTGGAATTTCTACTAGAATGGGGTACGTTAGTCGTATGGCAGTGTGGTTTTCAAGTTTTCGAGAAGAACTCAGCCACGGTTGTCAACATTTAACTTCTTGTCTGTCAGAAATAACCACGCTCGGATAGCAGGGTTAATCGATAACTTTCCATTTGTCAAATTTTAACCAAAAGTTAAAATAATCCACCAAATGGTTCAGAGCCGAAACTAACGATTTTAAATTGGCTCACTACTTGACTAGCCTATTGGTCCCAAGCAAACGATTAACGTACCCCATTCTAGTCGAAATTCTACTACTACACTATTTTTGTTTTGATTCGCTATGAAAGTTTGACAGATAAAATGAGCGGTTCGTGGATTTTCCTATGTTTCGAGGGGTGCATCGATTAGCTTGGGACCGAAGAGAGTACCTACGGCGCTTCTATATCTGTCGCTTGGATTCTGGCAAAGTTGCCAGTCTTCTTGATTTGTTGTCTTCGGTTGGGCCCAATCTTATACCCCGTTCACATTACAGCGTATATCACGTGATATACGCTGTCTTGCAATGAGCACTCATACATCTAGTTTACACTGGAAATCCTATGTATGAGTGCTCATTGCAAGACAGCCTATATTACGTGATATAGGCTGTAATGTGAAAGGGGTATTAGATCCATAGGCCAATATTAGAGCAAGTTTGAAAGAATAAAACATAAATTCAAAACATAATAAAACTTGAAATAAAGAGTTAAACTACTAACGAAGTGATATACTATATCTGATACTAAATTTTCGGACTCGAACACGCTGCTATAACAACGACCGAAGCTGCCAAACCATAGAGGTAACTCTAAGACTAGAAGGTCCCGAAATAACGTGCTCAACTTTTTGGCTCAGCTCTGGTACTCTCTTCGGTCTCAAGCTAATCGATTCACCCCTCGAAAAACCAATAACCCCTCATTTTATCTGTCAAACTTTCATAGCGAATCAAAACAAACATTGCGTAGTACTAGAATTTCGACTAGAATGGAGTACGTTAATCGTTTGCTTGGGACCAATAGGCTAGTCAAGTAGTGAGCCAATTTAAAACCGTTAGTTTCGTATTGATTGTTGGCCAAACCCAGTACGCCAACATGTAATACCTCTTCTCTCTCTGTTGGGTCATCCCTGCCCTGGGTGGGTGGAACTTCTACACCTGCCCTTGGTGGGGCCCTGTCTCATTCAGCATACAACCAACAATCAATACGAAACTAACGATTTTAAATTGGCTCACCACTTTAGTAGCCTATTGGTCCCAAGCAAACGATTAACGTACCCTATTCTAGTTGAAATTCTATTACTACACTATGTTTGTTTTGATTCGCTAGGAAAGTTTGACAGATAACATCAGGGGTGTGTGGATTCATGCAGAACATGCAGGGGTGAGTGAAATAGCTTGGGACTGCTTGGGACCGTTGTTCTGGTACTGAGTGAGCCAAAAATAATAATGATTTTCTTCGGGACCCAGTGGTCTTAGAGTTACCTCTATGATACAACATCAATCTGTCAGCTGGCTCCAACCATCACGATGGATCGGACACCTACGATATAGATCTACCCGTCAACCAGAGTGGCAGTCACCGTCGCGATGACACTAGCTCCACAGCACAGCGCGCTCGTACCCCACTCCTGCCTTCCCTAATAAAAAATAACCATAAACGAACGATAACCCAAATAATTGAACTTTTCCACTAATGGTTTGGAAGATACCCAGAACACGTCGTTAAGAAAAATAACCATAACAATTTTATTAGGGTTGCCTAAGCCAGTAAACTTCATCCTGCAGTGGAACATTAACGGGTTCTTGAACCACATTGGTAATCTAGAGCTTCTTTGCCACGAAGATCCCCCCTGGGTCATCGCGCTCCAGGAAACTAACAAAGCGACAACAGACCAAATGAACCGCTCCCTAGGCGGTAAGTATACGTGGGCAGCAAAACGGGGAAACAACTTCCGGCACTCCGTGGCCATCGCGGTTTTGAAGACGATACCTTTCCAGGTTGTCGATATGGACTCCGAGCTTCCCATACTTGGTGTCCAGCTGGCGGCACCGGCGAACATCTCCGTCGCATGTGCATACCTGCCTGGGGATCTGAACGGGCACCACACAAGCTGGGGCTGCCCCCGCTCCGACCCTCGAGGTGTTACCCTGGTCGATATTTTCGAGAAGGAAGACATGGTGATCCTGAATGACGGTATGCCCACGTACTTTAACGGGCGGCATACTTCTGCCATAGACGTCTCTGCTGTCAGCCGCTGCTTTGCCGGAAAAACTCAGTGGAGCGCGAGCACGGATCTCTATGGTAGTGACCACTACCCCATCAAAGTTCATCTTTCGACCGTCATCTTCCCCCGATGACAACATGGAGGCCCCGATGGCGCTATGAACAAGCGGACTGGGATAGCTATGGTGAAGCCGAACAACATTGAAGACTTTTCAGAAGTGGTATACGAAGCAGGAACAGCAACCATCCCAAAGACCAGCAGCGTTCCGGGGCGAAAAGCGCTACGCTGGTGGAATGAAGATACGAGGAAAGCCGTTAAAGCCCGGCGTAAAGCACTTCGCCGTGTAAAGCGCCTTCCTATCGGACATCCCGACCGCGAGGACGCTCTCCGTCACTACCATGAGTCGCACAATCAATGGCGGCAAGAAATCCGTGTCGCCAAGCGAACCAGCTGGATGGACTTTCTGGAAGGAATGAATTCGTCACAGTCTTCGGCTGACTTATGGAGGCAAGTCAACGCCTTCAGTGGGAAACGGCGCATGACACCGCTCTACGTACAGATTAACGGTGAAGCTGTTTCTGACCCTGCAATTGTAGCGGACGAACTCGGCTCGTACTTTGCCGATCTCGCAGCCATCGAGAAGTACGAAGACGAATTCAAGCGGAAAGCTAAGCCTTCGACGTCATCCATTGCAAGTTTTTCTGTTTCTTCTGACGCTGGAAACTCGGACATCAACCAGGCATTCTGCTGGCAGGAATTGCAGCATGCCCTCCGCTGCAGCAACGGAAAGTCGGCGGGTCCCGACGAAATCGGGTACCCTCTACTCAAGAGGTTAACAACGCCAGGCCAGCTACGGATGCTGGAGCTTTTCAACAAGCTCTGGCTCACCAACTCGTATCCAGCGTCGTGGAAAGAGAGCTTAGTCATTTCCCATCCCAAAAGCCAATGAAACAACCCGTTAAGCTAGCAAGTTCCGACCAATAGCCTAGACATGCTGTATGGCCAAGGTCCTGGAGCGAATGGTCAACAGGAGGCTAAAGCATTTCCTTGAAGCCGAAAACCTTCTAGACCATCGACAGCACGCCTTCCGTCAAGGGTACGGAACGTCAACTTATTTTGCAACATTAGGGGAGGTCCTCAAGAGTGCCAACGTCTCGTTGGATATATCGAAGGTCTTCAACAGGACGTGGACGCCCCTCGTCTTAGAGCAGCTTGTCAACTGGGGGCTGTGTGGACCCATTGTCCACTTCATCAAAAATTTCCTGACCGATCGCTCTTTCAGAGTCGCAGTGGGCAACACGAGGTCCCAGCTTTTCAGAGAAGAGACGGGCGTCCCACAAGGTTCAGTTATTGCCGTTACCCTCTTCCTTGTGGCCATGAACGGAGCTTTCGGAGGACTGCCGAAAAATGTTTACATTTTCGTGTATGCAGACGATGTACTTATCGTAACTACCGGCCCAACAGTAGCACGCAACAGGATCAAGGCCCAGGCAGCAGTCTCCGCTGTAGCCAGGTGGGCCAGCGCGGTAGGTTTCCAGCTTTCGGCCACCAAAAGCGTCAGATGCCACGTGTGTCCATCCCGGCACCGTATCAACGGGCCACCTATTAAAGTTGAAAGCCAGCCCACACCACTGAAGAAGACGGTCCGTATTCTGGGGGTACTTGTTGACCGGTCCCTCAATTTCGAGCAGCACTTTAAGGCGATCAAGAACGAGTGCCGCAGTAGGATCAACTTGATCCGCACTATCTCTCGCCCCCACCGGTCTATCAATCGCGACACTCGTTTCCGGGTTGCAAGAGCCATCATCGATAGTCGCCTACTGTACGGTCTTGAGATGACGTGCATCGCCACCGAAAAGCTCGTGCAGATACTAGCACCAACTTTTAACACCTACGTTCGGATTGTCTCCGGTCTTCTTCCGTCAACGCCCGCCGATGCCGCATGCATCGAAGCGGGTATTCTGCCCTTCCGCCATCGTATAACCGCTGCAATTGCAACGAAAGCCGCTGCCTTTACCGCAATGACCTCCGGAAATTACAGGATCTTTCTCCTCGATGAGGGGAACAGACTCCTCCGCGTGACTGCCAATGCGGAGCTCCCCCCCAGTGGCCAAGGTCCACTGGTACGGAGACAAAAGTTGGCGCATACTTCCACCAAAAATCGAGAGTCGGATAAAAAGTAGGTTCAAGGCTGGAGATAACTCTGCAGCGCTGAAGAGAACAATATCCGAACTGCTAGGCTCGGACTACCCAACCCATGCCCACATATACACAGACGGATCGCTTTCCCAAGCCGGTGTTGGAATTGGAGTAGCCGGAATTTCAGCACCGATGAGTAGCAGCCTACCGCCACAATGCTCGGTTTTCTCCGCCGAAGCTGCGGCCATCTTTGTTGCCGTTACAACACCCTCTGACCGGCCCATACTGGTGCTATCCGATTCGTATAGTGTGATACAAGCCCTTACATCGGAGACCATGACTCACCCCTGGATACAGGATATTGTGGAGGCCACACCTCCGAACACGGTGTTTTCCTGGATCCCTGGGCACTGCGGTATCCCAGGAAACAGCGAAGCCGATAGCCTAGCAGGGTCTGGACCAGCTAGCCCCCGTTACACCGACGAAGTGCCACTACAGGACATAAAGCGATGGATTGTCAGCAAAATGTGGGAAGTAGAGTGGTGCCAATCCCAATCCCTCTTCATCCGAAGAATCAAAGGAACGACGAGCAAGTGGACGGATATGTCGAAACTACGGGACCAGAAGGTGGTTTCTCGTCTTAGGACAGGTCATACAAGGATCTCACATAGTTTTGGTGGGACGCAGTTCCACAGAATGTGCTACGTTTGCGGAACCACAGCATCGGTGGAACACATTCTATGCCTGTGTCCGCAATATCAATATCTACGGGAGCAGTACGCACTTCCCAACAGCATTAGGGACATACTGGGCGACGAACCTTCCATTTTAACGAAAGTTATTTATTTCCTCAAGGACGCTGGGTTGTACAACAACATTTAGGTCCTTTTAACTTTCTTTTGGCTGACGGTACATCTCTGCCGGACGGGGGATTACCCCTCCTACGGTGGAGCTCCGATCTCTTTCAAAACCCTACCTAACTTTGATGTACCAGATTGTTTTTTTTTCTCGTTGCCTGTATTGTTAGTCTTTTTACTGGAATCTGTTTTAATTGCTTCTATTTGAGTACATGTGAATTGTAAGCCAACTCCGTAACAAAATTTGCTGGCAGAACCCCCCTCTGGGGCCTCCCATTTTATAGAGATGAACTAGCCAACGACTAAAAATCTCTCTAATAAAGTTTTAAAAAAAATTGATAGTTTCGTATTGATTGTTGGTACCGCTGCGCTTGAGTGAAGGTGGAAGCAACGCATAGAAAAATGAGCAAATACACAAACCCTTCGTCTGAGGATGTAATCTTTGCTATCAAATTCATTCGAAGGATTTACCTTTGAGCGGTAGATGACGCGATTGTACCTGTCTCATAGCGTTCGTATGAGAAAATGGAAGAGTTGCCAGTCTTCTTGGTTTGTTGTCTTCGGTCCAACGCTAAAAATCTACTATTAATCAATTTTACCTATTCAGCTTTCCATGCTCGGTAATGGCGGCCTGTTTGTATGAATAAATGTATCCTTCACTGTGCTTTTTGACACTATCTGGATGTTCGAATTTCAACCCCTTCCCTTTCCCTTTCCCAGGAACAGAAGAAAATGGAACAACATACGCCCACACACTTTCATCTCGATTTTTAAATCAAGATTATTTAAAATAGTTCCAGTGTACCAAAATTGATGAAATTTAGGGTTTGGGTTCCATTTTTAATGCAGATTACGAATATGCATTTACCTCAATACCCTTAAAGAACCCAATTTTTACTGTTTTCCATCTAACCAATTACTGGGTTTTCATAAATGCACTGTATTTTCAGTAAATATAATTTTGCTAAACCATTTTCAGCTAACCGTTTTGCTGGAAGCGAGGCTGGAAGTTGATTTCAGAATTTAGATGGATGGTATTGCGCGAGACCCCTCGTATTTTCGTTAAAATTCGTCATAAATCTGACGGAGATTGTCTGATGGGCGCTGACATTTTCCGCCATCAATTCAACGGGTTCCACATTTTTTGCACCGGGTCATACACGACGGTTCTCGCTTGCGCCCGAGTGAGACAACCGTATGTGACTGCACGATGGTGGCTGGCGGCTTTCCAATATGCATTCCATGTGCTGGACAAAGACCGACATCGAAAACCATCATCACCATCATCATCACTTCTTTGAATCAGAAATTGCTACGGCGGGTACTGCGGCGCTCAGTAGTGTTGGTGCAGTCTTTAGTGAGGTGTCACTTGATTGAATGCGGATATTCTTTCTCCTCCGTTCGTTCGGTTATTCGGTGCGTTTTTATTGTGTTGCTTTTGGCTGGTCGACGACGACGACGATTTTTGGGTGCGTGATTTTGATTATTGTTCCGGAAGGAGACCCCCGATTTTCCAAGTTCAGTAAGTTCCCCACGGGAAGTTTGGCGAACGACGCGAGTGTGTTGGAATTTGCGTTCCGCGGTGCGGTTTCCGTTAATCTACCCATCCTCCAATCTTCCCAATTTCGGTTTTCGATTCGGCTCTGACGGGCGGACGTACGAACGAACGTCTGTGACCTGACCGTGTGGAGACGACGGACGACGACGGAGTGCCACAGATTTCGGTTCCACGTTGCCCTCGCGCTGGAAAGTGATTCCTTTTTGGTTATTTCGGTTTTTTTGATTGTCGAGAAAAAAGAAAATCAGTGCCCAAGCAGCAGGAGTGTGAAAAGTGCAACGTGAATAATTTCTGCAAGGTAGAGGAAGCGATTTCTCTGGGTGGAAAGAAGATAGCGAAAAGTGAAAAGTGCGTGCCTGTGTCCAGTGAGCGTGAGTGGAACAAGAAGTAACTGGAAAACGCGCTCGGACGGGGATTTACAACCTGACGACGACCGGAGCCGAAACTGGTCCAGGAATTTCAACCTCAAGTCGCAGCTCTCGAACTGGATTAAAACGGTGTGTAGTCGAATTTTGTCTTCTTTATTTTCATGGCAGCGAATGGAAGCGCATGTTTTATGGTTTTTTAAAATTCCAAGAAATAGGCAAAGGAATTTTGCTGTGCAGAAATTCCGAGATTTCGGATTCCGCTGGTTGTTCCAATGGATCCAATCGACGTCATACACAGGTGGTGGTGGCGGCTGATGGTGACGGCGATCGTTCGGACAAGCGATGATAAAAGTAATGATGATGAGCCGTCGATTTTGGAGTCAGCGGAAAATTTCTTCTGCGATAAAAAGGGATAACGATATCGAGTCGAGGAAGAAAAGAGACGGCGGGCCTCTCTCAAACAAACGTAGCGGATCGCTGTTTTCCAATCATCGTCATCATCGTCGCCGCTGCTTGTTGCCTGGTTGCTGCTACTGCTGCTGTGTGTTGAGGATGGCGATGACTGTGGTACTGATTGGTGTCTGGCTGCGTGTTTGTGTTTGTGTTGTGTCTCATCGCAAAATATCTCTTCTTCAGGCCGCCGCCAGCACAGGTTCGACGTCGTTTCCTTTTGTTTGTTTGGTGGGTTCTTGGTGTGTGCGTGAGATTTTGGTAGTTTACCCGAGTCAGTCAGTCGACGATGGAGTGATTGCAGCAGGGCGACCGTCGTGATGATGCTACCGGAGTCTCTTGAGCGCGGCACCCGTTGTTGAGGATTTTTTTGTGGGAAAAGTGGATCAAGGAATTGCAAAATTTAAGATCGCAAGAGCCAACATATCTAGACCTACATTTGAAAAGGGCGGAATTCCAAAATCATTATATTGCGAAAAGCGCTTCCGAATTGTGATGACTTAATTCCACTTTTTAAACAAACCATTTTGTCGTGAACCGAAATCCGCCAACGCAAACCAACAAAATGAACAGGTAGGGGATGGGCGGCTGGGTTCAATTCCCGTCCGGGTCTATTAATTTTTCGGATTGGAAAATTTCTTGACTACCTTGGCCATAGGGATGGCACGCGAATAGACAGCTCTCAATTAAAGTATGGAGTTGTTAAAGTTGAGAGCAGGCAGAAGCTAATATGCTATAAGACATAAGCTTGAAATGACATGCAGTAGTAATAGAAATGGTTGTTTTAATTGTTATGTCCTGGTACTTCCGGAATACAATGTAACACCTTTATTGGAAGTCTAATTAGGAATGAATCGTCAGGTGACAAATATTTAATTCAAAGCTTACTCTGATCGGATTGCTGGGATCCAACATAGGGGGGAAATGTTGCCGTTAGGACGGATTCTTCTACTCCAGTTGTCATTGGTTCCTGTTCACCTTCGGATTCCTCATTATTGGTACCTTCATTTTCCGACAAGTCATTCGTCAGGTTAGAATCATCTGGATTGTTCGGAAATGGGTCTTCAATCTGCAGCCTTCATGCGGAATTGTAGGATCCTCTTGAGGTGTATATCGTATGTTGGAACCACTATTGGAGTTGTTAGCCCGAAGAATATCGAAAGCGGTGTCGGATGAACTGTTAGGGCTGCTTCGTTTCAGACAGACGATGTTAATTTTTAAGCAACACATTGTAGTTGACGGCTCCTATCTTCTCGATTACGGTTGCTGGTTCCCACTGCCAAGAATTCGCTCGCCGCGCTTTTGGTTGAAAGCGTCAGAATGCTGCAACACCGCACGAGATTGAATGTGGAGCGATACAGACAAGCGCGGAACAGACAAAACTCGGTTTTCTGAAGGAAGAAGCGTCAGCAGGAAGACCGAGATCGCGAGGCGATGGAAAATCTGTACCGCGTATTCGACACACGGAAGTTCTACGAAAAGCTAAATAGTTAGCGCAAAGGCTACGTGCCGCAAGCCGATATGTGCAAGGACTTGGACGGTAACCTTCTCACGAACGAGTGTGAGGTGATTGAGGTGGAAGCAGTACTATGACGAGCACCTCAACGGTGATGCAGCTGAAAACGAAGGTGGCACGGCAACAGACCTTGGAGCACGCGCAGAAGACGACAGGCTACCGGCCCCTGATCTTCAAGAAGTTCAGGAGGAGATCGGTCGGCTGAAGAACAACAAAGCAACTGGTGTAGATCAGCAACCAAGTGAGCTATTAAAATACGGTGGTGAAGCACTGGCTAGAGCGCTGCACTGACTAATTACCAAGATTTGGGAGGAGGAGATATTATCGGAGGAGTCGATGGAATACATCGTATGCCCAATCTACAAAAAGGGCGACAAGTTGGATTGATGGATTGGCCTGTCACCATTTGCAAGATAGTTCGTGGGGCAATACCAGGCGGGATTCATGGGTGCCCGCGCTACCACGGACCAAATTTTCGCGATTCGGCAGGTTCTGCAGAAATGCCGCGAATACAACGTGTACAACACATCATTTGTTCATCGATTTCAAATCCGCTTACGACACAATCGATCGAGATCAGCTATGGCAGATTATGCACGAGTACGGATTTCCGGATAAACTGACTCGATTGGTCAAGGCGACGATGGATCGAGTGATGTGCGTTGTTCGAGTATCGGGGACACTCTCGAGTCCCTTTGAATCTCGAAGGGGGCTACGGCAATTCTTTAAACATGCTATTCAACATCGCGTTAGAAGGAGTGATCAGAAGAGCTGGGATAGACACGAGTGGCACGATTTTCAGGAAGTCCATCCAGCTTCTTGGCTTCGCCGATGACATCGACATCATAGCACGGAACTTAGAGACGATGGTGGGAACGTACATCAGACTGAAGGCTGAAGCTAGGCGGATTGGACTTGCCATCAACGCATCAAATACAAAATACATGAAACGAAGAGATTCTAGGGAAGATGTTAGCCTCCCACCCCGAGTTCAGATTGACGGTGACGAAATCGAGATGTTCGATGAGTTCGTGTATTTGGGCTCACTGGTGACCGCCGAAAATGATACCAGCAGAGACATTCAAAGACGCATTATGGCAGGGAATCGTGCCTACTTTGGACTCCGGAGGACGCTCCGGTCGAATAAAATTCGCCGCCGCACGAAGTTGACTGTCTACAAGACGCTGATTAGACCGGTGGTCCTCTACGGCCACGAGACCTGGACTATGCTCGTGGAGATGTTTTCGAACGGAAGGTGTTGCGTACCATCTACGGTGGAGTGCAGATAGATGACGGAACGTGGAGGAGGCGAATGAACCACGAATTGCACCAACTGCTGGGAGAACCATCCATCGTCCACATTGCAAAAATTGGGCGACTACGGTGGGTTGGGCACGTCGTAGGATTGCCGCACGACGGCTCAGTGGAAATGGTTCTAGAAAGCGACCCAACAGGAACAAGAAGAAGAGGCGCACAGCGGGCAAGGTGGATCGACCAAGTAGAAGGCGACCTGCGGACCCTTCGCGACTACGAGGCTGGCGAAGTGTGGCCATGGATCGAGTAGAGTGGAGACGACTTCTTCGGACAGCAGAGGACAACAAGACTTTAGCCTGATTGGTATGGTAAGTATGACGCTCGATCATGGATATGTCCGACTTGAGATTAACGAGCCGTTGATAGTCGTCGATCAGATTTTGCAGAGTAACGGGACAGCTTCGATCCGGGAGAGCAGCCTGGCTCGTATGTTCGCGTAACAATGGCTTTTGAGACCGCAGACGAACACCAAGCATTCGAATCGATCAATCTTTACGTTCTTGCAATCGAAATCCACGCAAGCACGGTTGACTTTAGCTCCGAAAACTCACTGATATTCGTTGCCAAGGCCTCGAGTGTTTGCTCCGGGCTACGAACGGTTTGAGCTGGTTCCGCTAGCTTCTGTAGGAGCGTCGCCATCTGGGGAATTGCTTCCTGAAGATCTACCATCGCTTCTGGTTATTGAATCCTCTTCGCCAATTGTTATGTCCGGTACTTCCGGAATAAAATGATCTTGAGTGGTTGTAACAAGTCTATCTTTATTGGAAGTCTAATTCAAAGGTTACACTGGTTGGATTGCGTGTCCAATGATTGCTGGGATCGAACATTAATCAATAAAACAGTTTTAGTTGTCGCGGATTAATATTTGATGTCGCGGATTTATTTTGAGAAATCGTGGATTTCGTGGATCAGATTTTGAAAACTGTGTAACAGTTTTGTATTTCCTACTAGGAATGCTTTTGAGAAACATTTTCGATTTCGTAATGTGACCGAGTCCTACGTCAAAAAACCAAAAATCAGTCTGAACTTGAAACCAGATTCGCAGTCAGAGTTCCATCCGAAGTGACGAGTCCATGTCACTCAAAAAATCGAAGAGGAATTGGACAGACTTCAGCGTTTGGACCTCATATCCACCTATCGTTATGCTCATGAAGCCTAAGGGCAAGGTGGGCGTTAGCGCCGATTACGGAACCGGTCTCAATGCGGCATTTTGAGATGCACCAGTTGAAGAAGAACGTTCATCTGGAACCAGGAATGGTAGCATTCGTCTTCGGATATCAAGCGTGTCCTGCCAGCAAATCTGCTTCTCACCCAGTAAAATCTGGAGTACGAGATAATCGTAGCTGGTGCCGCATCCAAGACTGACAGTGGAGCAGTTTAGTTTTTTTTAACAGCACTTCGAACGTTATAAATCAACCCTTTCCGCCGTTCTAGGTGGAGAATCATCCGACAGGAAGACGTTCCATGAGGCTGCTTTGGATCTTCTAGGTCCCACGTACCAGCTTGCCAGTCAGCAGCAGAACCAGTACATTGAAGCTGGATTCTGAGTTTTCACCACATCCACATTAATCAGTCGAAGATCCGTCCCAGTAATGATGAACCTGCAGCAGTAGTGGAACCAGTACGATTGAAAATTCTGGTCCAGGATTTTGATCTTCAGCAATTGCAGTTGTACGATGATGCTTTTGAATCCGTCATTCCTGATCAACAGTCAGCCGTTTCCGTATAGCAGTGTTTCCGAACAACATCCAGTATCCGTTGTAGACGATCGAGTCACTCCGATTTCCAGCAGGGACCATCTTCTTATTTGTCTCCTCTGCAGCAGCAGCTGTTAGCACCAAATCAACTGCCAGCGATGAAGGAACCGATGCTTCCGGTCAAATTTATTATTGAACTCTGAACGTAACCTAATTTCATAGCAAAGCAACCGCAAGTTGATTTCCACACCAACGCCTACAACCGCCAACGAGACACGTACTCAGCCGCTCTCTCAGGTTATCGTTATCAGTGTACACACATTTTTTCTCAATTTGTGTCACCCCGCCGTCGTTGGCCACTGCCGCCACCGCTCCAACTTGAGTAGATTAGAATCCACAATCGAGTATATACCCATATCTTGATAAAGTGTGCGCCCAGAGTGTGTACAAACGGCACACATAACTATGGAGTAAATGGTGATTGCAAAAAAGAAAACTGAAATGAATAGCTGGACCCGAACCGCTGCGACCCTCTGCTAACGAGTTTCGAGCAAACATTTCCACCGCAGTAAATTGGAACCGAGGGTTGAATGTAAACACGGCAAGCGGCGAGCTTATCACCATCATCATCGTCCCCGGGTGTAGATAATTACCCGCCCGCCGCAATCATCGTCGTCAGTGGCAATTGCTCTGGAAGAAGATTGGATTCTCGGCCCGTAGATTCCTACTCGGATATTCATCAACTTATAAATAGTGCAACATTATCTGGCACCTGTTGCGGGTCAAGGTTCGATAACGAGCCCGTCTCTGCGATCGTCATTGAATTGGTTGGCCTATGGGAATATCTCTTTAAACATTCCACTGGCCTAGCAGAGGAGAGCGAAACGATCGTTTGCGATTATCGGCTGTATGTACGAACACCAATCTGCAAACAACTTTCACCACCCTGCTCGTGAGGCAAGCGAGCAGATCTTGGCGGCGGCTGATCGATCGGAGGTGGTATGTCTGTAGGATGAATGTGGGCATGTAGCCACATGATATGCACCATCATCGCCACTCGTTAGTTTGTGAATGTGGTCGTCGTCCAATGTGTTCGTAAACCTTTCTATTTGTTCTCCACCGGAGGGTCGGTGCTTGGAGGGAAACGGATTAATGGGCTACTTCCGTCCCTTGAGGTGTTATTGATTAATCCGCGCAGGTTATCTGGGTGCGGCTCGGTTTCAATCCGGCGGAACGAAATTCGAGACAACAGTTCCACTTAACAATAACAAACAATTTACATTTAGATTTTGGCTATCAAACAAATGCTTCCCCTGGCAATTACTGGAATCCTGAGTCGAATCTAGGTTCTTCTTCTTCTTCGAGGCTTTTTCGCTTCTTTTGCCAGTGTTTTGCCGGCTCTAAACTTAGTGTTTTTGATGCATTCTGAGCTTTCCCAAAGTTCCCTTGAATTCTTTAAAAGGTCTTTCTAATTCTCCTGGAACTTATTAGAACTTCTCCGAATATCACCAAAGCTCACTAAACTTCTACAAAGTTTCTACTTTGAGCTTCTCTAACGTTATTTTAAATACCCTAAGCGTACCAAAGTTCTTTTGATGTGTTTCTCTAAAATTCCTTGCCATTATTCAAATAAGTAAAACTTCGTTGAATTTTCCCAATGTTTTAGCAACTCATTTCTCTGAAGTTTCCTTAATATACTTCTCCAAAGTTCTTCAAAATGCCCTGAACTTTTTCAAAAGTTCCTTGAATCTCTATTCCCTGAACATAGCTTTCGTAGCTTACTGTACTTCTCAAAATGTCCTTCTCTAAATTTCACTGAACCTCTCCACTTCTTTTTTGGCTTCTTTTCAACTTAGTGTTCTTTGAGTACTTCCACAATTATTACTTGAGAGCTTCCTAAGCCAGTACCATTATTACATTAGTATAATTGTGTGGCAAGTACGATCATACTCTATGCCCAGGGAAGTCAAGAAATGTATCAACCTAAACAATTCCTTGACCGAGATCCGGAATCGAACCCAGCCGCCTCCAGCATCATCTTGCTGTATATTTACGCCTTTACCGACTGAGTTAGGGGCCAGAACCAGTGGCATCGCCTCGACTTCAATCTACCTGTTCAACAACTTTCGAAACGCAAGCAAATAAATCAATATTCGTTCCAATTGATACAAATTAGTGAAACTAGAAGACCCTGAGCTTTTTGAATTTAAACATGATCATAAATAACGTTTCCGAAGTTGTTAGGTAAAAAGTGAGGTTACGCGACGCCACTCCAATATTACCTGAATTATTACAATGTTGCTGGAACGTCTCTAAAGTAGCTCGAAATTTCGGGAGCTTTTCCAAAATTATCTCAATATGCTTTATATTCGGCCGGTAATGGCTCAATTGACACTAATCAGTACCCAATTTAATATTTGCATCAGTCTAATGGTCATGATCTGGAATAAAGGGCGAACACGAAATTATTGCGACACCGAAAATGTCATGCCAATTTTCTTATAATGTTTAGAATCAAATCAAAATTTTAGGTTAGTTTTATACATATATTTACTTCAAAAATCAAAAGAAAAGTTAATCGATGGAGCCTTGAGTGTAAAATTCAACGCATTTTCGCTTGATGCCCTCCATCAAAGTCTTTACAGTGTCATCCGGTACACGAAACGAAAATCAATTATTTAATTCATGTGTTTCACTTATACATTTTTGCCAAAGCATCAGCCTTATACATTCCATAAAACAAACCACATAGGTCCTATTAGAATGCATGAAAGGTATGTGTGACCGCTTATACATTTCATTTGACACATGATCTTTATTAACTTTTTGCAAGGCGTCTGCTTATTAGTTGACTTATACATTTTATGAATAATCAGCAATGGAAATTTGCCAAAAGGTATAAGGAGATTTCTATCGGTGTACCAGTTTCTCAGTTTTTTTTTCCATTTTCTTAACATGTCCTTCTCGTCTTTGACTGTCTTCTTGCTCTTCCGAAGTTCCCGCTTCATTATTGCCCAGTACTGCTCCACCGGGCGCAGGTCTGGACAGTTTGGCAGATTCATGTCCTTTGGAACAAAATGGACAGAATTGGCCTCATAACACTCCAGGACACTTTTAGAATAGTGGCATGATGCCAAATCTGGCTAAAATAACGGAGCATCGTCGTGCTGCTGCAAGAACGGCAAAAGGCGCTTCTCGAGGCACTCAGATTTGTAGATCTCGCCATTTACTGTGCCCTTTGTCACGAAAGGCTCACTCCTCAGTCCACAAGAGCAGATGGCCTGCCAAATGAGATATTTGGACGCGAACTTCGACATTTTCTTCTTCTTAAATTTGTCGTCCACATCGAACTTGCTCTTGCCGGTGAAAAACTCCAACCCCGGAATTTGCTTAAAATCGGCTTTTATATACGTTTCGTCGTCCATCACACAGCAGCCATATTTTGTCAGCATCTTCTCGTAGAGCTTCCGTGCCCGAGTTTTAGCCGTCGATTGTTGCCGCTCATCGCGGTTTGGGAAGTTTTGTACCTTGTATGTATGTAGTCCAGCTCTTTTCTTTGCATTCTGGACGTAGCTCTGCGACATGCCGATCTTTTTAGCCAAATCACGGCTTGAGACGTTGGGATTTGCTTTAATCATCCGCTTCACCTTTCCCTCCGTCTTTTTGTTCTCCGGTCCCGGTTTTCTTCCAGCTCCTTTGCCGTGGTCCAACGTCAACCGCTCCTGGAACCGCTTCAACACTCTGGAGACGGTTGAATGGTGAATGTTCAACATTTTTCCCAACTGCCGGTGCGACAGGTCAGGAAATTCCAGGTGTTTGGAAAGAATTTGTTCTCTCAACTGGCGTTGGTTCACCTCCATTTTCGTTGAATCGAAAAACACGACTTCAAGTTTGACAGCATGTACACAATACACATCAATGAGAAAGTGTGCAAAATTTGGTTGATTTTTACCCAATGGTAAAAAAGTTATGCCCTGTTGAATGTGTCGCAATAATTTCGTGTTCGCCCTTTACTATCTCTATTTAATAATTTGCCGGGCAACATAAACCAAGCATAATCGTAAACGAACAGTAGGAGCTCTCAAATTGGCAGCAGAGCTTCAATAAAGCACTGCACGCAAAAGCTAACCTCTCTTTTTGCCATCCTCTTTTCTTTCCATGGCAATGAAAGAGATAAGAACGAATAAAGACCAAAACAAACCCGGCATAACTGTCAGTATTTGCGGGTGAGAAAGGGAGATGGAGAGATTTAGGTTATGTTCCGTGTTGAGACCCTTGGACATCCCTAGTACACGAAACAGAATCCATCGACCAGCTGAGCTCACTGTTGGCAGACCACCCTGTCTTCAGGCGATGCTAGCGAACAGCGAAAAACGTCATCGGCAGTTTTTAGAATGAGAAGTGAAACAGCGTGTTTTACACACGAAGCATAATTTGTTGTTTTACATAATAAAGTTTATTTTAATTGTATTTATCTCTCACGCATTACATAAATCCGATGATGAGGCGAAGGTCCGCCTACTACTTCGGAAACTAGGACCGTCGGAACATGAACGATACGTAAGCTACATTCTGCCGAAAACTACGAAGGCGGTGAATTTCACGGATACATTGGCGACGCTGAAAAGCTTGTTTGGTACGGTGGAATCGCTCATCATCATCATCGCATTATCGTTGCCTCCAGGTCGTCAAGCAGCCTGGCAAGGATTACAAGACGTACACTTGCCGGTTGAATCGACTTTGCGTCGAGTTCGAGTTAGCGAAAATGAGCGAGGAGCAGTTTAAATGTTTGCTTTTCGTATGCGGTCTGAAATCGGAAGGAGATGGCGAGATTCGGACACGATTGTTGACCCGCATCGAAGAAAACGCAGCAGTCACACTGGAACAAATCTCCGACGAATGTCAACGACTGCTCACGATCAAGCGCGATACAGCCATGATCGAATCGTCAGCAACCATCAAGGAACTCCGGCGTAAGCATAGGGCACTCAGCGTCGAAACCAGGCAAGCCCGATGAAACTGCGGTTCCATGCACTATGCACGGGATTGCACCACCGGCAAGCACAGGTGCAACGAATGCGGCCAGTTTGGCCATCGGGAAAACCAGCAGCTCTTCGAAGCGGAAGAAATTCAAGCCGGTGGCAACGAAGACCGTTCTGGTGAGCAGCGTAAAGAAGCAGCGGAAGTTCGTGACAGTGCAGCTAGGAGGGAAAGCGGTTAATCTTCAGCTCGACACGGCATCCGACATTAGCGTAGTTTTGGAAAGAGATCAGTCAGCCACCGTTGAAGCTAGCAACGATAAATGCGTCTACAGCATCCGGTCATCCACTGAAGCTTGAGTCGGAGTTTTCGTGTGAGGTATCGATATGCAGGGTCACTCGCAACGGTCAATTTTACGTCGTGAAGCAATCGTTGCATCTGTTGGGCATCGATCTTATCGACACATTCAATATGTGGTCGTTCCCAATAGAGCATTTCTGCAACCAAGTCAGCAGTTTTCTGTCAAACATCGACGCCCTCAAGCAAGCGTTTCCCTCGACATTCTCCAACGCACCGGGGTTGTGCATGAAAGCGAAGATTCGGTTCAGCCTGAATGAAGGGCAAACTCCTGTGTTCTAGTCTAGTCTACACGAATGAAGGGCAGACTCCTGTGTTCCGCCCAAAACGGCCAGTCGCCTACGCAATGTACGACACGGTGAATCAAGAGCTGGATCGACTGGAACAAGCAAACATCATTACACCGGTCGAGTACTCCGAGTGGGCTGCACCGATAGTTGTGGTCCGGAAGGCTAGCGGTACCATACGAATCTGCGGTGACTATTCCACCGGGCTGAACGACGCCCTCCAACCGCATCAATATCCGCTTCCTCTCCCACAGGACATCTTTGCAAAGCTGGCCAATTGCAAAATTTTCAGCCAAATCGACCTGTCAGGCGCCTACCTGCAAGTCGAAGTGGACGAAGCCTCAAGAGATCTGCTAACAGTCAACACGCATCGGGGCTTGTATCGCTACTACCGATTGCCGCCAGGAGTGAAAGCATCACCTGGAGCGTTTCAACAACTGGTGGACACCATGCTGATCGGACTCAAGCAAACCTCAGGTTACATCGATGACGTGATTGCAGGAGGAGTGGATGAAGTGGATAACCAACTAAACCTGCAAGCAGTTCTTCAGCGCGTCCAAGAATATGGCTTCACCATCAAGATGGAGAAGTGTTCATTTGGGCAGCCGCAGATAAAGTACCTTGGGCATCTCATCGACGGACGAGGATTGCGACCGGATCCAGCCAAAATCCAAGCCATCCGGGAATTGCCAGCTCCTACGGCTGTGTCCGGCTTTCGCTCAAACCTTGGGGCGATTAGCTATTACGGTAAATTCGTCTCAGGAATGCGGACTTTGCGATATCCTCTCGATGAATTGTTGAAGGCCGGCAAGAAGTTTGAGTGGTCGTAGGAATGCCAAAAATCCTTCGACAAATTCAAGCAACTTTTGTCATCTGATCTCTTGTTGACGCACTACAATCCAGAGCTGCCGATCATTGTTTCGGCTGATGCGTCTTCAGTGGGAGTTGGAGCTACGTTGAGCCACAAGATGCCTGATGCATCCGTCAAGGTCGTGCAGCACGCTTCTCGTGCACTAACACCGACAGAGCAAGGGCCTTGCAATCGTGTTTGCGGTTACCAAGTTCCACGGGATGTTGTACGCTCGCAGCTTTCTTATTCAAACGGATCGCGCTCCTCTTCTCCGCATCTTTGGGTCAATCGTCTGCAGCGGTGGGCATTGCAGCTACTGCTCTACGACTTCAAGATCGAGTACGTCAGCATAGAGAAGTTCGGAAACGCGGACGTTCTTTCCCGACTCATTGCCCACCATGCAAGACCTGATGAAGATTTAGTCGTAGCCAGTGTCATCCTCGAGGAGGACTTGAGGTCAGTAGCGCCCAACTCTATCAGTTTCAGGACAGTACAGCAAGCCACCCAGACTGATCTAGTACTTGGTAAGGTCTACCGGTTCGGGCAGCAGGGCTGGCCGAAGTCCAGATCGGCCATCGCTGATCTAGAACTCCAGAAGTACTACGACCGTCAAGACTCGTCGGTTGTCCAAGGCTGCGTGATGTTCGCAGAACGTCTTGCTATTCCGGCACAATTCCGGGACCACTGCCTCCACCAACTGCATCGAGGTCACCCCGGAGTCCAACGCAGGAAGGCAATAGCTCGTAGCTACGTTTACTGGCCTTCAATCGACGCCGACATCGCAGCATTCGTCAAGACTTGCTGTCAGTGCGCATCCGTCGCGAAAAGTCCTCCGAAAGCTCCATCAAAACCGTAACCGAAGTCACACATTGATTACGAGGGGCCACTCGAAGGTGATCATCTTCTACTAGTCGTCGATTCCTTCTCGAAGTGGATCGAAATCGTGAGAGCCAGGATTGTCATTCTTCGGAGTATTTTCGCACGTTTCGGAATGCCCACTCTGGTTAGCGACAACGGCGTGCAATTCACGAGCGCCGTGTTAAGCAGCTTTAGCTTTGACAACGCTATCAACCACATTACCACGGCGCCCTACCATCCGCAGTCCAACGGGCAGGCCGAACGCTTCGTCGATACGTTCAAGCAGGCAATCCGGAAAATATAAGAGGGAAGATGAGACATCCAGGTAGCTCTCGATACCTTTCTGCTAACACATCGCACCACACCGAATCTCTCAGTTCCCGATGGTAAATCGCCAGCGTAAGTCATCTTCGGACATGTCTGGAACTGTTGCGTCCTCCAGTGGCCCGAGCAGTAGCAACCAACGATCAATAAGACAAACTACGATCGTTCAGTAAGGGAAATCTGGTGTACGCCAAGGTCCACTCCAACAACACCTGGAGATGGGCTCCTGCTGTGGTGCTATTACGGATCGGAAGCACCATGTACAATGTTTGGGCTGAAGGTCGACGACCATTGCGGTCACATATGAATCAGTTACCATGCCGATCAACGTCAATCAATGACGCTGGTCAGTCAACGATGCATCCAGCCAAGCCTGTAAGCGACCAACTTCCTCTGAATATTGTTTGTGTTAGTCCGACACTTTTAGAGGATTCGAAGACAACCTCAGTGGTTCAATCCCTATCTTCTATACTAAAGAGGGGAGATGTTGGGACCCTTGGACATCCCTAGTACACGAAACAGAATCCATCGACCAGCTGAGCTCACTGTTGGCAGACCACCCTGTCTCCAGTCGATGCTACCGAACTGCGAGAAACGTCATCGGCAGTTTTGTGAAACAGCGTGTTTTACACACGAAGCATAATTTGTGTTTTACATAATAAAGTTTATTTTAATTGTATTTATCTCTCGCGCATTATATAGGGGAATTTACGTATTCTCGGCAACCTAAGCAGCTACCTTCTTTCTATAGCCTTTTTATCTAAGGAACGCACATATATGCAGTATTGGTTTGTTTACAATCTTTTGCTGCCAGCTGCTCTAACAATTTCAGTCGAAAGAATTGTCAAAAACTGTTTTGAAACGCTTTTACAAAGCTCCAATCTTCTCTAGTGAGAGCGAGTATTGTCGGCAACCAGTTTTTCTTCGGCAACCGTTCCATTTGAACTGCATGTAAATCTGCTGTTCTATTATCGGCAACTCGAAATCAGCTACAATTAGTAGTGCGTGTGTTTCATTTCAAGAAAACCTTGCTAGATTGCTTTTTCTCAGTGGTAAAAATATAGTCAAATTGAAGCTGAAAGCATAAAGAATCGTTTGCATGCATTCAGCGAAGTGTTTTCGTAAGAAAATCCAGTGAAAATAGTGTTTCAATTTGGGTTGCCGAAAATAGTCTGTCATGCCGAAGCCGTCATTTCCCCTACATCCGATGTCACGGTCACCTAAGTCGCGCGAGACGTAAAATTCCACGTAGTGATTTATATGAAGTTTGACTTCATTCGAGTTGTGTGCAGATGAACGACGTTTCAGTCCTGTGCTCCACATGTGTCAGTTGTCATTTTTATCATGGACAGTGACGCAAGTTATGAATGTAAGGCCAAGTTTTGTAAAATCATGAAGTTTGGCCACTTTCTCAGGGGCACCGAAACATGCCCAGGAGGAGGGCTAGTATGACCGTAGACTGTCAATAAGGTTATTACCGGCCAAGTTTTGTAAAATCATGAAATTTGATGTGTCGCACGACGGGTTTTGCTTCTTGTTGAGAATCGGCCACTTCCCCGAGGGCACCGGAACTTTTCCGGGATTCCCAATGCGATCATGGATTATCGTTATAGCCGCCATTGGTCCAATAAGATCATTTGTGTGTGAAAGTATTACGTTTACCGTGTGTATAATTATTACAGAACAGTTAAGCCGAATGCCGACCCAGAGTGACCCCAACGGAAACCGGAATAACTCCGGAACCATGTATTGATCCATTTTTTTTTCCGACGGATTCAAAAACTTATAGATAGATTCCCGTCGAAATGCAGCTTGCTGTGTAGAAAAATATTGTCGTCACCGTCGCCGGGTTCGGATCTTAATAATAAGTAGTGTCTTGTGATATGAACGGCTCGGTGGCCTTAGAGCGAACGTTTTTGCCCACTGAGCAAAAAATCTTGGATTCTATGCCAGGTTCCTTAACTCTCGTCTCACTTTCAACACGTCATTTCAGCATATTGTTTAATACCAAAACGAACCCTGCTGCCATCCTAACCCTAACCCAGCCGGTACTGTGATTACCCAGTAATGCAAGTAGGATATGTTTATCTAGCACTATGGATCTAATCAATCATGTTCCAAGAAATGCCCCCTCAATGTCATCCATTCCCTGCTGTTTCCACATCTCGTGCTGACAAACACGCATTAAGCTACATCGATATATTGACAAAGACGACAGTGCTGTAACAGGTCACCCTGCGACCTGCACGCACACCTTTGCTAGCCACTCAATCCATTCATACTTTCAAAACACAGTACACATACTCCAACTGGTCGCCACGATATTATTTGCATTTCATGTCGTACAACATCTAATGAAAAGGGTCGACTCTATTTACAGTGAACAGCTTTAATCCGGTCCCGTCGTCGTCCACACTGAAACAGCTCTATGGAAGCAGGTTCCCTTGCGACATGTTAATTTGTCCGACTCGAATGCAGTGCGGAAATGGTCATGGAAGGTGCGAGGCAAGACGCGGATATCATTTTTCAAACTCTACCCGCTCCAACCCGCTGTGCGACTTTGTCGCCAAGTGGTGGTCACCTGTCCACACCGCTCCGACGACCAGTGTGCAACATACAAGTGAATATGAGTAGCCCAGGTACTCCAGCACCACAAGGCCTGGACAATCGTCAACATTGGTGGGAGCGTTTGTGCATAACTGCGCCGCAACATCAACCAGGCAGTCACCGACGGAACGTCGTACAGGTCGCCGCGCGGAATTCGGTCCCTCCATGCTGCTGCATGTGCATTTTAGTTTGTTGTGGAATTGCGTCATAGCTATTTTGAAGAATTCCCTCACTGTGTGGATGGCTGAGTGACCTCCTCCATTCGACGACGACCGATAGCACAAGCAAGCAAATGACGGAAAAAGGTTTTCGATGTCGCGTTCAAATTTTAGTTAACCAAACTGAACGACTCTGCTCGAGCGATTGAGAGGGAGAGGGCGATAACAGAGAGCCATCGTTGGTGTTGCAAAAATAGCATAACAGGTGGACCACCACACATACAGACGGCGGTGCGAGGAAAGAGCCAGCCAAACAGGAAGGAACCGAGTGAAACTCGCGCGGTAAATCGAACAACAACCGACACACCGAGAAGAGAAAGGGAAGGAAAGAGTCGTCGGCTCCTGGTGCAGCAGAAATCCGCGGAGAAATCGTTGGTAATAATTGCGATGTTTTTCTACAGCAGCAGCGCTCCTCCGGTAGCTGTAGTTGGTGCAGGACCAGTGTTTATTATCATTAGAGCGCTGCTGGCTCGCTTATGAACGATTTTGTAATCCAGCAGCGGCGGGTAGCAAACGGGTTCGGTTCGTCACCGATTGGACACGCTTCGCCGCGCGCCCACTCGGCTCGCGAACTGCTCTTTTAGGTACTGCAGATTTGTGGATTGATTTGTGACGACGAGAGGAACTTAATTCAAGCAACGCAATCGATGGACCATTGGATGATTATCCGTTGAAGCGGTGGTGGTGGTGGACAGGAAGAAGTGCACACGCGTGTGTGCAACTGTTTTGTAACCGATTAGGCTTTATTTGTCCCCCCGTTTATAGTTTGCAGCAGCGGCCTGTGTGTGTGTCTGTAAATTGTGCTGATTGGAGTGTAGTGCACGACGACGACGGCAACAACGGAGTGCAATTAGATACAATGTAAGCCAATGGAGTTAGTAGTTTGTATTGATCCATATAGACATGGAGAAGAATTGTTCAGTTGCGCTCTCGTGATTGCGCTGAATGTGATGGACTTCAGGTTGGAAAACCTTCAAGGAATATTCTGAGCACTTCGATAAACGATGATACAATTTGAGGAACACTACCGGTCCAGAGAAATGCAATAGCAAGTTTAGGGAGGGTGGCAACTACCAGAAAAAAAAACCTGGACACCTGGAATTATCAGGTGAATTGTGCCATCAATCAGGAAATTTTCGTAAAGTAGGTTCATTGGAGTAGTTGTGGAGTTTAGTTTTAGTTTGTTGACTGACATTATTTTCAAAATGATTTTCCAAGTCCCATAAGTCCTTGAGTCCTTGAAACCTTTTCATAATTTTAATTGTTTTTACTGTGTCAAAGATTTTGGACATTTTTCTATGTTTGAGATGTTACAGAATTGTGTATGTTAGAGAACTGACAAAAATCAACTACCGTAATGCGGGGGAAAATTGATCAAAATGCTTTGCACTTTTAGCTGTCCCGTATAAAACTTTCCGTTAAACATATCAAGAGAAATCTTAATAGTACAGTAATGATCCAATTTTGTCATCAGATTTTTATCTGTCAATAATTTCACGTATCTTTCATCTTCAAGATGGATGTCACTTTTTATAGAACTCGTTGGTAAACTTTTCCACTTAATTCTAGGAAGTGCTTATTGATATTGATTCCTCAATCTTCTTCATCTGATTCAACAAGTTTGAAAGTGTCGTCCGTCCAGTTCAAAGAAGCCCGCCACGACGGTACCAAAAAAAAAAGAAAAGGTTCAACACGAGCATTTTGATAAGATTGCTGTGGCTTCTTGCGGGCTAGCGGTCTGTCGGGCTCGCAGCTGCACCGATCGACCAACGGATGCTTGATCTGTCAGCGGCCGAAGTTTCGGAGGTGTATGTCCACACTGCTGTGCGGACAGTAGACTAATCCTAAGTGATTTTCTGGGGCTTCTGCAAAATTTGTTGGTTGACCGCTATACAGTCACTCACGATTTCTCAGTCGTCTATGCTACGCCTGTGCTCCGCTTTAATTATGTTAAGGTTTGGATTTATGCTGCTGTAGGATGGTTTATTGTATTATCCGGGTTTTAATGGATAAAAAAATTTGAGCAATGGTATTATGTGATATGAGGGGCTCGGTGGCCTTAGAGCAACCGTTTTTGCTTACTGAGCAGAACATCATGAGTCTAATCTCAGGCCCATCCACATTCAAGATTCGTCAATCGTTTTATTTGTTAATATGACTACATGGTAATAACAGCAACTCGGTGATTAAAAAGGTGCTCGTCTGCCTAGTGGCAAACGTTTTTGCTTACTGAGCAGAAGACCGTGGGTTTAGTCCCAAGCTCCTTCGCGTTATATGATCGTTAGGACATCTATTCAGCTTATCGTTTACCAAAACGAACCCTGCTGCAAACCCAACCCTCTTATCCAACATCCCAGTGATTCCTCGTGGAAGTGCAGGGGTGTTCTCGGCTTCCATCAAAGCGAGTGTCATGTCAACACAATCCTTCCCATTACTTTCTTGACCTGTGTTCGGGCGCGGCCGGCGCTGGTATTGCCTAATTTAAGATCACCAGTTTTTACACATTGAGGATGATTGCTAGTCCCAAGCATCGTCTATTGGTTCTCTGTGTAATTACAGCTGATCTGGCAATAACAGAGTAGCAACCGTGGGCGGTCAATCAAGTTCAAGCTGTAAGATGGTTTATTGTATTACAGTGCTTTCCCGATTTTGTCAGCCTGAAGATTTTGCTGAACTTTTAGGTTTTTAAGCATGAATTCTTCATGAAGCATTTCGCTCCAAATGACACTTAATTGTTTTGTCGCAACATCTATTTTTGTAACTCAAATAAACCTCAATTATTGCGACGCTGAACTGCATCGAGTCCCTCCCGATAAAGGTAACTAGGTGGCTGATAGAGCTGGGATGGCTGTAATACAAGTTATGGGCAGATTCCTTATTCAGTTGAATTTCAGCACTCTGGATGTCACCGATCGAGGAAATGCTTCTACTCCTGTTAATCCGAACCTGGGACGCGCTGTAGAAAGCATTGTGGAAGCCCCCAATCCCTCTGACCCAGCCTGCCATCTGCCGCCTCCGATCTTCATAGTCGTTCCGGGCCTGTGGTTGGTTGTGGTGAGGGGGTCTTCCAACCTACTCACTACGGCGAGTATCCACTTGAGATTGTTCATGTCCATTCGCCACCTGATGTTTCCATGACTTCCAGGGAAAACGCCTTACCTCGTGCGACCACCGACCGTAGTAAACACGACGTCATTTTCTACTACCAAAACGTAGGCGGAATGAATTCTGATGTTCTTGACTACCACCTAGCTGTATCGGACCGGTGTGCTACGATGTCATCGTTTTTGTCGAGACTTGGCTCGATTCTCGAACGCTTTCCATCCAGGTGTTCGGATCCGAATACGAGGTTTTCCGCTGTGACAGAAATCCGAAAAACAGTCGGAAATCTACTGGAGGTGGTGTTCTCGTGGCAGTTCGGTCCGGGTTAAAGGCGAGAGCTATTGAAAACGTCTTGTGGAACTGTGTGGAACAAGTTTGGGTGGCCGTAGAACTGAGCGATCGTACACTGTACCTATGTGCGGTGTATATTGCACCTGACCGGGTTCGTGACAACGAACTTATCGATACCCATTGCCGGTCCGTTTTCACCATAATGGAGAGTGCGACACCAACTGGAAACCATCTCACAGCGGCTTTCTCTACCCAGACCCTGTACACTCTGTATTTCATACAGGATCAGTTAGCCTTCTCGACTGCTATAGTACAGCAACACTATCTCAAATAAACCACGTAGTCAACGAAAACAACCGTAGCCTGGACCTCTGCTTCGTTAGCGTTCAGGACACCGCTGCTTTCATCTCCACGGCACCTTCTCCACTAGTAAAGCAAGTACATCATCACCCTCCCTTGGTTGTCACTGTTGCTGACAATCACGATCGGGTCTTTGACGACATTTCCACGACCGTGTCATACGATTTCCGGAAAGCCGATCACCGTAGTATCGTCAACGTGCTATCTAGTATAGATTGGAAGAGCATCCTCGATCCTGATAATGTTGAAACCGCTGCGCAAACATTTTCACATGTCTCGGCTTATGTCATTGACAGGCACGTTCCGAAAAGAGTTCACCGTAAAATTTCTCATCCTCCCTGGCAGACGAGTGAACTGCGTAGGTTGAAGTCGACCAAGAGAGCCGCATTAAAAAAATTCCCTAAGTATCGTACGCTTTCGCTGAAACGTCACTACGTTAGGCTCAATTATGAGTTCAAGCGAGTTAGCCGTCGATGCTATTCGCGATATCAACGAGGGATTCAGAGGAAACTCTGGTCGCACCCGAAGTCATTCTGGAATTACGTAAATGAGCAGCGCAAGGAATCCGGCCTACCTTCTTCAATGGTGTTGAATGGAGCAGTTGCTTCCACTCCTCAGCAGATCTGTCGCTTGTTTTCTGAGAAGTTCGCCAGTGTTTTCACGAATGAGAGATTAACTGACGAACACGTTACCCTAGCAGCTAGTAATGTTCCACTGTACGGTCAAACACTGGGTGCGATGGATGTCAACGTCGAGATGATTTCCACTGCCGCATCACAACTCAAGTCGTCCTTCAATCCAGGACCCGATGGCGTTCCATCCGCATTCCTGAAAAAGCATATCGCCATGCTTCACCTATTTCGATTGTCCATCTCGAGTGGTACATTTCTATCTTGTTGGAAATTCGCACATATGTTTCCTATCCACAAAAAGGGCAGCAAACGGGATGTGGACAGTTATCGTGGAATTACGCCGTTGAGTGCAGTTTCGAACTTATTCGAGTTAGTCATCATGGAGCCTCTACTCTCTCATTGTAAGCAGTATCTAAGTGGTGATCAACACGGCTTCACTTCCGGTCGTTCTACTCCACAAATCTGCTGTGTTTGACATCGTATCTTACGGAAAGCATGGCAGAGAAGACTCAAACAGACGTCATATACACCGACTTGTCAGCTGCCTTCGATAAGCTAAAACATGCCATCGCGATTGCCAAGTTGCATAGACTTGAGGTCAGCGGCAACCTCTTGCGATGGTTTCGTTCCTATCTCACTGATCGGCAACTGATGGTTGCCATTGGTGACAACCGGTCCAATATCTATCTAGCTACGTCAGGAATACCTCAAGGAAGTCACCTGGGACCTTTGATTTTCTTACTCTACTTCAATGACGTGAACCTGGTCATCGAAGGCCCACGACTGTCGTATGCAGACGATCTTAAAATCTACCTACGAATCCGCTCGATTGATGACTGTCACTTCCTTCAACGTCAGTTCGAAGCCTTTGCCAGCTGGTGTAATTTGAACCGAATGGTGGTTAACCCCACTAAGTGTTCAGTGATCACTTTTACTCGGAAGAAAGAACCAATCACATTTGACTACAAATTTATCGGCACTGTAATCGACCGTGTGAACCATGTGAAAGATCTGGGTGTTATTCTTGATTCTCAACTTACGTACAAGCAGCACATCTCGTACGTTGTCGACAAGGCGTCTAGGACACTGGGATTTATCTTCAGGATAGTAAAGAATTTCTCCAATATCTACTGTTTGAAGTCACTGCGATCCATTTTGGAATATTGTTCTGTGGTCTGGAGTCCAAACTACAACAATGGTGCTGAGAGAGTTGAGTCCGTTCAACGCCGTTTTCTTCGATTTGCTCTGCGGAAGCTGCCTTGGAGAGACCCATTTCATCTGCCCAGCTATGAAAGTCGTTGCCAGCTGATTGATCTGGAGCCTTTCCGAACTAGAAGAGACACCTCTAGGGCCCTGTTCATTGCGGACACTTTACAAGGTAGAATTGATTGCAGTGCAATCTTGGGGCAAGTCAACATTAACGTCCAACCCCGTGCGCTACGTAACAACGTTATGCTGAGATTGCCACTTCAGCGCACAAACTATGGCATGAACGGTGCAATAGGTGGGCTGCAACGAGTGATCAATCGAGTCTCGGGCATCTTCGATTTCCATTCTGCTGGAAGCTCTGGCGAAGCTGGAAATTCGGCTGTTCAATAAAGGCACCACCAGCACTTTTCGCAGAGATGGTCGGGAATCCATTATCGACGTCACTTTATGCGGGCTGCAGTCCGTCGCTGGTGAAAAACAAGAATTGGAGGGTGTGTGAAGGATATACCCATAGTGATCATCAGGCAATCCGATATGGTATCGGCCAACGGAATCCTGTGGCAGTAAGATGAGAACTTGCGACCTGAAGTGGAACATCCAGCTTACTGTAGGAAATTAGCACCCTCCGCCGGAAGACGTGTTCAGAGAGCAAGAACAGAAGCTAACAGAGAGGAATGTTCCGAGCACATAAACGAGAGATAAAGCAGACGTGTCGTGATAACGAAGATCAGATATCAAGTCATGCCCGCTGAAATGTGCTTAGAGAACCTGAAAGTCACCGTGGAAGGACTTTTCTCGAAGCACGATCCAACGACCTGGTCACCTACATCGTACCGAGACGGAGAGGGAGATAACGACGAAGTCACCAACGAGCAACTCGAAGCAGTGCCTGCTGGATACACTCGGAAAACTCTTGGAAAGGATCATCCTAAACAGGCTGACGAAATGCACGGAGAGTGAGCAAGGATTGTCGGAGATGCAGTTTGGATTTCGAAAAGGAAGAGTAAAAGTGGATGCAATTCAAGAGAGTCGAGAAACCGTCGAAACAGAAGTGGAGAGGAGATCGATATTACGCTGTGATAACGATCGACGTCAAGAATGCGTTCAACAGCTTCAGTCAAATATAGGGAATTCCACAAGGCTCCATCCTTGGTCCAACGCTCTGGAACGTGATTTAAAACGGTGGTCTAACGCTGAAGCTACCCAAGCGAGTTGAGATCGTTGGCTCTGCGGACGACGTCGTCTTACGGTAACATGCAAGACGCTGGAATAGTTGGACATGTGGTGGTCGACATGATTGGAAACCTATTGCATGGAGCGAAGCTGCAGATAGCCCACAACAAAAGCGAGGTGGTATTGATCAGTAACTTTAAAGCGATAAACTAGAAGTGCGTGTTGAAATGCCTGGGAGTGATGGTCGACGACCGTTAGCCACATAGAATACGCCTACGAGAAGGCAGCGAAGGCCATCAACGCGGTAGCCAGAATCATACCGAACATCTCGGGACGGCTCCTAGCTAGTGTATTTACGCAGATACTGAGATATGGAGAATGAAAAGAGTTTGAAATTCGAAGAGAATCTGAGGACGGATTTGAAGATTTTTATGGAGTGTTCTACAGAGAATTTCAGGACTGTTATTTAGACATTTTCAAGGGACTGCCAGAGAGAATTTCAAATTTATTTTAAAAGAATTCTGAAAAGAACTCTCAATTAAATAAAAGCCTGCAAAGTTTTGAGCGAAAACTACGAACGTGTCGCAGAACCAAATTCAAGATCTGACAAGATAGGCTTCGCTGCCTTCCTGAGTTGAATGTAAGCATGACCCTAAATAACGTTTTCAAAGTAATTGAACAGGTAAAAAGTGAGGTTACGCGACGCCACTGGTATGATCTGATGATTTGATCTAACGTGCTAGATCACGTATGATCTGATGAATTAACTCGTCAGACTCAGACAGGTGTCTCTGAACCTTTCCATGATGAATACTATCCGTTCTTCTAATGCCTGAATTTCAGCCTGTGGTTGTGGATCTCAGAATTCAGTTCGCGGGGAACTGTTTAGGACCATGCTAAGGATCTTGTTCTGGATCCTTTGGAGTTTAAGGTGATGGCATTTGGCGCAACTATCCCAGATTGGCATCCCGTATTCTATTACGGGAAAGATGATTTGTTTGTAGACAGCAAGCTTATTTTTCAGGGATAGAGTAGACCTCCTGTTGATGAGTGGATACAGTGATCTTATCAAGATGTTACACTTGGTTTTGGTTTTGTCAACGTGCTCCCTGAAAATCAGCTTGCTGTCTAGTGTTAGCCCGAGGTACACCACCTCTTTTGACCATTCCACCACTGTGCCGTTCAGGCAGATCTTATTATTCACCGACGGAACAAGTCTGGGAGATTTAGAGTGTGGGAATATGATGACCTGGGTCTTTGCCGCGTTGATACGGATCGTCCAGCTGTTGAAATATTCAGACAGGACGTCCAGGCCTCTCTGAAGTTTGGCAGTCAGAGCTCCAATGACCCTACCCTTGTAGACGATGGATGTGTCATCTGCGAACAGAGTCAACGATCCATCATCAGGGAGAGCCGGCATATCGGAGGTGAACAGGTTGAATAGGATGGGGCCACAGATGCTTCCTTGTGGAACCCCAACACCGATGTTGAAAGCATCCGATGTGATGCCATTCAGAGAGACTCGAAACGTCCTGTTCGATAGATAGTTGTTTATTATCTTCACTAGAAAGATTGGAAGACCGTAGTGCTGCAATTTGAACACCAGGCCATCATGACAGACATTGTCGAACGCTCTTTCAACGTCCAACAACGCCATGGCAGATGTTTTCGAAACAGACTTGTTCCGTCTGAGAATGTTTCTTACTCGAGTCAGCTGGTGGACGGTCGAACGACCGTCTGTTCCTCCAGTAACAAGTTGTTTTCTTCAGCACATGTTAGGAGCCGGTGGTACACTGCTCTTTTGAAACAGTTTTGATAACCCTGAGAGAAGGCTGATTGGTCGATAACTTGAAGGAGAGAACGGATCCTTCCCAGGCTTCCGGATGGGTATGACTTTAGCTGACTTCCAGCACGAGGGGAAGTAGCCAAGTCGGAGGCACAGATTAAAAATGCTGTCGAAACCTGGGGCCTTCATGTTTTTAGCCGTAATCTCGGATTCCTCGGAAAAAAATATTGGGAATCTGATGGAGGTTGGTTGCGTTTTCAGCAACCTCAGCGTCGTGAGGGCTGACGATGTTTTGTCCGAGATTATGAGAGCTGACGAAGTGTTGACCTATCGCAGCAGCCTACTCTTCAGGAGTTATCAGATGAACCACTGGGTCGCCGCGACTATCCAGTGGGGTCAGTGGTGGAATGGGTCTTGGCTTATTTTTAAGAATTTGGGTTAGTTTCCAATAGGGCTTTGCACAATCTGGGAGAGAGCGGATCCTGTTAGCAAAGTCCTGATTTCTGAGGTCCACCATCCTAGCTTGAATGATTTTTGTTAGGCGATTGCAGTGGGTCTTCAAGACAGGTAAGCCAGAAGGTTGGTTTTGGTTTTGAATTGAGTTACGGAGTCTAACAAGATTTTTGGTGTTTCTATCAAGGTTCAGAGTATTGCTCCCCTGTCTGGATACTGGCACGTGTTGTTCCCTGGCCCGGGATATCGCCTCCTCGATGGAACGCAGACACCGGTCAACTTCTTCGGGCGTCTCCGGAAGGACACCGTAGTTGACAGTGGGTCGAACTGTTGGAACTGATCCCAGCTGACGCGATGGTAGTTGCGTCGGGAAGCTTGAAACCGGTTGACGGATGAGCCCACATCGGCCACCACTGGATAGTGGTCCGAGCTCAGCTCCTGGTGGGTCACAGGTTGCGAGATGTTGTCTTCCATGCTGCTGACGAAGATGTCGATGGTGGAGTGTACTCCAAACCGGCTCAAGCGGGTGGGAGAGTCCGGCGCTAACATGGTGTAGTGAGCCTCTTGCAGGTCGTCGTTCAGGATTGTGCCGTTTTGGTTGCGTCGACTGTTGCCGCAAGCCTGGTGTTTGGCGTTCAGGTCGCTAGCGATGATGTACTTCTCACGGCGTCGAGTTAGTCTGATGATGTCTCTCCGTAGGTCTGCTGCCAACCCGTCCCTGATGGTGACGTGTTTGGGACAGTAGGCCGCAATGATGGTAATAGGGCCGACAGGAGTGGAGACTACACACCCACCGCTTCGATCATCTTCATCAAATGTCAGTGAAAATAGGTGACCGTATTTCGTTAGTCGTTTCCGGTTTCTTCTGTGCGGGCCGTTTGTATTTCTGCTGTATTTGAATAACATTCACTTTTCAATCAGGTGTCCGAAGCTATCTTATGCGGATGATTTTAAACTGTATTTTGTCGTAAAGGATCGTAGTGATTCAGTTTTCCTTCAGCAACAGCTGGACTTTTTTTTTCGCTTGGTGTCACAAGAATAGGATGGTATTGCATGCTTCCAAATGTTTCATCGTCACTTTCTGCAGCCTTCATGGTCAGACACTGACTCGGGAGACTACAGTCAAAGACTTAGGAGTAACGATCTGTGATCCGTTGTCGGTCAGGATGATCTCCGGGACACCGAATAATTGGAAGATCATATTCTCCGCAAATTCTACTAGTGGTTCCGCTTTAGCCTCCCGAAATGGTTGAACAAGGACAAATTTACTGAACACATCGGTTGCTACTAGCAGCGATTTCGTCCCGACGCTGGTAATGGCCCAATGTAGTCCAAAGTGACAAATTGCCATTGGTTTTTGTGACCCCATTGGTGGTGTCACGTTCTTATTTCCTGCCTTGCTTGTCTGGCAGCTCAAACACTCCCTGCAGAATTGTCTGATCTGCTCGTTCATCTTTGGCCAGAAAAACCGTTCTTTGATGGTGGCTAGAGTCTTCTCAAAACCGAAGTGGACTTTGTCATGTTCCCGTTGAATGATCGAGGTTCTTTCCGCTTGCATTGGAAGTTGCTTCCACGAGAAACGAGGGTCGTTTTGTCGGCTGGAACACTTCACGTACTTCCAAAATTTACCGTCTATCGTTCGGATTCTGTTCAGCTTGGATGTTCGATGCTAATTCCACGTACTCCGGACCTGACTGGATTACCCTGATCATCCGCGGTAATGTTGTTCTTCCCTTTTCGGTGCTCTAGTTTGATGTCACCACCTTCCACGTAATGCCGTAAGTTGTCGATAGCCAGCAGGACTCCTAATCATTCTTTATCCACTGCCGCGTACTTTCTCTGGGTACAACTGAGCTTCTTGCTGAAGTATCCGATGACTCTGGTTTCTCCACCCTGTTCGTGGACCAATGCAGCTTCCACAGCGTTCTCCGAGGCGCCCGATTCGATGGCGAACGGTTTCGTAAAGTCCGGATTGGTTAAGACCGGTGCCGACGTGAGCACTGATTTCAACTCCTTTAGAGCCGCTTCCGCTTCCTCTCCGACCAGGTGAATTTCTTCTTGTCCTTTCTCCAGGAGATCCGTTATTGGAGCCGTCACTCGGCTGTAGTTTTTAACAAACACCTCTGGTAGAACCAAGCAAGACGAGCGTAGTCCAGGATTGGTTGAACCCTCGAACGGTCAACGGAGACACCTCGCACGGTAAACAAGTACCCCAGATACATCACCTTCTTTCTGCAAAACCTGGATTTCTCCTACGATATTGTTAGTTTACCCTTCCTCAGACGATCTGCTACTATCCCGAGCAGTCGAAAATGTTCCTTGAGAGTCTCCGTGCCGATCACAATGTCGTCCAGGTAAACAAAGATAAAAGGTTGAAGGTCGAACCCAATGACTTTGTTCATCAACCGACACATCGTGAAAGGTGCGGTTGTCAATCCAAACGGGGACACACCTTGAAACGGAACAGCCCTTTCGACGTTTGGAACGTAGTGTAGTTCCTTTAAAGGAATCTGGAAATAGGCATCCTTTAAGTCTATAATCGTGTAGTATTTTGGTACAATTCTGCATGTTTTGCATCGTATATGCGTCCTTGACGGTCATCGCATTGATCCGACGGGAGTCAAGGCATACACGATTTTTCCCATTTGACTTCCTCACTGGAACCAGCGGGTTAGTCCAGTCGCTGTAGCTTGAAACGCTCGATCTCTGCATCGTTCTGAATGAAAGGAGAACATTTGTGGATGAGTTCGAGGATTGGTCTACGTTCGAGAGACTTATCAAATACCGATTCGGAAATCCTAACCAGGATCAGGAAATTCGCCAGAAGATCCAGGAGAGGAAGCAACATTGCGGTGAGAGGTGAGACGTTCATCGCATTCGAATAGCAGACAATTTTATTTTTAATATTCTTAAGAAAAACAAATTTGTATATGTATATGTACTTGTCTACATCGGTTGATGAAATAAGTAAATAAATAAATATCGGGAATTTTAAAAACGTTCGATACAAATAGTTGACATATGTGAGCGTAGTCCTACGTCAACTGTTCGTACAATCCCATTGGGCTGTCCCTTGTAGTTTTTCCCAGAATTTAATCTGAGGACGTCATTTTGATGAGAAGTGCCGTTTCTGGGTAACATTTTTTTGAAAAATATAAATGACGCCATTTTTAATATTTTAAAAGATCCAAAATGGGCGAATTATTGCAAACATGTGAATCAAAATGAGTCCATGACAATCAATTCCGCAAAGTTTCAGGAGGAGGTCGATTCAACAATTTCTGGAACTGCTGAAAATGTTGGTATCCAATTGCTTCTAGTTTTTGATTTTCTAAGGGCAGAGTAATTTTTTTTTCTTAACTTTTAACATATTTAAATAAACTGGTTTCACCCACGAATCTTCCAAATTATTTTAAAGTAAGAGAAGAACTACTCACAAGCTTTTAAAAAAAAAACCTAAAACTAGAAGCAGTCCCAGTGTTCACTCGGCTGTCGACAAAAGCAGACCACTCTCAATGTGTGTCACGCGATCGTCTTTTATACTCGACAGCAACCATTGTGTGGTCCTCCTCATTGTTCTTCATCAGCAGCTCTTTCAGTCGATGCGTCGTCGACTTTGGAAAGCAACCGTTTCGCGATGAGTGTGTGAGTGCTAAGTGCGTCCATTACTGCAATGGAAGTGCTCTGCCCCCCGTCGGCGATACTGTCATACAATGAAACCTCTGGAAGTGGATCCCGATCTGACGGAGGATGCTTATTCGATAGGGGAAGATAAAGTATTTGTTGTGTTGTACCCAGGCATGGAAAATCATTTACATTCATTTCGTGCAATCATTTACTCAGGGGGGCCGCAGAACCGGGAAAAAGCTGGGAATTTGAAATGGACCGGGAAAAAACCGGGAATTCCGAAACAAAACCGGGAAAAATCAAATTATATATTTTATTTTAATTTAATTGCATATGCACAAGTTCACACGCTTTCTCAGTCCAACTTGCTCAATATAATTCGAAAATGCTAATCGTCCCACCTTGATGTTGACTGGCGATGGCAGCTTTTATTCTCTTACACCGATTCCGTTTTCGAGGTGTACCTAACACTGAGCGCCAACAAGTGCGAGCTATTGACAGCTCAGCATCATTCGTTTATAAACAAACATGCACCAAACAGCTACACCCTGAAAAATTTGGGTGTACGGTAGTACAGATCTGCTGTTACTCCAGAACAAAAACGAACGACATTAAGCGGCTTAAAGCTTTTTTTTTCGACGGCGATCAAGCGTCTGAAAAAGATTCAGCAAAGTTGGACGATCGGGTTCGTTCGACATTCTCTTTTAAAAGCTTTTTCGTTCACCTCACGTTCGGCTCTTCGCATGTATTGGTATGTTCTGAAACGTACCGACCCGACGACGAGCTATCAACCTTCGTCAATGAAAAAGCTTCGTGTTTTTTTCATTCATTTCGCGAGCATTGGCCTGTTCAAAACCGCATTTGCATTGAAAAAAGTGAGACGCGTTTTCCATCTGTGTTTATAAGTGTAAAACTATCAAATAAGAGTAGTGAAATTTGAGAAATTTGGAGCAAATAACCATGACTACAAAATATTCGACGAGGTATGAGAAGGATTATCCATGGAGCGCGCCGGATCCCAAAGTACCGACTGCTGCTCGATGCACCTGGTGCAATAAATCAAAAAAAGCAAAGGCCATCAGCATCAGGCTGCAGCACGTCGCTCAAATTTGCCGATCAGCAGCTTATTTGGAACGAATGGTAAGCTCCGAAATAACACGCTTGATTATACCACAATGCACTGAAACTTGCAACGAAGCTTCGATTATTGTTTTGGTTGCTATCGAATCAAGTTCATCATGTGCTGAGACTTTAATACAAGAATTCTATGAATTGAATACTGATCTTCTATCTCAAATTTCAGATCGTTCAACAAATGATAAAATCATATCTTCAACTTCAAGTTTGACTGTCGATCCCAAGGTGAGTACAACTACCTTGGTCGATCCAATTCAGACAAATGCTTCAACATCATCTGAAGTGGCAGTAGGCGCCAATCAGGCTGTCATGAAAAAGTATTTTTTAAACGATTCGGTGACGTCCGCTGAAATGTTATGGGCACTTGAAACTGTGGCCACCCATGGTTCATACCGTAGTGCAGGTACCAGTGTTGCTCTGTTCCAGAAGATGTTTCCTGACAGCCAAATTGCTTCGAAGATGGAGATGAGCCGCACCAAAGTTGGTTATTTCATCACACACGGTCTGGCACCTTACTTCAAGAAGATCTTACTGACCAAAGTTGAAAGTTGCTCCGAGGTCGTCCTTGGATTCGACGAAACACTGAACAAAATTGCACAACGGCAGCAACTTGATGTAAGCATTCATTTTTGGGATGAAGACAAGATATGTAGGCTCAGCTTTCCTATCATCGACACGAGCGATTGACTTGATGAGTGGGATCAAGAAGTGTTTCGAAGCATATCCCGGACTGTTGAAAAAAGTTATTCAGGTGTCTATGGATGGACCCAACGTGAACTGGCGACTCCTTAACGATCTGTCCTCCGAACTGCAAGAGATGCGTGAGAGCAGTTCCTTCAGTCTACTCAGCATTGGCAGTTGCGGTCTTCATGTAGTGCATAATTCGTTCCAGAGCGGTATGCAGAAAACGGACTGGAAGATCGATCAGTTTCTGATGTCGTTGTACTACCTGCTAAAAGATGTTCCCCTAAGACGTGCTGACTTTATAGCAGTTACTGGTAGCACCATATTGCCGCTCAAATTTTGCGGAGTCAGGTGGGTGGAAAACCAGCGAGTAGCAGAACGAGCTCTAGATATGCTTCCTCATCTGCGAACATATGTGAAGGCAGTAAAATTTCAACAAGAGTCAAAACGAAAAGAAAGTCATCCCGATTTCAGGAGAAGCTTTAAGGCGGTTTACAGCTCCAACGCGTTTTCAGTGGTGTCCCAAGCGGTATCGGATCAGCTCTTTGGACCTAAATTGAGCTTTTTTTGTAGCTGCAGCGGCAAATGTGGAACCATTTTTGAAAGAATTTCAGGGTGATGCACCACTTGCTCCCTTTTTGTACGATGAACTAACAAGCCTAGTTCAAAATGCGATGCAGAGAGTGGTGAAGCCAGACCGCCTTAAAAAGAAACCTAAAGCGCTAACGGAGATTGACTTAAATCAGGACAACCTTCTTACATCAGCTGAAGTAGACGTGGGATTTGCTGTAAAAGCGGCTATCAAAGCGGAAGGAATCGGTGGAAAAATGTCTGAACAACAACTCTTGGTGTTTGGCAACGACTGCAAAAACTATTATGTTGCATTTTTGACAAAACTCCTCGATCGTTCGCCACTTCGATATGCTCTAACAAGGTATATTTCTTGTTTAAGTCCATCTGTCATTTCAAACTCCCCAGATGTAGCCAAGAAACGACTTGAGTTTTGTTTGGAACATATGGTGGAGAAAGATCATTTGGCTGGAGCTGTTGCGGACAAGGTGAAGGATGAATATTCGCAAATTTGCACGATGGCCTTCTTCAAGTTAATTGCTTCAGGATATCGCAGACAGGAGACACGGGTCGATCATTTCTGGTTGAAGGCAATTGCTTCCGAATTTGGCATCGTTTGTCAAGAAGATAGTGATAATATCTCACGGAAATGCAGCCCAGGAGCGCGGATTTTCCGTCAACAAGGAGTGCCTGGTGGTAAATCAATCCGAGGAAAGCCTGGTAGCACAACGCACTGTACATGGTGGGATTTCAGCGGCTGGTGGTGTGACCAACATTCAAGTGGACAAGCAGCTTATTCAGTACTGTCGAAACGCCCGAGGTCGGTACCAGGAAGTTTTGGATGCAAAGCGAGCTGAGGGGATTGCAAGTGATAAAGAAGCTAGCCGAAAGAGGGAAGCGGACAAAGCAATAAAAGAGCTGGAAATGAAAAAGGCTAAAATTTTGGCAGACGCAGAGAAAGAGGCTGCTGCTTTGGACGTTAAACTAAAAGAGCTGAGAAAGTAAAGTGTAATATTAAGGTTTCTTTTTAAATATAAACTGATTCGACCATTTTGTATGGAACATAAACATATTTTCCTATTATTTTTGTATCTTCATCTGGATTCAGCTATGAGTTTGGTTTTCTGTTTTTGTGGATGAAAATTGTAGAAAACTTGCTTAGTTATTTTCATTTTATTTTGTTTGAGGCAAACCGGGAAAATATTAATGTTTTAACCGGGAAAAAACCGGGAATTTCAAAATAAAAATTCTGTGGCCACCCTGTTTACATTCATTTGTTTCTAATTTTTTCCATCAAAAGAATTCCGCAAAGTAATATTTTAAGCTTTTGTAGGTTTTATAATTAGTTACAACTTTTGTCCAGGATTCAAATCTGTATCTCTTATGCATGATAAACCAGAGCAAACTGAACCCACCATTGTTTTTGAGTGAATGTAAATTACATTCACCGAAAAACAATAACATGTTCTGCCCGCTCTAGTTCATCATGCATAAGAGATACAGATTTGAATTATTTGCAAAAGTTGTAGTTAATTATACAACCTACAAAAGCTTCATACATAATTTTACGGAATTCTGTTGATGAAAAAAGTTGGAGGCAAATGAATGCCAATGAATGTACGAAATGAATGCAAATGATTTTCCATGTCTGGTTGTACCTATTGACTATAGTTTTAAGATGTATTGTATAGTGCAGAAGAATCCTCAGCTCTGTAAAGTTAATTCGGTTGAGCCTTATCAAATAAATTAATGAACAAAAATTAGAAGCAGTTCCCGATCGATTCGAACCTATTTTTTTGTTTTGTAATTGTTCAAGAAATTATTTAGCCAATATCTGATAATTTAGGTGAAAAAACTTAGGTTAAAAACGCCTAACTGACTTTAAACCTCAAAACATTCAAATCTAAGCGAGAGAAATTAAAAGAAATCCCTCAACACTTTCCATAAAAATCAAAGATTTTATTGTTGCCTCAATTGTAATTGTCTCAGCATGATTTAACAGGGTGTCTACTACCTGGAAAAACCTGGAAAACCGGGAATTTACAGGGAATTTTAATTTTTCTGGAAAAACCTGGAATATTCAGGGAATTTTGGTTCCACTCAGGGAATCTTCCAATTATCACTTCATTCGTAATTCAAAAGAAGTTTTTCGTTCAGTTTCTCGAAACGTTTCTTAAGGACACTGAACTTGACAAGCATCTGACAGCTAAGACAACGTGTGCGAACGAGACAAGTTCATTCAGAGAGTCTTGTCACGCTCGCTCTTCGCTGATTTGTATGTGGAGGATCAAAATCGTCGTAAAAAGGAAACAGCCGAAAAAGAGAGACTGGCAACCGTCAAAAGGAAGCATACGAAGCATGTATTGTATAAGAATAAGCATGCCAGACAGCAGGTCTGAGACCCAACATAGAATTTTTTTTTTTTTGAGCTTAAGAGAGGGTCGGAGATCTACTGAGAAATTTGTTGAGCTTCAGGGTAGTTCGTAGATCTTGAGAACAGAATTACAAACAAATTAAAAGTTATCAACAGAAATTCATAAAAACAAAATCACAAGAGAGGTCGTAAATCTTCAGATAAATGTTCAAAGAAATTTTCAAAACTTCAAGCAAGCAAAAATAATTTCAAATCAATTTGTAAAACTATAAGCGAAATTTTACAAATCTTCAGGGAAATTCGCATAACTTCAGACAAGTTTAAGAATCTACAGTGAAATATAAAGTATTTCACAGAAGTTTGAAGATCCTCGAAACATTATTCAACATCAGAAAAGTTCGTACATCTACAGAACAAAGCTACATAACTTTGAAAAAAATTACAGGACTTCATAAAAAATCACAAGAATCTCAGAAATGTTAATGGATGTTCAGTAAAAATTGCAGAACTACAGGGATAAAAAAAATATTTACACGATTTCAGGAAAATTTGTAGATCTTGAGAGAGACATTTAAAACTTCAAAGAAGCTCAAATATTTTCAGATAAAGTTTGACAACTTTAGGTAATCATCAAGGAAATTTTCAAATCTTCAGGGTAACCCTAGAGGAATTTACAAAACATCAGAGAAGTTTGCAGATCTACTGAGAAATTTATTGAGCCTCAAGTTTTTTTTTTTTTGTAGATCTTGGGAATAGAGCTACGGAGCTTAAGGCAACTTTACAGAACTTTAAAGATATTTGCAGGAATTTGACAGAAAGTTTCACAGTTTCACACAAATGTGAGATCTTCAGAAAAATTCGTTAAATGTCAGAAAAGCACCTCAATTCCAAAAACAATTCGCAGCGAAGTACAAAAGTACAATATTTTGCAGAACTCCATGGAAGTCGGAAATAGATAGATCTAAAGAACTTCAGAGAAGTCCGCAGACCTTAAGAGAAGTCTGTAGAACGTCAGAAAGTTCGTACGTTTTTAGAAAAATTTGCAAAATTTCAGCAAAACTCACAGATCTTCGGGAAAGTTCGCCAAGAATCCACCATGAAATTTAAAGAACTTTAGAAAAGTTCGGAGATCAACTGTGAAATGTATTGAACTTCATGGCAGTTCGTAGATGCAGAAATTCAGTACTTCAGAAAACTTTACAGAATTTGAAATAAATGTTAGGAACTTCAGAAAAGTTCTGAGGGTAGATCGTAAATCTACTCAAAAATTAGCAGATGTTTAAATAAATTTTCAGAATTTTACTGTGGTTCTTGGATTTTGAAAGACATTTACAGAACCTCAGGTAAGTTCGCTGATCTTTAGAGATATTTGCACAGCTTCAGAAAAATTAGAAAAACTTCCGGAAAGCTAAAAAAATTCTAGATAATCTTTCAATTCTTTAGAAAATTGTATAGATGTTCAGAGATATTTGCAGATATTCATTGAATCATGAAAATCTGTAGAGAAAATTACAGAACTTTCGAGAAGTTTGTAGATTATTAGAAATTTTGTGAACATCAGAGATAATTGTTGATCTTCAAGGATCTAAAATCGTCAGGGATTCAGGAACTTTGTAGATTTTTAGGAAAATTTGCAGAACTTCCGAAGAACACACAGAACTTCAAAGAAATCTGTAGAATTACCGAGACATTCGCAGATTGTCAGGAAAGATTGTTGTTCTTTAAAGAAATTTTACCGGAGAACAGAAACAAAACTTCAGGGACGTCAAGAGGTTTGAAGACCTTGCAGAATTGAGTTGTTAACAGAAATTTTCAGAACTCAAGGAACTTTTCCCACTAGCTTGTCTAAAGTTGGTATCGACATCCTGGCGAAGTTTTGAAATCCATTTTCATCTTCATATCGCTGCTCTTGATGGACAAGATGAGCCAAATCCCTGCCGGTGTTCCTTCTGAGCAACCATTTCCTACTCCACAAAGTTCACCTTCTCTTTCTCATTTTATTTAAAATAATAAAAGCAATTACGTCTGCCGAAACTAGAGCAATTTTCCGGTAATTCATGATGGAAGTATTTACTTTTGATTTCTGATATAGTTTTGTTTTGAAATCTAAATTGACAGTTCTTTCGACATGTGCAAGCAGTGTGAACACCAGCAAACAGGGGGGTTCGATAAAATAATAATGTCTATAATTTGTATGCATCTGGAATTTTTTTCATTCGACCTGGAAAAACCTGGAAAACTCAGGGAATTTGATTCCTTGGATTGAGTAGACACCCTGTTTAAAATGCAGATAAATTGTTGATAATACTTATAAAAATTGAGGACTGATTGGTCTGAAATCCTGCAACCCATCTAAGGACAGCCCACGAACCATCTCATTCATACTAGTTTGGACATTTCATGAGACCAAGCAGATTTGCAGACACTTTTTTTTTAAATATAAAAAAAATGGCTCAATCGATATGCGCATTACGGAGCCAAAAGTTTTAGTTAAAGGTGGATGTTCTATTCTATGTCATTTTACTATAATTGATGTGAAGGCGAGTTGAAGCCACGACTACACCATCACTCTTATTTATTCGTTAACCAAGCCTATCAAGCATGCATATGGTTTTATCAACCAAGCACACCCGAACTTGCATCCTCCCTCTTACATCATTCTGCCCGTATCGCTTCGGTTCCTCTAAATTCAATTACCGAAAAAATGAAAATCAAATTCGTATATGATGTAACTGACAGTTATCGCACACCTCATCACCAAATTCGACACGATTTTCCAATCACTCATTCCGACGGCCGATCCTCGCTCTAACGACAACGTCAAAATTCCAACGATAAAAAGAGAGAGATAGAGAGAGAGTTGAAGGCCGCCGACGATAGCGGACGATAAAAATCAAAACATTCACTTTCGTTCGCGTTGTCACCCGAAAGTAGCTGGGTCTGTCGGCAGTTGGCGAGCCTTTTACTTTCGTTTCTGAAAACAATAAGCTGTATAGAGAGGTACCTACCTACGACGAATCCCGAACGTCATAAATTAAGCATGGCGCGTTTTTCCACTCACTGAGTGAGTGAATACGGTGAGTGGCGAGGCGAGGGGAGTCCATTAAAAAAATCCGCCATCGTCATAAAAATTTCACTCTTTCGTCTCTTTCTCCGGTGGTCGGTTTATTTTCTGTTATCAAATGTTGAAGCTCGCTGTGTGAGAGAGAAAGAGAGGCGACTACGCTACGTGATTGATTGCGGGAAATTTCTTTCTCTCGCTCGCTCCCTTAACTTGTTGACCAGTGCTGCAGTTAATCAACCATCCGAAGAAGCTTCGATGCGAAAATGATTTACATGCGCAGCATTTGGGTGGGTGGGGAAGGCTTTTGAACCCGAAACGTAATGTTTTGAGTGAAAATTTGCACGGTCGATTAAGCTACATTACCGACCCTTGAGCGGGTCGGTAAACCCACTACGGTACCATTCTAATTTGGTTTTGTATCTCTTTCTTTTCCAGAACATCGTCACCGTATTTCACACCCGCTGGATTTAATAGTTCTTCATCCGTCAAGTTAACAAACAAACGTCCAAAATGCCTAAATCGGTAAGTAGCCAATCGATATAGTAGACTGAAATGAAACTTTCACAATTCGGAAGTCTGGAAATCATCTGCTGCGTTACATTCGCAGTCGAGTGTCTTCCTCCTCCGGACGGAACCACCCACACCCGGTTCGTCCAAATATAGTATAATCGACGGCCTTACGTAAGTCTGTGTTCTTCCCACCCGTCGTGCAAATTTTTCGCGAATCGCGCTGCACTGCGTCGTCCAACTCGGCGTCGTCGTCGTCGGCGTTCTATACCCATATTTGCATTTCTGTTTAGCTGAGCGAGACAGCCCCTTCCCAGCTACCGCCCTGGCCGCGACGACGGCGACGACCCCCGGTTAGACCTCTCCAACCCGAATAGGGAGAGCGTGTCGTTTATCGTTAAGGTAATAGCCAGTAATGAATATTATCTTTAGGATTTGTGTTTTTTTTTCTGCGCTCTCCAGCGGTCTCAGTCTTCCCTCTCCCCTATTATTCCGATAGAGGGAATCCAATATAGCGTGTTTGTGTCGTTTTCTTCTTTTTTTGCGAATCTGTTTGTGCTGCAAATTAGCAAGAAGGTGGCACATAGATTGTTTTGCTTTACTGCCGTTGCCTTCTAGAATCTCGGATGATTGCGCGCTTACGTGAGAATTAGTAGCTGGAAACAAGCAACTGACTCGAGATTGTGAAGATGAGGGGACTACTAATGGCGCCGGGACGGGAGTGACACTAGGTTTAATATTCAATTCAAATGATTTATCGAAGAAGACTCAAGGAAGCATAGTTTTAGCACAGACAAACAGACGTAACTCGTTCTCCTCAAACGTCGTACACGGTTGTTAATGTTCTATTTAAATATGATTAGTTTCGCGAATCCCTCGCTACAGCGCTGGCATCGGATTAACGATATGATCCACTCTTTCGCTTAGCTGGCGAACCTATTTTTTTTAGCGATTGTTGCCACCACCGTTGGGCACAACACCAGTGGGCTCACTGACTGACGGGTCTGTCGATAAATGAGGATAAGGACAAACGTCATGGCACGGCCATGACAGGTGTCAATCGAGGAGGTTGAATATTAGCAAAAGTGAAGTCTAAAAGGATATACACAATTTCGAGATAGTTAAATTAGTAGGAGCACAAACATTTTTGAAACCTTTGTTTATTTAGTGAATTTCCAATAAATTGTAATACTGAAATTTAGAATTTCGTAGGTAATGTTAAACTAATGTTTATTAAATCATACAATTACTTTGGCGGATAATTTCCAGGTTTATAATAAGAATGCTATTTATGAAATGCGTTAAAAATATATTTTTAACGCAAACTTTTTTAAGACATGACAATCAGTTTTAAAGCAACAGCTTTACTATCAAATCCATTAATTGTTGAAGTTGAAAACTTACTTCATTTTAGTAAGTCTAAGATCACATCATTTTTAATGTCTTGACGTTTTCGTACTAACAAAAATGTGGAAACTTTAATGAAATTCTATTGATCGATCTCAGAAAAGCTAGATCTAGAGATCTTTGAGGAATTCCAGAGATCTCAAGGGGAAGCCCCCAAAACTTTAGCCCAGACTATTGAATTTGTTTAAAAATCTATAAGCGTGATTTTAGATAAATTCAGGATAGTTGCATGAGGTGCTGAAGTAAAATCGAGAACCCATCAGATGTTCCGAAAGATCCAGTACAGAGACCTTCAGAAAATTTATGAAAACATCAGAAATATATCAGGTACTTCACAGAAATCCAGAGAATTCCAGGGAAGTTCAAAGGTGCTTACGAGAATTCCATTTATTTTAAGCAGAACCGAGATCTTCATTAGAGTTTAGAGTTTTACGGAAGCTCCGAGAACATCAAAACAGATCAGATAATTAAAGGGCAGTTCAAAACATTTCAAGGAAATTGCAGAAACCGGAATTTCCGGAAACTTCGGTTCGCTCAGAGAAAATTCCTGGAACGCAATAAACATTATATGAACATCCGGATAATTGGAGAGTATTTCAAGGGTGTTATTTCATGATCTTAAGAAAATTCGAAAATTTAGCTAAGTTGATTTGAGAACATCAACTAAGTTCCATTAATTAAAAAAACGGCGAGAACTTTTAGCAAGCACTTATTCCGAGTACTTCGAGGACGATCTGATAACATCAGAAAAATCACATTAACTTAAGGAAATTTGCAGCGACTTACAAGGAGTTCCTTAAAATTATGAGATACTACGAGAATTCTATGATTGATCTGAAAACTTTAGAAACTTCAGGGAATTATAAATATGTATCAGAAAATTTACCGGAACATTTGATCAATTTAGAGAAATAGAAAACTTCTTGTAGGAAAAAATGAGTGATTCAAGGGAAAGTTCCGTGAGCGTATTATTATTATAAAACATAAGGAAAATTTTAGAACTTAAAGGCAATTAAATCAATTCCAGTAAAATGGTGGGTTCTTTAAAAAAAATGCTAAGGCAGGACAGTCTAGAGAATTTTACGGAAATTGAGAAATATTTTGGGCAGTTTAAAAACATCAGGAAACTCGATAATTTGAACTTCAGAAAACCTTGAGAACTTCAGTGAAAATCATAGAATTATATTAATTATTTCGCTGGGGAAGTCAAAAGAAGTTCCTGAAATTTCAGAAAAACTTCGAAAACTTCACAGAAGTACAGAGAAGAAACATTCCGAGAACTTCATAAAAGTCTATGGAACTTAAGGGAAGATCCGAGAACTTCAGGAACTTTTATGGACATTTCGGGAGCATCTCAAATAAGTTTAGCAAAGCTCCAAAAACAAAGGGAATTTCAGGGGAGTTCAGTTCCATTAGTTTCACTAAATTAGCGGGAAATTTCAAGAAGTTCTCAGCTTTTCAGAGAACTTTAGAAATGTTAAGAAAATTATTGAGGATTTCACATAAGTCCATATCAGTGTTCACTCGGCTGTCGACAAAAGCAGGCCACTCTGGATGTGTGCTACGCGATCGTCTGTTATCTCGGCAGCAACCATTGTGTAGTCCTCCTCATTGTTCTTCATCAGCAGTTCTTTCGGTCGATGCGTCGTCGATTTTGGAAAGCAACCGTTTCGTGATGAGTGTGTGAGTGCTGACCACGTTTTGCGTCCATTGCTGCAATGGATGCGTTCTGACCCTCGTTGGCGTACTACAATTTGCCATACAATGAAACTACTGGAAGCGGCTCCAGTTCTGATGGAGGAGGCTTTTTTGGATATCCGAAGATAAAGTGTTTATTGTGTTGTACCTTTTGACTATAGTTTTAAAATGTATTGTATAGTGACCAAGAATCCTCGGCTCTGTAAAGTTAATTCGGTTGAGCCTTATCAAATAAATAAAAAAAAAAAAACATAAGTCCATAAGTTCACGCAAGCTTAAATATTTTTAGAACAGTTCAATTAAATTCATGGTAGTGCAACAAGCTTCATGAGAACTGCAAACACTTTAGAGAAGTTTCGAGAACTTCGAGGATGATATTGATCTCGCTAATAAAGCTCTAAACAAAAAAAAACTTCAAGAAAGAACAGATATCCTCAGAGCAGGGAAATTACATAAATTTTAAAAATGTTTAGAGAAATTCAGTGAATTGTTAAAACTTAAGAGAAGATTAATGATCGTTAGGAAAATTGTGGAAACTTGAGGAAGTCCGAAAAAGTTTAGAAAAATTAAAAGAAATGATGACGAATATTGCGAGCATCAGGTTAGTTTCACAAACTACAAAAGAACTTCAAGGCAGTTTAATTAAATTCAGGAATATTTTTGGAACTTTTAAGTAGTTATGAAGACCTCAGATTAGTCCATATTCAACGGAGGTTTCTCATGAAAATTCGCTTGGAGTTTACTATCTTAGGCTTAGGGTTTCACATGAAGTCTAAAATTCCTCAGAAGTACCATGAAAGCAGATTGCAGTTGATGTTTTTCTCATAGATTTTTTCCCAGAACTCCCGTGGAATGAGTTCCTTATAAATTATAATAAAATTCCATGAGCCTTAAAACTATGCAGGGAATCTGTTTCCAGATTCTCTAAACTTTCTTGAAGTACAGGGCTGTTACAACAGGCGCGGATTTCGCGAATTTCGCGGATTTCGCGATTTTCGCGGATTTGTCGTGGATTTTAATTTTCAGTCGCGAAAATCGCGGAAACATTAAATGATGTCGCGGAAATCGCGAAGGGACTGATGTGCTGTCACAAAAATTGTGGAATTCATTGTAATCGTCCCGGATTATTTTTCTGTCATCAATTTTGTTGTTCATTTGGCTCTCAACTTTTTACCGGTTCAAACCAACTACCCTACAAATAATCGAGAAATGATCTCAATTCCATAAGTCACATCGGATTTATACGGAAATTCCCTGAGGTCTGTCCAATGTGAGACATTTTCCTTTTTTTCCAATCATAAACGAATCGTATATATGCGAGCAATTGCCATGTATACCGGATATTCTAGGTTCTCCAAATCGTCCTGGAGTTCAGTTGATTTGTTCTACTATATCAACCAAGACTCCAATAATGTCTGTAGTATCGAAATATGTCCAAACAGATTCAAAGTGTCTATGTGGATTGTACCCGATCTATTGCTACGTATACAAGATGTTATAAGTTCTGAAATCATTCTGGAGATTAGATTACTACTAGATCACCCAATACTAATTCAATATCTGTAGTATCGAAATATGCCCAAACAAATTTGCAGTGTCTATGTAGATCATGCCAACCTATTTCCGTGTATGCCAAATGTTCTAGGATTTTCAAATCGATACTACAGATATTATCCTAGTCTTTGTTGATCTAGTCAACAAATCATCTGAACTGCAGAACGATTTGGAGAACCTAGATCATCTGGTATGCATGACAATAGTTCATGCACGATCCACATAGACACTGTGCATCTGTCTGGAAATATTTCGATAGTAAAGACATTGTCCCAAACTCGGTTGATCTAGTAGAATAAATCATCTGAACTCCAGAACGATTTGGAGAACTTAAAACATCTGGTATGCATGACAATAGTTCATGCACGATCCACATAGACACTGTGCATCTGTCTGGAAATATTTCGATAGTAAAGACATTGTCCCAATCTCGGTTGATCTAGTAGATCAAATTATCTGAACTCCAGGGCGATTTGAAGAACCTTGAACACCTGGATTACTCGGAAATAGATCATGCATGATCCACATAGACACTTTGAATCTGATTGGACATTGTTCGATACTACAGACATTATTGCAGTCTTGGTTGATCTAGTAGAACAAATCAACTGATGTCCTGGACGATTTGGAAAACCTATAATTTCATAGTAATAAGTCGTGCATGATCCATAAAGTCACATATATAAGATTCGGTTATTATTTGACAACGAAAAGTGCTAGGTTCACATTAGAAATAAAAAAAATCATGAAAATGTCTCACCATTGGACAGAACCGAAGGAATTTCCGTGTAAATACACAACCGCGACGTGACCAACAAGTGTGACTTATGAAACTATGGTAATTTCTCGATTATGTGCAGAGTATTTGGTATGAATCGGTACAAAATTGAGAAAACTAGAGCCAAATTAACTAAAACATTTAGGACAGTAAAATACGTCAGGTTAAATTTAAAAAAAAAAATGCATTGCAAATGAAAATGCATTTTTTTTTAATAATGTTTCATCAAATCTAGGCCGGTATTATTAAATAGAATCTCATAATGTAAGGGTGTTTTATTATTTTCACTAATTACTCAGAATTTATACTATACATAAATAACTGAAGATGATAAATGCTATTTAAAAAAAAATCAACGGCTGCAAACAATATTCCTTTAGCTCAGTCGGTAAAGGCGCAGCTACAAAGCAAGTCCATGCTGGAGGCGACTGAGTTCGATTCCCGTCCGGTCTATTAATTTTTCGGGTTGGAGAATGTCTCTACTTTCTTTGGCATAGGATGGTACAGACAAAGAAAGCTCTCAATTATAATGTGAAAGCACTTCAAAGAACACTAAGTTGAGAGCAGGCAAAAATCTAACATGCTACTATACAAGCAATAGGCTTTAAATGCCATACAAATGCTATTTTTAGGCAAAGAAAACAGTTTTTTTTGTCGCGGATTAGTATTTGAAGTCGCGGATTTCTTTTGAGAAATCGCGGATTTCGCGGATCAAATTTAGAAAATCTTGTAACAGCCCTGGAAGTATTATAACTTTTCAGTTCAAGTTTTTCAAGTTTTTTTTTTCAGGTAGTAGAAGCTTGGAGGTTTAGTCATAAACTTTCTATTGAATCTTTCGCTTTAAAGGTTCCTATGGTACATATTTAAGTGTTTATGAGAATCTAATTGAATAAGTCTAAAACATCAAACATTTATTTGGTATGCCATAATTGTCTTGCCTTTGGTCACTTTTTAGTCACTTATTTACAACTATTTGGTCACTTATTTCTTCAACATGGTCACTAAAATCACAATATTTGACAGCATTGATCGCTACCAGCCCTGTATTTGTTAACTGCAGCAGGAGCTTGTGTAGGAATAGGAATTTGTTTATACTACTGCCAATATAGGTTCTCTCTGTTTATACTCTTTAGTATGACGCGCTTGACATATATGGTCCACAGTGACTCACGAAGAGCTACTGATTCCGATAATAGCGGTACGCCTTCTTCCTCCTTCTATGGGTGTTCATGTGGGCTGCAGCTTGCTGCTTGCAGGCAGCCTTTCGTTGTGTACTGGAGAACACCACCACTCACCACGCGGTGATAGAATAAACACCGTTTGTTGAGACCGGTTCGAATTCAACTTTGAAATCTGTGTTAGGGAAATCGCTTCTCGCAGCAACAGTTGCGCAATTATTATAGCAACAGAATTTTCAATAGTGACATTTTGAAAACTGATGAAGTCTTAAGTTTAACAGATGCGTAGAAATATTTCTGATCGATTGGTGATAAAATTATTGAAATTGATCCTGGGGCAGCTGAGTTATTAACGTTCAAAATCTTTTATAATTTTGTTACATGCTCCATTTTGGTTTTCACAAAGTGTACCCCCATATAGAAATCACATACGTAGTCCAAAATAATTATGCGAAGATTTATAAGGATGTTCCGAGTATAATTCCAAGCACATTTCGAAATGAAAAAAATTTTTGGAGTGTTCTACAGAGAATTTCTATACTATTATGAGAAAAAAAAATCAAGGGATTTCTAGAGAGAATTTATTTTAGAAGAGTTCTGGAAAGATCTCTGTGAAAGGAAATTAATCGAAGGGAAAGGCTTGAGAACAATCAAATAAAAGCCTGTAAAGTTTTGAGCAAAATATTCATATGCAAATTGAGAAAACTTTGAACCTGTCGCAGATCCAAATTCAAGATCCAGCAAAGGTGCTGATGTCTTATAAATTACTCATTTAACCTTCAGCTTAATCGCATTCAGTTTTGTGATTAATTAAAATACCTAAACCGTGATAATTTCCAAAATTCCGGGAGAAAAACGGGAAAATTTCTTATCGAGATTTGCTGGTCACCATGAAGCTGAAGGAGATTTGGATGAATTTATGCCCCTAGGGTAGAATGCGGATCCTTCCCGTTTTTGGCAACACAAAAAAAAATAGTTTTTTAGCACTAACTTTTTTATTTGAAATTACTCATGAAAGTCATCTTCTAGAGACTTTTAGAACTCTTTAAGACGAATGTTTTATAGACAAAATTTGTTGCCTGTATCTCTTCTAATAAAACAAATATACCCGAATATAGTAAAAAATATGAATAAATTCAAATTGATTTTATACGAGTTTAAAAAATAACATACCTCCAATTTTTTCATATTATTGAGAATAACATACGCCCTTTCAAATGCCGTAGAAAAACTTTTTTTTTGTTTGCCCCAACCGGAGATATTAACATTTGAAAAGTGCATATTTTTAGTATAAAAACGTCAATAACTCTTGATCGGCGAAAGATATTGACAAGCTTTGTGCGGCAAAAATTTGCGCCTTCTTAAGATCTAAAAGTTATTTCAAGACACCTTTGCTGAGAAATTCGAAATGAGAAAACTAGAGCAAAACAACTGTTTTTTTTAGAGCCACCCTAACTCAATTCAAGAAAATAGCTCTAAATCGGCCAATTTGAGAGATACAAAAAAAATTAATTCACCTGCTTGAAATTAGTTCACCTATAATTTTGCTGGAGAATGTATACCTTAATTTATTCAAACAAATAAGTTAGATTTTTGATTTTAATGATAATAGGAACCACCCTAGAATTCATTGTCATAAAAATGAGGGCATAACTATAAGGAACAACTTTGTAGAAGAGATTCTTCACTACTTCTCTGGTTAGAGCCTGCCCACCGGTCCACACGTCGTGTATTGGACGATCGATATGAAAACGTCCGAAGTTCCAAAGGGAATTCGGCTTCGGCTTGTTTCGTTTTGGGGCCAACTATGTGATGGCTGTGCTAGGAAAGACACCTCGTGGTCTAAGCATATGTATGGGAAATTTTGATGCTACCAATTTTAGTAAAATTTCTTAGCTGTTCAAAATTGCTGAATGAAGCCCCCGTCGAATGGCATATTGCATGACATGTTTCACATTAATGCTTTGGAGAAAAATGCGTTCAAAATCTTTCATAATTTCGTTACATGTTCCATTTTCGGTGTTCATAAAGTGTCCCCCCATATGGAAATCACAGACGTAGTCCTACGTCAAAAGCTTCATTATGGAGATTTTGCGCCAACTGGCTGGTTCAGGGTGACCAGTGAACCGGGGAAAAGCTTGTGAATGTTGATGATAAATCGGATTTAAATAAGATTCTAGACCTTGAACAAATCTTAAGACACTTGGACATGGTTAGATTTTCAAGATACAGTCACAACTGTTGGGAGAATTTCGATGATAATTCCAAAAGACTTTCGTGGCGATATTAGAATGCATCCCAGGGTTAACAACAAGGTACTTCAGCGAAAAATCCCAAGGGACTTTTGGGGAGAACTCTTAATGAGTTTTGATTGGACTATTCCATGTCGCGTTCCACGAGCTTTCAGAATAGATTTTTTTTTTTGGGTAAAGAGGATTCCAGGTCCATTTCTTATGAATAATCTAAATAAGTTCGAAGGAGAATTTTTTTAAGCGTTCCCTGCAAGCAGCCATTCCACAACAAAACGATACAGTGGTTCTCAGAATTTCAGAAATATTGGTAGTATTGTTCCGTATTTTTTACTTTGTCATTAGGGTGACCATTTTCATGTTAGGGTGATTCAAAAAATCGATTTTTTTAAATGACTTGAACCCTTACTTCACTTTACTTTTCGTGATCCGACGTCCCTCAGGATTGCACCTGCGTCACAATGTAACGCCAACTAACTCGGTTCGTGGCTGCTTGACTCCAATTTCTTGTCCGTCCCACACTTCCTAAAGCTTTCTCCATTTGGTCTAACCACGTTGCTCGCTGTGCTCCTCTGCGTCTTGTACCGGCCGGATTCGAGGCAAACACCATTTTTGCGGGATTGTTGTCCGGCATTCTTACAACGTGTCCCGCCCATCGTACCCGTCCAGCTTTCGTGAGTTTCTGGATACTGGGTTCGCCATAGAGTTGCGCCAGCTTGTGTTTCAGCCTTCTTCTCCATACACCGTTCTCACATACCCCGAAGATGGTCCTGATCACTCGTCGTTCGAAAACACCCAGTGCTTACAGGTCCTCCTCAAGCATCGTCCACGTCTCGTGCCCGTAGAGAACTACCGGTCTTATCAGTGTCACGACTTCCGGCAATTATGCGTCTACGAATTTCTCTGCTGCCGTTGTTATCCGACGTCGTCAATGATACACAAGTTCATCCACCACCTCGAACTCATCTCTGTCGGTTGTCACCCCTGTATCACCCCCGAACTCATCTCTGTCGGTGTCCCCCTCATCCGCTGTACCGACGAAGCTGCCTTGGTCAGATGTTAATCGTAGTGCTGCTTCCACCTTTTAATCACCTTGGGAATTGTCGCGTTTGTCATTGACGCGAAAAAATGGTCATCCTGGAAAATTCTCGTCAAACAACAATTTTTTGTCGCACGACAAGATCACCACGACAAAATCAAGAATCCATCCAGTCGCGACTATCTATTCTAGTCATATGTCTATATAGGTTGTTTGAATAGGAGGATCACGACATGAAACCATCCATTCTAAAACGGAGGTTAGATTTAAAACAAGGCCGGAAATAATATTAATTTCCTTCAATATTGGTATTTCCTATTTCAGAAACAAGTGGGAAATTTCTGCCAAATACCCTTCAATATGTATATTTTCGGAATCGGGATGACGTCTCGAGACCGAAAATCGATATCCAGCGCCATCTTGAAATCCAAGATGGTGGCTTCCAATTTCAGAAAAAGTGGGAAATACTGCCAAATACACTTCAATATGGGTATTTCCGGAATCGGGATGACGTCTTGAGACCGAAAATCGATGTCCGACGCCATTGTTTAATCCAACATGGTGGCTCTCAGATTCTGAAAAACTGTCATATACTCTACAATATGTAGAGGGTTCGACGAAAATATATGTCTGACACTATTTTGTAATCCAATATGGCGGCTCTCAGATTCAGAAAAACTATCAAATTTGGGTATTTTCGGAACAAGTACTACGCGTACATCCCGAAAATCGAGGTCTGACGCCAGTTTTGAATCCAAGATGGTGGCAAGTGACTTCAGAAAAAAACTGTCAAATACCCTATAATATGGATATTTTCGGAACTGGGTCGACGTGTACATCCTGAAAATTGATGTCTGACGCCATTTTGGAATCCAATATGGCGGCCATTGTTTTCTGAAAAGCTGTCAAATTCTACGATATGGATATTTTCGGTACAGGACGCGTGTATGATGCCGAAAATCGATGTCCAATACCATTTTTGAAATCCAAGATGGTGGCTCTCAGATTCGGAAAAACTTCCAAATACCCTACACCATGGGTATTTTCGGAACAAAACTACAATTTATGTCCAACACCATTTTGCAATGCAAGATGGCGGCCATTGACTTTAGAAAAATTGTCAAATACCCAATAATATAGATTTTTGAGATGACATGTAGATGCCGAATATCAATGTCCGATACCATTTTGAAATCCAAGATGGCGGCTTCCGGTTTCAGAAAAAGATATAAATACAGTCAAATAACCTTCAATATGAGTATTTTTGGAAAAGAAATGACGTCTAGATAATTACATCTAGAAATAGAAAATGAGTGACCTGAAATCCAAAATGGCAGGTACAGGATACACGAAAAGTTGGAAATACTGTCAAATACACATGAATGTGGGTATTTTGGGATTCGCGGTGGTAACTACGGATTAGCAATTACTGTCCGATGCCATATTGAATTCCAAGATGGCAGCTTCTGGTTGCAGATAAACTGGATAGTAATGAAGTAATGAAATTGGGTTGTTAGCGGAATGCTAAATAAAACAGCAAAAGGGTTTATCTTCCATTTAATTCCACTTAATTAATTTTGGTATCCATGACAGATACGTATTTCGACTACAATGTGCAGTCTTCATCAGTGTCATTCCCACTAAAGAACTTATCAAAATCTAACCCCCTTAAGTACTCATCCCCTAGGTAAAAAAGTCAAGATCATAGGTATAAAAATGAAACTACAATGTGTTGAATCGGAACCTACCTAACTAATAAAAACCAAAGATTTAAGTAAGCTAAAGGAGAAAAATCTATACAAATCTCTAATAAGGAAAATCCCCAAAGGCTTGGTAGCCATCATAATGAAGTAATGAAATTGGGTTGTTAGCGGAATGATAAATAAAACAGCAAAAGGGTTTATGGTCAATAACCATGTCGACAGTTTCCGTCAATCTTGTCGTCCGACGTACGTGAAACAAGTAGAACGTAGAACAGAACTTGCGCGTTTCGTGAGAACGATACAGCTGCTGCATTTCTTCGCACTCCAGCTCGTCCAGGCGGTGCTTCTCATCCCGGAGAAGATGGTTTTGCTGTCTTCGCTTCTGTTTGTATCGCTCCACATGTTGACGGGTTCCTTGGTGCAGCATCCTCGCCCGCGCAGCGTCTGACACTCCTCGTCGAACCAATCGTTCCGTCGATTCCGCTCCACAAATGGCACCTTCAGCAGCGCCGTTAATGGCTGCTTTCACGTTGTTCCATCAGTCCTCGAGAGGGGCTTCGCTGAGCTCTCCTTCATCCGGCAACGCTGCGTCGAGGCATTGCGCGTAATCAGTTGCAACTTCGGGCAGCTTCAGTCGCTCCAGATTGTACCGTGACGGGCGTCGGTACCGAATGCTGTTGGCAACAGAAAGTTTTTGGAGCACCTTAACCATTAGAAGGTAGTGGTCCGAATCGATGTTTGCGCCACGATAGGTCCTGACGTCGATAATGTCCGAGAAGTGCCTTCTGTCGATCAAAGTGCGGTTGATTTGCGATTCTGGCTGCTGCGGTGTACCGATATGGGAGGCTATGCTGGAAGTAGGTACTACGTTCTTAGAGGCGGCGAAATCGATGAATCTGAGGCCGTTGGCGTTCGTTAGCTGGTGAGCGCTGAACTTTCCTATAACCGGTCTGAATTCCTGCTCCTGGCCGACCTGAGCGTTAAGATCTCCGATGACGATTTTGACGTCATGGCTTGGGCAGCTGTCGTATTTCCGTTCCAACTGGGTCTATGCCGATTGTTCTGGTCCGTATTTACATTGTCTCGCCGGAGGACCATCGTGCACAGCACTGTTTAGAGTCCCACGCTGGCACCAGGACGTTGATCAGCCGCTCCTAACATGGAGAACACACGCCGTTTTGAGTCGCACCTCCATGGTGAACAGACGCTCCAAGACTACACTCTTCGGAGAGAGGAGCCCCCCCCCCCATCCTTGTCAGCATACGACCAATATCCCACCGATGGTTACCCGATCTTTTCTATGGTTACTCGTACCCTAGCCGGTTCCACGGGGGGAGGGGGGGGGTCGGAGTAACTGGACAAGAGATTAGGTATGCGTCCTGTATTATCTCGTAGAGGTTGGTGCTCAGAATCTGTTCTGTTGTTTGCAATAAGAGACTGGTCTCTTCCCCGGGGCTTCCGGAATCTGTTCCAGGGTTATCGGGTAGTCTTTGTCACTTTTGTCATTTGACATGGTCTCTAATGACATGTAATTGAAATTTCTGAAAATTTTGATGAGCCGCATGACTAGTTTTTGTTAAAACTAGAGATTGACCACTCCCCCAGGGCGTCCGGAACCTGTTCAAGGGCTATCGATGGCCTTTTGTCACTCTTGTCAGTTGTCATGGTCTCCAATGACATGTTCACGACATTCTCAAAATTTTTTGACATGTCGCATGACTAGATTATGATGCAATCGAAAATTGGCCACTTCCCCGGGGGCATCTGGAACCTGTTCTGAGGTCGTCGCGTTGCCATTGTCATTCATTGGATTTTTAATAAAAAATATTTAAGAGTTTGTTTTTGAAGTTAAACACTTGTTTGGATTTTTTTTTTTAAATCACTTGAATTTTTTTACAGTGTAATAATTTCTTGAACAGAAATTATGTTTTCCTACAGATTTGTCTCAGACGTCATTCCGATTGGAACAGACGTTTTCGAGGTATGGTTGGTTGAAAAATATCGAGTACGCCATTTTGGTTTTTTTTTTTTCAAGATTCAAAATGGATGAATTTGAGCAAAAATGTAAATGACGGCTCATAACAACCAATTGCATGCAAATTAGAAAAGGTCGAGTCTGAAATTCTTTTTTCTTTTCCTATTTAACCTGGAAATGCTCATTGGGAAAACAGTTTGGCTGTACAGGGTGAGAGCGGAAGTTCGTTCTAAAAATCTCTCAACAATTGGGTCCGTTGTTTATGGACAGCCTCCCCCATTGCTCAAGTTTCTTCGCAACTTCAAAAATGGCCACGACCACTGTTGACCACTCTCAATCCGCCACATGTTACCCGTTTGCGCATCGTTCAGAGGAGGAGGAGGAAAAAGCACAACAAACAAATCGGTTTATTTTGATAATGGAAATCGTTCTGGTCCGGTTGTTTGATTGACCCGCATTTAGATGGAAACTAGCCTCCTCTTGCTCCCACTCCAACTAGCGCTCAGCGTCGCCACCCAACATCCGCCCTGAGCAATAATAATAACACATCGCGTACCCCACATCAACTGCAATCTATTTATGGGGCTTGAGGGATTCACATAGTCGTCGGATTGAAGGTCGTCGTTTCACTGGAAGCGGGTGGTTGTCTCTGTGTGTGTGTCAGTGTGTCTGTGATTATTTATTTGCCGAGATTCGATCATTTGAAGACTATTTTTAGCCTCTGTCCCGTGAAGCCTCTAGAAATGATTGACATTAGAATGTGCCACCTCGCGAGGGAGACGTGAGAAGGATTACATCAGAGGTCATGGTGGTCCAGTCAGTGATGTGATCTCTCGAAGCTCATCTCGCGTAATACTGACTCATCATCATCATCATCATCATCATCATCATTCGGGAAGGAAGCTTAATGTCACGTAGAATAATTGATAATTTTGCTGACTGAGCAGCGGCTATTACTACCTGTACCGGTGCAATTACTAGCCAACAATTCGTGGTCATCTGCTCACGTGTGAAGCGGGGTTTTTTTTTCGCGGTAATAGCGTATGCTTCCTACACATAACAACCGAGATAGGAAATGATTCGTAGTAATGGGCGAACAATCACGCGATGATAAGAGTCAGAATGAAATCAGCGAGTATTTTTGAGTTTGTTGAAATTTCCTCGCAGCCCGGACTCATACATCTGCAATTATTTCCTTTACGATAATAGGCCATGACTCTCCGGTATGGTTGTGGTCGGTCAAGCAAGCCCGCAGATAAAAATGGTAATTGCATCATTAGTATGCAGCAGCAAATATTGAATGAATCTGACCCGCGTGTCCGAGTCCGAGATTGGAACGAGCAAACGAGCTGAGCTGATGATGCGAACCGATCCGATTCGGATTGAAATGGCTATTGTTGTTTGGGGGGGCTTTCAAGCCGACCTAGGTATTGGTAGTGTGTTCCCAAAACCCATCGTCTGCTGCGTGATGAATTGCGTGCGTCCTTGGGCTCGGTTCTGTCTGTCTGAAACCGAGTGCTGAGGTGTGATCTCTATAGAGAAAACGAGAGATATGAGGTCACATGATGATGATGATGATGTTGAGATTCGACGAATGGTCTCGACCTGCTTTGCGTGCACCGAATACCATTCGCACTGTGTTGAATCGATATTGTTCTGTTCGGGGGGGTATTGAGCTGCCACTCACCGCGGAAGCTCATGCTATTGACGACGAATCGTTCGAACTGGAATTTAGCAGAATCACGTCACCATCGGTGAGGAACAAATTTCTCTCGAGCAGTTGTGATTCATCACCATCCAATAGCTATGTCATCACGATAAAGGCATTTCTAACGATTGTAGAAGGCTTCAAGTAGTAAATTCCAACCGCAAAGGTGAAGCAATAAAAGGTGATGGATTGCCATATGACTCGCTTTTATTATTGCAAGTGGCGACGATCGAAGCGTGAAAACAATTACTTGACGGGAAGAATTGGCCGGTCACAACTTCTGATCTCACCCCCTTCAAATGCTATGCAGTTTCCCTAAGAACTTTCAAAACTGACGTATGATAATATTTTATATTAATTCGTTGATACTTGTGAAAGCAATTAGAAAAACCAACATTAATCAACCAGTCGACGACGAATACCTTTTCAGGGTGCCAATGGAATTTTAATTTTAAAATTTCAGGTTTTTCCTAGCTAATATTCACTAATTTTCCAGGGTTTTTTTTACGTAGGACTACGTCTTTATTTACTATACTGGAGATCTCATTACAAAATCAAAAATGAGGCATGTAACGAAAATGGGGAATTTTTCAAACGCATATTTCTCAAAACCATTACTGGGAAATATGTCATGTTATATGTCGTTCGACGGAGAATTTATCCAGTAATTTTTTGGTGTATAGTTCAAATAGTGGAAATTATTAAGTAATTAAGAAATTTAACGATTAAAATAGGAACATTTCGGGAACTAATTAGAAGAGCATACGGATGCACAGTGGTCGGAGATGGCAAAATCACGAACCTTATTGAATTGTGTACAAACTATTGACTTAATTAAAAAAATGTTCAGAAGAATTATTCACACCAGTATTGCCCACCATTCCACACTTACGAAAATTTATCATGGCCTACTATAAAAAAAATTGATAAACCTAACTTTTCCCTCTTATGTGATAGAAGCAAACTCAAAAAATGAAACTTTGTACAAGATACCAATTTTCTATGTCCAATAGTTTCGGCTATATGGGCCGTTTTCTATGGCTGGTGGCCCCGGAAGCACTAGGGGAAGTGGTAAATTTTGCATTACATTAGGAGCTTATCGAGCACCATATGCATTGTTCCCAGAATTGTGTGCCATATAATTTTTTTGTTAATCACAAACTGAAAATTAATAATTTATGTGAGATAGTTTGTCTCGTAATTGGAGCACATTTTCCGCGATTCGAAATTCCAGTGATGACCTGTGTTATATTTATACTTGGGTGCTGAGCCGGTCAACAACTACCATATATGGACCTGGATTCGATAGTCCGGTTCTGGGTCGCCACCAAAGCCGCGATTCAAGATGTTATTTTCACGAGCAGCTCAATTCCTGGCGCAAATGGCCAATCATCAGCAACGGAAGGTCTGCCATTCGGAACTCCGCGAGTGCACGTACATCGACGGTCTGCAAGACCTACAATATCCCCCAGCTTGTTCCTGGGGCCGCTGTCAAGCCACCAAACCCCCAACGTCCCATCGTTCAGTGCGATCATGTTGCCGAGGTAGGACTTTCAAGTGCCAGAGAGAAGCTTACAGCTGACAAACGTCAAATGGAAATCGGGAATTTGGTTAACATTGGAGGCATTTAGTGAGATCCTTCCATTAAACTGTATTTTAAATACCATTCATTACATTGCATATTACTGTTACATTCACTCATAAGCTAGCTCGGAGCGTTTGGTACGGTATGTCCACGCATCCTTCCACCCCTGAAGATTCACGAAATGCATCGCTATTTAGATTTACCATGCCAGCGCCATATTTGACGCGTTCCTATACGGGAAAAAATCCGATCTCCGAAATGAGAAAAATGACTCATGAACACAGCGTATTTTTATGTTATGAAAATACACCATGAATAATATTCATGATATCATGAACAACTTTTGCGTAACGCAGTAAACATACCCAAAATCATGAATCATCCGAGTTGAAATCATGAGCTAAATTCATGGGTTTAACTTTTAACCAAAAAATGCAAAAAAAATAAGCATCAGACTGGAATCGAACCAAGAACCTTTAGATCATTTAAACCATACTTTGACCACTAGACTAGCAGTACTTGTATAAGATGGAAGACAAAAGGCGCATAAGAGATACTTATGTAGTGCGGTTTATGAACACGGTTTGCCAAGTACGTATAACGCTTGTAGCGGTCTTGATTCCACTGCATTATGAAATCATGAATTTCCATGACGAAATCATGAATCATTGTTACGATTTCATGGGATGGTAAGTTTTTTCATTTCATGATTTTTTATTCACGCGAATGGGATCGGATTTGTTTCCGTGTAATGATGACGCATTCGTCTATTTTGACAAGATATTTTTTAAAATCACCATCACCATCATCCCCTTAGAGCACTGAAACTAATATTTGCAAAAGTAACATTTCAAAAATAGTTATTTAAAATAGTCGAACATTATGGAATGCTTCGATTTAGGAACTGCTTCGAATATGGTGCTTCCACGGTTTATTTGAACTCGAATCCTTTCACAGAATCATCTTTGCGGCAAATGCAACGCAGTGCTAACCTAACCTAATGATTTTCCAGGATGCTTTCTCGTACTGGCTGTGATTGTATTAGATTAGATTAGATTAGATTATCATTTTTTGTGAATCACAAACTCAATCAATCAACTCAATCAAAAAGAAACCAATCATCTTTTCTGGTTCGTATTGATCATGTAGTGGATATGGATATGGAACTAACGCTCACTGTAGTAAGACAACCTCTAATTGTACTCAACTTGCCATTGTATGAAGAGCCAAAATTGGTTTGGGTGAATCCGTGAGCAACATCGCCCACGTGCATCCACGGAATAAATGAGAATCTCCTTCCAACAACAGGACCATACAACCGGTCAAAAAACAGACCATCCAACAAGAGGATGTTCCAATGAGTGGGGAGAAGAGCCCGCCCTATATTCACCGAATATTAAAGACAGGGAGTTGGCATTTCCACTCTCCCCATCCATTTCAACTATGTGATGGCTGTGTTAGGAAAGACACCTTGTGGTCTAAGCATATGTTATAGGAAATTTTGATGCTACCAATTTTAGTCAAATTTCTTAGCTGTTTAACTATTTGCATTATTTGTACTGTATGCCTCAAAATTACTGAATGAAGCCCCCGTCGAATGGCATATTGCATGACATATTTCACATTAATGCTTTGGAGAAATATGCGTTCAAAATCTTTCATAATTTCGTTATATGTTCCATTTTCGGTTTTCACAAAGTGTACCCCCATTTAAAAATCACAGATGTATCCGTAATCGTAATCCTACGTCAAAATACTCTTGGAACTCTTCTCGTACCTCTTACGTTGGAATTATATTCGGAATTCCCTTCAAATCCCCCTTAGAATTTCCTCAGATCCGAATCACCTTTTGAAAAGCTTTAATACTATCCTGAGAATGCAATTCCTTTAAAAATATTTTCAAAATATTAATAAAAACTCTCCTCAAGACCCGAATTGAAAACTTTCCTCAGAAATTTTCCAGAGTCTATTTATAATTCTCTTTGAGTTCTCGTTAATATTCTGTTGGAATTACTCTTAAAACGCACAAGCTTCTTTTCATCTTTCCAGAAATTCTTTAGAATTCAACTCAAAATTCTTTAGGACATTCCCTAAATTATGTTACGATATTGGTCATATTTCCCTTATGATGAACACCAGAATTTTGTAAATATTCTTCTCAGCATTTCTTTTGAAATATCACGTAATTCTCCTTAAAAATTCCATAGGTATTCTCCTCCGAATTCAATAGAATTTCTTTCTAAATTGCCAGATCCCTAAACATTCTTGCAAGCTGTAGAGCCATGAAAATTTCACAGGTTAAAAATGATTTCTTTTAAAACTAGTTTCATGGTTATGCTGCTTATTTCAAATATTTCCTCAATCTCATATTTTAAATAAAACCAGTTTATTTTTCAAACTCTAAGATCTTGAAGTCTAGGTTAACAAATAAAAAAATGTCGAAGCATCAGAGTCCTGGAAATTATTTTAACCAATTTTTCATCCTTTCTATTACTATAGACTACCGAGAGTTCCGACCAGCTATGCTCCTTAGAATAATCCAGGAATTCACCATGAAGTGCTCTTAACAAATTCGCTAGAATTCTGAATTTCATTAGACTTGGACTCCGTTGAATTGTTTTACAAGATTTTCTCTGCATTTCTTTGGAATTTTCAAAATTATTTAAAAGTTCAACAAATTATTAGCCCAAAGCCTTAAAATTTTTCCAAGTACCAACATATGTTTTTCCACATCTGGGATCTTAACCATTTTTCGAAATATCACATTTCAAGTCACACATCTCGAAAAAATTGTCTTATTCTAAGAATATTTTTTTAAGGCTTCTGTTAATGCATCTCTGCATCAAGTTCACGATTTTAAAATCGATATATTAATTTAAGGTTATTTATGTTGATGCATTTTGGACAAATTCAAAGGCAGTTTTTTCGACGCATCGTTTCAGGTTGCAAAAAGCTCGTGATCGTGCACGGGCGGGATCCTTAAATTGTGTTAATGATCGTTGTAATAGGTACAGAGATGAAAATAAATTAGACACACCGATTGCTTGACCGTCCACTGCTTGCTTTGTATAGTAGCTACAGTGGGTAAGGTAGTTGTACATGTAGATGACGTTGCATAAACAACTCGCGTCATCGATAAAAATAGCTTTTATTTTTTTCGAAAATGCATCATAGTAAATTTAACCACAATCTTTTGCTCTAAAATTCAGTACATACTCAGCCCGATAGGTCAGTTAGCTTTCATGACTCTGTTTCTTTTTAAATTGTTGCGCTTCAAAATCATAAAAGGACTCGTGAATAGAAAAGTTATTTAAATTGATATTAAGTATGGGAAATGGATGTAATGTCGGCTTAAATGCTCCTAATTTGGGCCCATACATAAATACAGCAATCGACTAAATTTTCAATAGCGACCAAAAATATCAATTAGTACCGGCGCAATGACGCGTTCGATGGGCCCTATCTTAGATCCATCGGAGAGAGAGAGAGCCATTTAAAGCCATTACGCCTCTGAATTACCGGAATTTGAAAAGTAACCGGGAAAAACCCGGGATTTCGACAAGAGAACCGGGAAAAATAAATTAACCATAACAAATTTTTACATCAGAATTTCAGAATAAACCAATAAAACAGAGTGATCCTTTAGCAAATGAATATCTTGCTCTGTTTGCTGCATAATTTTCTTCAGTTTACCGTCTTATTGTTTTTAGAATTTAATCACTCAGCAATATTAGAGATGAACTACCCTTCGGCTAAAAATCTCTATAATAAAGATTAAAAAAAAAAACTCAGCAATATTGCATATTGATTTTTGTCGCCTCAATTTCAGATGTAAAGTGCATGGTCCTTAAAATAAAATATTAAAGATGCTGGACTTTGGAAACAAATATTTGTAAAAACCAAAACTGACTTATTCTTTTCCGGGGTTTTAATTTTTCGCGGTTCAAATTTCTCATGATATGAATTCCAGAAATAACTTGGAATTCTGCTCTGAATTATCTTGAAATTGTTCTGAAATAAACCAGAAAACACTCCGCGTAATAATTACCGTTGGATTCTTTTAGGAATTTCCTTCCAACCCCTTCTAAGAATTAAATTGGAATCCTTCTTGAAATTCCCTTGAGTCTATCCGGAGACTTTTAATCTTTTGAAAATCTTTTCAAACAGTTCTTTTAACTCTATTCAAAACAGCAGAAACCTTTCGAAATTTTATTTAAAAAACTCCTTGGAGTATTTTAAAGAATTTCTTTCTAATTATCAGCAATTTTTTTGCAATCAATTTTGTTGGAGTTTGTGATGAATCTTTCGCACTAGGGTTGAAATTATTGAAAACACATTCTAAGAACTCTGTTTCTTGTTGAATTCTGATCACAATTCTTCTTAAAATTCATCTATCTTTTCCTCACGATCCCCATACAAATCTCCTCAGAATCACGTAGGAATTTTCCGCAAAGTTTTGTTTTTCACAACTCTTATTTAAATATTCTAAAATTACCTAACAGCTTAATTTAGAACTTGCAGAAAACCTTTCCTAATTCATCTAACAATTTCTAAGGATTTCATGTCAAAAAAAATTCTGGAAATCTGCTCAGAACTTCTCCTTCGAAAACTGTGTGGGAATCCTTCTCAATATTAGCTTGAAATCAACAATTGAATTCTTTTAAATTTTATTTAAAAATCCAGGGTTTGTCCGCTAGATTCTACAGATTGTTATGTAATTTGTTATAACCCCCTAAAATGTCTTTACAGTAAATTCCTTTCAGCACGTTCTTAAAAATGCGTTCAATTTCGTTTTTTTTTGTGCATATTAACAACCGGGAATTTTTAAGATTTGAACCGGGAAATCCGGGAAAAAACCGGGAATTTCAAAAAGAAAATTCACTGGCCACCCTGAAACGATGTTTGATGCATTTTCTACATTGTAATAGCTCATTTTGCTATTGGTTTGATCTTCCTCAGCTCAAAGAACTTTGTTGATGGTTTGATATTACAACATCTTATTTTCCCCTTAGCTTTTCAGTAAATATTTTAGATATTTTAACTGTTATTTCGATCAAACCAATAACAAATTGAGATGTTCCGATATTCTTTTTTAAATAGTTAAACTTAAAGTTGAACAACTGTACGTCAAAATTGACGAAAATCGTAGAACATCGACTATTAGTACAAATATTGAATCTTTTTTCCTCAAATAAAACACAAACCTCAGAAAACATATTACCGAAATTTAAAATCTCGCTAACAAAGCAATAACAAATTATTTCTGAAAGACGAGGCTCGGTAGCTTAGTGTTTACCGTTTCTGCTTACTGAGCAGAAGGTCGGGAGTTGAATCCCAGACCCGTCCCTTTTTCTTGTTATTGGTTGTCACTATGCCTACCACCACAATGAATCCAGATCAAAAATAACCTGACCCACACTAACACAACTTTCCTTCCGATGGCAATCGTAGAGACGCAGAGTTAAACACGGTCTCTATACCAACGGTTGTCATACTAATCATCCTTCCCCTTCCCAAAAGACCGGCGCCGGTGCTAACCTACAAATAGCTTGAATTAGTGAACTTGTACATGGGTCATTCCAGATCACGTGGGTACACCACCTGTGGACGATGTCACTTGGCCGAAACGCTTATTTAGGCAGGCTGAACAAATACCTTTTTTTTTGCTCTGAAGTGCTTAGATCCCTCTCGGCTACAACCCTGGATTTTCGAGATTTTTAAAAATTGCATCTTTTAGAAGAGATTACTCCACAACCAAATAAGCTATTCGTGATCCACAACTGAAATTTTATGTATGTACCTGCTAATCTATCTGATTTCATCGTACTACTAAAGCACAACGTTTTGGCTGTATCCCATAGGAACGTATTTTCACTTTTAGGACCACAATTAAATGATGAACAGAAATTAACAAAGAAGCTCAACAACAACAGAATTAAGAAGCTCAAAACTACCATTCACTCATCTGGTTATATGTATCTCAAAAACTATATGTCCAAATCATTTGCCCTTGGAAACACATCAAGTAGAAGAATTTTCCAAAGTGCGGTGAAAATTTGAGCCCGAAATATTAGGACATAAAAAAATCCCGCTCATGGTGAAAATATGCCATTTTTTTACAATTTAGAAACCTGCCGGTAATCAGTCTGCTTACTGTAGTTACTATAACAAAAACAAAATGTGGGTACACCTATGTGAATCTTCATTAAAAAACCTTTAAATTTACGTTCTAAGATCACGAATAGCTTATTTGGTTGTGGAGTAAACTCTTCTGAAAGTGGAAATTCTTTTAAATCTCGAAAATCCAGGGTTGTAGCCGAGAAGGATCTAAGCACTTCAGAGAAAAATAAAAAAATCATTTGCTCAGAATGCCAAAATAACCGTTTTGGCCAAGTTTGGTTCAAATCGGTGACATCGACCACAACTTTTTAAAATTCTGTACCCACTTGAGCTGGAATGACCCATATTGAAGATGGATAAGTTAATGCCAAGCGCCCTCTATGTGGTTCTCTGTGCCATTTCACTTTTTCTGATCAGAAACGGAGTAGCAACTATCCATCCACGGCCAGTGATGCAAAATATCATGACACTCACTCGACACTCGTCAACGCATCAACCGACTATCGCTGATAGAACGTTTTGTCAAGCAGTGAGAGGTTGGACCAAACAACAATCACCAGTAATGGTCGCTGCTCACAGGCAAAACGTAACACTCGCTGCTGATGATGTAAAGCACAACGAAAACCGTGAAGACGTCTGCAGTACGATGATGAGAAAAAGCGAAACGGCAGAAGGTAATGAAAACAATGCCTATGCATTCCAAGTTTGTCTCGGCACGCGCGACTGTGTGAGTTACAAACAAAGCTGGCAAAATTAAGCGGAAGCTGTTGGGCTCAATCACCAACTACAAGCAAGCAAAGCAGCAGCTGCTTAAAAACGAGCACAGATGAGTGTCGTGATTGTCCGGAATGATCAGATCGGTGATGGATCACCACCGAAGACGACATTCACCAGTTGCTTTTTACTTCTTTCGTCAACTTGCTTGAGAGTGCTTCGACAAGCACATTGATAGAAATGTACCAAGCGTTACAACCATCAGCTGTTTGACGATCGTGATTGTGATAGGTCGCAACTCTGTCCACGGCATTAAAAAAACATATTTCCGATAGAAAATCGTTCCCTATGAACAAATTGCATAAATTCAGGGTGGCAAGTGAACCAAAAAACCAAGAAAACCGGGAAAAAACCAGGAATTTCATAAGTCCACTAGGAAAATAATCTTGTTTGTATAATTTAAAAAGGGTTTTAAATTTAATGTATGTCAAAATTTCTTTTTATAATCAGGTCAAAACTAAAATGGTTAGTCAAGCTAAATCTTTCACACAACTAAACATCGATGATTTACCGATACGCGAGAATTTAGTAAATGTATTTTGTATTTATTTTTAATTTAATTTTTTTTCTCGAATCAATTGCATGTAATATTTTGTGCTTAATTGATAGCAGACTTAAGTAGGGCCGACGCGTAACTGCTTTGAAGTACCTGTTCAACATGTTCAATAAAAAAGTTCTATTTCTAAAAACTTCAGATAAGGCCTTCGAACTTCATGCAAGTTCCACAAAATTCAAGAAAGTCTTACAAGTTTCAGGAAAATCCTGTGAACTACTGTGATGACCTACGACGGTCAGGAAAGCTCTCCGAAACTTCAGAGAAGTTCTACAAATTTCAGAGAAGTCTTACGAACTTCAGGGAAGTCCTTTAATCTTTGGAGAATAACTACGAATTTTACAGAATTTTCTACAGATTTAATGTAACTTCTACGACATTTAGGCATTGCTTAAAACTTAAGGATAATCCTATGACACTTATGGATTTTTATTCCGAGCTTCATAGAAGTCTTCAATACTCTTGGGAAGTCCTCTGAACTTAACATAGTTCTCCAAGCTCAAAAAAGTTCCTAGAACTTCCGAGAAGTCGATTGAACTACAGGTAGTCCTACGAAATTCATGGGAGCTCTCCAAACTTCAGGGCATTTTTCAAACTTTTGGAAAACCCTTCGATATTAAAACCCTTATGAACTTCAGGGAAGCTCTTCTAAATTTAGGGTCCTCATATATTCAGTTAAGTCCTTCAAACTTCAGGGAAGTCCTCGGAACTTCGAGAAAGTTCTTCGAACTTGAAGGAAGTCTTACGAACTTCTGAGAATTTCTACGAAGTTCGTGGTACTTCTACGATATTTAAGAAATTCATATGAATTTCAAAAAACTCCGAACTTCAGGGAAGTCCTAAGATCTTGAAAAAAGTCCTTCGAACTTCGGGGAAGTCCCATGAAATTCAGCCAATACAAACTTCAATGAACCCTTCAGGAAAGACCTTAACGCTTCAGGAAAGTTCTACGAACTTTAGGGAGTTTCTACGAACTTCAGCAGTCAGACTTTTTAATAATAAGAGTTATTAAACCAGCGTTGTTTATGAAATCTTTTAATCATATGATTTTGAAATTATGTTGTAATCAAAATTCCGCTAAATAAGATCCTTAATCGTTGACAATTTCCGGGAAATTTGAACAAACTGGAAATCCGTAAAAGTGTTAGAAGCAAAGGTTTGTTTAAAGAGTCCTCATTCATATCACACTTCGCAATTACACCTTGAGATAAACTCCCGTTAGCCTGTTGGCTAAAAATCTCAATAATAAAGTTAAAAAAATCGCAGTTTCAAAAACAGAAATCTCTAGATTTAGGGGCTTATACAGGGCTGGTAGCAGGTTACTTTTTAGTGACTTGGTCACTATTTTGAAGCCAGTCACTAAAAAGTCACTTTTTCACCAAAAAGTCACTAAAGTCACTATTTCCCTAAAAATAGTCACTAAAGTCACTTTTTCGCTATTTAAAATATAGTGAAATTTAAAAATACCAACAAAATGTTTAAATTGAGTACTTTGCACTAAGAAAGTCTACAGTAGTTTTAACAAAATATACATATATGTTAAAAATTCAAAATTTTAACTAGAGTGACCAGTGAATTGCAAAACTTTAGAACACCAGGAAAACTATTGGGAAATGCCTTCAATTTCGAAATCGGGGAAAATATACCTCCTTTACCAGAAAATAAATTTTAAGCCTTGGAAACGTAACGTTCTAAAGGTATTTGCCAATGATAGATTTTCAAAAGTCTTTCAAGGATAATAAGAACATTAAAAAATCCAAAGTAAATTTAAGAGAATTTGAAAGGATTCTAGGGATGACACCAAGATATATCAGAGAAGTGAAATTAAGTGCTCTAAGGACCGATTTCTTCATCTCCGCTTAAATCTTAAGCCAGGTTTACCTACATAGTTAAACTTGGCTTAACACATACGAGCCTCGCTTTTGATTATTTTTTAAATTATTAGAGACGCAAAATTCAGCTCCGAAACAATTTTGGAAATAATTCCAATATAATTGAGAGTGAATTTTAGCGAGATTTCTGAGAAGAATGATTGGATGTGGATTTTATGTCCAATTCTAATAAGAATTCAAAATTAGTTGTGAAATTTTGGTTAAGGGAGATCTGATGAAAATTCCATGAAAATCCCGTGAACTTCAAAGATGGTCTCTACGGATAGTTCTAAAAGAATTCTGGGGTGATTTATGAAGATACTTCCAAGCGAATGCTTAAGAGTTCAAAATAAATTCCGAGAATAATTGAAATGGAATCGAATTTGGAGGGTTCAATCTCAAAGGAATTCTGGGAAGATTTTCAAAGTTATTCTGTGATGGATTTTGTTTTGAGAATTCTGAGGAAATACTATGGGAATTCTAAGAAGAATACGAATTGAATTTCCAATTGAATGCAGGGGAGAAGTCCAGGATTATTAAAGCATAAATTTATGAAATTTCTGAGGTCAATTGCATGGAAATTCTAAAGAGAATTCAAATAAATTTAAAATGGATTTATGGAAGGAGCCTTCAGGGAGTTCCAAGAAGAATCAACAAAAAACTAAAATAATCTACTTTAACTAATCATGTGTTATTACTTCATGCGTGAATTTAACGATTTACATAGTCGGAGATGCTTAACGTCAAATATCAGACTTAAAGTAGATATTTCATACGATAGATGAGGAGGTTAAATTATAGAGTTGATAGTTCCGTTATAGTACAACAGTGTGAAAGTTGTATATACAAAGTAGAAAGCGAGCAAAGGACAATTTTGAGGAAGGCACGAATCGGGTAGTTGTTTACGTCAGATGGCGACTTGAGTGTGAAACAATCGATAGAACTGTTTCTTCGCACATCGGAGGTACATGAGCAAATTGGCGAGTATCCCTTTTGCCAGTGGGAAACACCCCTCACCATCCCTCATTGCGGATGAGCTTGGTAAAGGAGATGCTCTACCCGATTCTTACCTTCCTCAAAATTGTCCTTTGTTCGCTTTCTACTTTGTATATACAGATTTCACACTGCCGGAACTATTAACTCTTTACTGTCATCTCCTAATCTATCGTATAAAATGTCCACTTTAATTCTGATATTTGATGTTAAGCATTTCCAACTACGAAAATAATCTATTTCCAAGAATTTTGTTGAATGTTCTGCAAAGAATTTCAAGAATGTAATATTATTTTTGTAAAAGCTTTTTTTCCTCTAAGTTTAAAAGAAGGGGAGTTATATAATTCTAAAAAAGTTCTTGAGATCATTCTGAACAAATACTGTGAAAAGTTTTTAGCGAATTATCAAAGTTATCTACCTAGATATATAAAAATTTCAAAGATTTCGAACGCATAATCAAATTCAAGATCATAAAAAATGAGAATTACGATTTGCTAGTCATCATGTATAACGTAAGCAAAAGTAAATTATTCAAATCACTTCAAATGCTCTTCACAGGAGATTCCGTTGTGAGATTCGATTAAATTAGAGCAATTTGTGAAATTTGATTTTAAGTTCCATGACATAAAAAGTTTATTTAAATACCAAACCGTATTTGAATTTCTAAGTAACCATATAAATAGTTGCTTATTTAGTATTTAGAAGTCACTATTTGGTCACTATTTCCGTCATTTTAGTCACTAAAGTCTCTACTATTATATCGCATCAGCACTATCAGCCCTGCTTATAGATCTCTAAATTTCAGACATTAGATAGGGCTCCGCGCTAGTCCGTCGTATCTCAGCTTTTCTTCGGCATACACCCCTACAATCGCTCATTTTACGGGTTATCGCAAATGTTTCAGTGTCAATCGTAATTAATCTTGTAAGATTAGATAATCAGATAAAGATTTCAAGGGCATTCACAAGAACCTTAATACCTATTTTGGTTTGTGAAATTCCGCATTGCGCGAAGAATGATGGTACAAGGATTCACTTTATTTTTTTTATTTATTAAAAATTGTTTTTTAAATACATGGTTTTTAAACTTTTTATGTTGTTTTTGTGCTAACGTAAGAACTCCACGACACACATAACACGCGACGCGAGACAAGACACAACACTTATCGTTCTTACAACATTTAAAACGGACAGAAAGGTAATTTTTAATCCGTTTTAAATGTTGTAAGAACGATAAGTGTTGTGTCTTGTCTCGCGTCGCGTGTTATGTGTATGGTTTTTAAAACCAGGAAATTTTTAAATCATTGGCCAGGAAAACCAGGAAAAAACAGGAATTTCCAAATGGAAATTCACTTGCCACTCTGATAAATATTCCGTATAAAAAAGTTCAAGCATTTTATTAGAAGTTGATGTGCTACGATTATGGTGAATTTTAAATTGTCCTTGTGTAAAAAATCCTAATAATTCACTTCTGTGCTACAGAAGTTTTCAACAGTTTTTTTTTAGATTTTGGCAAAAAAATGTAATTTTTTTTCCTACAAGCCAACTATTGTTATGCCATGTCGATTAGATGAGACGTTGTCGTGCCATGATTTATTAAAAAATATCAAAAATGCCATTTTAAAAACTCAAAAGGGACTGTTCATTAACCACGTAGACAGTTTATTTTTATTTTTTTGATTTTTGACCCCCCCCCCCCTGCGTAGACAATTCTCCATACATTTTTTTAAATTTGAATGGGCCGTGGATAATTGCCAAACCCCTAACTGTCTACGTAGTTAATGAACAGCCCCAAACTTGATAACTTAAAAAAACTATAACTCTAAATGAAAAAAAAAAAACACATTGCTGATTTTTTATATGTTGTGTAAAAAAGCCTACATTTTCAAGGAAAAATATAAAAAACATATTGCGCCCTCTGTCTACAAACTAGGAAAACCATAAAAACAAATACAATCAATGTTTTTTCAATACAAAATACAATTTTTTAAATCATTCTATATTTCCTTTTTGATCTAAAAAGTATTTTTAATTACCTTTCATTTAAAATTTTGATCTTTGAAATCGGCCGGAAAGTTATGATTTTTTGAAAAAAATAAAAAAAGAACGATTTTTCGAACCACCCTAATGACAAAATAAAAAAAAAAAAAACTACAAGGGACAGACCTATGGGGTTGTACGCAACGGTGACGTAGGACTACGTGGTCTTATATAATATTAATAAATCTTATTTGTTAACTGCATCAGGAGCTTGGATTTTGTGTAGGAATAGGAACTTGAGCGGGGTTCTCTCTGTTTATACTCTTTAGTATGATGCGCTTGACATAGATGGCCCACAGCAACTCACAAAGAGCTACTGATTCCGATCAATAGCGATGCGACTTCTTCTTCCTTCTATGTATGCTCATATGGGCTGCAGCTTGCTGCTTGCAGGCAGCCTTTCGTTGTGTATTGGAGAACACCACCACTCACCACGCGATGATTGAATAAAGACCGGATGGAATTCAACATTGACATCTGTGTTAGGGAAATCGCTTTTCGCAGGTAATCGGTAGAAATTTTAATTATCATAGAAACAGTTGCACATTCATGCAATTTTCAACAGTGACACTTTGAAAAATAATGATAAAGTCTTAAATTTGCGTGGAAATATTTCTGATCGATTGGTGATAAAATTATTGAAATTGGTCCAGGGGCCGCTCAGTTATTAACGTTCAAAATCTTTCATAATTTTGTTACATGTTCCATTTCTGGTTTTCACAAAGTGTACCCCCTAATAGAAATCACAGACGTAGTCCTACGTCAAAATACGGGTCGAATAGTTTGCGATAAGGAACAAAACTATAAATTTTCACGAAATTCTGAGAACCACTATATCGTTTTGCCATGGAATGGATGTACATATTTCACTATTTGACCTGGAACTGCTCAGACTAGATCATGGCTCGATTTTAATTTGCTAAATCCAACTGACATGGGGAAAACTCACCTAACCTTACCATCATCTACGGTCACCTGTGGAAACCAAACTAAATCGCAAAGCCAGCGGCAGTGCTACTTAGTTACCCTGCGCTACCGAACACAGAGATTACACAATGAAGACTTAAATCACTTGACCTACAGAAAAAGCGAGGCATACCTCCGGGCATAGCCTCTGCCACCGGCACACGACATGTGAGGAAATATATCGACAGCTTAGATCATATTGCTGCTGCCCAGCCTGCCTGCAATTGAACCTGCTGTGCTGTTGTCCGATCCGAACCACAAACACACTAACAAGTGAGCTAACAATTTCGCAGAAAAAAAAACACTAAATGTTAACAAATGTGTAGTAAAAGCAAAAGAAATAGAGGAGAGCCCATCCATCGTTGTCGGCGGTGTTCGCGATGAGAGATTGGATGATTAGCTAACGCGTGTGTCTGTCGGCGATTCGTACATACAGACAAAAAGCATCAGGCCCCTAAGTCTCTTCCATGTATGTGCTGAGCTGTGCGCCACCCTCTTGTGGTTCTCTTGAAGAAGCAATTATCGTCGTTGAGATTCGAAAGACGTACGTAGACAGGTGAAATGCGCCGTCCTATGTTGTTTTTTATGTAACATCGTTGATTACATTTCGATGTGTTATCATCGTTCATCATCGCCATCGACAAATTTGAATTTATTCACTGAACAAAATGTAACATTTAAACAAAAAAACGACCCAATTTCTACTACCGGATCGGTCTCTCAAACGCCGACAGGCAATTACTTTACGGGGCTAGCCGATAACATCTCCTCTGTTGCCTGGTGTGTAGCCTGTAGGTTCAAAAGTCTCTAGACCTGTGCTATGTCTTGTCATTTCGTTTAGTCTCGTAATGGTGTTGTTATGATGTAATTGGATGCGATATGGACGACGACAAAAACGAATCCGAAGTGTCCGTTGCTGGGTGCGTCTGCGAAGGAAAACGATGAAGGGAAGCGACCTTTGAGATAGTCTCCAATGCGGCTCGAAGTAACCCGATTAGAAAACAATGTAATTGATTGATTACCTATAGCGATATAAGGTTGCGTTCAGCGATTGTAGGCTGTAATGGTAACTATAAATAGTGTAATAAAGTGGCACGAATACGATACCATGACTTTGGTCGAGCAACTTATGGTTTGACGCAGGGTCTCAAGTAGTTGACTGTGACCCACTATTTGAAAATCCAGAAACATGGGTCTCATAACTATCGGAAGACCGATTCAAAATCAGTGCTGTTATAGAACATTTAGAGCTGATTACTTTAACTGACTTTTTATGTGTGTTTTCTGTAGTTTTCGGTGTTTCCCTGAAGCTATTTGAACCGTCTTAGTGATCTCTGAACTTCCCTAAATTTCTCAGAACTTTTTAAACGTTCACACAATTTTACCGAATTTGATTGAACTGCCTTGAAGTCTGTTGATCTGTGTCCGCCATTTACCTGGATTTTCGAAATTTCCTTCAAGCTCATAGAAGTTCCCTTAAAATCTTTAAACTTCCCTGAACTTCTCTTGACATGTCTGTCGTTTCCGTTCCTTCATAAAGTTTCCTAATTTTTCAAGATAAACTTCTTTAACGTTCCATACATTTTCCTGATAATCATGGAACTTCCCTGAAGACCCAGTTTTTCCGGAAATTTTGGGACATTTCTGAAATTCTCGGAATTTTCCATAATTCTTCGAAAGTTATTGAAAGTTCCAGCAATTAACTCCTCTGAAGTCAATGGGAGTTTATTACACCGAACCGTCCGATGAAGAGCAATATCTTATCATTTGATTGCTGTATGACTGCAAATCAGAAAAACTCCTATTGATAAAGTTCCTCAGCCGATGGCATCCAGTAAAAACTCATCTGAAGATCTCTGGACTTCCCTAAGGATCTCGGTATTTTCGTGAAGTTTTCAGAAATTCCCTGACTTGGTTTAAAGTTCCTGCAATTTCCAATAACAGGATATCCATCCAACTGAGAAATCCGGTTAAAAACCGGGCATTCGGATTTGCCGGGAAAAATGCGAGCAAACCCAAATCGCACCGGAAAACATCATATATACTCATCCCAAGTAACAATTTTGGCTTTATCATAGCCGTGTAGCCTTCATAAAATTCGCAATATTTTTTTAATCTAGATAGTTCATTTAGAAGGCTCGATCGCGGTAGCTTTACGGAGCCGATAATACATTGCTCTTTGTTTGTAACAAAATTCACTTAATTCTATGTCTAGTAGGAGCTGAGCCGAATATTCGGCGCTTACCTGGGATTAGATAGAGGGGTATAGTTGAAGGATAGGATCGGGGGAGGAGCTTAGGGTGGGATTTCGTTGTCTCATCAGAGCGTTGTCGCCAGTATGAACGGTAGTGTGGTTCTAGATTCGTCTGGAGACTTGCAATATTACTTGGAATCAGTCATACTAGCTGAGTGTGCCCGGCCTTGCTCGAGATTCAATATTAGCTTGAGTTTATGAGCCGATTAAAAAAAAGCATGCTATATTGTACGTAGCCCCTCCCCCCTCTTATCTAAGGGGCTACCCCCTATGATCTCCACATGCCAAATTTGGTTCCATTTGCTTCATTAGTTCTCGAGTTATGCAGAAATTTCTGTTTCATTTGTATAGGAGCCCCCCCTTAAAGAGGGGGAGGGGTCTCGAACCATCATAAGAACCGTTCCCTGCCATAAAAACCCCTGCATACCAATTTTCACGCCGATCGTTTCAGTAGTTTCCGAGTCTATAAGGGTCAGACAGACAGACACAAATTCATTTATATATATATAGATACACCATTGTATTCTCTTGTTGTTATCCTGTTGCGAAGCTATTTGAAGATGGAGAAGCAGATTCATACCACAAAAAAAATCGATCTCAAACTCAACAATCAACGAACTAAAAAAATCTTGATATTAGATTAGTCGGGACATCGTAGAATACCGTGGTTAGTCTGTAAAACATAGAGATCTGAATCCATACTTCTCACGCCAAAGTCACGAGTTCAAATCTCACCCAGATGAGGCACGAATGGTCTCAAAGAGTGTTAAAGAGAGGTTTCACGAAGGTTTATCCATTCCATTATTTAGTCAAATCATCGTATACCTTGTTGAGTCTGCAGAACTTTAAGATCAAATATCCGGGATGATTTGGATTATCATACAATGTAATTTTGGAACACAATTTATAATTTCAAATGATGTTATGAGTCTCAGTGAAGTTCAAAATGCTCAAAAATTCTGAGCGGATATCGAAACAAATTTCTGTTAACCTGTAAAATATCTCCAGGATAATTTGGAGGATGATAAACATTTTGGTAACACATCTTTGTGTTCCACAAAATGTTGTTTGGCTTATAGAACTTCAAGATCTAAACTCCAGGAAGGTTTGAAGAACTTTTAATACTGCGTGTCTCCTGCTCTGGTCTCTTGTATAGATATATGCTTTTCCAACATACCAAAACAACATTTAACATGCAAACTTTTGAAATATTTTAAACCATGGACACTTGGAAATTTGACAAAAATCGTAGATCGAAATCTAGTAACAGCAACAGGAACTTGGTCGTAATTGTTTTGTGTAATTAGGAGCTCAGTGGTCTTGGGGTGACCGATTTTGTTTACTGAGCTGATAATCATGGCATCTATCCCAAGCTCCACATTGTAGAGTTATACTCTAGGGGTAAGACAGCTTTTGATCATGAGTCATATTGGAGTTAATTTTGAGTAACTCTGAGTAACTCGAGTTGCTCATTATTGAATGCACTGTAGAACAGCAACCTGTTTTTACGCGTATTTATTTTTTTCAAATGTCAAGGTCAGATGTTTGGTGAAGTAAACATTTAAGAAGTCTTCAACCCAGCATCAGCCAACGACGTATCATACTGAAGCACTATCCTCAAATCCCATCATCTTCGTACCTTGTCTGCACCTTATTATGCAGATGTCGCTTGAATTGAATGCAGACAATCATCATTTAACACGGAGAAAACTGCATTCGTAAAACAAATCCAAGCGTCTCTGAGAAGAGTCAATTAAATTACCGTAACATCTTTGATAGACTAATATCAAATAATTCTTGTTTTATTGTACGTAATGCTCCTAATGGTTATGAAAACATTTTTATTCAGGTTCAGCGACAGGAAATTGATGAAAAATTGTGTTTGGTATAATTTGAGGATTTAGTATTATCTTGTCTTCTCGTGTTCCTCCAAGTTGAAGCGTCAGCCCTCTTCGGTGTTCCACTATAGTCCGTCTCTTGTGTTTCGGTACATTTTTCTTCCGTCCGTTTAGTCAAATCATATAAATAAATCACGTAACCTTCTTGAATGTCCTTCTTCATAAATTCCTTCGTAATTTGAATTGCTGGAATTTACAGGCACAATTGTAGACACCCAATTTGCTTGAAACCTAAAGCGATCCATCATAATGGATGTTTCAATAACGATTTCACTGTTGATGGCAACTTCTCCGGATTCGTTTTCGTTTTATATCTTATTGTCCACTCATAACCAAAGGCGTTTGCTTGACTCTACGATTATCCAAGTTAATCATCCAGTCAAAACTAAAATATCCCGTAGCGACCCTCAAACGGTTTCACAAAACTTTAGACGGATGCGTAGAGGTAGAAAAATTATGTTTGTGGATGGATTGATTTGGTTTGGATAATCGCAAAGTCACACATCTTGCTCATACACTGAGGCGAATAGACTTAAGAATTTCATAAGCACGACTTATGATTTTTTTTTCCTCTAACAAGAGGTAGCTCTTCTACGCCAGACGAGGGGTTCAAACACATGACCGGTATTCTCAACGTCCATGGTTCGGTTCCAGTCTGCTCAGTTATATTATTTTTTGTCGACATGATTTTTCATAAGGCAAATCTTTGAAATTCATACTGATTGCTTGTGGCTAAAATTCATAAGTGGTTCTTATAGAATTCTTACGATCTTTTGCCTCAGTGTACCATATTTTCAAGATTTCACATATCACACATATGCTGTAAATGTATTAAATTTGGTTGGCTAGTATTTGTATCAATATAATATAATAATTCTAAAAAGATCACTCTGTCAGTTGATGTTTATTCATACAATGTTCAATTATTATTTTTGTCAATGAATGTGCGATTGCTTTGATCAATTTTGAGTAATTATGATTTACTCATATTTACTCACTGCAAAAATATTAACTCTGAGTACAGCTGACTTGCCCCTTGGTTATACTTTAAATCGACTTTGTTTAATAATATAGTATGATATAAAGCGTAATGAAATTCGGTTGAAGGGACAGGTACGTAAAAGAAGTAATATTTGAGTTTTATACAAGACGTGTTGATTGGACATCAGTTTAAAATCCTTGTCGAGAGCTGGGACGGAACTTGACAATCGAGTTTCTCCCTCTTCTTAGTATTTTTGAAGAATGTCCTTCGGAAAGTTGTGCGTGGTGTTTGACGGAGTTGGCCAATGATGCCAGGAATGTAAAATGTTTTTTCTATTTTAATTTGGATTTTATTTGGAGTTTCTACCGCAGTTTAGCAGCTGGTACATCATTTTTGTTCAACACAATAAAAACAACCATAAACAAACAACAATATCCATCGCTTAAAACACGCAGTGCACTCAATTTTGCAACTTTCCTATCGGAAATATAAACAATTAACAACGCCATTTACGTCAACATTGGTTCCGGCATCACTGCCAACCAGATTGATGCGATCCCTCTGTCCTTTTTTATTCCACGATTGCTACCAATTAGAAACTGGCTCGGATTTGACAGCAAATTTGCTTGAAATCGCTACCCGATTGTCAAGTCCCGTCCCAGGTCGAAAGCAGTTGATGCCGTCGTCGGTGAGGTCATGGCCAGGATAAGAACAAGTTGAACGGTAACTTGATCGTAATTGTTTTGTGATATAAGGAGCTCGGTGGCCTAGTGGCGATCGATTTTACTTATTGAACAGAAGATCGTGGGTTCAAACCCAAGCTCCTTCCCAATATTGAATCCCATAGGAATACCAACCCTTTTATCCAACATCCCAGTAATTTCTCGTGAAAGTGCAGAGGTGCTCTCGGCTTTCATTGAAGTGTGTATTACGAGTCAACATATTCTTCCCCATTCCTTTCTTGACCAGCATTCGGACGTGGCCGGCGCTGGTATTGCCTAGATTTAGATCACCAGTATTCACACATTGAGGATGATTGCTAGTCCCAAGCAACGTCTATTGGTTCTCTATACAATTACAGCTGATCTGGAAATAGTGGAGTTGCATCATCGGGCGGTCAATCATGCTTAAATTGTCGAATTTTTGCATTTTTTGTTAGGATTGGTTCTGTGAAAGGGATAAATTATCCACATTGACGGTGCTCCGGAACCTGAATTTTGAGGTATCGCACAAATTGGTCCTATGAAAATGATAAATTGGCCACCTTTCCAGGGTTCAAGGAAATGTTCCGAGACCATCGGATGGCCAATATTGCCCCGGACAAGTTGACATAGCCTCTGATGAATTCTCCATGAAATTCTACGAACTTTGAGCTGCCGCGCGACTTGGTCCTATGAAAATGATATATTCGCCACTTTTCCAGGGTTCAAGGAACCTGTTCCGAAACCATCGGATGGCCAATATTGCCCCGGACAAGTTGACATAGCCTCTGATGAATTCTCCATGAAATTCTGCAAACTTTGAGCTGCCGCACGACTTGGTCCTATGAAAATGATAAATTGGCCACCTTTCCAGGGTACAAGGAAACTTTTCCAAAGGCAACCGGATGGCCAATATGGCTCCGGACAAGTTGACATAGCCTCTGATGAATTCTCCATGAAATTCTGTGAATTTTGAGCTGCCGCACGACTTGGTTCTGTGGAAGTGATAAATTGGTCACATTTACGGTGTCTCCGAAAGCTTTTCCGGGACCACCAGGTGGCCAATGCTGCGATAGACAGTTGACAAGGTCTTTGATGAATTATTCATGAAATACTGCGAATTTTGAGGTGTCACACGACTTGGTTCTATGAAAGTTATAAATTGGTTACCTTTTCAGGGTTCAAGGAACCCTTTTCCGAGACCATCGGATGGCCAATGTTGGCCCGGACAAGTTGACATAGCCTGTGATAAATTCTTCATAAAATTCTGCAAATTTTGAGGTGGTTCAATGGAAGTGATAAATTGGTTACATTTACGGTGTCTTCGGAAACTGTCCCGGGACCACGAGATGGCCAATGTTACTTAAGACAGTTGACATGACCTCTGATGAATTGTCCATGAAATTCTATGAATTTTGAAGTGTTGCACGACTTGGTTCAATCAAAACTATAAATTGACCATCTTTCCAGGGGTCCCGGAACTTGTTCCGGAGCCACCAGGTGGCCAATGTTGCTTTAGACAGTTGACGTAGCCTCTGTTAAATTCTCTATGAAATTCTCCGAATTATGAGGAATCGCACAGCTTGGTCCTATGAAAATGATAAATTGGCCACCTTTCCAGGGTTCAAGCAACCTGTTCCTAGACCACCGGAGGGCCAATGTTGCCCCGGACAAGTTGGCATGGTCTTTGATGAATTATTCATGAAATTCTGCGAACTTTGAGGTGCCACACGGCTTGGTTCTGTGGAAGGGGTAAATTGTCCACATCTACGGTGCCTCCGGAAGCTGTTCCGGGACCACCATTGTTGCCTTTAATAGTTGACATAGCCTCTAATGAATTGTCCATAAAATTTTGCGAACTTTGAGGTGTCGCACGAATTGGTTCTATGAAAATTAAAAATTGACCACCTTTCCAGGATGGCCATTGTTGCCCTGGACATGTTGGTATGGTCTCTTAATGAGTTCTTCATGAAATTCCGCGAATTTTAAGGTGCCGCAAGGCTTGGTTATATCAAAATGATAAACTTGCCACATCTACTGTACCTCCGGACCGGCGTATCCTGTTCCGTTGTGCTTTCCGTGAGCAGTAGTGTACATTCTGATTCAGCCTTTTGAAATGCACTGCAGATGGCCAAATCCTTGATCATCCCGACACCGATTGTGAGTGGTAAATTGTGGCCAATTATGACCGGATTCACAAAACTTAAGCCTTAAAGATAATTTGAAAATAGGGAAGAAAATGCCAACGAAATCGTTGGGTCAAAACCCTTAAAAACGCATCTTTTTTGTGTGAAGTCCTTCAGAAACGTCCGAAAATTTCGGTCAAAACGGAGAAATTGAATTTTCCATAAAAGATTAAAAATCACAACATTTGAGAGCGATAAATGCTAACCGTCAAAAGTTATGACGCTTTGAAAGTGCGGTTCTAGTTCTGAACACCGTAGGAAGGGTAACTCGTTTGTTGAAATATAGAGAATTTGGGAAATGTGAAGAGTTTGGGAAACTTGGAGAATTTGGGAAATGTGGAGAGTTTGGAGGGTTTTGAGAATTTGAAAGATATGATAATTTTGAGTATTTAGAAAAAAAATAATAATACAGTGTCTTCAGGGCTGATACAGGGCTAATATAGGATTGTGGATTTCGTATATTAGTCTTATATTGGAAAAAGGTCTCTTATCTTAGCAGGTTTATTAGTGACTTGGATCAGCTTAAAGATTTTTCCGTTGAAAATCGCCTATGAGAAGGAAGTATCCACGACTTCTTGGAAGTTTCTAGACCTCCCCGTTTTTCCGTTAACTGGTTTACCGAAGAGATCATTTGGGCGTGATAGAGAAATTCTTCAGTTTGAAATAAGGTTGTCGCTAAAAAATTTAGTTTTTCTAAAAAAAAATGCCTTATTTATATCGAGATAGTGGTTTTCGAAACACCTGAAATGCAAATAATGATGCACAATCTAAATAGGGACCATTCTTATCTACTTTGCAGCAAAAGAAGGATAATTTAATTGTGGTTAGAATTTTCGTAGGACTACGCCTGTGATTTCTATATGGGGGTACACTTTGTGAAAACCGAAAATGGAACATGTAACAAAACTATGAAAGATTTTGAACGTTAATAACTCAGCTGCCACTGGACCAATTTCAATAATTTTATCACCAATCGATCAGAAATATTCCTACGCATCTGTTAAAGTTAAGACTTTATCATGTCACTATTGAAAATTGCACAAATGTACAACTGTTCATATGATATTTAAAATTATTACCAATTGACTGCGAAAAACGATTTCCCTAACACAGATTTCAAAGTTGAACTCCTTCCGGTCTCATCAAACGGTGTTTATTCAATGACCGCGTGGTGAGTGGTGATGTTCTCCAGTACACAACGAAAGGCTGCCTTCAAGCAGCGAGCTGCAGCCCACATGAGCATCCATAGAAGAAGGAAGAAGCCGCACAGCTATTGATCGGAATCAGTAGTTCTTCGTGAGTTGATGTGGGCTATCTATGTCAAGCACGTCATACTAAAGAGTATAAACAGAGAGAACCCCATTCAAATTCCTATTTCTACAGAAAACACAAGCTCCAGTTGCTGCAGTTTACAAATAAGATTAATTATGTAAGACCACGTAGTCCTACGTCACCATTGTGTACAACCCCTTAGGGCTGTCCCTTATAGTTTTCAGGAATTGGTGGAAATTCGAAATTCACTTTTAACTAAAAATATCAATAATGGTGCAATTTGTCCGATATTTTTTCGGATTCGAAAATCTCCATACCGGAAAACTGATTTATCCACCACTGGCGGGGCGACATCTGTCGGTTTTTTGATGATGGCAACTATTACTCAATGATTCCATAGAAGATCACCCTGATTCGCCTAGGAAGCTGCAAGACTTCGCAACGAATGATCTCAGAACTTCCCTCCCCTTCAAAAGTTCAACAATTTCCGGCAACTTTCAATTCTACTCGGGTTGCCACCTCTATCTGCTTCATAGATTTCGTGGAATTTCTATGCTCATTTGCGGCACGTTTCTTTAGTGTGTGCCTTTCAGATAAGATATGGCACCACCGATACTTGAGTAGTGGGTGCCGGCCTGCACCAATCGCTGTGCAAACATTATTGTGGAACGCCACAATTCTTATCGGCCAATATCGCGCAATCGTTAAGTAATTGAAACTTTAGAGAATGGTGCGCCAATCGTTTGAGCTTGAACTCGCGTCTTCCGCCAGAAATTTCCACTTTTTGGCGGTCACGTGGGTTATCTATCGGCCAAAAATGATCTAACCTCTCCCAGAGTCAATAATTCGCCGAACAAATTCCAACCAGTTCCGAACCCCGCTAGAATGATGAGTCTACTGCCGTTTGAACGTATGTTCGTATGAATGCCGTCATCATAGGCAAACCGGTTTCCAGTCATCGTTTTTTATCTTTTTTATTTGGGATGCAATTTTTGCGGTAACATCATCAACTTGGCCCCCGTGGCTTGAATTGGAGATAAAAATGCACGATCATCTCGATCGGTCGATCGATTCCCAGGCACAAACACTCACACCAGTCAACCAGGATGAATGGATCTTCCTTCATCTCCACATATAGAGGTCGCAATTGATCATTCATCATGTGGAGCCTCCACAATACCCAGCTCATCACTTCACCCAACACCAATACACCCTCAAGCGGTATCTGTGTGGGGGTCTGTATGTAGCATCGCATGGTGCGCGCCGTACATGTTGCATCATCATCATTTCACCTGTGCTCGCGCATCGATCGTTGTGTGGAGCGGGTTCACGACTACCATCGAAGGACGAGTCGGATACCTGTCGCTCGCGCTCTAGTGACAGTTTTGTTACTGCAGCAGGTAGAGAATGCAATGCAGCAAACAACAATAAAAGACGATAGCTACGTCGTCGTCGTCGTCGCCTCCGCCGAATTGTTGTAATACGACACGCAAACAAGTTCGCAGCACACAACAATGTACTTGATGATTCAATCTTGAATCGCGAAAGACAAGAAAGACTCTTCATCCAAACAACGATCGTAGATAGTCAAGATCTATGCAAAGTTGAAACATGTGTGCTGTTGGGGAACGGTTCAATGGATGAGAAGCAGACGAAAACAAATTTGGTGAAATAACTTTGGGAAAGGAATGGAGCAAATATTTGTTTTCGGAGATAAAAAGACTATGGGTAGATGGAAACGTTAAATTAGGGTTGATCAAGTTTTCGAACCGTGGGCGATACGATCCTGCCTATTTAGGCACTTGCATGAAGTGATTTGGAGGGGAAGTGTTGAAATAGAAATACCGTGAATTTTGTTTGAATCGTACCTTTTTCATACCTAATTCTATCAATAAGTCCGGTAGCTCAAATATTTGTTCCAACTCGAAATTCTTTACTCTTCCTTAGTATGGGAAACTAAAAATTAAGTCTGAGGTCACAAAATATCAGCAATGTCTCTCAATTTACTAAATTTGTTAAGTTCAAAATCATGACAATCATCCAAAATGATACCAGTGAAAATCCCAAACAATTTCTGTGCCTCAGACACGTGATATTTTGTTAAATTTGCCATCTCGAAAGTTTTAAGATATCCATTTGAATATGTTTGTTGATTTCAGAATTTGGAAAACTTTTCATGTCACAGAATATACCAAATTCCTCCATTGTTGGAATTTGGAATTTACGTCCGGCGTATAGAAGATTTTTACAAGTCTGAGACCTCACAGTGAGATGATACACTTTTCAGAAAATTCTGGTCCGAAAGTTTTCTTAGACCAGGATATTGGAAAATTTATAATTTCTAGATTATATTAACTATTTCATTGGAATTAATCTCTGAATATTTCTGAAATTTTCGCTAGGGTTTCCTAAAGATCATTCCAAAATGTCTTCAAAATAACTTTCAAGATTCCCCTCAATAACCTTATGATTCACTCCGGTATTCCCTAGAAATTATCTCCATAATATTCTCTGCCGAAGACTTTAGGAATTCCCTCCAGAAAACTCTTGAAATTCACTCTCCGATTATCTTGGTGTTCATAATAACTCTTGTGAGAATTTGCTTCAATTTCTCTTCATAATTATTTTTGAAATTAATTTTCAAATATTCTACAGAAATCAATTGGTTTGTCCCATGGATTTTTGAAAATATTCTCCTAGAATTTCCTTGGAATTTACGTCAGAATTTGAACTTTCCTGAAAATTCCTTTGAAATTCGCCTCAAACTTCCCGTGAGTTGATCTCTTGCAATCCTCTTGGAATTCACTTGAAACTCTTCTTTGAATTACATTGAAAATTGCTTTCGGAATCTCCTGGAATGCTGCTTCGAATGTCTTTGAAAATATGCTTAAAATTCCCTGTGAAGTCAACCCTGTGAAACCCACTCGGAAATTATCTTTAAATTTTTATTAATTCTAGGAAATACATTGAATCTAGCATGAAATTCTGCAAATATATAGCTGTACGCAGAATAAGATTCCTCTGGAATTATCATCGATGTCGGAGCTCTCCTCAGAATTCTTCTCTATAAAATCTTTGCTGAATTGATTGATTGATTAACATTTAAAGTATGTTGAGCCGTAGACGATCATTTTAGGCTTGGTTTCAAGATTGTAGTAATATCATCATTAAGTTTGTCCTAGGCTTAATTCACTTAGAATTCTCCTTCTCTCCTTCATAAAACTTCCTAAAATTGTACCAAATTATGGAAAGTCTGCGAGCTTTACGAAAATTTGCGAACCTATGCGAGGCCGTGATTTTCTGGCAAGTTCTGCGAACTTCAAATATATTTCAGTGAAGTCACTGAGCTTCAAAAAAATTCTGCGAAATTCAGAAAATTTCAACAAACTTCTGGAATGTTTTGAAAAGTTCAGAAAAAATGCTGGACCTCCAAGAAAATTCTGCAAATTTCAGGAAAGTTCAGCAAATTTTCGGAAAGTTCTGAAAATTTCAGGAAAAATCCTGGAACTTCAAGTAAGTAGGGTTAGTGATCCTATTCTCGGCCTATGGTCCTATTTTGGGCCTAACGCCAAAACTCAGTTTTAAACCTACTTGGAGTATGAAGTATAATGAATTGCATATGCATATCATTAGTAAAGGCAAATTAATGACATGTTGCTTCAATACTCAGTTTTAGCGTTAGGTCCAAAATAGGACCATAGGCCGAGAAAAACTGCGAATTAAAAAAAATATATTCTGCCAACTTCAGCAAAGGCGTTGAACTTCATGAACATTCCGAGAACTTCAGTAAACCGGATTAACCTGAGGTATTGAAAAAACAAAATCCTGAGGGCTTCAGAGAGGCCTATGATGGTCTGTTAGTTTTGACGTAGGACTATGTCTGTCATTTCTATATGAGGGTACACTTTGTAAAAACCGAAAATGGAACATGTAACAAAATTTTGAAAGATTTTGAACGTTAATAACTCAGCTGTCCCTGAACTAATTTCAATAATTTTATCACCAATCGATCAGAAATATATCATTTTTCGTAATGTCACTATTCAAAATTTCACGAATGTGCAACTGTTGCTATGATAATTAAAATGGTCACCGATTGCCTGCGAAAAGCGTTTTCCCTAACACAGATTTCAAAGTTGAATTCCATCCGGTCTCACCAAACGGTGTTTATTCAATCATCGCGTGGTGAGTGGTGGTGTTCTCCAGTACACAACGAAAGGCTGCCTTCAAGCAGCGAGCTGCAGCCAACATGAGCATCGATAGAAGGAGGAAGAAGCCGCACCGCTATTGATCGGAATCAGAAGCTCTTCTTGAGTTGCTGTGGGTCATCTATGCCAAGCGCGTCATACTAAAGAGTATAAACAGAGAGAACCCCGCTCAAATTCCTATTCCTACACAAAACACAAGCTCCTGCTGTGGTTAACAAATAACATTTATAATATAAGACCACGTAGCCCTACGTCACCATTGCGTACAACCCTATAGGGCTGTCCCTTGTAGTTTTTTAAATAATTTCATCCTAGTACCATGTTTGAAAATCAGAGAGATTTGATTTATAATTTTGGCAGTTGAAGATCTTCAGGATAACCTGATTAACGTGAAAACATGAAAAAAAATTCTGAGGATTTCAGAGAAATCTCGATGAACATTTCAAATGGTCCTATCTGCTTTGATCGATTCTCTTCATCGACTTTCTCTTTCGCTAATATCTCAGCTGCAAAACCTTTCCCTGTTGTATTTGACGTTTTGGACGCTAGATAAGAACCTCCTTTATCAAACTATGTGGTAGAATTAGCGCGAAATCTGTTTGCATAGCAGTGGTTATGAAAAAAGGAAGTCGATGAAGAGAATCGATCAAAGCAGATAGGACCATTTGAAATGTTCATCGAGAAATCTCTGATCATCTGTAGATTTTTTAAATTATATCTCAATATCTAAGAGACGCTATTTGAATTGCTGGACAGTTGAAGATCTTCAGAATAAAACCTAATCAATCTGAAGGCCTCCCTTAGCTTAGTCGGTAAAGACGCAGCTACAAAGCAAGACCATGCTGGCTGTGGCTGGGTTCAATTCCCGGTCCGATCCAGGAATTTGGTAAAGGCATCGAAATTAATTAATTAATAACTGCGGAAGTGCATCTAGAAAGAACACTAACTTTAGAGTTAGAGTACGCAATAAACTAATATACGATAAACAATAAGCTTGAAATGCAAAGAAGAAGAGGAATAACCTGAAGACTTGCAAATGTATCCTGAAATAACTTCAGGAAATTTATTTCCAGAACTTAAGAAAAGTACTATCCACAACTTGAGGCAGTTCCCAGAACTGAAGGGAAATTCTACCCAGAATTTTAGAAAAAAAATCCTAGATCTCCAGGGAAAATCTTTCTGAACTTTAGAAATTTTCTTCCCAGAATATTAAAAAAAAATCCTTTCCAAAATTTCAGCCCAGCTTTTCCCAAAACTTCAAAGAAGTTCTTCCCAGAACTTCAGGCATGTTCTTCAAAAAGCTTCAGGAAACTCTTTCTCAGAACTACAGACAAGTTCTTCCCAGAGCTCAACAGAAGTTTTATTCAGAACTTCCGTCATGTTTTTGGCAAAACTTGAGGGAAGTTCCATCCAGAACTTGAGGGAAGTTCTATCCAGAACTTCAAAAAAGTTCTTCTCAGAACATCAGAAATGCTCTTCCCCAGAGCTTCAGGGAAGTTCTTTTCAAAGGTCGTCAAAAAACTTCAGAGAAGTTTTCCTTGAAATTTAGGGACGGTAGGAAAGTTCTCCCAAGAGCTTTAGGGAAGTAAATTTCGTCAAAAACCTTCAGGGACGTTCTTTCCAAAACTGTAGGAAAATTCTTTCAAGAGCTTTAGGGAAGTTCTACCCAGACCTATAGGAAGCTTCTTTCTAGATCTTCAGAAAATAAATTCTTTCCAGAACTTGAGGGAAGTTTTTCTCAAAAATTCATGGAACTTCTTCCCAGAACTTAAGGGAATTTCTTCTCTGAACTTAAGGGATATTCTTCCGAGTACTTTAGGGTAGCTCATCCCAGAACCTCAGAAGAGTCCTTCCTACAAGTTCAGGGAACTTCTTCCCACAGTTCCAGAGAAGTTCTTCCCAGAACTTGAGAAGAAGTTCTTCCCAGAACTTTAAAGAAATTGTTAAGAGATCTTTAAGGAAGTACTTCCTAGCAGTTAAGGAAATTTTTCCCACGGCTCAGGGATGTTCTTCCCTAAACTTAAGGTTAGCTCATCCCAGACCTTTAGGGATTTTTTTCTCTACCCTTGAGGGAAATTCTTCTCAAAACTTAAGATCTTCTCTGAACTTCAGAAACACAAGCAGCACAAATCTGTGGCAGGATCTTGCAGCAACCTTATTGTGACTAAAAAAGTCGCATACAAGTTGCCTCAACCGCTTTGCATTAAGGGTGCTGCTAGAGAAACTTTTTCACAGAACTTCAGAAAAGTTTTCAGAAAACATCATCCCAAAATTTTAAAGATGTTCTTTTCAGAACTTGAGAGAAGTTCATCCCAGAACTTGATGGGAGTTCTTCCCAGAACTTGATGGAATTTCTTCCCAGAACTAGAGGGAGTTTCTTCCCAGAACTTGATGGAGATTTTCCCAAAACTTCAGAAAAGTCCTTTTCAGAACTACAAAAAATTTCTTCCCAGAACTCCAAGAAAGTTTTATCCAGAACTTCAAAAGATGTTCCTGCTAGAACTTGAGGGAAGTTCAAAAAAGTTCTTCTCAGAACTTCAGAAATGCTCTTCCCAGAGCTCCAGGGAAGTTCTGAGAAGAACTTCAGTAAATTTCGTCAAAAAAATTCAGGGAAACCTTCATGAAACTTCTCAAACCTTCATGAAACTTCTTCCCAGAACTTTAGAGACTTCCTTCGCTGAACTTAAGGAATGTTCTTCCCAGTAATTTAGGAAAGCTTTTCTCAGAACCTCAGAAAAGTTCTTCCTACAAGTTCAGAGAACTGCTTCCCACGATTCGAGGAAAGTTCTTCCAAGAACTTGAGAAGAAGTTATTCCCAGAACTTTGAAGAAATTCTAGAGAGAACTTTAAGAAAGTACTTCCTAGCAGTTTATGAAAAAAATTCCCACGACTTCAAGGATGTTCTTCCTAGAACTTTAGGGAAGTTCTTTCCAGAACTTAAGGGAAGCTCATCCCAGAACTCGAGGAAAGTTCATCCCAGAACATGAGGAAATTTCTTCTCAAAACTGGAGGGAAAATTTTCCTAGAACTTCTGAAACCCAAGCAGCACCAAGTTGTGGCAGGATCCAGCAACAACTTTATTATGAATAAAATAAGTCACATACAGCTTGCCTGAACAATTTTTCACCAAGTGTGCTGCTAGGCAAACTTTCCAGAACTTGATGGAAGTTCATCCCAGAAATTGAGGGGAGTTCTTCACAATACTTCAGTAATGAACTTTTCTGAATGAACTTTTCTGAATGAACTTCCAAAAAGTTCTTCCCATAACTTCAGGAAAGTTGTTCCCAGAACTTTAGAAAAGTTTCTAAAATTTTAGGAAAAATTCTAAAGCATTTAAAATCCATGATTTTTCTTCCCAGAACTTTAGGGAAGTTCTTCCCAGAACTTAAGGGAAGTTCTTCACAGAACTTAAGGGAACTTCATCCCAGAACTCGAGGAAAGTTCATCCCAGAACATGAGAAAATTTCTTCTCAAAATTTTAGGGAAGATTTTCTCAGAACTTCAGAAACCCAAGCAGCACAAAGCTGTGGCAGGATCTTGCATCAATTTGATTGTGAATAAAATAAGGTCACATACAGCTTGCCTCAACCATTTTGCACCAAGTGTGATGCTAGGGAAACTTTCCAGAACTTGAAGGAAGTTCATCCCAGAACTTGAGGGAAGTTCTTCTCAGAACTCTTCCATGAACTTCCGAAAAGTTCTTCCCATAACTCCAGGAAAGTTGTTCCCAGAACTTTAGAAAAGTTTCTATAATTTTAGGAAAAATTCCAAAACTTCTAAAATCCATGATTTTTCTTCCCAGAACTTTAGAGACTTCCTTTGCTGAACATGAGGGATGTTCTTCCAAGTAATTAAGAAAAGCTCTTCCCAGAACCTCAGAAAAGTTCTTTGTACAAGTTCAGGGAACTACTTCTTACAATTCCAGGTAAGTTGTTCCAAGAACTTGAGAAGAAGTTCTTCGCAGAACTTTAAAGAAATTCTTCAGAGAACTTTAAGGAAGTACTTCCTAGAACTTTAGGAGAATTTTTCCACGACTTCAGGAATGTTCTTCCCAGAATGTTAAGGAAGTTCTTCCCAGAACTTAAGAGAAGTTCATCCCAGAACTTGAGGGAATTTCTTCTCGAAACTTTAGGAAAGATTTTATTAGAACTTCAGAAACCCAAGCAGCACAAAGCTGCCTCAACAATTCTGCACCAAGTGTGCTGCTAGGGAAACTTTCCAGAACTCGAGGGAAGTTCATCCCAGAACTTGAGGGAATTTCTTCCATAACTAAAAGAAAATTTCTTCCCAGAACTTTAGGGATGTTCTTCCCAAAACTTGAGGGAAGTTCTTTCCAGAACTTGAAGGGAGTCCTTCTCAAAACTTCAGAAAAGTCCTACTCAGAACTACAGAAAAATTCTTCCCAGAACTCCAGTGAAGTTTTATCCAGAACTTCAGGGATGTTCCTGCTAAAAATTGCGGGAAGTTCCATTCAAAACATGAGGGAAGTTCAAAAAAGTTCTTCCCAGAACTTCAAAAATACTCTTCCCAGAGCTCTAGGGAAGTTCTTTTCAAAACTCAAGTAAAATTCGTCAAAAAACTTCAGGGAAGTTTTTCCATGAACTTTATGGACGTTCTTTCCAAAACTATAGTAAAGTTCTTCCAAGAGCTTAAAGGAAGTTCTCTTTCCAGAACTTAAGAAAAATTCTTCTCATATCTTCAGAGAAGTGCTTCCCAGAACTTTATGGAAGTTTTACCCAGATCTATAGGTAAGTTTTTTCTAATACTTCAGAAAAATATTTTCTGAACTCCAGTAAAATCTTCTCAGAACTTCAGGGAAGTTTTTCTCAAAACGTAATGGAACTTCTTCCCAGAACATTAGGGAATTTCTTCCCTGTACTTTAGGGATGTTCTTCCCAGTACTTTAGGGAAGCTCTTCTCAGAACTTCAGAAGAGTCCTTCCTACATGTTCAGGGAACTACTTCCCACAATTCCAGGGAAGTTTCTTCCCAGAACTTGAGAAGAAGTTCTTCCCAGAACTTAAAAGAAATTGTTCAGAGATCTTGAAGGAAGTACGTCCTAGCAGTTAAGAAAAAATTTCCCACGACTTCAAGGATGTTCTACCTAGAACTTTAGGGAAGATCTTCTCAGAACTTTAGGGAAGTTCTTCCCAGAACTTAAGGGAAGCTCATCCCAGAAATTGAGGAAAGTTCATCCCAGAACTCACGGAAAGTTCATCTCAGAACGTGAGGGAATTTCTTCTCAAAACTTGAGGGAAGGTCTTCTCAAAACATTAGGAAAGTTCTTCTCAGAACTTCAGGAATCCAAGTAGCACAAAGCTGTGGCAGGAACTTGCAGCAACTTGATTGTGACTAAAATAATTCACATACAACAGTTTTGCACTAAGTGTGCTGCTAGGGAAACTTCTTCGCAGAACTTTAAAAAAAAATCTGCCCAATTTTTTCAAGGAAGTTCTTCCCAGAACTTGAGGGAAGCTCATCCCAGAACTTGAGGAAAGTTCATCGCGGAACGTGAGGGAAGTACTTCTCAGAACTTCAGAAACCCAGGCAGCACAAAACTGTGGCAGGATCTTGTAGCAACTTGATTGTAACGAAAATGAAACACATACTAGTTGCCTCCACTGTTTTGCATCAAGTGTCCTGCTAGGGAAACTTCTGAAAAGTTCTTCCCAAAATTTTAAGGATGTTCTTCCCAGAACTTGTGGGATAATCTTCTCAGAACTTGAGGGGAGTTCTTCCCAATACTTCAGTGATGAACTTTTCTGAAGTTCTGGCAAGTTCATCCACGAACTCTAGAATAGTTCTTCCATGAACTTCCGAAAAGTTCTTCCCATAACTTCTGGAAAGTTGTTCCCAGAACTTTAGAAAAGTTTCTATAATGTTAGGAAAAATTCTAAAACTTCTAAAACCCATGATTTTTCTTCCCAGAACTTAAGGGAAGCTCATCCCAGAAATTGAGGAAAGTTCATTCCAGAACTTGAGGGAATTTCTTCTCGAAACTTGCGGGAAGTTCTTCTCAAAACATTAGGGAAGTTCTTCTCAGAACTTCAGAAACCCAAGCAGCACAAAACTGTGGCAGGATCTTGCAGCAACTTGATTGTGACTAAAATAAAACACATACAACTTGCCTCAACCGTTTTGCATCAAGTGTGCTGCTAGGGAAACTTCTTCGCATAACTTGAGAAAAGTTCTTCCTAAAATTTTAAGGATGTTCTTTCCAGAACTTGAGGGAAGTACATCCCAGAACTTTAGGGAATTTCTTTGCATAACTTGAGGGGAGTTCTACCAAGTACTAGAGAGAATTTTTTTTCAGGGATGAGCTTTTCAGAAGCTCTGGCAAGTTCATCCACGAACTCAAGAAAAGTTCTTCCGTGAACATCCGAAAAGTTCTTCCCATAACTCCAGGGAAGTTTTTCCCAGAACTTTAGTAAGGTTCCAAAAAATTTTGGAAAATTCTAAAATTTCTAAAATACTTGTAATTTTAGAGAAATGTTCCAGCAACAAGAACATAACAAGTGTTCCCAGAATTTCAACAGAGTTTTCAAAAATTCTGAAAACTTCAATGGAGAACCTCAACGGGCTCGTCACAACTTCTTCGGTATTTACAGAACAAGCAAAAATTCTGCGAATATCAGAAATGTTTTAACGAACTTCTGAAAGGTTTTGAAATATATAGAATTATTTTAAGAATACCAGGAAAATTCTGCAAGCTTCAGGAAAGTTTTGAAGTTCTGTGACTTCAAGTTCTTGTTAAAAAAGTGTATAGCCCTTTTTGCAAATGTCACGCGAGAAGTATTTACATGCCAGTTTACATGTTTTTGGGGCAGGGAAAGGTTTTTATGATGGTTCGAGACCCGTCTCCCTCTGTAAAGGGGGGCTCCCATACAAATGAAACAGAAATTTCTGCATAACTCGAGAACTAATCAAGCAAATGGAACCAAATTTGGCATGTGGATGTTATAGGGGGTAGCCCCTTAGATAAGAAGGGGGGGGGGGCTACGTACAATATAGCCTGTTTTTTCTTAATTGACGCATAAACTCAAGCTAATATTGAATACCGAGCAAGGCCGGGCACACTCAGTTAGTAAACTATAAAAATGATGGTGATGCGTGTTCGCTTGTAACCAGTTTATGCATAAAAAAACATTGTTTTTGTCAGAATTTCTCGCAAGAAATGTGCTTTTGCCATTAGACAGTGGACTGTCCACCTCGTATAACTTGATCAAGTTCGATATATGGTTGTATTCAATTTACCATTGTATGAAGGGCCAAAAACGGGGTGGACCCGAAATCAGAGACACATGAGCCACGGGAGCAAAAAGAATCTCCTTTCAATGATAAAATATTGCAACCCGATACGAGGAGATGTCCCGAGTAGTGGGGAGAAAAGCCCACCTTCAATTCACGAAATGTTAACAACAGGGAGTTGGCAATTCCATTTCCCCTTCCTCAAATCGCTTCAATCAGGCGAAATACTACACAACAGAACCTTTATAAAACTATAAATGCAGGGTTGCTACGATTTCGCGATTTTCGTGGATCAGCTTGCCATATTTATTCTGGTGCGTTTTTAAATTATGCATGAATATGGACGATCAAATGTAAAATACTGTGGTAGCCACAGCATAGTTCTTTCAAAACCTCTGCATTTTCATTGATCCATTCAGATTGCTGGTTACGATTCACAACAATGAGATAATTCAACAAGTTAGTTTGTTTTATGTTTTTAGATTTTTCAACAATACATACATTCCGTATGTTTTCTCAAACGAATTACGGCCATCCCTAATTCAAACGATAGCCACCTTCCAGCTATAAAAAGAAAAACAAACTGCAAGAAAACTTCAAACTGGACAGCTTCAACCAATACACTTTTATGTTGCCACCTTCATGTATTTGGGTGGCAGGGCATCGGCGCGATCGGACAATGGGTGCTTTTGCCGCGCGTGCTTTTTCATTCAAACGTAAGAGCGATTACGCGTTCACACATACCCACGAGAACTCGTCGGTGCGCTTTCCGCTCTTTCTCTTTTCCTTTTGATCAGATGAGTGTTGAGAGTAAAAGCTAAAAGCTCACCGCGGAGAAGCCTTCAAGAAACCTCGCTGCGATGATCGCATAGCTGCACCAGCAGAGTAGGCCTACTCTGCCTGCGATGATCCTCTCCGACTTGTGACTTAACCCGCAAGAACTAACAACGGCGCATCACCGAGCGAGGAGGAGGAGGTCTCCTGGTCAAACTGGTCGTGTCGACGATTAGTACACATTTGGCAGTTGGTGCGGTCTCAAGTCTCTTTCCAACACTGCTGGTTTAGTTCTGGTCGTGTTTGTCCCCCGCGGTGTCCCGGTTGGTGGTTATTTTTTAACCAAGGTGATCCTCAACTGCCGCGACGCCTGTTCATCGGTTCGGTTGTGCTGTTGTTGTGTTAGAGTGTGTGAGTGCGCTGCGCTCTTTGTGGCTTCGAAAGGGAAGAGAAGAAGCTCCCGAAAACCCTTTTTTGAATTTCGGCCATTCAAAAAGGTTGTTGTTTTCGGCAACTGGAACAACGGTCAAACGGCGTGTGTGTGTGTGTGTGTGTGTGGAGTTGGGCAGCGAAATTTTGGACGCGCAATTTAGCCCCGAAAGTGAAAGGCTAGTTGTTCGGTTTTTGAAAAGAAGTTGACGAGTGACGGCTCTGAATAAGGAAGTGCGTTAGCTAATAGCCTTTATTGAGTGATTTTTGTTCGGTTTTCGTTAATTATTTGTGGGTTAATGTGGTGATTTACTGTCGTCGAGCGAATCGGGTGAATCGTAACGTGACGACGCTGCCCGGAGCTCTGCGCGGGGGGTGTCTTATTTTTTTTCTGGGGCTGTGTGTCGGTCTCTATTCCGTGATAATTGTGTGATTTTTTTTCCTTTCTGTTTAATTCATTAATTGGATCATCTGCAGGTGAAGTGGAACAGCTGAAACGAGCTGAACCTGAAAGAAACTGAAAGTGTACTTTTTTGTGGAGGAATTTCCGTGCAGTTGTGTTTGTGGATTTAGTGTAGAGTAGTGCCGTTGCGAGCCGTTGATATCGAAGGATCAAGATGGTTGCGAGCGGGAAAATGGTAATGTTACTTATTTCATTTGTTTTTTTTTATTATGTAGGTGTTGAATATGTCGGAAAAGAGTGGGATTTGAAATTTGAATTTACTTCAGAACAGAAGTACTGAACTTTAAAAAAATACTAGATCATGATTTTTCTCTATACCTATTATCTATTGTACTTCCTTGAATGTTTTATCGTAACACGACGAATTCTCTTCAGATGTTCCAGGAATTATCTCCAGAAAATTCCTGGCATACATTCCACAATTCTCTTTGAACTGTTGGTAATTCGTCCAAAAAATCGCTCGAATTTCTTTCATAATTCTCTACAAAATTCCCATGGAATATTCCTTACAAGTCCTTTGGTGGTACCCTTCAGAATGAACTAGGAGAGATTTTCCCATGCATTATGCTAAAAGTGGCCTTTCCAAGTAACAATTCTGGCTTTATGAGGGTTCTGCAGACCATGATTTAGACTTGTGGAATTATTTAAAACCTTGATAAAACTTGCAATGTTACTTGGGTTGGAATGCTTCCAGAAATTTCTTGGAATTCTTCGCTCAGAATTTCGTTGAATCTCTTCTCGAAATTTCCTTGGAATTCTCCTTAGATTATTTTTTTTAAATACTCGCCAGAATTCCTTTTGAATGCTTTCCCATTAAATTAGTTCCACAATTCCCATTTACATTTTCTCGGAAATTCGTAGACATACTCCCAGAAAATCGTTGACAGTCTCCTCTGAAATTGTCGCTAAATATCAGAGTGGCCAGTGAACCGAACCAGAAACTAACCGAGATTCCAAAATAACCGGGAATTTTATTTGAATTTTAACATATAATTTTTGTTAATAAATATTCAAAGTCTGGGTCTGGTTCGGTGGGCAGCCCAAGACTGAATGTCTCTCTAAAATAGTAAAACTAGATTCTCTTCGAATTTTGAATCTAGCCCCATAATCTTGATCATAGGTTTGATAATAAGGCAGATCTTGAAATTTGTTCTCAATTGAAGTCTCAGAATTTTGACATTTTTGGTTAATCCTGGAATTTCTGTGTATGGAATATAAAACTTAACAAGTTTATTTTTTGAACCTTATCTCAGGATAAATGTTTGCACATTTCTCAGGGATTTCCTTTGGATCATTTCAAAATGTCTTCTAGGATTCCCCTAAATAATCTTATGATTTTGTTCGATAATCCCTGGATAGTTTCTCCATAAAAGTCCATTTTTGTACAGAGCATTTTAGGAATATCCTCCAGAATTTTTTTGAATTCTTAAAAATTCGTGCAAGAAGTTACTTTTATTTCACTCGAAAATATAATTTTTACAATTCGTTTGGAATATTTCTGGATATTTAGTGGTATGGCATGGAATATGTTTGCACATTTCTCAGGGATTGCCTTTGGATCATTTCAAAATGTCTTCAGAATTACTTTTACTTCTAGGATTCCCCCTCAATAATGTTATGATTTTGTTCGATAATCCCTGGATAGTTTCTCCATAAAAGTCCATTTTTGTGTAGAGAATTTTAGGAATATCCTCCAGAAAAATCTTTGTATTCTTAAAAACTCGTGCCAGAAGTTGCTTTAATTTCTCTCCAAAATATAATTTTTACAATCTGTTTGGAATATTTCTGGATATTTAGTGGTATGGTATGGAATATGTTTGCACATCTCTCGGGATTTGCTTTGGATCATTTGAAAATGATTTCAGAATTAATTTTTCTTCTAGGATTCCCCTAAATAATGTGTAATGATTTTGTTCGATAATCCCTGGATAGTTTCTCCATAAAAGTCCATTTTAGTACATATCATTTTAGGAATATCCATCAGAAAAATCTTTGTATTCTTAAAAATTCATGCAAAGAAGTTGCTTTAATTTCTCTCCTAAATATATTGTTTTACAATTTGTTTGGAATTTATTTCTGGATATTTAATGGTTTGCCATTTAGAATTTAGAAAAGTGCTGTCCAACATTTTTTTTTATGAATTTCGTCAGAATTCCGTACAAATTTTCTTCACAATTTCCTCGAAATGCTTCTCAACATGCCCTTGAGGAGGATCCCTTGGTACTCTCTTGAAACTAAATCAGAATCTTACTGAAACACTGTACACGACTCAGAGTTTTTTTTTGGAAATATGATCAAAATTTCCGGAGAAATCCTCTCAAACTTTTTGATATTTCTTATAAACTCTGATAAATTCTTATAAATTATATTAGGAATTCTCTTGAAACTACCTTTAACTAGCTTAAAATTCTGCACATTTTTTTCTATGAATTAGAATACAATGGATTTATCATTCATGTTTCGTTGCAGCTCTGCTCAGAATTTTTCTTGGATTAATCGGTCCATCAACATTTAAGGAATTTTCAGCCGTAGGTTATTGTTAGATATAGTTTCAGGATTGTAGTCATATTATCATTAAATTTACCTCATGGTTAATTAATTTTGAACCCCTTGTAATGCTCCTTGAACTTCCTTCCCTTGAATTTACAATTTACAAGCCCCATAATAGTTTCTTCACAACTTGCTTAGAATTCACCTGCGGTTCTCCTTACAATTTTCTTGAAATACTTCTCAAAATTACCGGAAATTTCTATTCAAATTCCATTGAAATTCTCCCCAGAATTTGGTTTTAATCATCCTTCTACAGTTCTCGCGTCACTTTTCAATAGGTCCTATCTACATTGATCGATTCTCTTCATCTTTGGATTTCCACGGCAGGAAACGTTTTTGTAGCTGAGTTATTTTCGAAAGAGAGAGTCGATGAAGAGAACCGATCAATGTAGATAGAACCTTTTAAAAAGTGACGGGAGATCTGTCGAAGAGTTCCAGGGACGATTAAAATCGTCAACCAAACGTGGTCTATTTGAAAAGTGGAGCGATAATTCCCCTCAAAACTCATTTGGCATTTTCGTCATAATTCTCTAACCAATGCTGCGAAGTGTTCAAAATCCTAAAATGTTGTCCAAGTTCAAGAGTCGTGATTTTTTGTTTAAATCTGACATGCATAAATTACGCCATATTTGAAGTCAGAAATCTCGCAAAGTTAAAGAATGTGAAAAACTGGCATATCCCTTAAATCATTGATATTTTCCAAATGTAATCTTTAAAAAATTGAGGAATTGAGAACAATAGGGAAATAACCGGAAATAACGGAAATAACAATAGGGAAATAACCGGAAATTTGATCGTGTCCTTCAATTAATTTATTTCCCTATTCAAGTCATAATTTATTTTGAAGCTTTACCTAGACCTAGATTTTTTTTTTTTAATTTCAATAGTTCTAGATCCTGTTGATTTTTTTAAGTGAATTGAGTTTTCAATGTTTTGATCTATTCAGGATCTTACAAATTTGTCCAAATCCGAGATCTAATTTATTTTTTTGGAGCTTCAGGATATGAAAATTTAATTTCTTGAGGTCCTAGAATCTTGAAAAATAAATTCTATGTCTATCTATCTTCCTGATTTTCCTAAGTCCAAGATCTGCAACTTATTCAAAGTTTGAGGTTTTTTAATTATTTCGCTTTTATTCTGAGTTTTTCATAATTTTGGTAAGCCCCAGAATTCTAAAAGTTCAAGATCTTTGTTTCGTCTGGGTTCTTGCAGTTGTTTCTAAATCCAGGATCTGCAAAAGAAGTCATGAGGATCTAGAAATCCTTAGTTCAAAAAATTTGAAAATGTCAATTATAAAATCTTAAATTATTTATCTTTTATAAATTTTGAAATCATGAAAATGTTTCAAAGTCCAAAGTCTTAAATAATTTTCCATCCTCTAGATCTGGACAATATTCTGTTTTCATGAAATCTTGATTCATTTATGTCCAGGATTGTTAAAAATCTAAGTATACAAATTTCATAAAAGCCCAAAATCTTCTTCTCTCAGAAGTCCTACTGGCTTCCTCTGGAAGCGAACATTATTTCCCATGTCACCTGAATGTTCCTTATGACTTCCCATGACATACTCTTCTGAATGTTTCTGAAAGTTCCTTCCGGCTTCCACAGAAGTCTTTATGACTGCCCTTGTTTGTGTCTTCTGACTCCCAAAAATTTCTTTCAACTTTTCCTGGAAGTCTATTCCTATTTCCCCTGGAAATTAATCACAGCTTGCCCCGAAGTCGTCAGCCGGTTTCGCTTGGAAGATTCTTCACTCGGAAGCTGGCTTCTTTTTTCTTATTTCTGACTTCACACTAAGGTTTCTGGCAACTGCCCTTGGAAGATTTTGCCCCCGGAAGTCCTTCTGGCCTACCCTGGAAGAGACTTCCAATTTCCAAGGGAAGTTTTTCAGAATTCCATGGAAATTGCTCTCGTCTTTTCCCGGCAGTTTTTTCAGCTAGCTTCTTCCGGAAGTTTTTTTTTTAATTCTTTATTATTAAGATTTTTTAGTCAGTTGGCCAGTTCATCTCATATTCCTCCATAAGTGTCTACTGGCTCCGCTGGATAGGATCTTCAAATTTATCCAACTAAATAAATTAACGTCCCGGGTAGGAAACAGTATTCATCAGAATACGATTTCTTAAACATATTTTTTGGAATTTCTTTGGAACTTTCCTGAACTTTCGTTTGGAATTATACTAAAATTTTCAATTGAATTACTTTAGAATTCGATTTGAATTCTTCTTAAATTCACCTTGAATTCGCCTCACCATTTTTATGGAATGCACCTCAGAATTTTCTAGAAATTAAACTCAGTACTAATTAAATTCTCCTTAGAATCCACCAGGAGCTCTCCTCAAAATTCCTTTGGATTTTTTTCCATAATTAAGTTTGAATTCTTCGTAAAAAAAATCATGAGATTTTCCTGAAAAATCCTTTGGCAATAAACTCAGAATTCTCTTAGATTTTGGCTTACAATTACTTTGGAATTATCCTTCGAATTTTGCTGTGTATTATTTTCAGAATTCTTCTCAAAATTCACCTTGAATTCTCCATGGGATTTTTCTCATAATTATCTTGGAATCTCCTTAAAATTCTGCCCACAATTTCATTGGAATTATCATCAAAGTCTCTATACAAATTCTTCAAACAACCAGAATCTTAAATACATTTTCATGTCCGTGATACTTGTAAATTTTGCGCAGTAATCTGGATTTATTTTATCAATTCTTGGTCAGCTTCCATCAAAGTCCGCCATCTTAAATATTTCTCTTAGTACCAGAATTTTTGCTTGGGACACAATCGACTAGGATTCGTTTTTGTAAACGATGTGCTGAATTGATGTCCCAACGATTCAATAGCGCGTAGGAGCGTGGGATTGAACCCACAGTCTTCTGCTCAGTAAGCAAAATCGGTCGCCACTAGGGCACCGACCTTATTATATCATTATATAACAAATAAGGTCAAGTTCTAGATTTCGAACCCGGCGGTGACCTCACCATAGCTGCTCTTGAGAAGGATTTGATATGGGTTTCCGATCAACACGTTTCTCCTAAGTACGCATGGAATTGAAACCATTATTTTCTGCTCAAAATCGGTCGCCAAAAGCTCACCAAGCTCCTTTTTTCACAAAACAATTATGACCAAGCTCCTGTTAAACATACTGTTACTACGATAACAACAACTCTTGAGAAGGATTTGTTATATATTTCCGATCTACACGTCTTTCCTTAAACTCGAATATTATTTCGGATGCAATACGCTCATATTAAGAATAAATCCAATTTACACTAAAACTCTTTAATGCGAAGGAGCTTGAGATTTTGTTCGCGTTCGCGTTTAACTGGCTGTTACTAGATTTTGGTTTCGGGGGCGACCTCACAGACGACTGCTCTTGAGAAGGATTTGATATGGATCTCCGTGTTGATGTTAATCTTGATCTTAATCCGTCTTAAACGATCTTCTAACCAGTTGAAACAGCTTTAAAATCAAATCCATTCAATGTTGAAGTTGAACACTTACTAAATTTGAGTAAGTCTAAGATCTCAAAACATTCATTGTCTTGTAGTTTCGTATTCTATTTTAATTAACTTTATGTAACATTAGAGATCTTCATTAACTTCACAACAATTGTAGGAACTTGACAGAAGTTCTGAGAAATGAAAGGAGATTTTGAGAATTTCAGTGAAGCTTCATAAACAAACTAAGGGAAGTTAACATCCTGATAATGTGGGGAACTTACTGAAAGCTCTAAAAACCTCAAAGCGGTTCTAGCTTCCGAAAAACTGCAGGAAGTTTTAAGAAGTTCGTAGAATTTCTCAGAATTTCAGAAATATAGACAACTTCAGGCAAATTACCGAAACTTTTAAGAACCTCATAAAATCTAGATCAAGAGATCTTTGCAAATTTCAGAAATCTTAAAATCAGTTCCCGTATCTTTAGTCCGGACTTTTGGAGCAGTTTAAATATCGATAAGCGTGTGTTTATAAACATTCCAGTATAGTTCCATGTTCCATGTTCCACCCTTAAGAAGTTCCGAGAATTTCAGAAAAGTGCAGAGACCTTCAGAGAATTTATGAAAACATAAGAAATATTTCAGAAAATTCACAAAAGTTAAGATGATTTCAGAAAAAAAATTAAGTTCGATTTATTTCAGAGCAGAACTGGGATCTTCAAAAGAACTAACTATTTCAGAGAAGCTCCGAGAACATCAAGACAGATCAGAGAATCAAAGGGCAGTTCAAATAAGTTCAAGGAAATTGCGGAAACCTTAAAAAAAAAGTTTCAAGAGACTCAGGGAATTCCGGAAACTTCAGCAAAGCTCTGAAAGAATTTCTGGAACGCAATAAAAATTATTTGAACATCCGCAAGATGTGATAGTATTTTAAGGGTGTTAAAATCATGGAAATTTAAAGAAATTAAAAAAAAAATGCGAAAATTTAGCTAAGTTGATAAGAGATCATCTACGAAGTTCCCAAGAAATTCTGATGAGAGAGATCTCAACGAGAAGTCCAGGCAATTTATGACGAGAAACTCTGTGAACTTCCGACGAGAGGTTCAGAGAACTTTCTTGGATTTTCTACGTTTACATAACTTCCAACGAGAGGTTCAGTTAACTTCCAATAAGAAGTTCACAGAACTGCAGAAAATGTCACAGAACTTCCCTGAAGTTCAAAGAGCTTTTGACGAAAATTTCACAGAACTTAACTTAAGTTGCCTGAAGTTCCGATGAGAAAATTTAATGATCTTCCGATGACAAGTTCAGCGAACTTCCGACGAGATGTTTATTGAACTTCCGACGAAAAGTTCAGAGAACTTCAGACGAAAATTTCACAAAACTTCCGAGAAATGTTCACAGAACATCCGTCGAAAAGTTCCCGGAGCTTCCGGTGGAAAATTCAAAGAACTTCACTGTTGGTTGTTTATTAATTTATTTGATAAGGCTCAACCGAATTAACTTTACAGAGCCGAGGATTCTTGTTCACTGTACAATACATCTTATAACTATAGCCAAAAGGCACAACACAGTAAACATTTTATCTTCCGCTATCCAATAAACCTCCTCCATCAAATGGGAGCCGCTTCCAGCGGTTTAATTGTATGGCAGTATCGCCAACGGGGGGCAGAGCGCTTCCATTGCAGCAATGGACGCAAAATGTGGTCAGCACTCACACACTCATCACGAAACGGTTGCTTTCCAAAGTCGCCGAAGCATCGACCGAAAGAACTGCTGATGAAGAACAATGAGGAGGACCACACAATGGTTGCTGCCGAGTAAACAGACGATCACGTGACACACATCGAGAGTGGCCTGCTTCTGTCGACAGCCGAGTGAACACTGCGAGAACTTCGTTGGATTTCCCAAAAGTTCACAGAACAGTGTTAAAGTTCCCTGAAGTTAGAACCAGAAGTACAGCTTTTCATTGATAAGTTTGGAGAGTTTCCAATAAGAGGTTCACAGAACTTCTTACGAAAAGTTCTTCTAACAGGAAGTTCCATCGAAAAGTTTAGAGAACTTCCAACGGCATGTTTCAGAATTCTTCTAAAGAGAAGTTTCGAGAAGTTCATAGAGCTTCATTTAAATTCCTTGAAGTTCAGACGGGAAATACAGAGAACTTTATAGAACTTCCGGTGAGAAGTTCACATAACGTATGATAAAAGGTTCACAGAACTTGACGAAAATTTTATTAAAATTCCCTGAAGTTCCGACGATAAGTTCAGAGTACAATGAACTGCCAACAAGAGGTTCTGAGAACTTCCGAAGATAAGTTCAGAGATCTTCCGACGAGAAGTCCAGAACATTTCAGAGGAGAAGTCCAGAGAACTTCCGTTGAGAAATTATGAGATTTTATGATGAGAAGTTGTGAGAACTTCTGTCGAGGAATTCATAGAATTTCCGACAAGACGCTCTTAGTACTTCTGGCAAGATGTTCATAGTACGTCTGACGAAAAGTTTACAGAACTTCCGGGAGAATTTCACAAAACTTCCGAGGAGAAGTTCACAGAACTTCCGACAAGAAGTCCAGAGGACTTCCTAGGAGAAGTTCAGAGATCTGTCAAGAATAGGTTCAGAGAAGTTCAAAGATCTTCCGGAGAAGTTCAAAGATCTTCCTGAGAAGTTCAAAACTTTTGAGGAGAAATTCAGTGAACATCCGACAAAAAATTCAGAGATATTGCTATGAAAATTTCACAAAACTTCCGAAGAATGTTCACAGAACTTCCGACGAAAAGTTCCCGGAGCTTCCGGCGGAAAATTCAAAGAACTTCATTGGATTTCTCTAAAGTTCCCTGAAGTTAGAACCAGAAGACTGTACTGATAAGTTTAGAGAGTTTCCAATAAGAGGTTCACAGAACTTCCGACGAGCTTAGAGAACTGGCATGTTTCTCTTAAGATCATCTAAAGAGAAGTTTCGAGAAGTTCATAGAGCTTAATTTAAATTACTTGAAATTCCGAGGGGAAATATAAAGAACTTTATATATTTTCCGACGAGTGGTTCACATAACTTCTGATAAAAAGTACACAGAACTTGATGAAAATTTCACAGAACTTCATTAAAGTTCCCTGAAATTCCGACGATAAGTTCAGAGTACAATGAACTGCCAACAAGAGGTGCTGCGAACTTCCTAAGATAAGTTCAGAAATCTTCCGACGAGAAGTCCAGAGAATTTCAGAGTAGAAGTCCAGGGAACTTCCGTTGAGAAATCCTGAGATTTTTTGATGAGAAGTTGTGAGAACTTCTGACGATCATATTTTAATGTTCTGATATATTTCATTTCTCCATTGCATATATTTTCATTATATAAATAAATACTGGGTTGGGAGGGAGCATCAGGGTATCATTCAAACTGAAACTGGACGATGGTATGATTGACAGCTGGAGTCTAGGAGGGAATAAACCCTATCATTTTCTTTATCCTACCGATTCGATTGTGGTGGTGTGAATTCTACTCCAACAGTTTCAGGGCGATTGACGCGCCCTTCTTAACAAACCATCCAGTAGGAAGCTTAATAAGTATTGCGAATTGTGTTATTCGATTTGTTGGAGCGTATCGTTGGAAGGAGATTCTTAAATTCCCGTGGATTTCGCGTAAGTGTCTCTGCTTACGGGTCCACCCTTCCGTTTTTGGCCCTTCATACATCGATATAGTGAATTCAGATCGGTAGCTCAAATTGATCTTGCTATTAAGTGGAGCTGCATCCAAGACAAGTCTTGAAAGGATGGTGGCTACCTTACATACATACATACAGAAGTTGTGAGAACTTCTGACGAGGAATTTATAGAATTTCCGACAAGACGGTCTTAGTACTTCTGATAAGATGTTCATAGTACGTCCGACGAAAATTTCACAGAACTTCCGGGAGAAGTTCACAAAACATCCGAGGAGAAATTCACAGAACTTCCGACAAGAAGTCCAGCGGACTTCCTAGGAGAAGTTCAGAGATTTGTAAAGGAGAGGTTCAGAGAACTTCCTAGGAGAAGATCAGAGAACTTCCGGTGAGAAGTTCAAAGATCTTCCGGAGAAGTTCAAAGATCTTCCTGAGAAGTTCAAAACTTCCGAGGAGAAATTCAGCGAACATCCGACAAAAATTTCACAAAACTTCCGAGGAATGTTCACAGAACTTCCGACGAAAAGTTCCCGGAGCTTCCGGCGGAAAATTCAAAGAACTTCATTGGATTTCCCTAAAGTTTCCTAAAGTAAGAACCAGAAGACTGTACTGATAAGTTAGAGAGTTTCCAATAAGAGGTTCACAGAACTTCCGACGAGCTTAGAGAACTGGCATGTTTCTCTTTAGATCTTCTAAAGAGAAGTTTCGAGAAGTTCATAGAGCTTAATTTAAATTACTTGAAATTCCGACGGGAAATACAAAGAACTTTATAGATTTTCCGACGAGTGGTTCACATAACTTCTGATAAAAAGTACACAGAACTTGATGAAAATTTCACAGAACTTCATTAAAGTTCCCTGAAGTTCCGACGATAAGTTCAGAGTACAATGAACTGCCAACAAGAGGTTCTGAGAACTTCCGAAGATAAGTTCAGAGATCTTCCGACGAGAAGTCCAGAACATTTCAGAGGAGAAGTCCAGAGAACTTCCGTTGAGAAATTATGAGATTTTATGATGAGAAGTTGTGAGAACTTCTGTCGAGGAATTCATAGAATTTCCGACAAGACGCTCTTAGTACTTCTGGCAAGATGTTCATAGTACGTCTGACGAAAAGTTTACAGAACTTCCGGGAGAATTTCACAAAACTTCCGAGGAGAAGTTCACAGAACTTCCGACAAGAAGTCCAGAGGACTTCCTAGGAGAAGTTCAGAGATTTGTCAAGGAGAGGTTCAGAGAACTTCCTAGGAGAGGTTCAGAGAACTTCCGGTGAGAAGTTCAAAGATCTTCGGGAGATGTTCAAAGATCTTCCTGAGAAGTTCAAATCTTCCGAGGAGAAATTCAGCGAACATCTGACAAAAAATTCAGAGATCTTCCGATGAAAATTTCACAAAACTTTCGAGGAATGTTCACAGAACTTCCGACGAAAAGTTCCCGGAGCTTCCGGCGGAAAATTCAAAGAACTTTGGATTGGATTTCCCTAAAGTTCACAGAACAGCATTAAAGTTCCCTGAAGTTAGAACCATAAGTACAGCCTTCCATTGATAAGTTAAGAGAATTTACAATAAGAGGTTCACAGAACTTCCGACGAGAAGTTCAGAGAACTTCCGACAGGAAGTTCCATCGAAAAGTTTAGAAAACTTCCGACGGTATGTGTCAGAGATCTTCTAAAGAGATTTTCCGACAAGACGCTCTTAGTACTTCTGGCAAGATGTTCATAGTACGTCCGACGAAAAGTTCACAGAACTTCCGGGAGAATTTCACAAAACTTCCGAGGAGAAGTTCACAGAACTTCCGACAAGAAGTCCAGAGGACTTCCTAGGAGAAGTTCAGAGATCTGTCAAGGAGAGGTTCAGAGAACTTCCTAGGAGAAGATCAGAGAACTTCTGGTGAGAAGTTCAAAGATCTTCCGGAGAAGTTTAAAGATCTTCCTGAGATGTTGAAAACTTCCGAGGAGAAGTTCAGAGAACATCCGACAAAAAATTCAGAGATCTTCCACAAAATTTCCGACGAAAAATGCATATGAAAGTCTATTGAATAAAAAAAAAATATCGTGCTTAGAAAACGAAACCGATTAATTCCCTACGAATTTGCAAATCGGTTTATTTTTGTATATTTTTATTTGGTTGAAAATTTTCGGAAACGTTTCTTATGACTGAATTTTGCATCTTCATATCGCCATTTTGAATCCAGCCTTATTTTTAAAAAGGGCATATAGAAACAATATATATCAAGCTTATTTTCAGAAAAATTTTATTCGAAACCTGTTTGTTCGATCGGTTTGGTGTCTTGGGTAATATTGCAGGTAATCGATGAGACCATTAAAAAAAAAATGCACTCTAAAAAAAATTACCCATTTTTTTTTAAATTCAAATAAAGTCTTAAATTTTTTTTTCTCAAAAAAGGATTTTTTGTTTTTTTTTTTATTTGTTGATATTTTTAGGGTACAAAAATGCCATCTATTGCACTATAGGTCAAGACGGAGGAATGATGGACAAAAAAGTTATAATTCAAACAAAATTTTGCTAAGTCACATCGTTTTTGAGATGTAGCAGTATTTTTAAAATGTTGGTAGCTTTATGCCATTTATGCCATTTATGCCATAATGTATTTCGCGGTTCTTCAGTTTCGAAAATATTTGTTTTCCGAAAGATCAGTAAATTTAACATTGAAAATGCGTGGTGTTGAGTATTTGTCACTGATGCGGTCTGCAAGTAGTAAACGAAGTACGCGTATCTGTCAAAAGATAAGCAATTATAACGGAATTTAAAGGAAATAAACCAACCCACTCAAAGCTCTTCACTTGCGTTTTGTTTACGGAATATTAAAAACCAAGAAATTTATGAGATTTTTACCGGAAGAAAACCGTGAATTTCAAAACGAAAAATTGCTGGCTACCCTTTCAATAATACGGGGTTCGGTGGCCTTGGGGCGACCGTTTTTGCTAAATAAGCAAAATATCATAGGTTTCATCCCCAGTCACAATAAAAACAAACAATCACATCACATACCATGGTGAATCCTGATCTGCTACCTTTTCAGTAACATTAACTCCCCTTCCATGATAGATATGGAGATGCAGAGAGGTCGAGAACCCAACATAAAATTCCTACCGTATAGAACTTCAATTTAACGTCCCTCAGGTCTCCGCATTACCTTTTTAGCAACCATCAGAGATTCTCGGTGATGGGGAATTTCGCATTGCTTACTGGGATCACATAAATGTGGTGAATCACGTTCGCAGCATGTGTTTCTTCAAGGTAAACTTGCAATCATCATCGGCCCGTACTGCCGAAGGCTTACGGAGAGGTATGAGCTCATCAATACGCCCTCCACCGCCGATTGCACACACACAGTACATGTTAATGCCACTACTAGGTAGATGGTGGAGCTCGTTGCTTTCTCAAGGGAAGGTTTGTTGGGGACGTGGTAGGGCATTGCTAACCCAGAAACGTGCCACCAATTAGCTTCTTTTCGGAGGTGTAAAACGCCTTAGAATGGAATGGAAAACAACCGATAAGCCATTGCAGAAGTCTATTTACCGTGAAGTGAAGAAAATGGTCACGTGCCACAGATTTGAGACCACGACAACAATCGAGTTCGTATTTTTACGAGATATTCGGTAAGATGATAGTCACGTCCAGCGCTCGGCTAGGCTCCTAGAGCTTGGGTCCAATCATATGAGGTTGGATGAGGTAATTAACATATGACAGTAATCACGTGCCATAAATGACGGAGAGAAACGTCCAAGGCCGGCGTCGTGGATGAATTGCACTGCGACAAACTAACTTGGGGATTTCTCCATCCCAAGAGCAGCAAGCTCAAGCGTGCTAATATTCGTTCATCTGTTGAATGGGGCACGTTTTTTACCTGTTTCTACAAGGTTTAATTACTTAACATGTGCGCGATTTATGCATCGGATGATGATGGCGGAGAATAAAATTTGCATTAACTTTTTTTTTGTCCGTTCCAGGGGTATTGCTATTAACATCGCACAGGTCAGGTTCTTTATTCGCCATCTGTAGTCATGGAATTGAGAGTTGAAACCGAATTGGAGCTTTGATTTCCGAGTAAAAACTGCAAATTATTCCCATCGGGGAACATAGATGATGAGCATTTTTATTCGGGCTTGTGGTACCGACAAATGGAAAACGGTCACACAGCGTGTCCATTTTACTTCTTGCCATTCTCTGACCAGGTTGTGTAGCCGTGGTAAAGTACTACTTCTTTCTTAATCCAATTAGCCTTGAGACATCATCGATCGGTAACGATACGCCTGCCACTATGGGTGTTTTTTCCCTTTCTGTTGTATCTTTTGTGTTTGCACAACTTGTTTTTTACTCGTCGAGTTGTTCACATTTTGAACGTTGTCGTTGTAATTGTGATGTGGTGAAGCGTCACTGTGGAGGGGGAATTGTTATTGTGCATTTCGAAGATTAAGTTCGAAGTTTAAGCATTCGAAAGATGTTTTGTTGTAAGTTGTCAACAGGCCCTTCAAGAAGTTTTGAAACGGCAGTAGCACAATTGTGCCTGCAAAACGCTGAATAACTCCCTAAACCTTTGGAAAATATTAAATTTATGCATCGATAGCCCTATAACCAGCGAAAGTGTAGCGACCGACATTTGAAAAAAAAAAAAATGTAAGCTTCCGGTTATTTAACTTTTTCGTTGCCCGTCGCTACGCTCCTCTAGAATTTTTCAAAAGGTTTTAGAAAAATCTGGAATATGTGACGAGCTGTAGAATTGATTGTTTTAAGCTGACAGTTTATTTTAGCTTTGATCTACTTAGGTTTATTACTCTGCTGGTGTTTTTTTTAGTTTTAGTAGCTTAGCTACGGGCAACTAAACGATTTTGTTTAGTTACATGTAATCTAATCTAATCTAACCACCAACACAGCCAGTTCTTGAAAGCATCCTGGTAATCCATCATTTTTCTTGTCTATTTGATATATTTTACTCATCGACAATGTTCGGCATTTAAGGGGCAAGATGACTCAGAAAACATCGGTTACTGATGATTATCTTCAGTTACTGTCAAAAATACAGATAAAAACCGTTGTAACATCAAGTAAAATGTGTCTTAAAAGATGCTTACGATTATTTAAATTTTCTGCTTTCCCGTCGCTACATTTCCGTAACTAAACAAAAAATTACAGAGTGATAAAGCTGAGCAGCTGAGAGCTTTAAAAGCTAAAAAAATCAGGAAAATGTAAAGAGCTGCAGAATGAATTCTTTCAAGTTTACAGTTAGCGTTAGCTTCTGAAGCATCGTTGTGAAGATATTTTCTAGTGTAAGTCCATCTCCTCCACTGTTCAATATCACTATCTACCTCTGACATTGCACTGACTCAATGCTGTTTTGCTGTATTTGTGCCAATCCAAGTGCTCCCCAAGTGCGAAGGTGTTTGGACTAGTTAATGGCATAACCTTCGATTTACAACCCCCCCCCCCCTCCCGCGCCCTATCAGTTTCATTCGATTTGTGTATAATTCGGTCGACGGGGTGATGTTCGTTCGTGCTTGTTGCTTTACGCGGCGGCGTGGTGCATCATTTACTTGGCGGCGGGGGTGTCTCGCTATAATTGTGCGTAAGACCGCGAATCGAGAAACCACGGTCGCGGTCGAATGTACGAAAAACAAGCACGGCAAGACCTCAATATGCACATTAGTTACAACAACGCACGCCGCCGTCCGAAGGTGAGCTAAAGACAGGCCGAGTCAAGTCATTGCCATAGTCGTCGCGTCATCGGTTGTTTTGCTAGCTCCAATATATGTATGATGCGTGGGTTTTTTTTTCTCTTCTGATTGGTGGTTTTAGCCGAGGTGTGGAATACAATACATAGATCGGGAATTCTATTTCTCAAACAACGCCCGAGTGCAGGTCTTTCTGAAGCCCTTTTCAGTACATATCAACAAACTAATGGAAAAGTGAATGATTCTGCTATGAATATTCAATAACGAGAATAGACTTTCCTTGATTGTTACCCACTTTAAGAAAGTGCAAAATGGCTTTAAAACGCAATTATAACGGCTAGAAATTCATCCGTCGAGTTTGTTCAGAATATCGGCAAAATATTCAAAGAATCGTTTCATACGCATCAATTTGATGTGTTTTGATGTGTCGCATGATAATTTTTAAGAGAAAGTTGATTGTGGCCCCCGGAACCGGTATCCGGAACATACGGGTTAGGTCGTTGATCACTAGTAACCATAATATCGGCAAAATATTCGAATTATCGTGTGTTTTGATATGTCGCATGATAATTTTGATTAGAAAGCTGATTGTGGCCACCGGAACCGGTATCCGGAACATCCGGATTAGATAACTTACCACTAGTAATCATATCATCGGCAAAATATTCGAAGAATCCTCTAATATGCATCAGTTTTATGTGTTTTTCTTGATGCGACGCATCATCATTTTAAATGAGAAAGCTGATTGTGGTCACCGAAACCGGTATCCGGAACTTCCGGGCTAGGTCACTGGCCACTTGTAACCAGAACATCCGAAAAATATTCGAAGAATCGTTTCATACCCATCAATTTGCTGTATTTTGATGCGTCATATCATCATTTTTTATGAAAAAGTTGATTGTGGCCACCGGAACCGGTATCCGGAACATCTGGATTAGATAACTTGCCACTAGTAACCATAACATCGGAAAAAATATTCGAAGAATCGTTTCATACGCATCAATTTGATGTGTTTTGATGTGTCGTATGCTTATTTTTGTGAGAAAATTGATTGTGGCCACCGGAACCGGTATCCGGAACATTCGGGCTAGGTCACTGGCCAATAGTAACCAGAATATCGGCCAAATATTCGAAAAATCGTTTCATACGCATCAATTTGATGTATATTGATGTGTCGCATGATCCTTTTCAATGAGAAAGCTGATTGTGTCCTCCGGAACCGGTATCCGGAACATCCGGGCTAGGTCACTGGCCAATAGTAACCAGAATATCGGCAAAATATTCGAAAAATCGTTTCATACGCATCAATTTGCTGTATTTTGATGCGTCATATCATTTTTTTTTTTATTAGAAAGTTGATTGTGGCCACCGGAACCGGTATCCGGAACATCCGGGTTAGATAACTTGCCACTAGTAACCATAAAATCGACACAATGTTCGAAAAATCGTTTCATATGCATCAATTTGATGTGTTTTGATGTGTCGCATGCTCATTTTTGTGAGAAAGTTGATTGTGTCCTCCGGAACCGGTATCTGGAACATCCGGGCTAGGTCACTGGCCAATACCAAACATAATATCGGCAAAATATTCGAAAAATCGTTTCATACGCATCAACTTGATGTGTTTTGATGTGTCGCATGATCCTTTTCAATGAGAAAGCTGATTGTGGTCACCGGAACCGGTATCCGAAACTTCCGGGTTAGGTCACTGGCCACTAGTAACCAAAATATTTGCAAAATATTCGAAGAATCGTTTCATGCGCATCAATTTTATGTGTTTTGATGCGACGCATCATCATTTTATGAGAAAGTTGATTGTGACCTCCGGAATCGGTATCCGGAACATCCGGGTTAGATGACTAGGTAGGGTCATTGCAAAAATTCTTCAGAACTACTTTTACTTTAAGAATTTCCCTTAATAATCTGTGGGGTATTACCAAGAAATTTTATCCATAACGGCCTCGAAACTCTGTGCAGAACACTTTAGGAATTCCTTCCAGAAAACTCTTGCAATTCATTTCTAATTTGTTCGCATTATTCATAATTCTCGCGATTTGGTTTATTTTAGATAATTCTCGAATTTGGTTTATTTTCTCTCCATGATTTTCTTTAGAATTCGCTTGGAATATTCCTCGGAGTTCCATTTAGAATTAAGAAATATTTTCTCCCAAAATGTCTCTGAATTTCACCTCAGAATCCTTTTCAAATTGTTCCTTAGAGGATCTCTTTGAATTATCTTGGAATTCTCTTGCTACTTGAAACTTGAAAAATAGTTCCTTTGGAAATTTACTCAAAATGTCTTGCCAAACTCCCTCCGGAAACTCCTTGAAATTCCATCAAAATACTTATAATTTATCTTAGGAATTCTCTTGAAAGTATCTCCAAACTATGTAGCTAGATATGTTTGTGCTATTGAACACTTCACGACCACCACCACCGATACACCGGCGGCTCTAAAGCAAGAGGAAAAGTCGGATTTGGAATCGCAGACCCTACCGAGAGCCATTTTGACCAATGATCCGGTTTCTCCGCGGAAAGTGCGGCCATTCTCCACGCTGTCACTATGAGCGCCAACAAACCCATCTGCATCTTATCAGACTCTGCCAGTGCCCTTTCGGCCCTAGAATCCCAGATCCCAAGGCATCCATGAATCCAGGGGATCCGAGAACAATCTCTCCAGAGTTCCTTTACTATTACCCCTAGATTTCCTGTACAACTATCCTCAAAATACATTTGGCATCCTCATCATAATAAGTTCCACGCCAACTGATGAATCGAATTTATTTTCTCCTCTCCGAATTTCATGAACTTCGCATAATTCTAGATAGAGCTGGAATTAGGGTCTAACAGCTTTTGTAAGCAATGGCTTCTATCGATGATTTCTAGAAATTCAAGGCTCGCCCACGCAACCAACATTCTCATCGGGTAGGGAAAGACTTCCCCTATCCGATGGTTATATTCGTCTGCGTGGGCGTGCCTTGAGTTCCTAGAAATCATCGATAGAAGTCATTGTTTACAAAAGCTGTTACGCCCTAATTCCAGCTCTATCTAGAATTGTTCACTACACGGTAACCGCAAAATACACAATAATGACTACAAAGTAAGCATTTTCGAGGGAAACTGGGACTACCCATTAAATGAGTAAAATTTTACCCATTTATGAGTAATTACAACTACAAAAATAAATAGTAAGTATTCATTTAATGGGTAGTCCCAGTCTCACTAGAAAATGCTTACTTTGTAGTCATTATTGGGTATTTTGCGGTTACCGTGCAGCGGCAATGAATCAAGTTTGTGCCGGAATTCGGTCATTTTGACTCTAGCCTAATTTTTCAAAATGGCGTATTCGATAACGGCTCATCTAATCAAAATGATGTCTGGCACAAAGTTGTAGGAAACTAGATTGCCTTTTCAGACAAAAATACACGCTGAAAAAAATCATAAATTTGATTAAAAACCATTAACTTCAAAAACTAAAAAAATATATTTTTAAGATTTTCAAACTTATGTTTATTCAAAAGCTTATCAAAAATGATAACTCCTTTGAATTGTACACAACAGACACTTCAAAATGGACCAAAATCGTAGAACATCAGCTTTAGTTAAATTTTTTAACTTTTTAAACATCTTCAACTATAAAGGTTTATGTTCTACCATTTTGGTCAATTTCGAATTGTCCAATCAACAAAATTTAGCATTTTTGATCAGCTTTCTAATGAACGTAACTTTAATAAGCTCAAAAATGTACTTTTTTGTTATTGAAGTTTTTTTTTTTTTGCTTTATTATAGAGACTTTCAGCCTGTAGCTGGTTCGTCTCTTAGTTCTTTATTGAAGTTTTTAACAGTTTTTCTTTTAACAGGGTGGCGACTACCTGGAAAAAACCAGGAAAACCTGGAATTATCAGGGAACTCTAAATTCCCTGGAAAAATCAGGGAATTATCAGGGAATTCTCGAAACAATCAGGGAATTTTTTTGCTTATGCATCGTTCCTTCCAAACTTTGTTCTGAATATTTTTTACCGATTGTGTACCGAAAAAGTGCAATCTAAACAACTATGCGTTCATCCGTCCAATGACAGTTGTAACGCAAGGTAAATCGCTTTTTTCACCAACACCTCATATTGGCGACTTCACACCAATGAATTCATATAAGGTATGTGCCAACAGGCAGGCCTGCTGGTGTTAGAAGCAAAACTATTGTAAACATTGCTGACACACTTAAACAGAGACCCTGAGTTCGGTAAAAAAAATTACCGTCTTAGATCGGTAATGCTAAAAATTACAGATGTTTCGGTATTTTCTCGCTTTATTGCTGAAAACTGTAAGTGAAATGACCGAATTTCGGTAATTTTATTTTAATTTACCGAAAACGGTAAACATTTTTACCGGCAGGTCTGTAAATAAGCTTCATCACTGACTTCGGTGAAATATTTTACTGAAGTTTCGGTAATCAAAGCGTTCCATTACTGAGTTCGGTAACGGTCTAGGTAAACGTCAAATCCACCATATTGTTATTTTCGATCGACATTAAAGGCGTTAATCTTCTTCCAATGCTTCCTTGTTTTCAGTGTAGCGCCGATCTGAAAACTTAAGTTTTTGTCGGAAAAAACTTAAGTTTTCAGATCGTCGCCAACGGTTTTGTTCATTGGTGGTGCAATTTGCAACACTAACTTATTGATCAAGACTGCAGCCAAATTGTTGCATGGGTTGCAGTGACCGCCACCTTGAAACAATACTAAAGCAAACAGCAGTTGAGTCGGTGACCTTTTTAAAAAATTACAGATCTCTCGGTAATTTCCGATTTGCATATCGTACTCCAAATTACAGTTCTCCGGTAAAGTCGACTACAAATCAAGCAATGCACATCGGTAAACGTTACCGATCTTTCGGTAAATTTGACAGCTAATTTTGCTGATCCAGTTTACAGATTACCGACCGTTCAGCTGTTGAGAATTCGGTAAATGAATTACCGAAGTCGGTGATTTTTTCTAAGTGTGGAACATTCAAATGGCGACGTCACTCTATCAACATTCCCTACTGTCAACAGTGAGATTGACGTCAGTGCCAACAGCTGTTTCGTGTAAAAAGATAAACATTGCAATGAAATACGAACCCCACTAAACATTTGCACATTTCACTAACACTATTGAGCCGTTTCTGCGAGACTATCAATGGTTCCATTTGTTTACGCAGATATGTATCGCACTTTACTGAACCTGGCGGAAAGATTCATGAAGCCAGAAATTCTCCAAAAGCTTTCAGCTTTGACAGCAGAAGCAGTTAACGACAGCTAAAATCATCTGCTAGCTGAAAAAATCGTTCTTGGTTTTGATGTAAAGAAAGCACTAAGTTGAATTCGAAACATCAATGAGAAGGACATCCTACAATTCCGAGATGAATGCAGAACTTTTTTGAAGTCCATAGTCATCAAACTGCTTGTCAGATCCCCGTTGACGTATTCTCTTACTAGACCATGTTCATCGGTTTATCCTACAACTATTGCTTTGGACAAAACTGTTGCAGAGCGGTGAATGGAAAAGTTGCTAAGGATCCTTACAATTCCCTGTAAGGTAAGTGGTGTTTTTGCAGATGTGGAAAACCGACAGTTTCGTACAGTGATCTGTCAAAGTAGTATCTTTAAAAACTACAACAGAAAAAAAAACTCGAGTGGATGTATTTTGGCATGATTTGCTGAAAGATGCCATTATGGAGCTGCTAAGGATTGTTCAAATGGTTTGCTGCTTATCACACAGAAATTCTAATGTTGAACGAGAGTTTTCCATCAATTCAGAATGCCTTTTCGAGAAAATGAAGGAAGAGTCTGTGTTCGTACGCAGACAAGTGTACGATGCGGTTTGTGAGAAAGCAGGCATTGAGAAAGTGGAGATATCAAAAGCTCTGATTTTAAGAGCAAGAAATGCACATTCGTTGTTTGTGGAGGATAAAGAGCGTCGAAAGAAGGAGGCATTGGCTGGACAACAAGCATCTATGCAGAAGAGGAAGGGGGAAGCCGAAGCCAAGGCATTCCGAGCTAAACGTGTAAAGATCTTGGAGGACGCTCAGCGAGAAGCACAACAATTTGAAGAAGAAATTCATCTACTGAAAAAATAATGAATGTAATGTGGTTTTCGTGTAATAAAATTGGTTTGTTACTGACGTTTCCTCAATTATTTGCATAATTAAGGAACAAGACTTAATCTCGCCATTTGGGGGAAACTTGGGAAACTATTTTTCACCATAACCATCTCAAATTGTCTACCATATTTAACTGTGCCTTCTAAAAATCTCGTTAATAAAAATTGAAAAAGTCTTCTATATGGCTTAATTATTCCTGCAGAAACTGATTCTTAGTATCAATTAATTGCGATATAATGGAGATGATAGTCTTAAGTGTATGTTTGTAACCTGGAATTTTTTTTACAAAACCTGGAAAATACCTGGAAAAATCAGGGAATTTCAAAATTGTGAATGAGTCGACACCCTGTTTAAGGTTTTGACGAAAATTTGTAATTTTTGTTTCAGACGTCATTTCGATTAGATGAGCCGTTTTCGTGCTATGATTAATTGAAAAATATCGAATACGCCATTTTGAAAAATCAAGCCAGGATCAAAATAGGTGAATTGCAGCATAAACTTGGTTCTGATCGGCCCCTTCTTACTTATCGTATCTGAAATATTATCTTCTGACAGTCTACAGTGAGTTTGATGCACCCTATTTCGAACAAACCACCAGACGTTAATGTGTATTGCCTTCTATGTATGCCCTGTAATAAGAGCGTTCCGTTGGAAGGAAATTCTCTATCCCTACAGTGGATATCGTGTAAGTGCATCAGCTTACTGGTCCACACCTCCATTTTTGGCCCTTCACACCACGGAACAGTAACGATTGCATAGTTTGATCGATATGGCAAGTCCTGCACTGGTGGTGGCTTCTAATCACATCACATAACTCCACAGGTCGTATCTGGCATATGTTCAGATGTTGACCAATGTGGTCCTGAGTTCTAAATGTGACCAGCAATGAGGGGTTTTGACTGTACCGTAGAACCCCGTTAGTTTGAAAAGCTAAAATTTCAATTAAACGGCGCTCACTTGAAAATTTGTTTAACCTGGTGCATGATGATGCATGATAGTGGTCTACCCACCCATTGTAGTCCGATAGCAGTGGGCTCTCTTCTCTGTTTGTCTTGATCAAGCTTGTGCTCAAAATGTCGCTGTATGGAGGACCAAAAACGGATTGGGTGGATCGATAGGCAAAGTCGCCTATACGCATCTACGGGACAGTAAAGAATCCCCTTCCAGCAACATGATTGCACAATTGTTCAAAAAGACGAGCCCCTAAACAGGAAGATGCACCAATGAGTGGGGAGAAGAGCCCGCTCTTTATCCACTAAATGCTATCAACAGGAAGTTGGTATTCCCACTCTCCCCGTTCAAATCGCTTCAATCGGACGCCCTGATTGTCCTTCTCAATGTCAGCATTGTTGTGGAAATATATATATGAGCAGTGAGAACAACTAAAAATTTAAGACGATCTCACCAACTTTCGCTGTTTCCTTCACCCTTCTGTCCAATTTTCGTGCCTTATTATTGAACTCGTTATCCTTCTCTGCATTACTGCTAGTCGCTACCAGTCTCCCAAAAGTCTCCTATGTCATTTCTGATGTGTTTTACGACATTTCGACTTCCATTATTTTTGTATGATGATCTTGAGTTCCTAGTTACGACTTATAAAGCCGGAATACCCCATTCACATTACAGCGTATATCACGTGATATACGCTGTCTTGCAATGAGGCTGTAATGTGAACGGGTTATAACACCAGTGTAGAAAATATACAGTGTCTCCGGGTATTTTCTTAACGAGCATCACTCCATTGTCGTATCCCCTGTACTCCATTTGGCAGCTCTTCTTTCATTTTTACTTAGTTGGACATTCCATGGCAAAACAATATACTGGATCTCAGAATGTCGTAAAAATTTGTAGTTTTGTGCCTTATCGCAAAATATTAGACCCGTCTTTTTTTATTTCGTCATTAGGGTGACTATTTCCATGTTAGGGTGGTATAAAAAACGATTTTTTTTTTCAAAAATTACTTTTTTCAAAAATTTATAACTTTTGAACCACTAGGCCAATTACCAAGAACTTGTTCAGGGTGGCCAGCGAACCGGGAAAATCGGGAATGCCGGGAAATATCCGGGAATTTGAAAATTAACCGGGAAAAACCCGGGAATTCGATGAGAGAACCGGGAAAAATTAATTAACTACACCATAGGAATTAATTTTCACACCAGAATTTCAGAATAAACCATTAAAAAAGAGTGATTTTTTTACCAAATGAATATCTTTCTCTATTTGCTGTATAATTTTCTTCAGATTCCCGCCTTATTGTTTTTAGAATTTAATCACTCAGCAATATTTCAAATTGATTTTTATTGATTTTTTCGATTCAATTTCAGATGTAAAGTGCATGGGTCTTAAAACAAAAAAAATGAAGATGCTGGACTTAAGAAATAAATATGAATGAACTTGGAATTCTGCTCTGAATTGTTATAGAATTCTTTTTAAATTAACCAGAAAACACTCTGCGTAATAATTACCATTGAATTCGTTTTAGAATTTCCTTGAAACCGCTTCTAAGAAATTGTTTGGAATCCGTCTTAGAATTCCCTTAAACCTATTCTGAGAATTGATTTCACTGAAATCCTTTTCAAAATTTTCTTTCAACTCTAGCATAAATCTTTCGAAATTTGGAATTATTTAGAAACCCCTTGGAGTATTTTAAAGAATTTCCTTCTAATTATTAGCATTTTTTTTGCAATAAATTATGTTGGATCATTCACACTAGGGTTGAAATTATCGCCAAAACACTCTTAGAACTCTGTTTCTTGTTGAATTCTCATCATAATTCTCTTGGGATTCTGCAAAAATTGCCTAATAATTTAATTTAGAACTTGCAATCTTCTCCACAGAAATCCCTACAAATTTTCTAACAATTTCTGAGGACTTCATGTCACAATGATTCTGGAATTCTGCTTTGAATTTCTTCTTCGAAAACTATGTGGGATCCTCCACAATAGTTTTTTTGAAATCAACACTTTGAATACTTTTAAATTTTACTGAAAATTCCAGGGTTTGTCTGCAAGTTTCTATCGATTGTTCTGTAATTTGTTTTAACTCTTAAAATACTTCCAAGTCTCAGAGCGTTGACAATTATGACTGCACGACTATTTAATAAATATAAGTTTTTTTTTTCAAATCTGTGATCTTGGAAATTAAAAAAAAAACTTTTTTAACTATTTTTTCTCCAAATCTTGCATCACGAAGATTGTTATCAATCTCAAATTTTGAAGAAAAGTTCTATTTTCAGACCCACACAAATTTCAAAACCCCAGAATCTTGGGAATCTATCTTTTTAGTAAATAATCTTTCAGTGAATACACATCTTCTTTATCCGATATCACTATCAATTTGCTCTAATTCTCATTTGTACCAAGTTCATTTTTCAGAAACTATTTTTTTATTAAATCTCTTATTCTTCACAATTCACCTATTATATAACCTATTCATCCAGATAGCATTTGGCCCAGTGAACTTAATCTCTGTCACTCAATAAACTCTAGGGCTTTGAAATCATTCGATCATAAAAAGTGGTAGAATTCGATTTATCAAAGTATCTCGAAAGATCAATAAATTGTTTTGAATACATTAGGAGTTGAATTTTTCCTATAGCTTTAGAAAACACTTTCTGTAATTTGGCTTTCATTTTTCTCACAAATAACGACTGAAAATTTACAGTTGGCCACGTTTTAAAAAATGCGTACAATTTAGTTTTTTGTTGAATATCAACAACCGGGAATTTCAAATGAAAAGTCATTGGCCACCCTGCTTGTTGCGCCTAATTCAGTGTAATGGTTGCTGAGAAACATGATTGCGGGTTTTCAAGTGATATGTAGTATACCCTTCACTGTAAGAAGGGTAAAAACGTATTACACAATGCCAAAAATGTTAATTACGTGTGGCGGTGTTCACCAATTCAGATTTATAAAACTGAGTCTTCCCAGAAGTTCAGGGGACTTCTTCGAAGTCAAAGGCAATTTGACTTCAGAGAACTTCGTAAAAGCTAGAAACTCAGAGAACTTCTTAAAAGGAAAGGAAAAGTTGTAGAGTTTCAAGGAACTTTATTGGTTTTCAAAAAACGTTGTTGAATTTTCTAAATCTTCGTTCACATTAATTGAACTGACTAGAAGTTCTGGAAACTGACTAGAAGTGCAGAAAATTTATTAGAAGTTAAGCTGACTTTTTTAAAGCTCAGCAAACTTTTGTAGAAGCTCATTAATCTTCATAAAAAAATCAAAGTGAAACTTTTAGAACTTCAGCTAGTTTTGCAGAAGTTTTGCGAACTTTGCGGAACTTTATTAAACATTGTTTAAAATGAGCGAATTTAAGAGATATTTGGTGAATGTTGTAGACATTCGGGGAACTTCGTTGATGTTCAGGGATTTTTTTGTAACTTCATTGAACTTTTTTAAACCTCCTGGGCTTTGTAGATGTTCGAAGAAATTCAGGGAAATTTGTAAAAATTCTGGAATTCTTCGTAGAATCAATTGGGAAACTTCATTTTAAGTTCATTTTGACTTAATTTTAAGAAACATAAGAAACGTTCTCAGGGTAAAACAGCAAAAAAGTTATCTTCCATTTAATTCCACTTAATTAATTTTGATATCCATGTCATGGATACCAAAATTAATTAAGTGGAATTAAATGGAAGATAACCTTTTTTGCTGTTTTATTTAAGCATTCCGCTAACAACCCAATTTCATTGTTTCATTACGTTCTCAGGGTGTTAACTACTGAAAAAAAACGGGAATCTTGAAGGAATTTTATCTATAATTCTCAGGGAATTTTGAAATTCTAGTTTCAAAAGTTTTCTAGTAAGCAATTTTTCAACATTAGAATAGAATGTATTGAAATTCGCCAAGGAACTTTATCAAGAATTTTGAAACAATTTTTAACGCAACTAACTTTATCTTCCTCGTCATTCACTTACTCATAAAGCATAATTATTTCGGAGTGGATTTATTTTCAGTAACCATTTACATACATTTTGAGACTTGGTTTTTAAAATTCCGAAACATGGATAATTTCAATTGATTTTAAACTTTGAACAATTTTTGAATCCTAATAAAATTAGCCATGGACAAATTTTCAAGAATCTGGAATGAAAGTACATCTTTAAGACGTCGGACAGTAAATATTTTCCAAGAAACCAGATTTAAAAAAATAAGGGCCTTGCTAAACGTTTACAGCTTATGGACTTCATTGAATGAATTTGATGTGAATTTTCAGAGGGAATTCAGAGAAAAATTCCAAAGGAAGAATTGTTAGGAAATATTGAGCTGTGGATTCCTTTCATGTTAGCTCTGTTTCAGATTCCAGGTAATGAGAATTTCAAGGCAATTCTTAGTTGAATCCTAACAGAATTCTGAGTAGGATTCAAAGGAAATTTCCAGGTAGAGGATTCCAAGGTAATTTCAAAGGTAATTCTGTACTGAGAATTCTAAGAGATTCATAAGGAGAATTTCAAGGTACTTTTGAATAGACTGCCTAAAGTATAAGGAGAATGTAAAGGGAACTCCGGACGAAATCAATAAAAATTAGGAGGTTAATTCCAATGGAATTCTAGGAAATCTTGAGCTGTGGATTCCTTTCAAGTTAGCTCTGTTGAACTCCATATTCCAGGTGAAACGTAAGGAGGAGAATTCTAATGCAATTCTGAGTAGAATCCCAAAGGAATTCTAAGTAGGATTGAAAGGAAATTTCCAGGAGGTGGATTCCAAGGTGATTCCATAGAGAATTCCAAAAGAGTCCTGAGAGTTCTGAGACTTCTAAGAGATTTATAAGGAGAATTCCAAGGTACTTGTGAGTAGAATGCCTACAGAATAAGGAGAATCCAAAGGGAACTCAGAATCGAAATCAATAAAAATTCTGAGGTTAATTCCAATGGAATTCTAGGAAATCTTGAGCTGTGGATTCCTTTTAAGTTAGCTCTGTTGTACTCCAGATTCCAGGTGAAACGTAAGGAGAATTCCAATGCAATTCTGAGTAGAATCCCAAAGGAATTCTGAGTAGGATTGAAAGGTAATTTCCAAGAGGTGGATTACAAAGTGATTCCATAGAAAATTTCAAGAGAGCTCTGAGAATTCTGAGAATTCCAAGAAATTTATAAAGAGAATTCCAAGGCAATTCTGAGTAGAATACTAATGGAATTCTGATTAGGATTCAAAGGAAATTTCCAGGAGGTGGATTCCAAAGTGATTCCATAGAGAATTTCAAGAGAGTTCTAAGAATTCTAAGAAATTTATAAGGAGAATTCCAAAGTACTTGTGAGTAGAATGCCTAGAGAACTCTAAAGGGAACTCTAAAACGAAATCAATAACAATTCTGAGGTTAATTCCAATGGAATTCTAGGAAATCTTGAGCTTTGGATTCCTTTCAAGTTAGCTCTGTTGTACTCCAGATTCCACGTGAAACGTAAGGAGAATCCCAATGGAATTCTAAGTAGGATTGAAAGGAAATGTTCAGGAGGTGGATTGCAAGGTGATTCAATAAAGAATTCCAAAAGAGTTATGAGAATTCTGAGAATTCTAAGAAATTTATAATGAGCATTTCAAGGTACTTGGAACTCTACGGAATATTGCAAAGGAATTTCCAACGAAGTTTTGAGATAAATTCAAAGGAATTGTGTCAAGGATATTCCTGTTATCATTTTTAGAGAACTTTCTCTCTGACGTCATTTCGATCAGAAATGCCGTTTCCGTGCTACAATTTGTTGAAATTAAAAAAAAAACGCCATTTTGAAAATTTTACAAGATCTAAAATGGCCGAATTTCAGCAAAAATGTCAGTCATTGCTCATATCAAACAATCATATGCAAATCGAAGAGGGTCGAGTTTTGTCCGATTTGTCATTTGGCGTGGAACTGCTCCTTTAAGAAATTTCTCCATACGAATGAGTGGAAGTGACTCACTCTCTGAGTACGATTCGTTTTCAGTGTATCATAGAAGCCCCCTGAGCTTGCACTCAAAGATCTCAGGAGCAACTTCTTCGATTCACCCGGGAGTAGTAACAAATAATCTTCCTTCAGAATGAACTTCCTAGAATCAGAAAACAAACAATGCGGCTACCCGCAAGCACTACCCCAACAGTTGGGGTGAAGATCCCGCCCAATTAGCCACCATGACATAATTCACAACCGCACTTAAACCGTCCATGACGCCGTCACCTTCCATTTCGTTTCACCAAAATCGAACCAACCCAACGAATGCTGCCAAGCTCCATGCCATATAAGTATAGTTTATGGTCAAGGAAAGTGTCGAAAGTGGTGAAGGTCGTTGATGTGCCGCCTAAGTCCCCTCCCCCCCCCCCTCCTCCTCAATTGCAATGCGCAGTAACACTATATTTACGAGTGCGCGCTCGATGCGGTTCAATGCTTTTTCGTTCGAAATAAGGAAAAGCTGTTGTAACATTGTGATGTGTGCGTTAGGCCGTTAGGCGGCGCAAGCTCGCTGCTTTCTTCGACACCCCGCGTGTGGTTGCCATGTTCAAAGAGGTACACTGAACATAAATTACCGAAGGTCGTCGCAAGCGCTTGGCTGGAGATGGATTTTATTTGGTCGAATCGATTGAAGTGATTTATGGTGCAATGATGATGCAGGGGAGCGTAACAACCTATGTTGCGGATTGATTTATTCGAGTGATGTATTCTAATTGTCTTCTTCTTCTTCTTTTGTTACATTGCAGATGAACGTGCGCGTCACGACGATGGACGCCGAGCTGGAGTTTGCGATACAGCAGAGCACCACCGGCAAGCAGCTGTTCGATCAGGTCGTCAAAACCATCGGCCTGCGGGAGGTGTGGTTCTTCGGCCTTCAGTACACAGACTCCAAGGGCGATCTCACGTGGATCAAGCTGTACAAAAAGGTGCGTTGTTGTTCTTCTTCTGTTCAGCCACTAGCGACTAGCGACTAGAGCCTTGTGTGGGTAGATTATATATTACACAGCTATTGGGCGAACCTGTTTGGCCGCGTATTTCGTAGCGTGTGTGTAAGCTAGCTATAGGACCGCCGCCGGTGGCATAGGCTAAACTGCTCGAAACCGAATGGGGAAATTTGAATTACGCTTACGACGACCGCTTGGCTATGGTTATAGCTATGGCAGTGCGTTGTCGCTTCCGCTGCAGCTGCGGTCATCGACCGGTTTTTATTTTTTTTTTTGCTTTCGTTAGAGTGGTATGATACCATTTCTGATTTGCCAATGAAGACATTACGAGAGCAATAAATGGTTGGTTGGATGGCGTCCAACTGTAAAACCTCAACTCTAGCTTTCCCGGCTAATGGTGTATTCAAATTTTGCAGAGGGAGGATGCAATTTCGGATCGATTTATCTTCCGACTGCATAGAAAATTCCCGGATCTCACAGCGTGAGATAATCGTTGGGAATATTTATTGACATTGGTGAGAGTGCACGCCAAATGCAGAGACGATTTAGCAGCTTGCGCTTGCAGGGACAACTGGCGAATGTAAAATATCTAATTTTATTGAGCGTAATTTTCGCTTTTTTATGGCAGTCTCCGGCATGATTTATCTGTCTTGGTGGCCGATAAAAGACGGCGAACGTCATGCGATACAAACAAAAACGGCTATTAAAATGTCTTTAGGGGCTTATAGAAACACGTAACAATCCTACTACGTAGCACACTTGGAAGTCGTAAAACTTTCGCAACACCTTAGAAACCTCTTAAATGCTCAGTTAATTTTCGGTTACTTAAAACTCAACCCGAAGAACTTTTAAACTTCCGATAATGTCTTCGTTACTCCAAGAACTTTTCAAACCATTAATTAAAGATCATCGGAAACTTTCGGAACTACCAGTACTGGAAGCATTTTCAGAAACTCCGTGAAATTCCTGTACATCCCTATCTGTCAGAACTCCCAGTACTCCCACCGTTCGAGGGGGATGTTTCTGGTGCTCCGGAACTATTCCGGAGCAGCTTCGGGAGAACTCTCTCCGAAATTGAAACTTCAATAACTGCCTGAACTGAAGGAATTTCCTATAATTCCGCAGCTCCAGAAAACATGGGAACTTCTCCAGGACATTCAGAACATGCGAAACATCCAAAATTCCTGGTGCTTCGATGACTACCAGACTCTGCGAGTTCTTGTTGGTTCAAGATTGAAGGGAAGCACCAGGTGTCTAGTTTCTGGAATACTGAAAGGCTTCGGCGGAAGTTCCCGATATCGGGATATTTCTGAAGTTCCGGGTGTATTCCAGAGCTATTTCGGCAGAATGGGCTGCACACTTTTGATTGCAAGATTTTCAGCATTGCTAGAGCCTCTGAAACTCCAATAACTGCCAGAACTGAAAGAACTTTCTATAATTCCGCAGCTCCAGAAAACATGGGAACTTCTCCGGAACATTCAGAACATGCGAAACATTTTTCGAGAACTACCAGACTCTGCGAGTCCTCGTTGGTTCGAGATTGAACGGAAGCTTCAGGAGTCTCAGTTATTCCCAGATTTCTGGAGTACTGAAAGGCGTTGGTGATCCGGGAATTTTCAAGGTCCGGAAGTTCCCGATATTTCTGGATTTGTCGGAGTTTCGAGAGGTTTCGAAGTTTCCCGGAGTTGAGCAACTCTTGTTTCTTCGACAACTCCTGAAGCTGCGAGAACTTCTGGAACTGCATGCACTGGAAGCATCTTCAGAAACTCCGAGAAATCTCTGTACATCCTCATCTGTCAACAGTCAAAAGTTCCCTGGAAAAATAAAAATTCAAGAAGTACCGACATGTTTCCCGTCCAGCGTTCCAATCGGGATGTTTCTGAAATTCCGGAGCTATTTCGGCAGAATGGTCTGCACACTTTTGATTGCAAGATTTCCAGCATTCCTATTTAGAGCCTCTAAAACTCCAATAACTGTCAGTACTGAATGAACTTTCAGTAATTCCGCAACTCCAAAAAACATTGGAACTTCTCCGGAACATTCAGAACATGCGAAACATCCCTCGAGAACTACCAGACTCTGCGAGTCATCGTTTATTCAAGATTGAACGAAAGCTTCAGGAGTCTCAGTTATTCCCAGATTTGTGGAGTACTGAAAGGCGTTGGTGATCCGGGAATTTTCAAGCTCCGGAAGTTCCGGATGCTTTTGGATTTGTTGAAGTTTTCCCTAAACGTTCAAGAGGTTCCGACTTAGTTGACAGCGTCCCAACCGAGATGTTTCTGCAGTTCCAGAAATATTCTCGTTGTCTCGGGATAACTCTCGAAGCATTAGCCGGAACTGAAGAAATTCTCAAAACTTTAAGCAACTCTGTAAACCATAAGAACTTCAAAAAACTTCTCCGGAACATTCATAACATGCGAAACATCCAAAATTCCTGGTACTTCATTAACTAACAGACTCTGCGAGTTCTCGTTGGTTCGAGATTGAACGGAAGTTCCAGGTGTCTAGTTATTTACAAGTTTCTGGATTAAACTGAAAGGCTTCGTTGATCCCGGAATTCTCAAACTCCGGAAGTTCCCGATATTTCTGGATTTGTCGGAGTTTCGAGAGGTTTTGACGCTTCCCGGAGTTGAGCGACTCTTGTTTCTTCGACAACTCCCGAAGTTGCGAGAACTTCTGGAACTGCTAGCACTGGAAACTCCGAGAAATCTCTGTACATCCTCATCTGTCAAAAGTCAAAAGTCCATGTAGTTCCGGAGCTATTTCGGCAGAATGGTCTGCACACTTTTGAATGCAAAATTTTCAGCATTCCTAGACCTCTGAAACTCCATTACCTGCCAGAAGTGAAAGAACTTTCTGTAATTCCGCAGCTCCAGAAAACGTGGGAACTTCTCCGGAACATTCAGAACATGAGAAACATATTTCGAGAACTACCAGACTCTGCATGTCCTCGTTGATTCAAGATTGAACGGAAGCTTCAGGAGTCTCAGTTATTCCCAGATTTCTGGAGTACTGAAAGGCGTTGGTGATCCGGCAATTTTCAAGCTCCGGAAGTTCCGGATGTTTCTGGATTTGTTGAAGTTTTTCCTAAAAGTTCAAGAGGTTCCGATTTAGTTCACAGCGTCCCAACCGAGATGTTTCTGCAGTTCCAGAAGTATTCTCGTTGTCTCGGGATAGCTATCGAAGCATTAGCAAATCTAGAGGTTCTGCCGGAACTGAAAAAATTCTCAAAACTTAAGCAACTCTGTAAACCATAAGAACTTCAAACAACTTAACAAAACACTCAGAAAATGTAAGACTTCAATAACTCCTGGTACTCCGAGATCTGCATGCGCTCCGATTCCTCGTTGTTTCTATAGTTTTGAAATTTAATCGAAGGCTCCAGTCGGGTAGTTTCTGGAGTTCTGGAAGTATTCTCGTTGTTTCGGGAGAATTCTAGTGACACTAGTACGTCTACCATTTCTTGCTTTTCGAGGAATAGGAACTTCTGGAACAATCCGAATGGAGTTCGAAAATTCTTGGTGTATCGAAAATTACCAGACCCTGTGAGCTCTTGATGCTTCGACAGTTTCGACTATGGAATGCACCAGGAGCCGCTGTTATTTAATAAGTTATTTTCTGGAGAATTGGAAAGTAGCGGATATTTCTGCGATTGCCAGAGTTTTTGAAGCTTCCCGGAGATCTGGAAGCTCAAAAGTGCCGACCTATATCTCAGCGTTCAGCTGGATGTTTCTGAAGTTCCAGAAGTATTCTCGCTGTTTCGGGATAGTTCTCTGAAAACTAAGCGACTTCCAGCACTCCGAGTGTTTTTGGAGCCCCAATAAATGCCGAAACTGAAGGTTTTCTCTAAACTTTAGCTGCTCTAGCAAACCACTGAAACAATCAGAACATGCGAAACATCAAAACTAGCAGACGTAGTAGAAGCTCCAGAAGTCCGTTATTTCGAGAGTTGTTTTCTGGGATTCCCGGAGCTCTTAGGTTTCCCGGACCTCTTAAGCTCTAGAAGTGCTATTGCGGTAAAATTCTTGAAATCCTCAAACTTTGATTATTTTACAAAAGTCATTAATTTTTTACTGTGCGTTTGAACTACTGAAAAAGTTGGTTTAAAATTCAAATGACCGTTACAGGTAAGAAATCAATAACATAGGTTTATTTCATTTGTTTGGTTGGTTGCTTAATGAAGTTAACAGAACAAAGTTTGTTAAAATTCGGAATCATTCAACTATTTTTTTTGAATTTTTCATAGATTTTTAACTTTTACCTAACAGTTCCGCTGTTCAAAAATTACCGAAAACGAAAAAGCAGCTAAGTGTGCTCCAGGATATCCAGCACTCAAAGAGTTTTTTCAAGCCGGAACTGAAAGAATTGAGCAAAAGAAATGAATTTTTTGAATAGACTTTGGTCGATTTATACGAAACTTTGAGTAATTGTTTGTTATGGGCAACGATGCACGTTTTTGTCAAAATTCGGCCTTTTTGAATCTTGTAACAAATTTTCAAGAAATTGTAGCACAGCCTTTCTGATCGAAATGACTTCTGAGGCAAAGTTGTTTTGATTTTTTTTATTCATGAAAAAAAAATAAAAAAAAAATCAAATGCGCCATTTTGAAAATATGACAAGATCTAAAGTGGTAGAATTTTATCAAAAATGTGATTCATCGCCCATAACAAACAATTATGCAAAATGTCATGCAAATCGGAGAAGGTCGATCCGATTCGTCGTGTGGCGTGGAACTGCTCAATTCTCTATACTCTAGAAATCAAAGGAACTCCAGAAACATCTGGAACACCAGAACATACAAGAACTCCGGAACTTCTGGTATAGATATCGAAATCTAGCAAAATTTATATGAATCCGCGATGTTTCGATAGCTTCGTTACTTAACGAAAATTCCAGGAGTCTCTGTTTCTTTTCTGGAAGGTTCCGATGTTCTTTTCTGGAAGGTTCCAAAGATCCGAGAGGTCATTATTTGACTAATTTGAGATTCTCTAAAGATTCCCGGAGTCCTAAAAGCTCACAACGTATCGACATGTTTTCAGTCTAGCTTTGTCAAGTTTCTGAAGTTCCGATGGTTTCTGAAGTGCCGGAAATTTTCTCACTGTTTTGGGAATTCCCCGAAGTAGGCGGAATTTCGGTGTTCTGAGAGTGTTCTGAGTTCTAAGAATTCTGAAAATTTCTAGGGCGGTTAATATTTCCGGCGTTCCAAGAGTTTTTGAAATCTGGATAATTCCAGGAATTTCGTGACTTCCTGCAGACCTGAGAGTTCTTTGAACCATCAAAAGTTCTTACGGTTTCGGGTAATTTTGGATTTCTCCCATTATTGCCACAACTGAGATGACTTCCGAGACTCTTCAAATAATTCTCGGAACACTTCAGGATTTCCAGCATTTTGGAGAGCTTCAATAACTGGTTCAACTGCAAAAACTCCTTTCTACGTTGTAAATCCAGAATGCTTAGGACCACCTCCAGAAACTTCTGGAACATTCAGAAAATCAAAAATTCTTGGGTTCAATGGCTTCCAGCATTCCGAAAGCTTTTGGATGTGGAACAGGGGACAAAGTCACACTAATGTCACGAGTTCAAACCTCATCCCCGGACAAGTCATGAATGACTAAGTGGCTATAGCAATGAACAGAAGCTTTTGCAACTTCAATTACTGTCGGAACTAAGCAGTAGTTCCACGCCAAGCGACGAATCGATCTGACGCGACCTTCTCCGATGTGAATGACACTTTGCATAATTGTTTGTTATGGCCAGTTATTCACGTTTGAGCTAAAATTCGGCCATTTTGAATCTCGTAAAATATTTGAAAATGGCGTATTCGATATGTTTCAACAAATTATAACTTGAAAACGTCACTTCCAATCGAAATAACGTCTGAGACAAAGTTGTTGGGAAAAATAATTCCTTATCAGATCAAAATATACACGGTAAAAAAGTTCAAGTAATTTTGGATAATAAATCCAAAAAAGGATTTAAAACTTAAATAACGAAAAACGATCCTATTCAAAATTGTTCTGAATATTTTTCATTAAAAAGCTGAAGAACAATGCTATCTTCTGTGAAATTTTCCAGCTGGACACTTAAAATAAATAAAAATCATAGAGCAACACATTTTGGAAAATTTTGGAAGTTCAAAATCTTTTTGTTTATTTATTTTTTTTTTATTTTATCGTAGAAAAGGATTTTAAAAATTTGAAAATGGTTTTCTGTTCAAAATATTACAAAGAATTGTTGAAACAAAAAGTAAAAAAAAAAAAACTTATCCAAAAACTACAATTCTATGATTTTTGTAAATTTGTTCTGTCTAAGTTGAGTGAAACATTCAAAGTGAAAGTTCAAAATATTTTCTAAAATTTGTTGCTCTATGATTTTTTATTTATTTTAAGTGTCCAGCTGGAAAATTTCACAGAAGATAGCATTGTTCTTCAGCTTTTAATGAAAAATAAAAATTTTCATAGACTTTTTAATAAAAAAATATTCAAAACATTTGAAGATTGTTTGTTACTCAAGTTTTTTTTTGATTGTATACCAAAAATTTACTTGAATTGATTTACAGTGTAATTTTTCCGGAAAAATAATTATATTTTCCTACAACTTTGTCTCAGACATCATTTTGACTAGAAGAGTAATTTTCCGTTTATTGATGTTGATTCTTGGCGAGATTAAAAATAGCCGAATTTCTGCTAAATATGAATGATTGACCATAACAAATAATTATGCAAAGTTTCATGCAAATCGGAGAAGGTCGAGTCTGAAATTCATTTTTTGTTAGGTTATTTGGCCTGGAAATGCTCGACTGCAAAAACTTCCGAAATTTCCTCAACAAAATCCATTGGAAGTCCAGAAATTTCATGGACATTCTGTCAAAGTCCAAATCTTCTAATACTTTGAGAACTATCAGTCTTGTGAGTCCTCGATGTTTCTTTAGTTTCGAGGCTTTACGCAATCTTCAGGAGTTTCTGCGGTTTATAGAGCTCTGTTTTGGAGTACTGAAAGGTCACGGAGGTTTTGGAGTACTGAAAGGTTCCAATCCAGGAGCTTTGCACGATTTGGATGTTCTGAAAATTTATAAATCTACCGGATTTTCGAGAATTATTTAAATTTTCGGGAATCCTATAAGTTCAACAAATACCGACATGCATCTGGTTTGAAGATCCATATATGACGTAGCAGTTTAGGGTGACCAGCCATGTAGAAAAATACGCTACAAGGTGAAGGTGGCCCAAAGTTGGTGTTTCATCAAACGTAAACAAACGTTTGTTTACGTTTCATGCAGCACCATCTTTGGTCCCTCCCCCTTGTAGCGTACTTTTCCACATGGCTGGTTACCCTAAAATTGTAGGAACTTTTCAGAAGTTCTGAGGAATGAAAGAAAATACTGAGATTTTCAATGAAGCTTCATAAACAAACTGCGAAAAATTAAGGATAGTTCGATGATATGCTGAGAAAAAAAAATGAGAACCCTTCAGATGTTCCGAGAAATTCAGGGAAACACAGAAACCTTCGGAGAACTTATGAAAACTTCAGAAATATTTCAGGAACTTCATAGAAGTCCAGAGAATTTCAGGGAAGGTTTAAGGTGCTTACGAGAATTCCGTTTATTACTGAGCAGAACGAGATCTTCAATAGAATTGAGAGCTTCAGAAAAGACAGATCTGAGAATCAAAGGGCGGTTCAAATAATTAAAAAAAACCTTAAATAAGTTTCAAGATACTCACGGAATTTCCGGAATCTTAAGCAATGCTCCGAGATAATTTCTGGAATGCAATAATCTCGCCCTTAGAAATTTCAAGAACTTAAAAAAAGGCGAAAATTTAACAAAGTTGATTAGAGAACATCAACGAACCCCATTAATTAAAAAAAAATGCCAGAAACTTTAACAAGCACCGATATTTTCAAGTAATTTCAGAGATCTTCTAAGAAATTTAGTTATTTTTAGATACTTTCATGATAATCAACGAAGTTCCGAGTACTTCGTGGACGATCAGATAACTTCAGAACATTCCCATTAATTTAAGAAAATTTGCAGCGACTTACAAGGTACGCCATATATTTATCTTCCCTTAGAGTTTGAAACGTTTCTGGAAAATGACCGATTTTGGTTAGTGATGTTTTGAGAATTATGAAAGTATTTTGAGTTGTTATAATCGATATCTGAATAGTTACTGAACATCCAGAAGTTCATCTAGTTAATCGATTCTCAAAGTTGCCATACCGTAAGATCAAGCTTGCTCTACATCGCTTCTTTTGAAGTACTGTGCGTTCTTTTCGACGCTGTGGTTTATCAGAAATTTCACGCAGTTGTGGGAGTTCGTAGAGATACTGGTTGAATTTGAAACTCCAAATACAATCCCAGTGTTCATTCGGCTCTCGACAGAAGCATACCACTATCAATGTGTGTCACGCGATCGTCTGTTTATTCGGCAGCAACTATTGTTTGGTCCTCCTCATTGTTCTTCATCAGCAGTTCTTTCAGTCGATGCGTCGTCGACTTTGGAAAGCAACCGTTTCGCGATGAGTGTGTGACCACGTTTTGAGCTCATTGCTGTAATGGAAGCGCTCTGCCCCGGGGGGTTGGCCATACTGCCATGCAATGAAACCACTGGAAGCGGGTCCCATTCGGATGGAGGAGGCTTATTCGATAGCGGACGATAAATGTTTATTGTGTTGAACCTTTTGACTATAGTTTTAAGATGTATTGTATAGTGAACAAGAATCTTCGGCTCTGTAAAGTTAATTCGGTTATCAAATAAATTAATAAGCAAACAAAAATATACAATCCAAGGTGAGAATTTACAGAAATTTGTTTTCTTCTGGAACTCGTTTAATTCCATGAAAATCAAAAAACATCGAGAGCATCAAAATTTTTCGGATTCTAGGAGCACTCCACGATTTCTAGTATTCCTGTGTCATCTGGAACCTTTAAAATTTTCGCAACACCAGAAACCATGATACTTAAGGAACTTTGGGGACCCACGATAGCTTTTGGAGCTATTGATCTGAATACTTTTGTTAAACAAAAACTGAATTTCGGCTCCGTAAAGGTACTGCGAATGAGCCTGGACTAATAAACAAACTTTAAAATAAACATACTGTACAGTTTGGTGTCATCATCATTAAATAAAGTGGGGGCATTTCGAGGTATTTGCATTTAAATGTTTCAAAAGATAAAATTGCTGAGTTGGCAACACTGTAGACAAATTACGATCACTAAATTTGGTTGTACTGAATGCTTCAAACAAGTTATTGGTTCCAGAGATATGTTAAAATGAAAATCCGTGTATTCAAAATCGGCAAAAAGAGGGGGTTAAATAAGTAGACCCACCAATTCCGGTTCCAATCGAAAGAGGGTCCGATGCAATTGCTCGGTCACTTGAGATGGAATGACCCATGTTAAATTGACCCAATAAAACCGTTATTATCATGCACCCCACACACCTTAACGGTGACGCAGGTTTCGCAGTAAAGTTCCAAAATTACCCAACAAATACCGCGGGCTAATCAACGCTGTATTCAAATAGACTGTATCACGCGATAAGCTTCAGCATACGTGAAGTGTACCAAGCGTCGCCGTCTTAGAACAAGCCGGTCTCGTTAATTGGAAGTCACGCTTGCCCTCTTCTGAAGTGACTAATTGGCGCAAATCGTACCGCACCAAACGAATAGATCCGTAATGACCGAGTAACACGTACCTACCTACATACAGGTACGTACTTCACTGGAAATGATCCAACCCCCTATTCATTGCGAAAATATGCACCTATGATGATGATGGATCCATATTCTCCGTTGACAATTAGACAGACTTGAGTGGTGGGCCCAATGAAGGCGTCCATTTATGACAAACACCTGTTTTAGAAGGTGCTTATCAACAACTACTGTGTTCTGCAAAGAGGTGACGTCTCCAATCTTCAACCACAGAGGCGTTGTTATCAATTTTCGCTGAAATGGAGGAAATGTGCGTTATCGAGTGGTTTCAGTGCTACTAGGTGGGGTGAGTGGTGTTCAAATAAGTCAATTGTTACTTTACGGAGCCGATTATCATTTCTTCACAATGTTGTCCTAGGAGATTTTTGTTTAGAAATTTCTACCCGAGCAGGCGAAAATAACTCATCAATACCAAATTCAGTTATACCTGGCATGGACTATAAAAGAGGTAAAATTCCAAAAATAATAATGTTTGCTTGTTGATTTTTGTTTACGATAATGAGATTGTACTCATTGGTGAGATTTGGCCGTTTGATGTTTTACCAACACTGCTCAAAATATGTAATGTCTTGAAGTTTCGCATTCCATGTACGAGTTCAAGATATTGCAATTTTTCAAGTTGATAATTAACGTTATGAAAGATTAGAGATTTGCAGTGGAGTGGAGTTCTGAGCAAATGCTGAGATTTTCAGTGAAGCTTCATAAACAAACTGTGGAAAATTCAGGATAGTTTCATGATATGCTGAATAAAACGAGAACCCTCAAGATATTCCGAGAATTTCAGGGAAGCACAGAGACCTTCGGAGAACTTATGAAAACTTCAGAAATATTTCAGGAACTTCATAGAAGTCCAGAGAATTTCAGGGAAGATTAAAGGTGCTTACGAGAATTCCATTTATTTCTAAGCAAAACCGAGATCTTCAATAGAATTGAGAGCTTCAGAAAAGATCCGAGAACATTCTGTATGAGAATCAAAGGGCAGTTCAAATAATTTTAAAGAAACCTTAAAGAAGTTTCGAGAAACTCAGGAAATTTCCGCAATCTTTAGCAATGCTCCGAGATAATGGTGCCACAAGGTGCCAGAATCAAGGTAAATAAATTAAATGATTTATTTCAAGTTAATTAACGTTATGAAAGATTAGAGATTTTCAGTGGAGTCTCGTTAACTTCACAACAATGGCAGGCAGGGCCCCACAAAGTCACTTTCAATCGAAAATCGTCAAGTGACGATGAAGCTGCCAGCCATCACTTTCAGTTGAAAGTCATTCTGTCAGAACCACTTTCGATCGGGTTTCTGTTTAGGCTTGACTCGTGTTCATTTCTTCAATACCCATATTGAAGGGTATTTAACACTTTCTGAACCCTGATGGTCGCCATATTGGATTCCAAAGTGGTATCTGATATCGATTTTCGGCATCTACGCGTTGTCTCTGTTCTGAAAATAACCATATTGTAGGGTATTTGACACTTTTCTGAAATCCTATGGCCGCCATATTACATTTCAGCATAGCGTTGGATATCGATTTTCGGCAGCCACTCATTGTCTCCGTTTCGGCAATACCCATAGGGTATTTGACACGTTTTATGAAACTTGATGGCCACCATCTTGGATTCCAAAATGGCGTTGGATATAGATTTTTGTCATCTACGCCGGATACTATATTTTGATGCCAGCGTCATCAGGTCGTGTCAAGTCGAATGAGCCCCGAATTGAAGTGAAAGTGAGTGGAAGCAGTTTTCGAGTCATTCATTGCGTCAATTGAAACAAGTCTTTGCTTCAAATGAAATGAACTGAAGCACTCGACGAACGAAACAAGTGATAGTCCGGTCCAGTTTGAAAAGAGGAATGTTCATCGTGACTCGATAACAAGAAACACGATGACTTACACGAAAATGATATTGCTCGAAATGAAGCGATTCTGCGGAGAACCGAACCGAGATCTTCAATAGAATTGAAAGCTTCAGAAAAGCTCCGAGAACATCAAGACAGATCTGAGAATCAAAGGGCAGTTCAAATAATTTTAAAGAAACCTTAAAGAAGTTTCGAGAAAGTCAGGAAATTTCCGGGAACTTCAGCAAAGCTCCGAGAGAATTTTCTGGAACGCAATAAAAATTATATGGTCATCCGGAAAATGTGAGAGTTCTTTAAGGGTGTTATATCATAGAAATTCATTGCGAAAATTTAGCTAAGTTGATTGGAACATCAACGAAGGCCCATTAATTAAAGCAAGCACCGGTTTTTTTTCAAGAAATTTTAGAGATCTTCAAAGAAACTTCGATATTTTTAGATACTTTCATGATAATCAACAAAGTTCCGAGTACTTCGAGGACGATCAGATAACTTCAGAACATTCTCATCAACTTAAGGAAATTTGCAACGGCTTATAAGGAGCATTAAACAATTTTAGAGAACTTTAGGTAAACATGGAAAACTTTTGGGATATCCAGTTCAGGAAAAAATGGTGATATAAGGCAAAGTTCAATTAATTTCAGTAAAATTGCAGGTTCCTGTAATGATAACTGAGAAATTCAGGGCAGTCTAGAGAACTTTAAGGCAATTCAGAAATCTTTTGAGCAGTTATGAATTAGTGTCGATAATTTAAGGGCAGTTCCACGAACTTCAGAAAAATCTTGAGATCTTCAGTGAAAATCATAGAACTATATTAATCGTTTTGATTACAAGAAAATTGCGGAATCCTAAAGAAGTTCCATAAATTTCAGAAAACTTCACAGAAGTGCAGAGATCTTCAGAAACATTTCGAGAACTTCATAGAAGCGTTGGAACCAGGCATGGAAAATCATTTGCATTCATTTCGTGCATTCTTTTACATTCATTTGCCCCCTAATTTTTTTTCATCGACAGAATTCCTCAAAATGATGTATGGAATTTTTGTAAGTTTTGCTATTACCTACAACTTTTGTAAAACAACTCAAATCCGTATCTCTTATGCATGACGAACCAGAGCGAACAGAAGCCACTACTGTTTTTTCCGTGAATGTATTTTACATTCACTGAAAAACAGTAAAAAGTTCTGCCTGCTCTAATTCGTGATGCATAAGAGATACAGATTTGAGTTATGTGCAAAAGTTGTAGCTAATAACAAAACCTGCTAAAGCTCTAAACGTAATTTTGCGGAAAGCTGTTGATGCAAAAAGTTAAAGGTAAATGAATGTAAATGAATGCATGAAATGAATGTAAATGATTTTCCATGCCTGGTTGGAATTCAATTTTCTTTGAATTTTCCTCGGAATTACTTTGAAATTCTCCTCAGTAAGAAACCCTTTGCAGTGTTCACTCGGCTGTCGACAGCTTCTGTCCCTTTCGATGTGTGTCACGCGATCGTCTGTTTATTCGACAGCAATCATTGTGTGGTCCTCCTCATTGTTCTTTCGGTCGATGCGTCATCGACTTTGGAAAGCAACCGTTTCGCGATGAGTGTGTGAGTGCTGACCACGTTTTGCGTCCATTGCTGCAATGGAAGCGCTCTGCTCCCCGTCGGCGAATCTGCCATACAATGAAACCACTGGAAGCAGATCCCGTTCTGACGGAGGAGGCTTATTGGATAGTGGAAGATAAAGTGTTTGTTTTGTTGTGCCTATTGACTATAGTTTTAAGAGATGTTTTTTTAATATTGAACCAGAATCCTCGGCGTCGGTGGTGTAGTGATAAGCGTGACTGCTTTCTGACCCCAATGGGTCTGGGTTCGATCCCAGCCGAGATCGGTGTGATTTTTCTGAGGCATAAAACTCTCTGATCACGTCGTCCTTCCGAAGGAAAGTAAAGCCGTTGGTCCCGGCCCTTCTTCTTCTTCGCATTTCAAGCTTATTGCATATCGCATATTAGTTTATCGCGTGCTCTCAACTTAGTGTTCTAGATGCACTTCCACAGTTATTAATTGAGAGCTTTCGATGCCTGTACCATTTTGCATTGATATAATTGTGTGGCAAGTCCAATCATTCCATCATAGAAATGCCCAGGGAAGTCGAGAAATTTTCCAACCCGCAAAATTCCTAGACCGGACCGGGAATCGAACCCAGCCACCTCCAGCATGGTCTTGCTTTGTAGCTGCGCCTTTACCGACTGAGCTAAGGGAGGCCCGCTTGGAGTCCCGGCCCATGTGTATTGAATGGGTGCGATATCCTACGCAGGCTTGGACGCTGCCTTCTTGCACATTCGATTGCCGCCAATGGATGGCAATCGATGTCCGCCGGTGTTTGGCACTAGAGACCGACGTCAAATAAAAGATTGAAGAATCCTCGGCTCTGTAAAGTTAACTCGATTGAGCCTTAAAAAAAAAATTGCAAGGATTCTTAGAATTTAACGTGAATTCATTTCAGATTTCTTTTTGAATCTCACTCCTAAAATGTGAATGAGTCTCCTAAAAATACATTTGCGTTTCTCCTCACGAATTCCTTTGATTTCTCCTCATAATTTGTTTAGCAAACCATCCTTGAATTCTTTTCCAATTTTTTTGAAGATGTCCTGGAGCTAGTCTCATATTTAATTGTAATCCTCCTTTTAGCATCCCTTTCACAGCCTAAGTATTCTCTAAAAATTTCCAAAGACTTAGGGGAAAGTGGGTCAATTTCATCAATGGGGCAGTGTAGCCATCCGTTTAAAAATCCACTTATTGGACATATTTCACCGAAAATCTGTTGCAGGCTTAATGCTTCATACCTTCTTGACCTATTAATTTAATTTTAGTCTAATAAATTACTTTTCTCTAGTGCGAATATTCGAAAAAATGTTAGACTATCTCAAACTTAAGTCCATTCGGGGCTCCTCAATTTTGCATTATTCCTTTCATAAATATCACTAAAAATCACGTTTTGAATCAGCTGCTTTGGTAAAAAAATCAGTCTTTCACAAGACTGAAAAAATATTGGCTTAGACAGTACCTCTTATATTTAATATATCCTACTGAAAATAATTGTTTCTTTAAAATCTGTTCATGCTAAAACACTAAAACTGTCCTTTGTTGACCCTTCATAAAGCCTCAAGAGAACAGAATATTCTTACCGGTATTTTTTTGTTTATTAATTTATTTGGTAAGGCTCAAACGAATTAACTTTACAGAGCCGAGGATTCTTGGTCACTACACAATACATCTTAAAACTATAGTCAAAAGGTACAACACAACAAACTCTTTATCTTCCGCTATCCAAAAAGCCTCCTCCATCAAAACTGGAGCCGCTTCCAGTGGTTTCATTGTATGACAGTTACGCCATAGAGGGTCAGAGTGCTTCCAATGCAGCAATGGACGCAAAACGTGGTCAGCACTCACACACTCATCACAAAACGGTTGCATTCTAAAGTCGACGACGCATCGACTGAAAGAACTGCTGATGAAGAACAATGAGGAGGACCACACAATGGTTGCTGCCGAGAAAACAGACGATCGCGTGGCACACATCGAGAGTGGCCTGCTTTTGTCGACAGCCGAGTGAACACTGAATTCTTACCGGTTGTCAATAGGGTTTGAAGCTATCCATATGTTTAATCGACATTCGAGTTTTCCACTGAATTCTGTATGTGGAAAATGATGATTTTCTTAAGATGTTCAAACAGCCCTACTTTCCTCTATGCTGCGGATTCGTTTTCTCTCACAAACTTCGTGAAATTATCCTCAGAAAGCCATTGGAATTTTCGTCTGAAGTTTACATGAGGTCTGCTCCTCAGAAGTTCCTAAGAGTCTTCATTAAAATTTTCTTTGAATTCAATTCACTGTTTTCTTGAAATTCTAATCAAAATTACTTACACATGAAATCTAAAATTGCTCAGAACTACCTTGAAAACTGACTGTACTTGATGGTTTTTTCTCCCTTGGATACTGCCCATAAAAGCATAATTGTACCATCTTTGCTTGATTGCCTATTCATATGGGACAGTTATGCTTTTATGGGCAGGACAGGTCCTTAGAAACTATAATATTTTTAAAAGTATTACAACTTTTAAGTCAAGAATTTTAAAAACTTGTTGAAATTTAAAATTTGTGGTATGTATGCATATTTCATTTTACGGATATTCCGGATCTTCCGGATGACGATCCCTTGGCCATCCAGGTCTATATTTATGTCACGACCCCAAATTCTATCCTTATATCACAGTTCCACGTGTTCCCGAAAAAAAAACCCGGAGCTGTAGGATCAGTTTCATGGATGGACCACTTTTACGGATGTTCCGGATCTTCCGGAGGACGGTATCTTGGCCATCCGGGTCCATTTTTATATCACTACCCTAAATTATTTCTTATATCACAGTTCCAAGTGTTTTCGATAAAAAATCCGGAGTTGTAGAATCAGTTTCATGGATGGACCACTTTTATGGATGTTTCGGATCTTCCGGAAGGCGGCCCCATGGCAATTTGGGTCAATGTTTATGTCACGACCCAAATTTATTTCTTATATCACAGTTCCACGTGTTTTCAATAAAAAAAAACCGTGGAGCTCTAGGATAAGTTTCATGGATGGACCACTTTTACGGATGTTTCGGATCTTGCTGAAGGCCATTTGGGTCAATATTTATGTCGCGACCACAATTTATTTCTTATATCACAGTTCCACGTATTTTCGAAAAAACTGTGGAGCTCTAGGATCAGTTTCATGGATGGACCACTTTTACGGATGTTTCGGATCTTCTGGAGGATGGTCCTATGGCCATCCGGGTCAATGTTTATGTCACGACCCAAATTTATTTCTTATATCACAGTTCCACGTGTTTTCGAAAAAACTGTGGAGCTCTTGGATCAGTTTCATGGATGGACCACTTTTACGGATGTTTCGGATCTTCCGGAGGATGGTCCTATGGCCATCCGGGTCTATGTTTATGTCATGACTCCAAATTATTTCTTATATCATAGTTCCACGTGTTTTCGAAAAAAAACCACGGAGTTGTAGGATTAGTTTCATGGATGGACCACTTTTACGGATGTTTTGGATCTTCCGGAGGATTTTCCTATGGCCATCTAGGTCTATGTTTATGTCATGACTTCAAATTCTTTCTTATATCATAGTTCCACGTGTTTTCGAAAAAAAACCACGGAGCTGTAGGATCAGTTTCATGGATGGACCACTTTTCTGGATGTTTCGGATCTTCCGGAAGGCCATTTGGGTCAATATTTATGTCACGACCCCAATTTATTTCTTATATCACAGTTCCACGTATTTTCGAAAAAACTGTGGAGCTCTAGGATCAGTTTCATGGATGGACCACTTTTACGGACGTTTCGGATCTTCCGGAGGACTGCGCCATGGACATCCGGGACCATGTTTAAGTCACAACCCCAATTTATTTCTTATATCACAGTTCCGCGTATTCCCGAAAAAAGCCGTGGAGCTCTAGGATAAGTTTCATGGATGGACCTCTTTTACGGATGTTTCGGATCTTCCGGAAGGCCATTTGGGTTAATATTTATGTCACGACCCAAATTTATTTCTTAAATCATTCCACGTATTTTCGAAAAAACTGTGGAGCTCTAGGATCAGTTTCATGGATGGACCATTTTTATGGATGTTCCGGATCTTCCGGAGGACTGCCACATGGACATCCGGGACCATGTTTAAGTCACAACCCCAATTTATTTCTTATATCACAGTTCCGCGTGTTCCCGAAAAAAGCCGTGGAACTCTAGGATCAGTTTCATGGATGGACCACTTTTACGGATGTTTCGGATCTTCCGGAAGGCCATTTGGGTCAATATTTATGTCGCGAACCCAATTTATTTCTTATATCACAGTTCCGCGTGTTCCCGAAAAAAGCCGTGGAGCTCTAGGATAAGTTTCATGGATGGACCACTTTTACGGATGTTTCGGATCTTCCGGAGGATGGTCCTATGGCCATCCGGGTCTATGTTTATGTCATGACTTCAAATTCTTTCTTATATCATAGTTCCACGTGTTTTCGAAAAAAAACCACGGAGCTGTAGGATCAGTTTCATGGATGGACCTCTTTTACGGATGTTTCGGATCTTCCGGAAGGCCATTTGGGTCAATGTTTATGTCACGACCCAAATTTATTTCTTATATCACAGTTCCACGTGTTTTCGAAAAAACTGTGGAGCTCTTGGATCAGTTTCATGGATGGACCACTTTTACGGATGTTTCGGATCTTCCGGAGGATGGTCCTATGGCCATCCGGGTCTATGTTTATGTCATGACTCCAAATTATTTCTTATATCATAGTTCCACGTGTTTTCGAAAAAAAAACACGGAGTTGTAGGATTAGTTTCATGGATGGACCACTTTTACGGATGTTTCGGATCTTCCGGAGGATTTTCCTATGGCCATCTAGGTCTATGTTTATGTCATGACTTCAAATTCTTTCTTATATCATAGTTCCACGTGTTTTCGAAAAAAAAAACCACGGAGCTGTAGGATCAGTTTCATGGATGGACCACTTTTCTGGATGTTTCGGATCTTCCGGAAGGCCATTTGGGTCAATATTTATGTCACGACCCAAATTTATTTCTTATATCACAGTTCCACGTATTTTCGAAAAAAAAACTGTGGAGCTCTAGGATCAGTTTCATGGATGGACCACTTTTACGGATGTTTCGGATCTTCCGGAAGGCCATTTGGGTCAATATTTATGTCGCGACCCCAATTTATTTCTTATATCACAGTTCCACGTGTTTTCGAAAAAACCGCGGAGCCCTAGGATCAGTTTCATGGATGGACCACTTTTACGGATGTTTCGGATCTTCCGGAGGGTTTTCCTATGGCCATCCAGGTCTATGTTTATGTCATGACTTCAAATTCTTTCTTATATCATAGTTCCACGTGTTTTCGAAAAAAAAACCACGGAGCTGTAGGATCAGTTCCATGGATGGACCACTTTTCTGGATGTTTCGGATCTTCCGGAAGGCGGCCCCATGGTCATTTTGTCAATGTTTATGTCACGACCCCAATTTATTTCTTATATCACAAATCCACGTTTTTTCAAAAAAAAAAAAAAAAAAACTGGAGGTCTTGGATAAGTTTCATGGATTGATCACTTTTACCGATGTTTCGGATCTTCCGGGCCATCCGGTCTATGTTTATGTCACGACCACAAATTCATTCTTATATCGCAGTTCCAAGTGTTTTGAAAAAAATAAACACGGAGTCCTAAGATCAGTTTCGTGGATTGACCTTTTTTACGGATGTTCCGGATCTTCTCCAGGATCCATATATAGGAACCATGACTGTATTCTAGCTAATTATGAACATTCGTTCCCATTTATCTAGATTACAGATCTTAAGCCTTGCAAGTGGCCCATAAACACACCTTTAAAAAAACGTGTAACGACTCTTTTCGCTTTAAAAAAAAAGTAGACGACCCTATTTTCATTCTCTTTACAGCCAAAATAATCTACAGATCTTAGGAATTCTAGTGGTACCATAATTTTTGAAATTCATCAAGAAATGGCTTAGCTATGTATTGCAAACTTTCCGTTACACATTTTTTCGGAGGCTCAATTGTGGTAGCTTTACGGAGCCGTTTATCGATTTGCTACAGTTAAATATTTAATCTCGAAACTAAAGTTAGGAGTGCGGGGACCGACTATTGTACACTGAAAAAAGTTTTCACTTAGTTTCTATTAGGAACGCACATAATATTTTTTCAAATAACAAAAATAATGATTGTTATCTGAATATCACATAGCATAAGAAATTGTATATGAGAAATCATATAGATTTCATTGGACACATAACGTTCATGTGATTCAGTGGTGCAATTTCCAATTGATGGATCACATGAAAGTTATGTGAAATTCACATAGATATTTGCCACTGTAGTTTAGATCAGTAAATAATTGTACATCTGTAGTTATTGCTTTCAACCCTACATATCAATTATTAATCTAACTTATAACCAGTCACAACAATCTCCTCGGTGCGTAAGATATCTTCGGTTGCGCTCTCTTTCGCCTCCATCGTAACCTACCCCCGACATCTGATATCTTTAATTCATAGTTTTCGCCTGTTTCTTTCACTATCCATAGCCACCACGCAACCTACATGTGGTGACTCGTTCTCCCTATGTCTCTTGTCCGGCGGCGTTATCTCCGCCGATCGTCGTTTGAAAATATGTTCGGAATGTCGCCTACGGCTGTCTGTCGGCTGATAACCACATCAACACCACTTGCCACACTGATGACTGACTGCATTCATCTAGGACAGGGTTGCGTTCGTTAGTCCCCGCTCGATTAGTCATGCCCTTTGCGCTCTTTGAAAGAAAGACCCCCCCCCTTTTGCTCGAAGCCAGCCAACCACCTATCGCAACGATTAATGAGTGCTGTCGCAATACTTGTGTGTAGGTACGCTCGGTTTTTCGTTTTGTTTTTTATTTGGTAACAATTAGAGCTAGCGACAAATGAATGAATGAATGACTGCTTACGAGTGTTTATGTTTCGATCAAGCAGCCGGAAAATGTCGTCTGCAAGCACATGAAGAAGATTAAGAAAATTATCAAACGAAACATCGAGCACCGCATATCGCTCGGGACCTCCTCTGCCGGCCAGCCGCCGAATCAACAGAACGGTGGCACCGGGGGCGGCGCGGAAGAGGATGAGGACTCCGATGGGGAAGATTTGGTAAGAGGTGGATTGAGCTTTTTTTTTGGAGTAGTGCTTGTGTCGTAGGATTCCTTCGGAAGGAATCGCTAGATGGATTTTGGGGTTTCTGGGAAGATGGTAGACCGTTTCCGAAAGGCTCTCAACTACCGATCAAACTCGCGCATTGAAATCCAATTATCGCCACCATTATCGACGACGATGTTAATTTCTGTGCTCGGTGCCACGCCTAGACATCCCGAAAAGGGGTTAACAAACAAACAAACGATAATTGGTTCCTACCATTTAGCATATCGTCCGCCGACGTGACATGGAAGTGTGGGGTGTTTGCGTCGGATTCTTTCGAAAATCGTGTTGCGTCCTTTTGTGCATTCCACACGACCCTGTGTGTAGTGACACACAATGTTGTTAAAATGACATCATTGTTGGCTGCGCGGGGACCAGGTCAAGAACGACTCTACTTATGGCGATGCAGAATATTGAACAGGATGGTTCACCCCCCTTGCGATTGAATCGGCTGAGATTGAGATGTCGGACATGTTTTGCAATTTGAATGAAATATCAGCAGAACGAAGGATGACAGGAGGAGGTATGGTCCATGGGGCCAATGCAGTCATCGTGTGTACATAGATTGTGTACACTCATTGGACCGCCGCCGGAAGTTTTGTGACGATGACGCAATCGTTTGCTTGCCCCGCAGAGGGTTACAGTCCATGCTTTGCCGGTTGATTTCATTCATGATGTGTACTCAGCTGCCTGCTGTTTGACTGCCGCTGCGTGTGCGGACTTGGGAAGTAGGAGGTTTATTTTGCACACATTTGTTGACCATGCCTTGGGAGACTTCTGCGCAAAATAATGAGACTTTTCGACGGACTGAATCCGGTTTGGGGTTATTTGCTGTCGGGCATGACGAAGTTTTTTTTTTATATATATTTGCAGCATTTAATGTGTGTCTTTCATGGTGATTTCAAAGCAAATTGCGATTTCATTTAGATTCGGTTTAATCCTTCGAGTTTTGAATTTGACATCATGACGCCTGAACGTCTGCTGACAATTGCTTTAGAAATCGATTAACGACGCCATGGCAAAATTTCCTAATAAATTGGTAAATCATCGTAGGATCGCTAAACTATGCTGCTGCAGGTTTCAATCAATGGGAGTTAAAAACAAGGGGCAAAAGTTCGTTTTGAGATTTTCGAAGCCTGTGCAAGTTAAAACTCAGTGTTTGGAAGGTCTTTTAGAGCCAGACTTTCCTCCAAAAAATCACAAAAGTTGATGAAGGGAACAAGAATAACTCAAGGCAGCCCATATTTGGCACCAATAGAAACAATAAAATACGCCCTAAAAATTAATAATTTACCCATAAAACATAGGCAGATGTGCCAATGCTCAATACAAAAATGTGAAGGCACCGTGAATCAGTAAAATTGCACCAGTAACATTAAACATATTCTTCATAAAACAATGGAAATGATCAGTAAAAAGATTAAGATAAGATAAAATATTCCCTAAAAAAGTTATGAAATGTTCCACAAACTTCGGCGATTTCTATGGGACATTTCATCTCTTTTTATTGGCACATTTAAACATTTGTATTGGCTCACTTCATATTGTTGAGGGAATATTTCATCCTCTAACGCAGTCCCTGTTTTTCTTTACTATACTGGGGCTTACATTACGAAATCGTAAATGAGGCATGTAACGAAAATGGGGGAAGTTTTCAAACGGATATTTCTCAAAACCATTAATGGGAAATATGTCAAGCAATATGTCATTCGACGGAGAACTTATCCAGCAATTTTCTAGTGTATAGTACAAACAGTGAAAATAGTTAAACAATTAAGAAATTTTGCCAATGCAAAATCAGAAGAGCGGACGGATGGGATGAATCTATATTCTCTTGCACGGACATCACTTTCAAGTTGGTGCACAAATTTGCCTTCCACAGCGCTTTTTGGTTATTGATGCTACATATACAGATTTATCTGTAATCATACAGATTTTTTCCGATATTTTGATACAGATATTTGTATATTACAGATTTTTAGAAAATATACAGATTTTATTCTAAACTAGCTGAGTGCCCGGCCTTGCTCGGGATTCAATATAAGCTTGAGTGTATGCGCCGAATAAAAAAAAAAGCATGCTTTATTGTACGTAGCCCCCCCCCCTCTTATCTAAGGGGCAACCCCTCATGACCTCCACATGTCAAATTTGGTTCCATTTGCTTGATTAGCTCTCGAGTTATGCAGAAATTTCTGTTTCATTTGTATGGGAGCCCCCCCCCCCCTTTACAGAGAGGGTAGGGGTCTCGAACCATCATAAGAACCTTTCCCTGCCCCAAAAACCCCTGCATACAAATTTTCCCCGCCGATCGGTTTAGTAGTTTCCGAGTCTATAAGGGTCAGACAGACAGACAGAAATTCATTTTTATATAGGGGAAATGGCTCTAATGTTGGCCTATGGATCTAAGATTGGGCCCATCGCTAAAAATCTGCTATTTATCAATTGTATCTAGATGACGGTACTAATGGATATTTTTGATCGCCATAGAAAATTTAGTCGATTGCTGAATTTATGCATGAGCCCAAATTAGGGGCATTTAGGCCGACATTACATCCTTTTCCCCAATATAGATTGATTGATAAGCGATTTAGTTGAATAATTGTATACCTTTTACGTTGTTTTTCCTTCTAATTCTACTACTATTGTATAACTTTCGTTAATTCACTTTCACTAATTCACTTTAACTAATTCACTTTCACTATTTGCTTTCACTATCAATTACTTCTAAATAACTTCTTCAGTGTCTAGTCATAGGCTATGACTAGACACTGAAGAATTTTGCATGGACTCTGATTGGACCCTGAAGAAGTTTGCAAGCAGTAAACTAAAAACTAAACTAAAATGAATTAGTGAAAATGAATTAAAGAAAGTGAACTAGTGAAAGTGAAAGTGATACAATAGTAGTAGAATTAAAAGGAAAAACATCGTAAAAGGTATGCAGATTTTACATTTTTCAAATCAGAGATTTTCATATTTTATTTTATATATATCTTGTTTCGTTTCTTCCTTTTGACCTGCTTGAACTCACTCTTTGAGCATCAAATCCAAATTGTATTTTTCACTAAATAAAATATTTTTGTATTATCTGATAATTTTGGAAGGGCTTCTGATATTCTGATGATCTTTTACGTTGTTTTTTTCTTTTTTTTATTCTACTATTATATCATTTTCACTAATTCATTTTTATTTTCACTAATTCATTTTCACTTTCACTAATTCATTTTCACTGATTCACTTTCACTAACTCACTTTCACTAACTCACTTTCACTCATTCGCTTTCACTATCACTTTGAAATATGACAAAGTAAATAGTGAAAGTGATTTAGTGAAGTGAATGAGTGAAAGTGAATTAAGGGGGATTTCCGGTTCAATTGACCTAACTTTGGATTTTTTTTCTCCAGGGAACTGGTAAGAGTTAGAGACCTGAGTTTTTTGTCAAATCTTTATTCATTCTTGCTCTACAACTGGGAATTTTTTCAAGTCAAAAAATCCAAAATGGCGTCCAATATGGCGGCTGCCCGGCGGGTACTTCCCAAAACTGCGAGCAGCCTAGAGGTCGCAAATCGTCACTTAGAAAGAAAATCAGCTCAGTTTCTTGAAGAGTATAGTTCAGAGAATGGAATGAACTAGAATCTTTGAAAAATCTCAAAATTTGACAAAATGGCGGTAACTGACTTTTTTTCAAATGCCCGCCATTTTTTTCAAATTTTGAGACGCCATATTGGACGCCATTTTGGATTTTTGGACTTGAAAAAAAAATCCCAGTTGTAGAGCAAGAATGAATAAAGATTTGACAAAAAACTCAAGTCTCTAACTCTTACCAGTTCCCTAGAAAAAAAATCCAAAGTTTAGGTCAATTGAACCGGAAATCCCCCTTAATGAAAATGAATTAGTGAAAGTTGTGATACAATAGTAGTAGAATTAAAAGGAAAAAAAAACAACGAAAAAGGTATACTATTTTTCTACTAAAACGCTCATCAATCAATTTAGATTCTGATTTTTTAATTTCTTGATGGAAGGGATATTAGTTCCACTTTATTATTTAATTTAGTCATGTCACATAGGGACATATATTAGAAACAATAGTAACTATCCAATTCGACTAAGCTTTTCCAGTAAAAGTTTTGAGTTACCCCTTAGTGAAGATTTACGGATTTGAAAAAAAATCAAGTTACCAGATAAAGATGTTCGTAATCTCAGACATAACACAATCTAATTCTAGAAAAATGTAATTGTATTTCATTAATAAAAAACTTCAACCGGATGCTTATTTACCTCTCACTACTGGAACTTAATTTTCTGTATTTTAAGACTTGTTAGAAATGATACAAATCACTTGAAAAAATCATGATTGTTGGATTTCGAGATCGTCAACTCTCCACAATTCGATATCCACTAACTCGATATTTAATTATAGAATCATAGTAAACATGAATTTTTTGGCTACTATGGCAGAGATTTTGTATGGGATTGTTGTTCTATAACTCAATGGTTCCTTCAATATCGAGTTGTTGAGAGTTCACTCTAGTTTTTTTTTTTAGAAAGCATCTTTTGTCATTTTCAAGTTTCTAAGCTTTGAACAAACGCTTTCTGAATTATGTTTGAACTTCATGGAGATTTAGGTAGATCCGCACTATTACAATAATAATGAAATTATACAGATTTTTGTCGATCAGATAGAGATTAAAATGTAAGAGGTTGTACCTAAGACACGACCGTAGATTTGACGTAGGATTACGTGCTCGGTATCAATATTCGGCGACTGTGTTAGGGAAACCACTTTTTCCCATCACGGAAACGCCTCGTTTTCTGATGACAACATTTCGTGCGCAAAACATGATGTGGCTGGCAGCAAGGCGAGCGAACGTGGAATGAGAGTGACGCGCTTGGCATAGATAGCCCACAGCGGCTCTTCGGTGAATCGAGGGCTCTTGAGAGCAGCCTTCATATTGATAGCTAGCTGCTTGCGGGCAGCCTTCCGTTGTGTACTGAAGAAAAATGTAGAACGCCACGCGCCGAAAGCACTGCTGCTGCCTATGACGACCGGACATCACCACACACGGTGATTGAATAAGCACCGTTCGGCGAGACCGAATGGATTTCGATTTTGAAATCTGTGTTAGGGACAGGGTTCTGCATTTTCGAAACAAAGACAAGAAAATTAACTCTACACAGAATCGTTTCATTTCGAGCAATATAATTTTCGTGTAAGCCATTGTGTTTCTTGTTATCGAGTCACTATGAACATTCTTCCTGTCAAACATGACTTGACTATGGCTTGTTTCGTTCGTCAAGTGCTACAGTTCATTTCATTTGAAGCGAAGACTTGTTTCAATTGACGCAATGAATGACTCGAAAACTGCTGCCTTCGTTTTTTCCACGTTCACTTCAATTCGGGGCTCATTCGATTTGTCACGCGTCGCGTCTTCAGGCATCAAAATATAGTATCCGCACAATATCGGGTGCCGGTAGGGATGACATCCGGATTATATGTAGTCCGGATGTTCTGGAGTCCAATCTCCTGGAGTCCTCCATCGGACTCAGGAAAAGTCTCAAATACACTATAATATCGGTATTTTCGGAACGGGGACGACGCGAAGGTGCAGAAAATCGATGTCCGACGACATTTTGGAATCCAATATGGCGGCCATCGTGATCAAAATAGTGTCAAATATCCTAAGATACGGGTATGTTGGAATCCAGATGGTGGTCATCGGGTTTCAGAAAAAGTATCAAATACCCTAAGATATGGGTATTTTCAGAACGGGGACGACATTTAGATGCCGAAAATCGATATTCAACGCCATTTTGTAATCCAAGATGGCGACCATTGAGTTTCAGAAAAGTAGGGGAAAAGTTGGCTTCGATAATACCTTAACCTATTATCGTCAGGGGGTAAACAACGTCCTTGAGAGCTCAATTTTGGCATGTGGATACATTATGTTTTAGAGCAACTATTGGCCAAATTTGAGTGCTCTAGGACTTTGTTTACCCCCTGACGATAATAGGTTAAGGTATTGCCGAAGCCAACCTTTCCCCTATCTAATACCGTAAGATCTGGGTATTTTTGGAACCAGGACGACGCGTAGATGCCGAAAATCGATACGCGACACTATTTTGGAATCCAAGATGGTAGCCATCGGGTTACATAAAAGAGTCAAATACCTTAAGATATGGGTATTTTCAGAACGGGGACGCACGTAGACGCCGAAAATCCATATTCGACGCCATTTTGGAACGCAAGATGGCGACGATCGGGTTACAGAAAAAATGTCAAAAACACTAAGATCTGGGTATTTTCGGAACGGAGACGACGCGTGGAAGCTGAAAATCAATATTCAACGCCATTTGTAGAGTATTTGACACTTCTTCTGAAATCAAGAGCCACCATCTTGAATTTCAAAATGGTGTTGGACATCGATTTCCGGTTTCTAGATGTCACCCCGATTCCAAAAATATCCTCATTGATCGGTATTTGACAGTATTTCACACTTTTTTCTGAACCAATCCCTCCATATTAGATTCCACTTTTTCTTAAACTGGACGTCAAATATCAATTTTCAGCCTCTAGACGTCAATACCCATATTGATGGGTCGGCATCAAAATTTTCCACTTTTTCTGAAAGCGAAAGCCGCCAGCTTGGATTTCAAAATGCCGTAGAAATAAGATATTTGAGTGGGTTGGTTTATTTCCTTCAAATTCCGTTATAATTGCTTATCTTTTGACAGATACGCGTATGTCGTCTACTACTTGCAGACTTCATCAGTGCCAAGTACTCAACACCACTGCTGTTGTGGTGTTGAGTACTTGGCACTGATGAAGTCTGCAAGTAATAGACGAAATACGCGTATCTGTCAAAAGATAAGCAATTATAGCGGAATTTAAAGGAAATAAACCAACCCACTCAAAGCTCTTCATAAAGGTTAAGAGGTTCGACAAATTTAAAGGATTGTAGAATAAAGGATTTCAGCCTCCAGACGTCACCCCGGTTAAAAAATACCCATATTGATGGGTATTTGACAGTATTTCCCACGTTTTTTTCTCTGAAATAGGAAGCCACCATCTTGGATTTCAAAAAGCCGACGGATATCAATTTTTATTCTCTAGACGTCATCTCGATTCCAAAAATATCCATATTGATGGGTATTTAACAGTACTTTCCGCATTTTCTCGAACCGGAAGCCCCCATCTTGGATTTCAAAATAGTGTCGCACATCTTTTCCAATCCCTTGATGACATGCCGATTCCAAAAATACCTTTTGGATTTGACGATACTTCCTAATTTTTTTCTGAAATCGGAATTCAAAATGGTGTCGGAATTAAATGTTCATTCACTAGACAGTTCCAAAAATACCAATATTGAGGGGTATTTGACAGTATTTCCCACTTTTCCTAAAACTGGAAGCTGCCATCTTGAATTTCAAAATGGCGTCGCATATCAACTTTCGATCTCACAAATTCTCACGATTCCACAAATTCCCATATTGATGGGTAAACAAACCACCCGACAATGATAAATTCGACATCCACGTGCGCAGATCTTTAGCGCATGAACCGAGTGAACAATCAACAGAAGTCAGGAAAACAGCGCAAATTTGGATCGAATAGCTTCGCTTCAATGCGAATGTATGCTCATTTGACAATGGAAGACGAAATGAACAAGAGTCAAGCCAAAACAAACAGCATGAAAACTGATCGTAAGTGGTTCTGTTGATGTTGAAGGGGATATCCTCGAAGAGAAGACAGAATGACTTTCAATTGAAAGTGATGATTGACAGCATCGTCGTCACTTGACGATTTTCAATTGAAAGTGACTTTGTTGTAACAGTTGGACATTTGTGTAATTTTCAATAGCGACCTATTGAAAATTGATAAAGGGTTCAATTTAGCAGATTCGTAGAAAAATATCCAATCGATTGGCTTGTTTAGATTTAAAATCCATGACAGAGTTATATGTGGTCAAAACCTGACCACTCTTCGTAACGCGGTCGACTTTGGTTTTGTGAAATAGCACCATCAGTTGCTGCTAGGTAGTACTAGAGCTGGTCTAAACTAGCAGATAACGTCAGAGTAGAGGGAAAGGAGGAGCAGCTTTAACGTGCAGTGTCCGGACCGCCATGTCCCAAGTAGCATTGCAAGTTTTATCGTGGTTTTATAGCATTCTACAAGTCTAAATAATGGTCTTCAGAACCCTAATAAAACCCAAATTGTTACATGGGGGTCTTTTATGCTAAGCGTACCAGCTCCAATTGTTTGCCTTTACGGTTTCGAAGGCTGTGTTATACGCAGTTAATAATAATTCAACCATACAATAGGGATCTACAGGATTTGGATATTTAAGCTTTAGAAAAAAGACTCAATAGTTGGCACGTTGTAGCCAAGTAATGAAAAAAGGTATAAGCAGTAGTAGAGGATGTAGAATTTTTTGCGGAATCACCTGCTCAAATGGGAAGAAATGTGTTGGAAGTGGTGTGAAATATGTTCACTCACAATCTGTCTGCCTAATTTGTGCATTATCGCATAATTGTCAATTAGCATTTGGTCACGTTTAAAAAAAAATATACTTCCACTTCTTGTTGAATATTTACAACCCGGAAATATTCCAGATTTGAACCGGGGAAACCGGGAAAAAGCCGGGAATTTAAAAATGAAATCTCACTGGCCACCCTGGTTATCGCATAATTGTCCTATACGACTGTGATTTTATTCGATCCATCGTTTCCTTTCAATTTTTGTGTAGTATTTGCAGTTTTCTGAGCATATGAAAATCACATAAAAACTACGTGATAACTTTTTACTGTGCGTCAGAGTAAAGTGCTCCACAATTCAGCAGTCATAAATCTCCTCACTTTATCTCTCAGTTGTGAGTCATCAGAAAATGCCGTCAAACATGATTTGCATATTAACATAGTTCAACCTTCGCTCCTAAAAGGATTCCACTTAGCCTTCCTGAATCCCACAAAAAATCCTCCCCGATGACGACATCGCAGTCCGTTTTACGTTACTTACTCCATAATGCCTATCAAGAGAGAGAGCCCACTGAAAAACCCCGAAATCGTCACGTCGCCGTTCGTTGAAACACATTCCCGTTCGTCCGCGCGCCACCTAATAACACATCTCCACAACAATTCCACAGTTCGTGCTGTTTTTTTTTCGAGTCTTCGCTTCGGCTACCCACAAAATATCATGTATGATGTGACTCGTTTTTCGGTCCCATTTAGTGCCACCCATCTGCATCCAGCAGCAAGCAAACAGAGCAGACAGACGACGTCGGTTGGTTGGTTCGCTGGTACGTGGCACATCAACGCGCTATTTACACAAACAATTTGCCCGATGGTGTGCCTTCTCTCGTCGCATTCACACTTGGCCGTCATCCTCCTCCTCCTCCATCTATCATCCATGCGCTTACGAATGGTTGAGTCAGGCTAATGAAATAAAGTCACCATCACCTCGCTCGACCGCGCCACCGTATTAATTATAATTATGACGATGACGTTGTTGTCATCTTTTATGGGATACCATCAGCTACGAAAACATAAAAAAAAATCATGAATGTATTATGAAGTAGATGCGGGTCTCTCTGGTTGACCGAGTAGGATTATGGAACTTTTAAAAATGTATATGGAATTAACTCTTAAAATGTTTGGAATTTCGTATCACTGCTGCACCCTCGGAACTGCACTATCAGACAGGATCGATGCCTTTTTCACGATGGGTAAAATCGCCGAAACAGCACTCACTTGATCGTCCCGCCTGATTCCCCCATTTCTAACAAGTTTTCCACATTTATTCTATATTCAGGTCATGAGCCAGGACGTCCAGAAGGGAGACCCGCTGCAGTTCAAGTTCCGTGCCAAATTCTACCCGGAGGACGTCGCCGAGGAGCTGATCCAAGACATCACGCTGAGGCTGTTCTACCTGCAGGTCAAGAATGCGATCCTTTCCGACGAAATATACTGCCCACCGGAAACGTCCGTTCTGCTAGCCTCGTATGCCGTCCAAGCCCGTCACGGGGACTTCAACAAAACGACACATGTGCCCGGATTCCTGGTGAACGATCGGCTACTGCCGCAGCGGTAAGTTTCCCCGTCGATCTAGATTCACTCGTACAAAGTTTGATCATTTTTCCCGTACCACACGCAGTGTCATCGATCAACATAAGATGTCCAAGGACGAGTGGGAGAACTCGATCACTACCTGGTGGCAGGAGCATCGCGGAATGCTCCGCGAAGACGCCATGATGGAGTACCTCAAGATCGCACAAGATCTGGAAATGTACGGTGTGAACTACTTCGAGATTCGCAACAAGAAGGGCACGGAACTGTGGCTCGGCGTTGACGCCCTGGGGCTGAACATCTACGAGAAAGACGACCGCCTTACGCCCAAAATCGGTTTCCCGTGGTCGGAAATCCGAAACATTTCGTTCAACGATCGCAAATTTATCATCAAGGTAAGCTTCTAGCATCCACATTCGAATTAGCTATCGAACCGCTAACCGTTTGCATTCCATCAGCCCATCGACAAGAAGGCACCGGACTTTGTCTTCTTCGCTCCTCGCGTCCGCATCAACAAGCGAATCCTGGCGCTGTGCATGGGCAACCACGAGCTGTACATGCGCCGTCGCAAGCCGGATACGATCGATGTGCAGCAGATGAAGGCTCAGGCCCGGGAAGAGAAGAACGCCAAGCAGCAGGAGCGCGAGAAGCTGCAGCTAGCCCTGGCCGCTCGGGAACGGGCCGAGAAGAAGCAGCAGGAGTACGAAGACCGCCTGCGAACGATGCAGGAGGAGATGGAACGCTCGCAAGCGAACCTTATCGAAGCGCAGGAGATGATCCGCCGTCTGGAGGAACAGCTCAAGCAGCTGCAGTTCGCCAAGGACGAACTGGAGGCACGCCAGAACGAACTGCAGGTCATGATCAAGCGTCTGGAGGAGTCCAAGAACATGGAGGTCGCCGAGCGCCAGAAGCTGGAGGACGAAATTCGCGCAAAGCAGGATGAGGTGCAAAAGATCCAGGAGGAAGTCTCGGTCAAGGACTCCGAAACCAAACGCCTGCAGGAGGAGGTTGAGGAAGCCAGACGGAAACAGGTAAAGCGTAAAGTATGTATGCATTTTTACGTTCGTTTTCTTCGTTCCTGACGTATAGCCGAGAGCACCCACGAAGAACGCACTTCACCATCTCACCACGATGTTGTACAGTCGAAGAGCACCCTACTACCTACCTACTCTTTCCGCGCACACTCAAACACATGATCTACTACTACGTCTATCCAATCAGGCCACACCGGCGAGGACTCCCTCTCTCACAGAGCGCAACGCAACGGATCCGACCAAAGCGGCTGCAAAATGTTTTCTTCCGTTTCCTCTCTTTTGTACAGGATTATCAAAACACATTCCTTACTTACTAAAACAAAAATCACATCCAAATTCAACCTCATCGATTTTTATAATCCATTACATCTCCTACAAACTTCCCCGTAACTAATCTTTCGATTTACCCTGCGCTGGCGGCGGCTGCGCTTCATGAACAGAACGAAGCGGCGGCGGCTCTGTTGGCGGCCACTACCACGCCCGACCATCACCACGTCGACGAAGAGGAGGAGGAAAACGAGGAGGAGCTGTCGAACGGTGCTGAGAACGGTACCTCGCGGGACTACAGCAAGGACTTCGACACCGACGAGCACATCAAGGATCCGGTCGAGGAACGACGCACGCTGGCCGAACGTAACGAGCGTTTGCACGATCAGCTGAAGGTGAGTTGTGAGGGCGGGAATAAACGAGTGGGGGTGGGATAGTGTTGGTCAGCATGACAAAATTACTGGGGTTTTATGCAGAGGGAGTACGCACTAGCGCTGGCACTGTCCCCCTTTGTCTGTACCTCTAAAATAAAGATAAGTTCTTGCGAAAATCCTTCAATATGGGTATTAAATAAATTCGAAACATGTCTCAACTAAGAGGCAGGCATATCGTGAAGACTTAAGCAAAAATTTCAGGGAAAAAACTCGTTTTGATGAATAATCAAGATTGCAAAAAATGTCATATTGACCCCAATATACAGACAAAGGGTGTGTGTGTACAGTGTTCAGTGAAGCTTTTAATACTGTCGACTATTGGAGAATTCTTGATGAATTTAAATAGGAGTTTTGATCAATCTGGCAAAGGTTTGTGGATGGAAAATCAGAATCTCATAAAAGTTCTGAATTTGAAAGAATAATTCCGGGGTCTTGAAATTTTGTCTAAGTTCCAAGATACCGAAAATTCCAATTTTTATTATATTAGGGTTTTGAATCTAAGTTCCGTCCTACTAAGCATAACCCATACTTAACCTCTCTTTTTCGCACGGATATGAACTCAAAAATGAATCACTTCTTCTTATTCTTCTTCTTCTTCTTCTTCTTCTTCTTCTTCGCATTTCAAGCTTATTACATATCGCATATTAGCTTATTGCGTGCTCTCAACTTAGTGTTCTATATGCACTTCCACAGTTATTAATTGAGAGCTTCCGATGCCTGTACCATTTTTGCATTGGTATAATTGTGTGGCAAGTCCAATCATACTTCTATGCTCAGGGAAGTCGAGAAATTTTCCAACCCGAAAAGTTCCTAGATAGGACCGGGAATTGAACCCAGCCACCTCCGGCATGGTCTTGCTTTGTAGCTGCGCCTATGCCGGCTGAGCTAAGGGAGGCCCCAAGTGATTCTACTATATAGGGGAAATGTATGTAATGTCGGCCTAAGTGTCCCTAATTTGGGCCCATACATAAATTCAGCAATCGACAAAAATTTTCAATAGCAACCAAAATATCCATGAGTACCGTCCCAATGACGCGTCCATCTAGATGCAATTGATAAATAGCAGATTTTTAGCGATGGGCCCAATCTTAGATCCCTAGGCCAACATTAGAGCCTTTTCCCGTATGACTTCCAAATTTATTTACCTTTCTATACGTACCGTTGGATTTGATAAAGAGTCGCAAATTATCGTGATATTGTAAGAAATCTAACACTGCTTCTTGATTGCAAATTCGTTGTACGAGTTTCAATTCCGTCCTAACGTATTGAAACGCCATTGGATATTATTGATGATTTCTGCTCGATAGAACGGAAATGGGCGATTATGACAAAGTAGCGCTCTACCCTATCTGTGGACGCTTTTTTTTTTTCAAAGTCTAATATTCTTAATCAAATAAATACGGTAAGTCCGTGATTCTGATTTCTCTTCTTTTGATATATTGGGCTAAGTCAAGTGTTTTGAATATGTTTAATTAGTTAGACAGTTCAAAGAGAGAGTTCAAATCCCATATCTCGGCAAACGTTTTTCGGTCTGGAATATTTTATTTTTTCCGTGTTCAGAATTCTAAATTTTGCTTCCTTCTCAGTTGTATGAGAAATTTCAGGAAACTGCATGTACTCAGCGCTGAGTTCCTGCAGTTTTTAGACATTTATCCATACCTCTGAGTAGAAGTGACTGTCTCTCTGAGTTATTCTCAGTGGCCGTGTTTGTCTCTATAATACCTATTGGAAGTTTTTCTCGCTATATCGTATGCATAGTTCACCCTTTCACTTTTGGATATTGGATTTAACAACTTATTTGTCCTTATAACTCAATACCGTTATTAGTATCATACCTTGTTTTTACGGGCAAGATAGATCCATTAAAAGAAAGAGATCAGACAAATAAACGCGAATTAACGGCGCCGGTAAGCGTGATTACCTCTCACCCCAGCAGGCCTGGGTTCAATCCCAGTCGGCGCCGCCGGGATGTTTTGAGGCATTCTCTGATCACGCCTTCCTTCGGATGGGAAGTAAAGCCGTTGGTCCCCAGTTCATGAGTTGATGGGTCGATAGGTAGGGTCCAGGTGTGGGAGCTGCCTTCCTGGCACGTCGGTAGCATTGGTGCTCAGCACGGAAAACAAAATCGACGGAAAAAACAAACCAAAGGAAAAAAGAAAAAACTGGCTTTTGCATGTATCTGTGCGTAAGCATGCTCCAGGTTGAATAACAATGTGATTTGGAACCCTCGCACAAAACAGAGAAGCGAAAAAAACCCACACGCCGCACTATGGGCAAAAATGGGTCCAAAATTACCCAAAATTCAATATCTCAACAGCACGCTGAATTCCGGCCATTTTCCGATGGGAAATCGTCCGGGGAATCGATTGCACGTGGTCCCATAAACCGGAGAGAGCCTTGTAGGTATGTGTTTTGGACAATTTTACCCCATTTTCCCCTACTTTTTGGAGGAAATGTTTTTTCACAGCTCTATTTGGTTTTAGAATACTATGTATTTAAACAACAGTTTATGAGATATTAGGGGAATACGTGATACCACTTTATAGGGGAGTAAGGGGTAAAAGTGAACCCTCGCTAAATTTATTTTAATTCATAAAAATGTTGTCGCGCATCGTTTGAATGACCCCAAAGGTTGCTTGCAATAATAGGATTTTTTTCGAAATTTTAAGGTTAATTGGGGTTAAATAAGTTTTAATTTACTGCTATCTGTTTTAAAAGAGTTTTCACTTTTTTTTGTCTATATACAGCAAAACGATATAGTGGTTCTCAGAATTTTGTAAAATTGGTAGTTTTGTTCCTTATTGCAACATATTAGACCCATATTTTGTATTTTGTCATTAGGGTAACTAGGGTAACCAACTGATTTTGGACCCCTAGAGGAAGTGAGATCACGTTTATGTCAAAATAATATTATTTGTTTATTATTATTATGCAATTTACATGCGGTTGTGTTCGAAAGCTACTCATCTTGGATGTAAAATGTCACTAGATGTTTTATTGATTGATATATACTCGAAAAATAATTCTTTTCACATCATGATATTCACATATTTTGGACACTTCCACTTGATTTTAGACAGTGTCCATAATATATTTTGGACACACTGAATGGGAACGAATATACTTTGGACATGCTAAAGTTCTTTCAACCTATGAGCCTAAAATTAATTACGACGGTCACTTCCTCCTATCTCGCATTTGTTAGGTCCGTCTAGGTGGGAAAATTTTCAAAGAAGGTGCCGTAAAACGGGGTGAAATTGATCAGCGGGGTGAATTTGATCGCTGAGTATACCCAATATTGTACTTATGCATAATATTTTTACAATGTATACAAAGATACATTCGTACGCTTAGTAACGAAAAACATGTTACACATGAAAAAAAATTACGAGAAATTTCAGCGATCAATTTTGCCCCGCTGATCAATTACACCCCGTTTTACGGTATGCATAAAAGTTAACCCCCCGTTACTCGCGCTGTTGTACTTTGTACAACACATATGAGTTTTCCATTGCCATTTTGTTGCTGCCAATCGATCTGAAACCAACTTGTATTCCTCAAAAAACTTGTTTTGAACTAAAAAAGCTAAACTTTGATTACAATTAACCCCCAAAATGCGGATAATAGAGAAAATGTAAACGGAAACCGCGTAAACGGTGTCCATACTACGTGGGATTGACTTAATTGGTTACAACATGGAATATCTCGAGATCCTGACCAGATAGAAAGTTTCTGTCTTCGGCAAAGTTGTTCAGGAGGTCAAAGCCTATCACTTAGTGTACAATAGTTCAGAATTATCTCACTTCGTGGTGCTAGTATACATGTGAAATTCTCGTGTATAAAATATCTCTAGATCCTGACCAGATAGATAGTAGATGCCTTGAACAAAGTTGTTCAGGAAGTCAAGCTCTTTTCGTTGGTGGAGTTTTCGTTGGCTAGTGGACGATAGTTCAGAATATTTCACTTCATGGTACTAGTATATACGTGCAATTCTCGCATATGATATATCTCAAGACCTGCTAAAAATGTACTGTAATCGGCAAAGTTGTCCAGGAGATCAAACCCTATCGTTGGTGGAAAGTACATAATTTTCTCACTAGGTGACGTTGCAAGACACGTGAAACCCTTGCATATAAAATATCTCTGAATGACCAGCATACTAGTGCCACGTAAAGGGAAAATTCTGAATTACTGTACACCAACGAAAAGATCCTAACATCCTGAACAACTTTGCCGAAGACAGTAACTTTCTGTCTGGTCAGGATCTAGAGATATTTTATATGCGAGAATTCCTCATGTTGCAAAGTGAGAAAACTCTGAACTTAAGTCCACCAGCAAAAAGGCCTTGACTTCCTGAACAACTTTGCCGAAGACAGTAACTTTTTATATGATCAGGATTTCGAGATATTTTATATAAGAATTTCACGTATATACTAGCACCACAGACAAACAGACGTAACTCTTCATTGTGTATCTTCGTTCATGCATTTAACGGTTGATTTGAATATTATCAGTTCCGCGAACTACTCGCCGCAGCGCTGGCATCAGATCACTTTGACGTTTCTATACATTCTATAGAACTTTTATGCAATATTGTTTACGAGTTAGCGAGCAAGCTTGTTTTCCGCGAGAAGCCAGAGAGATGTCGTTACTGAGGTTATATGTTTTGAGATACTATGTTTTCAAGAACAATTTTTTCAAAGAGTTACGTCTGTTTGTCTGTGCTAGCACCATATAGTGAAAAAATTCTGAACTATAGGCTTTGAACTCCTGAACAACTTTTTCGAAGACAGTAACTTTCTATCTGGTCAGGATTTCGAGATATATCACATGCGAGAACTTCACATGTATACTAGCGCTATGTAGCGAGTAAATGTTGAACTACTGTCCACCAGCAAAAAGGTTATGATCTCTAGAACTACTTTGGCAAAGACAGTAACTTTCTATCTGGTCAGGATCTCGAGATATTCCATGTTGTAACCAATTAAGTCAGAACCCTCGTAGTATGGACACCATTTACGCTGTTTCCATTTACATTTTCTCTATTATCCGCATATTTTGGGGGTTAACTGTAATAAATATTTAGCTTGTTTAGTTAAAAGCAAGTTTTTTGAGGAATACTCGTTGATTTCAGATCGATTGGTAGCTCGGCTGCAAAATGGAAATGGAAAACTCACTTGAGTACTCGTGTTACAAAAGTTGGCGCGAGTAACGGAGGAAATATAATATAACATAAGGAAACAACTGATCATACCATAAAAAAAAATCATTCAGAAGTAAATCTCAATACGGAGACCTGACTCTATGCTTGCAGGGCTGTTCATAAACTACATAGACGGTTTTTGAGAGATTTCAACGGGGCCCCCCTTCCGTAGAAGACAGTCTCAAACACAAAATTTAAAAAATTGTATGGACCGTAGACATCTACCAAGCGCTCCCACCCCCTAAAGCGTCTACGTAGTTTATGAACAGCCCCTTAGTTAAATGCGTTTGGGAGATAGGAAAACTTTTGTGGAAAACTAGGAAAACTCAGAGTGGACCACTCTACGTGTTTTGCCGTTTTTCCCATTTTGAATCGCCTGATAAACAAGAAATATATTTAAAAACAATGAATTCATATAATTTTGATTGATTTACTTACCAATTTAATCAGAAATCTGAGATAATAGCACGATCGACCAACCGGAATTTTTTTGTCGCTCTTTTGATGATTCTCATTTGATAAGTGTCCAAAATAAGTTGGTAACATTTTTTTACGATCTTTTTTGGACACTTTTTATTCAATACTTTTTAAGTAAAATCTTAAGGTTAAATCTTTATAAACACGTGAAATACATCTTCCAAAGTCAGATGAACTGATTTGATAAAAAAAAATCATTGAATTGTATATTTTAGACCAAATTTAAAACAAGTACACTAACGCCGATTCCTCTTGACAAAAGTCGAAACATGAAACTTTTTCGATAACATTTTCTAAAACTGCATAAATTGAGCAATTGTAAGCAATTTGAGGTGAACTAATGATCTTGAGACATAGCAAGTAATTGAAAGAATGTAATTACAACATCAACCCAGATGAATTTGAAGAAACTAGACAGTAAGCGAGGAAAATATATGAAAAGGGTCCAAAATATGTAGGGGTCCAATTCAAGTTGGTTACCCTATTTATATATTAAGGCGGTCAAAAAATTTTTTTTTTTTATTTTTTTCAAAAATTTATAACTTTTGAACTGTTTGGTTGATGACGGAACTCAAAATACCAAATGAAAGTTAATTAAAAGTATTTTTCAGAAAAAAAATATTATGATAGGGGAAATGACGGCTTCGGCATGGCAGACTATTTTCGGCAACCCAAATTGAAACACTATTTTCACTGGATTTTCTTACGAAATCACTCCGCTGAATGCATGCAAACGATTCTTTATGCTTTCAGCTTCAATTTGACTATATGTTTACCACTGAGAAAAAGCAATTTAGCAAGGTTTTCTTGAAATGCAACACACGCTCTACAAATTGTAGCTGATTTCGAGTTGCCGATAATAGAACAGCAGATTTACATGCAGTTCAAATGGAACGGTTGCCGAAGAAAAACTGGTTGCCGACAATACTCGTTCTCACTAGAGAAGTTTGAAGCTTTGTAAAAGCGTTTCAAAACAGTTTTTGACAATTCTTTCGACTGAAATTGTTAGAGCAGCTGGCAGCAAAAGATTGTAAACAAACCAATACTGCATATGTGTGCGTTCCTTAGAGAAAAAGGTTATAGAAAGAAGGTCGCTGCTTAGGTTGCCGAGAATACGTAAATTCCCCTATTAAAAAAATGGATTTTGTATTAAAAAACATTGATTGTATTTTCATTTTACCCCTTACTCCCCTATAAAGTGTGCCCCGTATTCCCCTAACATCTCATGAACTGTTGTTTAAAGATATAGTATTCTAAAACCATGCATAAAGTGCTTATGATTTACTAAAAATAGAGCTGTAAAAAAACATTTCCTCCAAAAAGTAGGGGAAAATGGGGTTCCAAAGTTCCAAAACACATACCTACAAAGTTTTCCGGTCTATGAGACCACGTGCAATCGATTGCCCGGACGTGACGTTTTTCATTCGAAATAATTGATACATATTGTAAGATATCTTTTGGTATTTCAACTCGAAATATTTTACGAAAAATATCGATAATAGAAAACGGATGTTATTCGGCATTGTCATCTATGCGTTAATCGCAAGAACTCCATTATGAAAATGCTTGAAAATAAATAGTAAAAATATTTCTAAATTGAGAGTATTTCTAAACCAACACGACGCGTGTATTTGTGAAATAATAAAAACAATTCAAGTGTGTGTATGTGTAAGCTAATTGAAAGCTACTCTGTGAATGTTTCAGCCTATTTGATGGAGGTTTTCTAATATAGGGGAAATGTATGTAACGTCGGCCTAAGTGTCCCTAATTTTGGCCCATACATAAATTCAGCAATCGACTAAATTTTCTATAGCAACCAAAAATATCCATTAGTAACGTCCCAATGACGCGTTAGTAAATAGCAGATTTTTAGCTATGGGTTCAATGTTAGATCTATAGGCCAACATTAGAGCCATTTCCCCTATCTGGATATTTTTAAAGATAATTGGAAATATTTTAGAAATCACCCACCTTTGCCATTGTTAAATGAAGTATTTTTCAAATCAAAAGGTTCCTCAATTTTCACATGTTGTTTCACAAGTATTTGAGGATGTTCTGTGAAAATTTCAGCCTTTTTGATGAAGGTATTCTGATACAGCTGGGTATTTTTAAAGATAATTCGATAATTCCACGAACTTCGGCATAACTTCCCTGAACTTCGGCAGAACTTCTCCGCACTTCGGCATGAGTTCCCTGAACTACATCAGGACTTCCCTGATTTCCAAGAATTGGAATGAAAGGACTTCCCTGAACTTAGGCAGAACATCCCTGAACTTCGGCAGGACTTCCCTGAACTTCGGTAGAACTTCTCTGAACTTCGGTAGAACTTCTCTGAAGTTCGACAGGAGTTCTCTGAACATTGGTAGGACTTCCCTATAGTTCGGAAAAACTTCCCTGAACATCGGCAGAACTTACCTGAACTTCAACAGAACTTCTCTGAATTTCCGCAGAATTTCCCTGAACTTCGGCAAGGCTTCCCTGAACTTCGGCAAGGCTTCCCTGAACTTCATCAGGACTTCGCTGAAGTTCGGCATTCCTTCCCTGTACTACAGCAAGTCTTCCCTGAGCATTAGTAGGACAACCCTGAACTTGGAATCTTGGAATTGAAGTTGTCATTTCAGTAGTAGAGTTATTATTATTATACAATAAAATTGTGTTTACGAATATGTTCAAAATTTCAATACTTCCCATTTTTCTAATTTGCAATGTTTGTTGGTATTGGTCCATTTCGAATTTGGGTGTGGTTTGAACGGGTGTGGATTCAGTATTAACGGAAGAGCATTAACTTTCACCTTAATCGAGTTTGCTGAACCAGTTCTATCTATGCACGAAAGAGTGAAGAAATGTTATTTCTCCATACATTTCAACAAATATCCCCATATAAATTTTAAATCAAAAGCGCCAGCTTGTGTTACATCCGAACGAGCTGAAATTTTCAGAGAGTGGTTTTCTCACCTAATGGCACAAATCTTAGGTTTTATTTAAATCATGCGAGAAATAGGGGAAATGCAGGTAATGTCGGCCTAAGTGTCCCTAATTTGGGCCCATACATAAACTCAGCAAGCGACTAAATTTTCAATAGCAACCAAAAATATCCATTAGTAACGTCCCAATAACGCGTTCATCTAGATAAAGTTGATAAATAGCAGATTTTTAGCGATGGGCCCAATCTTAGATCCATAGGCCAACATTAGAGACATTTCCCCTATATGTACGTTAAAAAAATGATTCCAGCTTTACTTGCTATTTTCTCGGTTTGCTGTTTTTACATATGGAACTGAAATGTGGTTACAGGCAGGAAGTGGGAAATCAGAATCCAAGGGACGAGGAAAATGAACGGACCATAAATAGAGAAACCAGAAAAGAAAAGACCAGAAAGAGAAGAAACTAAACTAAGAAAGGCCAACAAAAGAGAGACTAGAAAAAGAGACACCAGAAGACGAAAGAGATCGGCAACAGAGAGAGATAATTACCAAACAAAAAGGGCAGTAGAGACAGAGTTCGGAAAAGAGAAGTCAGATAAAGTCAGAGCCTAGAAAAAAGGCTAGCAGAGAGGAACAAATGAGAGGGATCCGTTAAAGACAGATGTCTGAAAGAGCGAAAGACCAAGAAGAGAATGAGAGTGAAGCTTGAAATAAATAAAAATCCAGTAAATGTAGAGACCGATAAAAATATACCAGCAAGAGATTGTCCAGAAAATAAAGAGGTTATAAAAAAGGAACCAGCTGGAAAACAGGCTTGGTTCCACTTACATGCAATAAAAATATGTTTTTCGGAATTATGAAATTATTAGATGTTATAATGATAATTTATACTTGTCAGTAACAAGAAGAGGTTGTAAAGTATGTGTTTTTAGCGGCGCCGGTAGTGTAGTGGTAAGCGTGATTACCTCTCACTCCAGCAGGCCTGGATTCAATCCCAGTCAGCACCGCCGGGATGTTCTGAGGCATAACATCTCTGATCATACTCGCCTCGTCACAACTAGACAGACAATCGTTACACTTGTATAGAAGATTAACTTTGTTAGGACAACCTTTGTCGTACTCCTTCTAATTTTAGTGGAACACACGAGAACACTTACCACTACCAGGTTAGCGGCAGATTGCTTGCCACTACCCCCGACTCATGTTTGCCACATTCCATTGCTACCTAAACATCGTCAACGGACGCTGCATTCAACAATACACAGGGCGCACACTATGTCACGACTAACGATACAAATTTGTTACGATGTTAAGTCCCAAGCAGACTTAGTTCGTTGTTAGAAATGAGTACATGTAGGTGGTGAACCACATTATTCTAACGTGCGAATTTTTTCGAGTGTAGAATTTCACCTTGGTCAACCTGTAATCTAATACGACCCGTTTTTTTGTTCTTCCCTCGCAGGCCCTCAAGCAAGACCTGGCCCTCTCGCGGGACGACACGATGGAGACGGCCAACGATAAGATCCACCGCGAGAACGTCCGCCAGGGGCGGGACAAGTACAAGACGCTGCGCGAAATCCGCAAAGGCAACACCAAGCGCCGCGTGGATCAGTTCGAGAACATGTAAACGACAATCCGTGTCTGCAGTAGCCGGCTGGTTGGTTGGTTGGTTGGGTGGTTGTTGAAAGAGAGCGACCGAGAGCGAAAGAGAGAGAGAGAGAGAGAGAAAGAGTTTGAAAATTTGTTTCGGTGGGCCGCGGAAAAAGGAACGGGAGATGGGAAGGAGTAACATTTATATAGTTTTTAGAGTAAAAGAAGCAGTAGCAGTTGTAGAAGTAGTAGTAGTGGTAGTAATAGAATCTAGTAAAGTGAGCGGAACAAGTGCGAAAATGCGCACGTGCGTGCGTGCGTGCGTGCGTGGTGTCGCTTCCGGTCAGTTGCGAACGGGGGTAGGCCGACGACCAGGGAATCAAGGATTATTCAACAAACACACACACATACATACATACAGCAAGGTTACATATACTTTATCGTTTACACTATTATTAACATTGTCGGAATAGTTATTCTTTTTTACGCTAACTCTTTCTAACTTGATGACCGCTGGTTTCTGGCTCTGGCAAATGAACACACACACACACACACATACAGAAGAATGAATAAGAATACATACACACACACACACACACACACACACAAACACACGTATGAAAATGACAGACACAGTTGTTCTAGTAGTAGTGTGTGATTGGGTAGTATTGTAATTTCGTTAACACTTAAAAAAGAAACAGAGACAAATAGCATTATTAGGAGAAGATACTTGAGCTAAAAGGTATCCGGTATTTAACGTTGACTATCTTCCGTGAGTTTTGATGTAGAATTTTTTTCAGAAGAGTTAGACTCGACTATTAGCTGTTGTTTTTTTTCCTATAATTTACCTTCGATAAGTATTCAAAAGCAGCAAAGATGCATTTTTTCCTGTTCTAAAATGTTTAATTCCTTGTAGTATTTTCGGTTATTTTACAACTATTTCCCACTTTATCAGATAGAGACCGACAGTGTGCCCAAATTAATTACGGAGAAAATTAATATTAAAATGAAGCATATAAGTTACAAGGTAGACAAACATGAAGCAAATAAGTTGAATATTGTTATTACTGCATTAATGTGTATAAACTAGGAAGACAATTAAAGGGGAAACTTTACCAGAATTTCGAATCGAACGTGTGGAATTGGTACCGACGTTTGTGATGCCAGTTCCGGACAGTGTCGAATTCCGAGTGGCCGGAGCTGGCATCAGAACGTGCGGCAGATGGCGACAGCAGTAGCAGCTAATACTTACTACCTTGAGTTGCATCCACTTGTGAGATGCGGTCGGAAAGTACGACGATCAGTACACATACACAAACACACATACAGCCACAGAAACGGCGGGCGGAGGTCGCAACTAATTGTTATTAAGTTTAATCAATTTACTCGTAGGGATTGAAAGTTAAGTTAACTTACAGAGAGGAAAAATTCGGAAAAAAATCAAACAAAAAAAAAAGCAAACAAAACATATGTTGATAATTTTAGTGCTTAGGACAAGGATCCAATTTGTAAGAACAATTACACAACACCCCTCAAATCAATTTTGTTTTTACTCGTCCAGAGTGAGCGGTAGCGCGATCCTTCCAATTTAGCGAACGAAAGCAAAACCTCTGATAAGCGTTTAAGATTTTCAATTTTCCTGTACAATTTTCCCGAATTCGAGTGGCGGCGTGGTTAAAAAAAACCACGAAAGAAAAAAAAGAAAGAAGAAATATGAACGATTAAGAAAAATGGCGTGTCGTACACCGAACACAAACACACACACACACACACACATGCATATAATTTCTATCTGCCATTATTGTATGTTTTATTATTTTTGTTTAAATTATTTTTAATTAATTTGATTAATTAAAAAAAACAAGGACACGTGAACGGACACAACATATAAACACAAACACACACAGACACAGACACTTGGATTTACTGCAACACGCGAGAAAGTGTGTAGTGAATGATAAAACAAGAGAATATGCGAGAGAAAAAAAAATCAACACATTACACACACACACACACAAACACACATACATAGAGAGAGAAACAATTGAAACTATCAACGCGAGAATAACCATACGCGCGAGATCGTGGAGTGGGGCTGAATTTTTTTCCAAAGATTTTTTCCCTTCGTCGTGCTTCACACGTTCTATTTTCTTCCTCTCCGTTTGCGTTTTTTTTTTAAAGAATGGAAAAAAATGCCAGTATTTTTCTTTCAGTGTTTACCCCCCTCTCTTTTTTTAAAACCCCTATCGATGTTTCGATATTTTAGATTTTGATTCGTTTTTTTTTTCCTCCTTCGTCTGCCTATATTATTGTACATGTATATCTTTTCTTTTTGGTGGTAAAATCTTTGATAAAAATTCACGCCATATAATGTAATTAACAATGTCGTTTTCGTTTGGTTTTACTGCTTATGATTTCTTCGAAAAGCCTTTGTTTTTGTGGACTCGTTCGTTTTCGTTTGTTTGTTTGTTTGTTTCAACGTATGAGTGCAAGTTTCTTTGAAAATGTATCGTTGTCACGATTTTCAGAAAACCGGAAAGCCGCCATCTTGAATTCTGATATTTGTTATTTTTCGATTTCAAAACCTCAGTCGAAACGAAGTCGTCTTGGTTGCATAATGTGGTCCCAATATTCCCAGATAATAGTGGATTGGTTTGTGGAGATTGGCACACCCCTGGTTGCCACTCACCTCTAGAGAAAGAGAGAGAGAGATGACTGCCGTAAGAGCAAAAGTAAATTGCGAACGTGTCTCCACGCGAAGAATTGTACGGAGACTAAATACAAATTTAATCGTTGATTTTGGGTTCCTTTACTCGATCATCTTTATCCGTCCACGCTTGCACATCACATTGGTGACCCCGACGTGATAAAATCGTGTGAAAAACGGTCGGTTATACCGCGTTTCGTACGTACAAATTTTCGCAAAAATATCGTCGCCATCTTGTTTTTGTAACTCTAACCGAGGAAATCGATTTCAAGGCCACTTATGATACTATTGACCGTGAAGAGCTATGAAAGGTTATGCACGAGAACGGTTTTCCCGGCAAGTTGACCAGACTGATCAGGGCTACGATGGATCGTGTACAGTGCTGCGTGAAGCTATCGGGTGAGTTATCGGACCCGTTTGAAATTTGCAAAGGACTTCGACAAGGCGATGGTCTCTCCTGCCTCCTGTTCAACATTGCGCTAGAAGGTGTTATAAAAGTGCGGAGCACGATCTTCAATAAGTCCAGCCAGTTCATCTGCTTCGCTGATGACGTGGTCATTGTCGGAAGAACGCCATGGCCATGGCGGAGCAATACACCAGGCTGAAACGTGAAGCAGAGAAGGTTAGATTAAAGGTGAATACGTGGAAGACAAAGTATCTGTTAGGTGGAGGAACCGAGCACGATAGGGCTCGCATAGGCAGCGGCGTGACAATCGACGGAGATGAGTTCGAGGTGGTGGATGAATTTGTGTACCTCGGATCATTGGCGACGTCGGATAACAACTATAGCAGAGAAATTCGTAGACGCATAAATGCCGGTAGTCTCCACACGACCCTGAGGTCGGGCAAACTTCGAGCCCATACTAAATGTACCATGTACAAGACGCTGATAAGACCGGTCCTCTACGGGCACGAGACGTGGACGAGGAGGATCTGCAAGCGCTGGGTGTTTTCGAACGACGAGTGCTTAGGACCATCTTTGGCGGGGTATGTGAGAATCCCGCAAAAATGGTGTTTGCCTCGAATAAAGCCGGTAGAAGACGCAGAGGAGAACAGCGAGCAAGGTGGTTAGACCAAGCGGAGCAAGATCTAGGAAGTGTGGGACGGTCAAGAAATTGGAGACAAGCAGCCACGAACCGAGTTAATTGTCGCAGGTGCCATCCTGAGGGACGTCGGACCAGGAAAAGTAAGTAACCGAGGAAATGTTGACTGGACAGCAGCAAGATCCGGCGGCTACAGCATCCATAGCTATCAAGCTGCCTGATTTTTGGAAGAACAATCCGGCTATTTGGTTCACTCAAGCCCGAAACCTTGTCCATTCTGGCAGGAGTAACGCGTGACGCATCTAAATTTTACTACATAATTGCCAAAGTGTACCAGAGCGTGTTGTGTCGGATATCGGATTTGGTTGCAAATCCACCGGAAGTACCTGTCGATAAAGACTAGACTGCTAAGCAGTTTCGAAATGTCAGCCCAAGCAAAAATGAAGAAATTGTTAAACTCCTGCGATCTAGGCGGCAGAAAGCCGACGCACCTACTGGCCCGGATGCAGGATCTGGCGGCTGAGCTCAATGTTGATGATGGACTAATGAAAATGTTCTTTTTGCAGCGGCTTCCTGCAAATGTCAAAACGGTGTTGACGATCCACGACGGCACACTGGCCAAGTCGGCTCAAAAAAGCAGATATTATGGTGGAGTCTTCCGGCACACACCCGTACCATAGAGGTAACTCTAAGACCAGAAGGTCCCGAAGAAACGTGCTCAACTTTCAGCTCTGCAGTACCGATCAACAAGCTGAAGAAATTTTTCAAGATTCGATGGACCGGTTCGGAATTCCCAAGCTTAATGGAAGAAATTATGGAACCTGGAAGATCAAGGTCGAATTTCTGCTGATTCGACACGGCCTGTGGCGGTATGTGACCGGAATGAGACCGACGGCGAGCACTGCGACTTCCGGATCGACTGCTCCAACCGCAGGCGCTACTGCAGCGGAAATCGAAGCGTGGGACACCGGAGACCAGAAGTCAAAAACGGCAAAGCAAACCTGAGAGGCTCTCCGTGACCACTACGAGAAGGTGACGCTAACTTCCAAAGTGTCATTGCTGTAACAAGGTATGCTGAGGACATCGGGCAACACGTGTGCGAGATGGATGACCTCTTCGAGCGTCGACTGTCGATTGGCGGGCCAGGCATTGGACCGTAGTTTGCAGCTGGCAATGGTGCTACGAAGCTTACCCGAATCCTTCAACACACTCACGACGGCGTTGGAGACTAGGTCCGACGATGACTTGAGTCTCGAGCTGATCAAGTCCAAGCTAACGGACGAGGTGGCCTAATGGGTAAACGGAGGATGCAGAGAATCCGTGCTCAGATGGAAAATCGCAGCGACAAGGTGAAATCGAGAGAGCGGCACGAAAAGCAAAGACGGCTCGTCAAGACTCCAAGGACAATGCGTTGCAAGATTTTACATTGTTGGCGTTGCATAAGGCGAGTGGACGTGATGCGTGGATCATCGACTCTGACGCTACGTCCCACATGTGCGACGATGCGGACAGTTTCATCGAGCTGGATAAAAGCGTGAAGCATGGCGTCTTTCTGGCGGATCTTCTTGCCATCCACGGAAGGAGCTGGTTCGTGCAGGATGATCTGGGTGTCTCCAGAGGGTGAACGCTGCACTGTTCTCCTCTCGGATGTAATGTACGTCCCGCAGTTCGAGGCCAACCTCATATCGGTGAAGAAACTTGCAGCCAAGGGAGCCAAGTTCGTGTTCGACGCGGATGGGTGCCGTATACTTAAGGACGACAAGGTGATTGCAGGCACAACCACTTCAGGGGGACTTTACAAATTGCGGACTGAGCATGCTGCGCTGCAGGCAGGTGAGTCCAACAACAATCAGGAGTGTTTGCACGCTTGGCATCGTGAGGCAGATGCGATTCGTGATTTGGAGACGAAAGGACTAGCATCGGGAATCCACATCGAAGATTGCAGGTGTTGCGTTACTTGTGAGTGTTGCCTGGAAGGGAAACTGGCCAGTCTACCATTTACAAAGAAGTCCAAGAAGAAGTCGAAGCAGCCGCTGGACATTACTTCCTAACGATGATTGATGACCACTTTCGCTACACCGTAGTATATTTTCTGAAACAGAAGTTGGAGGTTACTGAGCGGATCAAGGAATACGTGAAGTTTGTCAAGATTTTGTTTTCCGAAAGAACGCCCAAAGTGATTCGGTCAGATAATGGTGGTGAGTACCAGAATGAAGCCCTCGACCGTTTCTACCGCCAAGAAGGTATAAGCCAGCAGTTTACCACAGCGTACACCCCGCAGCAGAACGGGGTCTCGGAGCGTAAGAATCGTTCTTTGGTGGAGATGGGCCGTTGCATGATTCTGGACGCGCAGCTGCCGCGTACAAGCATTGGGCTCCAGCAGTGAATACGGCCACATACCTTCAAAATCGTTTGCCAACCAAACCCATGTAGCAGGCACCGTACGAGCTCTGGACTGGAGAGAAGTCAGGACTTACGTGTGCATTCCATCCGAGAAGCGTTCGAAGTTGGAGGCGAAATCCAAGAAGATGCTGTTTGTGGCCTACTCGCTGCACCATAAGGCCTATCGTTTCATCGATCCCAAGACGCACAAGATGATCACGAGTAGAGATTGTCGCTTTCTGACACATCGGGAGGTTCGGGAAACCGAACCTTCGCAGGAAAGTATCGTTTCATATCCTTTTACTGAAATTTCTCCGACGATTCGTGGCAAAGCTGATGATGGTCCCGCTCTTATAGCACCGGAGGAAGACGATGATGATGCTCCCGTAGCAACGGACTTCGAGGTCGATGATGGTCAAGACGAAGATGACCGGGACGACACAATCCGTCCAGGTGACGCAGTATCACAGGCTACCGAGGGACAGGAGGAGTTTGGCACTACCACAAACGTTCGCCGATCCAGCCGCGCGAACAAAGAAGTCGCGCCACAAAGGTTCTTGACTGTCAAGGAGTACTGCGAGCCCCGTTCGTTCGCAGAGGCGATGAAGTGCCCGGAGTGAGATTTGTGGAAGCGCGCTATGGAGGAGGAGATCCAATGGCACATGGGAGATCGTTCCTTTGCCCAACGATCGCAAACCTGTCGGCTGCAAATAGGTGTATAAAAGGAAGATGGACGGTGACGGTAATGTCACCCAATACAAGGCAAGACTTGTCGCACAAGGATTCAGCCAACGATACGGTACCGATTATGACGAGGTTTTTGTCCCCGTCGCGAAGCCGACTACCTTTCGCACGCTGTTGTCGATTGCCGCCAGGAGGAAGCTGCTCGTGAAGCATGTCGGCCTAGCTGTACGTGGACCTAGCCGTACGGGGACCTAGCCGAAACGTGGCCGACATGCTTATAGCTTGCCAAGATGATACGGAGTACAGTAGAATCGAAGCGACACTGAAGAAGCACTTCAAGATAACCACCCTCGGAGATGTCAGCAACTACCTTGGTATTCGTATTGAGCGAGGACAGGATGGACGATTCCTGCTGGATCAAGCCTCGTATATCCGTAGAATCGCTGCAATGGACCCAGGTTACCCCAAGCAACAGCCAAAGTAGGAGAAACCAATGACACGGAAGGACGATTTCCAGTGCCTAGTGTTTGCTTTGCTGTATGTTGCGGTAAACACGCAGTCCGATATTGCCATCAGTGCGTCCATTCTGGGGCGCAAGGTAAGCAACCTTAGCGAGGCTGACTGGACCAAAGCCAAGCGGACTCTGCGGTACCTGATGTCGACTGCGGATTTGAAGCTGGAGCTCGGTGGACCTGGCCAACTGCAAGCATACGTGGATGCTGACTGGGCCGAAGATCATCAAGATCGCAAATCAAACTCGGGCTTTGTTTTCCATCTGGGCGGACCGATTTCCTGGGCTGCTCGGAAGCAATAGTGTGTAACCAACCCTTTCGTCTACCGAGGCGGAATACGTTGCCCTAGCCGAGGCCTGCCGGTTGCAAGGTTGCTCTGGTTGCAGAAGCTAATGAAGGATGTTGGTGAGAAAGCTGCCGGGCCGATCGTTGTCCGCGAAGATAATCAGAGCTGCATAGCAATGCTGCGAGCTGAAGGAGAAAGTCGAAGAACCAAGCACATCGACACGCGGTTCAACTTCATCCGAGACTAGGTTAGTAACAACGTAATTCAGGTTGTATACTGCCCTACCGAGTCAATGATCGCCGACGCCTTGACCAAGCCGCTGGCGAGAGTGAAGCTAGAGACCTGCCGGAAGGAGATGGGACTTCAGTCTATACAGCTTGAGGAGGAGTGAAGGAGTACAAGCAACCCATGATTGAAGCTACACCTATAATTCGATCACAGTAGGCTGTATGTAGATAGATAAGAAATATATGTTATTAGTTTTCGTACTCTTGAACAAATCGGTTCATTTTACTGCCCGCTAATAGCTGCCTGCTAATAGGAAGAACGTTTCGGGTCGTGGCGGAGCAATACACCAGGCTGAAACGTGAAGCAGAGAAGGTTGGATTAAAGGTGAATACGTCGAAGACAAAGTATCTGTTAGCTGGAGAAACCGAGCGCGATAGGGCTCGCATAGGCAGAAGCATGACAATCGACGGAGATGAGCTCAAGGTGGTGGATGACGATATGTGCTTTGCTTCGTCTTCAATTGAAGAACACCATCAGCACATGCGAATAGTGTTCGACCGACTTCTATCAAACGGCCTTGTCCTAAACCTACCTAGTAAATTTGCACAACAAGAAGTCGAATTCATCGGAAAAGACGGCGTAAAACCATAGAGGTAACTCGCAAAGCCGTTACCTAGTCGAGTGCCAGGGGTTTTGAATTTTCCTCGTCCAACGTCAATTAAAGACTTTTGGCGGTTTGTTCCATTGTCGTGTTCCCCACGAAGAGAGAGCGTTACAGTACAATTCACAATTTACCAGTGACATCAAACACATCAGCGGCAAGCTCAACATTACTGCAGACACGTGATCCAGAGTGGAAACGATTAGTTCTCCACCTCCAATCGATTACAAAATCATTGCGTTGAACCAGGAAACGACTCAGAACTCCAGAAATTACTCAGTTCGACGAGTTCTTCGTTGAATCTGAATCAAGTTACCCTGTAGCTGTCTTCAAACCCACTTTATTGTGACGTCTCCGTGGATGGTTCCACTCGTCTGTACATATCAAAACTGTCAAGAACGAGCAAACCGATCATAGTAGCTCTATTAAGATATGTTAGATCGTAGTAGCCATGAGTTTGAGTTTGAAGTTGAAAAAATCATTCTTCTAATTATCCTTCGACAGAAGTAGTCGTCTTTCCATAACTCTCTACTATCACGACAGTTTATGGGCCCAGCCATCCTGTAACCCTTGGAAACGGAAGATTGTTAGTCGAAGAAAAAAAAAATTTTTTTTTCTCGAAGAACCGGAAGAATGCAAGCGGAACAGAAGCCCTACCTTTTCGACGGGAAGAACTTCCCTAACTGGAGTTTCCGGATGGAGACGTTATTGGAGGAGCGGACGAAATTCTGGAGATCCAAGCGGCTGAAGCGGATACGGCACAGGTAAAGGCGCAGAAGGAGACGAAGCTGGCGGAGCGGAAACTTTTGGAAGCTCGTTACAAGTCGTTGCTGGAAGCTCGTTACAAGTCGATCGCAGATTCGCAGCTGGAGTACATCAAGGTCAAGTCTACTCCGAAGTCGATCTGGGCAACGTTGCAGAACTTGTTCGCTAAGAAGGGAATTTCCGGCCAGTTTTACCTACTGAAGCAACTGGCCGTAATGTAGTACAGCGAAGCGGAACCGATGGAAGAGCACCTGCTGCGGTTCGAGAGGATCATCCGGGAGCTGGCCTCGGCGGACATCGTGATGCACAAGCGGCTGGTGGTGTTCAATTTGCTGCAAACCATGCCGAAATCGTTCCAGCAGCTGGTGATAGTCCTCGAAACCCTGCCGGCGGAGCAGTGCACACTCGAATTTGTGAAGGCCAGGTTGCTGAGTGAAAACGTGAAGCGTCAGAACAACTGCGAACCGGAAGCACTCTGGATGGTGAATCGGCGTTTTTCAGTGAGCGGCCCAAGATGAAGTGTTTTTCCTGTGGCAAAGTGGGTCACAAACGCGCAAACTGCTCCATGAAGAAGGACTTGGACCAACGGAAGTCGTCCGGGAAGCCGAAGAGGAAGGAAAAGGGCAACGGCGCTGGGTCCAGAGTGGCGTTTGTAACATAGTCGGACGGTGAAGCGAAGCGTGACGGTGGGAATCTGAGTCAGTTCTGGTGGATTCTCGATTCAGGCGCCTCCGAACACATGGTGCAGTCAGCGGATTGCCTTCGAGACGTGGTGAAGCTGGACAATCCGGTGCCAATCGTGGTGGCCTCCGGGAAGGTCGTGTACAGCTATCACTCTGGCACGGTAAGCATGGTCTCGATGGTCGGAAAGCGTCAAATCAACAGCGTGGTGAACGACGTCCTATATACGTGCCGGAACTGCAGTACAAACTGTTTTCCATTCGGCGCATCGGCAAGCTTGGGATGCGTGTGACGTTTGGAGGTGATGCTGTGGAAATCAAGCACGGCAGCGAAGTGGTTGCCACTGGTAAATTGTCCGGCAAGCTGTGCGTGCTGAACGCCACCGTGAAGCGTGGACCAGTGGATGGAGCGCTGGTAGTCTTGCCGGTAAACGAGTACGAGCTGTGGCATCGGAGGTTCGGCCACATTGGCAAGAATGGTCTGAAGACTCTGGTGCGCAACGAGATGGTCAACGGCATGGTGCTGAGAAAGGGCACATTTCAAGACAACGAAGTGTGCGAACCTTGTGTGCTTGGGAAGCATGCGAGACAGCCTTTTGGAGACGTACCAGTTCCGAGATCCAACAAGCCGTTGGAGCTGGTATACAGTGACGTGTGCGGTTTCCTGGGGACGGTTTATGGTTGGGAGCGGCAGACACCCCTGAGGGCGAGCCTGGGGGTCTATTATCACCGTCACGTCACCTCAATTTCTTGTCACCGTGACAGAAAAGTGACAAAATAGTGACGCTCATAATCGGAGCGGTGACGTGACCTCGTCATTAAGTGACAAAAGTTACTCGAATTTTATGAGGAGGTCTGTTGTCACCGTCCCGTCACTTGACTTTTTTGTCACCGTAGCAAAAAAGTGACTCTCGTCACTAAGGCACCAAAAGTGACGCTCATAATCGCTCCGGTGACGTGACTCTCGTCACCAAGTGAGAGTGATCAACAGGTGAAGCGACGGTGATGATAGACCCCCTGGTTGCTACTCACATCTAGAGAAAGAGAGAGGTGACTGTCGGAGAAAGCAGAGCAAAAGTTAATCGCGAACGTGTCACAAGATTACAATCGATCAAAAAATAAGCCATTCAACAGGAGGATGCCCAAATAAGTGGGGAGAAAAGATCGCCTTCTATTCACGAAATGTTAAAGACAGGCAGGGCTATTCTGCGCGGCGTGTGAGGTGAAGTGACAGTGAAGTGATGGTGAAGTGACAATTGTCACCTCGGGTGAGGTGACTCTCCATTTGATTTGCACGGAGAGTCACCTCACCCGAGGTGACAATTGTCACTTCACAAGTGAGAGCGTGTCACCTCACCTCACACGCCGCGCAGAATAGGCCTAATTATATAAAACATTATATGCTGGGTACGGGAGGGTTCACCAGGAAACTCGATTGAAGTGAAATGGATGAGGAGAATGGATATGGCAACTTCCTTAGGCCTATTCTGCGCGGCGTGTGAGGTGAGGTGACACGCTCTCACTTGTGAAGTGACAATTGTCACCTCGGGTGAGGTGACTCTCCGTGCAAATCAAATGGAGAGTCACCTCACCCGAGGTGACAATTGTCACTTCACCATCACTTCACTGTCACTTCACCTCACACGCCGCGCAGAATAGCCCTAAATAATGGAATGGAAGTTAACAGAAAAATAAAGTAAAGGACTAACTCGATATGTTGCGAAGAAATCCATGACATCACGATGATTTCGAAGAGCTTTCATAGATATGGTGTACTTTGTCAACCGGTGTCAAAAACAGCACTCTCGCCTTTCCTTCATCACAATGCAGCGGCGGAAACCCCCAACAGTCACGAAACACACTCTAGCTGCTCCGACTACAGAGAAAAAAAAGGATTGCGACAGAGGCAGACACAGGGTAGAGCTTCACCATGGAAATTAAAGCGCCAAGGCGAATACAAGCAATCGCCCAGGATGACCAAATTTTCCGTTGGTCTTTTGAAATACTAGGCTACATGAGTGAGTGAGCGCGTCAATGTTTAAGTGGACATCGAAATTCAACGAACTTTTTTTTTAATTATTGGTCTCTAATTTCTCAAAGGACCGAGCTCTTCAGTTTGTCACTGTCTTAACTTGTTTTGGTATTATTTACAGCTTTTAATTGTGAAAAATTAAACATACACAGAACAAATAATTATGAAAAATTAAACATGTATCAATTGAAATCAAAGGAATCCTCAACAAGTGCTTTGGGTAACTAACGAAAGCTAAACGAAGACTACAAGATAGCCTAACTAAGTAGAAAAAGAATCGGAAAACATTGCATTTTTTGTAAACCCTTCACCGTTTTCAAAGGGGATATTTTTCTAGAACGCTAAGCAGAGTTGAAACCTAGTATATGGGACCTATAAGGTACACAGTATGAGACTTCAAGTAGGTAGATGTTAACAGATAAATAACATGTCAGATAATATTCCAAACTAGGATTGCAATTTTCCCATTATTCGCTTCCACTTAGGGAGCGTTTAAAACGCAAGCAATTAGCAACGTTTGTTCTCTTTACTCAACGACAGTACTTTACTACAACGGGAGCCTTAACTAACTGCACTGATCCGCTCAGTTCTTGTTCGAAAATGAGAGTGTTTTACTACTAAACGATAAAATGTGTCAAACCGACATGGACGAGGTCGAACGGTTTTCTGTTTTGCTTATTGATGAGGACGATAATTAATAAATAAAAATATGTATTTCATAAGAAACATCTTCTATGATTGTGAGATATCACTTTCTCCACAGACAAACGGACACGGACAGTTGCATGTTTTTTTGGTATTGCATGTGGAACAAACATTTAACGGTAAATTTAACTCTTTTTCTTAGTTGATAGTACCGGCAGTAATTAACGATAATTAATGTAATTAAAAATAATTTCAATGTATTCAAATTAGTTAAAATATCAATTGATTTTTACGCTGTGATGATGTTGGTTCGCACCTATTTTTGCAAAAAAATTAAGTGTTTTCGACCGAAAGTTTATCAAAAGTGCTTCTGAACGTGTTTCGCAGTTGGATGTGGTGAAAGTCGTACATTCCCGGTTGATTTTCAGTTGAAATTCCGTATCACAAAATTGACCACCGATTCCTTTTTTTGCCGTTCGACGACGACAGGTCTTGATTAAAGAGACTGAATTGGGTGAAGAGGCGACATCTTATACATTTGACAGGTCTTCTGCTCGATTGGAATAACTTTTCCTATGACTTTGACCTAGGGGCATCCCACTCTAAACTTTGTATTTTTCGCATTATACTCAGAAAGTTCTTACTGATATCTAAGATACCTGCAAATACTTAAAGAAATATTTAGCGATAGTTTGTTTCCTCCGTTGCTAGACAGATTTCTTTCGATTGTTTACCCGGTGTCATCTGAGAATTTGTGTGTGCGTATTTAAAAAAATCAACTATTATTTTTTAATTTATTCCTTGTTTGTAGGAATCGAGGAGGAGACCATTTTGAATCAAAGAAAAATAACATTGCCAAACCGATTCGCCTGTCATTCAAAGGAAGAATAAGGAACTTTTTTAGAAAGTTACTGTGGAAGAAACTCAGCAAATGTTTCTATCCCAAAACCATGTCTCCATAAAGATGGATTTTTCGTCCATTAGGTTCTTGACCGTTGGACGATAACTTCAGGCCTTTACGCTGATTGAAGCTGAATAGCTGCACCATCCGCAAAGCCACATCTCATAGATTGCCGTCGAATGAGAAAAGAATCACATTTCCTCGGATTTGGAACCTTCGATGCTCTCCTGCTTAAGGCTTATTAGGGTAGAGAGCTACTTCGGCCTAATCGCCCATTTTGGGCCTATTTAGCAGAAACCATCAAATCAAACCATGATTACGGCGTTAACAAGTCAATTATGCGTTTGGTTCGATACTACCGAACGAATTCAATAAGAAAGTGTGATATGAATGTTTGCACCCATTATTCTCAAAAAACAAAAGAGTGAATTCAATTGCGTTTGAATGGTGTTTCAATGCGTTAGGCCGAGTTAAGAATCCGAAGGCCTAGTTTGGGGTCAAGAAGCAGCGTAAGATTTTTTACAATATCTCAACAATGTGTTACTCTTTAACAAATCTTAGTTACTTAATAAATTTGGAAGGCATCTACAGTGAGAACATTCCATTTTGTGAAAAAAATCATTCTAAAAATAGAGGTAAAGGGCGGGTTGTGCTTACTAGGCCCAAAATAAGATCTAAGCCGTATTAAGGCTGGACATTATCAAACCAACATATTCGCTCCGTGTTAATCTCGGAACCGTTCTCTAATTGATTCTATCATTCACCAGAAACGGCTATGTGTTAAAACTTTAATTTGGACTGTTTGGGGAATGGTTTGAAATAAATTCCAACAGCAGCGTTTGACAGTAGGCAGCATGTCCCGGGCTCAAATAATTTATTTTGCTGTGCTGGGCCCGCTCTCACGGTGTAACATGTTGTCTACGCGCCTGCCACTGGGCTGCTTTCATGAGAGTGCAGTTTATTGAATCCGTTTCTTTGCACGGGTGTGTTTTTTTGTAACCAACGGTGTGTAAATGTGCCTGTGATTTGCATTGCCTCCCGGGAGGCCGGTTCACCGTCTTCGGATGTCACGCTTTCATCGTGTAGCTCTATCGAGAGTATCGTGAACGTTTGCGAGTTTGAACACGGTTCGGTTGGCAAATTAGCCGGGAAAAGTGCTGATAATGTGTCCGTCACGAGTTTTGGTGGTGATTCGGTGGCCGACGTTGCCGTGAATCAGCGAGTTTACGGCTTGCAAAACTGTTCATCTGCTGGTCTCTCGCCAGTGTCGTAGATTGTAAGCAAGCTGAAGGATGCCTCGCTGGATACGCCCAAGACTGGACGGGTGGTAGCTGGTGGCCGTGAACGGTTCCTGGGGAAAGCATTAGACGCGGACCTCCTCCCAGATGACCATATGGCAATGCAAGAAAAATTGTTTTCGTTGAACGAATTACAACAAAGGTAGTTGCTATTAGATATTTTTGCAAACAGTGACAGATAGCAGACATGAAGCTCAAGTGGAGGTCCCGGGCAAAGGTGTTATATCCTAGAAAAATGGTAAGTTACAAATTAGCTGTTGTCATCGTCGTAGTCGCTTTCGTAATCGCCATCGTAGTCGCCGTAGGCAGTACCGTTAGTATATTTAAATTCAAGTGAAAACTTAATCATATTTTGCCGTGGAGTCTTGTGGTTTTGAGATGCTCAATAACCCTAGAGATTATCGATTTTGCTTAATTTTCTAGAATTTGTTCAATGCAGAGTTGTAACAGTCACCGATGAAACCTGGAGAAAGATCGAGGAGCGGAGAGTAGCAAAAGCCGCGATAGAGCGAGCAAGGACCCGAGATGCCAAGAACGAGGCCCGTTAGGGGTATTCGGCTCTAGAGAGGGAAGTTAAGCGTTCCTGTATACGGGACAAGCGAGCGTGGGTGGACTCCCTGGCTGATGATGGGGAGAAAGCCGCAGCAACTGGCGATATCCGCCTCCTGTATGATGTTTCACGACACCTGAGCGGGGAAAGGATGAACCCAAGCATGCTTGTGAAAGACGCGACTGGACAGTTGCTCACCGACCCCACTGACCAGTTGAAACGTTGGTTTGAGCACTTTGAACAACTTCTCGAAATTTCAACGGTCAACCAACCGTCAACATCTCGGCATGATCCGCCAAGGGTGAGGTGCGTTACTCGGGTCAACACTGAAGCTCCATCATTGCAGGAGGTAGAAGCAGCCATCCGAAGTATGAAGTCCAACAAAGTCCCGGGGGTCGATCGCATATCAGCAGAGATGCTCAAAGCTAACCCCATGCTATTCTCACAAATGTTGCATCAACTATTCTTTAATATCTGGGACACCGCGACTTTTCCGGCCGACTGGATGCAGGGCGTCTTGGTAAAAGTCCCCAAGAAGGGGGATCCAACTGTATGCGACAACTGGCGAGGCATCATGTTACTGTGTATTCTTCTCAAAAAGTTCTGTAAAGTAATCCTCAATCGGATACAGGAGAAGACCGACGTCAGCAGGCAGGATTCCTTCCAGATCCTGTGTGGACCATATTGTCACGCTCCGCATCATCTTGGAGCAGGTCAATGAGTTCTAAGAGTCCCTGTACTTGGTATTCATTGACTACGAACAAGCTTTCGACCGACTAAACCACAAAAACTTGTGGGCGCTCTGAGACGCAAGGGAGTCCCTGATAAGATCGTCAACCTCATCGAAGCGCAGTACGAGGCTTTTAACTTGAACGTGAAGTCTGTGCTGTTATACGCCAGTGAAACATGGCTGTAGGTGTTTATCAAGCGATGCCTGCGGTACATAATTCGTGCCTTCGGGCCCTACAATTGGATCTCAAATTCCGAGCTTCATCGTTTGTGTCATCAGACGCCGATAGAGACAGAAATTCGTGAACGGAAGTGGAGGTGAGTCGGCCACACACTACGACGGAGCGGAAACGAAATATTCAAGCGCAAGTACTGGACTGGAATCCAGCAGGACATCGCCGACACCGAAATTTGACTTGGGCACAGGTCAAGGCCAAAGCTAGTAATCGACCAAGATGGAAATTTTTTAGTTTTTTTTAGTTAAATGATCTTTATTTCTTGTGTTTGTGTGGTTTACATGTATGCATTTTTCAAGTGACACAGATGCGTCTTTTCAACTTTAGTACAGTGAGATTTTAATTATTATTTACAGTTACTAGTCCTATCAGGCCTATTTTAAAGTATGACCACCTTGGTGGGATTGGTTTGATTTGAATTGGAAAAAGGAGACTACTTATAACTACTATTTACAACTACAACTAACCTACAACTACTATATGCACCTAACCTACTATATACAAGTTGCTTATCAAAGCATGTTCTGATAAATTACATTTTTCTGCTAATTTAGTCTTAATTTCGTTAATTCTTGAATCTATTTTGGCAATTCCTGCCTCTTCGTGTAAATTTGTTATTCTAGTGTCGAAAGGACGATCAAGAACCATCCTCAGCACTCTATTTTGTGCGACCTGAATTTTGTTCCTGTGAGTCTGTGCACATGATTCCCACACCGGAGCTGCGTAGAGGATCGCAGGTGCTATGATTTGTTTGTAGACGGCCAGTTTGTTTACCCTTGAGAGGCGAGATCTGCGGCAAATCAGCGGATACAGACACCTAACCAAGGCAGAACACTTGACTACTGTTTTCTCTGCATGCGAACGGAAGAGGAGCTTTTCATCAAACAACATCCCGAGATAGGTTACTTCGGCGGACCACTCAACCCTTGTGCCATCCATGATTACAGTACAAGATGGAGCCGGTTTCAGTTTGGGCGATTGCCGATGGAGGAACATGATCGCTTGTGTTTTGGAGGCATTGATTTTGATTTTCCACGTGGTGGCATAATCAGCAAAGGCGTTAAGGCATCGTTGGAGTTTGTTCGTTATTTCGCGAGGCATCCTTCCTTTGACGGCTATTGCGGTATCATCTGCGAACAGGAAAAACACGCAACCGTCACCGAGGGGAGGAATGTCGGAAGTGTAAATGCTGTAAAGCAAGGGGCCCAGCAGACTACCTTGCGGGACTCCTGCTGGGATCGAAAACGTGTCTGAGAGACAACCATTCAACGATACCTTAAACGACCTTTGCTGGAGGTAGCTACGGGTGATTTTAACCAGATGTAATGGAAAGTTGAAGTTACAGAGCTTGTATACAAGCCCATTGTGCCAGACATTATCAAACGCTTTCTCAACGTCTAACAAGGCCATGGCTGTGGACTTGGATACAGCTTTGTTACTTCGGATGTTATTCATCACCCGTACTAGCTGATCATTGGTGGAGTGCCCCTTTCTGAATCCAAACTGTTCCGGAAGGAGAATGTTATTTTCCTCGACAAACTTGAGCAAACGATTGAGAATGAGTTTCTCGAACAATTTGCTCAGCGCTGAAAGGAGGCTGATTGGTCTGTAGCTTGAAGGCAATGTTGGATCCTTACCGGGCTTGCGGATTGGTATGATTTTTGCTACTTTCCAGATGTTTGGAAAGTAGTGCAGTTCCAAACATCTGTTGAAGATAGCGGTAAGAAGAGACTGCACTTTCATGCTGAGTTTCTTCAAGATCAAGTTGAATATGCCGTCAAACCCGGGGGCCTTCATGTTCTTGGTGCATTTCAGCGCTGAGCAAATTTGTTGTACTGTAATCATATCCACCGGAGGCACGACACAAGGGGAGGCATCTAGGTTTTGAACGCTTTGCGCAACCTGATCTTCGAGCGGACTTTGGATAGACGAGCCAAGCAAATGCGATGAAGCGACATGCTCGCCGATCGCATTTGCTTTCTCCTGTGGGGTGATTAAAAGCCGATTGTCATCATTTTCGACTCTGAGAGGTGGAACGGGTTTGGGATGAGTTTTCAGCACCTTGGCTACCTTCCAGAATGGACGGGAGCGGTCATCCAGATTCTGGACAACACGCCCGAAACTTTCATTTCGGAGTGAGTCCATTCTGGAAGCAATCTGCCTGTTCAGATCGGCCATTTCACGTTTCCTCGCTAGATCTCCAGTCCTCTGAAACTGGCGTCTACGAACATTTCTCAGGCGAATCAAAAGTTGGGTGTGGGAATCAATGGCAATAAACTTACCCCTCACAGGAACTCGTCGGACGCACGCCTCGTCAGCCACGGTTATGGCTTGGTGGAGTCCCTCCAACGCTCGGTCGATGTCCTCAACGGTGTCAAGCGGCGGGTTGTCGATGATGTGCCTGTCTACCACGCGTCCAAACTGGGCCCAGTTTACGCGATGGTAGTCCTTGCGCAGGCTTGAAGCAGGAGCCACGTTGCAGCCCAGTTCAGCCACCACCGGTTGGTGGTCGGAGCTGAGTTCGTTCAAGTCTACCGGCTTGGACAAGCCGATATTTGTCAGGAACAGGTCTAGCGTCGATGGGTTGCCCGCTGGTGAGATGAATGTTGGTTCATCCGAAAACCAAACGGAGTACAGCCCATGCTGTGAGTGGTCGAACAGGAGACGACCGTTCTGGTTCTGCTGGTAGTTCCGCCAGGCCTCATGGCGAGCATTCAGATCTCCTCCAACTACGAAGCGGGAACCGGTACGGGTGATGGTGGACAGGTCCTTCTTGAATTTGGCCGCTAGTCCACTGCTGGCGGCACACTGTCGAGGGCAGTAGACGGCAATGAACTGGACGTATCCAGTCGACGACTCTACCTCCACACCAAGGGCCTCGATGATAGAGGTGCGGATATGGGACAGAGTGTGGTATTTTATTCCTTTCTTGACGACGACCGCAACACCACCCCCCCTGGAGCTGGTGCGATCAAGCCGGATAATGTTGTGGTCAGGCAACCAGAAGCTGTCGCCGGACTTTAGATGGGTCTCGGTTAGAAGGCCCACGTCGATGCTGTGCTTGCGGAGGAAGTCGGCAAGCTCAATCTTTTTTGCTCTTACAGAGCAAGCATTCCAGGTGACGATAGTTAGCGGTTTAGACGCCATACTGGATGATGAACTTACCGAGCACTTGGATCTGTTCGGGCTTATTGCGGCACTTACGAAGAGCACCGGACATGTTGATGAAAATTTCCATCAGTTCATCCGCTGAGAACAGATCGGGGTTGTTGTTTTGCGTTGTTGGTTGTCTCCAGAATCCAGGGGGGGATGGAGAGCTTTGGCCAGCAGAATCACCGGAAGCTTCTTGAGGGGGGGCGGGTTGCACCCGCGAATTCACTTGCCTTTGCTGGGGAGCACGAAGAGGCGGAAAATCCTCCGTCCTGAATGCTGGGGTTTTGTCCTTCTTGCGTCCTGGTTGATTGTTGCTTGACGCCTGCTTTCGGATGCGTTTGAAGTCCTCGCGTTTGGAGCACTGTCTGTCAGAACCTTGATGTGCACCACCACAGTTAGCGCATTTTATCGCCACGGCTCCATCCGCAGGGCAGTTGGAAGTGGCGTGTTCTTGAGCGCAGTTGCTGCAGCGTGGCTTGATGTTGCAGTTGCGGGTACCGTGTCCAAAATTGAGGCACCGCTGGCACTGCGTTACGTCACGATGACCGCCACGGTATGGCTCCCACCGTACGATGATGGAGTAGATCGATCGGATGGCTTGTAGCGCATTGAGCGTCACCATCCCTTTCTGGAAGTGCACCAGGAAAAGACAATCCGGGTACGTCTTCACGTTTTCGTCTCTCCTTGTCATTCGGAAGACAGCGATTGGGGCAAGCTTGTACCGGTTGATTTCAGCTTCGACCATCTTGGGGTCGAAGTTTGGTAGACCCCTGATGACTACCTTGAAGGGCTTCTCACCGGGGATGTCGTGCGTGAAGAATTCCGCCTTGGTATCCTTCAGATATTTCACGGCCACTTCGTACTCCGCTTTTGTTCGGAGCATCACCTTGGTGCCGATCCTGCCGAGCTTAAACTCAGCTGCAACGCCCAGCGATGAAAGATCGCCAATCAGCGTGTTGAGTGGGACTTGCTTCACCACCAGTGGAGGAAGCTTCATTTTTGCTGCACTCGGGCTGGCAGCAGTTTCGTTGTCGACGGCGTCGCCGAAATCACCAATGACGCTGACGTTCGTCGCGGTGGCATCGTCCCGTCCACTCGCACCATCGGACTGGCCTTGATTTTTCTTCCTCTTCTTAGACCGCTTCACCGTGGCTGAGGTGGGATTCCCTACATCGGTGGGAAGAGTAGCGTACCTATTCGAAATAGGTACACTCAAGCTACCCTCACCGCTGTTCTTCTTCTCCGTTTTCTCTCGGAGCCTGCTCCGGGAGCGCTGTCTTCCCATCACACGAAGCGACCGACACTACTGACGACGCGATTAAACTGCGAATGTTTGGAACAAACTAGAAACTTTAGAACAACTCGACAGAGCGAGCAAAGACCGAACTGTACTGCTTGACGTTCAAGCAGAGAATGCCAAGATGGAAATCTTTCACAAAGGCCCTTTGCACCCCTGGAGGTGCGCAGGATCGTTAAGTAAGTAAGTAAGAGTTGTAACAGGTTGTATTGCCTATCAAAAGCAACAGCAAACGCAGCGAGAAACGTTAATTCTAGCGAGTTATTAACAAACGAGAAAATCAACGAAGAGAATCGATTATCGCGTTTACGCCCTTATGCATGCTCACTGTCGAGTTTTTGTTTAACTGCAGAAGGATATAAATCGTCTCGAGTGCGAATTAATCTCCACGACTATCGACCGTCGTTGGAGTAGTCCTCAGAACTGGCCAAGTGGCCCCCAAAAAGCATCCGGGTTTTTATCACATATGGCTGGAGTAAATTGGATCCTTTTTGTTTGTTGAATTTTATTTTAAACAGGATTGGAATTTAAACTTAGGAGCTCGGATAGCTTGGCAGTTACCGCTTTTGCTTACTGAGTAGAAGATCGTGGGTCTACTCCGAAGCTCCTCGAGAACAAAACAATTACTATGGTCGCATTGCCTGCTTAAGCGAATCCTGACCCATCTCATACCAAACTATCCAACTCCGTAGCATCTATGGGGGCCTCGGTGAGTCACTGGGCTCCCGTTAAGTAGATGTTACATCAACAATATCCTTCCTTTCCCCGTAACGGAGAAGATGGGCGTGGCAATGATTTTCCTGTTCTGAACTTTGATTGGTAAACTATTCACTCCTAAATAGTTTTCCTTAAGCAATCAGAAGAAAGCGAGGGGGCCGACAGTAATCCATTCAACATTTTATTTAACGGATTTTAATAAAATTTCCATCATAAATTGGATTTTTGTGGATTTCTCCGATTCGTAAAGATTCGATTTCATCCGCTATTCATCGATAATCTTGAATGAGTCAGAATTATCCAACCGTTCTCTCATTTAATTTTTAATATGTATCACGGTTTGACCAACAATCAATACGAAACTAACGATTTTAAATTGGCTCACCACTTTAGTAGCCTATTGGTCCCAAGCAAACGATTAACGTACTCTATTCTAGTTGAAATTCTATTACTACACTATGTTTGTTTTGATTCGCTATGAAAGTTTGACAGATAACATCAGGGGTGTGTGGATTCATGCAGAACATGCAGGGGTGAATGAAATAGCTTGGGACTGCTTGGGACCGTTGTTCTGGTACTGAGTGAGCCAAAAATAATAATGATTTTCTTCGGGACCCAGTGGTCTTAGAGTTACCTCTATGGTTTGACCGTTTGACCTCTATGGTTCTACCAACCGGTGGAAACTAACGATTTTCAATTGGCTCACTACTTGACTAGCCTATTGGTCCCAAGCAAATCGATTAACGTACCCCATTATAGTCGAAATTCTAGTACTACACTATGTTTGTTTTGATTCGCTATGACAGTTTGACAGATAAAATGAGGGGCTCGTGAATGTTTTGAGGGGTGCATCGATTAGCTTGGGACCAAAGAGAGTACTAAAGCTGCGTCAACAAGTTGAGCAAGTTTCATCGGGACCTTCTGGTCTTAGAGTTACCTCTTTGCTTGTAGCACATCTGCACAACATTAAAGGAGTCGCAGGAGGATCTGCAATTTTCAGAGTTTTGTTTTGGTTGAGTAACCAGTAAATATATTTTTTTCTGTTGAAGTTTTGACTGCTCGGTTAACATGATGAAACACCCAGAAACACCTTCCGACACCCAAAAACACACATGAAACACAATAATCAACAGCCACAAGGTGGCAGAGTGCCGTACCCCTTGGGAAATGATAAAATCTCGCGTCACTTTTCAAATAGACCAATGTAACATATCCACCATTTTGAGAAAATCGAAGTTGAAGTTCGACAGATTATTATTTTAACTGTTTAAAAACAATACATTTTGCATTACTATTTTTAATGTAGTCAGCATATAGTAACGTTGAAAATTCAGAAGAAACAGTAAAATCACAATTTTACTTTGAATTTCATGCTACAACATAGAAAAAATTACATAGGACGTTTTGACAAGTCGAGTTGTACATCGGACATGTTAAATTGGACGATTTTTCTCAATGACATAATCAATGATTGTTACATTGGACGTTTTGTCTACATGATACTAGATTCCCTTTCACAGATTTCAGAGTATAGTACCTAACTTTAGATTGGCCCCGCCTTTGGAAAATGAGCACCAATCATGTTAGGCAGTCCGAATGACCGAAGTAACAATCATGTACCCATCATTTCAAACTGTACATTGGACAATTTTTGATCAATGATTATCTTAAATAAATGAAAGTAAATTTGGATGGATGTTTTTGTATCACATAAAATGACAGAAGAGCAATAGTTTGTATCGCTTAACTCGATTTGTTTACATTTGTTACATTGGTCTATTTGAAAAGTGACGCGAGAAATTATAATGCGAGTCTTTTATTGGCGTCTTGCAGTGAAACTTTTCCAAGCTTTCGCCACCTACATTTCGAAGTGAGAACTACTAGAAGGAGGATAGCTCCAAATTTTCCAAGTAAAACAGACGCTTTTTGGGGCAAATCGGTCCATTAAGAAAAACTAATAATTTCCCGTGGAAACTTTTGCTTGAATCGTGTAAGAAAACGTGTTTGAAAACTAATTGCTATTATTCCGGTATGGATCGGAGATGTTTTCATGGAAAATAATGCATAACAAGTTTGCACCCACAGGAAGAGGTTACCTTCTGCGCAGCTGCATTTTTCGGAAAATGGTGAATATGTGTGATTTCCACTAAGATGAAAGTAGAAATTAAGTGAATTTACTTAGGAAAGGTTGTATCATGCTGGTCGTAATGGAGAATTGGTTGTATAGGACGCCAATATTAAATAAATGTTCATTTTGGCCTTTTCTAAGCAAACATATTGATAATCACAATTTTCGACGGAAAACGCAGCGGAACTTGCTTTACTCAACACACACCATACTATAAAATGGTGCTAGATGGTCTTCAAAGTGATAACAAGAATACAAATCATCTTTATTTTGAGTAATTGAGCAATTTACTTCTGTTTACATCATATTTACAATGCAGCATTGATGGAGCCGCGAAATGAAATGAATATATCTAATGAAAGTTCAACTGGAAAAGTCAAAGATGCATATCAGTCTGATCGTGAAAACGTTTTCTTCTTCAATTCGAATGTTATATTGGAAGGATTTTACAAAGGCTTGATGAAAATTATGATTTAACGCTAATTTTCACGAATTTTATATGCAGTCTGTCAACATTATCATCATCATGCAGTGGCGACATCTGTGTTGAGATTTTACGGCAATCTTCCAATTCATATATCGCGTAATATTCGAGCGGACCCTTTTGTTGCACCTCTGGCTATCCTGGCCATCAGGCGGTGACGTTCACTCTACTAAACGCACCGCACAAGTGACGTTCATCAGCGTCCAGTTTTCGCGTAGCATTTGAAAAGGGCTCATCAACTTGTGTAAACAAAGCCCCGAGCAAAACCCTTATACCTTGTACAGACATACAAAGTACACTGTTGTACTACCGTTGTATTTCTTTAAGCTTGTACCTCAAATTGTACCTTTTGAGGTACTCGATTAAAGGAGTACAACGGTACTGCTTTGTATGTCTGTCAATGGTATTACAATCTTTGCTCGTGAACCGAAGTACTCCTATGCAAACTAATAGCGAATTTGTTTATTATCGGGGTTGGAACCAGTTCCAACCCAGTGCGAAACCGAACTTTTTGTCAGTGCGAACCTCAACCTGAGGTAGGTTTTAAAAACAAACGATCAAACTGACGTTTGTCAGAATACAAGCAGACCCAATCTTGATACCCGATCCAGGTTGGAACTGAATAATAAACAAATTCGCTATAACAACACCATCGGGTAGGGGAAATTTTCCCCTTCCCGGTAGTGTCCTTGGTATGCGGGGGTGTTTGCGTTTCGCGCGAGAATGTCCTTAAAAGTTTTGTTGACAAAAGATGACAGGCCCTTTTCAAATATTGCGCGAGGTTTGTTTATTTTGGCAACCGGCAGCTGTCACCGGATTAATTCGATTGCCCTCATTGTGCGTTGCCAAACATCTATAGAAAATAAACGTCCGATTGATTTTGTGAAAAAGTGCTAAATATTATACGCCATTTCTATTAAATTGTGAGCCTCTCTACCCTTTACAAGTGAATGCAACTGGAGACGAGTAAAGAAACACAGTTCAACAGCGGGAAAACTTCTTACATTTAGACCATGGCTCACAAACGGAAAGCTGACGGTCAGGTTCCGGCCGAAGAAAACGACTTGCTGCTCATACGGCCGCTGTAAGTTCTATTTAATTGCATATCCACTGAGCGACGTTGGATTCCATATTTTTTCCCCTTTCCAGTGGTGCCGGTCAGGAGGTGGGCCGTTCGTGCATCATGCTCGAGTTCAAGGGCAAGAAGATCATGCTGGACTGCGGCATCCATCCGGGCTTGTCCGGGATGGATGCGTTGCCGTTCGTGGATCTGATCGAAGCGGACGAGGTGGATCTGCTCTTCATTTCGCACTTTCATCTGGACCATTGCGGGGCGCTGCCGTGGTTCCTGCAGAAGACGAGTTTCAAGGGACGGTGTTTCATGACCCATGCTACGAAAGCAATCTACCGGTGGATGTTGTCGGATTACATCAAGGTTAGCAACATCAGTACGGAGCAAATGTTGTACTCGGAAACGGATCTGGAGGCGAGTATGGAGAAGATTGAGACGATAAATTTCCACGAGGAGCGGGACGTGATGGGAGTGCGGTTTTGGGCGTACAATGCGGGGCATGTGCTGGGTGCAGCGATGTTTATGATTGAGATAGCAGGGGTTAAGATTCTGTATACGGGGGATTTTTCCCGGCAGGAAGATCGTCACTTGATGGCGGCGGAGATTCCGGCCATGAAGCCGGATGTTTTGATAACGGAATCTACTTATGGGACGCATATTCACGAGAAGCGGGAGGATCGAGAAAGCCGATTCACCACTCTAATTCAGAAGATTGTCCAGCAGGGTGGTCGGTGTTTGATTCCGGTGTTCGCTCTTGGGAGGGCCCAAGAATTGCTGCTGATTTTGGACGAATACTGGAGCCAGAATCCGGAGCTGCAGGAAATTCCCATCTACTATGCTTCGTCGCTGGCGAAAAAGTGTATGGCCGTCTACCAGACGTATATCAACGCGATGAACGACAAAATTCGGAGGCAAATTGCCGTCAACAATCCGTTTGTATTCCGTCACATTTCGAACCTGAAGGGCATCGATCATTTCGAGGACATCGGACCGTGTGTCGTGATGGCCTCGCCCGGTATGATGCAGAGTGGTCTGTCCCGGGAACTATTCGAGACTTGGTGTACCGATCCGAAGAACGGGGTCATCATCGCCGGTTATTGCGTCGAGGGAACTCTCGCGAAGACTGTTCTCTCCGAGCCGGAGGAAATCACCAGCATGTCCGGACAGAAGATCCCGCTCAACATGTCCGTCGATTATATTTCGTTTTCGGCTCACACCGATTACCAGCAGACCAGTGAATTCATTCGGATATTGAAACCGACACACGTCATTCTGGTGCATGGGGAACAGAACGAAATGAATCGATTGAAATCAGCACTTCAGAGGGAGTACGAAAACGATCCGAATGCCAATATAACGTTGTACAATCCGAAGAATACACACGCTGTGGAGTTGTACTTCCGGGGCGAGAAGACGGCCAAGGTGATGGGCAATCTGGCAGTTAAGAGCCCCGAAGAGAGCCATAAGCTGTCCGGGGTTTTGGTGAAGCGGGACTTCAAGTATCACCTGCTGGCGGCGTCCGATCTGTCGAGTAAGTATTCGGATTTCTACGTCTCCAACTACGTTTCAACGCATTTTTTTTAATTCCTTAGAATACACCGACATGAGCATGTCGGTGGTGACCCAGCGGCAGAGTCTCTACTGGCAGGGCTCGATCGCTAGCTTGAGGCTGCTGTTGGAGCGAATCGGTGGTCCCGGAACGGTCAGCTCCGAAGCGGCGGATGGTGATAAAAAGTTTCGAGTATTTGAATGCATCGACCTGTCGTTCGATGGGAAGATCGCCGTCATGGAATGGCAGGCAACACCGGTTAATGACATGTACGCCGACACGGTTCTGGCCAGTTTGCTGCAGTCGGAGCTGAGCGGCAGCATGGTGAAGGCGGCCACTGCTGTCAAGCCGGATAAGATGCACTTCAAGGAGTGTCTGATCGAAACGCTGCAGGAGATGTTCGGCGCGAGCTCCGTCCCGAAGCTGTTCAAGGGAGATAGTTTGAGTGTGACCGTGCACGGGAAGCAGGTGGACATCAATTTGAATACTTTGGTAAGAGTTTTGTTCGATTAGTCGGAAGAAGTTTTTTTGTCTAATAGAGAGCATTTTCCCATGCCAAACAGGAAGTGACATGCGATCAGGACGAGGTTCTGTATCAAACGGTGAAGACGACCGTCAACAAGTTGCACCAAAATCTCGTACAAGTATCGTAAGTCTCGACGTTCCCATTGATAACAAAGTTGCAAGTAAGTTCGCTCTGAATAATTGTCCATTTTTCCTCCTTACATTGGAATATATATTATGTCTTTAGAGATGCAGCTGCACTGGTGTGGACAGTCATTTCGATCCGAACTACCTGCTCAATTGGGTTCTGTTGCAGCCTTTTGTGGGGTTTTTGACTTTTCAAACGTATGCGTCTCTCTAGGAGGCCAAAAAAAAAACGCTTATGCTAATTATGTTGAATGCATAAGTGGACTATGCTTTATCCTATGCTTGAGTGGACTTATTAACAAGGTATTCTAAAATGTATAACACACTCTAGTATAGGAATGATTTCTTTATCATTTGGTATACTTTGTTCAAGCCTTTATTGACGTGTGTTTGTTTAAAAAAGTAATTATGCCCAAATCTTAAGTCATTCCGGATTTGTTAATCTGTTTCTCACCACATGCTGGGGATGTCAAAATGCGCAATCGTTCTTTGAAAGCATACATTTAGGGTTCTAGTATTGACAGTCAAAAGTTCACGCCTGAAAGTTATGCTTCCCTCACGCGTCAATTCGAGGTGAATACACGACCGTTGAATCTGACTCATATTTGAGTTCCGTTCACTAAAATTCGCAAAAACGTAGGGCACCATATAGCGAATGGAACCAGTTTTAACCCAATGCGAAACCGAACTTTTTGTCAGTGCGAACCTCAACCTGAGGTAGGTTTTAAAAACAAACGATCAAACTGACGTTTGTCGGAAAACAAGCAGACCCAGTCTTCGGTATTGAACATACAACATTGTGTTCGAGATTAACGTGTTTTCGCTGTGTGGCGCTTTTCATGTTTGCACTTACACATAAACTTTTTACCCTTGTGTTCGAACATGTATCATACATGTGGGTGCGTCCAATGTTTGTACATGATGTTTGAACATTGTGTTTTGAACGTCTAGAACAAAAACAGTGCAGCGAGTGTTTGAAGGTACAGGGAGTGGTTAAACCGAAACTCTGCAGTATTTTTTTTATTATTATTAAACTACAATTAATATCCAGAGCCTTAATTTTCATTTTGTAAGGTAAGTAAGACATAATTTTATATGCTGGGCGTCCCTCACCTCCCAGTTACCTCAATCATCAAATATTATTTTGATTTCTCGGTCTAAAATTACATGCATTGCACGTAATTTAATGCTTTTGATATATTACGTTGGTAAAAAAATGTATAGAGAACATATGAATTTTTTATCAACATTCGCTTTCATAGCGATAATAGAGAAAGTTAGAGTGCATTGTGTCAGTCATATGTTTTCATCATGAAAGTATTCTACCGAAAGTATTCTAGAAGAAGTTTTCCAATTGGAAACATTGCCATAGTCCATTCTGTATGCGCGAGCATTGATGGCCGATAGTAAGGATAACAATAACAAACTAATATTTTTGGCAGAAGCGAAAGTGAGGATAACAAACTCCCCACTTCAAAATGGGATTACACAAGTGTGCGTGTTATAAACGTCAGAAAGGTCAATAGAGACGTGTACGACAAACAGCATGGCAAATTTCGCGTCGCTATAACTGTTCGTTCATTCACCACCTATACAAAGTAACACCAGATTAGGCTTCACAACCGATACCTAACAGAGTAGGCTTGATGAATATTTGAAATTTTATGTTTTATTAGATTATTATGGGTTCTATTTTTCACATAATTTTTTTTTAATACACCCAGCCCTTTTTTTAAGCGATCTTATTTTCCATTTTTCCGGTGTTCAAATAAAACCAAGCTTGATACAACTGACGTCAACAAATCGAAAAAAACCAAAGAAAACTATGGTACCTACATAAATTGTCTGACTTCACCACAGAAACCGAAAATGGAAAAAAAATTACCCCCGTAAAAAAGGGTTGGGTGTACGTTAGTTTTGTGATTTTAATTTTACAATCAGTGTGTTTTTATTAGGAAAAATGGCGAAATTCAATGTAAAGGAAAAGTTTTTCCGATTTGACGAAGGATCACAGCTATTTAAGTGCTTGGTGGAAGGATGCCGCAGCATGTTAAAAGGGGCAGATAGCAGCTTAAAGCGCCATGTTGTTCAACAACATCCCGCTGTCGCAAAACAAATCGGTTTGGATGGATACAAAAGGCCGATGAATACAGAAGTTGGACAATCCGAAGGTCCATCGGTAAAAAAGGATGAAGACAATTTCAGTACAAGTTGATCCTGACAATTTCTTTTGCGGACTGGTGAAAATGTCCGCAGTTCACAGCCTACCGTTCAATTTTTTTTGATAGTGAAGCTTTTCATGAAACAACTGGTATTATGTCTAAGGCCCTTGGAATATCCTCCAATTCCAAGGCAATGGTTTCTTCAATTACGGATGTGGCCAATAAAATTAGAGAGCTGATTACAACTGCTATTCAGTCCCGTATGGTCTGTTTCAAATACGACGGTGCATCACGTCATAATCGCAAAATCTTTGGAATTAATGTACAGTATCTCGAAAATGGTCAGTTCATTATCCGTACTCTTTCAATGCTGGAAATGAAAGAGAGACAAACAGGTGAAAACTTGAAAAAACACATTGAAAATGTGCTCAAAAGCTATGACCTAAATCTTTTAAAAGTGTACTCGGCCACAACTGATAATGGTCAAAACATGCTGAAATGTTCTAGCAATTTGCGAGTTGAACAAGATAAATCCTTGATGCTACTGTCAGATGACGATGACGTATCGTTCGAGAAAGAGGTGGAATCAGTTGAGAAACCTGAAACGGAAGATGAAAGTGATGAGGCTGAATCAAATATGGAAGTGATGCTACGAGGTCTAGAGGAATAATTTGTTAAGTCAAGCGATGGGTGCATTGAGAAAATAAAATGTGGAGCTCATACCCTAAATCTTGTGGCCAAAGATGTCCTAGACAATGAATCAGAAGCATTCATTAAAGTGGTTCGTAAATTGGTTAAAGCTGCAAGGAAGATGGAATTCAGAACATTTTTTGATATCGTAAAGATTCCTTTGCCACGAATTGATTGTGAGACGCGATGGGGATCTACTAAGATCATGATCGACAGTATTTTGAGTCATGAAGGCTTTTACCGAGATGTAGGCAAACAATGCGCTGAACTCATGCTAAGTGATGAAACATGGAGCTTCATGAAAGAATACAGAGGGGCATTCGAACCGCTGTTTTCAGCCACAAAAGCATTTCAACAAGAAAACTTTACGTTTGGAGATGCATTCAAGGCGTTCAAAAAATGTCAATTCGACATGAAGATGAAGGTAAATGGACAAAATCGATTTGCAACTCCAATTGTTGACGCTTTGAATTCAAGAATGAAGGAAATGTTCAATAATAGAGCTTTCAAGGCCGCACTGATCTTTGATCAAAGATGGTGTTTTGTGGATTCTCCATTCTTTTCAAAGGAGGACAAACTATCTGCCATTGTAAGTATCATTGATATCATAGACAAATAGGCATAACTTTTAGATCAATTTCCCATTTAAACCATCATTATTGATCTCAGTAACGACATCTCGTAAGCTCTGTAAGCTTGTATGCGAAATCGCAAAAGATGTTTCATACAAGTTAGATGCGTGAATATGTAGTGATCCGATAGTAGTGCTCCGTCAATTCTTCCTGGAGTATATCTGATTTGAACTTACCAAATAATATTTGAACTCGTCAAAAACGTGATCGATAGCGAAGAATGAAGAGTTACGTCTATTTGTCTGTGATAATATTACTTATAATATTTTTCCTTAAAAATATTGTGGCAGTTTCTACAATGCATTTCTTTTTAATTTATTCGTATTCAGGATCATTTGCTCAAAGTGGATTCAATTCTTCATAAGTTGAAAGCTAAAGGTTATCCTGAAACAGAAACAGGAGAAACCTCGGTGACTTCTTACGATGAAGACGAATTTGATGCTATGTTGGCAGAAGAATGCAGTCAAGCTAGAACTACGTTTGAAACATCACAATTGGATCTCAAATTAAAACTTCTACAACTGGCGAATTCGAAAACGCGATTGCCGATAAATACGGACACCATTCAATACTGGCAGGCTAAACGATACGAAGACCCCGAGCTATATGATTTGGCTATGACTGCATTAGCTGCTCCAGCAACGCAAGTTTCGGTAGAGCACTGTTTCTCTGCCGTTAAAATACTACTCGACGAACGCCGGCTGCGAATGTCCGCTGACTTGTTAAATAACTTGATGATTATTAGATGTAATCAAGATCTTCTTCCTTTGGCAGTATCAAAAATCCACAATGAGAATAATTAAGATTGATTCCATTATTTCAACAATGTAACGATTAAAATTTTTAAAATGATTAATAAAATAAAACATCAATTGGAAAAGGCTAACAAATCGATTTACTTCACAGGAAAATAATATTCGAATACTTAGATAATATGAAAGGTACGATCATAGAAGTAACTCTAAGGCTAGAAGGACCCAAAGAAATGTGCTCAACTTTTTGGCCCAGCTCTGGTACTCTCTTCGGTCCCAAGCTAATCGATTCACCCCTCGAAACATAGGAAAATCCACTAACCCCTCATTTTATCTGTCAATCTTTCATAGCGAATCAAAACAAACATTGTGTAGTACTAGAATTTCGACTAGAATGGAGTACGTTAATCGTTTGCTTGGGACCAATAGGCTAGTCAAGTAGTGAGCCAATTTAAAATCGTTAGTTTCGTATTGATTGTTTGTACGATCTTCCCACAGAACGTTTTAAAATTTTAATAAATCGGATTTCTGGTTCCGGAGATATTTTCTAAAATATGCCGGTAGGTATGTGCCTTGAGACTGAAAATTATCTTCAAAAACGCATAAATTGTAGCTTATGATTCTCAGCAACCACTAAACCGAATTGGAGAATATATATTTCAAATGAAAGATACAATTGCTCCACAGGAAACTTTTAAATTATTGCAATCGGATTTCTAGTTCCAGAGATATGTTCATAAATGTGTTGGTAGGTATGTGTAAGAAGGGTCAGATCACACCATTGGTGGATAAATTCATTTTTTTTTATTCAGCTTAAAGAAATTGTCCACACCTCTTCTGGAAGTTTTAGGACAGTTGGCAGAAACCTTAGCCATAGCAATGGAAAAAATTGGAATACTTTTTATGTTTTAGAGGATGTCTGCAAATTATCCATACATACTTTGACAGCATGCCTCTATACAACCAGCGCTGTTTACCGATGAACAATTTTTCACTACCGGACAACATCACAACCACCAGATTGATCGGTAGTTGCTTCCTGCTACTTCTAAAAATTGAGAAAGTATTTCAAAAATTCATCATCCTACTTCTGCCATGGTTTAGGTTCCAACAACTCACACCGGCAAAACCCCTTGGATCTTCATCGAAAAAGGGGTGAAAGTGAACCAAGCAATGTATCAGAAGGTACTAACTGACTCAGTAGCTCTCTGGGCTTCACCGAATTTGAGTAATAAAGACTGGATTTTTCAGCAACGACGTGTCCGGGGTATCATCTTAACCATTTGTAGAATAGCTCTATCTTTTGGGTTATCGTTCGTTTATGGTATTTTTTAACTAAGGTGAGGTGCGGTTCGTAAAATCATCCAAACATCGCGCGGACTTTTTTCAACGATTTAGCCATAAATGCACAAAACAACTCCATCACCTTGGAATGTAAGCGGTAAACATGGTTCAGAGTTAGAAAATAAAATGGGATTTAAAGCTACAAATATAAGTCCATCTATAAGCATCGTGAGTCGTCTTGTTTCTAGCAAGCTAAACGCGTTACACTTATCGTAATTTCAATTTAAAATTATCTTTAATTGCGATTAGCAGCCTTGAGTAATTATTGCCAAAATCATTCTTGTTTCGAAAACTTGCGATGAACAAAAAAAAAATAATGCAAATTGGTTAGCTGGCTTAGGGCACTACCCGTAAAATTTCAATCAAGAACGGGCCTACCTCGAACGGACACAAGATGAGGGAAAAATACCGTACAAGCACCAAATTCCACACAGTGTCTACTTGTGGCCATAACATTATTTTTGTTTATTTTTCAACAACATTTTTGAAATGTTACCACTTAAGTAATATTGTACACATAATATTTTGAAAATATCTCATAAAATTTGGATGACTTCAAAACACTTGAGTGCGCAATCATTATGAACTAAGTAGAAAATGATCCGGCACGGTAATCCGTACAACAAAAGGAATCTGAAGAAAACAAACATCGTGTTCAAACGCCGTGTTTGCACATTTGAAAAAAAACACGTGGTTTCAACAAAGCGTTCATGTGTGTGTATTGGACAGCATGTTTGGATTGAACATTACAACACAAGGAAAAGCGTGTACGTGTTCAACAAAAACGTTATGTTTTTACATTGGGTGCAAATGTGCACGTGTTTTTCGGAAGACTGAGCAGACCCAATCTTGATTCCCGATCCAGGTTGGAATTGTATAATAAACTGTGGCGAACGGATACGATTGAAATCGAAAGAACACGTTTGTGATTAATAATAATTTCCTTTTTATTCACTCCAATTACGCGGTTGTTCTTCTACTCTCTATCGTTACACGAATGACTTCTTCTCTCTTCCTCGCTTCTTCTCATGACGTTTCTCCATACGGGCTCGTCAACAATTACGTCCCATAGGCACCCCTCCAGTTACGCTAAGAACCGGACACGATGGCCGGATCGAGTAACTATTGTGTGAGCGTCTTCTTCCGGATGATGTGATGCTGGCTTCAGCCGATCTATAGGAATATTTTGCTTCTTTCCAGACATTAATATTTCAAATTGTTTTTCACTACGATTTACTACCCTATACTGACCTTCATATGGCTGCTGCAGGGAACGTCTGGCTGCATCTACTCTAACAAACACATGGCTGCACGTTTTCAAACCACTGTGCACGAACACTGATGGTTAGGAATGATGAATAGTAGGTGGAGGACGAAGTTTCGAAAATGATTCATGTAGCTTTTGTGCAAACTTCGTCTTATCGACGATCGTTGTCGGTGGTTCAAAAAACTCTCCTGGAAGTCGCAGAGGCTGACCATACACCACAGACAAACAGACATAACACATTGCATATTTCTCACTGTAAAACATCGTCGCTAAAACATTACCGCCATCTGTTGAGTACACTGTGGTGGGTAGTACGCTGAATAGATGGCGATAGTGTGTAAACGTCAAACGCAAAGGAATTGACCTTGCGCGCCGGTAAAGAAATTGCCTCAGGCCAACGCGTGAAGCGGTCTATGATGGTGGTTTCCATTTGATGGGGGAAGTGGACCTACCAGATTGATGTGTATGTGCCGGAATCTGGACTTAGCAGCATCAAATGGAACAAGTGACGAAACGGTGTGGCGGTTTATTTTCGAAAGCTGACAATCTACACACGTTCGAACAAAATAATTGATGTCCTTGTTCATTTCAGGCCATATAAATCTGTCTGCAATCAGCTTGCGTGTTGCTCGTGCTCCAACGTGCGCAAGACCATGGACTTGCTGCAGTACACCGACGCGATGTTTCGCTGGAACGAAAGGACGAATTCGATTATTCTGTGAAATATCGCAGTATACAAGCCGTGTGATGTTCGGGATTCGTATTGGTTCCATTTTCAATGGAGATGATGTCATTAGACTTTTCAGTTTTCCATCTCCGATTTGATCCTCAGCAATGGCAGATAAATCGATTGCAGCTACGGACTCTACTCTGGATAAAACATCAGCTACAGTATTGTCTACACCACTGATGTGGCGAATGTCAGTGGTGAACTGCGAAATGTATCGCAAATACCTTTCTTCGTGAGAAAGTCTGCTCGAGGAATTGGTACCTATAGCATATGTTAGTGGCTTACGACCCTCCAAGAAATGACGGAATTATTTAACCGCCATCTTCATAGCTGAGAGTTCCCGACCGTAGCTGAAATAATTTCTTTGAGAATCCGAAAACTTTTCGGAATAGAATCCGAGAGGCTGCCATGCTGATGCAGATAGCTGTTGAAGCACCGCATCCGCGGCATTGTTGGATGCGTCGATGTCCGAGGATGTCTTTAACGGTCGATGGACGCGTGTACTCAAGAACAGCTTGAACTCTCGATGGAAGCGGTTGTACGCCTTTGCTGCTCACCAAATATCCAAGGAATTCAACCTGAGGCTGTGCAAAATTGCATTTGGAAACATTGATCACCACCACCAGACCATACTGCTTTAATCGATCAAAAACAATTCGCACGTGTGTACCATATGCTCTTCAAGCGACGTCGATGCAATACAGATGTCATCGATAAAAACAACTACGAAGTCTTCTAGGTCACCGAATATTTTATTCATGAAACGTTGGAACGATTGGCTTGCGTTGCATAAGCAGAATTGCATTCGGGTGAACGGAGTAATCACAGCTGTTTTGGGGATGTCAGCCGTTTCAACAGGTATCTGGTGATAAGCCCTTTCCAAATTTAAAGTAGTGAAAATGATCTTACTTTGAAGTGAGTTGAGCAGATCGTGCACGTGAGGTAAGGGATTGCGATCTGGAACGGTGACCTTGTTCAGCAGTCGATAGTCCCCAACGAACCTCCACTGTCCGTTCTTTTTTGGGAAGCAGTGCAACGGACTAGCCCAGCTGCTGCTAGACGGTCTGCAGATACCCAGCTCCGACATCAACGCGAATTCCTCTTTTGCTGCTTTTAACTTGTCCGGGTGCATTCTCCTCATTTTCGATGCAACCGGAGGCCTCTTGGTTACAATGTGGTGCGAAACATCGTGTAGAATAACCGCTTGCAACGTTGCCGGGAGCGTTATTTGCCGATATTCCATTAGCAGCTCGTGGAATGGATGATCCAGATTAACTGTAGTGATGCTGTAGATGTTTGTGGTCATCATGTCACCAGTGGACTGCAGGTTGGTCTTGGCATCGGCTAGCCTCCTGTTTCTAAGGTCGACTTGCAATCCGAAGTGTGCCAACAAATCGGCACCGATTATCGCGTGGCTTACATCGTACATAAAAAAGTTCCACGTCTTCTTAAACCCAGATCGGTTGAAGTTGAAATGAACTTTGACGAATATGTTTTTATTCCCAAACCATATGCCGCATGGAGCACGGAAGGCATTGGTCCCTGAAAGTTTTTCTTTTCTCGTTGCTGGTACTATAGACACGTCGGAACCCGTATCGATTAGGAAGCAAAGTCCACTCGTTTTATCAAATAACTTGAGACGCCGGCTAGTAAAAGCTCCACCCACCTCCGCCGACTCAGGTGAGCAGATTTTTAGCTATTTGGTTCACATTTACATGGTTGCTTGCATCGCTGGGCTTGGCGGCCGTATTTACGATGATACCAGCAGGTTTCGTTCTCCATCCTGGACCGTGATGCCGAACGGCTACGACGACCACTTTTGATGCGACGAAATTCCGTGCTGAGTGTTTCCAGTTGCTCTTTTATCAGGTGAATCTGATCATCTGCTCCAGCCGAGGTGAAAACAGCTGCGACGTGGGGTGATTCCATCAACAACAACCAGTCTTGGGGATTGATGCGATGGCTGCATCCCATACTACTTCGGTGAACTCTTGTATACAATCCGGGTTCCGTTGGTACATGAGGGACCGTATGTAAACGTCATAAGCGGCCCAATTAGCCTCCTCGTACCTACGGGTGGCAGAAGAAGCTGCGGTGACATAAAGCTGTAGCTGGACCGGGTAGTGGTCACTGCCGTAGAGGTCAAGGTTGACACTCAACTGGTTCTTCGCAGAGATGGTTCGGCCTGCTGCAGAGATGAGATTCTGTGAAGATATTTTTCTCCGACAACTTCATCCAATTAAGTAATGAAATTGGGTTGGTAGCGGAATGCTTAACTAAAACAGCAAAAAAGGTTATCTTCCATTTAATTCCACTTAATTAATTTTGGTATCCATGACAGATACGTCTTCATCAGTGTCATTCCCACTAAAGAACTTATCAAAATCTAACCCCTTTAAGTACAGTGAAGTGATGGTGAGGTGACAATTGTCACTTGTTCGGTGACTCTCCATGCGAATCAAATGGTCACAATTGTCACTTCACTAGTCACTAGACACAGTGAGTCATACCATAGAGGTAACTCTAAGATAAGTAGGTTCCGAAGAAACGTGCTCAACTTTTTGGCTCAGCTCTGGTACTATCTTCGGTCCCAAGCTAATCGATTCACCCCTCGAAACATAGGAAAATCCACGAACCCCTCATTTTATCTGTCAAACTTTCATAGCGAATCAAAACAAACATTGTGTAGTACTAGAATTTTGACTAGAATGGGGTACGTTAATCGATTTGCTTGGGACCAATAGGCTAGTCAAGTAGTGAGCCAATTTGAAATCGTTAGTATCGTATTGATTGTTGGTTCTACGGTGTCCGAACCCGAGGCCGTTGCGAAGCACATCATCCATCGCCAGCTTCAACGTGCCGGCGGACCCCACCAATACGAGCATCAACCAAGCTTTTACCTGAAGCGAACTCCAATTCGCACTCAGCCGTAGGACAGGTAAATCTGCCGGTCCTGACAAAGTAACGTACGTCTAACGCACCTACCCGTACCAGGCAAGGTAAAACTACTCGAGCTCTACAGCCAGAAGTGACTGAATGGGACGTACCACGACTGGTGGAAAAGAAGCCTGGTCGAAAGATGCCTGGTCGCTCCTCGTCCGTTCGCATGTAGAGAAAACTGTAGTCAAGTGTTCTACCGGTGATTTGTCGCAGATCCCTCTCCTCGCCTCTCAAGAGTGAACAAACTGGCCGTCTACAAACAAATCATAGCACCTGCGATCCTCTACGCAGCTCCGGTGTGGGAATCATGTGCACAGACTCACAGGAACAAAATCCAGGTCGCTCAGAATAGAGTGTTGAGGATGGTACTTCGATCTCTAGATGTGTTTTCCGTCGATCTTGTTTTCCGTACGGAAGTACCAATGCTACCGACGTCAGGAAGGCAGCTCCCACCCTGAGCCCTAGCGAACCGACCCATCAACTCATGGAACGAGGACCAACGGCTTTACTTCCCTTTCGAAGGAAGGCATGACCAGAGATTTTATGCCTCAGAAAATCCCGACGGCACCGACTGGGATTGAACCCCGGCCCATTGGGGTGCAGGAGGCAATCACGCTTACCACTACTCCACCGGCGCCGCTAAGGATGGTACTTGATCGTCCTTTCGACACTAGAATAACAAATTTACACGAAGAGGCAGGCATTGCTAAAATAGATTCCAGAATTAATGAAATGAACACTAACCAAGGTCGTCATTCTTAAAACAGGCCTGATAGGACTAGGAACTGTAATTAATAATAATTGAAATTCAAAAGAACTAAAGTTGAAAAGACGCATCTGTGTCACTTGATAAGTAATACATGTAAACCACACAAATACAAGAAATAATGATCATTTAAAGTAAAAAAAAAGTAAAGTCAAAGTCGGCCAGTTTTGAGTTTGCTTGTTAGATATTTAGTGTTGTAACAAGTGCTATTTTAACATTTTATCCGCATTGAAGCACGTTGCAGAGCTTGCAGAGGATCAAAGTCAATATCGTAGCTTTCCCACGCGGGACACTGACACCCTACCATGATCATCAGTTCGAAAATAAGCTCCTCTTGTTGGAGTAAACAAGCTTCGCTGCCGTCTTTCTGATGTCAGCTCTGGTGAAATCCGCATCAGCAGTTTCATTATAATTACGCTGACTACAGGAAGTGAACTATAGCTTATCATCGATGACGACGATGACGACGAGCGGAAAGCACGTGCCCTCCACCCTAGCACGAGTGTTTCGGGAGGTTCTTGGTAAACATACTAAACTATCATTAGAGAGCAATAATACATCGTTATTCTCTCACGCTCTCCCTACCCCAGTAAAAACCAGTGTATTAGGTTAATATATGCGTTAGGGTGGGTCAAGTTTGTATGGTGGGTAACGACTCCCTGTTCCCCACTGCTCTTTCGATGCGTATTGAAGTCTCCAACAAGGGTGTAAAATTTGAACGAATTTGGTTATGATTCGGATTTGCGGGAGAATTTTAAATTTTTTTACGGGAAACGATACGAACCTATTTAATTGCTTGCCAGAAATTCAAATATTGCTTAAATTTCACCAAGTTCAATAGAATGGTAATACTTTGCAGGACTGCAGACTACAATTCGACTAGACTTCTAAAAAAAAAAAACGTTATTATTATACTAATTTAGCATACCTGCAGGCGTATACATGAGCTTGTAGGTATGCGTGGAACACTTGGTCTAAAGTGAAAGATTAATAACTGTTTTGTACAAATATCAAATTGATTTACTGTTTTGAACAAAGTTGTTTTGTATAGTATGCCCACTGTAAGTCCGAGATTTGGTGAAATTTGAGTAATATTTGGATTTTTGGTAAGCAAATAAATAGGATCGTTTCGTTTGCCATACATTTGCCCATCCACATGTAATAATTCTCCCGCAAATCGAGATTGTAATGAAATTCGTTCAAATTTTGCACAGTCGCATTGAAAGAACAGTTGGGAACATTATAGTCGCTATATTCATAGTCTGGCGGATAGAATGTCAGTAACCAATTGAGCTGTCAAATAGCGGAACCAATCGAGCAAATCACGACCAACAACAGAAAAGAGCACATCAGTTATTACGAATAAAACTTCAGAAACCCTTTGCTCGTGACTCAAGGCTCGTCTATGCTAACTAACATCATCTTTGGGTTGGAGAAAGTCTCCCTTTTCGATGTTGCTGGTAATTTGCGTTCGATTAGCGAGGAAAGAATAATCAACGTTTTGTTTTTAAAAGGTGATAGTACCTTTTCAATTGTTGGTTTACAATACATTTAATTGGTTCTGAGCTTTGATAGATCGAAATTCTATCCGCCAGACTATAAATATAGCGACTATAGAAACATGGGGGTTGTAAAGTTGACCCACCCTAATGCGCCTAGTATAGGTTCCTAGCTACACGGAGGAGATCCTAAACCGTATGATGCAAGTCAGACGAGGAGTTACGATTCTGTGTTTTACAGGCAGTAAATAACCGGTAATCGATCGAAAACAACCCAGCATTCGTCAGCAACCGGCCGCTGTATCGGATAGTTTGTTTTGAAAATGAAGTGCATGAATGACTATAGGGTTCAGTGAGATCCCGTTTAACAACAACACTAACGAGGGAAAAACAGGTTCGATTCGAGAAAAACGACGTTTGCTGTAAATATTTGGGATGCACTCGCTAAGTTATGATCAGCGACAGTTCAAAATGGCAACAACAGGTCGTGGGACCACGGTCTAAGGGATTCCCACGAAATATGCAGAACTAGGGCTACCACAGGTACTCTTTTATGCTCTTAAGATGGGTCACGGGGCGAGATGGGTCAGCTAGTACATTTGTTAATTTATTTGATTGTTAAAATCATCAGGTTCAATGCAACCCCAATGATGATTTGCATTTTCAAACCAGCACTGGGGCTGACAATCAATACAATTAATAAATTAGCCTACTCTACCTGATAGAAGTTTGAGGTTAACGTTCTCTTAAGTGGACCCTACACGATTACATTTATTGACAATAATCGTATTGTCAATACATTCTATATTGACGTCAATATATCGAGATTGACAATATTTCTGAATTCACATCATCAATATTATTGTCAATAATTCCCCTTCGCGTCAATATATTGATGCGTGTGGGGTTTGCTTTATAGCAGTTCATTCAGCATTGTTTACACGGCGAATGAGAACGACCCAAATTTGAGTTTAGTTCACTCATAATCGCCAAAAGTGCAGGAACTCAGCGATGAGTAAAATTTGTCGCATGGTTTCCTGTGGAAAACCTAAAAAATCTGCCGGAAAATGAGGAAATTGAGGAAAATTTTATTCAGTCTCGGAGTAGTACCAATAGACTGAGTGAATCCAATCTTTACTTTTCTCAAATTCGGGAATTTTTCCCTGGAAAATCCCAATCTAAATTACTAATTTCTCAAGATTTTTAAACTGCCCCGAAAGTCTATACTTTTCTGTGCTTTTAGATGCGCAGATTGATGGTACTGCCTTATGAATCTCTGACCTTCAACAAAGTTTTCTAGACTTCGCTGAAAGTTGCAAAACTTTTCAAAAGTTCCCACAATTTTCCTGAAGTAAATTGAACTTCTCTGAAGTTATTTGATATCCTGATGTTTCCTAAACTTATTTGAAGGTTATGTAACTTCCCTTTATACATTCAAACATCCCTGACCTTCTTTGGACTTGCTTGAAGTTTGTCTTCCTTCATGATAAAGTTCTCTAAATTCTCAAGAAGTTCTCGTATCATGATATTCATGGAAGTTCCCTTAAGATCCCGCACTAGTACTTAAAACTTCTTAAATTCTTGGATCTTTCCATAATTCTCGGAACTTCTTGAAAATTCCTGCAATTAATTAATGAAACTGCTCTGAAGTCTTCGGATATTCCTTTAAGTTCTTGAAACAAACCTGAAAATAATTAAACTACCCGAAAATTTCATAACTTGTCTGATGTGCTTTAGGTTTCTCCAACTTTTTTCTCAGTGTGCCTCAGTGTGCCACAGCTGTGCTGACAGTACCGAGAAGTCATTGAACTGACTTTTGTTTGCTTGTGAATAATGTCTTTTTTTGGCAACCCGGTATTTTAACAGCACTTGTTTTTGTTTTGTTTTTCAATGTTTACAAAAACGACATGGACTCCAGTTGGGACTACACATTGGAAGCAGCCGTCTCCAAGGATGCCTGCAACGGACGAGCCCCGTTGCTACACGGTTCACAACCATCTTCAGCGGGAAGCTAACCCCGTACAACGATCGTCAATCTATAGTCAACCATGGTCCTAAACCAGCCCTTCTGGGAGACAGCGGAAAAACGGATTTGCACCGAATCTTTCACCGCCCGAGTTTCATCCGTCGAAAAACTGAAAACCAATACCGGCCGAAAAACACGTCGGACTGATGAAGGACGCACCGCTGACCCGAAATGGACCAGCCAACTTCATTCAACCGGCACAGCAACAGGGCGCAGCGATGACGGTGTACGGACTCGATAACAACACATCCAGCACCGATAAGCTGTTCAATCTGTTCTTCCTGTACATAAATGTCAGGATAAAGTTCCTGAAGAGCAAAGAGTGTATAGCCATTGGCCAGATGGGAGACGCCATCGCAGTCGAACCATTCAACATTCCAATCGGAAATGATGGTAGCAAAATTCAGATTGCATTTTCCAGAGTCCACCAACCCCTACATCCTGTCGGACAATTCGATAAGCTGCAAGGACTACAGCACCACCAAGAACAATCGCTTTCTTTCGTTGACCCATGCCCGCAAAAATCGCTTTCTGCCACCGAGCAAGATTCTCCACTTCTTCAATACCTCACCCGGTATATTCGAGGATCTGCTGCCGACTGCATTCACCACCAAAGACTGCCACCCGTCGCAAGTGTAAATGTTCCCGTTGAAATCGGAACGTTCCTCCTTCGGATCGGTCGAGTTTCCGAGCGTAGCCCTGGCGATGAACGCCATCATGAAGTGCAACCACAGTGCGATCGATCACAAAGGCACACCATTTCCGTTCATTATATACAGCTGTGTTTCTCCTCGTCCAAGACGATGAACGGAGCGTGGAGCAACGAGAACATAGGAAACATGGCACCTGTCAACCCAATGTCGGCAGCGGCCGCCACAACCTTCGTCGTGGCAGAAGCGTCCGGTGGTGTGACGCCCATTTCGGTGACGGACGGCTGTCTCAAATAAGAACACGATGAACCAATGTAAGATGGAGTCCATGTCCTTAGAAGGAAAGCAAAAGCAACGACGTAACTCGTTTGTCAGCTCTCACCCCACCATCAACGATTATCATCGTCATTGTCAGCACCATCCAAGACCACACATGCACCCCCCATGTAATGTCCTTTCCAATTCGATTCGAGACTACACGGTGGAAGATCGATCTTGATAAAACCCACTTATTGAAGGGAGAAAACATTGAAACAATATCATAGCTAAATTTAAGGCACAGTCGAACCATAGAGTTGTAAGACTGTAAGACTAGAAGGTCCCGAAGAAACGTGTTCATTTTTTTGGATCACTCTCTTCGGTTCCAAGCTAATCGATTCACCCCTCGAAACATAGGAAAAACCAATAACCCCTCATTTTATCTGTCAAACTTTCATAGCGAATCAAAACAAACATTGCGTAGTACTAGAATTTCGACTAGAATAGGGTACGTTAATCGTTTGCTTAGGACCAATAGGCTACTAAAGTGGTGAGCCAATTTAAAATCGTTAGTTTCGTATTGATTGTTAGTACCAGAGCTGAGCCAAAAAGTTGAGCACGTTATTTCGGGACCTTCTAGTCTTAGAGTTACCTCTATGCTGCTACTGGTCATAATGCCGATTCGGAATGTGATTAGTGAGTTGGTTAGTGTGGAGAGCGAGACCCTCAAGGAGGAAGTGAAGGGAACGTTGAAGACGTTGGTAGATCAATTTGGGGTGGAGAGATTCGTTATGGAGCTGAAATCACAGCCAAAGGAGGGTAAGTGGAATAGTAAGCTGTTGATTGGTCAGTTGTTGGGCTTGAAGGTGAGCTCCTGAAAGTCGACATCCTTGAGTTGGTTGAAGGATAGGCTTAGCTGCCAGACACGACCCTGGTAACCTGGCGCTTGAAATAGAATAGGCTTGGCGGAGAAGAAGTCCCGGTAGTAGTAGTTTTATCAGTGGTCGTTTACCATGTTTGATTCCGTAACGCTTCACCACTTCGTTGATTAGTCAACCGACATTCACTTCCTTGATACGTTCTTCATCGTAGCTGACATCAATGAAAATGATGAGGTTTTGACAGAACTATGCTGTAGTTACCACAGTATTTTACATTTGAACGTCCATATACAGTAGCGCCAAAAGCATGCTGTGGTGAATTCAAAACTTGATCATCTAAATTGATTAATTCGCCTTCGATGATTACTCGAACCATGTTCGGAGGTAGAATCTTCACTGGTATTTGCTTTCTACCATCGACATCGCCCCAGCCTTTACAGGTGTTCTCTGGCCGGCACTGCGTTTCGCCAGAGACATAATACTTCTCTCCATATGAAACCCCACCTCCACCAGGGAAGTCTGATTCAGATTGAAACTCCCACTAGAACGCTGGCGACGCATCTTTGACTGAGTCGATGGCTTTCGGGAGAAATTCCTCCCGGAAGCGTTCATCAAAATCTGGTTCATCCAAGTCCTCATCATACTCCAATCCAGTAGAAGACATTGTCCTATCGGAAAATGGAAATGCCTCCCCCGGAGAACGTTCTCGCTCGAAGGTTCGATTCGGTGACCGAGGCCGTTGTTTATTAGGTTCAATCCAGTCCTTTTCCGATAGAATTTGTGAGCATCGAACCAAGAGTCATGACAATTAGTACCTGGGATAGGATTCCACTGCTTGTTGATTTGTTTCTTCAAAACAAAACATGTGAACTGTCAAATTAACCGGGCTGCCAAACATACCATTATACAAAAGAAAAATCAATCTGATGACACTCTCGGCACTACCAGCACTGTGGCACACTGAGAAAAAAGTTGACGAAAAATACCCTGTAGGTTTCTTATGGCTTGTTTACGTTTGGAACCTGTTATGCAAAAATTAATTAAGGGAAAATTCACCAAATGGAACACAGCCTGAGAATTTGATGCAAACGATGGAAAATAAATGCATTTTTTTTTATTGAATGCATATTCAATGAGCATTCTAAAAGTGAGATGCCTCTAGTTTTCAACTGCATATGATTAACATTAGTTCAAATAAAATGAAATGATACAACATTTTTCATTGCAAGGAGAATGTTTGCCATTGGACAATGTGATAATGCGACGATGAAAAATATAGTGTTGCTAAATGTTTCCTGTCGTTTCATTACTTTCAATTATTTATAAATTCGGCTTCATGAACTCTTGTGTACTCTTTTATGAATTAAACATAAGTTCTCTTTCTGATCATGTGAGGTATGGTAACCCTACGCGGAACTACACTGTCAAATTGAACCTTTATAGAACCTCAGCGATCTCTGTAGTAGTTCTGGAAGTTTCGTACATGCTCAAGGAATATTGTAGAAGTTCAGCTAACTACTATGGCTGTGTTCCATTGGGTGAATTTTCACTTAAATTTGACACTTCGAAAATAAATTATAATGTTCGAAAATCCCTCTGTTGTTGATCTTTCGATTTTCGCAAAGGTGTTTGTCAAAATTGATTCCTTGTCGGTCAGAAATAACTCTGGTACAATAGTAGGTTTATTAAAAATTTCCCGCCTTTTTAAAATTTAAGCGAAAATTTACCAAATGGAACACAGCCTAAGAACTTCAGTGTTTTAAAGTAGAAGGAAGAACTAGTCTAGCCTCATGATCTTAATAATTTTGTGATGCAATCTCGCACCAAATTTCAGTCCGAGTATTTAAATGGTTATAGATCTGATTGTTTTCTTAAAGAATTTTCAAGCTCAATCTATAACTTCGACATACTTCGCAAATTCATGAATTATTATTTAACACACATAATTGTTTTGAGATGTTGGGTGAGTGATGGTCACGGCGCAATCATCATCGGCTGATTAGGTAGCCCATCTCGACTGATTAATCACCGGAATGAGCCGTGAGCTGCCTCCGTTGTTTGTACTTTCCCGACGTATTCTACGAACGAGCAAATGAATACCCCTCTTACGGACGGACGTAAACAAACAATAATCGAAAATATTTTCGAAGGGCACGGCCTGACGCGCAGTGGAAATCGCATGATGCCGTGCCGTCTCTTCACAAGCGACTTCTGATGACGAAATTTTATTCGGTGATTACGCGAGGGGCAGCAACGGAAGATTTACGCCGCCTGCAAATGTCGTCTGCGACGTATTTTTGTGTGTGTGGTGATTTATTGTTTGTTTACATTACATTTCTAACTTTTATTAAGAAAATGTGTTTTTAAGATTTTTGCAGAGCTGGGAAAACGGAAATGCGGTAAATTGGGACGTCATAGACGCTACATTATCAGTATTCCGGTTTCCGGTAGATAGATACTAATACATCTAACTTACCTGCCCGGCCCATCATGTACCTACAGCGTTACTAACCCAAGCGTCAATTTTATCAATAACTCGCATAGTGACAACAGTGCGAAACGCGGTCGCGCTAAGATGGCCTTGAGTTTTTTCGTTTTCGGAGTAGTGCGTTGACATTTACGTCACGTCACATTTTTTGTCATAACTCGCAGAAATAGACAGATGTAAACAAATACTGAGTGCCCTCCGCTAAACTGTTAAACTATTTTGGGAGCTAAACATCCGATTTAAGTATAGTTCCGCGTACATTCATCTTTGTACACATTCCGCAAGTTTACCGACACGAGTTGGTATCCCGGAGAAAAATTGCAACCTTCGGTCATATTCAAAAACTCGTAGATTGCGTTTTCATTTCAGGACAAGGTTGATACAATCCACAAATGGCCGCTTGCGTGGCTGATTTGCCTTGTGAAATTCTCTATACATTTATCTTTGTATTCTTAAAAATTCTCGTGCAAAATTCGCTTTTAATATTCCTGGAAATCTCTTTGTATGCCATTTAGAATTTGAAAAAGTTCATCCTAATAGGGTAAATGTTGGCTTCGGCACCCATTGACTGTTTTCGGCAACCAAAATTTAAACGATAATTTCACTATGTTTTCCCATCAACACACTTCCCTGAATGTATTCAAACGATTCTTTAGTCTTTCAGCTTCAATCTGATTATATTTGTACGACCGAGCAATCCTATTATGCCAGATTTTTCTTCAAATGAAGTATACGCACTACAAAATGGGGCTGATTTCGAGTTGCCGATAATAGAACAGCTAGTTAACACGCAGTTCTAATGGGAAGGTTGCCGAAGAAAAAGAGGCTGCCGACAATAGTCACACTCACCTGAGAAGTTTGGAGCGTTGTAAAATCGCTTTCAAACCGGTTTGAAAAATTCTGCCGATTGGAATGGATAGAGAAGCAAGCAGCAGATGAATGTTAACAGACACGTGATATATGTGCGTAACGCTGACAAAATGCTAATAGAAGTGCGGACGCTGCTTAGATTGACGAGAATACGTAAATTCCCCTATTTACTAGGATTTACCCTCAGAATACCATAGAAATTTTCCTCCGAATTTAATTGAAATGCAACTCAAAATGCTCTCGAGAAGGATATCTTGAATCTCTCCTTAGCATTCCCCTCGATAATTGCTTCAGAATTTCCTGAAATACTACTCAGAGTAACCAAACTTTTTGAAATGTCTTCATAATTCTTATGAACTTTTGATTAATTGATCGATCAAAATTTCAGATATTTTTAGCCGTAAGTGATAATTAGGTGTAGTTTCAGGATGGTAGTCGTATCATCATTAAGTTTGCGTTATTTAAATCACTTGGATTTCCCTTCTGAATTCCCCTGGAATGCTCCATCAATTTTCTTCTAATTTACTTTAAAGTTCCCTAGAATACCACTAATAATCCCCATGATAGTTTCTTCAGAACTACCTTAGTGTTCACCTCTCGGTTCTCTATAATTATCTACAATTCTCCTCAAAACTCATTTGGCATTCTCATCATAATTCTCAAGAGATTATTGCCAATGCATTGATGTGTCAGAATCCAAAATTGTTGTCCAAGAGCACATAGACCGGAGGAAGGACAGCAGGCACTTCTTGAGGCATTCTTCTTTATATATTTGGCCGTTGATGGTGCGGCTTGCTGAATTTGCCGCACCCTCAGATCGCCCACCACACTAAGTACTTCTTGACAAATTTGTCGACCTTCTTCTACCGGAACACTTGCCGATGAAAAACTCCAGGCCAGGGATCTGCTTGGCGTCAGCTTTAGTGTACGTCTCGTCGTCCATTACGATACATTTTGGCTGCACCAACCACTCGCGGTACCTTTAAAACATGAAGTCCGGCTCGCTTCATTGTCTGCTGGACGAACCAGACGGAAGAATGGGACCTTGCGCTTAAAGTAATCCCTCACTTTCCTTGCGTTCACGGGGTCGGTCGTCTTCGCTTTTCTTCCGCTGCCAGCTCGCCACAGGGTCGTCTGGCTCTCTTAAAACGGTTTTTCCACATAATTTTTTGTCGAAGCACTTCTTGCTTGGAAGCCATCTCGATAACCACTTGACAGATTGTGACAAGATTTTGCACATGTAAACATTACACTATAAACTAGTTTTACTCTACATTTCATAATTTTTTACCCATGCAATAAAAAGTTATACACATAAGAAAGTTTCCTTTTCCGCTGCGTACCAGGCTTATTGTGAAACACATCCATTGCATGTGTGAATCTCATTCTGTGAACCACGCCTGAACACTATTTATTTGAATTGTGATAGATTCGCTGTTCTTCACATGTTGATATCAATGGCTTTACACATCATAGTTCAATCGCTCAATGTTCTACAATATTCTTAAAACTTCAGAGTAGTTGGTCGATCTTTTGGTATCGCGATAAGCTGAACTACCTACTAGTTATTTCGAATTCATGACTTAGTTCCCTTTAAACGTGATCGAGTAATCGAATTTTCATGAACTAAATCTCAAATCCGTGAACTTAGTTCACGCCTGTTCAGCGCGACTAGTGATTTCGCAACGCTAAGCAAAATACAAAATGGAATCATGATTTCGTGTTATCATGAACCCACAATCGTGATTTTTCGTTCCTGCAATCGCAGCTGGTTGTTGTCAAACTTATCCCTATTGAGTGCTTGGATTCGTCGAGAATAGTGTGTTGATTAAAAGTGCATGCAGCTGAGTCGTATCGTCAGAATGGTGGTGAAGTTCATCAAGCAGGCCGAAATCCTTGAAGGAAAGGGTGAACCAGTGAACGTCTCGTTCCAAAGTGACAAAGTGCCGTGAAAGCGGTTCTAGTTGTGGAAAAAGCTTTGAATATTGTTCCAAAGGTGGTGGATATATTTTCCGCTAGTTTGGATCCAAGAAATAGCATGGGAGGGAAGGTGAGCAAGCACCGATGCGGCTACTTAGCATCGGTGGGGATGTGATTAGTGCTTGCTGCTTGTTATGATGACGATGAAGGTGGTAGCAGCATAGCAGGCAGCTGCGTCCATGGTGACCGAAGATCCGTTGAATTGGTAAGCTGAAAGTGTGTCCACTCCATCTGCTGGACAGACGCCTGCTGCCAATTTGGAGTGTAGGTGAAACCTGCATCGTTCGGATGTTCCAGCCTAGTCTTCCGTCGTTAGTTTCCTTCCACTTCTATCCATGAACATTATTTTGATGTTGACGTTTTACAGCTCATGAACCCGTTCCCGTTTTCGAGAACAGGTTCACGATATCAAGCATAACCCTTGAACTTCAATCACGTTTACCAGAACAAGATCATGATTTACAGAATAGAGTTTGTTGGGCACAGCCAACAGACACGAACGAACACGATTTTTCTTGTTGGTTCACTGCCAACGAGATCGACGGACAGACTGATTGTTGGCCACTGCCAAGGTGATTTCCAAAACACGATTGCGTAAAAATGGTTGCAACATCGATGGGGGTTTACGGAGCCATGCAAGAACAATTTGACTATCTGACCACAAGAACAGAGACGAGAAGTTTAATTGCATGGCAGGAATGGTTTTTTGGACAAGCTTCGATAGCAGTAAAGCAGCACAAAGCTCTTTGCGAGGAATCGTCAGTTCATGGATAGGGGCAATTTTCGACTTGCTACGAAGAAGTCTCACCGTGATCACATCATTTGCTTGGACACAACGAACATAAAGACAAGCTCCATAGGCGATCCCTGAAGCATCAGCGAACCCATGTAATTCAACATACTCAAAATGAGGAACCAATACATGTCTTGGAACTCGAATGTTTCTAACCTGAGCCAAGGAGGAACGGAATTGCAACCAAGAATGAAGAATTTCACCTTCAAGGGGCGTGTCCCAACCAATCTTCAGAGTCCATGTTCTTTGCATTAGGTGCTTAGCAAGCACGATAACTGGGGACACGAGGCCGAGTGGATCAAACAGTTTCGCGATTTCTGAAAGATCAGGATTGATCGCAAATAGAAATTCATCGCTATTTGGACACCAAAGAAGACCGAGGGTTTTTATGACTTCATTGGCGGATATTTCGTTCAATTGGACAAGAGTTTCACGCTCAGATTCGGGAACACCTTCGAGAATCCTTTGATCATTGGCACACCATTTGTGCACTGGGAAACCTCCTTTCTGCAACAAATTCCGAATTTGTTGACGACATTCGATGCAGAGTTGAAAAAATCATGACAAAATCACCAGCATTCACTATTGTCGTTTTCGTTTTTGCGGTGTAGCTACACCGGTGCTACACTGCCCTACACCGAAATAATTGAGGGTGTAGATATAGGATGCACTTTTGTTTACAAACAAATGATGTTGAGCTGTCAAAGACTCATACTTATTCCTGCTTATACTACACCAGTGCTACACCGCAAAAACGAAAACGACATATGAAATGAATTTTTCATCCATAGTGAACTTTGATGAATTTTAGTGATTTTTTCAGCCCTGATTCGATGGCCTTCTCGATACTGTCAGTACCTGACAGAACATCGTCAACGTAGCAATCCTCTCGAATAATATGCGCTGCCAGCGGAAACTCGTCACCTTCAACAATACACAACTGAAGCAACGTTCTGGTTTCAAGAAACGGAGCAGCGGAGGTACCGTAAGTCACGGTTAGTAGCTCGAGAACTCTGAGAGCTTCCGATGGCTTTGAACGCCAGAAAATTCGAAGGAATGCGACCTGTGAAGGATCAAGAAAAACCTGTCTGAACATTTTAGCAATGTCAGCAGTGAACACGTATGTGTGTGTCCGAAATCGCAAGATAATTTTCTCAAGGACGACTGCACCAACCTGCAAAACGTCGTTTAGTGAGGTTCCGGAGGAGAGCTTTGCATCGAAAACAACTCGTAACTTGGTACTTGAACTCGACGGCCTTAGGATAGTGTTGGTACGGCCAAATAAAAAGGCGCGGCACTGTTATTGAACAGCGTTTATTTCCTTTTAGGATCGCTTCAAACTAGAAATTTAAGTTAGGGTTAGTTTAGCAATGTAGGTTTAGATTTATAGGTTACCACTTACAAATCAGTGGCCCTTCCTTCACATGCCTTTTCACTGGCTGTCCAACTTAGCTTTAGTCCTAGTTTTAGTGTTAGTCTAGGTAGAAATCAGTATAATTAGGTTTAAATTCACCCTGTGGATTTGGGATTATTTACCGTACGCAACAATAGGAAACTAGATTAAGAAACGAACTATTTAGGCACTAGTTTAAGAAAAATACTTTTCACCCGCGTGATTCTTCGTCTGCTTGACTCAAAGGATGACGTCTCTTTTTAGGTGACGTTTATGCTGTCGATCATCCCGTCGCACATAGACTGGCGGTCTGCTAGGCACAGTTGATTGGACCGGTTGCCAGTTCGCCGGGCGGTTGAGCAAGTGCCCCTGTGGCAACATTCTCCTCCGGGTGCGGTCCACTGGACTCCATGACCGCACTGCTATTCCTAACGTCGAGAACCGCTAACTTCAATACCGGTCGACGAAGAACTCCTCTCGTTGTGTTGATCATAGCTTGGCGAACGTGGCTGTCTGGTGCCCTGATCGATTCGATCACGATGCCCCGCACCCAGCCGTTCCGCTTGCCTTCGTCTGCTATCAGCACAAGGTCACCCACTTCCACACGTCGAGCTTCGTCGAACCACTTAGTCTGCTTCCGAATCACCGGCAGGTATTCTTTCAGCCAGCGTTGCCAGAACCGGTTGAGTTGTCGCTGAATGCGGTCCCATGAGTCCCGAGAAGCCCGCTGTTGAACTTCGATACCCACGCTTGGCTGCTTTACCCCATTCGAGCTCCCGAGTAGAAAGTGGTTCGGCGTAAGAGCGTCTGATTCCGCTGAATCAAGTGGTATGTACGTAAGTGGTCTGGTGTTTACAATGCCCTCTGCCTCCACGATCAAGGTCTGCAGCTCTTCATCGTTGAGTTCACTGAACGGACGAGTCGCTCCCATGCACCGCCCATGTGCGGAGCGCTTGGCGGAATGAAGGTCCACTTCGTGTTAGCACTGGTGAACGTTGCTGATACTCCTTCGTTGATCTGCTCACGGAGCTGTCGTTCAGCCCCATGGAAGTTCGTAGCATTGTCACTGAAAAACTCCACCGGTGATCCTCGGCGACAGACAAACCGTCGGATGCAGCAAATACATGACGCAGCTGATAGGCTGTATGCCACTTCAAGGTGAACGGCGCGCACAGTCAAGCAAGTGAAGAGCGCAATCCACCTTTTCACATTCGAGCGGCCCTGCTTGACTAACAATGGGCCGAAGTAGTCCACTCCTACGTAGCTGAATGGACGGTCGTGTACGGCTAACCGTGCTGGTGGCAGTGGTGCCATCGGAGGAATAGTCGGGAGTGCCTTACGAATTTTGCAGAATTGGCAGCTTCGTCCAATCTGCTTTACCACCGATCGCAGTTTCGGTATGATGAACAGCTGGCGGACTTCGTTCACTACCGTTTCGGAGTTTGCATGACGGTAGAGCCGATGATAGCGTGCGACCAGAAGTTCCGTGCACCGATGCTTTCTTGGCAGGATTACTGGAAAGCGCACGCTGTGATGAATATCCTTCGCCGCTGCAATCCGGCTGTTTTGGCGCATCAAACCCCGTTCATCCATCATTGGCATCAGTTGGTAAACGATGCTCGATCTGTCAATCGATTCCTTCTTGTCCTCCGGTAGTACTTGATTATTTTTAAGCGTCGTTACCTCATCCGCAAAGGCTTCTCTTTGGACCTGCTTCAGGACTTCATTTTCGGCATCATCCAGCTCAGGTTGAGTTAATCGACCACTGCGTCTTTCTCCCTTCTTGGTCGCGTTGAAAATGAATCGTAGCACGTAAGCCATACTACGCTGCAACCTCTCCCATTAAGAGAAACGCTCGTAGGCGATCACAGGTTCCCAAGTTGCGTGAAAGAGTACTGACGATCGAACTTCTTCGGCCGTATCCACGACTAGATCCGTAGAATTCGGCCATTCATGTTCCGGGAAGCGCAAGAACTCCGGTCCGTTGAACCACTAGCTGTCACTACTGAAGTAAGGTCCACTTCCCCACTTTGTTGCCTCATCTGCTGCGTTAAACCCCGACGGAACCCATCTCCACTCATCGACTGTTGTATTTTCGAGAATTTCGCCGACCCGGTTGGCCACGAACGGTCGATAGTTTCTCGGATCTGCGCGGATCCACGAAAGCGCGACGGAGCTGTCCGTCCACAGGACTCGTCTTCTGATGGTAATGGAGTGGTTTGCTTGCACGAACTTCATCATTCTTGTTCCCAGGAGACATCCTTGAAGTTCCAGCTTCGGTATAGTCATTGGCTTGAGTGGTGCTACTTTGGCCTTTGCAGCGATCAGTGTGCACTGGGGTGTGCCGTCAGCGGTGATTGTCCTCAGGTACAGCGCACAGGAATACGCAACGGACTGGCATCTACGAAGACATGAAGTTCAGTAAATTCATACGAACGTGCTGACGCTTCTGGGAAATAGCAGCGAGGAATGCGAACGTTCGCGATGTACGAAATCATCTTGATCCACCTGCACCATTCTCCATACTGATTTCCACCGACTTCTTCATCCCATGCGGTTCCAGCGCGCCACAAGTCCTGCACCAGAATCTTGCCGTGGATCAGAAATGTGGCCAATAAACCCAACGGGTCGAACAGAGTCATGACGCAGCGTAACACTTGCCTCTTCGTTGGGATTTTGTCATTTTCCAGGAGAGATTGAACTTCATCGCTCATTCGAGTGCTGAACGATAGTTCGTCCGTTACTGGGTCCCACAACATCCCGAGCACACGTTCAGTAGTGGTGCTCGTAGTTATTAAGCTTTTACTGGTAGCTGCTTGAGTCTCCCCAAGGTGCTCCAGAACACCTTCGTTGTTCGAGATCCAGTTCCTCAATTCGAACCCACCGTTCCGGAAAATCTGACGTACTTCCTCAGAAATACGAAGAGCTTTTTCTTCCGACCCAAAGCTATCGAGGTAATCGTCCACGTACGTGCTCTGCAGTATTCCTTCCGCTGCTCTGGGATATCGAACACTGTGCTCCCGAGCGTTCGTATTTTTCACGAATTGTGCCGACGCTGGTGAGCATGTCGACCCAAACGTTGCAACATCTACCAGGAATATTTCCGGGTCCTGACTTGGATCCAAACGCCACAGGATTCGCTGTGAATGCTTGTCAGCCGCGCGCATCAGAATCTGCAAGAACATTTCCTTCACGTCAGAGCACACCGCAATCTTGAACTGCCGGAAGCGGAACAATACTCCTAACAGCGACACCAACTGGTCCGGCCCTTTTAGCAGCATGCTGTTTAGTGAAACTCCGTCCACCTTGGCAGCAGCGTCCCAAACGATGCGTATTTTCCCTGGTTTCTTCGAGTTGGTCACAACCCCCACAGGGAGGTACCAGATTCTGCGAGGATTCGCATCTTCGAGTTCGTCCGTTGTGGCTTTATGAATGTAACCATTGCTTACGAACTCTTGCATCTGCCGGAAAACGTTCTCTTTCAACGCTTTATCCCGTGACATCCTCCTTTCCAGGCATTCCAGCCTGCGAAGTGCCATCGTGTAGCTATCTGGCAGCTCCGCATCGTCATCTTTCCACAGCAGTCCAGTTTCAAATCGCTCACCGACACGAACCGTTGTCTGCTCCAGCAAATCCAGTGCTCGCTGTTCTTCTTTAGATCGTAGGGTGACATTTCCTGCTCCCACTTCCTCGAGATCGTAGAAGTGCTTGACAGTATCATGTAGTTCCTTATTCGTCGTGCACTCGCAAACGTGGAAACTGAATTCACTTTTCGATCCAGGCTGTTGCTTACCGTAGACGCACCATCCGAGTCTGGTCTTTACCGCAACTGGTCCATTTCCGTTACCTTCCCTCGACTTCAATGGAACAGCTAATTGTGGATTGTCAAGTCCTATCAGCAGCTTAGGTACGGCGTTCTTGTAGCTCTGTATCGGTAGCTGCTTGAGATAGTCAAACTGCTTCACGGCTTCCACCAATTGGAAGGTCTGGCTGGGAAGGTTCAGATTATTCACGGTACGAACGTTCGACATCTTGAACCGTTTCTGCGAACCGGCTCCACCGATAGTGATGGTGATAACTTTCGACTTTTCTTCGATTCTGGACGTATTACCCGTCCATCGTAAGCACAATGGCTGAGTAGTTCCATTTACTCCGAGTTGCTCTGCAATATCGTTCTCCATCAGAGTCAGCGATGATCCTTCGTCCAAGAAAGCATACGTATTCACCTCACCAGTTTGCCCATAAAGCGTAACAGGCACGATCCGAAACAGAACGCTTGATCCGAGGTACTGATGAGTATGACTCTCTGCCTGTTCTGTTGGCGCAGTAGCTGCTGCAGTTCGTCTTGTTGAATGCAGCAACGGATGATGGCGATACTGACAGCCATCGATATTGCAACGGTTGTTGCTTCTACACGACCGCCTTCCGTGACTGAATAGACAAATCTGACATAGCGACAAAGCTCTAACTTTTCGCCAGCGATCGTCGACATTCAAAATCTTGAATCCCGAGCACTCGCGCAACCGATGCCCCACCTTACTGCAGAAGATGCATTCGATTCGCTTGCTTGCTACCGACGGCTGATCATCAACGGCGTTCCCGGTGTGGGAATTAACGTACCCTCTCGGCTTTGGTTTGTCCTTGCTCCTGCAAGACTCCGGTTCGAACAGCACCACACTAGATGCATTACTGACGACGTTCTCCATGTATCTGCTGAATGTCTTCAGATTCACCACGCCGAGACTTCGCTTGTACCCGGCCCACATAAGCTTCTGGTCGGCTGGTAGCTTTCCGATAAGTTCCTGAAGAAGCATCGGATTCGACAGGTGTGCATGTTCGTTGGCTGCTTCGATATGGTCACAAAGGGCTTGCACTGCCATTCCATATTCGATCAGCCCTTCCAGCTTATCCGACTTTGGAGCGGGAATCTTCCGCACCTTTTCCAGCAACGCGTTAATCAACAGCTCCGGGCGTCCATATCGCATACGAAGTGCCTCGATTACCTGTGGTACCGCAACAGGCAATACCAACCTACTGCGCACCGTCTCGAGAGCGGGTCCTTTGAGGCACCGTTGTAGTCGGAGCATGTTCTCCCCGTGCGTGTACCCACACGACGCCGTCGTATACTCGTAGTTGGAGATGAACATAGGCCAATCCGTGGGATCACCCGCAAACTGTGGCAGATCACGCGCCAACGATTGACGTGCGGCAAGCTGATGCGGTGACGGACCGTTCTGGTTAGCGTTCAATCGCTGCTGCTGCTGCTGCTGCCGATGATACCACTCCTCCAACGACGTAGGCTGTACGTTCATATTCGTTGTGCGCGCGAAGGGTTCACGCTGCTGTTCGTTGTTGACGAAGGGGATGCGTTGCTGTTGGCGACTATCGAGGGTATTTTGCCCGAAATCGCGAGAATCAAACCGTTGTTCCCTCGTAACAATGGGAACCGTTTCGAAAGGGATCGCGAAGGACTTATGAGGGACATTACCACCGTACATTTTATTGAGGAAACCACTATCGTTAACATTACTCTTACCTGCACCGCCAACCTCATTGGCATGCGTTTTCGGGTAGGCACCAAGGTTCCTTGGCTGCTGATTACCTTGTTGTACGTCGCTGGATAGATTCGGGAAATTCCTCTGACCGATCGTTGGGCTGATGTTCCAATCGGTTGGGTCTAATCCAAGCTGCCTTTTGCACTGCTGCAGTTCACGTCGCAGTTCCTCCATTTGCTGACTGGTTGGAATTGATTGTAGTTGGCAGCGTTCAAGCTGCTTTTCGAGATCGTGTAAAGTTGTCACTATGTCGCGATCGTTTACATCCGCGGGCTGAGCGACTGCTGGTGGATTCGATTGTCCACCCACCGCGCCGTCTTCTTGCTCCGGATGATTGCTGATCCAATCGGCAACTCTTTCTCGTCGTTCGCGATTGCTTACCCGACTCCGGGATTCAATCGCCTTGTCCATCAGCTCCAACTGCTCGTCCAAAAATTTCTTCTGCAGTTCATGCTCCATTCGTTGTCGTTCGAGCTCCTGGCGTTGATTCAACAGGGCAAGATTGCGTTGTACGTTGGTTGTACAGCTGCTCGAAGAGATGTTTCCTGGTGGGGTGGATTTGGTGGTGGTGATGCAGTGCAGTTCGAACACATCCACGCTCGGTCACTGACGGACTCCGTCACACCAGCACACGAAAAGTGCCACCACAGATCACACCCATCGCACTGCACATAATTTTCATCGGCATCTGGATTGTCGCAGGCTACACAATCGCCGTGCTGTACCATCTCCGGATCTCCGGAGTTGCGGGAACCGGCAACTGCTCGATGATTTTTTGAAGATGTTGGTACGGCCAAATAAAAAGGCGCGGCACTGTTATTGAACAGCGTTTATTTCCTTTTAGGATCGCTTCAAACTAGAAATTTAAGTTAGGGTTAGTTTAGCAATGTAGGTTTAGATTTATAGGTTACCACTTACAAATCAGTGGCCCTTCCTTCACATGCCTTTTCACTGGCTGTCCAACTTAGCTTTAGTCCTAGTTTTAGTGTTAGTCTAGGTAGAAATCAGTATAATTAGGTTTAAATTCACCCTGTGGATTTGGGATTATTTACCGTACGCAACAATAGGAAACTAGATTAAGAAACGAACTATTTAGGCACTAGTTTAAGAAAAATACTTTTCACCCGCGTGATTCTTCGTCTGCTTGACTCAAAGGATGACGTCTCTTTTTAGGTGACGTTTATGCTGTCGATCATCCCGTCGCACATAGACTGGCGGTCTGCTAGGCACAGTTGATTGGACCGGTTGCCAGTTCGCCGGGCGGTTGAGCAAGTGCCCCTGTGGCAACAGATAGCATGATGTGGCAAGTAATACTTCAACATGCTGAGAGGATCATCGGACTCACGAACTTATCTGCAATGCCCTAGGCTTTCATATTCCTCGATAAATTTCGAGTATTGCGCGTGAAGCTCAGGCTCACGAAGGAGACGCCTTTCAAGAAAGTAAAAGCGACGAAGAGCCAACGAACGATTATCATCGAGCTGAGAAACATTTTCACGGAATGGTAACTTCACAACATATCTACAATGCTTATCATTTTTATCAACCAAGCTCACCACAGCAGTTAGAAGCAAGACATTAGGGACGGCAACACTCAGAGAACAGACGGACGGCTGGGTAGACACAGTAGAGGAATTTGCGGAATCATCACACGGGGTTTGGGGAGTTACCACAAGGGAAACCCGTTCATTCTCACCTTTGCTCTGGACGGGATGGTTGTTGGAATTCACATTACTTTCACGTTTGAATCCATCCTCATGCAAAAGAGAATGGTGTCGCTTGTTACACTTGCTGCAGTTTCTCTTAGACGAATGGATCTATGTCCACGCCGCAAACAGTTAAAACACAAATGGGGCTCTCTCACCTTTGTTACTCGATCCGACACAGACAGTTTATGGAAATCGGGACATTGGTAATTAAAGTGACTCTTAGCACAGAACTGACAAGACTCACTACTACTGTCGGATGTAGTAGCGTGAACCTTCACGCTATTGGGCTTAGCGGTTGGTTGAGATGATTTAACAGGATGAGATTTTACGATTGTAGGATGATCCGCTTCACAACGTTCAAGGACACGACACTGATCCTTCAGGAATGTCAGTGTCTTTTCAAGATTCGGTAGTTCCCCATGGGCAAGAGAGCGTTCCCATTGCTTACGTGTGGATGCGTCGAGACAAGAAGTCAAAATCTTATTGATAATTAACCCAGTTGTACCCTCAACTGATTGTTTCATAACCCTAAGATCCTCAACGTGCCTCGTACACGTATCCACCAAATCACGTAGTTCTTTGTGAGACTCTTTGCAAATCTTTCTCATAGCTAGAAGCTCGTCAATATGGGTATCGATAATAATCCTCGGATTTTCATATCTATCGGTCAGTATTTCCCACGCGTGGTTGTAGTTGTTATCAGACAGGGTTTTGGCATCAAGAATACCGGAGGCAGCACCAACTAGTGCCTTTTCTAGATAATGCAGTTTGATCGCATCCGAATCAGAACATCGGCTGACGATGTCTTGGAGCATGGATTTAAAACGAGGCCAATTTTCGTAGCGCCCGTCAAAAGTGGGGATTGGGGCCTTGAGCGGCTGTTGCTGTACTATCACTTGGGTGGCACTAGCTGGCGTAGCGGCGTTGGTAAAGAAAACACTGGTAGGAGTACTTAAACTTTTCATGAGAAACTCCAACCGAATCAAACAATCGGTATGAAGTTTGTCGAATTCGTTCAATTTTTCATCTTGATCATCCGTCTTACCAGGAGGAATGGAACAAATCTCGATGAACATTTCAAATGGTCCTATCTGCTTTGATCGATTCTCTTCATCGACTTTCTCTTTCGTTAATAACTCAGCTGCAAAACCTTTCCCTGTTGTATTTGACGTTTTGGACGCTAGATAAGAACCTCCTTTATCAAACTATGTGGTAGAATTAGCGCGAAATCTGTTTGCATAGCAGTGATTATGAAAAGAGAAAGACGATGAAGAGAATCGATCAAAGCAGATAGGACCATTTGAAATGTTCATCGAGAAATAATCTCCTTGTGTAAAACGGAATATTCGGCGTAATGAGCTTCTAGCTTTTTGGCGTAAACTTTAAGAAAGGGAAGACTCACCTGGCTAGGATCATTTTCGCATTTTTCCAAGGCATTGGCGATCGCAGTCACCTTGCCCTTTACCTGACCGCGTTGGTGAATGAGTGGCTTGATTTCCTCCATGGTTGGCTTTAGCGGTTTCAATGGGGTACGATCCACTGGCATCGGGAAGGAATGGTAATTGCTACGGAGAGAGCAATTCTCGAACGTCACACGATGATACCAGATGAAAAGCAGGAGCACTATAAACTTGAGTTCTTGGAGTTCTTTTTGCGTTCTAGCAAATAACTTTACTGTTCTGTTACTGTCACGTAAGCAGGACGTTTACAGTGCCAGCGGCGGTGCAGGGTCGTCTCGAAACTTATTCGCTGTTGCGAACAGAGTTCACGTTTCTATGACTTGTGTTGCCTTTCCTGGTGCCCGGTGCAACGTAACGTAGGTGTTACGTTTATTTTGCGGCACAATTCTCACGATTTCATGATTTTGACGTAGAACTACGTCTTTGTCGACTATACTGGGGTACAAATCAAAAAATATGTGTGGTGAAATAGTGTTAGGTTTTAAACGCTTGTAACTTTGTCATTTATTGATGAAATTAAAATCCAAATACGCCAATCAATAGGATATACTTAACGCATCTTTTAAAATAAACACGTTTCTAATTTTTAATCAAAAAACTTTTGAAAAATGCACAAATGACAATTTTATCACTGTATTCATGAACTAAAGGGTGTCCACGATGAAATTGCCACACTATGAAATTGCTCTAACTTTTTAACCGTTGGGTAGAATTTAATGAAAATTTGGGTGGATTTAGTTCATAGTGCATTATTTACATCCTGCAAGTTTTAAAGTCCTGTGATCAAAACTCGCGGAAATGGAGTCGAAAGAACAGCTCGTGCGTGATAAAATCTTGCGCATTCATCACGAGAACAAGGATCTCTCGCATCGTTCCATCGCTAAAACTTTGGGAATCGCGAATTCCACGGTGTCGCGAGTGATTAAGTGGTTCGAGGAACGGTTGACCGCCGATCGGAAGCCCAGAAGTGAAGGAAAAAGTATTCCGTACAACACCAAAAATCACAACCGCGTAGTTGGAGCCTTCAACCGAAATCCGAACGCCTCCGTTAGGGATGTGGCTAAGAAGCTGCACCTAAGCCGAAGTTTTGTCCAGAAGGCCAAAACTAAGGCTGGGCTTCGAACGTTCAAGGTACAAAAGGCCCCTAATCGCGACGAGAAGCAGAACAAGTCCGCCAAAACCCGTGCCAGGAAGTTGTACCTCAACATGCTGACGAAAGTTGAATGCTGCATCATGGACGACGAAACATATGTGAAGGCCGACTTCAAACAGATCCCCGGCAACCTGTTTTTCACGGCCAAGGATAAGTTCAGCGTTCCGGAGCATGTCCGCACTCAGAAGATGTCCAAATTTGCGAAGAAATTCCTGGTTTGGCAAGCCATCTGCACGTGCGGGAAGCGAAGTGCACCTTTCGTGACCCAGGACACGATGAACAGACAGGTGTACATAAAAGAGTGCCTCCAGAAGCGGCTGCTTCCTCTCCTGAAGGCCCACAACGTCCCAACAATCTTCTGGCCGGATTTGGTCTCATGCCACTACTCCAAGGACGTGCTGAAGTGGTATGCGGACAATAAGGTCAATTTCGTACCGAAAATGTTCAACCCTCCCAACACTCCGGAGCTCCGCCCCATCGAGAAGTACTGGGCGATTATGAAGCAGCACCTTCTTAAACGACCTAAGGTAGTGAAGACAGTCGAGGAACTGAAGAAAGTATGGGTTTACATGCAAAAAACGGTTGATTCACAGGTTGTGCAGAATCTTATGGCCGGGGTTAAGGCCAAGGTGCGGGCATTTGCGTATGGACTGTGAATAAAATACGAGTAAAATGGTAAAATGAAGTTTAATAGTTATTTCTCAATCCCTGAAAATTTGATGGCAATCGGATGAAAACTCGAATTTTGCGAATCAATTTTGTGTGTGGCAATTTCATCGTGGACACCCTTTAAACGTTTTCCCCAAACCTAGTCATCATACACACTTAAATTTTTTCGCCGAGATTCCAACAGCCGAGTAGTTCTGCAATTTATTTTGCTGAGATTCAGTAAAGCATTTGCCGAGACTCAGCTAACAAATAACATTTTGCTGAGATATCAGCTAACAAACATATTTTTTACAGAGATATCAGCAAAAATAAATGCCGAGGTAATCGGCTGTTGGTGATTTTACCGAGCTAGATTAAGTGTGTAAGCAAATACCACTTGGTTGCACATCATTCTGCTTGAACCTGAAAAGATATAAAGCAGCGTTGCTTTCCTGACTCTGCTCATTACCTCTTCGGACGGCATGGCACTAGGTCCTGCAGCAAGCAGGACCAAGTCAGTGGCTAAAGGTGAATCACGGCGTGTCCAACATAATAAGGAATGAGACTTGGAAAATTATGCATGTTAAAACAATCTCCAGTTGTGGTCTAAAAAGCGAAAGTTTCGTTACTTCTGGGACCATGAACCAGCAAATTTACCAGGAAGAGTCCCTACGGAAAAGACTACTGCCTTTTCTGGAGCAGCATGAGGTGGATTGCCTATTCTGGCCGGACTTGACAAGCTGTCATTAATCAAATTCCACCAAACAGTGGTACAGCGAAAATGGCGTCACAGTGATTCCCAAGGAGATTAATCCGGCCAACACTCCGGAACTAAAGTCAATTGAGGAATACTGGTCTATATGTAAGCACATACTGAAGAAAAAGGGTAGAATGGCTGTTCATAAACTACGTAGACAGTTTAGGGGGGGGGGGGGGGGGGGGTTTGACAATAATCCACAGCCCAAACAAATTTTAAAGGGGTCAAGAATCCTAAAAAACCGTCTACTTAGGGAACAGCCCCTTAGTGACGTTTAAAGCACGCACACTAGCGGGTGCATCGCCGTGTAAAGTTGTTTATTATTTTCCTCTGGCTAACCTAAAAATGTATGAAATCAAATCTGTCAAAATGAGCTTGACAGCGATTTGTTATGTATTTTCCTCTGATTTTCACTAATATGCTCTCACATATGGCACCAATACAACCGGACGTGAAAATCTCAATTGACCTGAAGGATTTCAAGGGGAAGTGGAATTTGACAGCCAAACAAATGGGAACAGAGCTCGTGCAAAAGATGATGGGTCGTGTACGAAGAATATTTCGAGCAATGGCCTATGGTAAGAAGGAAGGCTGAAACAATGGTTTTACTTATTGTAACGCATAATACCAACCGGTGGCAACTTACTATTTTAAATTGGCTTACTACTTGACTAGCCTATTGGTCCCAACTACATTCTATAAGCGTACCATAGAGGTAACTCTAAGACCACTGGGTCCCGAAGAAAATCATTATTATTTTTGGCTCACTCAGTACCAGAACAACGGTCCCAAGCAGTCCCAAGCTATTTCACTCACCCCTGCATGTTCTGCATGAATCCACACACCCCTGATGTTATCTGTCAAACTTTCATAGCGAATCAAAACAAACATAGTGTAGTAATAGAATTTCAACTAGAATAGGGTACGTTAATCGTTTGCTTGGGACCAATAGGCTACTAAAGAGGTGAGCCAATTTAAAATCGTTAGTTTCGTATTGATTGTTGAGCGTACTCCATTCTAGACGAATTTCTAGTACTACACTATCTCAAATGAGGGGTTCGTGGATTTTCCTATGTTTCGAGGGGTGCATCGATTAGCTTGGGACCGAAGATAGTACCAGAGCTGAGCCAAAAAGTTGAGCACGTTCCTTCGGGACCTTTTGGTCTTAGAGTTACCTCATACGTCATGAACAAGGTTGGTCACGCTATTTTAAAACTACCTAAATTTAGGAAGAATCCACCCAGATCGGTCAACACTGAACCTACCCAAAAATTGGTAAACTGTGTTGGGAGTGACAAGTTGACAAATGAACAAAGTCTTCGGATTCATATTTGTCATTCCCAACACAGTTTAACCATTTTTGGGTAGGTTCAGTTTTGACCGATATGGGTGGATTCTACAGAAATTTGCGTAGTTTTGAAATACCGTTTAAGAATCCACTGGAAGGCAACGCTTCAAACTTGAAGACTTCTGGCTTCCTCTGCAAAACACCTTTGAAATTCCCCTGCAATGCCTTCTCCGCTAGGTAATCTATACGTCTAGACACCATTCGCAGCCGTAAAATTTCCGAACGTTACCCAATCATCACGCTGCTCCGCATTATTTCTCCAATCACAAATTTTGATTTCTGCAGTGTGTCCGGTAAGTACCTATAGTTAGAAACTCGTTGCAATTGAATATTGTGCTTTTTTTCGGAACCGATAACGGCCAAGACGCATCACCGTCACCGCGCTATTCTTATCAACACAACTCCATCACGCGACAGCCACGTTGGCGTGACGTTCGCGAAAAGACCTTGTTTACAACCTGCGGCAAACGTCATGTTAAAGTTTCCGAATACGGTTTTTTTTTGCGTGGCATTCTTTTGACTAACTCGTCGCATTTTCGCAAGTGTTTACCCGAGCAGAAATGTGCATCACTCCATCCAAACCTGTCGCTATCTTCAAGTAAAATGCGTTCTTTATGGAAAGAGCTTGATTTCTACACTGATAAAATTCGACACATTTTTATTGGCGAATTTCCATGTAAAATTCCACATGATTTTCATGTGTCCAAACATAAACAGAATCCACTCAGAAGTACACATGAAATTTATGAGTCAAATGAATAGTATGTGTGGTTACACATGAAGTGCATGTGTACACATAAGATCTATGTGTCCGACACATAGGGGAAATGCAGGTAATGTCGGCCTAAGTGTCCCTAATTTGGGCCCATACCTAAATTCAGCAATGGACTAAATTTTCAATAGCAACCTAAAATATCCGTTAGTAACGTCCCAATAACGTGTTCATCTAGATTAAATTGATAAATAGCAGATTTTTAGCGATGGACCCAATCTTAGATCCATAGGCCAACATTAGAGTCATTTTCCCTGTATATCATTTGTTTATCACATTGCAAAAATTCATTTGTGGGACACATAAAAATAATCATTGAATTTTTATTAGTGTAGAGCTCAATGATATATTTGTTTGCATTCATAGGCTGTTTCTACTTTTTTTAATTACACTTCGATTCTTGATTTCTGTTTTCGAAGGGACTTATCAGCTTTTGTAAACAATGCATTTGATCGTCGATTTGGCGCAACTGGATGCGAATTTAAATATTCTAACTTCTGGATGATTTGGAGGATTCGGGTTATTATTTCAACTATATATCCTGTATGATATAAGGGGGCAACACGAGGCTCTACGATTGCCAAAATTAAGTCTGAACATCGTACAAAATCTGGTTGAGTATACAGAACATCCAGATCTGAACTTCAGGATGATTTGGAGAATCTTAGATGTTTTTTTTAACACAAATATATACATCGATGTCATGAGCTCTTACGAAGCTCTCTGGAGTCGTAGTCGGGGCATCGAGAAAAACTCAATTAAGCATGTGGAACTTCAAGATCAATTCTTCAGGATGGTTTGTAGATCTTACAGTTCCTCGTATATGCAGTTTTTGATTTCATATGGTGTGTTTCGGCTCAGCGTTGTTTATGATTTATCTTTGGATGAGAACTGCTTTGAGTCTATGTTGATCCTAAAAAATTGGTCCGTATATTCATTAAATAAAGGGTGTCACACATCAAATTGCATCACGGAAAAAAATGCTGTTCTAAATTACCTAGTTGACCGATCCTTTTCAAACTTTCCTAAAATATAACCCATTGGTAAGCTTTTGACATATTTATTTCATTCAACTTCAATACCATAACCTTTCGCTCGCGTCTTACGCTTAACTCCACTCATTAGGTTCTGTACAACATCTGGCTGCAGCTTCTTCTGTACGGAAACCCACTTTTTCTTCATGTCTTCCTCAGATTTGACCTCCCTGAGATGCTTCCGTAGAGCCTGCTTCATAATAGCCCAGTATTTTTTGATTGACCTTAGTTCCGGTGCGTTGGGGGAGGGGTGGGGGGGGGGGGTTCATGTCCTTGGGTACGAAAGTGAACCCGTTGGTTTCGTACCACTTCAGGACAACATTTGAATAGTGGCACGAAGCTAGATCCGGTCAGAAGATCGTATGGCCCTCGTGTTGCTTCAACAGAGGAAGCAGACGCTTCTGTTTACAGTCCCGGTAGTCACGAACGGCGCACTCCGTTTTGTACATGTGCAGATCGCTTGCCAAATCATGTATTTCTAGGCAAACTATGAAAGTTTCTGCTTCATTACTTCCTCCGGAACATCAAACTTGTGCTGGACGGTGAAGAACAGTAGCCCCGAAAGCTGCCGGAAGTCCGCCTTGACGTAAGTCTCATCATCCATGATGGGATAATGAGGCTTCGTCAGCATCTGCGTGTACAGTTTACGGGTCCGTCACTTTCCCACCGTATTTTGCCGTTCGTCACGATTTGGAGCCTTCTGCACTTTGTACGTATGCAGTCCCTTCCGATCCTTGGCTCTCTGAACAAAAGACTTGGACAGATTCAACTTTTTGGCCACATCCCTGACCGAAGCATTGGGATTCCGCTTAAACGCTTTCACGGCACGCTTGTGATCTTGATCACTAATAGAACATCCATTCTGACCGCATTTCTCCTTCCGTTCGATGGTCAGAGTTTAGTAGTAACGTTTAATCACACGACTCACCGTTGACTGCACGATTCCGAGCTGTTTTCCGATGTCCCGATGAGAGAGTTGAGGATTTTCCAGATGCTTGCGCAAAATCAATTCGCGACGTTTCTTTTCGGGTGACGCCATTTTTTCAACTTTCGAAAAATTGACAGCGATGAAAATACAGTGTAAACAAAACACTCTAAAGTACTTCTACCCAGATTTGCAAGATTTGTAATTTTCTACAGCGTTTTTTTTCTGTGATGCAATTTGATGTGGGACACCCTTTAAATAAAAACTTCCTCAAAATGAGCATTATAGCAACAATCAATACGAAACTAACGATTTTAAATTGGCTCACTACTTGACTAGCCTATTGGTCCCAAGCAAACGATTAACGTATCCCATTCTAGTCGAAATTCTAGTACTATTCGCTATGAAAGTTTGACAGATAAAATGAGGGGTTAGTGGATTCTCCTATGTTTCGAGGGGTGAGTCGGTTAGCTCGTTTCTTCGGGACCTTCTGGTCTTAGAGTTACCTCTATGCTAGTACCGTCCCAATGATGCATTTATCTAGATAAAATTGATGAATGGCAGATTTTTAGCGTTGGGCCCAATCTTAGATCCATAGGCCAACATTAGAGCCTATGTGTTTATTTATTCATTGAGAGTTTCAAATGAATTTTTGATGATCATTTTTGTCTGTTGCATTTTTTCGAGTACAGTCTTTATCAGTTTGTCTGTTGTTAGGCTGTTTTTTTTTTCCTTGATTTGTTTTCCGTCGATCTTGTTTCCCGTGCTGAGCACCAATGCTACCGATGCCAGCGAGGGAGCTCCCACACGTGGACCCTACCTATCGACCCATCAACTCATGAACCGGGGACCGACGGCTTTACTTCCCTTCCGAAGGAAGGCGTGATCAGAGATGTTATGCCTCAGAACATCCCGGCAGCGCAAACTGGGATTGAACCCAGGCCTGCTGGGGTGAGAGGTAATCAAACCACTATTCCGCAAGGAAAGTGAAATTTCATTCAGAATGCGCCTCCTTTATGTCGATCCCGATACTAATGTAATCGATCTTTCCTTTACCGATTTCTTCTGAACTGCGTACTGGATCAAGAAATGCGAAGGAAAAGTAATTGCTTTAGCATTTCGTGTCCTATCCCGTAGCAGTTAAAACGTCATTACTCTTCAAGCCTGGTACGCAGCTGAAAAGAAAACGGAAAAGTAATTTTTGAGGATTTTTCCCAAAAGAAAATTTAACAGCTATAGTCTGCTAAATTTTGAGATTATAGCGAGGTGTTGTCAAATTGTAAAATCAACACTTATTAGTGTTTATGTTGTTTAAATGCATCCAAAACATCAGTTTTGCAATAAACGCCAACATTACCTAACGGAATAATTGATTAGACCATTATTCCGCAAGGAAAGGGAAATTGCATTCAGAATGCGCCACCTTCATGTCGATCACGAAACTAATGTAATCGATCTTTCCTTTACCGATTTCTTTTGAACTGCGTACTGGGTCAAGAAATGCTGAGGAAAAGTAATTTCTTTTGCATTTCGTGTCCTATCCGGTAGCACATAAAAACGTCATTACTTTTCAGCTGCGTACCAGGCTTTACCAGGCTTCAGCTGTGTACCAGGCTAAAAGTGCAAAATGAAGTGTGAGGCACATGATGAAGACGTGAGGAATTTTTTGAGTGCAGGTATTCAAATGATTTGAAAACAATCTGTCATATTGTTCATATCTAAATTAAGATCGGAAAATTGCCTTTATGCTTTTTTTTTCCTCTCTTTGGCGCAGACCTTTCGGTCCATTTCAGCCAAGTCTTGTTTTTGCATTCTGACAGCTTTATGCCTTTATGCTTGTTTTCACACTCTGCTTATCGATCGATGCCATCCGAGCGCCAAGTTTGACACTTCGCTCGAGAGTGACGTCTAACCAGCCATACAAAAAATGCCTAACGTTAGGCTGTTCGCAATGCTGTTGTTTTTTTTATATGGGCTGTTTCAATTTGAAACTAGAACAAAAACACAACCTTCGCAATGCTGAGTTGCAGTTTCATTTTTCGAGCACTTGTTTAAAACAAATTTGCAACTGCTCGACAGTTCTGTTTCATTTTTACGCGTGTTTGAAACAGAAATGGAACTCTGTTTCAAACTTCTGTGAGTGTATTTGTGAGCTTTTCTCTGTTGACAGATGGTAGCTAACCAGCAGAGACGGCAGAGCAGACAGAAAAAGTTGGAAGGGTTGTATACTAGATACGACCGCAGGGTTGGCGTTGGATAACGCCTGTTATGTGTTGTACTTAATTGTGTATATTATATTTTAGGAATATTCCTTAATAACTCTTTTGCGAAAGTTTGGTGGCCCTAAAAAGGGCCGTTTTGTTGGGCTGATGTTGTTGAGTTTGCTCTACTCTGTCGCCCTGGAGGAGCTTTGGAATGATGTTGGTAGTTTGAAGACAGACAACATCTCCCCTTCCAGCGTTCCCACACCCCAGTATAGTCCCCAAATTTAAGTGTAACTGTGATATTCTGGAAAGAAATTGTCTTCAAAACTAACTCTTTGTCGAATTATTGGTGGCCTTGAAAAGGGCCGTTTTGTTTATTTGTTTATTGGTTTATTTGTTCTTCGTCTTCGACAGTGTCGTACAGACTAGTTTAACTTATGCTATGTTTTTAATCCTATTTTTAAAACAATTTTTGGACACATTAAAATCAAACAAATCACTAACATTGTTGAAAGCTCTGAAGCAAGAACTGAGCGGGTTGTTATGACCATAACATGTTCTATGTGCGGGAACTGCGATAAGTGCTGAGTACCGCAGCTGACGCTGTGGAACGTTCAGTGATACTTGCAGGAGAAGATCCGAACAGTCGACGTTATTCTGGACGATATCGAATATAACCAGCCGCTGCAATTTCAGCCGTCTTGCCGATAGCAGTTCCAGATCAATTAGTTGACATCGTTCTGGATATGCAGGTAGATGGACATGATCATTCCACGGTAGGTGCCGAAGAGCAAAGCGAATGAATGATTTCTGCACACGTTCGATGCGGATCACCTGAGATGTATGGTACGGTGCCCAAATGGGAGCAGCATATTCCAGGATACTTCGCACTAAAGCACAGAACAAGGCTTTTAATGTGTGCACGTCGGTGAATTGAGATGCATTGCGGCGAATGAACCCAAGAACGGAGAAGGCTTTGGCAGTAACGGTGGATATATGTTCGTTGAATCGAAGCTTACAATCCATGATAACTCCTAAATCACGGATAGACTGCACACGTTCCAGCGGAGCAGTGTCAATATTGTAAAGATGATTGATGGGAATCCAACAACGGCTAAAAGTGATCACCTTGCACTTATTGATGTTCACGCACATTCCATTTTCCTTGCACCATCGTGAAAGGGCATCGATGTCAATCTGCAGAGCAACACAGTCCAAAACAGACTTGATGACTCTGAAGATTTTGAGGTCGTCGGCAAAAAACAACTTTCCAGAAGATATTTGCAGGCACAAGTCATTGATGAAGAGCACAAAGATCAATGGACCTAACACACTCCCTTGTGGAACTCCAGATGGAATGTAGAAGGTCCTGGATCGTGCTGAGTTCACCTGGACGAATGCTTTCCTACCAGTCAGGTAAGACATTAGCCAGTCGGCTATCCAATCGGGAAAACCCATATGTCTCAGCTTTTCCACGGCATAGCTATGCGGAACAGTATCAAATGCTTTCGAAAAATCAATGTATACAGAGTCCACTTGATTCCGGCTTTCAATCTCACGAAACAAAACGTTGGTGTAGCATAATAAGTTGGTTGTTGCAGAGCGATGGGGAACGAATCCATGCTGGTATTCCGAAATTATCGGTTTTGCTGCAGACAGTAAGACCTCGTGGACCAAGGATTCAAAGAGCTTTCCCAGGCAACAGAGAATCGAGATCCCGCGGTAATTTTCAACGTGCCGCACGCTACCCGATTTGTGGATGGGAATCATTTTGGCAGTTTTCCATAAACCTGGGAATGTTTTTTCATTTAACGATCGATTGAACAGTATCGTCAAAGGTTTAACTATAGACTCGGCGCAATTCTTCAGCAGTGTTGGAGTTAAACCGTCGACTCCGGCTCCTTTCGACGCATCTAGTTTGGCTAATGCTCTCAACACTTCCTCACGAGAAAAATTGAAAAAAGGAAGGTGGATATCATGGGATGGCACATTTTGAAAACAACCCGGGTGAGGTTGGGGCGACTCCGCATTAAACACACTTTGAAAGAAGGTCGAAAAAAGATTAGCTGCCTCTTCAGAAGAGCAGGCCAAAGCGTCACCATACTTGACATTGTCCGGAACACGATTGCTTGTCCTTTGTTGCTTCACGAACCTCCAGAACATTGATGGGTTTTGTTTCAAATTCGATTGCAGCCTCTGCATGTATTCATGGTAGCTTGATGCTACGAGCTCTTTGTAGGACGGTTCCACAAGGTGAAGCGATACTCGGTTTTCAATGGTTTTGTTAGCGAAGAATCGTTTACGTGCTTTACGCAGTCTGTTGCGCAGGTTTCTTAACTCAATGGACCACCAGGGCTTCCTGTTGGCTCCACTAATAGCAGGGCGGCGTCGAGAGACCTTCAAGTGGAGAATTTCGTAAAGCTTGTCGTAAAACAGAAGAACAATATCATCGACAGAGTGCCCCTGAAGAAGCTGCTCCCAGTCAACCGATGAAAATTCTGCATTGAGAGATTCGAAGTCGCAGCGCCTAAGATCCAGATCAATAGAGTCCGACTGAGCGTTTGCTGGAACGTGCACACATCTATGTACATCAACTTGAAGTTCTAACGGCGGATGGTGAGGATCGATAGGCAAGAGTGGTAAAACAGGATGCGATATTTCAAAATCGTCAGGAGCGTTCGTAAAAGCCAGATCGAGTAGCCTGCCATTCGGGTTTGAGATTGAGTTTAGTTGAACCAAACCACATGTAGAAATGGATTCGGTAAGTACGAGTTCTTGTTCGCTGGAGGCATTCGCAGGCAGGTATCCATTGACATCTTCATCGAAGGTCCATTGCAGCTGAGGGAGATTGTAATCCCCAAGAAGTAAGACTATGTCGCTGGCCGCCGATCGATCAGCAACATACTGAACAGCGGAAGAGTGGATGGAATATAACGCAGGATCCTAAGTTGATGGCAGGATACTAAGTTGATACGGGATGCAAACTGGACCATGTCGGGAGGATCGGGGGCTTCCATGATGCTGTATAGCGGGCGTCTCGGTGTCGAAGTGTAGTTGGTTTGTATCGATGAAGTAGTTGATGCAGTATTAGCAGTCTCGGTTTCGATCTCGTCATTGGTGTTTGAACAAACAGAAGTCACAGTGCTATAAGTCGAAGGTACATCAGGCGAAGCATAAGTCGATAGTGGAAAGTACTTGCCTGATAATTCCGGTTGGAAGACCCCCTCCCCTACCCTAACAGGCCCGGGACGACTCGGTTGGCAGGATGCAGGAATGGGCACGACTGTTTCAGGTGGCTTGGGGGCTTCCATTAGGCTATCGACGTTGCATCCCGGGATCAGCCAGTAGGAGACGGGTTGACGGGCTTTCGAAATTTTTGGGAACCGTTGAACTCTCGAAACATGATACCTTCCGGCCACGTTGAAGGGTCCAGCGCTTGGGATTTCAATCCAGGGTCCAAACCAATTTTGAAGGAAATAAACGTTAGGTTCGATACGTCTTTTCCTTTGGGCACTAGTTTGACTATGTCAGGATTTTCACTGAGATTCAGGTTTGCCTTCACCATCCCCAGAACTGACTCGTTTGCCACGTCAGGCCTGATTCGTGACAGGTAAAGCCAGAATTTCTTCGGCTCCGAGTACGTTGGGACGCATACGACATCCTGGCACGATGCTTTGGATCCAGACAAACAGTTGTCAACGATGCGAGGCTTCTCAACTTGCGGAATCGGCCTAGGCGCAGGCGGCGAAGCGGTACTGGTAGAATTAGACGCCAACTGCTTGATTTCGGTGCGCAACTCACTGATGGCCTGAGTGAGAGACACGAGCGGAGCAGTATCGATGGGTTTGATTGCAATAGATCGAAGGTGAGAATTTTCGAATAATTCCACGCATTTGTCGCACATCCAATAAAGGTTGCTTCGGTGTGTGGTGAAGTATCCCAATAGCGCACGAGACACTCCGGCGCAGCCCATGTGGAACGATCCACCGCAAAATCCGCGACAAGCAACCTGCTCAATGCCAACGATGGCAGAGTCACATTTCGAGCAGTTTTTCTCCATCTCGATGTTGATCACGTCTGAATGCGCCTAATGATGTACTCTTCGCTGTCCTTCGATGAAAGATAATTCGAACGCTGGTTGCAGGAGAACAGGCGCCACAACCAATGTCGACTAAAGCGGCAAAATCAGTGACGTGGGTGGTCGATGAGTTACGTCAATAAATTTTGGATCACAACAGCGTGAAACAAAACCACACGAATTCACACGGGACAACTAGTGTTTGCACTGAACTTCACGTTGCTCTTGATGTTTATGGAGAACTCAAGCCAGCAAACGTTAACACAAGAAAAAAGTCACAAAATATACACGAGAAAAGCAATAAAATTGAAACAGCTAGTAAACAAACTTAACCGTAACTCAAGTGCGAGTGAGTGTTTTGGATGTGGTTTTGGAATGATGGTTATGCCGAGCATGGGTACCGGATGGCGATGACGATTTTGATGAGCGGTTTGCATGCCGGGCGCTTTGCTTCAACCACGAGTGCGGTGAACTCCGGGTTAATATTATTACAAATCAGTAGAACAGCGCTAGGTGGTATGATGAATCGGGAAATCCACTCGAGATGTCGAGAGGGTAGATGGTTGTTTTGGAGGTTGTGATGAGGACGATTTTGGAACGGAACGGGTTGTGCTCGATGATGCATCGTTCTTCTTCACACAGTCTGTGAATACGAGTTCGATTCTGAAATAAGTTTTGTAGAAATGAAATAAAAATGGAATCTATGGCTCTGCGAAGATTCAACTTTCGATATTCAAGTGTCGGAAAGGCATTAGAAAATTAATCGTTAAACTCTTTCTTGATAATGTTGTGGCCCTGAAAAGGGCCATTTTTCCAACGCGCTCGGCGTAGTTGCCCTTGCGGAGCACACGGTGAATACGACCGACTGAGAACTGCAGCAGCTGGGCATTCCATGACGGCGGCCCAGTATACCGGAGCATTGGCACCAACGCACTCGGCGTAGTTGCCCTTTCCCCCACAGGCTCTGCTGCCGTTGCTCTGCTTCCGCTGCCCTGGTACTGCTGCTCTGCTGCTGGGTCGACGATCGGATAGACAATGATGGAACGGGCGACCTTGTTGGACGCTTATATAGTAGAACAGAAAATATCAGAGGTGTCAGATACTCGCATCTGATGTCTCGGTTGGAGAAAGTATAAGAATATAAAAAAAAATCAATCGATTTTCACCATCTTTAGACAATGGTTTACTTTTAACCATTTTTCAATAGTTTACAGAATGAAATCAATAGTTTTGAAACATTCAGAATTGCTAGAAATATTTCCAATCGATTGATGCCATTATCTCGTAAATCTATCGAGAGACGGTTGAGTTATTATCGTTCAAAATCTTTTAATTTTTCGTAACGCATCCAAAATGACTGTTTTCAATTTTGTACCCCCGTATGTTGCCGAAAGACGTTATCCAACGTCAAAAAAAACGTTTCCCTTCGCTTCATCTTCTATCAACAGTTTCGTTTCGCAGATTTTGCAGGTAATTAAATTGATTTATTTATTTGTAAACGTTTATCTTTTGCAGTGCGTTTTTGAAATAATTTCCGCATAGAGCATATGACCGTTCACGCCCTCCCAGCAAACTGAATAGTAGCGGAAAACTGATTTGCATAGGTTGGTCCGATGCGGAGGAATTCCTCTGGTGTCAGAGCGATGTGTCTTTGTGGCGATACAATATTTGGGAACTTCCTGGATAAGTTTCAGATTGGTAAATGATGTGTCGGAGGTGCCTAATGCGAAAATTTTCGCATCCAGTTCGGGGGTGCTGACGGCCGCCCAACAAATGTGCATCGTAAACCTATTAAGGATGGAAAGTGGCGCTTGCTGTCGTAAATGCTGACACTTTTCAGGAAGTTATCATTAACTACGTGTCGAATGTTTTCGTCGTCGGGTTGATTGGCGATTCCAACAAATACACGTACGATTCACCTATGGTCGTGAATTGTGTGGAAGCTGTCGACCATAGGTAAGTTTCACACACCCAGAAGAATCTGATCCGATCAGCTCACTTTAAGCTGAGCTTTGTAGACAAAGAGCTACATTAAAATGCGACGGGTGCTGAGGATGTTGAATTCCCTGCGAAAACTGGTTGTCTGGCTCTATCTTCATGATTATGCGGAAGGAGTGCGCTGTTTTTGCACAATGATACGCTATTCAGTCCAGGAGTCCTACTGAAGTTCTGGGAAGTCCTGCCGAAGATTCAAAAAGTCTAGCAGAAAATCCGGGTGGTCCGAACAAAACAAAAGTCCTGACGAAGTTCCAGGAAACCCTGAAGAAGTTCCGGGAAGATATGATGAAGTTCCAGGGAAGTCTTTCTGAAGTTCCGGGAAGTCCTGATGATGATGATGATCCCTTCTCTTTCCCCCGGGAAGTCTTGTCGAAAATCTGGGTGGTCCTGATAAGGTTCCGGGAAGACCTGTCGTAGTTCCAGGAAGTCCTGCCGTAGTTCCAGAAAGTCTTGTCGAAACTCAGGGTGGTCCTGACGAAGTTCCAGGAAGTCCTGCCGAAAATTTGGGATGCCCTAAAAAAGTTCCAGGGAAGTCTGACTGATGTTCCGGGACGTCCTGCCGTAGTTTCGGGAAGTCTTGGCGAAAATCCTACCGACGTTCAGGTGAAGTCTTTTTGAAGTTCCAAAAAGTTCTGTCGAAGTTCCGGGAAGTCCTGCTGAGGTTTCGGGAACTCCTGTCGTAAATTTGGACTGTCCTAAGGAAGATTCGGGAGGAAATGCCGAAGCCCCAGGGAAGTCTTGCTTGTCTACGAAAAATATTCTAACGGCAAACATAACGTCGCATCTAGTGCCGGTTATAGCGCATCATTCAACGAATACAGCGCACTAGATGCGACGTTATGTTTGCCGTAGGGTAAAATCGAATGTCGCGAGGCGGTCATTTCGGTTTCCAAGTCTAGAGACTATAGTAATTTTGACTGTTATGTCCGCGACAGGGTATCCGGGTACCCAGCTCAACCCTAGATTTACATTACCCTTGTAAGCTGTAGGACAACTTTCCCAGATCCAGTGCCAGCAATCAATGCTTCCGACCATGCCTGGAAACCCCCTTTCCGCATTTTCCTGCATTAGCCTCGACAAATCATTTTGATTTGGAGAGCGCAGAAAATGCTGTCCGAAACATTGTTTCAATGTCGCATAAAATTCTTTCAAGCAGACCATGGCTGTTGAGTCCCCCATTTGGACGTATTCGTCTACTGCATCAGATGCAGTTCCATAGGCCAGCAGCTTGATCGCCGCACAACATTTTTGTAGAGGCGTCAAACCAGGCTTCCCTACCGCGTCGACTTTTTGTTTAAAAAAATCATTCGCTGCTTCGAGGGCCTGAACAATGTTTAAAAACATGTCTTTGGTCAAGCGGAATCTTCTTAGAAACATTTTTTCGGTAAACCGAGGCTGTTCTCCGAAATAGTCAGCAATCAACTTTTGATGTGCTTCTTGAAAATTACGGCGGATGTAGGCTCTGCTTCGCCGATGATGATGTGGCCGGTAGTCTTCTGCAAAATAATTGATCATCGAAGCATAATTTTATATGTTGCATATTAAGATAAAATATACCTTCAAGCTCCAGCAACAAAACATCTAGTTCAGAGTCATCCAACAACTCATCAACAATCAAAATCTGGTGATCCGACTCCATATTTGTTGCTTTCAAATTCATTTTTTTCACTTGAATGAGAACGCTGCCTCGGGCTCGGACACCGGGCAAACAGGCGCAAATTGAAAAAAACCTCACCAATACAAGCATATAAAAACACTTTTTGAAACTGTGCGTTGCGCTGATTGCGTTGCAGTTTCATTTTTGACAGTTTCAAATTTTAAAACTGTCGAGGAGTTTGAAACAATTTTGAAACACAGCATTGCGAACAGCCTTAGTCTCACGTTAGACTAACATTTGAGCTCGAACCGAGCTGTAACGTCTAACAGAATGTTTCATGTAAAGGGTGATACGGTCAAAATTTGGTCAATATCAACTTGACGTATTTCTTTCAATTTTGCATTTAAAACACCTGAACACCCCTCATTTTGGAGGTGTGTGTGTGTAGAATGTTGCTCCTATTTTGATTTTGGAATTCACTCTTCAGTTGTCAAAATGCCGTCCAAGCAAGAAGAGCAGCGTATCAAAATTTTGCTCGCGCATCGCGAAAATCCGAGCTACTCGCACGCAATGTTGGCAAAATCGCTAAAAGTTGCCAAATCAACCGTTACAAATGTAATTAAAGTGTTTGGGGAACGTTTGTCGACAGCCAGGAAGTCTGGATCGGGGGGAAATCGAAAACCGGAAGCCGCTGAGACGATAAAGAGAGTTGCCGGTAGTTTCAAGCGAAACCCTAACCTCTCTCTCCGAGATGCCGCAAATAAGCTGGGTGTATCGTCTACAACCGTGCATCGAGCCAAAAAACGAGCCGGACTATCGACTTACAAGAAGGTAGTGACTCCAAATCGCGATGATAAACAAAATACGACGGTCAAAGCGCGATCCCGGAGGCTGTACACGACGATGCTGACGAAGTTTGACTGCGTGGTAATGGACGACGAAACCTACGTCAAAGCCGACTACAAACAGCTTCCGGGACAGGAGTTTTATACGGCAAAAGGAAGGGGAAAGGTAGCAGATGTTTTCAAGCTCATGAAACTGTCAAAGTTCGCAAAGAAATATCTGGTTTGGCAAGCCATCTGTACCTGTGGCTTGAAAAGCAGCATTTTCATAGCTTCCGGGACTGTCAACCAAGAAATTTACGTGAAAGAGTGTTTGAATAAACGTCTGCTGCCTTTCCTGAAGAAACACGGTTGTTCCGTACTGTTTTGGCCGGATTTGGCATCTTGCCATTACGGTAAAAAGGCCATGGAGTGGTACGCCGCCAACAACGTGCAGGTGGTTCCCAAGGACAAGAACCCTCCCAACACGCCAGAGCTCCGCCCAATTGAGAAATACTGGGCTATTGTCAAGCGGAACCTAAAGAAGACCAAAAAAACTGCTAAGGGCGAGCAGCAGTTCAAGGCAAACTGGCTTTCTGCGGCGAAGAAGGTGGACAAGGTGGCTGTACAAAATCTGATGGCTGGGGTCAAGCGTAAGGCCCGGCAATTCGGATTTGGAAAAGCGGAAGCCTAACTGAATATTTTTCCTGAATTTTATACTAATTGAACTTGAAAAAGAAATTTAATTTGATTTTTTAAATAAACGATTTCACCGATTTACACGCGTTTTCCCTTGACCAAATTTTGACCGTATCACCCTTTATGTTGGACCAACTGTCCAATGGTCTAATGTGTTAGACTTACGTTAGGCTCATGTTGGACTAACCTTCCCTGTCTAGCCGCCCCCATTGATATTCGAATAACGCAGCTGGGTGACATGCCGCCATGTTATTGAAACCAACATCTGAAACGTCACAATTCCAGTGTGAACTGCAAAAATGGCGTGACTGAATTGTCTTATTTTTATCAAATAAAATTATTTTCCCTTTTATGCCATATAATTGGTTGACTTCGTGGTAGAAAATCAGAAAATAACATTTTATGAGTCCTAAGTTTATTTTTCACAAAATGTAAGCAAAAATATTGAGAATATCCATAATATCAGTCACGCCTTTTTTGAAATTCTGGCTTGAATCTTCTATTTGTTTACAAATTATGAGCTGTCAGTGGGGCCCACAATTCGCGGGCCCGCAGCGATGTTAGCTCTTTTCAAGGCAAGGCTAACAAGATAGGGATGCCACCCAGCTGGAATAACGCACCGTAATAATTCCTATAGCAAAGCATGATTCATTCTTGTTTTGCGCATCTTTTCGCGCAAAAATTGTCAAAACAACATTCAATGTCAAACTGGTACACACCCCATTTCGCCTTTCAGGTCGTGCACCGAAAAGCGACCGCACAAAATTCACTCATGATAAAAAAACATACATGCTGAGTCGCAGTTTCTCCATCAACATCAACGCATCTACTATATACCAAAAATGAGTATCTTTAGATAGTACAAGTTCCAATTTGGGTACTGCTGCCTGGCAGAGAAAAATAAAGAAGACGATCTTTGCGCCGCATGTCACGCCACTTGTGCCGCTATTGGCATAAAAGTTCCATGTCCTATACACACATGCAGACTTGTGTGCAGTCGTTTTCTTTCCATTATGGTTCTTAACCCGGAGAGTTTCGCAAACATATTTTCGCCTTGTCTCAAAACCAGACCCAGATAGCGAGTGTATTTTTCTGTCTTTTTTTTTGTCTCGATTTGGAGGCCGGTTCTATTTTTTGCGCTTCACTACGTTGGCTTACGTACGTCAATGCTTCGTACATAATTCAACCCGAACTATGCAGAAGGTCCTAAGTGACATAATGGTTGATTTTCTACAGTTTCTGAACGTGTTTTTCGAATTAGATGCTAGATAATCACCCATATTCTCGTTTTTGTTCGAACCGTTTTTCCATACCAAATAAAAAAAAATCTTGTATGAAAAATACGGCTCGAACGAAAACGAGAATATGGGTGAAAAATCTGTCAATGTTACTTAGGACCTTATCCCTTGTTCGGCTTGAGTTTTTTTTTCTTTTCAAGAAAATCTACACAGTGCCAAATACAATACATATCGGAAGCCAGGAATGTTATTCTCTTATCACATATTGACGTGAAAAGATGAAAGTTTGCTAATTTACTGACAGCCGCAGGGTGACCTCGTGGTCACATGCGCCTACGTGACGGAAATGTTTCCGTCGCTTCCGTCAATGAGGATATCTATGGGAGGCATTAGCACCGAGATTAGCGGTGGATTATCTCATGTTCAATCAATTCTCTAAGCCGGATAATTGCATGAGCTTAGTAGGCGTGCGTGCGAAGAGGCGAGCCCCCAAACAGATTTTCCCCCCAACGAGTCAACAACAGAAGTAGTAGGCTATTCCTATCACGTGCGTGCGTAAGCGAATGCGGCCGCTAGTCTATGCTTCGAAGTTATTCAACCATTCAAACTAACTGCGCAGTAAGCGGCGCACAAAACTCGTTCAACTCGAATCGTCGATCGAACTCTCGAAGGTTCTCGTACGGATCGGTGACCTACAATGGCTACAATGTGTACACAGGTTGTGCCAGCGTCCGTTCGTTCGTTCGTTGGTCCGGTGTCGCAGTCGCGGATATGAGGCATAACAGAGTGCGACGATCATAATCGTCGGTGGTGTCCATGCTTGGACCCTCCTTAGGGGCAGTGGTTCCCAGACATAACTGTTTTGCGACCCCTGTTCAAGGTTGCCGTGCACATGATCAAATATTATAACTCAAGTTAATTTATAATAATTGATTCTATGACATTTCGCTTGGGATTATTCAGAATCTTCCTTGGAGTTATTTGGATATCCTGTCTGACTGCGAACGACACTTGGAATAAAGGCTGACTAAAAGTAAATTGGTACGCCCCTCGCGCGCCGCCAGCACGCCTCTAGAATCGAAAATCTTTGACAGTGGTTTGTTTACACTTCTATAGAAAACAACTGGTCCAAGTTTGATCAAAGTAGTCGATCGCGTTCAGAAATAACGTCAAATGGAACTCGAAAGAAGGAAAAATATTGTGCACAAACACCTGGTAAATCCGGAGTGGTCCGGTTCCAAGCTGGCTAAAGTGCTGAAGATGCAGAAAACAACAGTTTGTCGAGTGCTCAAAACCTACAAGGAAACACTGAGTGTGGAAAGGAATCAGTGGACCTACGAAAAAACTACGTGGTCTTATATAATAAATGTTATTTTTAACTGCAGCAGGAGCTTGTGTTTTGTGTAGGAATAGGAATTTGAGCAGGGTTCTCTCTGTTTATACTCTTTAGTATGACCGATTGCCCTGAAAAGAACCTTTTCGTATGAATTTTAGTTGGGAAATGTATTGGCAGAAGTGGGAACAATCGGACTGGACTCGAAATACTATTCGAACTACAATTGAAAGGAGCGTCTTTATTTGTCAGTAGTATAATTTGAACTGAAGAAAATGAAGTTATGCTCTAAAAGCAAGGCATACTGCGTTGTATATACTCAACACTCCTCCTCAACGCTGCTACAGTAAACCACACTGCTTCCTTAGAAATTCCAACCGTATTCGTGGTAGAGGTTTGGTTAAAAGATCTCCGGCCATCTTTTCCGTAGGGCAGTACTCATACTTGATAACACCTTTCGTCTTCAGGTCCTTGGAGTAGTGAAATTTTGTTGAAATGTGTTTGGTACGGTTACTGAACTTTTCAGAGTCCAGCATCTTCAAACAGCTTTGGTTGTCTTCGAATAATATTGCTTCTGTTTTCTCCCCTATTTCAATAGTCTCTGCAGCCAAACCGCTTCTTGGGATGCTTCGGAAAGAGCCACGAATTCCGCCTCTGCTGTAGATAGTGAAACGCAGGATTGCTTTCGGCATGCCCATGCAATGGTTCCTCCGCAGTATTTGAATACATATTCACTATTGGACTTCCTGTCGTCGCGACATTCTGCCCAATCGGCATCAGCGTAACCCACCAGACCAGATGAATCACCACTGCTACTCAGTCGAAGCTTCAGATCAATCGTCCCCTTCAGGTAGCGAACCATTCGCTTTAACTCGTTCCAGTCACGTTGGGTTGGGTAACTCACCTTACGACTCAAGATTGAGATTGCCGTTGCGATGTCAGGTCTGCTGTTGACTGCGATGTACAACAGCTGCCCAACTACCTTTTGATATTCTTGATTATTTGGGAGCTGGCCATCGTTATCTTCCGTCTTGATGTACCCAGGATCAATTGGCACGGTTGACACTTTCGCATCCTGTAGGCCAACAGAACAGATGACGTCTTCAATGTATTTCCGCTGGTTGATAAGAAAATCTCCAGCATGGTCTCGATCGACTTCGATCTCGAGGTAAAACTTGACATCACCGAGGCAGCTGATCTGGAAATTTCTTGCAAGCGTTCGCTTCAATGCTTCGATCATGCGTTCATCCTCGCTCGCTACGATGAGATCATCCACATACACGAGAACATAGCACCACTTGCTACCAGCTCGCTTTCTGTACAGGCAGGGATCTGCGTCACATCGCTCAAAACCATCCGCTTCCATCACCTCATACAGTCGCTGGTTCCAAGAAAGAGCCGCTTGCTTGAGCCCGTACAAACTTTTCTTTAAATGGCATACCTTGTTTTCCATTCCGCTGACGACATACCCGGGAGGCTGCTTCATGTAGATCTCCTCCTCAAGGTTGCCGTTGAGGAACGCCGTTTTTACGTCGAATTGCTTGACGATCATCTTCTTCTTGGCTGCCACAGACATCATGGTGCGGAACGTAACGTGTCGAACGACTAGCGCAAAAACTTCATCGTAGTCCGTCCCAAAACGTTGAGTGTAGCCCTGGGCTACCAGCCTGGCTTTGTACCGAACTACATTGCCATTTTCGTCTCGCCTCTGTTTATACACCCACTTGCATCCAATGGCGCGGCTACCCGCCGGCAGGTCGACTATATCCCAGACGTCGTTTTCTTCGATAGATGCTGGCTCTTCCTTCATAGCCGTGCACCACTTGGCGCTGTTTGGACTGGATAACGCTTGCTTCAACGATTTTGGCTCCTCCTGAACCGAAGTTTCTGCTGTTCAAGCATACCGCTCTGGAATAGCTCCGAGATTAGCTCTTGTTGATCTTCGAGGTGGATCGACATCTACACTGGACATGCTCCCGTCCACACGTACGGCATCGGACTGCACTTCGATTTCACGGAGAGTTGCTTCGTCCGGTTGTTCATCTGGATCATCCCAGACATCGTCGTCATCCGATTCAGTTGATCCTGGCTCACTCATAAGGTCCACTCGTTCGAAACAGATGGATGGTACAACCAGACTTTCTCCCACCGAACCTGGCATGGGCCCGCAAGAAGTAAGAAATTTAACATCACGGCTAACAGTTACCTTTCCATTCGTCTCGTCCACCAGGCGGTATGCCTTCGATACTTCACTGTATCCGACGAACCTGAGCTTGAAAGCCTTCCGATCCAGCTTACCTAGCTTTTCACCAAACCGCTGAATGTGTCCGAGATTGGGCTTCTTCCCGAGCCACCGCTCATATGGTGTGCCACTGATCGACCGTGATGGTAGCCTGTTCTGCATGTAGTTTGCAGTTACCACTGCTTCTCCCCAGAAACGCTTGTCCAGATGTCCGTCAATGAGCATGCACCTGGCCATTTCGATAAGGTAACGATTCTTTCGTTCTTCTACCCCATTTTGCTGTGGGGTGTATGGTGCCGTGAGCTGGCCGATGATACCGTTTTGCCTCAGGAATGCATTGAATGCCTTGCCAGTAAACTCATCACCACCCCCTGTCCGAGCGGAGAATTTTGAGCTTCCTTCCAAACTGCGTCTTGACTAGCTCAACAAATTCCTTCAGTTTCTGGAGCGCTTCAGACTTCTTCGGTAGCAAATAAACGACCGTGTACTTACTGTAGTCGTCGATGAATGTGATGAAATATCGTCTTCCGCCCAGAGTCGCCGTCCTCATTGGTCCACAGATATCAGTGTGAACCAAATCCATCACCGCCGATGACACACTTTCTGACGTCTTCGGAAACGATGTCCTGTGCATCTTACCTTCAATGCACACTTCACATGCATCAGTGCAGCTGCATCTCTTCACCCTCACGCCGTTGACCAAGGTCTGCAATTTCAACACCGCTTCGCAGTCTCTGTGTCCCAATCGTCTGTGCCACGCATGCACGCAGTCATCGTTCGTCATCACCATGGATACTTTTTCGGTTGATTGACGAATTATGAACAAGTTACCAACGGACTCCGCCATAGCACATATCTTTTCACGTTTCATGATTCTCGCTCCAGTTGCGTCACGGATAGCAAACTTGACTTCATTTCAGGAACATACAAAGCGCTTTCTATTGGAACTTCACGTCGTCGACCAGAACCATCTAGCACATTTATTTGCCCAGCACCTCGGCCTTTATAACGTACCTTCGTCCCGTTGGCGACCCAAACGTCCTCAGTAGCTGCATCATCCAAAACCTCGAAGAAGTTCCGGTAATTTGCAATGTGGCAGGTTGCATTGGAATCCAAAATCCATTGGTCTTCCGCTTGACTATTGCATCCAGTGAGAAACGCGTAGCTATCATCATCATCTTGCTGCGATACGTGGTTGGTTTTCTGTTGCTTGGATACTGCCTTTCGGTGCTTGGATACAGCTCCGTTTCCTTTCTCCGCCTTCCATACTCTGAACTTTTCACAATTTGCCTTCTGGTGACCTAACTTTTTGCAGAAGAAGTACCGGCATTTTTCGGCCTTTGAACTTGCATAGAGAACAGCTTCAGGATTATCGCTATCATCGTTGCGCTGCTTCTTTTTCTGCCATTCATCGATGAGCTTGCCCTTCACCATATCTAGGGTCAAATCATTCTCTGGTCGAGCTTCAAGGGCGGTTACCAACGTCTCGTACTCCTCCGGCAGACTGCTGAACAAAATCGCGACCAACCATTGGTCGTCAAGGATCTTTTCCGGCTGTAAATTGTTGAGCTTCTCGAACAATTCTGACAACTTCGATACGTGCGCTTCCATATCTCCATGTTTTTTCCAGGCGTTGACTACAAATTTTCCGCATCACAGAGACCTTCGTCGTTAACGTTTTCTTGACATGGAATTATCCTAGAGCTTTCCACGCCTCCGCCGCCGATTTGGCCTTCCTTATGTGGTTAATTGGTTATCCTCCACGGCCAATCCAATCGATGCCAGTGCTTGATTATCCTTGGTCTTCCACGCACTTGTAACCGCTTCTGGCCTTGCGTCCGCTATGGTCGTCCAATTTCCTTCCTTGGTCAGCAATAGCTTCATCCGTAAACTCCAGTTATCGTAATTGGATCCATTGAGCCTTGAAAACGACATCAGCTTGTCCGCCATCTCGTTACGAATTCAAATTCTATCTTCACCAGTTCCGATTGCACTGCCTGGGCCCATAACCTATCGGCAGAAGTGGGAGCAATCGGACTGGACTCGAAATACTATTCGAACTACAATTAAAAGGAACGTCTTTATTTGTCAGTAGTATAATTTGAACTGAAGAAAATGAAGTTATGCCCTAAAAGCAAGGCATACTGCGTTGTATATACTCAACAAAATGTTCAGAACCTTAACTCTTTTAGAAAATGTTGGTGGACCTGAAAAGGGCCGATGGTAGTACAGGCTTAAAGCCTTTGGAAGATGATGATGACGTGAAGGCAGCTGGATCAGCACATCGGACCGGACAATCCCATATTCTTCGGTTTAATGATTGGACACTCGCAAGAGTCTCGGCCCGTCTGCTGTTGGACAGGGGTTGTACTGGAGTCTGCGACAGGTTGGAAGGCCGCAGCGAGGGAAACCTCAACCTTGCTACGATTAATGGGCAATCGGAAGAGTCTCGGCCCGTCTGCTGCTGGACAGGGGTTGACTAGGTGGCTGCAACTGGTTGAAAGGTCGCAGTGAAGGATACCTACACAAATGGCTGTGCAAAAAGAGGGAGAATGATAATTATTGGATATATTGGAGAGGCCATGTTTCAGTGGATGATTGACCACAGAAGTAACCAGGCTTCCGTGTGCCAAAGGCCGGTATTTTTAAGTGCAGTGCCATTTAGTGTACCCCCCCCCCCCCCTTGTAGGGTTTCTGGAATGTTGGACTGTCTCCGTTCATGTAAATAAGCTTAAATTATTGTTATCAGCCAACCTGACGGAAATATTACCCTACAATAGCACCTCGTACCATAAATAAAACGGTTTTACACGGCTCGGCTCGGAAGTCAAGATGGCGTCCGTCAGAAACGATTCCCTCAGACCAGTGGCCTTAATTGCCAAGGAGGGTCTCATCTTGGCTCGACCAAGGTGGCCATGCCACGGTCAGCCGACGCCTGGCAGCCAAACGAGCCAGCAATGCCTGCTGATTCGTATGTGGCTGATGAACGCCACCAGATCCGCCATTCTCCCAAAGCTGCAACACTGTCTGCAGCCGGCGCCGCAAGTTTCCGGCCACACGGTAATGCAGGAGCAGCCGTGTGGGCCCCAACGCCAGCGTCGCGACGCCTTAGGAGATCCCGCTGCAGCAGTGAGTACACGGGAAAAAATAAGTTCCCATATTCGTGAACCACAGCCGTGAACTATAGTTCACGGTGTATATTTGAGAAAATTTTGTTCTGGATAGCTGGCCGTGATTTTTAGTTCACGGTCCGTTCCCGTTTTCGGGAACGGATTTTTTTCCGAGTACCGTACCGTTCATAAACTCTCGCTTACACGCCACACAAATATGTGAAAACCCACACCAACACGCCACAGAATAGGGCAATAAATGTTTTAGAAAATATGAATATTCCTGTTTTTCATACTTTGTCCGCGTAGCCCCTCCGAATACCCAGTAACGTGCCGGCCCTGCGACACAGTTCAGGGGTCTCATGTGGACTGAGCTAGTTACCCGGGAGTGTCTGGTCATGCCATAGTCACAAGGTGTTGAGGTGCGTTAAAGCCAACCCCGGTCTTTCGATCCGAGATGTGGCCAGAAGGTACAACGCCAACTTTCAAACGGTGCGGAACATCCTTCCCTGGGAAGGATACAAGTCGTACAAAGCCAGCAAACATCCGAACCGGCACATGAAACAGAATTCCGTGGCCAAAAAGCGTGCAAGGCTGCACTTTGATCTATGACGAAACATACGTCAAACTCGATTTGAAGCAGCTTTCCGGTCCAAAGTTTTGCATCGCGATTGGACGTGGAGATGTGCCGGGAAGATTCATGTTCGTGTTTGCCGACAAGATCGCGAAGAAGGCCATGATTTGGCAAGCCATTTGCAGTTGTGGTCTGAAAACAGAACCATTCTTCACATCCTCGACGATGACATCCCAAGTTTACATCGTAGAATGCCTGAAAAAGCGTGTTTTGCCGTTCATCCGTAAGCATAGGAGCAAAGTCATCTTTTGGCCTGATTTGGCCAGCTGCCACTACTTCAAGGTGGTTCTGTAGTGGTATGCTGCCAACAAGATCGATTTTGTTCCGAAGCTAATGAATCCACCGGAATTTCGACCAATCGAAAATATTTAGTGAGCAATTTCAGAGCAGCAACTTCGACGAAGGGACGGAGCAGTCAAGGATATCCAGTAAATGTAACCATCTAAAGCTGTAACATTGAAGTTTTAATAAAAGTACTGTAAAGCAACCATTAATGGACTTTTTAAACCTATTGAATCACGAATTACAGGTCTTTTTGTGCGTATCAATTTACTTTTAGTCAGCCTTTAGTCTAATAATTTGATTTTCTACAGAATCGCACTTGAGGTTCTTGGTTGTCCCTTTGTAATTCTCTAGAATTCCTCTTTGATTCTCCAGATTAGTTCTGGTGATTCACCGAACGTCTTCTGGGATTGATTGGTTGGTTGTGGATAGTGATACCAACAATCAATACGAAACTATCGATTTGAAATTGGCTCACTACTTGACTAGCCTATTGGTCCCAAGCAAATCGATTAACGTATCCCATTCTAGTCGAAATTCTAGTACTACACAATGTTTGTTTTGATTCGGTATGTTTGTTTTGATTCGGTATGAAAGTTTGACAGATAAAATGAGGGATTAGTTGATTTTCCTATGTTTCGAGGGGTGAATCGATTAGCTTGGGACCGAAGATAGTACCAGAGCTGAGCCAAAAAGTTGAGCACGTTTCTTCTTGTATCACCTCTATGGTGATACACTTCATCTTCCGATATCCAATAAGTTTCCTCCATCAGAACGGGAGCCGCTCCCAGTGGTTTCATTGTATGACAGTATCGCCAACGGGGGGCAGAGCGCTTCCATTGCAGCATTGAACGCAAAATGTGGTCACACACTTATCACGAAATGGTTGCTTTCCAAAGTGCCTTCCATTCATTTTGGCTATTTTTTTTTTATTAAATTATGGAATAATAAGACATTATGATAATATTTTGTATGTGTAAGTAAGCGATTTTCTGATCGCCTCTTCACGAAGAGTGAAGAGCGAGGAGTGAGATAAATGGCAAAATCACTTATTGCGACTTTCATGCAAGTACTAAATCACTTTAGAAAGTACTGAATCACCTTTTTACCTTGTTTTTCCTTTTAATTATATCACTAATAGTAGTTGAATCAAAATGTAAAACAACGTAATAAGGCATACAATTATTTTTTTAAAACGCTCATCAATCAATTAAGAGAACTGAATCACTCTAGAAAAGTTTGAAATCACCTCAGAAAGTATTGACTCACTTCAGAAAATGTCGCATTTACTTTGGAAAGTACTGAATCACTTCAGAAATGTTCGGAATCACTTTTGAAGTACAGATTGAATGCTAAGTGATTCCGATAATTTCTGAAGTGATTAAGATCTTTTAGAAGAGATTCATAACTTCTTTGAAGTAATTCAGTAGGGTAGAGAACTACTTCGGCCTAATCGCCCATTTTGGGCCTATCGAGCAGAAAACTTCAAATAAATCCATGACAACAAGTTAACAAGTCAATTATGCGTTTGGTACGATACTTTAGTTAATAAGCTACGGAACGAAGTCAATAAGAACGCGTGTATCTCAACGATTGGTTTCTCTTTATCAAATCTTACGGTACGTACGGAAAGGAAGCCATCAGTAATAATAGCATTCCGTTTGGTGCTAAACTGCGCTGGATTAAGAACGACTAAGTGCGGGTTGTGCTTAATAGGCCGGAAATGGGGTAATTAACCCAACTTTCCGAAGTGTTTCCGAAAATTCAAATCATGATTTTACATTTTTTTTTGGTTCTCCCTGTTAAAACTCTAACGCTTTACATAGATGGCCCACAGCTTGCAGGCAGCCTTTCGTTGTGTTCTGAAGACATTGTTCAACGCCACACACCGAAAGCACTGCTGCTGATGTCGATGACCGGACACCACCACACACGGTGATTGGAACTGAATCCGATCAGCGGTTGAGCTAGCTGCTAGCTGCTTGCGGGGAGCCTTTCGATGTGTACTGGAGAACACCACTTCTCACCACGCGGTGATTGAATAAACACCGTTTGGTGAGACCGGATTGAATTCAACTTTGAAATCTGTGTTAGGGAAATCGCTTTTCGCAGGATCGGTGATAATTTTAATTATCATAGCAACAGTTGCACATTCGCGCAATTTTCAATAGATATATTTTAAAAATGATGAAGCCTTAATTTAAACAGATGCGTAGGAATATTTCTGATCGATTGTGATAAAATTATTGAAATTGGTCCAGGGGCAGCTGAGTTATTAACGTTCAAAATCTTTCATAATTTTGTTACATGTTCCATTTTCGATTTTCACAGAGTGTACCCCCATATGGAAATCACAGACGTAGTCCTACGTCAAAAGGCCTGATGTCCATGACCACGCTAGCTCTCTCGGGTATGTTCCGGTGCCCCGGAAATGTTACGCTTCCCCCGGGAAAGTGTCAAATTCTCAACAAGAACGAAAACCTGTCGTGTGACATATTAAGCTTCATGATTTTACAAAACTCGGCCAGTAATGACCTTATACACTTGTCGACAACTACTGGTCATGCAACATGAAAAGCGACAAGATGACAAAAAATGAATGTTCTCAAAAGTACTCTTATTAGTTCGCAAAGGCAATTAAACATTAATTGAATTGTTTAAGAATTGACGCGCGAAATTTGCGTGAATCACACTTTTCACGGTCCATGATCTATAATACTATCTAAACAAACAGAAGGAGCTGTCAAATATGCATCAGAGCTTCGATAAAACACTGTACGTCAAACCTAACCTCTTTTTTTGTCGTCCTCTTTTCACCTTTCTCCATGAGAATTAAAAAAATAGGTACGAATGAAGACCAAAACAAACCCAGCATAACTGTCAAAATTTGTGGGTAATGAAAGGCGATGAGATTTAGGTTAGGTTTCGCGTAGTGATCTATATGAAATTTGACTTCATTGGGTTGTGTGCTGCTCTAGTGATTTTTTTGTTGAGGATATCAAGACTTTGGCTCTACAACTAGAAGTCAAGCAAATAGAGATCTGAAGTTTGTAAAGTGTGAATCTGCACCATGAAGTCTGAGCAGTGATACTCAAATTGGCTGGTTCCACCAAGGGGGACGACTCTATCTACGATGCAGGAAAAATTTTGTTTTGCTGTGGCTAGCTGTGCACACGCTGAGCAGATAGAAAGAAGATTGATGACGAATCTGAAGATTTCCTACAAAAAGATGAAGTGAGATGCAAGTTGATGCGAAAATTGAAAGAAGATTTTTCGAAGATTGATTCACTAGTGTGAGATTTTTTGAACATCCAGAATTGAGATTTAGATGTGTCGCCCCCCTCGGGTTCCACATTTCTTTTGTCGTTCGTCTTCATAAGGGCTGTACTGCAATGGCTGCTTCTGAGCCCCGGGTAGCGTGTATTTTTACAAGTGGCTTTGAAACCAAGGTGGAGCCTCAAACGAACTCGTGACTTCCCGATATTATGATGGAGGTGTGGCGGATCGCTGAACCTATCAATGGAGAACATTACTCGGGGAATTTCAGACAGATGAACCGGAATGGTGTATGTTGGTTCCTGTCAAGAAGTGGATCATCTACAAATGGGATTGCTACGCTGAAAAGTGACACAGCGGCTTGTTGCAGACTTGGTGAGATCGTTCTTTCTTATCGTCAGTTTGTACTTTGTTTCCGTGAATCCATGTTTGAGGTTGATCATGTGCCCACGGTTTGAGAAGGAGTAGACTGTGCGTGTGATCGAACGTGACGTTTGTTTCTTTTTCGTGGAGTTTTTTTTTATCTATAATTGGTTGCTGATCTGGCCAAAACCAGGCCCAGGAGACGATTTCTAGATTGTCAGCGAGTTCATTAAGACAAAAGAAGTCCTGCGAGAGCTGCATCTCATTGTATCTAGTTCTAGTTCGTCCCATCATTAGTTCCATCATTCGTCTCAGACTTGAGTTGCAGCGCTGAACCTGACAATTGGCCACGAAAAGGTTTGCCAAAGCACATACACTTAGACAAATTAATGTAAATTTAGGTGCTCTGAGAGCGACATATAAGAGCCTCAATTTTGACATAAATTTGAGTCTTAACAGACGCGAAATATAGCTCAATCAAACGTACTTTTCGTCGGAGCAACGAAGTTTTCAGTCTCGGGGTACGTAATATTACATGACATGCTTGTTTACGTCTCATTTTTTTATGTCACCTGTAAAATTAGTTATTCCTAAGTTTGCATCAAAAATCGACTACATACATTCGAACATTTTGTTATCTCAAATCGAGGGAAGACATTTTGCTCAAATACATAAACCGGACTAGTTTATGTTGATCTTCGTCAAGCTTCGTTTACAATCAACACATGTCAAGTTCATGGTTCAATTGGCTAAACTTGGTGAGTTCGTTCCATTTAGTAAATTTTTATCTTTTCAAACCAGTAACGCTGGGGGATCACCTTTTTGTGCTGCGTTACTGGTATAAGATCTACCACCGAACCCTAGTTGTAACAACTTCAAACTACGGAATCAGGATTTTCCAGTAATCAGAGGATCACATTTTAGTCCTTGCTACTTTTTATGACTTGATAATAGTGACAAGACTCGGGTAGTGGCCACCGCCGTTATGCATTTCTATATTGTATATTTCAAATCAAAAATATAGCTCATGTTCATAGAGTTTACATAATCCTTTTCCTTTTGTCCTTCTCCTATTCCTTTCCCTCTTCTCTTTTCAGAAAGCGAGTAATGGCGCTATAGCCATAAGCCATAAAAGGCTAGGACAAGAGTTAATGCTCATGTCCCAACCGTCAGAAGAAAATGGAGCATCACTTAACCTTTCTAGCTTTGATGCTTCCAACGATCAACCAATCATATAATTACCAAAATCGGAACGAGATGTCCGCGTTTCTGAAGCATCCGGCGACGCATCGACCGAACAATGAGTAGGACCACACAATGGTTGCACATCGCACACATCGAGAGTGGCTTGCTTCTGTCGACAGCCGGTTATACCTGTTTTCCCTGACATAAAATGGGAGTTATTCAGCAGATGCCAGGTGTGTTTTGAAAAAAATATTTAACAAGATCGACGAGATGTCTTCACATGTCTTCACCGCTACTTGTAAAATTTGTGAACAGAGGAAAGTAAGGTGTTCAATATTTCAGATTTGTAAAACTAAGTCTTCCCAGATGTAACATCGGGTAACGAATGGATCTATCTCCTCGAGGAGGGGAACAGAATCCTCCGTACAGCAGCCAATACCGACATCCGCCTCAATAGCCAAGAGCCACTGGCTGGGAGGAAAAAGTTGGCAATCGAGACCGTTATAAATCCGAACAGCCGAATTAAGGACCAGTTTAGGGCAGGAGACAACTCGGTGGCGCTCAGACATTCCGTCGCGGAGATGCTAAACTCCGGGTACCCCAGCCATACGCACCGTTCTACGGACGGGTCCAAATCGCCCAACGGAGTTGGGATAGGCATTGCGGGAAAGATCTCGCCAACGAGCTTGAGCCTACCGCCATAAGGCTCTGTTTTTTTCTGCAGAGGCAGCGGCGATATTCGAAGCAGCAATCACATCATCCGATCGACCAGTCCTAATCCTTACTGATTCACACAGCGTAATTTCTGCTCTCCGGTCCAACATGCCCACTCATCCGTGGATTTAGGGGATCATCAGACATCCCCTCAACACAGTATTCGCTTGGCATCACTGGCAACTCCGACGCTGACAGACTGGCCGAGGCGGAACCATCTGGTGCCAGGTACACCGATGAAGTACCCCTTCCGGACATCAAGCGATGGGTCGAAACTTCCATGCAGGCTAGGTGGCAAGAAGAATGGTTGGCAAACCAAGGACCGCTTCTAAGGAAAATCAAGGAGAGCACGCCTCCATGGAAGAACCTTGGGAACCCGAAGGAGCAGCGAGTCATCTCCAGGCTTCGCACGATTTCGGCGGAAGAGTTTTCCGCAAGACCTGCGTCGTCTATAATATTCCAGCCGCCGTCGAGCATATCCTCTACGTGTGTCCATATTGCGAGCTCATTCGGCAACACTACGGCCTTTCGGGGAATATCGGTGACATACTGGGCGACGAACCTTCGATCCTGGCTACCGTGATCTCCTTCCTGAAGGACGCTGGATTGTTTTTCAATGTTTGATTCCTTCCTTTCAGCCGTCGGGGCATCTCTACCGGACGGGGGCACCGCCTTTCACGGTGGAGCTCTGCCTTGTTCAGATTAGTCAATAAGTTAATTTAATGTCAATGGTCTAGTTTGTTCTTCTGTGTTTCCCAAATTTTGAATGTCATCCAACCAAAATTCTGTAAATTCCTGTTGAGATCAATCTGATCACTTTACATTTAGAGTACATTTCATAGCGAGTACACCTACTGTGTATTTGTCCACCTTGACCAGTTTGACATTTATGTAGTTTTTTATAATAATAAAACTCACTCATTTTTATACACCAGGACGACAGGACCTGTGTTTGTTATTCTCCTCGGTAGGAGATTTCATAATCCGAGATTCTATTCTCAGGTTATCGGCCCAGAATACCAGATTACGCCGTAATCTGCAGTGTGCTTGTCGTGTGTGTGTTTTTTTTTTCGAAAAAACGTATTGTTAACGTGTTCGAAAGTTTTTTCGATCGTGAGTGTGCAGTGATCTGTAGTGATTATTCGTGATGGAGGACAGAAAAGTGTACCTGTTCGATGGTACCAATTTCGCGAATTGGAGTTTCCGGATGGAAGTGCATTTGGAGGAGCTGGGTCTCCTGCCGTGCATTCAGCAGCTTTCGGAAGAAGTGGACGAATATCATGTGCTCGCTACTGATAGTGCCGAGGTTAAGCTAGGGAAGGAAAATGCAATGGCGGAGCGGAAAACGAGAGACATTCGGTGCAAATCGGTCCTGATCCGAAATATCGCGGATTCGCAGCTTGAATACGTCAAGCAGAAGCGGAATTCGGCGGAAATTTGGAAGGCCTTGCGTTCGCTCGTAAGGGGATTTCCGGGCAGTTTTTCCTGCTGAAGAAATTATCGGCACTGAAGTTCGACGAGACCGGTACGATAGAACAGCATTTGCTGCTGTTCGATAAAACCGTTCGTGATTTGGATTCGGCCGGTATAAAGATGGACGAGCGGCTGGTAGTGTTTTATTTGCTACAGTCGATGCCGCGTTCGTATAGCCAGCTGGTAACAGTGCTCGAAACGCTATCGGACGAACAGTGTATACTTTAGATTTTGTGCGAGCTCGGTTGCTCAACGAGAGTGTAAAACGCGCAAATAGTGATGACGTAGAAGCTGCTGGTGATTCGACCGCTTTCTACGGGAAAGAGAAAAAGAACAAGAACAAATTCAAGTGTTTCTCTTGTGGAAAAATTGGACACAAACGCGTGAAGTGTCCGAATCAGAACGAAGAGGTGCCAAGAGTGTGTACACAAAGGAAAGGCACACATTAGTGAGAGAGAGGTTGTGTTTGTGAGTCAGTCGATCAACGAAAAAGCAAACAACTCGCGGAAAAGTTACGTTTCGTGGATTCTCGATTCTGGTGCCTCTGATCATATGGTTGGAACGATTGATTGGTTGCGTGACGTGAAGAAACTCAAGAGCAACTCGAGAGCAACCACTCCGGTGTAGTGGACATTGTGTCGAAGATTGGAAGCAGAAGATTGAACAATGTTGTCAGTGAAGTTCTTTACGTCCCCGGACTGCGGTACAATCTGTTTTCGATCCAACGCGTTGGACAGTTTGGGATGGAAGTGGTTTTCGGAAAAAAAACAGTGCCGTGATTCTACGAAATGGCGAGGTTGTTTGCACGGGAAAACGAAATGACAAACTGTACGAACTGAACGTGGATGTGTCGCGAGTGAAAGAGCCGACTGCTCTAGTGTCTCAAAACGCCATGAGCAATGAAGAGCTATGGCACAGGCGTTTTGGCCATATCGGCAGAAGTGGACTTATGAAGATGGTGGACAGTGAAATGGTAAAAGGCCTAATGCTGAAGAAAGGTGAATTAGTGGAACGTGTGGTCTGTGAGCCCTGCCTCAAAGGGAAGCAGACGAGAAAGCCCTTCTTGCAAATGCCCTTGCCTCGGAGTACCCGTCCTCTAGAGTTGATCCACAGCGATGTGGGCGGAGCCATGACGCCGGCTGCTTGGAACGGTAAGCGATACTATGTTTCTTTTACCGATGATTTTTCCCATTTCACCGCTGTATACGTACTGAGCACGAAGGGTGTTCGAGGCCTTCGAAACGTATGCTGCTATGGCGGAATCGCCTTTCGACAGTCGTATTTCTATGTAGGAGTAGGAGCGGCTTTTCGTGACTTCTGCCAAATAAAGGGTATACAGCTTGAGTACACTGTTCCATACACACCGCAACAGAATGGTGTCAGTGAGCGGCTCAACCGCACAGTGATGGACAAGGCAAGGACTATGATCGAAGATGCTGGATTGTCGAAGGCGCTGTGGTCTGAAGCGGTTCCAGCAGCAGTCTACGTGATTAACCGGAGTCCAACGGTGGCGTTAACGACTAAAAAGACACCGTACGAAATGTGGTACGACCACAAGCCTGACGTCTCGAAGTTTCGCATATTCGGTGCAAGAGCTTTCAGTTTCGTACCGAAGGAGAAGCGTAACAAGTTGGAGTCCAGAAGCAAAAGCTGTCATTTCGTCGGATACGGTGTAAACGGCTATCGGTTGTGGGATGGTCGTAAGATTTTTATCGCTCGGGACGTTGTCGTGGAGTAGTTGCCGTTGTAGTCAAGTCAAGTAGGGGCGGAGATTCCTGTTTCGAAACCGCGTTGTAACAGTGTTGAACTGGCCGGTCCCTCGGGTGGGATCCTCGGTGGATCAGTCAGCTAGTTCCTTAGCTGGTCCCTCGTCAGGTTCATCGGTTAGTCCGTCAGGTAGTTCCTCGATGGGCCCTTCAGCTGGTTCTTCGGCCGGTCCTTCGCCACCATTGTCGACTGCTGCAGAGAAGCCATCGGATCCTGTTGTTGCGGATCAGCTGGAAACGGCGGATGTATATGAAGAAGAATTCAATGACTGTCGGGAAGAAATGGAGCTGGAAGAGTACGAGCAAGATCCTCTAGCAATTCGTCGAAGTCGGCGTATCCGGAATCCACCGGCCAGGATGAGTGAATATTCGTGCGTTGCTTTTGCGCTCAATGCAGAAAGTTTGGTGGAGAACGTTCCTGAGAGCATCGAAGAGCTGAAATTGCAACCTGACTGGCCGGAATGGAAGGAGGCAATAAATGATGAGTTGAGGTCGTTAGCCGAAAATGAGACGTGGCAGCTGGTTGACCTGCCGAAAGGTCGGAAGGTCGTTGACTGTAAATGGGTGTTTCGACTGAAAACGAACCCTGACGGATCAATCAACAAGATGAAAGCGAAATTGGTTGCCAAGGGTTTCACCCAACGTTATGGGTTTGATTACGGTGAGACCTATTCCCCGGTTGTCAGGATGTCTACCGTTCGAATGATGCTCGCCTTAGCAAACCATCAAAACCTTGTTGTCCACCAAATGGACGTGAAAGCCGCGTTTCTCAACGGGAGGCTAACCGAGGACATATATATGCGCCAGCCCAAAGGATTTGAGGAGGGGAGCAAGGTGTGTAAGCTCAGCAAATCAATTTACGGGCTGAAACAGGCATCGAAGGCATGGAACGATAGGTTCAACGAGTTTGCGACTAGAATTGGTTTTCGGCGTTGCTCTGAGGACAGTTGTTTGTATGTGCGGAATAGCAAGTTTGGTCCGGTTTATGTCCTCCTCTACGTAGATGATGTGCTCATTATCTGCAAGGATTTCATCCAAGTGCAGATTGTGAAAAATATGCTACAGCGTGAATTTCGTATGGTGGATCTGGGCGAAGCGCAGATGTTCTTGGGGATCAAGATCGAACGAGATGCATGCAAGGGCATCATGAAGCTCAGCCAATCAGGCTATACTGGAGCAGTTCTCCGTCGCTTCGGAATGGAATCGTGCAAGCCGGCGTCTACCACTATGTGTGCTAACTTGCAGCTCCAGAGACCAAATGAAGACCAGAACCTCGATAAGCCGTATCGGGAATTGATAGGCTGCCTGACCTACCTTATGGTCACATCGCGTCCTGACCTGAGTTCGGCTGTGTCCTATTTCAGTCAGTTTCAGTGCAACCCGTCAAAAGAGCATTGGTCACACCTGAAAAGAATACTGCGGTATCCCAGAGGATCGACACAGCATGGTTTGATCTACATCCGATAGGAATCAGCTGAGCAGGTAGTTGGTTTCGCAGACGCAAACTGGGCGACAGATCCTGGTGATCGCCACTCTGTTTCTGGGCATGTGTTCCAGATATACGGTTCTACAACATCTTGGAGCACGAAGAAGCAAAGAACTATTGCACTGTCCTCGACCGAATCGGAATGCAGTGCTTTGGCCGACTGTATATGCGAAGCATTGTGGATCCATAAACTTTCCGAGGAGCTGGGACTGCGTGACAAGCAGGCTGTTGTCATATTTGAAGACAATCAGTCAGCCATTGCAATTGCTGAATCGGAGGCGCCATCTAAGAAGCTGAAGCATACAGATGTGAAGTTGCAGTTGAAGTCTGCAGTTTATTAAGGAATGCGTCGAGAAGAAACAGGTTATCATACAATTTAAGCCCAGCAGTGATCAACCAGCGGATCTCTTGACCAAAGGTCTTCCACCAGTCACATTTAAGAAGCATTGTTTGACCTTGAGAATTCAACAGTGATTAGCTTGAGGAGGGGTGTTGAGATCAATCTGATCACTTTACATTTAGAGTACATTTCATAGCGAGTACACCTACTGTGTATTTGTCCACCTTGAACAGTTTGACATTTATGTAGTTTTTTATAATAATAAAACTCACTCATTTTTATACACCAGGACGACAGCACCTGTGTTTGTTATTCTCCTCGGTAGGAGATTTCATAATCCGAGATTCTTTTCTCAATTCCAATTGTGTTTTATTGTTCTTGAGGTCAAATGAAGGTAAGAGAACGTCATTTGACTTCAGAGAACTTCGTAGTAGCTTGAAGCTAGAAGCTCAGCGAAACTTCTTGAAGGAATAGGAAACTTTGTAGAATTTCATAGAAACATCATAAACCTTCGAAAACATCGTTAACATTAATTGAACTGAGTAAAAGTTCTGGGAACATTCTAGAAGTGCAGTAAATTTTATAGAAGTTTAGCTGACATTGTAAAAGCTCAGCACACTTTTTTAGAAGCTCATTGCCATTCATAACATTTCAGAGTAGAACTTGCAGCAAGTTTTGTAGAACTTTGTAGAACTTCATCGAACCCTGTTGAAAATTAGTGAACTTAAGAGAAATTTCTCGAATTTTGTAGAAATTCGGGGAAGTTCAGGGATTTTTTTTAAAAACTTTATTGGACTGTTTAAAACTTCATGATGAAGTCCATAGACTTTATGGACTTCATGGACATCGTGGAAATTCAGGAAATTTAATATAAATTCGAGCAATTTCGTAGAGTTTAGAAATTCAAGAAATCTTCGAAGATTTGGGAACCTTATACAAGTTTGGGAAACTTCGTTTCATTTTAAGAAACTTCCTAAAAAAATTTCAAGACACTTCGTTAAATTTTAATGGAATAAAAATTAATCATGAAATTCCGAACTTCAGGGAACTTCGCAGGCAAAAAAAATTAAATTTTTAAAAGTTCAAAGCAATGAACTTCATTGGAATTCTGGGAACTTTGTAGAAGTTAAGCGAATAGTAAGTAACGTAGTAATTCATATATGTTTAGCCAAGATTGTAGAAGCTCAGTGAACTTGGTAGAAGTTTAGGAAATTTTGTAGAAGCTAAGGGAATATTGTAAAATTGTTCTTAGGAATTGATTTGGGAACTCCCTGGAAGTTTTGGGAATTTTGCTTCACCCAGATGTTTGGGAACATTCTTATAAAAGGTTCAAAGGTCTTTTCTGAAATTTGGAGACGGTCCTGGATGTCCTAAGATCTTGGTCGCGTTGAGAGAATCTTGTATAAAAGTTGAGAGCACGCAATAAGTTGATATGCGATAAGCAATGAGCTTAAAATGCGAAGAAGAAGAAGAATATGTCACCTTCACCACCTGCTGAGTAAAATGCTGGATATACCTGGAGTTGACATTAAGGTCTCCAAAGACGGCTAGTAATGTCTATGAATTTATAAGGCTTGAAACAACTCCTCCAGAACCGCATAGTTGCTGAATACTACACACTTAATCTAGCTCGGTAAAATCTCCAACAGCCGATTACCTCGGCATTTACTTTTGCTGATATCTCAGTAAAATATTTTACTGAATCTCAGCAAAATATATTGCAGAACTGCTCGGCTGTTGGAATCTCGGCGAAAAATTTAAGTGTGTAGGCTAATTCACACACTTAGTTTTGTTTTCCCCATTCCGGAAATGTTTTCCCAAGATTCTCATAGCCGAGTGCTCAGCAAAATATTTTACTGAGATCAGTGATGGAAAAGTTCGCAAAACATCACTATGACTCGCGAACTTTTCCCTTGGAGAACTTCCCCTAGCGAGGGTTCTGAACTTATATTCTATTGCGTGATTGGCAGACAAGCTGATCGTCTGAGGTGAGGACGTAATGGGCTGGATTACAACTGTTTTAGGACTACTGAAAATTTAACGAAAGTGGGACCCCTAAGAGCATAAATCTAGATAAAGCTGGAATTAGGGGGTAACAGCTTTTGTAAACAATGACTTCTATCGATGATTTCTAGGCATTCAAGGCACGTCCACGCAGACCAACCTAACCATCGGATAGGGGAAGTCTTTCCCTACCCGATGAGGATGTTGGTTTGCGTGGGATAGTCTTGTATTTCTAGAAATCATCAGGAGAAGTCATTGTTTACAAAAGCTGTTAGGCCCTAATTCCAGCTCTATCTAGAAATGGCGTATTCGAACCACACTTCCAGGGATCCACATGAAGTTCTGCAAACTGAACCAACAGCTGATCACGAATACGTGAAAGCTCTGCCTTTAATGGCGATCAAGTGGGACAGGCCTGAGACGTACTCGAGCATGTAAGCTTCCATGTCCATCGGTGTAAGAGTGCTTATGAACTTGAATGCAGACCTTGACCACAGTTCGGGGGATTTATTTCACCCACCCGGCAAGCTGGACGTTCCTCGTTTACAAGCACGTACGCAAAGTGCGGAACGGTCTTCTGGAAGACCTGAAGGAATGCGGTTAAAACAACTATCAACACTTATCTTCAACAGCTGCTTAAGTCAACTTTAGCTCGAGAACGGTGTGACAGTGTTGCTAGATAAATGATCATATGTTGATCTATGGTGGGCGAGGTATCAATTATATTAAAATGTCTCCACTTTTTGATAACTGCTCAACTTGACGATCCTCTATCCGGTACCACGATCCATAGCTTGGGAATCCCTGGGTACGATGGATCCCCTTCTGGATGGATCGGCGACTGCAATTATGGTAATTGGTGCACGTTGATAACCGCATCAGCACTAACAGTCGCAGCCACAACCCGGGGTTCAACACCGATCCTCATCGAAGTTGATACAAGATTTGCTACCGCCGGCCTCGACAACGTCGACGCACGCCGTCCTGGGATTTAATTACCTACTATAAGCACATACGAGCGAGCCCCCCTATAAGTGGTTGCGGCGGCAGTTTCCGTGCGGTCGTCGCTGATTGGACGAGAAATTGGGCTCGCCGTAGTCGCATTCGCGCACTATTCTCCTGTGAAGAACCGGTTTTGGCAATGTGGCGACGTCTGTAAAAAAAATAATCGTGTACGTCATCATCCCGCTTTCGGACGCGGTGCGGAAAATAAGAAGAACATCGCGTGAGCAGTCAGTTGTACGCAGTAGGCGACTTTTTCGGGTATATAGAAGAGGAACCACCGCCACCGCCTCCCTCGGCCGCCAACACACATGCGAAGCAGAATAATCGCTTGCCTCGGTTGAATGGTGTATGACAAGTTGATAAGATATGAACATGGCAATCAAAGTAGTCGTGGAGTTTTTTTTTTATTTTCTTGAAAGAGCAGTTTCTATATAGAGACGTCGACGTACAATGTTTTTGAGTTTTCAGTATGTTGGTGAATTTGGCAGTTATTCGGGTCGCGTAGTTTTGCGACCACGTTGGCACGTTGGAGGATTTGAAATGCAAGGCAAGTTTTTAATTGAATTTGGTATCTTTAGATTTTGATGAAATTGATTCTGATTGGATAATATTTTTTTCTTGAAAGTAGGCATATATGAACCAGAACGTTTTCTAGACTCTCAGAACACGCTTCGCTTAAGTTTATGAGTAAATAGCGCTTGAAATTTCCATGACTTAAAAATGCTTAGAACGAAGTCAAAGAACATTGCATGAATTAATCTGGAATAGCCTCTGCACTTTTCATTGGGGATTACACTTAGAAATAAAGATTTATGGCAGATTAGATTAACAGACTGCGTCATATGCATACATGAGTTAACTTAACTTTCCCCATAAGAAAAGCACGGGAGACTTTACTTTTCTCTCTCATATTGATTCGGCCCAATGTGAATCATTGACTTTTTTTTATCCAAAGAAGGGTATATTTCAGAGTTATCGCTTTACAAAAGTTTTTTTTTTTTCGAGCACCAAAGAAGAATGCCAAGTTGAAACAGTCAAAAGAAAAAACTTTCTAACTTAGTGTCCTCTTTCACGCTCCCTTTCATCCAATTAATACCCCCGTATGCAAGGTGTTTTTTTGCTTATGCTGCCCCCTCGGAAGAGTTGACGGTTTGCGCTTTTTTGCTCAAAACAATCACACCATAAATCAGTGATGTCCCTTTTTTAATTACTCGATTAATTACTAATCGATTATTTATTTGTTCGCTGTGCTGTCATTTTTCGACCAATGTGAGTGCAAATCATGTCTGAAACGGTGGGTGATGATCCTCAGGAGAAGATCGATAAAAGCAATTGATTTTTTGGTTCATTAATTGATTAATAATCTGACACCTCTAGATGAATGTGACACGTCATTTTGACATCCCCTACCGTCAGTGTCAAATATGAGGGCCGTTCATGAATAATTAGACAATTTGAAAGGGACTGAAAATGCTGAATGCTGACCGGTTACTACTGATAGTCTCATGACACAGCTAGGAACTCCAGAGAAAACAAAGTATTCCGGAGCTTCTAACGGCGGAGACCAGCGGTACTGGCTTTCATGGGCCCACGGGATTCTTTCACAGAATCGATCCAGCTGATTAGTTACGTTACCCATCTTTCGTGTAATTAACCTTAATTCCAACACCTGGAAAATTTAAAATATCTGCGGAACCGTTCCACACAGAACGCGAGACTGAATGCTTCCTATAAGCTACTTAAACATTAATTAAAATCAATTTCGAAAATTGCTTTTAAATGACGCTCATTTAGAATTTGTTAACTGGAACTGGTACACAGGTGCTCAATGGTGATATGCACCTTTGTTGGGTGATCAGTTGAACTAATTTTAAAGGAGTTACGTTTGATTGCAATTTTAGTAATTCAAACTAACGGGGTTGTACGGTATATCCACAATATTTCCATCTTGGAAAATTTTCCTCGTTCCAGAATAATGAAATTTTTCTTAGAATGAGAACTAGAAATGTTGTCTACGTCCCAGAGTTATGATTTTTTTTATTTGAGGTGTTACCCAAGTTACTTAACACCCAATTGCCGTAAACCAGCAAAATTTCTTTCAGCAAAATAATTTTGCTGGATTACCAGTAAAATGTTCTGTCAATAAAGTGACCACACATTGCTGAAAAACCAGCAAAATTTTACTGATGCTGCAGCAAATAGGAGGAGCAACTATTTTACCGCATGAAGGAATGAAAAATGTAAAAGGTTTGGAATTCAATGCACCGAAAAACCGAAATGACACTTCATTCTGACTTATGCCCGAAAATTGTAAATGGCCGATTCAAATGTGTAGTGATCCGAAGTGTCAAAACCATACGATTTTTTGATCTAGGGGAAATGACGGCTTCGGCATGACAGACTATTTTCGGCAACCTAAATTGAAATGCTAATTTCACTGGATTTTCTTACGAAAACACTTCGTTTAATGGATTCAAACGATTCTTCAGGCTTTCAGCTTCAATTTGTAACCCTCGTCTAGGGTGACAATTAATAACCCACCCTTTTAACGTGTTTGCCACGAGCGTGTGCCTTGTCTGTTATGATTTGTTTTTGTTTTGGTCACACGCTCGGCAACATACTCACCACTGCTTTATTTGTAAATATTTTAATTTGTTGTTTTCTTAGTCGATTTTATTCGTGTAGGCATGTTTTTAGGATTAGAATGTAGTGTAAACATTATCGACTTAAATTGTCTCGCGTTTAGAATAAAATTAGGTCCCGTTTCTCCTCCCGCTGCAAAAAAAGGCGAAAGACATTAGCAGCATAACATTCGAGTGCGGTTGCAGGAGAACGATGGCGGTTATTGTATTGTCCGTGATTGTCAGCTAGTACGGAAAACAGAGTAAAGTTACGAGCCACGGTTGCATATCGACGCGTTTTTTGCCCCGCCCGTTTTAAGTGAAAACGAGAAGTTGGAGTGCCGTTTTCGTGGCGTGTGTCCGCTGGAGGGATAATTCCCAGCATCGTCGCGTGGAAGTGACTTCGTTTCCGTGCCGTGCCGTGGTTCGTGAGCAGAAGCGAAGGGTGTCGGATCGTCGCCAAGGGAAGCTAAATTTCAAGGATTTTTCCGCTTCCCGGCTAACCCCCAAGGATCCCCGAACACCCACCGTCCTCACTGCAGTGGCTCAGCCAGTAGAGCCAGTCTCGCCACCGCAGTTAAGAGCCAAGGAGGGACGAAGCAGGCCGAACCGAAGGAGCGTTCGCCTGGATAGTGCGCTGCGGTGACTACCGGGACCATCTACGGCGAGTAGTTGGTCCGGTGATTCGTCACCATCGTCGCCGGGTGGGTTCCGATAAAGGAGCCTTGCTCATCTCCCCCGCTAAAAGCAAAGGACCGCTGCTACGCAGCTAAAGTGAAGTAGGAGACGCTCGGCACAGACCGTGTCTGGAGCCGACGTGAACAAGCCGCAACCGCCGCCGCTATCGTCGAAGGGCCCCACCGAGTGACACCGAGGAAAACGAGGAGAAATAGGGAAAGGTCAGATTATAATAGACGTCTAAAATTGCATTTTTTATTTCTCTTTTCTTAACAATCCATCCAAATCCGAACGTCTTTGGGGGAAGGACTCTGCTCGTAGCCGCCCCGCCGGGGTAAATCGGGCCAGCTATAGGCTGGCAAGTAAGCCGCAACTTACAGTATCTGTCAAAAGATAAGCAATTATAACGGAATTAAAAGGAAATAAACCAACACACTCAAAACTCTTCATAAAAGTATATGGTTGTTTTTGTCCTTGCACTTGGCTTGTACTCCAGCAGTGCTGCCAGCCATTGTGCTGGCACCGTCAAAACATACTGCCATCACCTGCTACCAAGACATCTGCATCGCTGTCAGGACCTCAGCAATGGTATTGAAGATGGTCGTAGCGTCGGTTTCAACACCCGTTTCACACCCACGAATGTTTACGTCGGCCGAGCATTATCAATATACGGGAAATGGATGTAATGTCGGTCTAAATGCCCCTAATTTGGGCCCATAGATAAATTCAGCAATCGACTAAATTTTCAATAGCGACCAAAAATATCGATTAGCACCGTCCCAGACGCATTCAACTACATAAAATTAATAAACAGCCACTATCCACTTTTCAATTAGGGAATCCAAAAGCATCTTCAGCCTTTGTACAGTTGCGAAAAAGTCCATCCTCAGAATACCTTGAGGTTCTTTTCGAAATTTTAGAACTCAATGGGCTCTTTTAAAATTCTTCTCAGAAGTCCTCTGAAATTATTTTTAGAACTCTTCTTGACTTTTACTCAGAACACCTTGGAACTGAAATTCCCTTAGAGTTTCAGAAGAATTTCCTCAGTATTGTACAGAAATTATTCCCGGAATGAGCCAGAAATTATCGGTACTCCCTTAAAATTTTCCTCAAAATCCCTTTGGAATTTCACTCAAAATCTAATTTTTCTCTGTATTCTTTTTGGTTTACTCCCCAGAAATCCATTGGAACTGTCCTCAGAATTCAATATCCTTAAGATTCTTCTCGGATTTTTTTAGAACTCTCCTAAGAGCTCTTTTGAAATTCTTCTCAGAAGTCCACTGGAATTATATTTAGAACTTTTCATGTTTTTCCCAGAACACCTTAAAACTGAAACTCGTTTAGAGTTTCAGAATTTTTTTCCCGGAATTCGCTTTAACTTTTGCGTAAAATCCCTTTGGAATTTCACTCCAAATTTGATTTTCTCGGTATTCTTTTTGAAATTATCTTGGAACTATCTGCAGGATTGTTACCAATACACTGGTAACATTTCCTTGCAGTCAAATGGACATAGTCAACTCAAAAAAATAAAATAATTGTATTAGATTAGTTATTAATAAATTAAACTAGTGGCACATTAGATTAGGAGTTGAAATTAAAGTAAAAAGAAAACGAAACAAAAATAGGTACAAACACCCCATAAAGAAGGCTTACATCTGTGCCAACACATCAGTAGGCGAAATTGACCTGTCAGTTTATTTTGGCATATAAATATCCGGACAAGAGAGAGAGAGAGAGAGAAGGAAGAAGAGTATATCGAGGGAGAGAGAGGGTGAAACACAAAAAGGGAGACGGGAGCTAGTTGCTGAAAAAACGAGGAGACAGTTTCCAACCACCACAGAAGACGGATCACAAGGAAAACGATTAAGAAAAAAGGACTGAAGCAGAAGGAAGAGAAGTGACTGGAAGTGCGGTTTCTTCGAAAAGTGGTTCCCCCGCGAGTGATTGGTCAGCCCGGGGTCTCTCAGTTCGAGACGTGTGATACGAGACGTGTGTTACGGACATCATCGAACCATACCTGTTGAGTGGATCCCCGGTGTAGTGATTGTCGACGGTTGTTCGGCGAGCCCAGTGCTGGTGGCTGACGAGCGTTGTGCCATTGCCGCACCACACGCTACGGGTGAGTGGTAACAGACGTTCTGGAGGTGAGGGTTTGGCCAGGTCCGTGTGGGTTCGCCCCCGCTGGTCGGACTCAATATCCGATACGTTACCGCCCCGTTAGCGAGCACTAGGGACGTCGGACCGAAGGTACGGAAACCACGTGGAGTTGAACCAGCCCCTAACCACGAAGTCGATCCGCTGTGGAGACAAGGGAGGAACGAGAAATCGGCGAGTCCCGTGCTGGTGGTGGACGAGCGTCGTGCCATTGCCGTACCACACGTGAGTGGTAGCCGAAGCCTTGGAGGTGAGGGTCTAGCGAGGTCAGGTGGGTTCGTCCCCGCTTGCTAGTGCCCAATATCCGATGAGCTACCGCCCCGGCAGCGAGCACGAGGAACGTCGACCGCAGTGGAAGCATCGGACCAGTTCCCCGTCCCAAAGTCTTGAAGCCCAACAGTATCTAAGGTAACCACGAACCACACACACTCTCTCTCTCTCTCAGCATGCATGCAATGGCCGCAACGAACCCCCTTTCACAAAATGTAACTTTGAAGAAATAAAAAAAATGTAATTGAGTTAATTTGTTGTGTTTGTGCCACTATCCCTGAATAGGAAGTCCCTGCATGTAGACCGACTGTGTTGTTGTTGTCCCCTTCGATTATTAGGTGGGTTGTGAGTCCACCAAACAGGAAGCCGGCCTTGAGATAGAGGTAAGAGTACCCGGTTCGAGCTAGCCGCTACTTACAGGATGCACTACAAATTATCCAAATACAATTTGAACTCTACCCAGAAATATTTTAGAACTGTCCTAAGAATTCAATATCCTTGAGGTTCTTCTCGGAAGTCAAGTTTAAGTTGTCCGTCCATCCACCAAAACGTTGTAGTCTTTCTACCAGAAATGTTCACTAAAGCTTGCCCCTTCATTCACCAGAACTGTGTAATTTTTACATCAGATATTTTCAATTCAGCTTGACCCTCCAAGCAGCAGATTGTTGCAAATCTTACACCATAAATTTTCAATACAAACTTGTCCCCAGAAAATTTTACACCGGAAAATTTCATTTGACCAGAACGATGTTTAACATTTGACCGTTAATGTTTAATAAAAATTGCTGCTCCAATCTTCTGATTGGTGCAGATTTCCTTTTTTTCATTTTCCACCAGTAATTTTTAATATGGCTTGCTTCCCCTATCATCAGAATGTTGCAGGTTTTCCACCAAATAAAGCTTGCCCCTATTTTCAGATTTTTCATCATAAATTTTCAGTAAAGCAGCTTCCCTTCACTCATCAGAATGGTACAAATTTAACACCAGAAATTATTATTAAAGTATGTTTCTCTATTCAACAGAAGGATGCAAATTTAAGACCACAAATTTTCCGAAAAGCTTACCCATCCGTTCATTGTTGTGGTGCAGATTTTCCACCAGATATTTTCAATATAGCTTAATTTTAAATAAAGCTTATGCCTTCATTTACCAGACCAGTGCAAGTTTTCCACCAGAAATTTTCTGTTCATTTCATTTATCAGAGCGATGCAAATTTTGCACCAGAATTTTTCTATAAATTATAAGACTACTTTATATGCCCCGGAACCGCTGAGTTCCTGAAGGGAACCCCCTAAACCCCAAGCTGCTGGTCTTAACCAACGGCAGCTCCCGGGGTGGGCACTCGAGTCCCTTGTAGGTTCCGGGTCTCAGGGCGTATTGGCGTGGGAGAGTTTTCGGATGTGAGGAGACCTGAAATTATGTTTTTTTTTAATTACCTTGTATTTTATTGGCTGGCGATGACAGTGGGGCGGGGCAGTATCGAACGGTGAATGGCTGGGGGTTCGGACGAAACTGGCCGGGAAGCGGTGATGTTAGCAGGTTGTCCGGGCGACCCTGGCCGGGATACGACGATGGTAGACGCCCGTTTGAGTTTGCCGGTAATCCTGGCTCTAAACGGCGACGAAGGTAGCCCGGGAGGTATATCGGGTGCTGATCGGCTGCCGGGTGGGCAACAGGAGGACTTGAATGGCCGGGGTGATCTGGGCTTTGCCGGGTAGTCAACCTGCAATGGCAGGGGCCGACGGCGAACAATGCACAGTGGTTCCTGGCTGGCCAAAACCTCAAAAATTAAAGTTGATATTTTTTATTTCAATTTTTTTTTATCATTTTTAAATGTAATGAGTATCTTAAATTGAATGATTTGTGCAGTTCTGTTGATAACATATTTTTGTATGATTGTTATAGTGTAGCGATATCAAAAATTTTTGAAAAAAATCGTAATGTTTCTTGTTACTGTTTTGCTCAAATATAGCAACAAATAATGTGTTTATCAACTTGGGTGCTTCACAAGAAATGTTTCTCGGTTTATTTCACGTCAAATGGATGGTAAAAAAGAGTGTCTGCACTGTTTTGCGTGACAGTTTCTAATAAAGAATTAGCAAAAATATACTTTTTTCACATTTAGACTAAGCAAAACATATGACGGACACATCCGCCCACTATCTTTTAGTAACCAAAAGATAGCTAGAAAAGTTAGCTTTCAGATAGGCTTCAATGTGTTTTGCGATTTTTTGCGAAAGATGTTGAAATTATGAATAACAAGTAAAGTTTTCTTTGGAAAATATCCGTTTCTAAGCTATATAATCTGCGGTGTATACTATAGCAAGCTTAACAATGCCTTTTTCAAAGCACACCAACACGCACACAAATAAACACACGCACCATATATCTATCTCTTATGGTTCATGAGTTATGATTTTTTTTAAACAAGCAGGTTAGGGTGGCCCCTAGACAATCGGCATTCTTCAAATATCTTTTTATACGTTGAAATTTTTGTACAAGACACTTTAAGAACTTTTTATGACGCATATTTTTGCTAAGTTGTTATCTCTTTTATTTGAAAAGTTATTGTTAGTTTTTGCTGAAAAATATTACTTTTTTTAATTAAATTAAATTCTTTAAACATAAAAAGCTCTTGCAGTTTTTTACCAAAAATGAAGAAAAAACGATGCTTCCAATGAAATTGAATGTTTGTAAATCAGTTTGCTCCATTCTGAGATATTGACAATTGAAAAGAGCCATTTTTTCGAAGAAAATAGCCTTTAGCTTTCTAATCAAAAAATATAGTAACCTAGTTGCTTGAGCAAAACTATGCGTCATCAAAAGTTCTTAATGTAATCAGAACAATGTTTTTTCGAAGAATTAAAGCATGAAAATATATTCAAAGAAAACCGATTTAAGTGGCCACCCTAATCTGCTTGTTTAAAAAAATCATAACTCATGAACCATAAGAGATAAAAACGTTGTGTCTTCAACAAAGTTGCTTTGAATTGATTGTTCTACAACTTTTTAGAACACTGCTTTGGTCTATCTCAAATAATAAAAAAAGTTTGTATTTTTAATTCACCAATTTTATGGACCACCCTAATTTTACGAACATAAAAAGATTGAACAAAAAATATGAAGCAACTTTCCCTAAGAAACCATATAACTAAAACTGACGGTTGGGCGCAAACATTTTTGTCTTCCTAAACACGGCTTTGGGACCATTGTGCATTGATTTTGGTTCTACTATACTTCTGTTTGTGACGTATTGATTGTCAAGTTTTCTTCGTACAGCTAAAAAACATCTATTTCAACAGTTTTTTGCCTATTTGCAAAAATTTTGAGCTTTTGGCCAACTTTTGTTCTAAGGGGAACCACTGTGCAATGTGGCGGGCCTTCTACGAAGGACTGACTGTCCGCAATGCGGTGGCGATTGATGTCCGACTGATGATCGGCTGGCCAGCTGGCGGACTGACCGGGCAGATTCGTGAATAGCCGGGTAACTTGGCCGGTGCCAGGTTGATTCGGCTGACGATAGAATAAGCCAGGGGCGACTAATGGTGGGTTGACCGTGAAGCCGGGTATTGATTTAACCTGGAGTGGCAGTACTGCGGCGAAAGTCGTCGGACTGAATAACTTGTTGCTTGTTTGGTTCAGTATGGTGTACGACTATCGTCGACCAGTACTGTGCACAAATTGTTACCCAGGGAATCGGGTTTTCGTGCAGATTCACGATTAAACTATTCTCCGGGATATAGGGATCGCCATCGGTTGAGGCAAACCATATTTCAGAACACCGGTTTCTCTTGATCACTGAAGATCGGGATGCGCGCGCGACTTGGAGATACCGTTTGGGGGACATCTCCACCCAAACGTGAACGAGATTGTTCACCACAGGCTACTCTTCGAAAACCTAAGAAAACAGGAGAGTTCCCCAAGCACCCCCCGGAAAGTGTTAGAGAGGTGAAATTCCTGAATTTAGGGCTATAGGTGAGCACCCCTGGTGTGCGAACCAGTCCAGAGGACAGTTCAAGGTTGAACTAACAATGGGATCTTTTCTTTCAGCTTTGGAATCCAGAGACTGAGGACGTTAGTGTATCGCCCATTTCGTCCATCATAAAATGATTACGGAGCTCGCTTAAGCAGGTTTGCTGGCCAAACCCCAATAATGCGACCGTTTGGATCGGCCAGTTCGTAGGAAGACGAACCATGCTTCGTCACCACTGTGCAAGGTACAAACTGTGCTCCCAATTTCGCTTTATAAAACTCCTTTGCGTTTGAGAGTCTAGTATTTCGTGTTGCCGTGTTCTCAAATTATACGTTCGCGCCGCTTCCGTATGGGCTTTTTCTAGATTTTTGCGAACTACCGCGAATAGTTTTGGGGATTCCTCGCGAATGCGAGGTAGACGGGCCTCGATCGACGATTCATCTTCGTTCTCGAAATTATCGTGTTCAGTTCCATAGAGAACTACCTCCTCTCCTCTCGCGATTCGAAACGGGGTAAAGCCCGTTGAGGAATGGGTCGTCGAATTGATGACGACTTCGACCTCCGACAAACGCGTGTCCCATCCACGCTCATTGTCTCTCGCGTACGACCGAAGCGACGTATTGATCGCACGATTCACCCTTTCAACAGGGTTAGCCTGCGAATGGTATCTTGACGTAAGCCAATGCTTGATTTTGAATCGATCTAGTAAGGCTTTAAATTCCTTTGACGTAAAAGTTGTCGCGTTATCGGACAGCATAATCGCGGGGACCGAATTTCTGTGGAACCAATGACGTGTCAATTCAACACACAGCGTCTTAGCACTGATTTTAGAAAAGGGATGCAACTGCACCCATTTACTAAACAAGTCCATCGTTACGAGCACGTATTGGTTCCCCGATTTCGATCTCGGTAAGGGACCGATGTAATCTAGAGCGATAATCTGCCATGGACGCGACGGAATACGCATATCGCCCATCAGAGGTGTCGTCGACGAGTTCGGACGTTTTATCTCCGCGCAAACCGAGCATTTTCGCACGTATGTCCGGATTTGACTAACCATTTTCGGCCAATAGTAGGGCCGACGTACCTTTTCCACGGTTTTCTCTGCTCCTATGTGCATGAAATCATCGTGGCAGTATTTGAGGATTTCATGCCGTGAATCGGGACTGGGAATTATTTTCCAGTCGTAGCGATGGTCTGTCAGATCATTGTTGAACACAAATTTCATCAGCTGTCCCTGACTGACGCGAAAGTCGGGATAGTCGTCGGGTAGGTTTTCGACGGAAAGCTTCAGGTTGTTGTACCAGGAAGATGGAGACTGGGCAGATATTGACATCACACTCCATGAAAGCGCATCGGGGACAACGTTGTCCTTGCCCCGACGATGCACAATCGTCATATCGTACATTTGAAGCGATAGACTCCACTTCGTTCGCATGATGTACGTTAGAGCGGATGAATCCGTGACCAGTACAAAATGGCTTCCCTCAACATAGCCGCGAAAATGCTCTATGGAAAGGAGCGCGGCAAGGCCCTCTTTTTCCGTAGCATGATATACGCGTCCCTGGGTGGTGAGTTTTTTTTTTTAAATACTCTATTACCCGCTCCTGGTCATCTATTTTCTGCGTAAGCACTCCGGCGACGGCGTGATCGCTCGCATCAGTGTGGATAATAAATTCCCGATCGAAGTCAGGGCTGGATGAAATGGGTGCCGTTATTAACTTCTCCTTAATTGCCAGGAAAGCATCCTCCGCCTCAGGATTCCATCTCACAGTCTTCGTCTGACTTTTGACAAGCTCTGAGAGGGCCGCAGTCGTCTTGCTATATTCGGCGATGAACCGCCGGTAATAGTTTGACATCCCCATAAAGCGACGGAGTTTGGTAAGCGTCGTGGGACGTTCGTATTCTACAATGGGCGCTATCTTCTCAGGGTTAATTCTCAAACCCTGAGAGGATAAAATATAGCCCAAAAATGGGATTTCATCGCGGTAAAAATGGGATTTCTCCAGATTAATCGAGAGATTCGCCGTTCGGAGGCGTTTCGCAACCTCTTCCAAAAGCCGTACGTGATCCTCGAATGTCTCCGATACTATGACGATGTCGTCTAAGTATACGAAGACAAACGGTTCCAGTGCACCATGTCCTAACACTCGGTTCATCAATCGGGACAGTGTCGCCGGACTGTTGACTAAACCGAATGGAAGGCGGGTGAATTGGAACATCCCCTTCCCTTGGACACTGAACGAGCAATATTTCCAGGATCCCCGAGCCAGAGGGATCTGCAAGAAGGCCTCTGTAAGGTCGATGGTCGACAAAAAGTTTGCTCGAGGTAAGTGACCTAAAATGCGTCCAGGGTGGGGAAGGGGATACGCGTCACGTACGGTTCTCTCATTGAGCTTGCGCGCATCGAGACAAAGTCGGATGGCTCCGGTAGATTTTCGGATTGGAACTATGTTTAAGGACCAATCCGAATTCGACTCCTCGATAACCCCACGGTCTAATAGTCGGTTGATCTCGGCAAACAATCCGGCCTGTATCTTCGGAGCAATAGGATATGGATATAGTCGAATCGGTTTGCTTGACTTAAACTCCTCTTTAAGTACGATATTATGCTCATAAAGCGAAGTGGTCTCAAGCGTGTCAGAGCCGGCTACCTTAAAACTCCGTTTAACTTCTTCTAACCTCTCACATTGGGATTCGGTCAATCTAGGTTGAAGGCTCTCCCGATTGGGCTTTGCTACTGTAGCTATCCCTGAAACCGATGGCCGGATAGATTCCAAATATCCTCCAGAAATCTATGCCGCAAATACAATCTTTGGTTAAATTGGATGCGACCAAGGTTGGCAAGACTCGAGTTTTACCATTGAAAGTATAAGGGATATGAATTTCTCCAAGGACTTCCAGACGAGAACCGTCGGCCGTTCGCAGTTCCACCGCCTGAGCAGGTTTTCTAAGCCGGCCCTTCCTTAGCTTATGAAATATAGAGGAGTTAATGAAAGATAAATTGCTGCCGCAATCGAGAAGCGCATCTACCGGAATATCAAACATTTTGAGAGTAACGTGAGGTCGATCATCTGCTAGTCGATCATCTATTTAAGGTGATTTTGTGAATTTGAGGGAGAATTTCTTTTTCATCTTCATCTTCTGATCTAAGTTCATAAAACTGATACAGATCAGGAAACCAAGAAGCAAAAGAGCTCTCCTCTTGCGCGGTTGGAAGTTCCTGCGGCTTTAGGGCTTCCCCAGCGAGTTTTTTTTAAACAGAATGGACAGTTGTTGGTTGTGAACCCTTTCAAGGCACACCGATTGCAAAAAACCCTACGGGGAATCGGGCAATCTGACAGCTCGTGATGGTCCCGCAGTTGAAACTTTCACCTTAAGCTGGAGGACGATAATTTGAAACCAACTTGAGCAGTGAACTCGGTTTACTGGTCCCTGGCTTTTGTTCTTTAGAACGACCATCAAGCTTTTCCTCCTTATCTGAAAGATTCGCCTTGGGACTCGAAGCTTGCTTGGCGTTAAGCTTGGAATTATTGAGCACCGACTTATATCCTTTAGGAGGATGTTCGTTACCAGCGGAACCAGTTTGGCGATTCCGACTCGAAAATGTCCGAGTAGCCGAATACGTTCCGCTGCCGGAGTTGATCGCACAGTTATCCCGTTTGTTCGAGTCAAACATCTTCGAAAAGGCTGAGAAATCAGTGGCGTCTAAATCTCTACCAATAGCCAACAGATCCTTGAGCGTGGTTACCCTTTTACCTACCAAAGCACCCATTTTATCCAACCCTACTCCCCAAATCAATATTTTAAACAATACTATGTTACCCGCCGGTAACAAAATCATGCTCCTCCATTCATTAGAACGGTGCACCAAAAATTATCAGTGAAGTTTGTTTTACCATGCACCTTTGTGGGTCAATTTTCAGGCTTTACTGTTCACGCCAGTGTCAAAAAGTCAAAACAAACAACTTTGCCGAAGAAACTTTTTCGCTTTGATACTTCTATAAAAAGTTTGAGGTGCCGCCACCTCAACGGCGTGATCTAGAACTAAAATATTGACGTCCATAGATAGCCCTTAACCACTTAGACAACTTTGCCGAATGCACCAAACCTCTAAGATGCAGGGGTAGCGCGGTACGATTTTTGTCCAACAAAAGTACCATTCTGTCCCTATGTGTGCCTGGTTGATGACTGAAAGGAATGACACCCATCACAATGGCGATGCCAACACAGATCAAACAGATCGAAACTATTCCAGTAACAGTTGAAGAGCTAGGACATTTAGGAGTTAATTCAGTTGATAAGTTTAGAGGTCCTCTGTGTAATCACCTACAGATCCGCGCAGAAGTGTCTGCGATTCCGAGTCCACTTTCGATGTACATAATTTTCCATCCGACTAACGAGTGGTGAAATCCTAGATACCATAATGACCGCTTTTTCACTTCTGTTTTAACGTGTATTCATTTCCGTCTCAATCCACACTTCAAAGACGGATTACTGATGCTAATTCAGTAAATGTGTATTCACATTCATTTTCGTTTGCCGAATATCTCGGAAATTTTCGCACAGCTGCGCACAGTTTCGGCAAATATTTCGCTGAATCTCGGCACGTCACGTCGCTCGGCAAAACAAAGCTCGGCAAAACATTGCTAATTAGGAAAACGTAGTGTGTGCTGAGCTGCAAATATTTCGAAATTTGTATTTACTGTTCTAACCTTTTAACGAGGATTTTCGTTGAACAAAAAAACACAAGTACTTGGCAAAACTCGTTCCGGAGGGAACGCAGTTGTTTCAGTTTGAACAGATTGTCTTCCGCGTAGTTCCTCGAAAACGCTTTGAATATATTATACACTTTTTAGGCTATGACGTAGATTGACGCACACCAAATAAATACGAAACAACATCCTCCTGAAGTAAATAACAAGTGCTTCGGGTTTTCTGTTTTCGGCGGCGCGGTGGCAGCAGCAGCGCGCGTGATAAGAAGCACGAGTGATCCCGATCCTAAATCAACACCACCTAAGCGAAGAAATGAAACGAGTTTTTAATGTGGTTAGGTTGGCAAGTAAACACACATAATCCGTGTAGCAGCTAACCGAAAGTGTGAGTAAGTATATGGAAATCTCTCGTGAGCAAGAGAGAATCGGTTGAATTTTCTAGCTCTGGATTGATTGATATTAAATCGTTATCAAAATTATATACACTGCATTGTATTGCAATCTAACTCATATCAGAACGTTATTTTTAAATGCATTAAGTGGTACTGTATTTTGACAATCCATGCACCTTAAGTGAGCTCTCCTTCTCATTGTGGAAGCTCGCGAGAGCGAATCGGCGAGAGAGTTCCTTCTCTCTTTCTCTCTCTCTCTCGTTCGCCTAGCCTACTTTGATTGATTAGTGGGAGCGCGCGCTTGTCTTCTCGATGCTTATGTACTGTTCGCGGTCGTTCGGAAAGGCGACGCGACATGTTATAATTTCGGCTGCGATCCTCGCTTCCAATTCAGTGTTAATTTGGTTCTTGAAGAGTCAACATCAGCTGGAAGCTGGGAAAAGAAAAGCAAATAAGAGGAATATAAGTGCACATAAACTGTTGAAACTGTGATAACAAATTTGTTCAGATTTAATAAAAACAAATCAAGTGTTTGAACAACTGTGAAAGTCAAGAGCAAAAGGATACTGGTTGGTGGAAGAATATTCGTGTGGAGCAAAGTGGTGAAGCAAAGAGTGCTGATAATCGATCAGAAAAGGAGTTGGAAAACCGGAATATTAACTCGCGGCGAGGAAACGCGCTTTCGGTGAAAAGAGAAGCGCGCAGAGAACACTAGAGCAAAAGAGAAGATCGGAAAGCGTTCGTCGGTTGGTGCGATCGAGCGTGGACTATCGGCGCTTATTGGTGGTTTCTGATATCGAAAAGGAAAGGTTGCAAAAATGGTCCTAAGAAGCAAGGTGAGCAAGGTTCAGTACTAAATTGTTGTGTTCGTTTTTTTTTGCGGTTAAGGTTTCTTTCTTTTGCGTGGCAGGCAGTTTTTTTTCGAGAATAAATTAAGGTAAAAAAAAAAGTTCAAAGTAGACCAAATCAAGTACGACGGTGCCAGGGGTTTGTGGATGGAACGGGGTGAGGAAAGCTGTTTACATATTCACAATCATGCATTAAGTCGTTCAAAGACATTGTCAGAACGCAGAACGACGTTGACCGAGTTGACGCGATTAAGGGAGCCAGTGAGTGTGTTGGTGGAAGTTGAGTAGAATTTCGTCGGTTATCATCCGAGAGACACGTGGTCCTAATAAACGATGCCGTGAGCGGGGTGTGAGAGAACACGTGCTTTGAGAGGAATCTGTTGGATGAAATTGGCTACTCACGCGAGCTAGATGGCATCCTGTAATAGAAATTGAGAAAGGAGAGCGCTCGGCACATCTTGAATGATGTGACCAACTGTTGAGGGTGCGATTTGATGGGTCACTTGCTTTGCGAATTATATAAATCAATTCTTCAATTAATTTTAAACATTGGTTTAGTCCTTGTATCGAAGATGGTTAAACAAAATTTTACATTGACTATTTCAGAGAATGCCAATTATAGCGGTTGACAATGTATCACTCGAAATTCCTCAAATGTACCTACGCAGCTCGATGGTCCTTTCTCATCGAACTAAAGAGAATTGACTGTACTTACGGAAGAACAGTGCGCCAATTTGGTTGTTTACGTTTTTTTTTGGTGTTGTCAGTGGCAATCAGTGTGTATGCTAAATAATTTGCCACATAACCGAAACGATGTCGCTGTAGTTGAGGGCTCTATTTTTGGACGAAGTAGTGTATTTACGACGACACAACTTTTTATTTCAAAAAAATAAAAGCGTAAACAACGAAACGGTTCATGGAGGTTTAAATTGTTTGTTTGCAGGGAAACCCACGACATAGGATTAATCATTACTTTATATTTTGGAATGCTTGTGGATCGATTTGTTTGCATGCTTTTCGACGTTCAATCATTTTATGACAGTCGTAGATCATTCGTAAGGCGTTGGATGAAAAATATTTTCACAATTATTTTTTTCATTAATTGTCAAATTCAGAAACAGATCATTTTCAATCCTCTTCATAGCAAATGTCTCGATTCTAAGATACAGAGTATTCAAAGCATTTAATGAGTGACAGAATCCGTGCTGAAATCTGTTTATTTCGCTTAATTCATCCCATTCCGTAAGAAGTCGGTTGGCTCTTATCGAAACAAGTAATATGATTCGAAATAACATCGTCACTGACAAATGGCATGACAATCCTTGAGGAACATGAATGAGATTTATCAACACTGGACAGAATTTCACTGTCGTTGTTTCTCGTTCTAAAAAGACTACTCAAAGCTCTGCTGTGAATATAGACTCAATCTATTTTTACTCATATTTGGTCCGATGAATGGTATATTTAGCAATCTTGCAGCCAAAATGTTTGCACCTCTCATCTCCTATATATTATCAATGAAACTTGAGTAGTGGTGGTGCATGTGAGCTACGTAAAAGATCGTTATTGTCGGCGATTTTTAGCTACGACGTTATCTTCTTCCGGTTTGGCTATAGGGTGATGCAACTAGACGAAATTTGACCGAATTTATCCTTCAACGTATCAACAGTGAACTGGCACTCCATACATCTGACGTAATCAACGATCCGACACTTGATAATAAATTTGAATGATCAATAATCTGCCTTGACCAACAATTTACCGGTCATCAACAAGCTGCCATGATCAACGATTTATCCTGATCAGCAATTTGCAATCTTTCTTGATCAACGAATCACATTGATCAACAGCTTGTATTAATGAACAGTTCACATTGATCAACTATCTGATTCGAAAAATGATTTGCCTTGATCCTCAAACTACCGTAATAAATTGCCTTGCAATTTTTCTTGATCAACTATTTGCATTGATCAAAAATCTGCCTTAATCAAAAGTTTGTCTAAATCGCCAGCTCGCATTGATCAGCTGTGTTTTGAAAAAAAAATGCCTCTTGATCAGTCATCTGCCTTGATCACAGATTTGGCTTTGTTAAAGATTTGCTGCGATCCAAAATCTGCCTTTATGATCGATTTAACTTGATAAATAATCTGCCTTGATCAATAATCTGCCTTAATCACAAATTGCGTTGATCAACAATCAGTCTGTGTTGATCCACAATCTGGCTTGATCTTCAAATTTGTCTTGATCAATAATCTACCTTGATCATAAATTCGCCATGATCAAAAGTTTCCTTGATTATCGTTTTGTTGTGATCAACAATCTAACATGATCAATGAAACGGCTTGATAAACAATTTACTTTGATCAAAAATCTGCCATGATCAAATATCTGTCTTGACCAAAATCTGCTCCTTGATCAACAATTTGTCTTGATCAATAATTTTCCTTAATCAAACATCAACGATCAAGATTTAACTTGATCAACAATTTCCAACCATGTGTCTCGATCAAAGTCTGCCCCATGATCATTTTTTATTACTTTATTATTGAGATTTTTAGCACTTGGCTAGTTCATCTCATTGCCCCATAATAAACACTTTACATCAATTAACAATCTGTCTCGATCAACGATTTAGGTAACCAACCACAATCAACACCGCCATGATCAAATGTTGCCTTGAACATCGTTTTTCCTTGATGAAAAATCAAACTTGATTAATGAAACGGTTTGATTAACGATTTACCTTGATCAACAATCTGCCATGATCAAATATGTGCATTGACCAAGATCCGCCTTTTGATCAACGATTAACATCAATTTCCCTTGATCAATCATCTGCTGCGATCAAAGATTTGACTTTATTAACGATTTGCTGTGATCAAAAATCTGCCTTGATCTTCGATTTAACTTGATAAACAATCTCGACAGTCTCGATCAACGGTTTAGGTACCTCGTAGAACAACAATCTGCCTTGATCAAAAGTTTACTTGATTAACAATTACCCAAAATCACAATTTGCGTTGATCAACCATCAGTCTGATCAACAATCTAGCTTGATCCTCAAATTTGTCCTGATCAATAATCTACCTTGATCATCAATCCGCCTGCTCAAAAGTTGCCTTGATCATCGTTTTGTCTAGATGAACAATCTAGCTTGATCAATGAAAAGGCTTGATCGATGATTTATTTTGATCAACAATCTGCCAGGATCAAATACCTGTCTTAACCGAAATCCACCTCTTGACCAACGATTTGCCTTGACCTCAATGTGGATTAACCGTCAATTTGTCATGATCATCATCTTGCCTTGATCATCAACTTATCTTGATCAACATCTTGTCTTGATCAATAACTCGTTATGATCAACGATTTACCTTGATCAGCAGCTTGTTTTGATAAATAACAATCTGTTCATGATCAAAAGTTGCCTTGATCATCGTTTTGTTTTGATGGACGATCTAACTTGATAAATGCAACGGCTTGATCAATGATTTATGTTGATGAATAATCTGCCATGATCAAATATCTGTCTTGACCAAAATCCGCCTCTTGATTAAAGATTTGCCTTGACCACGATGTGCATTAACCGTCCATTTGTCATGATCAACAACTTGTATTGAGCATCAACTTGTTGTGATCAGCAGCTTGTTTTGATCAACAACAATCTGTAGCAGTCAACAGTTAGTCTTAATCAATAATTTGGCATGATTCACAATCTGCCTTAATAAACTATCTGCTTTGCTGAAAATCTGCCCCTTGGTCAATCATTTGCCGTGATCAACAATTAGTCAAAGATTTGCCTTTTATCCACGATTTGCTGTGATAATTTTGTTGCGATAATCGACAGTGTACCTTGATTAACAGTTCACCACAATCACAATTTCCGTTAATCACCAATCAGCCTTGATCAATAATCTACCTTGAACATCAATCCGCCATGATCATAGTTTTGTTGTGATCAACAATCTAGCATGGTCAATGAAACGGCTTGATCATTGATTTACCTTGATCAACAATCTGCCATGATCAAATATGTTTCAGATCCACGATGATGACGATGTTTGATCAACGATTTTCCATAACCACAATGTACATTAACCGCAATTTGTCATGATCAACCACTTCTCGATCGTCAGCTCAGCATGATTCTTGTCTTGATCAATAACTTGTTTTGATCAACGATTTACCTTGAGCAGAAGCTTGTTTTGATCAACAATGGTTAGTCTTAATCAACAAATTTGGTATGACCAACAAGCTGCATTGATAAACTATCTGCTTTGATAGAAATCTTCCGATTTGCCTTGATCAACAATTACCCTTAATCATCAATTTACTTTGATCATAGATTTGCCATTATAAAAAATTTGATTTTATCAAAAATCTACCTTAATCATTGATTTACCTTGATAACCAATTGCCTACTATCTGTCTCGATCATAATCCACCCCATGATCAACAATCTGCCTTAATCAAAGATTTACCCTGAACAACAATTCTACTTGATCTTCTATCTGTCGTGACCAAAATCCGCCCCTTGATCAACAATCTGCCTTAAACAACTATATGCTTTGATCAACAATTTACCTTGATTATAAATCTGCCTGGATCAACAATCTGGCCTGGTGATCAATCTGCCTTGATCAACAATCTGCCTTGATCAACAATCTGCTTTGGGAAACAATTTGCATTGATCAACAGTCCATCCTGATCAAAAATTATCCATGATCAAAAATTTGCTTGATGATCAATCTGCCTTGAGCAATCATTTGCCTTGATCAACAATCTGCCCTGTTCAAAAATCTGCCTTGATCAAGAATTTTCATTGATCAACAATCTGCCTTGATCTACAATTTTCTTGATCAACAATCTGCCTTGATCAGCAATCTGCCGTGATAAAAAAATCTGCCTTGATCAACACTTTGCCTTGATCAACCATCTGCCTTGATCAACAATCTGCTTTGAAAAACAATTTGCCTTGATCAACAGTCCATTCTGATCAAAAATTTTCCATGAACAAAAATTTGCTTGATGATCAATCTGCCTTGATCAAGAATCTCCCTTGAGCAACCGCCTTGATCAACAATCTGCCTTGATCAAGAATTTTCATTGATCAGCAATCTGCCTTGATCTACAATTTACTTGATCAACAATCTGCCTTGATCAGCAATCTGCCTTGATCAACAATCTGCCTTGATCAACAATTTGCCTTGATAAAAAATCTGCCTTGATCAACAATCTGCCTTGATCAACAATCTGCCTTGATCAACAATCTGCCTTGATCAACAATCTGCCTTGATCAACAATCTGCCTTGATCAACAATCTGCCTTGATCAACAATCTGCCTTGATCAAGAATTTTCATTGATCAACAATCTGGCTTGATCTACAATTTTCTTGATCAACAATCTGCCTTGATCAGCAATCTGCCTTGATCAACAATCTGCCTTGATCAACAATTTGCCTTGAGCAACAATCTGCCTTGATCAACAATCTGCCTTAATCAACAATCTCCCTTAAGCAACAACATGTCTTGACCAACAATCTACCTTGATCAACAATCTCCCTTGATCAACAATCTCCCTTGATGATCTATCTTCCAAGATCAATAATCTTCCTTGATGATCAATCTGCCTTGATAAAACATCTGCCTTGGTCAACAATCTGCCTTGATCTACAATTTTCTTGATCAACAATTTGCCTTAATCAGCAATCTGCCTTGATCAACAATCTCCCTTAAGCAACAACATGTCTTGACCAACAATCTACCTTGATCAACAATCTCCCTTGATCAACAATCTCCCTTGATCAACAATCTCCCTTGATCAACAATCTCCCTTGATGATCTATCTTCCAAGATCAATAATCTTCCTTGATGATCAATCTGCCTTGATAAAACATCTGCCTTGGTCAACAATCTGCCTTGATCTACAATCTTCTTGATCAACAATTTGCCTTAATCAGCAATCTGCCTTGATCAACAATCTGCCTCGATGAACAATTTGTTTTGAGCAACGATCTGCCTTGACCAACAATCCATCCTGACCAAAAATCTGCCTTGATGATCAATCTGCCTTGATTAACCATTTGCCTTGATCAACAATCTGCCTTGATCAACAATCTGCCTTGATCAACAATTTGCCTTGATCAAGAATTTTCATTGATCAACAATCTTTATTAACAATCTGCCTTGATCAACAATTTTCATTGATCAACAATCTGCCTTGATCAGCAATCTCCCTTAAGCAATAATTCCCCTTGATGATCAATCTGCCTTGATAAAACATCTGCCTTGGCCAACAATCTGCCTTGATGATCAATCTGCTTCGATCAACAATTTGCCTTGATCAACAATCTGCCTTGATCAACAATCTGCTTTGAGAAACAATTTGCCTTGATCAACAATCCATTATGATCAAAAATTTGCTATGATCAAAAATTTGCTATGATCAAAAATTTGCTTGATGATCAATCTGCCTTGATCAACAATCTGCCTTGATCAACAATCTACCTTGAGCAACGATTTGCCTTGATCAACAATCTGCCCTGATCAACAATCTGTATTAACAATCTGCCTGCATCAACAATCTGCCTTGATGATCTGCTTTGAGAAGCAATTTGCCTTGATCAACAATCCATCCTGATAAAAATTTGCTCGATGATTAATCTGCCTTGATCAACAATCTACCTTGAGCAACCATTTGCCTTGATCAACAATCTGCCCTGATCAACAATCTGCCTTGATCAAGAATTTTCATTGATCAACAATCTGCCTTGATCAACAATCTGCTTTGATGAACAATCTGCCTTGATAAACAATCTGCTTTGATCAACAATCTGCCTTGATCAAGAATTTTTTTCGATCAACAATCTGCAGATTGTTGATTGGTAGATCAAGGCAGATTGTTGATCAAGGCAGATTGTTGATCAAGAGAAATTGTTGACAAAGAGATAGTCGATCAACGCAGATTGTTGATCAAGGCAGATTGTTAATAATAACAATCTGTCTTGATCAACAATCTGCGTTGATCGACTATCTCTTTGTCAACAATTTCTCTTGATCAACAATCTGCCTTGATCAACAATCTACCGTGATTAACAGTTTGACTTGATCAATTATTAGTCTTAATAATAATCCAGCCTACGAACAATGATTTACTTTGATAAATTATCTGCCTTGATCAAATATTAGTCTTAATAATAATCCAGCCTACGATCAATGATTTACTTTGATAAATTATCTGCCTTGATCAAATATTGGATGATGATTTGATGTCATCAGCAATCTGCATTCTTCTACAAATTTGCAATGATCATCAATTTACCTTGATCTACGATTTATCTTCATCGACTTCATCAATAACAATCTGCCTTCGTCAAGGAATTGCCTTTATCAACGATTTAAAGGGTGTCCACAGTTAAATTGCATCACTTAGAAGTACTCGCCAAAAATAAGTCTCCCAACCGATTGTTATGAAATTTTCAGGGAATGTCGTACTATTTATGAACTTAGTTTACGTATCTTTATTTCAGTCTATTTCTTCAACAAATCCAAATGCCCGAACTTTCTTCTTAATTCCACCCATAGGGTTTTGTACCACGGTTGAATCAACATTTATTTCTGCTTTCAACCATGATTTCAACATTTCCCGCTCCGTAGTGACAACTTTAGATCCTTCGGCATGAAATTGTCCCCATTCGTCTTGTGTCACTCCAGAACATCCTTGGAGTAGTGTACAAGAGGCTAGTTCCGGCCAAAAAAATTGTAGACACCTTGAATGATTTGAGAAACGGAAGCAGTCGTTTCTTCAGGCACTTATTCATGTAGGGTTGACCAATTACGGTCTTGGGGAACTTCGACTCTTGCTATTTTCTGGGGGACTCTGGAACATCGAACTTGTCTTTCGCAGTCAAATACTGGTTTGAAGTCCGCTATTACGTATGTTTCATCGTCCAAGATACAGCAGTTTGGTTTTGTCAACATTTGTGTGTACAGCTTACGTGCCCGCGTTCTAGCTGTCCTATTCTGTTGTTCATTGAGGTTTGGTGCGTTCTGGACCTTGAATACCTTGTGATGTTCAACGCAGTACGGAACACTTTTTCTTGCACTCACTTGCTTCCGATCGATAGTTGAGCGTTCTTCGAAACGTGTTAAGACACGAGAAACAGTAAATTGCTGGATTCCCAAAATCTTTGGCTCGGTGCGAAAGATGTGGGTTGTTGAGGTGAGTGTGCAAAATAATGCAAAACTACTAGAAATTTCACAATGAAACTCACGCAGTGTAAACAATACACGCTGAGGTCATCTCACTCTAAATTTCATTAAAATTAACCCAAAGGGCAAGATGTTACAGTTTTTGGAAAGTGATGCAAATTGAATGTGGACACCCTTTATTCTGTGCTTGTCTGGTTTACGCCCAATCTGGGTGATTTCTTTGAGCGTGCAGGTCCCCCCCAGGTGAAATGACGTTTTCCAAGCATTTGACAAATGACCGATTGTTTCAATTTTGACATGTCATTACTCTTCTTACAGGCACTCTAGCGTGGGCGAGCTATGAGTTTCGAAGTTTGACGCATGAATCTATTTTTCACTAAAAGTATTTTCATTGATTTGACTACTTACTCGAGAAATCTACATCCAAATATGCAATAAGGTCTATTCTGCGCCGCGAATGAGGTGAGGTGACTCCCTTTCACTAGTGAATTGATTCCGTGCAAATCAAATGGAGAGTCACCTCACTCGCGGGGCGCAGAATAGGCTTCAATGTCAATCGAATAATCGATCACATTTGTCCACTTCCTTTGGAACCAGAGCAAACCCTTCCAAACCCGTTTTCAGTGTTTTCCTTTTTTTTCAAGTTCGTCGGGAAGTGATCGTAAAAATTGCACCGTCACGACCTTCACTTTTCCGCTCCCCCTGTACCAGTTGCATGCAGTTCATTAGCACCAGCAGCAGCGCTGCGAAGAAAAATAAAGCCAATCTAGCGCCGCTGTTATGCAACCCGAGCGTCGTCGACTCGTGTGAGCGTGTGACACTCCCACCCGCGATTAATTAGCAGACTCAATCCTTATCTTTCGATTCGTTGTTGTCTGCGTGTCTGTGGACGAGTTCCACGAATTCACTCCGCGTCTGCGTGCAAGCGTGGCGATTTGAGTGACGTTTCGTCGCAGCATGCGCTGCGCCATCTACTTTATCGACATGGATTTAAACTTTGCTCCGGTATCTTTCGATCGGTAAATTGGGTTTCTATGTAGGTGGAGCACGCGCATGGTTGATTATTCTCAATATGACGTAGGTATGAACTCCGATAAAAATTGAGAGGAATTTTCCTCGCTCGATCTTGGACAATGCACAACCGCCGTCGGCGGGTGTTTGTCAATAGAATAATTTAAAAAAGGAGGTCGGAGATTGTTAGCTGTTGCTGTGACGTGTGCGCTTGGATGGGGAGTGCAAATTGCCACCAGTCGGAAGAATGCACTTTTCCAATCAATGCTAAGGGTGTGCGCCTTGAGAATGAACGCATATTGTTGCATGCGAACAAATGAATATATGACGATCACCGGGTCAATGTCATTGATGGCATTATCTAGGTAGGCCGTTGCTGTCTTCGTTGCTCTAACGATGGAGAGTGGGAAGAGAAAACACCATCTTCAATTGAGTTGTTTTGATAGTTTTGTTATAAATAGAAAATATTGTTGTTTTTGTCCTCTGCGTGCGTTTCGTCACATGGATCCTATAGCCAGAGATCAGCAGCAGGGGTGTGCCAAACAAGTAAAACACTTCCGCTTATCAGTAATCATGTTGATAGTGCTATCAATTGGAAAATGAAACATCGCTATATATTTTTTTGCCATGGCAACAAAGCGCAATCCACTTTGATGGTCTTATCGCGGGCAGGAGCAGACTCAGCCAGAAATGGCGATCCTTGTTCGAGAGAGTCAAGTAGGTCGTTTGTATTTAAAATTACCCAATGATCCGTCAGCAAAGCTGTCAATCTCGGGCCTGCCTGCTATGATGAGTCGATCCACGCAGGCAAACACACACATTCACACACGTCACGTCTGAAGAAGGTGGCGCAGCAGGCTTGGCTCTGTGTAATCACCGAGCAGGCACGTCTCGTGCGTCATATTTTTTGACGTCGCGCGATGAAAATTTGCGGGCCACTTTGTGTGATAAGAAATGTAAAACAGTGTAAGCGACCTGAGGTCGCTTATCAACCCAGTAACCTGCTATTCCCGGATTTGAAGCTACCATAAAAATCAGCGCTTATCGCCCCACCAGACTGTCAATTTCTAATAAATATCTCTCTATTGTTTCAGAGCTTTGCCCGCTACATCTTCCTGAACCAGCACAAATTGATCCAGCAGCTGCTGCAGACACAGGTCCGTCTGTGCAGTGGCGGTTCGCAGCAGATTCAGCAGGCACTGCGCGTGGAGGATGATGATATGCCCAAGATCTCCCAGGCCGCTCCGGTGGCGGCTCCGTTCCCGATGACTCTAGAGCACGCGCCCGATGTCGGAGAGCAGTTTAAGGTGAGTACTACCAAGACGGAGTAACCTCTTTTCCAGAGAAGCGTTGCAATCAAACGGCGGCAAGAACCGAAGCGTTTTACTGACCCTGAACTTGATTGCCGTTAACCACCGGGTAGGACGACGACGGACGGCTGCATTTGCATTTGTTGCCGCTGCTGCATTAATTCACTGGTAGGTGCGGTGCAACGTAGAAAATGGCATTTCCCAGTGTGGTGGTTTTGATATTGTCTTCGGACGTGTTGTCGACCTATTGTACCGTGCATAACCTAGAGTGGTGACGTCACATGCCTAGGACGTAGGCTTTCCGTGTCGTAGACTTGGATTGATTTGAATACAATTAGTTGGCTCGTGCCTTGCCACGATATTGGCTGGATGGCGTATGAGCTTTTTTGCAGACGGCAAGCGGATCTAGCAGTTGATCGTTGAAATCTTGGTCCAATTTCAGTTCCAGTACCCTCAAGGGTTCCAATAACCTCGTTGACGAGTGTTTGGATTGATTTGACTTATTCGCAGGGTTTAGATGAGCAATTATCCGCATTCAGAGAGTCACGTGATTCTTGATAACTCATTTTTCTGTGTCAACCTTCTGAGTGTTAACTTGAAAGGCATAGAACTCAACGAGCATCCGGAACTTCAGCAAACCATTAAACGCATAGAACTATGCCTATAGAACTTCATGCATACAGTCAACTTTCGCTCGTTGGGCTAAACCTGTAGCCCACTTGGTGAAAGGCTTTCGTTAGTTGGGCTGAGCTGTCTAGCAGAAAATTTGTTGAGGGATACACCGATTGTTTATTATCATCACTATCCTTTAGCAACTATCCAAATTGTTCATACATGAGCCCCTCGAAAAGGAAACAGTTCTGTCAGAATTGACGTTTGATTTCGATTTAGGTGGGCTATAGCCCAACTAACGGGAGCCCAACTAAAACGTAGCCCACTTAAACACAACCCAACGAGCAAAATTTGACTATATTTAGAATAGCCGGAACTCTTAGATCTTTGGGAACTTCTGGAACGTCCGGCTGCTTCGAAGTCGACATCAGAGTTAATCAACGTGCAAATCATCCGAGTCAATTAATCCGAGTTGGAGCTTACCGCCATAAGTGGGCAACGTTTTGGTTGGGCTTCCGTTAGTTGAGCTGTAGCCCACCTAAATCGCAGTCAAACGTCATTTCGGACCGTGCTGATTCCATTTCACTGGGGCTCATGAATGAACAATTTGAATAGTTGCTAAAGGATTGTGATGATAATAAACAATCGGTGTATACCTGAACCAATTTTCAGCTTGACAGCTCAGCCCAACTAACGAAAGCCTTTCACTAACGGTTTAGCCCAACGAGCGAAAGCTGAATTACAAAACATCCAGCATGTAGTTGATGGTTACTTGAATGTCTGCAGGATATTGATCAACGCACTGGACCGCATTGAGGTACCGAACATGTCAAAGTGTGAGCTCTTATAGCTATAGCCAGTCGATTTCTAACTTCAGCGATTCAAGAGCCGTGCACAGACTTTCAAACCTCTATGGACCTTCAGTCTCGATTGGAGCTTCAGAAATCCTTAGAATGCCCGGGAAATCCCGAACCACAAAAGTTTCTAGAACGTCGTCCGGAACTCCCAGAATTCCAGGAATCTATGGAACTTCAACAACCCGTAGAATTCCTAAGAACTTCAAGATATTCTGGTATTGGTATAGGTGACGTTCGTTTGCTGGGTCTCGGAAAATGCTCTGCTGAATCTCAGCACACAAATGTCATATTTGCTGACATCTTAGTAAAATTCTAGATAGAGCTGGAATTAGGGCGTAACAGCTTTTGTAAACAATGACTTCTCACGTTGATTTCTAGCAACTCAAGGCACGCCTACACAATCCAACATATCCATCGGGTAGGGGAGGTCTTCCCCTATTCGATGGTAATATTGATTTGCCATGGGAGAGTCATGTCTTTCGAGAAATCATCGAGAGAAGTAATTGTTTACAAAAGCTATTACGCCCTAATTCCAGCTCTATCTAGAATTGATGGCCGAGGACTCGGCTGTGCGAATCTTGGCAAAAAATTCCGAGCTGACGTAGTGTAATAGCATAGAGGTAACTCTAAGACCAGAAGGTCCCGAAGAAACGTGCTCAGCTTTTTGGTTCAGCTCTGGTACTATCTTCGGTCCCAAGCTTATCGATGCACCCCTCGAAACATAGGAAAATCCACGAACCCCTCATTTTATCTGTCAAACTTTCATAGCGAATCAAAAACAAACATAGAGTAGTACTAGAATTTCAACTAGAATGGGATACGTTAATCGATTTGCTTGGGAACAATAGGCTAGTCAAGTAGTGAGCCAATTTAAAATCGTTAGTTTCGTATTGATTATTGGTAATAGTGTGGGTGTGTGTGTGTTAATGTTTATAATACAATTCAAATTTCACTCAGCTTTTGTCTTCTGTGCTCGTTTCCTCTCCTTCTGGTTTATCGTCTGCTTGCTAATTGCATTTCACGTTCTTGTTTGCACGTCTTCTTCTCTATTAATTTCACCATTACTTCTTCCATCTTTTCATCATCTTCGTTTTATCTTCGTGATACTCTAAGGAAGCCTAGCGTGAAACTTCAAAGGCACAAATGTCAGCTTCCACAAAACATACAAATTTGAACTTGCTACTCTCTGTTTGTAGTAGCACAGCAAACAAGGAGTAGCAATTTAAAATTTGTATGTTTTGTGGAAGCTGACATTTGTGCCTTTAAAGTTTCACGCTAAGGCTTCCTTAGAGTATCACCTTATTTTCGTGCTTCACCTTGAATCCTTGTTTTCTTTTTTCCTTCTCGCTTTCTTTATTAATTTTCGCACAGTAACATTTTAAATTAATCTTCTTCTGTTTCCTCTCCATTCTCTTCTCATTTTCTACATTTACTTTTGCTCTCTTCTTCTTCAGTTTCCATTCTTCCGTCTTCTTCACCACGTTTCATCCGTTCCGTCTCCTTCTGTTTCCTCTTCATCATCTTCTCGCTTCCTGTTTTTCCTTTAGATTCTTCGATACATATTGACTTCTTGCAGAAACTTCAACAACCGCTTTTCCCTGTTTTTGGTTTCGCGTTTAAGCTCCTTCAACTTGACTTCCGTTAATTGCGGCCAGCGTTCTTCCCATAGCAGACGAATGGCATGGTTCATTGCCTTGATGGCATCCTGATGGTGACGTGGAGTGCTTTTCCCGTGAGTCGATCTGCTTCTTCATTGCTACGGATGCCGGCGTGTGGCCGGGAATGCAACAAAGACGTATCGGGCGGTTTCGTAACAGCCCTTCGTTCTCCTGGATCCAGGGATGCTGTGATGTGCCACTTTCTTTGGCCGATAGGCAACTTTCCGAGTCGGATAAGACGATCAATCCGTTCGATATACCCGTGTTGAGAGCCGCCACGCTACACTGTGACGGAAGACCTATTACCATAGAGGTAGCTCTAAGACCCGAAGGTCCCGAAGAAACGTGCTTAATTTTTTGGCCCAGCTCTGGTACTATCTTCAGTCCCAAACTAATTGATGCACCCCTCGAAACATAGGAAAATTCTCGGGAAAATCCATGAACCCCTCATTTTATCTGTCAAACTTTCAAAGCCAATCAAAACAAACATAGTGCAGTACTAGAATTTCGTCTAGAATGGGATACGTTAATCCATTTGCTTGGGACCAATAGGCTAGTCAAGTAGTGGGCCAATTTAAAATCGATAGTTTCGTATTGATTGTTGCTATTACTCTATGCAGACTGCAACAGAATACACCTGCACCTACTGGGTTGTCACACCCTTTGACCCGTCAGTGTAGACAACCGAAGAATGATTGAAACGGTTTGCTATAAGATGGGACGCACTCTATCCGGGGGAGCTCGAGCTTTCACCTGTCTTCTCACGTTCCACACAATACGTGGCTTGGGTTCATGCCACAATCGGTTGGTGAAACATGTCCGCACAGCGATGTTCGGGAGTCATAGATCAACCAGCATAAGAAGGTGGGATGCTCGTTGTACAACTGGAAGGTCGATATTTCTGCAGTACGAACTAAAGCCTGAAGAACGAGGAGGTCAAACGCTTCAGCCATAATCGCTGGAATCGGGCTGGTGACGTACGCTCCAGAGGCGAACCGAACCATCCGGTTGTAGACGGGTGCGAGATTTTGGATGACGGAATCCTTCGTGCTCTGCTGACGAATCCAATGCCGTATAGAAGCCGCGAAGTGATGATTGCCGAGCCGTTACACAACAAAGAGTCACGTTGCTCACGCCTTGCTTCGCAACTGTCTTTCAATGCTGCTTTACAGTCAGTGTCCGGTCGAGGGTAACACCGATGATCTTCAGTCTCGCCGTAACTACCCGATCGATGCAAATATCGTTGCTGGATTTTGTTGAGGAGATTTTCGAACCGACGCTTTTAGCTCACCGGTCCACAGCTTTCACCTTACTTACTTACTTAACGATCCTGCGCACCTCCAGGGGTGCAAAGGGCCTTTGGGAAAGATTTCCATCCTGGGCGATTACTAGCTTTTGCCTTGACCTGTGCTCAAGTCAAATTTCGGTCAACGTTCTTAATTTCACTGTTTAGGCTCCGCCGCCACGAGCCTCTGGGTCTGCCTCTGCTGCGATGTCCTGTTGGATTCCAGTCCATTGCTTGCTTGCAGATTTCGTCGTAGTGTGTGGCCGACCCACCTCCACTTCCGTTCACGAATTTCTGTCTCTATCGGCTTCTGACGGCACAGACGATGAAGCTCGGAATTTGTACCACAGGCATCGGTTGATAAACACCTGCAGCTTCTGAGTGTTCTCCGCTGATACACACCATGTTTCACTGGCGTATAACAGCACAGGCTTCACGTTCGAGTTAACAGCTTTCAGCGCAGCTTGCAAATCGCTATACAGAGGATGCTCCTTATTTCTCCGTCCTACGAGCAAGATATTGTCTGCATTCAGGAGTACGGTAACTGTATGCGGCCCCACTCTGAAGATCGGTTGCACTGCTACCAGGAACATGGTGACAGCTCTTGAGGAACGCCATTCTCCAATGGCATTTCACGCGATGAATGTTGTTCCACGTTCACCCGGAATGTTCTATCGGCGAGGTACGTTGAACATCCCCGCGATCTGCCATTTTCGTAGAGTACGCAATATGCCAAATCTCCAAGTAGTGTAGTACGCCTTCGAGAGATCGAGCAATGCTATCCAGCAATGTTCATCTCTGTCGGGCAGCGACCTATCCAACTCTGCCAAGTATGCATCGACGACCCGGCAAGCTCTGAAGGCGTGTTGCCTTTTGTCTACTCTGATCAGTTGTTAGTCTTCGGTTCACGATACGCTGTGATGGGTCGGAAAGCGGCAGGGTCAGACTCTGTAGAATTCGGTTTTGGAATTGGCAGTACTATTCCAGTTCGCCAGCTGGTCGGAAAAACACCACTATGCCATTCTCTGTTGAGCAGCGCCAGTAGCACAGTCTTGACGGAAAGAGGAAGTCATCGAAGCAACGGAGTCGGGACCTGTAGAAACACTACGTCGAGCACTACGTCCTTTGTCGAGTGCCCACAGAAGCTCGTTTAGTAGGAAATCAACGCGATCCCGTTCCGCTTTTTACTTCACTATTTATAACAATGGAGGATAGCTAGAGGTCGCCGATCTCTCACAGTAGTGCTTAGCCAGTTCATCTGCAACTTCTTCCGCATTATCCGTGTACCCGTCGGATCGTTTGATGACAGTCCTGCTGTGCTGCCACTTGCCCTTCAAATTTTTGACTGTCTGCCACATTTCGGCCGTAGTGCTGCTTGGAGATATTTTTCCGACGAATTCTTCCCATGATCGACACTTGGCTTCGTTCACTTCCTTCTTGGCCGTTGCCTTCGTGTCCTGGAACCTTTTCAGGACATCCGCTGTATGTGCACCCGCTGCTCTGGTACGCTTCAGTGCTCTCCGTCATTTTCGACGCTGTTTAATTGCTATTTCCACCTCCGGGTACCACCATGATACCGATTTAAGACCGACTCGATCGGATGTTCGAGGTATGCTAGCTGTTGCTGCAGACAGTATCCAATCAATGAACTATTCCACTTCAATTCCATCACCCGGTTTGATGCTGCTAGTATTCAGCCGTTCAAAGGATATCCAGTCCGCTTGATCGTAGGGCCATCTTCCTCGTTTCGTTGTGACCTCAGGTGAGGAAACGGTGATCGCTACTGTGTCTCCCCAGAAGAGTTCTCCAAATCAATTTGGGAGCTAGCATCTCGGAACACATCGAGAGGTTGGCTGACGATGAACTAATGGGTAAATCCGAGTCAGCTTCTCGGCGATAAAGCGCCTCAGGCGGAATGGTGCGCTTTGAAAATCGTGCAAACAAGTCGTCTAGCTCGGTATGACATTGCTGGGAACTGGAAGGGATGTATATCGACACCACCGTCATTGGTATCGGAAGATGGATCCGAACTGCAATGGCTTGGAGGTCGCAGTCGAGTTGGCGAATTTTCACTTAAATTTGACAGTTGAAATAAATAGCCCTGTCTACCAGACTGATTTCTAACAGACAAAACAGCACTAGAAACACTGGAATAAGAGACCAGCGGAGAAAAAAAACATGAATTTGGCAACAAGATAAACATTAAAGCAATCCTGGCATCACTTGCATTTGTAACTGCTTGCGAGTGACTTCGCCAATGCACCGACGAGCGAGTTCATGAGTGATTGTTAAACGATTTTAATACTCCTCCATAATTGAAGCAAACCATTTGTAAACATTGCAGATTGGAACCGCTTTTGACAGTTCGATTGGAATCATAACAGTGTCTCCGCTGGTATCTTATTCCAGTGTTTCTAGACAGCACCTACTCTACGATCGGTCGATCAACAACAGACGGATTTTCGAACAATTTAATTCATTGTTGAAGTGGCAATTTGTGAAAATTAACCAACAGCCTAACAATTTCAAAACAGCCAGCAACGGGAAAAAGCCGGGATTTCGAAATCATCGGGAGAACCCCCTGAATTTCGATGACCCGTGAATTCCGATGAAAATAAGATTTGGATCTTGGCCAAACTTCAAGACACTTGGACTAGATGTTCGAGATGCAATCACTCGGAAGAACTTCTATTAGCGAGTTTTAAAATTTTATTCCAAAGGAATTTTGGGGAGTTTTCAGGATGAATTGTACTGTCTTACCTGACTTATGACGAATATACGTTGTATACGAGTACCCCGAATACAACGTATAGTCCTTCTAATTTTACATTGCAAATGCTATGCAAAATTAGACGAGTCATACGTTGTATTCGGGGTACTCGTATACAACGTACATTCGTTATAAGTCAGGTAACACAGTAGGGATAACACCAAGGCATGTTAGAGAACATTTCCATGGGAGTTTTAGGAAGAAATCCAAGATAGGTTCGACTAGAACTCCAAGTCGACTGTGCGAGCTCAGAGTAGAGTTTCTGTGGAATATTCCATGATGATTGTGAGGACTCCAGATTTCGTGAAAAAATACCAAGAGCATCTAATTTTGAGGCCACAATTCCAAAGGAATTCTGAGAAGAGTTCAAACGAAATTCCAAGGGCTCATCGTAAAGAGTTTCTCGACAATTTTAAGGTAATGGTACTGCAAACACACTGCCAGATTTCGAAAGGTGAAGTTTCGAAATCCGGCACGTATTTATAATTGATTTATAATCGGATGGATCTCACCGCATTGCACCTCCGAAATAGCACAGGGTTGTTCACTCGCGGTAATCTAAACAAATCCTTTTAGTCGAGCACAGTATTTTCAAACACACGCGAAATTAATGAATAAAGTTCCCGGGCGTCCATTAGTTAAGAAGTTTTATGTTTTTCACTCTAAATTTGCATTTTACCCGTAGTAAAGTTCTGTCTCACCTGGCCAAAAAATCAGAGGCATTTTTCAGCTGTCAAACGCCCTACACGGCGAAAGAGAACGACCCACATTGGAGTTTAGTTCACACATAATCACCAAAAGTGCAGGAACTCAGCGATGAGTAAATTTGCTCAACGTTTTCCTGTGGAAAACCTAAAAAATCTGTCGGAAAATGAGGAAAATTGGCGAAAATTTTACTCAGTCTAGGAGTCGTACCAATAGACTGAGTGAATCCCATTTTTACTTTTCTCATATTCGGGAAATTTTTCCTGAAGAAACCTGGCAAAAAACTGGAAAACACTTCATGTGATTTATGAGTTAACTAAACTCAAATTTGGGTTGTTCTCATTCGCCGTGTACGGCATACTCTGAATCAATGGCAACATTAGTAGGTTGCTTCGATATTCCATCAACATGAATGTTTCAAAATGTGCCCCAGCAAAACATTCTTTGCGACATTTTGCAATGCACGACCACGCGTCTCCACCAGTTGAACACAAACGATGCATCTCTAGATTACATTTGGTGCTTTTACTACACACGAACTAAATTCCCCTTTTCCCTCTCGTTCTCTCTTGCAGTACTCGGATCTCTCGGTGCGTCTGGCCGCTCCGCACCAGCTCTCGCCGAAACCGGACACCGACGATATGGCCTTCGGAAAGTACTTCACCGACCACATGCTCAAGATTGCCTACCACCGGCGGTTGGGCGGCTGGCAGAAGCCGGAAATCACCCCGATGGAAACGCTGAACCTACATCCCGCCGCCAAGGTGTTCCACTACGCCGTCGAGGTGAGTAGCTAGCTCCGATATATGGTACACTCTAATTGGCGATCACTTAGTAGCAGTCGTCTAATGGCATGTTTTCCAGCATTGAGCTGTTTGTGTGCGGGAAAGCATGACCTCGGACCGGTAAACAAGTTGTTTTCTCCTGAACGAGTCGAATGGTGATAACAAGCCGTTGATTTTGCTAACGATTCAATCATCTCTCATTCAATCACGAGAGGAAAGGTTTGCGAAAACAGCGGTCTCAGCTGTTTTTCCCGAAGTCTTATCGCGTTCTCGTGCGACCGGTTCGAATTGGAGCTTGTCATACGAGCCTTTCTACCTCATCATCATCATCATCATCATCATCACCTTATTGACTGTTACCAACAGCTGATTGGCACCCGACGAACGTCTTGATTGATCACCGTCCGTTTCTTTGTTTGTTTTCCCTAGCTGTTCGAAGGCATGAAGGCTTATCGCGGCGTAGATGGTCGGATTCGATTGTTCCGCCCGAATATGAATATGGCCCGCATGAACGTCACCGCCTACCGGTCCGGTCTGCCGACGTTCGAAGGAGACGAGCTTACCAAGGCCATGTGCCGGTTGATCATGATCGACTCGGAGTGGGTACCGCACATGGAGTCGTCCAGCTTGTACATCCGCCCGACGCTGATCGGAATCGAACCGACCTTGGGTGTTGCTTCGTCGGATTCGGCTCTGCTCTACACGATACTGTCGCCGGTTGGGTCGTACTTCAAGCCCGGCTCCGGAGGACTGAAGCTGTATGCCAATCCGAAGTACACCCGCGCCTGGCACGGTGGCGTCGGAGACCGTAAGGTCGGATCCAACTACGGACCAACCATCCACGTGCAGAAGCAAGCCCTCAAGGAGGGATGCCACCAGGTGCTGTGGCTGTACGGAGATGCGCACGAGCTCACCGAAGTCGGTGTGATGAACATCTTCATGCTGTACATCAAGGAGAATGGAGGTAAGGCGTTTGTGGGTAGTTTTTCGTAGTTTGACGGTCGATTGATTGCATTCGTTGTGTCCATTGCAGAGCGAGAATTGCTAACCCCGCCGCTGGATGGACTGATCCTGCCCGGTATCACGCGCGACTCCATCATCCGCTTATGTCGCCAGTGGGGCGAATTCTCCGTCAAGGAGCAGAAGTTCACGATGCCGCTGGTGCAACAGCTGGCCAAAAAGGGACGGGTAAGTTGATTTTGATTTTGGTTTGCTGAATTTTGGAAATTGTCTGTAGTCGGGGAAAACTTTGCCAGAGCTTCAATTTTTCCTTGGAATATTCTGAACATTTTCGGAATGATCCGGAACAACATGAATGTTCTTAAAACTCCTCCTTTAGGACATTCTTGTGGAGGAACGCCGAATTTGCCATTCAAGTGCCCATTTTGAATCAAAATTCTATAAACATCCTCTGAAAGCATCTGCGAACTTACCCCAGACTTTTCCTGGATGTTTATCGCCCTACATATTCAGGACAGCTTCTCTGGAAGTTTCCTCCAGCTTCCTTCAAAAGTTTTTCAAGACTTGTCTGGAAGTTCTTTCCAACCTCTCCAAAAAGTTTCCGTCTCTTAATTTACCAGAAGTCTTGCAGAATTGCCCTCGGATTTGTCTTCGGACTTACCCCGGACTTTTCCTGGATGTTTATCTCCCGACAGATTCAGGTCAGCTTCTCTGGATGTTTCTTCCAACTTTTTCCGGAAGTATTTCCAGACTTCTCTGGAAGTTCTTCCCAACTTCTCCAAAAAGTTTCCGTCTCTTAATTTATCAGTAGTCCTGCTGATTTCCCCCGGAAGTGTGTGCGGACTTCCTTTGGAAATTTCTATAATCTTCCACTAAAAGTATCTTCGGACCTGCTCTGAAATTTTCCTGGATGTTTATCTTCATGGAATTTCATAGATCTGGATACCCCTCTGGATTTTCTTCCCAACCTCTCCAAAAAGTTTCCGTCTCTTAATTGAATGAAAGTCTTGCAGAATTGCCGCGGAATTGTCTTCGGTCTTGCCCGGTCTTTTTCTGGTTGTTTATCTCCCGACAGATTCAGGGCAGCTTCCGAATTTTTCCGGAAGTTTATCCAAACTTCCCTGGAAGTTTTTTCCAATCTCTCCAAAAAGTTTCCGTTTCTTAAATTATCAGAAGTCCTGCAGACTTGCCCTGGAAGTATCTGTTGACTTCGTCTGGAAGTTTCTATAAACTTACTCTGAAAGTATCTTCGGACTTTTCCTGGATGTTTATCACCCGTCAGATTCAGGTCAGTTTCTTTGGAAGTTCTTCCCAACTTCTCCAAAAAGTTTCCGTCTCTTAATTTATCAGCTGCTGATTTTCCCCGAAAGTGTGTGCGGACTTCCTTTGGAAGTTTCTATAATTTTCCACTGAAAGTATCTCCGGAATTTCCCGGGATGTTTATCTTCGTGGAACTTCATAGATCTTGAGAATGAGGGTACCTCGCAAATCTTGATTTTCCTGATGTTTTCGGAGCTTGCTTGAAGTAATTGGAACTGCCCTAAAGAGCTCTGAATCTCAAGAGTTGCTGCAACTTTCCTACGGTTTTCGGGGTTCCTTGAAGCTCATGGAACTTCCTTTGAAATCTCTAAACTTACCTGAAGCTCCTTAAATTTTCAAAACGTTCTCGGAGCTTCTCTTACGTTCCAATAATGTCCCTGATATTCATGGAAAACCCTGAAGTCATTGAAAATTTTTAGAAATTGTTGGAACAATCCTGAAATTCTTGGAATGTTTCATAATTCTTGGAACTTCTTGAAAGTTTTGGAAATTAACTAATGGATGCTCTAATCTACCTCGAAATACTCGGATCATCTCTGTGAATTATGAAACTGCTTAAAAATCTTCTCTGAAGTTCTGTGGACCTCCCCTGAAAATCGCAGCACTTTGCTGAAGTTCCGGAAATTCCCTGATTTCCTTCAAATTTCCGCAAAACTTCCTGCAATTTCCTTGAGGTTAAATGCACTGCCCTGAGGTTCTCGATCTTTCCTGATGTTCTCACAATTCTCCTGAAGTTCTACTCTGAAATGAATAAAACTGTCTTAACAATCTTTGAACTTCCCTAAGAAACTCTGAACATCTGCAAAGCTCCCACAATATGTCTATAGATTTCAAAAACAAAATCGGTACATCGCAGGACTTTCCCAAAATTCCTGGAACTTCTTAAAGCAGATAAAGAGCTTAAAGTTTTAACAATTTTCTTAATGCTCTCTGGACTCTTCTAAAGTTCACTGGATATTCCTGAAGTTTCTAGAACAGTTGCCCTGAAATCGATAAACCTTTTGCGCCGGTAAAACTCCAGCCGAATCTAGAACCGCACTACCGTTCATACTAACGACAACGCTCTTATGAGACAACGAAACCCCGCCCCCATACTCCTCCCCTGATCCTATCCTTCGACAATGTACCCCTCTCGGATAAGCCGCGAGTATCAGGCCCAACTCTTACTAGACATAGAAATAAGTGAATTTTGTTAAATACAATAAACAATTTATTATCGGCTCCGTAAAGCTAACACGATTGAGCCTTCCACTTAAATGAACTAGATAAAAATAAGATCTGTAAACTTCTCCACGTTTTCCGCAGTTGCTTGAATTTCTTGGAACTTCTGTGATGTGTGAGACATTTTTCTTAAGCTCTCTGAACTTCCCTGAAGTTCTTAAGATTATCTCTCATTTTTTGAACTTCATGAAGGTTCTCGCTATTTTTCTGAATTTAATGAAACTGCCCCGAATTACTCGAAATGTAGCTGTAGTTATCGGAACTTGCCTGTAGCTATGCGACTCCCACAATTTTCCTGATCATGAACCTGCACTGAGTTCTCAGAACTAAACGCAGTTAGGTAAAGTTCGTTAAGATCTTCAAACTCAACTGAAGTTTTGGCATCTACAGTGAAGTTCCCGAAATAGTCTTGAAGTTAATGGAGCTGCCCTGAGGCTCATTGATCATGGACTTGCATTGAGTTCTCAAAACTGTACGAAGTTAGGAGAGGTCCGTTAAGATCTTCAAACTCAACTGAAGTTTTGTCAACTACAGTAAAGTTCCCGAAATTTTCATCAAGATAATGGAACTGCCCTGAAGTTCATTGATCATGGACTTGCACTGAATTCTCAGAACTGAACGAAGTTAGGCAACGTCCGTTAAGATTTTCTAACTCAACTGAAGTTTTGACAGCTGCAGTAAAGTTCCCGAAATGCTCTTGAAGTTAATGGAGCTGCCCTGAGGCTCATTGATCATGGACTTGCACTGAGTTCTCAGAACTGAACGAAGTTAGGTATCGTCCCTTAAGATCTTCAAATTCAACTGAAGTTTTGGCATCTACAGTAAAGTTCCCGAAATTTTCATGAAGATAATGGAGCTGCTCTGAAGCTCATTGATCATGGGCCTGCACTGATTTCTCAGAACTGAACGAAGTTAGGCAACGTTCGTTAAGATCTTCAAACTCAACTGAAGTTTTGGCAGCTAGAGTAAAGTTCCCGCAATTTTCTTGAAGATAATGGAACTGCCCTGAAGCTCATTGATCATGGACCTGCACTGAGTTCTCAGAACTGAACGAAGTTAGGCAACGTTCGTTAAGATCTTCAAACTCAACTGAATTTTTGTCATCTACAGTAAAGTTCCCGCAATGCTCTTGAAGTTAATGGAGCTGCCCTGAGGCTCATTGATCATGGACTTGCACTGAGTTCTCAGAACTGAATGAAGTTAGGCAACGTCCGTTAAGATCTTCAAACTCAACTGAAATTTGGACATGTTCAGTAAAGTTCTCGAAATGCTCTTGAAGTTAATGGAACTGCCCTGAAGCTCATTGATCATAAACCTGCACTGAGTTCTCAGAACTGAACGAAGTTAGGCAACGTCCGTTAAGATCTTCAAACTCAACTAAAGTTTTGGCATCCACAGTAAATTCCCGCACTGTTCTTGAAGTTAATGGAACTTCCCTGAAGTTCATGGACCTGCACTGAGTTCTCAGAACTGAACGAAGTTAGGCAACGTCCGTTAAGATCTTCAAACTCAACTAAAGTTTTGGCATCCACAGTAAATTCCCGCACTTTTCTTGAAGATAATGGAACTGCCCTGAAGTTCATTGTTCATGGACCTGCACTGAGTTCTCAGAACTGAACGAAGTTAGGCAACGTCCGTTAAGATCTTTTAACTGAACTGAAGTTTTGACATCTACAGTAAAGTTCCCGCAATTTTCTTGAAGATAATGGAACTGCCCTGAAGCTCATTGATCTTCTCTGAAGTTCTCGAAATTCACCTGAAATCTTTTGAAAGCTATCTGAACTTACCATAACAGATCTTTAAACTGTTCTGAACGTTTTTGAAGGTATCCGAACTACCCTGAAGTTGTCGGAACTTGGAATTTCCTTGAAATTCTCTGAATTTTCCTCACGTTTCCACAATATTTCGGACATTCCTGAGCAGCCTTGAAGTTCTTAAAACCTACCTAAAGATAATTGAACTTACGGGAAGTAATCTGATGTTTCTTGAAGTTCTTGATGTTAATGGAACTGTCGGGAAGTTCTCTGATCTTCAGCTCTAAGTTCACGAAGTGTTCTTGAAATTTATGGTTCTTCATTGATGTTCTCAGAACTTACCCTGCAAGATCTATAAACTTCCCCAATGTTCTGGACTTTACTGTAGTTCTTGAAATTTCCGTGAAGTTCATGGAGTTGTCCTGAAATTGTCCGAAAATAATGTTTCAACATCTTAACGTTGTTTAACGTTGGAACTGCCCAAATGATCTCTGAACTGCATTCTCATTCACAAGTTCTGTCAGATGGAGGGACTCTCCCTCTACACAATCATTGTTGTGATTTACTTGGGTGACTTTTCATTCTCGCGATTTTCGCTAAAGAAGGCGTTGATTATAACTGCGATATTAGCCCTTATGTCTTTTGTCAGCGATACTGGATTCACTCACACACAGACACTCTCTACTTAACAACAGAGAATGGCTGCGTGCTTTGAAAGTTTTATCCTCTCTTGTTGCTTACCAAATGGAGTTTTAACATTTAATCCAGATTTTCGAATATCGCATTTAAATTGTGCATTATCCTCGCTGAAGCTTGTCAAAGTCAACCTAACGTCATTTGCATTGAATTTCAGAAGGAAATTCACTTCATTACAGACAATTAATTCCACAAACCGTCGGTGCGGTGCTCGAATTGACACATAACCTCTAACTTCTGCCTTCTTCTTCTTCCTTTTTCAGTTGCTGGAAATTTTCGGCACCGGCACGGCCGCCGTCGTCAGCCCGGTTGAGTGCATCGCCTACATGGGCGAGGAGATCCACGTCCCGACGACGAGTCACGAGTCGCCCCTGTACCAGCGGTTGTACGACACCCTGACCGGCATTCAGTACGGTAAGATCGACCATCCGTGGGCTACGGTTATAGATTAAGAAAAACAAAACAACAGGGATCTACTACTACTACTACTACTACTACTTTAGCTGCTACTATTACAACTATTTGGTACTAACTAGTGAATCAGTAATCAGTACAGTACTATTTGAGATAGACGTGCGTGTGTGAGTGTGTGTGTGTGAGAGAGAGAACGGGAGTCTTCCAGGTTAGGTTAGGATATGTTTTGCATGATATTGTAAGCAGAGAAGGAAGGTTAGGAGAGGAAAAAGACACTTTTTAAGTGGAAGTGATAGCGAGAGTGAGTGAATGCAGCGGTTAGTTTAGGAAGTTAGAAAACATTTTTGTGTTTCGGGCGGGTGGTAGTCCGCGGAAGGCATGAAGCAGTTGAAATCAACTGATTGTGATTTATCATCGATTTTCGTTTTTCAAACTTGTTTATTGAGACAAAATTGAGTCTGCCTGTTGATAGTAGATCTACTTATTTAAACCCCGAGATCATCTAAAAAAACATATCGAAATTTGCATGCAAGCATTTAATAGAGTATACGTAAGAATTGAGCTCAAATATCGGCACTAGTTTAACCCAAAAAGACAACAACCACAACATAAAATGATCCCACTCAAGTGATAGATAGTTTCGGTTCAGTTGGAAACCGAAGCCATGAGCCGACTCGAAAGTGATACGTAAAAGATGTGTGAACAGAACTCAGGAAAACGTGGGAAAAGATTTCAGTGTTCGTCCCATTATTGACAAAATCCTTCCGGTAGACCGTGCTTCGGAAATCTACCGCTCCAAGTTCCTCCAGTCACCCACCCCCTACCATCAGATGGAACACAAAAAAAAAAAAAACCACCTGCTTTCCCGAAAACCAGCAGATGATTGAAATCGGACAGAATCAAATTAACCCTCCCCCTCCATCAAAATTGGTGCAACGTAAAACCAATCGTTTCGCGACCACCCCCACGCAAATGAAACGGAAAAGAGCGCCGATGAAAAGGAAAAAGCGCTCTCTTGTTGAAATATTTCACTGAAATGTTTCCCCCCACTCGCAGCGCGCTCGAAGAAAGTTTGCTCGCCGATGTGCTTTTCAGCAGCAGGCGAAGAAGCGAATCCGTGGCATTGGGTGCTTTGATTGATGGTAACACAAGTCGAAAACAAAGCACAGCGTGCCACGACGTGATACATTTGATAAGGCATTTATTACAGGCATACGTGTAACCTAAATAGAGTGAATCTGTTGTGTAGCAATGTTTGCCTTTGCATTTAACCGTTAGAATTCCTTTAGGCCTATTCGCAGAATAGGCCTAATTGTAACCATTTTTTTTTGTTTTAATTATGCTTTTTGATTTCTGTAAATTATGTTTATTCCAAACCACTCGAACCCGAAAGTAGTTTGTCGTACAAAACGAAGAAAAGTGCATTTCCAGGTTGTAAATAGGTAAAATTGGAGTAGGAAAATAAAAAAAAATAAAAAATAAACCGTAGGAAGCTTAGCTTCTAGGTCAGCTCACCTCTGCTGGGTCCAAGCCTAGAGATTCATTGCCTTTCTTTGGGAGAGGGAATGATGGGTCTTGAGACCTTGACGGTCTTGACTGCCAGCCTTAGTAGTACAAGTGTGTTAGGATCATTAGATCTTTTTTTATATCGATTATTATTTTATTTTGCATTTAGGTTAAAGTAGTAGCTTTTCTACTAGGTAAGAGTCGCTTTTTTGTATTAAAAAAAAAACTGATGGAAGTGAAAATAAAGCAAACAATTTTTTTTTTCTGCTTAAAACATATTTGATGAGAATTTAGATATCACAGTCCGTTTTCCGGATGATAAATCACATTATCAAGTCTCGCCGTTTTTCATCTGTAGCATACCACGAGGCTCCATCAAAAGAGTCGAATGCCTGTATTTTCGCCGAGCAGCTCGGCATTTTATTTCGCTGGATCCGAGCTCTGTTAAGTTTCTCTGCAACCCCGTTTTGCTGCAGCGAGTAAGCTACTGTTGGTTCGATCTGGATCTTATTGGTCTTGTATTGCTTCTTCTGATTGCCCAAGCAATATTCACGCTCTTGATCTACTGTGAGCAGCGTTGCCGGATCATTTTCAGAAAAATCTGGACCAGTTAATATATAAAATCTGGAAAAATCTGGAATGCTCCAAAATATCCTGTTTTTAAAATAATGCTATTGAAATCAAAGTGATGTGCCCATCTCCCGTAAAAATTGGACAGTATGATCACCTGGAATTTATTTAAAGTACTAGAATGGTTATGAATTACTAGTTTAAATGAATTATATAAAGCAAATAACTTGTTAGCATTGCTAAATCATCCAAAAGTTGAAAAGCATTGACACAGTGTGCCCAAAAAGTTTAAATATCCATTACGCAGCAGTTCAAAAATTGTATTAAATGTGGGTAAAATACTGCAGAATTATGCAAATTTGATGGGATGGATTTTTTAAAACTAATAGTCGATGTAGTCTTTACTATTTGATGCAGTACCAGAATATAAAGATTTTATTAGTTCTAAATAATTCAAATATTACCCTGAAGTGGATCAGATTTACAATTTAATTCAATACAACACAACACACAACTCCAAATAGACCAGTAGGAAATTTTATTTTGAAGCAAAATTCACCTGGCTGAGTGAGAATCAAAGCCCAACATCGTGGTACTCACACAAAGTTTACCTAAACTACAGGTAACTGCACTATTCGCGCATAACCATTACGAATAATTTCATGCCAAAGAATAATTTTATTATATTTCTAAAATGAAAGTCTGATAGCGTCATTTTTGAAGTCTCAGCATCTTGAAATGATTATAAATTCTGGAATTTCTATTTTCCTGGGTCCCAGATCATGAAATTTTTTGTTAGTCTGAATCTACTTGGAACTCTTCACAGGATATCTTCGCCCTTTTTTTAGTTCCATTTAAATGATCCTAAAATAATCTTTTCTAGTAACATTCATAGCAGAATTCATAGCATTACCTCTTTTAATCTCTTATACTCCCTGTGTCCAGTTTTCTCTATGAAATTCTTAAAATAGTCTTAATAATTTCCTTGATGCACTCTTCAGAATGACCGTCACACTCTTCTCAGACCTATTCGATAATTACCTTTGAACTGCTATGTAGGTAAGGTCAGAATTATTTTGAAATCCTCTTCAGTTTTTCCTAAGTACTCAACCACTGGTCAAAATGGCCTTGAAAGTCTCCCAAAAATTGCGCATAATATTGAACAGAATTCCATTGAAGTTATTCTTACGATTCGTATCAGCATACTCCTTAAGTTCCATCATAAGAATTTTCTATGATTTCTTTTCCGGATTGTATTTTCTATATTCACAAAATCTCCATGCAATTGCCATCATCAGAGTTGACAAGACAATTGACACCGTCTTCAACCAGAGGTTGCACAGACTGAGTATTTAACACTTAACAACGGACAACACACCACACCCATTAGACCTGTAGGGAAATTTTCAGGTTGCCAAAATTTGCAACGGCTGGAGCGGGAATCGAACCCTTACTTTGTTGCACTCACAATACGCCTGAATGACTGGTGACGCAGCACGACCATGAAGGCCAAAAAGATGGATGGAACTCTACTCAGAATTAGCTTGAAGTTCTCCTTTGATTACACAAGAAATTCGGCTCATACTTCACTGTGAACTATTTTCAGAATTACCTTAAAATTCCAATAATGTCCAACGTTGATGGCCTTTAATAATTAAAGTAGCAAATTTGGATTTTTATTTTTTTTTATTAGATGGTAAATCAATTGCAGTGATATTTTTAAAGCAACATGTTTAAAAAATCTGGGAAAATCTGGAACATATTTAAAAAATCTGGAAACATACATGGTCTGTCTGTGTATCTGGCAAGACGACTAAGAATCTGGAAAATCCAGATAAATCTGGAACACTGGCAACGCTGACTGTGAGCTTCGAAATCTTCGTTCCGCAGGCCTCTGTAGACAATGCTTCAAATTCTTGAAATTTTTTAAACACCTCCGATTTCTTCTTAGACAGGTACACCACAGCAAAATGGGAATAATCGTCGATGAATGAAACGAAATAGCGAAGTCCATCCCAAGATGCTGGGTCAATCGGTCCACATACATCGGAGTGTATACGCTTCAACAACGAGTTGCCCGATCTCTTGTTCCATCGAATGAACTTCGGCTGTGTTTTCCCTGTACACACACTTTGCAGAACTTCAGCTTCTCCGGCTTGAAATGCACACCGGCGGCCAGATTCTCATATACCAGGGTGGCCATTAGATTGATGCAAAATTTGAAATTTTCGCTCCACAGTGCTCAAACGGTACCAAATTGGGCCCTGATTAGCCTCCCCAAATTTGAACTCATTTAGTTAGAAACTGACTTGGCACAAACCATTTGAAGTTTATATAGGAATTACTATGGAGAAACCATAATTTCGGTTCATATCTATCTCAAAATTCACTAGTTTACTCTACTTTAGAAAATGGTAGCTGAAATTTCTCAGCTACAACTTTGTTTAAGACCACTTTTCGATCAAATGTAAGGAACAAAAAGTAAAATCATGGCTACTATGTCACACTGCAGAATACAGTGTTGCCCACAATACAGTTGCTTAATCGTGCCATAAGATTATCAATCTCTTAAACAATTAATAACTATTTAATTTGACGTTTGGCTGAAAAAAGATTTTCTGCAAAGTTGTAGCTGATCAAAATTCCGATAAGGATAGCAATAGAATTTGTTAACAGTACAATATGTAAAAAGGCTAGGAGACAATGAACAAAAAGTTTTGTTTTCCCATTGTAATTTCCACATAAACTTCAAATGGTTTGTGCCAAGTCAGTTTTTTATCAAACGAGTTTAAACTTTCGGAGGTTAATCAGGACCCGATTTGAAACCGTTTGAACACTGTGGAGCGAAACTTTCAAATTTTGCATCAATCTAGTGGCCATGCTGGCTTCACTGATATGGCCGAGACGACGATGCGAAAGATCAGCATCCTCCGCTTTTTGCAAACTTGCACCTTCATCTCCAAAACGTAGAGGTTTCCACGAAAATGTACAGTTGAAATTGTTTCGCCATTTTTCTTGAAAGTAGCAACCGTGTCGTTGAACTGAACTTCTACGCCAGCGTTCGTCAGCTTCTTTACCGACACAAAAATATCTCTGAGAGCCGGAACGTACAGGACATCCTTCGCATGTATCATAACGCCACGGTTACTGATTCCAGTGATTATACCTGCTTCCTTGGCTACTAGAGATTCTCTGTTCTTCGCTACTTTGATGTATACTGGTTGCTTCAAGGCTTGTATGGTAAAATAATGGCACAAACGAAGTGACAGACGGAGCGGCTCGAAAACTTTGGTGACTAACCTGCTATTTCAATTTTTCAGTGTACCACATGGCAACACCACTACTACTAGATTGTACCACATGGCAACACTACTACTGGATTGTACTAGCATTTTCACCAAATGTATTAGAATGTTTTGGTTCTATCTCTTTCACTCTACTCAAAACTGAAATGCATAAAAAAATGACAATATGATACACTCTTTGCACACTGTCAAATAATCATTGTACACAAAATCAACTTTGTTCAAATCAAAACAAAAAACTAACCCATCTGTTGGATGATGGCACAAGCTTCCAAGAAAATTCTATTAAAGTTAACCACATTATTTTAATGGATTTCTTCGCCAGTTAGTCGTCTGTCACTTCGTTTGTGATAAAGGGTGATACGGTCAAAATTTGGTCAATATCAACTTGACGTATTTCTTTCAATTTTGCATTTAAAAAACCTGAACACCCCTCATTTTGAAGGTGTGTGTGTGTAGAATGTTGCTCCTATTTTGATTTTGGAATTCACTCTTCAGTTGTCAAAATGCCGTCCAAGCAAGAAGAGCAGCGTATCAAAATTTTGCTCGCGCATCGCGAAAATCCGAGCTACTCGCACGCAAAGTTGGCAAAATCGCTAAAAGTTGCCAAATCAACCGTTACAAATGTAATTAAAGTGTTTGGGGAACGTTTGTCGACAGCCAGGAAGTCTGGATCGGGGGGAAATCGAAAACCGGAAGCCGCTGAGACGACAAAGAGAGTTGCCGGTAGTTTCAAGCGAAACCCTAACCTCTCTCTCCGAGATGCCGCAAATAAGCTGGGTGTATCGTCTACAACCGTGCATCGAGCCAAAAAACGAGCCGGACTATCGACTTACAAGAAGGTAGTGACTCCAAATCGCGATGATAAACAAAATACGATGGCCAAAGCGCGATCCCGGAGGCTGTACACGACGATGCTGACGAAGTTTGACTGCGTGGTAATGGACGACGAAACCTACGTCAAAGCCGACTACAAGCAGCTTCCGGGACAGGAGTTTTATACGGCAAAAGGAAGGGGAAAGGTAGCAGATGTTTTCAAGCACATGAAACTGTCAAAGTTCGCAAAGAAATATCTGGTTTGGCAAGCCATCTGTACCTGTGACTTGAAAAGCAGCATTTTCATAGCTTCCGTGACTGTCAACCAAGAAATTTACGTGAAAGAGTGTTTGAATAAACGTCTGCTGCCTTTCCTGAAGAAACACGGTTGTTCCGTACTGTTTTGGCCGGATTTGGCATCTTGCCATTACGGTAAAAAGGCCATGGAGTGGTACGCCGCCAACAACGTGCAGGTGGTTCCCAAGGACAAGAACCCTCCCAACACGCCAGAGCTCCGCCCAATTGAGAAATACTGGGCTATTGTCAAGCGGAACCTAAAGAAGACCAAAAAAAACTGCTAAGGGCGAGCAGCAGTTCAAGGCAAACTGGCTTTCTGCGGCGAAGAAGGTGGACAAGGTGGCTGTACAAAATCTGATGGCAGGGGTCAAGCGTAAGGCCCGGCAATTCGGATTTGGAAAAGCGGAAGCCTAACTGAATATTTTTCCTGAATTTTATACTAATTGAACTTGAAAAAGAAATTTAATTTGATTTTTTAAATAAACGATTTCACCGATTTACACGCGTTTTCCCTTGACCAAATTTTGACCGTATCACCCTTTAGTCATCAATAAACGCGACAACATATCTATAACCACCGTATGTTTCCTCACTCATCGGTCCGCACACATCCGAATGCACAACTTCCAACAGTCTAGTTGATCGGCTACAATTGCTTTTAAATGGTTTTCTAGTTTGCTTGCCTATTATGCAGGGAGAGCATACGTTTTGTTTCTCCTGAATACGTGATAAACTTTCGAAATCTAAACTATCAATCATTCGCTGAGAAACTAGCTTTTTCAAATTTTTATAGCCCAAATGCCCTAGCCTTTTATGCCAAAGTTCTAGAGGACTATCAACCTCTCCAAAACAAGCATCATCATCATCATCCTCATCAACCACCATATCAAGAACGAAAAGACCACCGACTCTCCTCCCAGTACCAATGACTGCACCAGATCTCTCGAATATCACAACACCGCGATCGTCAAAGGTCACACACTTGCCAGCAGAAACAAGTTTGGAAACGGATACAAGATTGTATTGCAAATTAGGAATAAAAAGCACGTCATACAATTCATACTTATTTATTTTTCCAGGCTTTACAATAATACTTTTCAATTTTACCACTCCCCTCTTCCGTCCAACCAATACCTGTCCATCTTTCGCCGTTGAAACAGTAACCGGATTCACAGCACGACAGTCTTTCATGACCGTGTCGTCACCAATCATGTGGTCACTCGCTCCTGAATCCACAATCAGGGGAATCTTTTTGCCGGTGGAACCAGTTGATTCCGATTTACCCTGTCTCCTTTTTTTTATTCTTCTTCTTCATCCGGTTGTCGGCAACCATGGCTACGTTAGATGGTTCCAAATCGTGTTGCTCCTCTTTCTTCTCATGGGCTACGAATGTCCGATAGTGACATCGAAGCTAGATCGCCCTGACGCATTACCGCAATAGCATCCAAAATGTTCTGGTGGCGATCCGGAATGGCAACTAGCAGGGTGTTCACTTTTTCACCTGCTGATACCACTTCACCCGCTCTCTCCAAATCCTGGATGAGCCTCTCGTGGGTCAAGCACAACTCCAAAAGCGTCTTGTATCCAGCGGTCCGAAGGTTATACAGCTTGCGCCGTATCGAAAACAGTGCCAGACGTCCATGGCGCAGGTAGACCGAATACAAACGGTCCAGCATTTGCTTCGCGTAGACACATTCCAGAACGTGGGCCATGGCGTCGTTGTCCAACGAGGTCCAAAAAATGTTGACCACCTCGTCGTCTTCCTTCAAGTGCTTCTGGTACTTCGCGCTCAGCAAAGCTGCTACTTCCTCCGTGGCGCCCTCCGGTGTGTCTCCATACTCTTCCATGGGAGGAATTCGATCCAGGCAGTGCAATAGTCATTGCTCCTTCAGGTAGTGCGTTACTCTCACTTTCCAGAACGGGTAATCCTTTCCAACTGCTCCCTGGAAGGTTGGTATCATCACCAAGCGCTGCCGTTGTCCGTCTTCTTTGGCTTCCATTTTGAATGTTGAAGAGCCAATTATCTTCATATCTGAAGAAGTCTTAAGATCTTATTTTAAAACCCAGCGATTCTTATAATCGTCCAGAGTTCAAGAAATATATGCCAATGATACTAGTAATCTCCTGGGCCCATAACCTGTTGAGGTCCGTGAACTAATCGAATAGATTGTATTTTAATAATACTCTTCGTTTCGATTCCAAAGATAATTTATTTACATGAAATCTAGTCATTAATATCTATATACAGAGTATAGTCCGGTAGCGATTTACACAATATCCGAACTCTTCTACACTCTCCGACTGTCCATATAGGCATATACGGCGCGTAGTTCAGCTAAACAATTGCGTAGTTAAAGATAGCGCATATTCTATTGTACAACAGTTTGCAGTAGAATCTATTGTACAGCAGTTTGCAGCAGAATCTATTGTAGCTTTTTCCTTACCAACTTGCTTAGGGTGTACCATATGCTTAGGGTGATACGAAAATTGGTATTTCAACAAAAATTACACAAATGTCCAACTGTTGCAATGGTGATCAAAATTATCACCGATTGCCTGCAAATAGTGGTTTTCCTAACATAATCGCCAAATATTGATACAAATATAGGGCCTGCCTCAGAAGAAGGTTTCAATTTGACATTAACGTACCATACAACTGGCTCTGATTACCCACCGAAAGAGACAGACAACACTTTAAAAATTTAATGTAAAATGAGAATTACATACGGAGTAGTGGCGAGGAAAGCATGCGCGAACAAGGTAGAGCTCCACCGTATGAGGCAGTGCCCCCGTCTGGCAGAGATACCCCGTCTGGCAGAAAAAAAAATAGAAAGGTGAAAGAACACGATCAGCGCAGCCAACGACGAGAGCGCTAGATTTGGTTGTACAGTTGGGCGTCCTTCAGGAAAGCGATCAGCGCAGCCAACGTCGGGGGATCATCACCAAGTAGATTCCAGACGTTCTCCGGGAGTCCATGTTGATCGCGTAGCTTCTGGAATTCCGGGCAGACACACAGGACGTATTCCACCGGGGCGGGGATGCTGCAAATTGGCCATACCTTGCGGAAAGTGTTAGCCGAGCGTGAAAAAGAAACAACTGATCGCTAAGGATTGTAACAGTGGAATGAATAAATTTTTATTAATCGTTCTTTACAGACTACTTTGATAGGTTTAGGTTTCAGCTGGTTGCTGTGATTGTTCGTTATCTCAACACTCCTCATCGAACTGCACAGGTAGCCCACCAGCCGATGTTCGATGCTTAGATATCTTGAGTTTGTTCAATGGTTTGGTGAGTATGTCCGCAACCATATGCTCCGTTGGACAGTAGATCATGGACAGCATGCCTTGTTGAACAAGATCCTTGGTGAACTGGAACTTGGTGTCAACGTGTTTGGACCGACGTTCCAGTTTCTCCGGCTCCAACTGTGGGATGGCACTCTGGTTGTCCTCGAGTAGCAGGATTTGAGTTTCCGGCTCCCTGCCGCCCAACTGATCGCACCTCCACCGAACATAATCAGAAAACCGCTATTGGATATACGGTCCCGATGATCGCCTGCCCAATCTGCATCCGCATAGGTAAGCCTTCAGGTCAACATTCTTGCCGCCCAAATGCAATCGAAAATGCTTTGTCGCTAGGAGATATTGGTAGGAGCAACGATCGAGATGCTCTTACCATCAGAGCTGTGCTGTCAAGAATGATACTTTCTACCTACACCGACAGCACCGCCTACCTTGTTTTTTCTACATTCGTAAAAGCACCATTCAAGTGAGAGCATTGTTGTTGCTAATTGTTGTTAATTAATAAAGTGTTTAATTAACAACAGTAATTCCTCGGATACTTATTTCCACTGATTATATCACGGCCCAATAGGTTATGGCCCAGCAGTATCGTGGAAGCTGTAGGACAGGAACATTTCCGGTGAAATCGCGTTTGGAGCTCAAGGACATTTTTTTTTCGGTTCGGTAGTGGCGTTGCGTTCGTGTGTGAAACAAAATGGCGGACGTAAAAGTATCGTTCGAAAAGTTGAATGACAATAATTTCGCGGTGTGGAAGTTCAAAATGGAGCTCTTCTTGGTGAAGGAGTAGCTGACCTCTGTTGTGATGGTAGCCAAGCCTGCTGAACCAACGGCCGAATGGATCTAGAAGGATGGAAAGGCTCGTGCCATGATCGGGCTAGCTGTGCAAGATTCGCAACTGGTGCACATCATCAGGAAGACGACGGCGAAGGAGATGTGGGACTCATTGAAGAAAATTCATGAGGAGTCGTCTCTTTCTTCAACTTTGCACGTACTGCGGAAGTTGTGTTCGATGCGGTTGTCTGAAGAGGGCAATCTGTTGGAGCATCTGAATGACACGACAACGTTGCACAACCAGTTAGAAGTGATGAGAGAAGGACTAAAGGACAGAGTGTTCATGGCGTTGATTCTCTCAAGCCTTCCGATGTCGTACGGTAGCCTCATCAACGTGATTGAGAGCCGACCAGAGGTGGAAGTGACTGTCGAGTTCGTGAAGAGCAAATTGCGTGAAGAATGGCGACGTCGACAAGTGTGTGGTGATGGTGTGGAGAGCAGGGAAAAGGCTCTGAAGATGGTGAGTGGTAAAAGCAAATTCTAAAAGAAGAAGAAAGAAGTCATTTGCCATAATTGTCACCAACCCGGACATTTTCGGCGCGATTGTCCGAAGCTTGCGAAGGAAAAGTCGCAAAAGCAGAAGAACGATGCTGGAAAAGCGAACATAGTGGCAGAAGTTTCTAGTGGTGTGATGGAAATGTGTCTGGTGGTTGCGACTCCGTGTGATGCTGGAAAGTGGTATTTGGATTCCGGAGCGACGCCGCACATGACGAGTGACGTGAACATGTTGAACAATGTGGACCGTAGTAAAAGTGTTGAGATCTGTTTGGCCGATGGTACACGCATCAGGTCCGGTGGTTCTGGAACCGGAAAAGTTGTGTCGCTAACTGGAAGTGGAATCCGGATGAACGTCACGCTCAACGATGTGTACCATGCGCCTTCCCTCGCAGGTAATTTACTGTCCGTAGGTAAGATTTGCGATCTTGGATACAGTGTCGTATTCGAGAAGTCTGGTTGTCGAGTCCTACAAGTACTGGTAGGCGAGAGGAATGGAGGGTTATATCGGTTGAAGCAGTTTCCAGAGCAAGCATTGGCGACCACTGTGAAGCATCCTGAATTGTGTGGCATCGTAGGCTGGGTCATCGCGATCCGGAGGCTATTGCGAAGATAGTGCGACACGATTTGGGTTTCGGCCTGAAATTGCAGAAGTGTACTGTAGATTGCGTGTGTGGAGTTTGCTTGAAAGGGAAGATGTGTCGGATTTCGATTCCGAAGCAGTCCCAGAGCAAGTCATCAGCGGTTGGAGATCTGGTGCACTCGGACGTTGGTGGTCCGATGGAAGTTGCCACACCCAGCGGCAACCGATTCTACGTTACTATGGTGGATGATTTCAGCGGTTACACTGTAGTGTACCTGTTGAAGGCGAAGTTAGAAGTGGATTCGAAAGTGCGCGAATATTGCAGTATGGTGCAGAACCAGTTCGGACGTTTTCCTCGGGTGATCCGCACGGATGGAGGATGAGAATATTCAAGTACGTCGTTCAAGAAGTTTCTTGCTGAGAAAGGCATCATTCTGCAGCAAACGGCACCCTATTCGCCGCAGCAGAACGGCAAAGCGGAGAGGAAGAACCAGTATGAGGTGCAAATGGTCCGGTGTTTGCTTCTGGAGGCAGGATTGGAGAAGAAGCATTGGGGTGAAGCGTTGAACACGGCGAACTACCTGCAGAATCGTCTTCCGTCGTCTGTCATTGAGAAGACACCGTATGAACGGCAAGAAGCCGTCGTATGTTCATTTGCGTATTTTTGGTTCGGAGGCATACGTGCATGTGCCAAAGAAGAGGCGAAGAAAGCTGGATCCGAAAGCAGTGAAGTTGGTCTTCGTTGGATACGCAGAGGGTCGCAAGGCATACCGTTTCTTGAATCTCGAGAACGATACGATTCTGATCAGCCGTGATGCGAAATTTGTGGAAGTGCGTGAAGAAGAGGTGCCCCACGGGTGCCGGCAGGAAGTTCCCGAAGAAGAACCGTTTCTGTTTCCTGAAAAAGTGAGTGAAGAGGTTATTATATCGCTTGAGGGGAAGAAGATCGAAGAGGTTACTATACCCGAAGCTGTTGAAAGTAGTGATAGTGAAGAGGAAGCGGATCCAGAAGAGTTGGACAGTTCGCAATATACGATTGCGTCTAACGGTGATTCATCGTTCCATGGTTTCCCGTTGGATGAAATCGCTAGGCGGTCTTTGAGGTCATCGAAGGACGTAGCACCACGTCGTCTGATCGAAGAGATTTTCGTGGCAGGCACACTTCCCCTAGAGGAGGAGATGGAGCCGAGAACGCTTCAGGAAGCTTTGAGCTGTGCGAAGGGTGCTGAGTGGAGAAAAGCCATGACTGACGAGCTGCGATCTCACGAAGACAACGAAACGTGGGAGTTGGTAAACCCCCCTGCTGGGCGAAAGCCAGTAGGGTGCAAATGGGTTTACAAGATAAAACGAAATGCTGCTGGAGAAGCTATTAAGTATAAGGCTCGTTTGGTCGCCCAAGGTTGTTGTCAAAAGTATGGTCAAGACTATGACGAGGTCTTCGCACCTGTTATAAAGCAGACCACTTTGCGGACACTTCTGGCGATCGGGACCAAACGGAGCTTGTTATTTAAGCATTTTGATGTGAAGACTGCGTATCTATACGGAAGGCTGGAAGAGGAGATATACATGCGGCAACCAACCGGTTTTGAGATTAAAGGTAAGGAGAAGCAAGTGTGCAAGTTGAAAAGGAGTATTTACGGGCTGAAACAGTCGGCTCGTTGCTGGAATCACTGTCAGCACGCCGTTCTCGAAGTCCTGAATTTCAAGCAAAGCCAGGCTGATCCGTGTCTTTACACGAAGGTTGTAAACGGAAAGCGCGTATACTTGCTTGTCTACGTCGACGATATTTTGATCGGCTGCGAAAGCGAGACGGAGATCGAAAAGATCTATGCGGCCCTGAGTAAGGAGTTCGAGATGACCAACCTAGGAGATGTGAACTATTTCCTAGGGATGGAAATCAAGAAGGAAGATGGTAAGTACGGCATTTCGCTGTAAAGCTACATAGACCGAGTTGCTGAGAGATTCGGCCTCGGTGACGCCAAGAGTGCGAAAACCCCGATGGAGGATGGATTCGTCAAATATATCACGGCCCAATAGGAGATACCGCATAGTGCGCTTTGCTTCAGTCCAATCCGCTGTATTCGGGGCACTCACCTTTCGCCCAAGTAACGAAACGCTGATCGCTACATCTGGCCTCGTATTGATCGCTATGTAGAGCAAACCACCAACCAAATTGGAGTACGAAATATTCGTTGGTAGCTTGCTGGACTCCTCCTTCTTTGCTTGAAGATAGCCGGGGTCCATCGGGATAATAACTGCTGGATGTAGCACTGTTGGTTGAGCAGAAACCTTCCATCATTTTCCCGCTCCATCTGTATGCCCAGGTACTGCCGCACATCGCCAAGAGAAGTGGTTTTGAACTTCCTCGATAATGCTTTCAGGATCGCTTCATATTTCGCCTCGGTCTCACACACGATGAGCATATCGTCGACGTACAGCAGGATGAACGCTTGCTTCTCACCGTTGGTCCTTACGTTCTTTGCGGAGCGAACACCTGGTCATAGTCAGTGCCGAACTTCTGACTAAAACAAGGGGTGAGACAGCTTTACTCTGAGTTGCTTTTTTTGCAGCGAGTAACTCACTGTACCTCAAAATTTAGTCGACGTTCATCGATGTTTTTGTCTGGTTACTCCTTGGCTTACTCCACTTATCCCTTTCACATATTAGACGTTAGTCTTGTTTGTAAACAAAATAGAATTGTTCGGCTATTTTCTGAACAAAATCTGATGAATTCCAGATCGTTTCATGTGAATTCCAGATTTTGTTCAGAAAATGGCTTTAACGATGCTGGAAAAGCGTCGAAAGGGGGCCGCATTGGCGTGGATTTTAATCTGCTTCTCTGTGCCAATTGGCTGCTGTTGCTGCTGTTATTGTTTTGGAAGTGCTTTTTGTTCGTATTCCTCCGTTTCAAAACGTTGAATGTGAATTAACTTTAGGTAGGTGGATTTGTTCTCGTAAAATAACCACAGGAATCGTTTCCAGATGTCCACCGAGGAGAACATGAAATCGTTATGGGAAATCACTGGGATACATAGGAAATATCTTCCCTGTTGGATAAAAAACCGATTAACATCCTATTCCCAATTCGAGCTCCGAAGGAAACCCTGTCAACCACTACCCCAGAATGTTCAGCCGGAGCATCAACACAGTCGACACTGCTGAAGTCGAAGATGAGGAAGACGATGAAGACACAGCTCCCAGTATTTCCGGTGAGTACGATCCTCATCCGGACTTCAAACCCATCATCGATCTAACCGTCGAAATCGAAGTGACAACCGGTGAGGAAGACGAAGAACCAATGTTCTGCGTTCGCTCCAAGCTACTGCAGATGGTTCAGAAAGAGTGGAAAGAAAGGGTTCTTGGCGATCTGAAGATTCTCAAGAGTAAATCCGATCCAACCAAGTACAGGATCATCGCTATGGACTTTGCTGACGAGAAACCGAAGAGCGAAACATGCTCCGAATATAATGAACAATAGTTTAAGAATAAATCAACCTTTTTCTTTCTGGATGAACTATTTTCTTTAAAGAAGTCATGTTCAACTTCAACGGAGACTTCCTTCGACGGCCGCAGCAGAATCTCGGTGGTGTATCGCAGAAAACGGCAGGTTGTTGAGCGATGGGTACGGGATCACTTCGACGAGTATCGGAGAACGGCGGGGTACGTATAATTTGCCGGATCTGGAGTATTTGGTCAGGCGGGTCGAGTTTTTCTACCACATCAAGCCGGTTGTTTGTTGTTGTTTTGCTGGACAGCAGCTTTTCGGCTTCGCATATTCATATGTTGCTGTGATGTGAAAAGTGAGATTGCAAATGACAGTGATCTTGCTCACTGAGCAATGTGAGTTACTCGAGGTGCCTCAAAAGCAACTCTAATATTGCTCATGATTAGGAGCTATCTTACCCCTTGGACTAAAACCTTGTGCGACCAGTCTCGCCTTGTAGCGTGTCACGTTACCATGCTCGTCCAATTTCCGCTTGTACAGCCATTTGCAGCCGACCGCCTTTCGTCCATCTGGAAGGGCTTCAACTGTTCATGTCGAGTTATCTTGAAGGGATTGGATCTCTTCTTCCAGCGCAGCTATCCACGATTCGCTCTCTTGTCCGCTTACTGCTTCTTCATACGTCCTCGGTTCAGTAGCTGTTGCCATGTTGCTTGCTTCATGGTACCGCTGTGGGGCGACACCTTTGTTGGACCGCTCTGATCTTCGTACGATATTTTTATCCAAATCTTCATGAAGGGACTCGTCACAAGAATCGAAATCCGTGTCGGTTACGTCCGACCTTCCATCGTCATTTTCTTCGTTAATCTCTGGATCGTTTGGATCCGGAACTTCTTGATTTGCTTCAGCCATAGGAGGTAACGGCTGTAGAATTTCCTCGTACGACTCCTCCTCCAGATTAGGAACATCGGTACCGGGTTGGACCAACTCCTCAAAGAAACGAACGTCTCGACTGATGATCAGCTTGTTAGTGGCTTCGACTTATCCTGGAGTTTGCTTCGCTTTTCCTTCGGCACATGCAGACAAATGCTCTGCATCTAAACACTTTCAGTTGTGAAACGTTCGGTTTACGTCCCCACCAAAGCTCGTATGGTGTAATCTCCACAGCGGGAGAAGGTAGGTGGTTCTGTAGGTACACGGCCGTAGCGGTTGCTTCAGCCCAAAATCGTGCAGACATCCTGGCGTCCATTAGCATGCACCGACACATTTCAATGATGTATCGATTTCGTCTCTTCGCCACTCCGTTCTGCTGTTGCGAATATCCGGCAGTAAGCTCGGGGCGGATTCCATGCTTGCGGTAGAACTCCAGCAGTACTTCGCTCGAATACTCCCCTCCCCGATCAGACCTGATGCGCTTGGGGTACTTCCCGAACTGCGTGTGGACATAATTACAGTATTCCACTATGCGTTATACAGTAGCGACTATAATCGTCTACTAAAGATACAAAATAACGATATCCACTCACCGAGGGTGTCTCCAGTGGTCCATACACGTCCGAGTGGATGAGGTCTAATGGTCCGGAAATCTTGGGGAAAGGAGTTCGACCCTGCTTTCCTTTCACACAAAGCATTTGCAACCTTCCACAATCTGCATCTTTCATACCGGTAACAAGCTTCTTTTCAGCAGAACATCCAACGCATCATCTTCCCGGTGTCCAAACCGTCGGTGCCAGGTGTGCTGGCAATCTCGCTTGTGAGATGCAGTTACCCTCGCGGCGACAGCCAGGGTCTTACGGTATTCTTGATCTTCCTCAGGAAAGTGGTCCGCAACTGGAGCCATTCCTGCTGCCAGGCTTCCATGATTGTGTTCGTAATCCAACGCCTGACGTCTAAGAGGGGAACGTTCCTGGTGTAGCGGGGACCAAATGGACCAGATCCCGCCAGTCTGTCCGCAGCCTCGTTTCCAGGAATCAACGTAAAGACGGTTGAAGGTGTGACGTACCGTCGAACTACCGGAGTGATGGCTGCATCTAGGATGGCTGCGGCTTCCGCAGAAAAGACGGAACATACCTCCGGTAGACTTTGAATTATTGCAGTGTTCGGTCCTGCCACTCCGAGTCCAACTCCAGCCTGCGACCGCGATCCGTCTGTAAAGCGATGAACGTGCCCCGGATGACCGACCCGAGAAGCTCTGCAACAGAACGCCTCAACGCTGCGGAGTTATCTCCGGCTTGGAATCCACTTTTAATCCGCTTATCTATTTTGATAACGTTTTATCGCCAACTCTTCTCTCCATGCCAGTGGACCCTGGCCACCGGGGGGAGGTCAAGGTTGACTGAAGTGCGGAGGGCTATGTTCCCTTCATTGAAGAGAAATTCCCTATCGTTCCCGGATGTCTTAGCGGCAAGGGCAGCGGTTTTCGTGGTAATGGCTGCAGCAGATCGATAGCGTAAAGAGAGGATTCCGATTTCCACACATGTGGCATCTGCAGGCGTGGAAGGGAGGAGGCCGGATACGATTCGTACGTAGGTATTTTATACCGAAGCGAGGATGCGGTTGAGATCCTCGGTGGCTAAGCAGGTTATTTCGAGGCCGTAGAAAAATCGACTGTCAATAAAAGCCCGGGCGATACGAAGGCGGATCTCACAGTTGCTGGAGTGGTGCGGGCGGGAGATTGTCCTGACGATGTTGATGCGGCTATGACAGTTTTCTTTCAACATCCTGAAGTGCTGATCGAAGCTTAGGGTGCTATCCAGAACTACCCCCAGAACACGCACTGTTTTCTTGAGCGGAATCGGATGATCTTGGATGGTGATCGGTGGTCCCCGAATCAGATGGTCCGAGCGGCAGATATGGCACCGTACACTCTTCGGCGCGGAGAGCTGGGAGCCAATCGAAAACACCCACCTGATGACGGCGGAGACTGCTGCTTGGGCTATATTCCTGGTCCGCTTAGTCCGCGACGATGAGTATGTCATCGAAATAAACGATTACGTGCACGTTCTTTGGCAGTCGGTTCATTGCCACCAGGACTAGCATTATCGCTATGACGGAACCCTGGGGAACCCAGTTTGCTCGGAAAACGGATCCGAGGTAGTGTTCCCGACAGTCACCTGGAAAGTACGATCAAGAAGGAAATTGCGTACAAAATGTGTGATGTGACCTTCCCGGCCCCAGCCAATGAGCTGCCTGATGACGCCAGGTGTCCACGTCCTGTTGAACGCCTTTGAAATATCAAGGGAGACTAACTCCGCGTAGTGACCTTTGTCATGGGCTACCTTAAGTACTTTTCCGAGAGCCGTAAAGTAAGTAGAGGAACCGTGTCGCCGTTCGTCAAGGAGACCGTTTGACTCCAGAAACTGCTTGAGGCGAAGATTTACTATTCTCTCCATCACTTTTGCCATGCAGCAAGTGAGCGCAATCGGCCTAAAGGAGGAGGCTTCTCCACCCGCCGCGTTGTTATTTGGGATGGGCACTACCAAGCTTTGTTTCCAGAGGTCCGGGTACGAGTCGGTGCGCCATAGATCGTTGAAGAGGGTGATAAGCCTCGCTTTTCCGACGAGAGAGAGGTTTTTTAACAACGGGTATCCAATCTTGTCCGGCGTGGAAGATTTACCGCTACTGCTGCCGAGGGCAAACTGAAGTTCCCGGAAGGTAAAAACTTCGTTGATTTGGAGGGAAGGAACATCGGGAGGAATTCGTAAATCACGAATGCTGCTTGTGGAGGGGTTGACGCGCTGGATGAATTCGCTGTCGTAGTCACGGACAGCAGACAAACCGACGAAATAGTTCCCTAATTCGTTGGCGGTTCTGAGATCGTGGTGCCATGAACTCGGAATAGTGATTCTAACCCACAGCTGCTCCAGAGTATTACAAATGGGTGTTGGATCGATGAAAGTGTTCCTACGGGTAGACACAGCGATCAATACACTTCCACCTCACCGTCCCAATCACACTCGCTAGCGGCCAAATACAACGAATCCACCTTGGTCCGTAGTCCATACATATTTTGATAGTAGATGTGTAAGTCATGAACTTCCTCTATAGTCCTAATTGGAACGAGTTTCCCGTTGCTGGACTATGAGGGAACATACTCGGGAACATAGTTCCCTGTTGGAGCAGACTGGACTCTTAATCCAGCAACGGGTCCGGAGCGATCGAAGGTTTCCATAGTGCCTTGCACGATGCGTACCAGGATTGAAGATGAAGCGGATTCAGTGTTCGTAGGTTTTTTTAACATTCTCATATAAGGTGGAGTATTGGGAGGAAGCATCACGCATCATTTTCTGCTTGACCGTCAAGCAGTACAGGTCAGTTTCTTCTCGCTCTCTCGAGTTGTTCGCTACGTTCGTTTCGATACTGTTCGCACTCCTTTTTTGTGGTGTCGATTGATCCCGATCGGACACCGCCAGTGCACAATTCGCATCGAAGAAGCAGTTGGCCAACAATCGTTACACCATCCTGGAAAACGGCGATGAATCGAAGGTGGAAAAGAAGGAAAAAGTTCCACCGTTCTTCGTAAAAGGATTCCCGGAAGGGTTGCGGGAGAAACTCGACTTTTACATCGATAATGGTCAAGTACACCATGCGCATGTGTACTGGAGACATCAAGCTGATGGTTCCATCGATGAACCACTACAAGCCCGTCGAGGCGTTGCTGAAACTGAAAAACGTGGAGTATTTCTCCCACGATATTGAGGCAACCAAGCCGCACAAGGTGATCTTGCGTGGCCTTCTCGACATGAAACAGTCACACTGTCGCGTGAATTGAAGCATCATGAACTCAAGCCGATCCAAATCTTCAATATGAATCGTCATGACGCTTCAAGTAAGTACCGTGACCAGCTGTGTCTGGTCCACCTGTAAAGAAATTCAACATGCTTGAAGGACCTCCAGAGCATTCGGGCCCTTTTCCACATCGTGGTGATTTGGAAACAGTGTAAGCCAGTCCACCGTGATGTCCCCAATGTGCGAACTGCATGCTGCATCGGTCCCGCAAACAGCTGGGGTACATAAGTCGTCAGTCATATGTGGTAACCGAAGTACCTCTCCACCTCCAGGGCTATCGTGGCAGCATTTAGGTGCTCCTCCTTTATCAGCGATTGAGAATGCAGACACTCTGCTTGCATCGACGGAACTTGATACACTCGTGACAGAACAGCTTCATGCTGCAGTATCCCTCATCAATAAGTATGGACTGGGAAGTTATCAAAATTGCCAATTGGAACGCTTGCTCGATCAGGAGCAAGAGCATCGAGTTCGTTGAACTCAACAAACGAAACATCGATATCGCCATCATCACCGAAACGTACCTGAAGCCCGAGATTAACGGAGGAACATCGGCTGCTGTCGAGCTTCCAGCTGAAGAGTTTCTATTCCTGTCGGCCCCATCAACATCGTCGCGGTATATTGCCCCAAACAAGTCAACATCAGAGATGGGTCGGCAGCAGATCTTCGAAGAGATCTTGTCAAGCTAACACGACGGCGGGAATACTTCTCTTGAGTGCGGACACTCCCACCCGGTTGAGTCGGTCCGGTGTTCACGCTATCATCGATACCTTCATCAGCAACATGGGCTCAACCTATCACCTACCAGGAACTCAGCTTGGACCGAGGGGGACTCAGCCCGGACCTAAGACTAATTGCAATAGCCTTACCAAAATTATCCAAGCCAGGATGGTGGATCTCAGAAATAACGACCTTGCTAGTGGTTCATCTGACATACCCTGTAGAGAAGGCTGTCCACACATACAACATAAGTCCACACGAGGCTGCGGTTGCTGAAAACGCAGTCAACCTCTATCAGACTCCCAACATCTTTCCTGATTCCTTGGCCTATATCAAATCATCCAAAAATATGAAGGCCCCTGGTTTCGACAACATCCTCAATCTGGAACTCAAACATTTGAGTTCTAGATTCTATGATTACCTGGCTTGACTGCTTACCCTCGTGCTGGAAGTTAGATGAAGACATGCCCATCCGGAAACCTTTGAAGGATCCCTCCTCTCCTTCAAGTTACCGACCCATCAGTCTTCTCTCAGGCTTATCCAAGCTGTTCTAAAGGGCAGTTTACAGCCAGTTTCTAACATCTGCCGAAGAAAACAACATCTTACTCGAGGAGCAGTTTGGCATGATGGCCTGATGTACAAGTTGCATCGATACGGTCTTCCGATCTTCCTCGTGAAGATCATACAACATTATTTATCAGGCAGAACGTTCCAGGTCTCTCTCAATGGCATCACATCGGACGCCTTTAACATCGGTGCAGGTGTGCCCATCCTGTTCAATCTATTCACCTCCGATATTCCGGCTCTCCCTGATGCTGTTCGCAGACAACACATCCATCGTCTACAAGGGTAGGTTCATTGGAGCTTTTCCTGCCAAACTTCAGAGAGGTTTGGATGTCCTGTCTGAGGATTTCAACAACTGGAAGATCCATATCAACGCGGCGAAGACCCAGGTCATCATATTCCCACATTCCCAATCACCAAGACTTGTTCCGTCGAAAATAATAAGATCTGCTTGAACGGCTCAGTAGTGGAATGGTCCAAAGATGTTGTGTATCTCGAACTAACACTAGACAGCAAGCTTCTTTTCAGAGAGCACATTGACAAAACTAACACCAGTGCAACCCTACCCCAGAAAAATAAGCTTGCTGTCTACAAGCAAATCATCCTTCCCGTAATCGAGTACGGTATGGATCCAAAGGATTCACAAGAAGATTCTTAGAATGATGCTAAACTGTCCTCCACGGACGCAAAATTCTGAGGTCAACCGCCTGGGTGGTCTTCAGTCTCTGGAAGAGCGAAGAACGGTCTTCTTGGAAAGCTCCTGAGACACCTGTCTGAGATCAGATCCTTAGATCATACGCGATCTATGTAGGTTTTCACATTGTTCAATTAAAACGAAACTATTCTGTAAACTAGATAGAAAATGCAAGTATTAAATTAGAATATCAAACATTTGTGTCATTTTCAACAGTGAAAAAGTGTTAATTTTAGCAGATTCGTAGAAAAATTTCCAATCTATTGGCTAGTTTAGAATTAAAATTCATCCGCTATTGACAAAGTTATAAGTGGTCAAAACCTGACCAGTTTTCGTAACGCGCTCGATATTTGTTTTTAGAAATTGCACCCCCAATATGTAATCAACTCTGCACACTGTGCTGACACACTGTTTGGCACGATAGAGCACATTTTGACAAGTAGGACACCAACAATATAATATAAAACGGCATCACTGCTGAGTGTAGACGTTTTGCAAATCGTTGCTAAGGTTGACTACTCGATTGAATACTTTATTTACTCAAAAGTTAAGCTAGTAAAGCACGACAAACCGGTTTCGAGGATCACTGTCAACACGGTTAACTGTAAGGCCTTGCTCATTACTGAAAATTTGATTTGAGGTTTTATTAAAAACTGGCTCGAGAAAGTTGCTCCTGCATTGTGGGATTGAATTCTCGCCCATCAAAGTGACAAATTGGTAGTACATCTGCAAGTTATCAGCAGGTCAACGAGACCTCGAGCCGGAATCTGGTAGACAGGTTGAACTCCGCATACATTTGATGGCTTCCACTTCCTCTTCCACCTCCCGATCTGCAAACGCTCCAATGAGAATGAAGAGAAGCTAACTCTAAGACCAGAAGGTCGCGAAGAAACGTGCTCAACTTTTTGGCTCAGCACTGCTACTATCTTCGGTCCCAAGCTAATCGATGCACCCCTCGAAACATAGGAAAATCCACGAACCCCTCATTTTATCTGTCGAAATTTCATAGCGAATCAAAACAAACATTGTGTAGTACTAGAATGGGGCTTTTCACCAACAATTTTCACGGATGTTCTCAAAATCAAAATGAGTCTCAATCGGTTTCGAAACGCATTTACTTCATACTACGACTTCGCTATCGGTTGCGTCTGCTTGCCGAGCCAAACATAGGCATCGTCCGCTTGCTGTTCCAAAAGAAGTGCTCCAACCTCCCTCAGAACCCTTTCGTGATAGTTGTTGACCAGTTCCACTTCGCGATCACTCATCAGCGTAACATCCATCAGCTTTGTCTGCAGCGGAGCCACCGTATTGGTGTAGAAAGTCAACGCTCCACGGCCTTGAAAGTCGTGTGCTACGTTAGCCTTCACCACTTGGACAATGTCTTCCAGACGGATCCCGAACTCGTTGGCTTCGTAGTATCCCGGTTCATTCGAGGTGAACATGTTCTCCTGAAGTCCTTGATTGCTTGGTGACGCCGAATTGGACACGATCGAAGGCGGATATTCGTGAACCCCCAGGAAGGATCCAATTCCATGACCGGTTCCGTGGCCGTAGTCCAATCCCACGTCCCACAGTGCCCGGCGAGCCATGGCATCGAAGAACGTTCCGGAGGTCTTTGTCGGAAAGACCGCCGATCCAAGGCTGAGGAAACCTTTCAAAACTCTAGTGAAAGCTTCCTTCTGGAAGGCTGTCGGTTCACCCATGTGCACCGAACGGGTGATGTCCGTCGTTCCGTCCCAGTACTGACCACCGGAATCGATCAGGTAGACGTTGTCCCGAGTGATCAGAGTGTCCGTCTCTTCGGTGGGACTGTAGTGGACGATGGCTCCATTAGGACCAAAGGCACTGATCGCGGTGAAACTTAAATCCACGAAATTCTCTTGCATGCTTCGGAACTCACGGAGCTGCGCTGCACCCGACAGCTCCGTTATGTTCTCCGTTATGTTTTCTTCGAGCCAGTGAAGGTACCGAACGACGGCTGCACCGTCCCGGATGTGAGCCTTTCGCATGCCTTCTGCTTCTACGGAGTTCTTGACAGCTTTCGTCGTAGCAACGATGCTGTAAACTTGAATTCGTTGATCAGCTGGAACCTGGGCGTAGATCGCCTGACTGCAGGAAGTGGACACGATCAGTTTATCGCCATCATCGGTCAGATCTTTGATTCCGGCGAGAATTTGTCCATATTCCCGAACGATAACGGTGATTCCTTCCGAACGGAAGTGCTCTTGGATGGTTTCGTTGATCCGGTCCGGATTGGTGAATAGCAGAATCTGACCACGAGAAACGATCACGTAGCCGAAAAAGATAGGATTGTAGCGGATGTCCGATCCCCGAAGGTTAAGAAGCCCTGGGAGAAAATAAATTTGATCGGTGAGGTTTTGAGTGGGAGATCATATTTACATACATGCGATTTCATCCAGGCCGTTGATCACGATCGCCGTGGCTTTGTGGGTATCGAGGCTCTCACGAAGTTCGGCAATTTTCGCGGAAGCTCGTTTTCCTAGAATAAACAGTTATGTCGGCATTAATTTGATTGTGACAGATCAATCTCCAAACCATACCCGAGTACTTCACATCTAACGGGATCAGCGGTCCGTTGGTCTGCGGCGGTCGATTGTTCCACACGATATCCACCAGATTGCGCTCCAGCGTAATCAGACGATGACCCCCGGCATAGAGAACCCTCCCCAGGCGATCGAACTCGGTGGACGCGATCAGAAAGGGATCAGTTCCGATCTGAGATCCCGAGGGAAGATTATCCAGCAGCCACTGGTCGCGGGTTGGCACTCCAGGGACGCCTTCCTTCATCAGGGTCCAGTAGGTGAAGTCCAGTTGGTTCTCCGCTTGCAGATGGTACCGCGAGTCGGTCCAGATGAGTGCCTTCTCCAGCGTGATGATGGCCGTGCCGGCCGAGCCGGTGAAGTTGGTGACGTACTGGTAGCGACGGTCGTGCTGGGAGATGTATTCGCTCTGCGTGGATGAAGAGGGTTTTAAGAGAATGGATTTGAATGGATATTTAGAGGTGCAGCATGTTACGTTATGGGCATCGACCGAGGGTACGATGTAGGCTGCAACCGAGTAGTCCTGCATATGGCTACGGATCTCCGTCAGGATTTGCTCCATCGCTTTGGGGGTGTCGTCATACATGTACTCGTCATCGTTGGTGAGGGCTCTGTGAATGGTGGGTGGAGGATTAGAATTAGAATTTGATCGAATACATATTGCTGGCAGGTGAGGTAGGGGATATTGTGAAACTGATAAAATAGGGCAGACTACAGTGGGCCGGAAAACGGATGGATAAAGCTGGTCCTCAGCAGTTAATCTGATCATATTGAGTTTTTCAGTGGATTCGAGAGATTTTCGTGGTCTTTCGACTGGAACAAGTTCAGAATACGCTAATTTGCGGCAATGTTCTAAGAAGTACGAATTCAGGAATGAGATTCAAACGGTTAGTAGTTGATTGTTTCAAAACCATACTTTGTACGCGGTAAGAAAAAAAATACTCAAAATTAAGTTTAAAAACTACAAAGAACAACCCTATGGGGTTGTATGCAATGGTGACGCAGGACTACGTTGTCTTATATAATAAATCTTATTACTTAACTGCAGCAGGAGCTTGTGTTTTATGTAGGAATAGAGGACATAGATGGACACAGCGACTCGCGGAGAGCTACTGATTCCGATCAATAGCGGTGCGGCTTCTTCCTCCTTCCGTTGGATGCTCATGTGGGCTGTAGCTCGCTGGTTGCAGGCAGCCTTTCGTTGTGTACTGGAGAACAATGTTCAACACCACGCGCCGAAAGCACTACTGCTGCTGATGCCGACGACCGGACACCACCACACACGGTGATTGGAACTGAATCCAAGCAGCGGTTGAGGGCAGTCTTGATCTCGGCTTTAATAGTCAGCTGCTTGCGGGGAGCCTTCCGTTGTATACCGGAGAACACCACCACTCACCACGCGGTGATTGAATAAACACCGTTTGGTGAGACCGAAAGGAATTCAACTTTGAAATCTGTGTTAGGGAAATCGCTTTTCGCAGGCAATCGGTGATAATTTTAATTATCGTAGCAACAGTTGCACATTCATGCAATTTTCGATAGTGGCATTTTGAAAAATAATAGAGTCTTAAATTTAACAGATGCGCAGAAATATTTCTGACCGAATGGTGATAAAATAATTGAAATTGATCCAGGGGCAGCTGAATTATTGACGTTCAAAATCTTTCAAAATTTTGTTACATGTTCCATTTTCTGTTTTCACAAAATGTACCCTCATATAGAAATCACAGACGTAGTCCTACGTCAAAAAACTCACCGTTGGGTTTTATCTTTTGAGGTCCACCATTGTGTGAATCAGAAAAGTGGTGTTTGAACCATTTACTGATCTATTGAGTAATATTTAATAGATGAACTTAAATTTAAGCTCAAAACGTAATATTTTCCACTACCGATTGATATAGTACATTCCGTATTTGTTGAAAAGTGACATGTTTGTTAATAGTGTTGCATAAAATAAGTAACAAGAATATCTTGAAACATTTTTCAATATATTTCTATAATTAAATCACGCTACGATTCGAAGTAAAAACAATTCAATTTTCAGTTAAAAGTACTCAACCGTCATGTTTTCGTCGTTGCGTACTGTAAACTTATTTTTGGATGTAAATCATAGCATCTGGTTCTTTGCTTGCGAGTACTCCAAGATGTGGTAGCTCCATTTGTCTGGAATACATACCCCGAGACAGAGTGGCGATCACTGGGGTCGGTTGCCCAATTTGCGTCTGCGAAACCAGTTATCTGCTTTGCCGATGCCGTGTTGCGTCGTTCCTCTCAAGAATCGTAGTATTCTTTTGACATGGGACCAGTGTTCCTGGAAAGGATTGCACTGAAACTGGCTGAAGTATGATACTGTAGCACTGATACAAGGACGTGTGGTTACCATTGGGTATGTAAGGCAACCTATTAACTCGCGGTAGGGTTTCTCAAGTTTCGCCTCTTCCGGTGACCGCTGCAGCTGCAAGTTGGTTGCCATGGGCGTGGACGCCGGCTTGCAGGCCTACATACCGAAACGCTTAAGAATCGCCTCGGTGTAGCATGGCTGACTCAGATTCATGACCCCATTTTTGACATCTCGCTCGATCAGGATACCTTAAAAACATCTGAGCTTCACCCAGATCTTCCATGCGAAACTCTCGTAGCAGCAACCGCTTAATCGCTTCAACTTCCTGCAGATTCTTTGACATAATGAGAGAGTCATCCACACCGTACAACACACGGTACACGGGGCCGGGCTTCCCTTGGCGAACGTACAAACAGCTATCTTGCACACAGCGCCGGAATCCAATCTGCTTCACCAAGACTGCTTCAGCCCATAGATTGATTTGCTGAGTTTACATACTTTCTCCCTCTCCTCAATTCCTCCGGGCTGACGCATGTAATGTCCTCAGTGAGAACCCCGTTTAGAAACGCTGCTTTTACGTCCATCTGACGAACTACAAAGCCGTGGTGGTTAGCTAACGCCAGCATAACCCGCACGGTCGATATCTTGATCACAGGTGCATACGTTTCGTGAAAGTCGTAGCCATAGCGCTGGGTAAACCCCTTGGCGAGCAACCTAGCCCTCCTCTTGTGAATCGAACCATCCGGGTTGGTTTTCAGACGGAACACCCACTTGCAAGCAACTGGCCTCCGGCCTTTTGTAGATCTACCAGATGCCAAGTCTCGTTATCGGCCAAGGATTTGAGTTCATCGTCGACGGCTACTTTCCACTCGGGCCAATCATCCCGCTTTCGTAGTTCCTCGATTGTGGTTGGAAGGTTGTCAACGAAACTCTCCGCATTGAGGGTAAAAACGATGCAAGAATAGTCTTGCAGTCGCTCACTCCGGCGGATTTCCAGAGGATCTATCTCTTTAAGTTCACTATCACCTTCGCAATCACCGAATTCCTTATCTGCACTGGCCTCAAGCATCTCAGCATCATCATCCAGCTCAGCAATCTCCGGATTCACACCATCCGGCATAGGTCCAGAATTTTAATTCGGCGCAGGAGCCTCTGAATCCATAGTGGCCAATCGTGATGGCCCGGCTAACTCAACGGTTCCGGAACCCTGCTCCTCAACAGAAGTATCATAGAGGTAACTCTAAGACTAGAAGGTCCCGAAATAACGTGCTCAACTTTTTGGCTCTGCTCTGGTACTCTCTTCGGTCCCAAGCTAATCGATTCACCCCTCGAAACATAAGAAAAACCAATAACCTCTCATTTTATCTGTCAAACTTTCATAGCGAATCAAAACAAACATTGCGTAGTACTAGAATTTCGACTATAATGGGGTAAGTTAATCGTTTGCTTGGGACCAATAGGCTAGTCAAGTAGTGAGCCAATTTAAAATCGTTAGTTTCGTATTGATTGTTGGAAGTATCACCTCCTTCACTTAACAGCTTAGCAGATTCATCAGCAGCTACGTCACGGGTAATGAATATCTTCCGCCCGTCCCACAACCGATAGCCATTCACTCCGTATCCAACAAAGAAGCAGGACTTGCTGCGAGACTCCAGCTTGTGTCCGAGCTTTCCGCACGAATAACATTTCAGCTTGCTTTTCTCTCGGTCACTTTTTCCGAACGATTTACCGGTGAAAGCGGAGGACTCATTTTCCACCCCCACATCGTCACTGTTCGAACGCTTCACACTCTCGTTCAACAAACGAGCCCGTACAAAATTGAGCGTACACTGATCATCGGAGAGTTTCTCGAGGACTGTCACAAGCTGACCGTACGACTGCGGCATTGCTTGGAGCAGATAGATAGGAAACAAACGCCGATTGCAAATCGCGCACTATTCTGTCAAACACTAGCAGATGCTCTTCCGAAGATCCTCTATCATCGTACTTCATTGCCGACAGCTTCTTGAGCAGGAAGAACTGGCCCGAAATTCTCTTCAGAGCGAATGCATTTTGCAGCGCCGTCCAGTTTTCCACTGGCGATCGCTTCTGCTTGACGTACTCAAGCTGCGAATCCACTATGTTCCCAATCAGGACCGACTTACACTTCAACTCATTCACTCATCTTTCCGCCAGTCATTTCTCCCTACTGCAATTTAACCTCAGCTGCGTCTGCGGCAAGCACACGATATTCCGGTACATCTTCTGCCGCCTGTTTGATGCACGAAAGGAGCCCCAGCTCCTCCAAGTGGGCCTCAATTCGGAAACTTCAATTGTCAAAATAGGTCCCGTCAAAGAGGTACACTTTTCTGTTCACTTCCATCATAGAGGTAACTCTAAGACTAGAAGGTCCCAAAATAACGTGCTCAACTTTTTGGCTCAGCTCTGGTACTCTCTTCGGTCCCAAGCTAATCGATTCACCCCTCGAAACATAGGAAAATTCACTAACCCCTCATTTTATCTGTCAAACTTTCATAGCGAATCAAAACAAACATTGCGTAGTACTAGAATTTCGACTAGAATGGGGTACGCTAATCGTTTGCTTGGGACCAATAGGCTAGTCAAGTAGTGAGCCAATTTAAAATCGTTAGTTTCGTATTGATTGTTGCTTCCATCGTGGAAAAACACTCTCACTCGACCGAAACGAAAATCCCGTTCACTCGACCGGACGAAACACGTTCTTTCGCGACGATCACTTTTGCAGCTTCAGGCGTAGCGCTGGGCCCATAACCTGAGAAGTTTCGAGCAGGGATACGAGCGGAGCACAACAGAGAAACACGTTAGTTTAGTTTGACGTACAGTTTGGAAGTGTTTATTATACCGTAACATACAAGTAGTCAAAATAGTTCAAGGTGCGTATATAAATTCAGGTAATGCAATTACACACTCAACTGGAAGTGATCAGATTGATCCTAACAGACCGGACCTCCCGGGCGAGGCATGGAGACCCTTTTCTGGGTCCGGTAGAAACGGAAACAAATCAAGGAGATGGTAGAAATAGTTTAAGGGCTGCGCTCTTTAGTAAAGTATAAGCTCCCTATTCTTGGACATATTCACATTTTTATTTTTATGCTTGTGACGTCACATGTGTTTGGCGGGGTACCTGCAGTTTGTCTGGCTCTCCGTAGAGGTGGGTAGGTCAGTGGCGGTGGGATGATCATGATGTAGCGCTCGCTCCCATGGCGACAATGATGGCGTTCTCGCCCGTAAGGAGATGATAATAGCATAGAGGTAACTCTAAGACCAGAAGGTCCCGAAGAAACGTGCTCAACTTTTTGGCTCAGCTCTGGTACTATCTTAGGTCCCAAGCTAATCGATGCACCCCTCGAAACATAGGAAAATCCACGAACCCCTCATCTTAACTTCTATCAAACTTTCATAGCGAATCAAAACAAACATAGTGTAGTACTAGAATTTCGACTAGAAAGGGGTACCAACAATCAATACGAAACTAACGATTTAAAATTGGCTCACTACTTGACTAGCCTATTGGTCCCAAGCAAATCGAATAACGTGCCCTATTCTAGTCAAAATTCTAGTACTACACAATGTTTGTTTTGATTCGCTATGAAATATTGACAGATAAAATGAGGGGTTATTGGATTTTCCTATGTTTCGAGGGGTGAATCGACTAGCTTGGGACCGAAGAGAGTACCAGAGCTGAGCCAAAAAGTTGAGCACGTTTCTTCGGGACCTTCTAGTCTTAGAGTTACCTCTATGGGGGTACGCTTATAGATGTACTTGGGACCAATAGGCTAGTCACGTAATGAGCAAATTTTAAATCGTTAGTTTCCAACGGTTGAAAATAGTATGGCGGGCCTCGATTGGGGGCTAGCCCGTGTGGTGCGTTCGCGAAAAGGCTATGCTGCTTGTATGCTCGCCCGTTGGGTGACGAACCTGCTAGGGCCACATCAAAGGCGATGAAGACGTGGAACGGCGATGATGTTTGGCTCGCTCGTGCAGCTACGGTGTTGAACCGATGGTAATGTCGGGACTGTCCGTGCAAAAGCGATGGCGGTGACTACTGGGCCGCCAGTGCTACGGTGGCGATGCTTGGGACCGACCGGAGAATGCAGATCGTGATGGAACAGGCAGTGTAATGTCGAAGCCCGTGGAATCGGCCTTGAAACATCGGTGACGATGATAATGACCGGGGAATGGCGACGTTGATTGGTTCGCCGGTAGAATGGCGTCGACTAGGGTAGTGCTTTCAACACCACATGTCTTTCTTCAGCCGCTCGGGTGGAAGGAAGATAACGGCCCTCAGTCCTCTCGGTCTCCGGTTCCGTTGTCCTCAAATGACCTCCACTGGGGAAGAGAATAACGGACTTTGTCCGAAACAAGCAGAAAAAGGCCCAGTAGATGGACCTACCCCTCCAGTTTATTTATTTATTTCATCAACCGATGTAGACTAGTACAAATACATATACAAATTTGTTTTTCTTAAGAATATTAAAAAATATATTGTCAGCTATTATATTTTTACTTCCTACGAGTTATGATTCCGTATGGAGTTAAAATATTGTTTTAGTTTATGCCGAGACATTGAAAAGTCAATGGTTTCGCAGTATTGATTGTAAGACGCCATCATGCGATTTAATGGCCCAAATTTTGCATAATTTGTGCGATGATGGGTTACGGCAAATAAATTTCGATTTCTGAGTTGTCGAGTAGGTACATAAAAATTTAATTTTGATTAAAGTTCTGCTGAGTTAATGCGCTGCGAAACGATATCGTTTACAAACGAAACCATTGCATATTCACGACGCTCTTTTAATGTTTGTATGTTTATAAGCATGCAGCGTGCTTCATATGATGGAAGAGGAAATGATGTCCAACCTAATTTACGAAGGGCATATAATAGAAATTGCTTTTGTACTGATTCTAATCTTTCTTCGTGCGTGATTGAAAATGGAGACCATACAATGCTGCAATATTCCAGTATTGACCTCACATAGGCAATATATAGTGTTTTAATTGTGTATGGGTCCTGAAAGTTATAGCAAAAGCGCTTGATAAAGCCTAGCATGTTATTTGCCCTGTGAATAATTGTATTGTAATGGTCTATGAAAGTTAGTTTGGAGTCTAAGATAATCCCTAAATCCCTGACTCTTTCACATTTTTCTACATTCTGATTTCCTAATGCAATTGAAATGTTTGATGGTGTTCTTTTTCTGCTAAATGATATTAAGTTGCATTTTTTTACATTCAGTTCTAATAGGCTTTTTTTACACCATGTGTAGAATATGTGTATTTCACTCTGGAATATATTGATGTCTTCATCATTTTTTATTTCCAAAAAGAGCTTCATGTCGTCGGCATAGATTAGCAATTTTATTTTTTTGAGAATGAAGGAAATGTCGTTTACGTACAGAATAAAAAGAAGAGGTCCCAGATGAGAGCCTTGCGGGACTCCTGAGGTGACTTGAATTGGGGTCGATTTCTTTCCGTTGAATTTAATTATTTGTTGGCGGTTAGTTAAATATGATTCAAGCCATTTCAGGAGTCCTGGCTCAATTCCAATTTTTTTCAATTTGAAAAGAAGCATTGGTATGTCAATTCGGTCAAATGCCTTGCTAAAGTCTGTATAGAGAGCTTCTACGTGGTTTCCATTATCCATTGCATTTAATGAATAGTCTATAAATTCAAGTAAATTTGTCGAGGTCGAACGTCCTTTAAAGAAGCCGTGTTGCATGTCAGTAATTCTATTTTTGGTTTGAAGAAATAATTTTTCATTTACAATTGCCTCGAAAAGCTTTGGAATGCAAGAGATAATGGCTATTCCACGATAATTACGTACGTCAGATTTTCGGCCAGATTTAAAAATAGGTACTAAAAATGAGCTTTTCCATATTTTTGGGAAGGTTCCGGATTCCAGTGACATATTAAAAAGCCAAAACAATGGAGCAGTGAGTTCCATTGCTAGACTTTTTAAAAATACTGGAGGAATTCCGTCAGGTCCAGGACCTTTTGAGGCGTCTAAATTCTTTAAAGCCTGCAAAATATCCTGCACTTGAAGTTGATTGACGCCAATGTCCCTTGAAAATTCTGGATGAAATGCAAAATAATCACGGTCGCGATCTTCATCGGAAAATGTCGTATAGATTTCTTGAAAAAAAATTGCAAAAAGCTTACAATTTTTTTCCGAGCTATCCCCGACACGTTCGTCAAGATGCATTATTGATGGAAAATTGTCAGATTTTAATTTGGTTTTTACGTAATTAAAGAAGTTCTTTGGGCAGGACTTTATTTCAAGTTCAGTTTTTGAATTAAATTCTTCAAATGCATTACTGATGGCTAAATCTAGTTGATCGCATAAGTCCAAATAGATAGCCAAATTTTCACTATTATTGTGTTTTTTGTAACGTTTATGTGCTTTCTGTTTTCGATTTTTTAAGTTTTTTATTTGTCTGTTATACCAGTCTGGATTTTTTGTGCTTCTGTAGCGTCTTTTTTTCTTCAAAGGTATTTCTTCCAAAATTATTCCTGATAAAATTTGGTAGAAGATGTCTACAGCAGTTTCAACATTTCCTTCATTCCTTAGAATTATTTGCCAATTGACGCTGTTTAATTTATGTTTGATTTTTTCGTAGTCTGCTAATTTGTATTCAATTTATTTGTATTCAGTTACTACATGGACGTCACATTTTCTCCCACTACCAATGATTTTGTTCGTCAGAACAGAAAAATTATATTTTCCTGAATCCTTTCTCCTTTCTCCTCCTTCTAGGCACTGAATTTCTTCCTCTTCAGCTTTCTAATCACTAGCCTAAGTGAACAGATCGTTCCACTAACTGTCCCTTATCTAGATAAGCAAACTAACCTACGGCTCCCTGCGGAGGTCAAACAATTGATTCTTTGTTTCTTGTCAAACGTTCCTTTCCGTGGCATCATCCGTGGTTTCGCCGTTTTTCTGCAGCGAAGCGGCGCGATACGCGATATTTTCCGCTGGTTCAAACCGCTGTAAACAAAGTGACTCTCACGTCATAAAACTAACTCTGTGCTCGCAGTAGGGTATTGGTCCCAAGCGAACGATTAACGTACCCCATTCTAGTCGAAATTCTAGTACTACGCAATGTTTGTTTTGATTCACTATGAAAGTTTGACATATAAAATGAGGGGTTAGTGGTTTTTCTTATGTTTCGAGGGGTGAATCGATTAGCTTGGGACCGAAGAGAGTACCAGAGCTGAGCCAAAAAGTTGAGCACGTTATTTCGGGACCTTCTAGTCTTAGAGTTACCTCTATGGTAGGGTTGTGTCCGCCTTGTAAATCTACTAATTATTTATACGCGTGGTGACAAAGTCACCTCGAAAGCTACACTGTTACCGTTGGTTACAGGACAAACACTTATTGTAGGGTAATTTGAAGAGATAACTTCCTGATGTCTTATAAAAAGTTATTAACAAGGTAGATGACCTCCTTTTCGGAAAATTTTGCATCCGGAAAGTCAGGAGTCTGGTCTTCCGGAACACCCGGAACATCCGTAAAAGTGGTCTATTAATGAAACTGGTCCTAAAGCTCCGTGTTTTTTTCGAAACCGCTCATAGACGTCTTATTAGAATTAATTCGGAATTTTGACCGGAATATGAGCCATGGGGACTATGGGATGGTTCACCAGTAGATCCGGAATATTCGTAAAAGTGATTAATTCATGAAACTGATCCTAGAGCTCCTCATTTTTTTTTGCGAAACCACACATAAACGTCTTATCCGAATGAATTTAGAGTTGTGACCGAAATATTAACCCTGGGGACCACGGGATGGTTCACCGGATGATCCGGAACATCTGTTAAAGCGGTCAATTCTTGAAACTGATCCTAGAGATCAACTTTTTTTTTCAAAACACCTCATTGACGTCTTATCAATATGGATTTAAGCATAAAGGATGTCCTACATCAAATTGCATCACAGAAAAAACGCTGTATTTAGAATATTACCTAGTTGGCAGATGCTTTTCAAATTTTCAGACAATAAAATATAACCCATTAGTAAGCTTTCCGCATATTCATTTCATTCAACTTCAATACCATGACCGTACACTCGCACCTTACGCTCAACTCCACTCATTAGGTTCTGTACAATATCTGGCTGCAGCTTCTTCTGTACGGAAACCCACTTTTTCTTCATGTCTTCCTCAGATTTTACCTTCTTGGGATGCTTCCGTAGTGTCTGATTCATTATATCCCAGTATTTTTCGATGGACCTTAGCTCCGGTGCGTTGGTCCTTGGGTACGAAAGTGACCCCGTTGGCTTCGTACCACTCCAGGACAACATTTGAATAGTGGCACGAAGCTAGGTCCGGCCATAAGATCGTAGGGCCCTCTTGTTGTGTTACCGCGAGACAAGTAATCTACAGATCAAAGCCATAAGCAAATCCACATAGTTGCACAAGGTCCGTTGATGTCGATACCAGTTTCAAGAAAATGAAATGAAAAGTAGGGTAAAACAAAAACGATCGCTCGTTTACATAATATGCCTGCACTATTTATCTAGGAACGCTCATGCTTTCGAGTGAAGAATAACACGCCCACGTGCGTATACCATAAGGCATAATCTTCCCTCTCGGTTTATCCTTAAGGAAGGATATGATTTACTGTTTAAGCGCTACAAATGTTTCAAATTCTTATTTGTTAACCTTTTCAGACCTGAGTAAAATAAACCAATAAACTTAGAAAAATGATGACCAAATCCCGGTTCTGAAAAGGACATAGTACATAAGGACTCAATATATAAGTTAGCCCTTTGAAGGACAAGTGGCATTTTTTCAGCTTAAAGTTAGGAAACTAGTGAAAGGCCCGGTATTAAAAGGGACATGGTAAATTCCGTAAGAACAGGTAATATTTTTACATAATTATAAATCACTTATGCAACACGTAGACCTAAGATCACTTTGTACAGAAATTGAAAATAAAGTTAAGTTCGAAGCTTACTCCAGGTTCTTCATTGAATCCGAAAAACTCTCGATCCTTAGAAGTGAAAACTTCTCTCCTAACGGAGAAAAAAGTAACTTCAAGAAGCTGTTTTTTGGCATAGGTGTCACAAAAGCGAAAGACTCTCTAATCAGAGAAGAAAGTAGCTTTTGGCAGTGACATGTTGCTTCAACAGAGGAAGCAGACGCTTCTGTAGACAGTCCTTGAGGTAGATCTCCCCGTTTACAGTCCCGGTAGTCACGAACGGCGTACTCCGTTTGCCACATGAGCAGATCGCTTGCCAAACTTTGAAAGTTTCCGCTTCCTTACTTCCTCCGGAACATCAAACTTGTGCGGTGAAGAACAGTAGCCCTGGAAGCTGCTGGAAGTCCGCCTTGACGTAAGTCTCATCATCATCATCATCAACTAAAATACATACATTCGTGACGGTCTTCGGCAACAGTGTCGTATGACAGAGCCTGTCATATGACATTTTAGTTTGGTACTGTAATTTGATAGCTTGCTTTGCAAGTGTCGGAAGGAAAGACAGTCGATTATCATAGAAAATATGCCGACTACGGTGAACACCAGGGCCCGACAAAGTCACTTTCAATCGAAAATCGTCAAGCGACGATGAAGCTGTCAACCATCACTTTCATTTGAAAGTCTTTTCTTCGAGGACATCCCAGAACCACTTTCGATCAGGTTCCATGCTGTTTGTTTTGGCTTGACTCGTGTTCATTTCTACTTTCATTGTCAGAAGAAGCTTACTTTTGCATTGAAGTGAAGCTGTTCGATCCAAATTCACGCAGTTTTAATGACTTTTGTTGATTGTTCACTCGGTTCATGCGCATAGATCTGTTCACGTGGATGTCAAATTTATCATTGTCGGGTGGTTTGTTTACCCATCAATATGGGTATTTTTTAAATTGGGGTGACGTCTAGAGATCGAAAATTTATTTGCGACGCTATTTTGAAATCCAAGATGGCGGCTTCCAGTTTAAAAAAAGGTGGGAAATGCTGTCAAATACTTATCAACAAAGGTATTTTTGGAATCGGGATGATGTCTAGAGGATGAAAATCGATATCCGACGCCATTTTGAAATCAAAGATGGCGGCTCCCGATTTACGAAAAAGTGGAAATACAGTCATCAATATTGGTATTTTTTGTAATTGGTATGAAGTCTAAAGATCGAAAATTGATATGCTTCCTATTTTAGAAAAAAATGGGAAATTCTGATGCCGTCCCATCAATATGGGTATTTTTGGAATCAAGGTGACAAACAAACGTTTTTTTTAGAATCAGGGTATCGTCTAGAAGCCGGAAATCGATAGCCATTTTGTAATCAAAGAAGACGGCAATTTGCGGAAAAGTGTCAATTATCCTAAAATATGGTTATTTTCGGAATGGAGATGAGATGTAGATGCCGAAAATTGATGTCACGCCGTCTTTAAATCCAAGACGGCGGCTTTTATTCAGAAAAAACTGTGAAATACTGTCTAATTCCGATCAATGTGGGATTTTTGGAATCGGGCTGACATCTAGAAGCCAGAAATCGATGTCCAACGCCATCGGTATCGATTTTCAGCATCTACACGGTATCCCCGTTCCGAAAATACCCATATTGTAGGGTATTTGAGACCTTCCCTGACCCCGATGGCTGCCATCTTGGACTCCAGAATGGCATCGTTAATTTAATTTTCGTTTAATATAAAATAATATATTATTACTACGTATAATCCAGATGCCATCCCTATCGGCAACCGATATTGTGCGGATACTATCCGGATACTATATTTTGATGCCTGCGTCGTCAGATCGTGACAAGCCGAATAAGTCCCGAATTGAAGTGAAAGTGAAAAAAAACGAAGGAAGCAGTTTTTGAGTCATTCATTGCTTAAAATGAAATGAACTGAAACACTTGACGAACGAAACAAGTGATAGTCCAGTCACGTTTGAAAAGAGAAATGTTCATCGTGACTCGATAACAATGAAAGAAAATCCATTAAAATAATGTGGTTCACTGTAATAGAATTTTATTGGAAGCTTGTGCCATCATCCACCAGATGGGTTAGTTTTTTTTGTTTTGATTTGAACAAAGTTGATTTTGTGTACAATGATTCTTTGACAGTGTGCAAAGAGTGCGTATCATTTTGTCATTTTTTTTATACATTTCAGTTTTGAGTAGAGTGAAAGAGATAAAACCAAAATATTCTAATACATTTGGTGAAAATGCTAGTACAATCCAGTAGTAGTGTTGCCATGTGGTACAATCCAGTAGTAGTGGTGTTGCCATGTGGTACACTGAAAAATTGAAGTAGCAGGTTAGTCACCGAAGTTTTCGAGCCGCTCCGTCTGTCACTTCGTTTGTGGTATTACCCAATAGACTTCTTGTTGCAAGATCTCACTAACACCACCTTAACTCGTGTAGCCGTGTAGAATCGATTTGTTTATTATTTTCAACCACAAAATCAGCTGTCAAACTAATTCAACTCTTCCGAATAAAAATTTACGTGAATTCAAAAATGGTTTTAAGGTGTGTGATTCCTTCGTAATACGTTTATTCAAGCGATAAAACGTATCGGATGTTCCGGCTTCCAGCGGTATACAAACGGTTCAGTGAATCAGAGCGGAATTTGTTAAAAATGCGGCTTGTAGTTTGGGTGAAAGTGTGTGGCTTGACCAAAACTCCGGCTCCCCAGCATCGTGTCTGTGGTCGGCACTTCGTCTCCGGGAAGCCTGCAAAGCTTTTGGAGGATAATGATGTCGATTGGGCTCCTACTTTGAATCTGCAGGATACAACTGATAATTTGCTTACTATGACGATGGGATCTGAGAGTGATCATCAGCTTGACTCTGGGTGTTCAACAAATTTTGTGGAGTACCCGGAGAGCAGTCCTATCAGTTTCGATACGTCTGTGAATCAGCAGGAGAGCAATGATGAATCCACCTCAACCGTGGACATAAATATTGATTTGGACCCGCCTGTAAATCAGCAAGACACAAGTGGCGAACCAATATCTGAAGGAAATTGTGATCTTCATGAATTGAATCACACATTTCAAAACGAATCGGGGACTGAATTAGAGATCAGTCAAGAGTATGCTCTAATATGAAGGAGTTAGGTTTTAATCTAATGTTAACGCAAATATTTTTCAGGCTATCGTTTCAATTAATCGAAAGTGGATGTCTACGATTGAATGCAGCAACGAAAGGCATCCCTGGTGGCGCATACAGCTTGAGTGATGTTTCACCCTCGGTTCTATCCACTTCTAGCTCGTTCATGGATCAATCTGGAACTTACAAGGCGTCTATTGCAGCAGTCGAAACGAATGAGTACGTACTGAATAAAGAACTATCCATTAATCACGTGTATAATAAAGAAAGATATCACGTACCTCTGCTCCATACAAAATTTTGAAAGAAACTGTTCACACAGTAGAAGCACAAAGAAGCAAGATTTGATATTCTACTAAAATAATGAACAATTTAGTTTCACATCTCTAATATATGTATTTAATTACCATTACAGGATTGCTGGACTCGCCGTTCAAAATCAGTTCCCTCTTGATGATATCATCTGGCTAAATTGTCAACAATCAACAACAACAGGAGCTGATAATTTGACCGTCATGAATCGATGTCAACCAAACGGAACAGAATCGTCCAATGTGCCATCGAAGGTTGTTTATTACAGTGACGTATGCGTCCAAACGGAAACATGTATGGAAAAGGAAGTGGAGCAATGGAAGTTTGCGCTAGAACGATTCGAGAAAGAAGTCACTTCCCTTCGAGATCACCAAGATAAACTACAGCGGGATTTGAATGACGCAAAAGAAGCTACACAGCTTTCCAAATATTTTTACGAAACGATTAACGCGATTTACCCGTTTATGAACGCTTTCGTAAGATTTCCGTCTCGAAACGTGTTGAAGCAGCATATGCCGTCAGCATTCCGAAAGAAATACAACGATGCTGTTACAGTGATCATTGACTGCTTCGAAATACATATTGAATCGCCAAATTCTAGAGCCATGATTGCTAGTGCCAACGTGTTTTCTAATTATAAAAAGCACAACACTATCAAAGTGTTGATCGGAGTCAGCGCATCTGGATCCATATTGTATGTATCTGAAGCCTTTGGCGGACGAGCTTCGGACAAAAAAATCATGAAATCTTCTGGATTTTTGAACTACATTGAAGAAGGAGATTTCGTAATGGCTGATCGAGGATTTTTAATCAACGAATTGTTGGCTCCGATACATGCAACTGTTGCTTATCCAGCTTTCAAGAAAAAAAACCAACAGCTACAATCCCTTGATGCAGTTCATTCTAAAGAACTTTCTTCGTTGAGGATCCACGTGGAGAGGTTGATAGGAGTGCTTCGGCAAAAGTTCTTAGTATTGACGGACACCATTCCCATGCTACAGCACTGGAACAACGATACTCCCGCGATCGATCAAATACTAGTCATAGCTGCAGCCCTGGTAAACTTATGCCCTAGTGTTGTTCCTTCTCTTTGAGATGTTTTATTCTTGTTAAATAAAGAGATTTTTATATTGTTTGTTTCATTTATTCGTAAATTTCTTACCAACCAATTCAGGGAAAATAACATTTTTGAAAAAAGCTATCGCCGTGTTTTTACAGAACAACCAAAAATCATCGTTGCGTTTAATTTCGAACAGCAAAACCTGCTGAGGAGACCACACGTAAAAATATCCAAAATTTGCCTTACAGACGTATATCTGCATCAGAGCTTGAAAAAAATATTTAAAGGGTGATACGGTCAAAATTTGGTCAATATCAACTTGACGTATTTCTTTCAATTTTGCATTTAAAAAACCTGAACACCCCTCATTTTGAAGGTGTGTGTGTGTAGAATGTTGCTCCTATTTTGATTTTGGAATTCACTCTTCAGTTGTCAAAATGCCGTCCAAGCAAGAAGAGCAGCGTATCAAAATTTTGCTCGCGCATCGCGAAAATCCGAGCTACTCGCACGCAAAGTTGGCAAAATCGCTAAAAGTTGCCAAATCAACCGTTACAAATGTAATTAAAGTGTTTGGGGAACGTTTGTCGACAGCCAGGAAGTCTGGATCGGGGGGAAATCGAAAACCGGAAGCCGCTGAGACGACAAAGAGAGTTGCCGGTAGTTTCAAGCGAAACCCTAACCTCTCTCTCCGAGATGCCGCAAATAAGCTGGGTGTATCGTCTACAACCGTGCATCGAGCCAAAAAACGAGCCGGACTATCGACTTACAAGAAGGTAGTGGCTGTACACGACGATGCTGACGAAGTTTGACTGCGTGGTAATGGACGACGAAACCTACGTCAAAGCCGACTACAAGCAGCTTCCGGGACAGGAGTTTTATACGGCAAAAGGAAGGGGAAAGGTAGCAGATGTTTTCAAGCACATGAAACTGTCAAAGTTCGCAAAGAAATATCTGGTTTGGCAAGCCATCTGTACCTGTGGCTTGAAAAGCAGCATTTTCATAGCTTCCGGGACTGTCAACCAAGAAATTTACGTGAGAGAGTGTTTGAATAAACGTCTGCTGCCTTTCCTGAAGAAACACGGTTGTTCCGTACTGTTTTGGCCGGATTTGGCATCTTGCCATTACGGTAAAAAGGCCATGGAGTGGTACGCCGCCAACAACGTGCAGGTGGTTCCCAAGGACAAGAACCCTCCCAACACGCCAGAGCTCCGCCCAATTGAGAAATACTGGGCTATTGTCAAGCGGAACCTAAAGAAGACCAAAAAAACTGCTAAGGGCGAGCAGCAGTTCAAGGCAAACTGGCTTTCTGCGGCGAAGAAGGTGGACAAGGTGGCTGTACAAAATCTGATGGCAGGGGTCAAGCGTAAGGCCCGGCAATTCGGATTTGGAAAAGCGGAAGCCTAACTGAATATTTTTCCTGAATTTTATACTAATTGAACTTGAAAAAGAAATTTAATTTGATTTTTTAAATAAACGATTTCACCGATTTACACGCGTTTTCCCTTGACCAAATTTTGACCGTATCACCCTTTATGTTTAGTTTTTAGCAGGATCTGGCCAGTGTCATTCCGTTCAATGAAGGAGTCCTGGAGCTGTAGTAAGGTCGCAACCATATCTGAACGATTTCGAGCTGAAAAGGGACACTTCACCTCAACTGTTATTATGCCGTGACAATCACAAAGAAAGGTTGCATCCGGTGATGCTCCCATGAACGGATGCTCTTCATAAATCACCAGCCCTGATTTTATTTTCCGCAAATTTTGGTGCAAATGTTGAACTGCGTGAAACAGCTGATCAACAGCTCTCTCCTCATGTTTCTTGCCATATTTGGTCGCTGCTGTAGAGAACGTTATCTCACTAGGATAACACAGTTTCTTAATCAGAGATACGGATGGTCGAGCCAACTGAGTGCTACACACGTCTTTTAAATTGGATGCTGTGATACGTCCACTCCTGAATACATTCCACCACTTGGAGTCACTTTGTTCAGCAGTTAAGTCGTCGATTCGTTTCAACATTGCCGGATCACTCGGAAGGTTTTGGATGTACTCGAATGCACGTTCTCTCAATTCAGCAATCGATTGCATGTTTAACGGGTCATGGAGTAACTGAAGGTTGTAGTCATCCAGCTGTTCTCTCAAATTTGTCGCATACGAGCAATTTGCACAGCAATAGTCCATATTAATTTCACCGCAGTATAGGCTAGCAGCAGTAACATTCAAGCCATCCGCCTCGAGCACGCTTAAGAGGTCTCGACATCTGGATTCTTAACAACTTAACGGATTGATAGACAAAATGTTTTTTTGTATGCGCCTGCCAAAATCAATATCACGCACCTTTTTATATAAGTTGTCGCTGATACTTGCCGGAGGTTTTCTCCAGTATGCCGGCAAATATGTTACCGACAACTGGAAATGTAGAAGCAAATAAAAATCATATAATATCATAAAAACACCTCAATGCTAAGCTAATCAAACTTGAAATATATGAGAAGTAATTACCAGGGAAGCAACAACGACCTATTTACCTTTTTTCGAGGACGGATGTTCGAATTCCTTCAAGGGCAAATAAGGTAGCTCCTATGTGACTGCATGCTTCTAGAAGCCCGATAGCGCAGTTGCAATGTGCTGCAAGGATCTTGCCATGCTCATCAATCAAAATCCAAGGATTAAGAGGCTTTTCGTTAAGCGCGAACGAATGCCGAACAACTCCGTGCACCACATATATATCTTGCACTCTTCGTCCAGAAACACTCTTGACCCATCCGTTTTTATAATAAAAAATCGCATCCATTCCTTTTCCACAATCTTTTGGTTCACCAGTAAACGGGTTGGGATCCAAAACTAGAAACTGGTAGATGTTGGCGAATGTCATCATTAATGGCACTTCTTGCGGTGTCGTTTGTACTGTTGACGGGTCGATACCGTAGCACATTTCCAATTTACGACGATATCTTTGTGCTGCAGCTTCACAATCCTTGAAATTAATAGTTTTTGCTTTAAATAAACATAAACTAGAAATAAAGTTGATTTCTTACCATTTTCCTGAAGTGGACTTGACAGCGATTTGTTTTTTATTTTCCACCAGTAGAACATATGTAGTAGTGAAATCGCTCACTAATACTAAAGGGGACAGAGAAGTCATAGTACTGAATATCTCGCTAATCGGTATAAGGCTGTCCACGAGACAGTTGCAATCAGCTGACTTTTTTGTTTACCAAGAACTTTTGACAGATCACAGTAGAACTGGCAGTTTATTCTCATATGAATTTCTGCTTTGTTTATGTTTACATTCAGCACCATTAACACCAGATCACTCACACACTCTTGATTTCTAGTTGTGACTTCCACTGAGAAACGTCTCTTGGATCCTTGGATCCTTATTGCCGATTTGTTGAAAAGATATCCGGAAATAAGTTCTGGCAACTCTGTTTAAAAGTCGACGGATAAATTATACGAGTTGGTTATCTAAAACTAACAAACATTATACATATTTTCCGTGTAAAAAGCTTGCCCGCAACGTCCTCCGGAATATCCGGAACATCCGTTGATGTGGTTAATTCAGGAAAACTAATATCAGCACTCTGTAGTTTTCTTAGAACTGCTGATAGACATGATTTTTCTATTTATTATCATGGTTGATTTCTAGGTGGTATTTTAGTATTTAAAAACTTCTAGGCCTAAACTGTACTACCTGTACTAATATCAACATGAAGCTTTAGCGCGATAATTTATTAGCTAGAGAAAGTTCCGAAGAGGATAGATTGATAGTTCCGTTAGAGTACGGCAGTGTTAAAATTGAACAGAAGGTGAAATTGAGCGAAGGGCCATTATTGTGACAATACTAATCTACAACACCTCCCCAGCAGATCAACCAGTGGCCCAGGGCAAAACTGACTCTGCAATGCGTTTCTTTGTCACACATCTCCGTACAATACCCATTCACCTGTTCACTTCTGCCTCACAATTGCTTTCAATCTAATCAATGTCATCATTCCCATCATTCAATGAGCACTTATCTCCCGCGAAACAATACCGAAATTGTTGCTCTCTGCCTAATTCAACGACACTGACATTATCTCCACGGGAACGACAACCAGATTACACTTTATATTGCTTATTCCAGGCACTTGAAGACGTAAAGAAAATTTCATTAGCTCCTCAAGAGCGCGGAATATGTCGTATGGCCCTCGGTAGCTGTTGTATTGAGCGCATCGTTCGCGGGTTTTACTACCCTCTGTATCCCCATTAATCCAAACAACCACCCCGCGCCCTCCTCCATCAAACACAATTCAATTCTTCACTGCACACAGTGTTAATATTTACGTTTTTTGAAAAAAAAAAACTGGTAATCTTATAACGCAGTAGGTCTCTTTTTTCCATTTGCATTATTTTCGAAAATCAAATGTCATGATTACCTGATATTCGGCAAATGATGTTGATATTTACACCTCGTGCACCGACGAATGATAATAATGAAGATCGAAGCCGTCCGCGTGTGGCAGTCAAACATACATTATCTGAAGGGGCGGAATAGCCATTATTGAAACGGCTTAACGACGAGGGAGGTTGTAAATGTTTCCACCGTGGCGAGTTGATTGCACTTCATACTTTTTTTAGAATACAGCACAAGTATCAGACCGACCGATAAAAGCAGAGCAGTGGGTTACTGTAATGGATTAATTGAAGCTTCCAACATGATTTTTGCACTGAACATAAGTTTAGTAGGTACCACTTTGCGATAATTTACGACGAAGAGTGTTTCTGGGGAAAGGGGAAACATAGAACTCGCCAACAGAAATAGCGTAAATTGAAACAATGAGAATGGAAGAATTTTATTCAATTAAGGCTTCGGTCCGTCCGTTCGTCTTCAGTTGGTCCTTAATTGTTCGATCCGACATGCCCGGAAGGAAATGGGTTCCTATTAAGTTTATTGTCCTAATGGATGTCATCGAGAGAGATGCTATTCTGAATAGCTGGAATATCGAAGATAGGTATACATAGATGGGTGTGCGGAGGCTGTTTGCGTAAATAACAAGAATTGCTGGATGCTAATGGAGCCAGCTGACGACGCAAAGGTTACATCCACAGAGGATTCCCTCTGCCCACTCTGGTGAATGCGATGGAGCCGCCGTTGAGGACAGTGAGGAGGAATTGAGCCTCTGGTGTTTACGTTCGGGCTATAATGACACTACATACTGCTATGGGATGAGTACTATAATGGGACTTTCAAGACCCTTGAGTGGTTTAAATTTGGTATCTTACGCTGAGGCAGCTACGAATTGTAACCCTCGTCTAGGGTGACAATTTATAACCCACCCTTTTAACGTGTTTGCCATGAGCGTGTGCCTTGTCTGTTATGATTTGTTTTTGTTTTGGTCGTACGCTCGGCAACCTACTCACCACTGATTTATTTGTAAATATTTTAATTTGTTATTTTCATCTTAGATTTTATTCGTGTAGGCATATTTTTAGGATTAGAATATAGTGTAAAAATTATCGTTTAAAATTGTCTCGCGTGTAGAATGAAGTTAGGTCCCGTTTCTCCTCCCGCTGCAAAAGAAGGCGAAAAACATAAGCAGCACAACATTCGAGCGCGGTTGCAGGAGAACGATGGCGGTTGTTGTATTGTCGGTGATTGTCAAGTAGTACAGAGAAAGTTACGAGCCACGGTAGGAAATCGACGCGTTTTTTGCCCCGTCCGTTTGAAGTGAAAACGAGAAGTTGGAGTGCCGTTTTCGTGGCGTGTGTCCGCTGGAGGGATAATTCCCAGCCCCGTCGCGTGGAAGTGACGTCGTTTCCCCTAAAAGTGCCGTGGTTCGTGAGCTGAAGTGAAGGGTGTCGGATCGCCGCCAAGGGAAGCTAAATTTCGAGGATTTTTCCGCTTCCCGGCTAAACCCCAAGGATCCCCGAACACCCACCGTCCTCACTGCGGTGGCTCAGCCAGTAGAGCCAGTCTCGCCACCGCAGTTAAGAGCCAAGGAGGGACGAAGCAGGTCGAACCGAAGGAGCGTTCGCCTGGGTAGTGCACTGCGGTGACTACCGGGACCATCTACGGCGAGTAGTTGGTCCGGTGATTCGTCACCATCGTCGCCGAGGGGGTTCCGATAAAGGAGCCTTGCTCATCCCCCCCGCTAAACGCCAAGGACCGCTGCTACGCAGCTAAAGTGAAGGAGAAAACGCTCGGCACAGACCGTGTCTGGAGCCAACGTAAAGCAGTACGATCTGCAACCGCCGCCGCTATCGTCGAAGGGCCCCACCGAGTGACACCGAGGATAACGAGGAGAAAAGGGAAAGGTTAGAGGATAATAGACGTCTTAAATTGTACTTTTCTTTCTCTTTTCTTATCAATCCATCCAAATCCGTACGTCTTTGGGGGAAGTACTCTGCTCGTAGCCGCCCCGCCGGGGTAAATCGGGCCAGCTATAGGCTGGCAAGTAAGCCGCAACTTACAGAATATAAAACTAACAAAACTCACCAGCTACAATTCTAACCAAGCTGCGGTGAGTTTGAGTTTCACAATTTTTGCTTTACATCCGAACGCGAGCCGAAACTACCGTCACTGACTGCTTGCAGCAGTATCTTGTGCCAATATCACGCGTGATATTGAGATCGTATGAGACCGGAAAAATATCATTTGATTGATGATTTTGCCAACACTGGTACCAAAAGTCAGAATTGCCGCAGAATGGTTAACGGTTTCGTTTATTTTGAGGATCCACTGGTACTGGCCCTCTAAAGTGTCATTCATCGCACTGGATGGCCAGGATGGGTGGGATGGGTTGTAATCATGATATCAAGAGCCACATGTGAATAGGGCATTCAAGCTTTTTGTAAACAAACCTTTGTATGCCCTTTTCTCGCCAACCGAGGGTCGCCCACGCAAACCAACAACATCATAGGGAAGGGAAAAGCTTCCCCTACCCGCTAATGTTAATGGTTTGCGTTGATGTCATATGGGTGGCGAGAAAAGGGCATAAGAAGGTTTGTTTACAAAAAGCTTGTATGCCCTTTTCACATGTTGTTCTTGATAAAGGATTTCCCGGTCTTAAAGATTGTTGTAAGCCCCGTTCATGTTCCACTGTATGGCGAGTGATGGTTTTGTGGAAGGACCCGTGGAGATAGGGTAATTGAATTTGACCGGGGGAAAGCTCCTTAGTGGACCCCGTCTCCCAAGGACACACCGGACAGGAGCGATTGCGTTGTATTGCAATTCACAGTTGCAGAGTGGGTGGCTATGGCAAAGTAAATCGATGCGTATCGAACAACGGTTTCGTTGAAGGGCCCGTTTCCGGCAAGGGAATCCCGAGTCGTTGGAGCTGCACTTTATTGTCATATCATCTAGAAAGCTGTTTTTGACCTGGTTCTGAATGATGTGTTCGGGGTGTCATCCAAACCATTTGTGGCTAGGGGCGTCTCACTTTTAGAATGCTCATTCCATTTGCATCTAATTAAAAAAAGTGCATTTATTTTCATCGTTCGCGTTAAACATTCATGGTGGTAAGCTCCGAATGGTGTTGTCCACGGATTAAATCACGATCAAGAATGTCCGGTTGCTTTGATGTCATCATCACAGTTGATTAACATAACTTCAAGCAAACATTTTACAGGTCATCCAATCAGGGACGGTATTAGAAATTAATACGATTTGAGGCTTATCAGTGGGAGCAAAACGTCAAAATAAAGCATGCACAGTTTACACCTATACAGTATAGGTGTAAACTGTGCATGCTTTATTTTGACGTTTTGCTCCCACTGATAAGCAGCGTTGCCAGGTTGCCAGATTTATCTGGCACAGCCAGAGAAATTTAAGCTCTGCCAGACAGATTTTTTGAGAAATCTGGCAGCTTCCTATGTTAATTTGCTGTGCCAGATTTTTGCCAGACTTTTTTTTTCGGGTTTTGCCAGATTTTTTCAAAATAAGCCTGGCATCTCTGCCTATACATATAAACGTAGATCAATGTGAAAAACAAAGTAACGAATGATATTTGTTAGTTCCAAAGCTTGTTCCATCGAAAGTTTCTGTTATTTGCTGACTTTAAATTCCGAAATGGACAATTCAGAAAGAAATTAAGTTATTGTAAGTTGCAGCAGGTATTTTATCTGCTTGATCGTTAACGAAAATCATTATAAAGTTAGTAAGTATAACAAAAACTTTACAGGAGCGGTTCTGGTCGCGCATTGAAGCCACGATTGGGTTGATACCATCTCTTGTGCAGAACACTCTCGACCTGCGGGGTCTTTCAGCAACGAGCTGGCTAGGTGACCTGACCGTTGCAGATATCGATTCCCTGGAACTTGAATTATAAACTAGGGGCGGGAAGATTGTGAAACGAGCGATTCTGGAGAACAACAAAGTGAAAGGGGATTATTTTGGTGGCTTTGTTGATAATACGACAGAATTCAGATTTTCTATGGCAGAGAAGAAGTGCATTCAAGCTATAATATCAACAGTAAAACGTTTTGGTATCCACTAATTCATTCGAGAAAATAACACCACCATACAGAATAGCAATTAAAATGCTTGAGAAAAATGAATCTCCTACTGATAACACTGAAGAAAACGCTGTATTGGCTAGTAGAATAAGGAAGTACTACAGCAAGTAAGATGACGGCATGACAATAATTGTATACAAATGAACTACTCAATTTCATTCACTATTTCTTTTGTAGATCAAATCTCTAGAGTCTCTTTGGTTGACATGCAAATTCGGAGCACAACAGGTCAATTAATAGCCTTTGTCACGTGTCCGATTTGTGAAAAGGAAATAAATGTAGTAAAATATTTGCCTCATTCGTGGTCGGTGTCAAATTTCATTCAGCACATGAATACACATGGAAGTAGTACGTGGATATCACAGGATAAGAAACGACATACTTTTCGCTCATCACCGTCCAATTTTTCCAATGGTAGGTAATTTAGACTGCATTTCTGTTAATTCTGATTGTTCACCTATTTGATTGGCACTTTAGAATCGTCAGAAATCTATACCGAAACATGCTACCAGCAACATGAAGACTCAGCTTGTATATCGGCGAATTCTGAGGCAGGTACTAGTACAGGTTTGCATAAACACTATGGACTGTGCAAATTTACAATTCAAAATAAAGTTTGCTAAAAGCTTTGAAAATAATATTTTTAGATCACAGTAGCCAAGAATACCGTTCCGATTCAAATTTCGGACGATTCAAATTTCGGACACTTCCATTATTAATTAAATATTACATCCAGTTAGAAACAAAGTTATAATGTTAGATGATCGTGGAGGGCACTAGTCAAAAAAATTTAAAATTTACAAGACATGTGGATCATATTCGACCGAGATAATCAACTTTTAAAAGTGTCCGAAATTCGAGTTTAAGTGTCCGAAATTTGAATCGGCACGGTATATGGAAATCGAGCAACTGATGGAATCGCTAGATTTTGATATATATACGGATCTAGAATCCGAAAAGTTGTCCGGGCAAGAATCTAACCAGGGAAACTGAACAAATGGAAAGATGCGGCCAATCGTTCCATTCCATTGTAACAAGTACGCTTTTCCATTTATTTATTAAGTTATTTATTTGCACAGAATTCCTATTATACAATTTTCACATTTAAGTATATTGCATGAACGTCCGTTTTTTACAATTAAATTCATAAATGTATTCACCGCCAAGGAACGTACGTCCACATATATATATATATATATATAGTTACACTTGTCATACAAAAACCAACAAGTTCCCGATAAGTTCAGCTAATTCACTCCATTTTGTTAGGATCAATCTGATCACTTACAGTTGAGTGTGTGCCTTACCTTACTTTATACACATCTTGAACCATTTTGCTTACTTATAATTTAGAGTATAATAAACACTTCCTATCTATACGTCAAACGTAGTGAACGTGTTTTTCTTTCGCTCCGCTCGTATTCCCTGCTCGAATCTTCTCAGGTTATGGGCCCAGCGCTACGCCCTGACCTGCAATCGCGTGATCGTCGGTAAAGTATGTGCTTTCGTCCGGTCGAGTGAACGGATTGTTGTTTCGGTCGAGTGAGAGTGTTTTTCAACGATGGAAGTGGACAGAAAAGTGTACCTTTTCGACGGAAGCAATTTTGCAAATTGGAGTTTCTGGATGGAGGTCCATTTGGAGGAGTTGGGGCTCCTTTCGTGCATCGAACAGGCAGCAGAAGATGTGCCGAAATATCGTGTTCTTGCCGCGGACAGTGCTGAGGTTAAGTTGCAGAAAGAGTTGAGGCTGGCCGAAAGAAGAGTGAGTGATGTGAAGTGCAAATCGGTCCTGATCCGGAATATAGCGGATTCGCAGCTTGAGTACGTCAAGCAGAAGCGATCGCCGGTGGAAATCTGGAAGGCCCTGCAAAATGCATTCGCTCGGAAGGGAATTTCGGGCCAGTTTTTCCTGCTCAAGAAACTGGTGGCAATGAAATACGAAGATGGTGGCTCTTTGGAAGAGCATCTGCTGGTGTTTGACAGAACAGTGCGCGATTTGCAATCGGCGGGTATAAATTTGGACGAGCGTTTGGTTGTTTTCTACCTGCTCCAATCGATGCCGCGGTCTTACGGTCAGCTAGTGACGGTTCTTGAGACTCTTTCGGACGATCAGTGTACGCTGGATTTTGTACGTGCTCGGTTGTTGAATGAAAGCATGAAGCGTGCAAACAGTGACGATGTGGAGGTGGAAAGTGAGTCCACCGCTTTCGCCGGGAAATTGTTCGGTCGAAGTGGCAATCGGGAGAAGAGCAAGTTGAAATGTTTTTCGTGCGGGAAACTCGGGCACAAACGGGCGGAGTGTCCGAGCCGCAAAGAACAAGTGTCGGAAAAAGACAACAAAAAGAATATGCGTAAAGAAAAAGCTTACGTCAGCGAAGCAGAAGTGGCTTTCGTTTGCAGCCTGGTTAGTGAGAGTGCGGTTGGCAGTGCAAACGATTCGCAGAACAGTGCCGTGACATGGATTCTGGACTCGGGAGCGTCCGACCACATGGTGGTCACGACGGAATGGTTGCATGATGTGAAGAAACTGGACAAGCCAGTGATTATAAAAGTTGCGTCCGGACAAGTGCTTGAGTGTAAGCACTCTGGGACAGTTGATATGGTATCAAACGTTGGCAAGAAGCAACAGAAGTGCGTTGTGTATGATGTTCTGTACGTCCCGAGACTGCGATACAACTTGTTCTCGATAAGGCGCGTGGGTCTGTTGGGAATGGAGGTTGTATTCGGGAAGAACAGTGCGGTGATAAAGCGAAATGGCGAAGTTGTTTGCGCTGCCAAACGGAAGGACTGTCTGTATGAATTGGACGTGAACGTGAGGATAGTGAATGGGCAGAAAGCCCTGTTCAGTGAAAAGACTATGAGTGATGAAGAACTGCACAGCAAAAAAATAATTTTGATATCACGTCAAAGTGGATGCACTACAATCATGTCGAAAATATGGTGTAATATTACTTGCTAAAAAGGACAAAATTATCATTAATACAATGCATGAACTGACATTACGCTGCTTTTACTGCATTTGTTTATTTATGTGGTCATAAAAATTACATGAAATTTTCGACATGATTGTAGTGCATCCACTTTGATGTGATATCAAAATTATTTTTTTGCTGTGTGTGGCACAAACGATATGGCCACATAGGAAGAAGTGGACTGATGAAGTTGGTGAATGGAAATATGGTGAAAGGCTTAGTGATGAAGAAAAGTGGAACGCCGGAGAGCAAGCTGTGTGGGCCGTGCTTCAAAGGCAAGCAGACACGGCAGCCCTTCATCAAGATGCCTTTGCCCAGGAGTGCACGTCCGCTGGAGCTGATTCACAGCGACGTGTGTGGAGGTATGAAGCCCGCTGCTTGGAACGGTAAGCGTTATTATGTTTCTTTCACTGATGACTATACCCATTTTTCGGCGGTGTACATTTTGCACACCAAAGATGAAGTTCACGATGCTTTCGTAACGTTTGCGGCCATGGCAGAGTCGCATTTTGACAGCAGCATATCCCGCCTCAGGTGCGACAATGGCGGCGAATATGTAGGAGAAAAATTTCGTGATTTCTGCCGGCTGAAGGGTATACAGCTTGAGTACACCGTTCCATATACGCCGCAGCAAAACGGCGTAAGCGAGCGGCTGAACCGAACAATTATGGACAAGGCAAGGGCGATGATAGAAGATGCAGGAATGAATAAGAATATGTGGTGCGAGGCGGTTTTGACAGCCGTGTACATCATCAACCGGAGCCCGACAGCAGCATTGCCAAGCGGAAAGACTCCGTACGAGATGTGGTACGGCCACAAACCCGATGTTTCCAGGTTCCGGGTTTTCGGTAGCAAAGCCTACAGTTTTGTACCGAAGGAAAAGCGGAACAAGCTGGAGTCACGCAGTAAGGATTGCTTCTTCGTCGGATATGGCATAAACGGTTATCGTCTGTGGGACGGGTGAAAGATATTTATTTCCCGTGACGTTGCTGTTGATGAATCTACGAAGCTGTTGAATGACGGAGGGGATAATCCGGTTAAAGAACCGGGTTCCGGTACTGTTGAGTTAGCCGGACCAATGCGGTTGTCGACAGTGGATCCTGAGGTTCCTGCGTATCCTGGACCTATGCTGGATGGTGTGAATCCGGAGATTACTGAGCAGGATGAAGACGAGGGCCTCGAGGAGGGCCTAGTCGAGCTGTTTGAAGTCAGTGAAGATGAGGAATTCGGTGACTGTGAAGACGACAGTGAGCTGGAAGAGAGAGATCCCCTGGAAATTCGCCGAAGTGAGCGAAAACGCAATCCGCCAATAATATTGAAGGACTATTCTTGCATCGCTTTCGCTCTCAATGCGGAGAGTTATGTTGACAACCTGCCAACTACAATTGAGGAATTGCGGAAGCGGGATGATTGGCCCGAGTGGAAAGTAGCCGTCGACGAGGAACTCAAATCCTTGGCCGACAATGAGACCTGGCATCTAGTGGATCTCCCAAAAGGTCGCAAGCCAGTGGACTGTAAGTGGGTGTTTCGCCTGAAAACCAACCCAGATGGTTCTGTTCATAAAAGGAAGGCTAGGTTGTGTTACCGGTTCAATGCTCGGCACAATATTCATGTCCAAGGACAAGTTATACTTAAAAGATAAGGGACACAGTTTTGTTTATCACAGTAAATTTCCATTAGGAGTAATCAAATATTTAAAAATACTTAATTTATTTATTGTTCTTGCTCGGCTCGATATATTTCTTTCAAATGTACAGTAGTTTTAAGTTACTATTTCATGTGTTCTGTTTCCTTCACGGGGTTTGTTTTCTATGTGTATTTAAAAAAACAGTCTGTTAAATTATTTTATACAATTTGAAACACATATAAGGCAGACTTGAAAACATATATATACATTGCTGGACTCCCGTGGTCATAACCTGAAGAACCGGCTACACAACACATAATGAAATACCTAACCCAAAATAAAAAAAAAACATATAACTTGTCACCCAGCACTCCTTAATTGAATCATGTAAGTCTTTGCATGTAGACAAAATAAGAACCAAAAACAAAAGATAAAAAAAAGAACAATCTCGTAAACACACATAATAAAAGTGGTGTACGGTTTACTAGATTGCTATTACTGTAAATGATAAAAAAGACGGCAAAGACCGCACTAAACCATTTACCCTACAAAAAAGTACTAAAAACTATTGAATGCTGCTTCATGGGAATAAATGTTGAGACATCTCACATCTCACCATGGCAAACAATGCGTCTTCGTAGTTCCGGAGATATGTCAAAGGAGATGGAGGAGGAGAGAGAGGAAAGGACGAGGAGTGGAGCATCTAGGAGGTTGAGAGGAGATGAATGGTAGAGATCGGGACAGTTGAGCTTGGTCCGTCGAAACGAGCAGAAGTGCGCAAAAAAAAAACACTATACCAGCTATCGGGTGTTCAAGTGACAGTGGTTGGTTGAAGGTCACGAGTCAACCTTGGTGAAGTAACCACGAAGTCAGTGAAGTGTGATACCGGGGTACTATTACGGCCCCTAGCCTGGAGGATACAGCGTGGAAGACTACGATCGTGTGACTGTACTGATCGGGGCGTCAACCTCGGCGTGTCCAGATCATTCGCTGCAAGTCCGGCGTGTTCGAACCCCTCTTCGGTGATTAGTGTGGGGAATATCCACGGAATTCCCCCCTGGAACGTCATCCGGAGGGTCACTGTTGGACATCATTCCAGGACGGACCACAAGTAAGCCCCTGCTCAACACCCTACGGTGCCGGTGGTCAACGAGCCCCAACCGCTACTTCGTTGGACCACACGCGACGTGGAAGCTAGAACGGACGTTTTGGAGGTTAGGGCCCATTAAGGTCCGGCGGGTCCGCCCCCGCTTATTGGGCTCCTGACCTATGAGTTCACTTCCCGTCGGCGGGCACACGACGAACCCTCTCAAGATCACCCCGGACAGAAGAAGCACCGGGCGTAGTCACAAGCGGTAACCAGAAACTGCCCGGAGACCACGTTTTGGCATGTAACCTGCATTCAACAAAGGTATGAGTTTTCCCTTCCTCCTCCTCCTCGCATGCAACGGACCAAAGGGCCCCATCGGATGCAGCAACGGCCGCAACGAGCTCACCCTCCAACCTATGTATCTTGTTGGAATAAAATTTAAGAATGTTTAAGTGAAATTTCTATTTGTAACTTTGTTTCTATTTTCCGAGCCTAAGAATGACTTGTCTTTGTTCTGCTTTATTGTGTCTTTGTCCGCTTTGTTTCTGAGTCCTCCTTGAGCAAGCCAGCCGACCCTGAGTGGATAAACCACGGGCTAGACGAAAATTACAGTTGGTGGCCAAGGGATTCACCCAGCGCTATGGCTATGATTATCACGAAACGTATGCACCTGTGATCAAGATGTCGACGATGCGGATGATGCTGGCCTTGACAAACCATCACGACTTCGTAGTTCATCAGATGCATGTTAAGGCAGCATTCCTCAACGGGGTCCTCACCGAGGATATATACATGTGCCAGCCCGAAGGATTTGAGGAGGGGGAGAAAGTGTGCAAGCTCAGCAAATCAATCTATGGGCTGAAGCAGTCTTCCAAGACCTGGAATGATAGATACGAAAAGTTCATGAAGAAGATTGGATTCCGGCGCTGTGTGGAAGATAGCTGTTTGTATGTCCGACAAGGGAAGTCCGGCCCCGTATACCTTATCTTGTACGTGGATGACGCTCTCATCATGTCAAAGAATCTGCAAGAAGTTGTGGCGGTTAAGCAGTTGCTGCTACGAGAGTTTCGCATGGAGGATCTGGGTCCCTTCCCTCGACTTCGCCCCGCAATCTTCTTTTTCGATCACTGATACCGTGTTCCTTTGCCATTTTCCTTATTGAACGCACTGGATTCACCCGAATCTTCAGCGATAACCCGAGCTGACCTCGGACGACCTGTGGCCACCTTCTCGGATAGTTGTCCTTTCTTTTCTCAGTCTAAAACCCTTTTAACGTTCCACCGGGACACTCCCACGGCGATTGAAATGTCTTTTTGCGACATTTGCGCGTGGGACAAATCACGAATACGCTGCCACTTCGTCATAGTGCAACTGTCAAACTAAGTAATTCATTTTCTTTTATATACAGCCTACTACGGTATGAGCTATAGGTTACGTGCATGCAAAGAAAACCAAGGCATTGTATGCACAGGTGAAACGAGAACCTTATTTGAACGATGGTGCAAACATTATCACGCATACGGCAGGTTCCTTACAATTTTACGTTTTTCTTCTAGTTTGTTGCCTAAAAATATTTCAAAAAGAGGTGTTTCTATATTTCTGCTAAATGCAATTGCGTTGTCTTTTTTTTACATTGAGTTAGAGTAGACTTTTACTACACCAAGTGTTAAATAAGTTGATTACATTCTGGAATTCTTCTGTGTCGCTGGAATTACTTATTTCCACAAAGAGCTTCATGTCGTCTGCATATATAAGTACTTTTATGTTTTTAAGTATGTAGGAAATGTCGATTACATACAAAATAAAAAGAATTGGGCCTAAATGAGAACCCTGGGGTGACCGAAATAGGTTCTGAAAGTTTATTCTACGAACTATTTGTTTGCGTTGCGTTAAGTATGATTGGAGCCAATTCAGAAGTCTAGATTCCATTCCTATTTTTTGCAATTTAAAGAGTAATAATGGTATGTCGATTCGGTCAAATGTTTTACTGAAGTCAGTATAAAGAACTTCCACGTGCTTGCCATTGTCCGTTGCGATAAGAATGCATGTTACAAATTCAAGAAGATTAAAGGGAGCTGAGCGACCTTTAAAAAAGCCGTGCTGTTTGTTTGTAATTTGAATTTTACTTGCTGAAAATTTTTGACGTTCAAGCAAGAGATAATGGCAATTGGGTTTTTAAGGGTATTGAGGTAAATGCATATTCGTAATGTGCATTAAAAATGGAACCCAAACCCAAAATTTCATCAATTTTGGTACACTGGAACTATTTTAAATATGTAAGTACGATTACGTTTTCAAAATCACCTTATTAGCGCCCCTCGGTGTTACTTTGTATGGGAGCGAGCTGTCAGTTTGTCAGTTTAGTGTCAAACAGTGAAGTTATTATTTTACTTCAAATCTTGTGGGTTTGAAAAAAAAATATCGCTGTGCTCAGAAAACGAAGCTCTTTCAGATGATTTATAAGAACCGATTTATTTTTCAAAATTTAAAAAACCCAATTCCACGATAATTACGGATGTCAGATTTCTTGCCTGATTTGAAAAAAGGCACCAAATGAGACAATTTCCAAATTTCAGAGAATTTCCCATTTTTCAAAGACATTGAAAAGGCGTTCTAAAGGAAGGGTGAGTTGTTCTGAAAGATTCTTCAAGAATACATGTGCAATTCCGTCAGGTCCTGGTCCTTTTGATGCGTCCAAATTTAGGACTTCATGTTGACATATGTTGCATTGAGGACTTCATGTTGACATATTTGATTGACAGATATGTTGTTAGAGACTTCGGGAATGAATGCAAAGAAGTCGCGGTCGCGGTATTTTTCAGAAATTGTGATGTATACTTCCTGAATGAAATTTGCAAAGAGATTGCAGATTTCAGAAGGATTTTCACCTGCATTTCCATAAAAATGCATTCGTGACGGAAAATTATTGCTTTTCAATTTCGTTTTTACATACTTGAAAAATTTCTCAGGACATGATTTGACTTCATTTTTGACTTTACGATTATATTCTTCACGAGTAGTGTTAATGGCTGTGTTGAGTTGATTGCATATGTTATGATAGCACCGACAAACCGACATGAAACTTAAACTTAACTCTTGATCTCATACTCATACATTTTGTACGCGTGTTCGTTAGGATAATTATGTACCGCGAACACGACGGCAGATGTCAGTTTTGTGCTTTGATCAGAAATTTCTTTGTTATCTGTATAATCATTCATGTCGGTTTGTCGGTAATGATAGTGTTGTAAATTTGTGCTTTCCTTTTTGTACAATTTGTGTGCTTTCTGCGTTTTGTTCTTAAAATGTTTTAGTTGTGGATTGAACCACACTGGCAGTTTGTTGTTTTGTGTTCGGCTTCTTCTTTTTATTGCTGCGGTTTCTGAAATTAGGTTACGAATAATTGAATGAAATCTGCAAACTTCAGTGTCGACATTTCCTTCAATTCTTATTATATTTTGCCAATTTATTGTACATACCCTAGCGACACACTTGTCACATAACAGTTGTGATTACTTGAATGCACCTTATTTCAGTCACAATCAAGTTAGAGCAACCTATTTTGATGGATATGTGTTGCGTGGGTGGTCTACATTTGGATTCTTCGTAATTTGCTTTATGATATTCCAGCACTTCCTCGTACTCCCAGTAGCTGTGGGCAGGCTTGCAATTGCTCATTACAGCTAAAATGCTATCGCTAATTGCTCGCTCATCGCGTTGCTCATCGTTACAGCTAATCGCTAGTTGTGACCTTCTGAAAGCAATATTGACCATCTCTTCTTGCATCCTACAAATAAAAATTATCATTATAGTATCCCATTGTTTCATAATACCGAAAAATAGCATTTTAGCTGTTATGAGCAATTGCAAGCCTGGCTGTGGGAAGAAGTATTTTGTATGAAGGTTGAATATTCAATTGCTAAGTTAAACACTTAATTTTTCCATAAAGGTAATAATGATGCATACACACAGAAGCCTACAGTACAATTTGTAAATAAAATGTCTAAATATGCATTTTGCTGACTTTTTACGTGGTTAATTTGATGTAGACTTAAATGTGAGATTTTTTCAAAGAGAAATTGTAATGTTACGTCTTCACCTACGATTGGAAGTAAAAATTATTCGTTTTAAATGTCTGTGATAAAGTCTGCATTGCGTTGGTTGAAGTCGCAATAAATATGCAGCTTTATTTCTGGTTCCATATTTGACAGTTTCGACAATTTGGAAAAAAATAATTCAAATTAATGTTTGTTCGCATGTTCAGGTGGGAAATACACAGAGGTAAAAATATGTGTTTCACCTGCAATAAGTGCTTTGGCTCATACATGTTCAAAATTTGTGTTTTTATTAGTTTTTTTTTTCGGAAGTAAAGTCTGCATTGATGGCTATGAGAACACCACCTCCAGACTTTTTCTTACAAAGATGTAGATTTCGGTTGTGCCGGAATACATTAAAATTGTTTCCAAAAATTGCTTCGCTTCTTACGCTTTCGTCCCAGCTAGTTTCAGTTCCAATAATTACATTGAAAGATGAAAATGCAATTTTTTGTTGAGTTTCTTTCATTTTGGCTGAGCTTTTCATGCGATTGAAATTTTGGCAATACACCAGGATTTCAGTCGCATTCTGTTGAGAAGGTGAACAAGTTTTATAGATTATTTATACTTACATTTCTATTTTCTTCTGAAAGTGTCCGAAGACTGTTGTCGTTTGATGATGCGGCTTTCCGTGTGTGCTGCAGTTGTTGTGTGCGTTCACTAGATAAGAACGCACGGTGTGATTCCAGGTCTGCCAGGGCGTCAATGCGTGAGATTCCAAGTTCTTTGTGGACGTCCAGGAAATTTTCGCGCAAAAGTTGTGAGTCCGTTGGTAATCCTTCGGCTGCTAGCATTTAAGTTGAACTTGTTTTCGTTATTCCGCGGACACATAAGGCCCAAGCGCAATGTGGGCGGAAGCGGAACGGAAACGGAAAGTTTGACAGTTGTCACGAATGATATCAAGATGCCTAACCGAAGTTGATTCGGTTCTAACTAGTTTTCAATCCGACAAGTAGGCTTACTCAGATCGGGCTTTTCCGCTGCCACTGCCGTTCCGCTTCCGTTGTCATTGCGCTTGGGCCTTTAATAGTTTCCCCTTTTCGAAAATTTAAAAAATTTCGGTGTACTGTCTTTAGTTGGTGGTCCAGAAAATTGTATGCGTGCTGCGGCTAATAATTCTTTGTCCAGGGGTAATGATGTCCATGTGATAATTCCATTTACGTTGTTGTTGTTGTTATTGGTGTTGTTGCTATTGTTGATGGTGTTGTTTTCGATGGTGGCGTTGAAGATAAAATAGTTACCCTAATGACAATTTTCTATATCTAAACATCAAAACTGCTTCAAATTCAAAATTAACGCAAACATCTCTTAAAGCTACGCTTATTTTTCTCGCGGGACACATTAAAATCGAACACATAATAACAACTATTGAAAACGCGGCACATACTCAACATTGGTTCGTGTACGCCATAGTTGGTCCTCGAACGCCGGTTGTTGAAGAACGCATGCAGCCGGAGGTCCCGTCGTTGAGTGTTGATGTCAAGAAGACTGAGAAGTGTGGAGCAGTCGACGTTCCCTTGCAGAAGATCCGCAACGAAACAAGCCTTCGCCACATTACGCCTTCCTTCCAAGAGCTCCAGGTCGATGAGGTTACAGCGACTTTCATAGCTCGGCAAGTTACGCGGGTCGCGCCAACGAAGGTGTCGCAACGCAAAGCGAATAAATTTTCGCTGAACAGCTTCAATTCTATGGATGGCATTCTGATAGAATGGCGACCAAACAACGGCAGAGTATTCCAGTATAGGTCGAACCAGGGAACGGTATAAAGCCTTCAGGCAATACACGTCCTTGAAGCTTTTGGCGAAACGGAATAAAAATCCTAGCTGCGATGAAGCTTTAGATACAACATAAGCAATGTGATCCTTGAACGTTAATTTGCAATCGAGCATGACTCCCAAGTCCTTGACAGTCGATTCGCGTTTCAAGCTTATTCCTCTTAAGGTGTAATCGTGGAAATGCATCGCCCGTTTACGGCCAAAGGAGATGACCGAGCACTTGGACACATTTAAAGACATCCTGTTTATCCGGCACCAATCATCAAAGACTTCAAGTTCTTGGTGGAGGAAATGAGCGTCTTGAGGCCCTTTTATTACGTAGTAGAGCTTCATGTCGTCGGCGTACGATAGTTTAAGGCATTTGAGGATCAAGTTCACGTCGTTTATATACAACAGGAAAAGCAATGGCCCCAGGTGGCTGCCTTGAGGAACACCAGATGTAACAATGAAGGGTGGAGAAGCGTAGTCACCGATCTTAACAGACATAGATCTGCCAGTCAGATAGGAGCGAAGCCAGGTAAGTAGACTCCCATAAACACCCATTTTGTCATATTTAGAGATGGTAATTTCATGGTTCACTCTATCGAAAGCTGCAGAGAGGTCGGTGTGGTCGACTTAGTTTTTGCCAATTCTTCCATTTGCGACATTATATCGCATACTAGGCTGGCATTTGATTTCGTCAAGTCATTCTTGGGTGTAGAAATTAATTGCGGTAGTTGGTTTATTGAGTGCGATGTTGTTTTTATTATTGCTGCTACTGCTGATGTTGCCGCTGATTTCAGTGCCGCTTCCACCGCTGTGAAAGTGTCCGAAGATGTGTCCAAATGTGATGATACGGCATGTTTCATTTCCGCAGCAAAAAGTTTATTGCTGCTGGCGACGTTCAATATCAATATGCTGTACTTAATGTCATTTAGCATTTTTTCTATATGCTCAAACGCATCGTCGTGGGTCGTACTGAGACTTTTGATATTTTGTTGCAGTTTGTGGTTTGCTTCTAGTGAATTTCCAATGTTTTCCGAGATGCAATTTAAGGATTTAGTCAGTGCCTTCATGTTAAATTCAGTTATTATCTGATCCTGACAGTTCTGACAGAGGGGTAAAGCTCGATTCAAAGTAAATCTGGACGCACGGTTTAATACACCACCGCGCCCCTGGTGGTTGGAACAAAAAAAATGTTTGACAGGCATTTGTTGATGTTCCATTGACGAAGAAATTGGTGAGAAGTTTTTCTCGATTGATCGACGCATCCCGAATTTACGGATCATGGAACTTGAGAAAAGAAAATTAATTGTGCACAAACATCTAGAGAACCCTTCGTGGTCTGCCTCAAAAATAGCAAAAGTGTTAAAATTCCCAAAGTCAACGGTGAGTCTTGTAATCAAACGTTACAAGGATACTCTGAGTGTGGATAGAGCACAGCGCATTTATCATAAAAGTAGCACTAGGGACAAAGAGCTGAGGAGAAAGGTGTTAAGGTACGTGAAAAGCAACCCAGGTGTCTCCATACGTGATTTGGCAAAGAAATACGATTCCAAAATTTCCATCGTGCGTAACATCCTTTCAAGAGAAGTAAAGCGAGCACGATTACTATACGAACGAGTTTTGACGAAATTTGATGGCTGTATTTTAATGGCTGACGAAACATATGTCAAAATGGATTATAAACAATTCCCCGGACGAAAATTTTACCTGGCAACTGGTCGTGGGGATGTTCCTTTCTGGTATAAATTTGTTTTTGCTGATAAGTTTGCTAGGAAACTAATGATTTGGCAAGGAATCTGCAGTTGTGGCTTTAAAACCAAGGTTTTCATCACACATTGGCGTCGAAGGTTTACATTAAAGAGTGTTTGAAAAAGCGGATTTTACCCTTCATTCGGCAACACAAGACCAACGTTATGTTTTGGCCGGATCTAGCCAGCTGCCACTACTCTGAGGAGATACTAGAATGGTATGCTGCAAACAATATTAATTTCGTCGCCAAAGAGATTAATCCTCCGAATTACCCTGAGTTCAGACCGATCGAAAAATATTGGACAATTGTCAAGCGAAAACTTCAAGGATGCCGTAAAGAAGTGACAAATGGACAACAAATGCGTTTAAAGTGGAATAAGTTCGCCGGTACAGTGGCACCCGCGACTGTGATGGCATCGATCACAAGTAAAGTGCAACAGTTCGTTCGAAACGGTGAAATGTAATAATTTCTTATATATCGTTTGAAAGCTGAATAAATACCCTTTTGTTTGATGTTTTGATCAACCGTGTATGTTGTTTAATTCTTGAGTTATGATCACTTGAATGTGTCCAAATTTACTTTGAATCGGGCTTTAACATGAAGGTCCACAAAATGTCTTCATGATTCTTCTGTGCGCCTACGCAAGCTGCGTGGAATGTCCGGTTGCAGGTTCCATGGCAGCGCCATAGGAAGCGATTGTCGCTCTGCACACAGCATATAATTCCGCACTTCATTACACTCGCGTCGAAAAAGATACTTAAAAGTGTTTACGCGGGGCTCACGCGCGGGTCAGTTAATAATAATTGAAAAAAGTTTAATTTAAAAAAATATACAAGAGCGCTGCAAAAGCGCGCCTGAATGCAAAGGTGGTTCGTAGTGGATTGAAGACGGTGTCAATTGTCTTTTAAAATCTCTGTTGGCAATTGCATGAAGATTTTGTGAAGAAAGGAAATAGAATTCGGAAGAGAAATCATAGAAAATTCTTAAGATTAATGCTAATACGACTCGTGAGAATAATTTCAATGGAATTCTGTCCAATTTTTCTATGGAGATTAATTTTTTATAAAATTTTAAGAAATCTTTCAATTTCAAGTCCATTTTGATGACTTGAAAATGACTTTCAAGGCCATTTTGGACAAGTACTGAAGAGGCAAATACTGAAGAAGATTTCAAAACAATTCTGACCTTACCTACAAAGCAGTTCTAAAGCGAACTATAGGATTAGTCTGAGAAGCGTGTGACGGTCATCCTGAATAGTTTACCAACAAAATTATTAAGAATATTCTAACAGAATTTCATTGAGAAAAATCGAGTCAAAATTATTGGGAATTATTATCAGTTTGAGGAAATTATGGAATGGTAGAGTGATTTCTTAGAGACTACAAGAGATAATCCGTACCAAGAGAGAATCATAAACTTTCTGGAACATTGAATAACTTCCAGATGATTATACCTACCTATTTTTACAGGAGATTGGCACATCAATTTGATTTCAAAAAAATTATGTTAAAAAGAGGATTTTTTACAGCATTCCAGATTTTTCCAGATTTTATATTTTAATTGATTGACTTTTCTAAACAATGTCTTGGCAACGCTGGCCGTTATGGAAGTTTCGGTTGCGTTCCGGTGTAAAGCCAAGATCTTGAAACTCAATCTCACCACAGCTTGGTGAGAGTTGCAGCTGGTGAGTTTTGTTAGCTTGATTTTCCAAGCTGCGATATCACAGCTTGCAATTTCAACCGCAGTTGTTTGCTTGTTGATTTTAGTCTACGGAAATCATGTGTGATCTTGTTCTTTGGTGAGATTCGATTTTTTTTAATTTTTCAACACTGGTAAGACGTTCTTACGAATATCGATCATGAAGGCATAGTCATTATCATCTGCAAACAGAATGATTCGCATTTGATATAAGGAAGCTGTAGCGTTTGCTTCTGTTGTCATTCGAAATCGAAACGCTGACATTACAGAGCGCTCTGAATGATGGTTCATTTGATATTTGACATATATTTTCGTTCAATGTAGTGGCTTATTGAACGATAGTCATGAGTCAGTCACGCCTCTCGTTTCTTTTTCGACAACAATAAAGAGTGCGAGCGAGATGCAAAACTCAAAATTACCCAAAGTTAAGTTAAAAGAACTCAATCTTTGGGTAATTTTATATCTCTGTGTACTATTTGAAAACCGTGTACATTGCCAATTGGTACAAACACGTATGTATTCAAAATTTCCAAGTGTCGATTTAAATAAATATATTCATATCAGAAACGTGACTGGACTTAAAGGTGCCCATATTGGCACATTATAATGAACTATGGAATCAATTCATGGTGATTATGCATACCCCAACTAATGCTACTTCCATCCCTGAAACACAACACTATCGAAGCTCTGCACTGGACACTGGACAGAAAGCAGCATGGACAGCTCTTGACCCAGTCCCATCCCCGTAGCGCCCTGCAGCGGTGAGGTCTTCTAATTGTATAATGACCGTACCACCGCTCGGCCAGTCAAACAACTTATGATTGAGCACAATTTGCATATGAATCGACCCGAGCTTCTTCTTACCGACATGACCCCCACCCCCCAACGGGCATTACATACCGACGCTTTGTAGGCATTTACCTTCCAACGGCCACTCCGCAACCGACCAGAATGATAAGCAGCGCCGACGCTCCGATGATGTACTTCTTGGCGTTCTTCATGGTTATTATTCTTCTTCTTCTTCTCGTCACAAATCAGCACAAACAAATTCACAACCTCCGGTCAGTTTCAGTTTCAGAATTCCACACCGTAATTATCGTACACTTTGTAGTCACTCCACATTCACGACCGTCGTAACGTCGTAGCGGACTGTCCCTTGTCCCTTTTGCTGGAAGGTCACCACCCAGCGAGGACACGTGTCGCTCGTAAAGTTTGTTGAGTTGATCCTCGTTGGCGCTCATATAACACACCATAAATTTCACTCAATTTTCGTTCTGCTGCCACGGCGTTGTTTCGGAGAGTAAACGATCCTCCAACGGTCGCTTTTATTTACTTTTTAGGGCAGGTCACGCTCTCCCGGAACAGCAATAATATTTCGCAAAGTTCCGCGACTAGTGTCACACTGACCGACGCCGATGACCGCGATGCCAAAGCTTCCAAGAGGGACTGAAGGGGGCGAAATTGGAGCACTGTTTCTTCCTTTCGGTGTAGAACGAAGAAGAAAATGCGATAAAGTAGGTGAATACATTCACACACACACACACGCCCACCAGCCAGTCAACCGGGAAGGGAGCGGGGGCTCGTCGGGTGTCGGCTCAGGAGGACTAAGGTTTTCTGGTTTGATGCTATGCTGCGGCAGTGAGTTCCAACAGCTGCCCACGACACCGCCTAGGACAGGACTGAATACTGAATCAATGCGAAGTGTTTGCGGATGGTCAAGCTCTAGTGGTGGAGGAGATTACACTGTGTAGTCGTTGTCGTGGCCGAGGGTGCTGTTGTACAATATAACCTCCTTGACTTGTGGGGGTTTGTTTTTGTATTTCGGAAGATTGTTCGAAGAATGGTGGGCCCCCGAGGAAGGGAAGTAAATCTCGCCACTGCGTCTTGACAATTATTATCGCGCTGCCAAGAAGGGATGGTTTGATAGGTGTGTTCTCTGTAGAAGTTTGGAAGTGCTGGTTCGATGTGGCTAATGGTGTGTAACGGTGTAACGTTAGGCGAAGCTATTTTATTCACTTTTGATAAATTACATAAAATTAGAGACCTACCAATGTTGAAGGATCAGAATGATCTTATAAAATACGCCAATAATACATTTGAAATGCATAATGACAAATATAGTAAACTCTCCATGATTCCGTATTTCACTCGTTGGGCTAAACCTGTAGCCCACTTAGTGAAATAGTTGGGCTGAGCTGTCAGCTGAAAATTGGTTAAGGTTGCCGATTGTTTATTATCATCGTAATCCTTTAGCAACTATCCAAATTGTTCAAACATGAGCCCCTCGAAAAAGAAAAAGCACTGTCAAAAATGACGTTTGACTTCGATTTAGGTGGGCTACAGCCCAACTAACGGGAGCCCAACTTTACGAAATTTGACTGTATCGACTTATAGAATATTTGTTTTGTTTAGATTGTCTTTAATTTCAAGAACAATACCGAAATACTGCATTTACTGGAATATCTGGGCTTATTTACTCATATGAATTTAAAAAATGGTTCAAGGTGTTAGGTGTACAACACTGCTACCTATTGCCCCTACTTTCTACAGGCACTACTGTGCTGTGGTACTGCCAACTGAAGTGACAAAATCAATCATTCCAACTCTGTAACTAAAGTGAATAAACACGTTTTTCTTTTTGTGACCTGGTAAAACGTTTTCTTGTGATTTCTCTGCTGCGGCCTTTCCATAACTCTGTTAGGTAATGGGCCCAGAGTATTCTGGACTTCTTGTGTAAAAGTGAAATATTGTTTCTACGATGGAGGAAGACGGAAAAACGGAGCGTGCGTACATGTTCGATGGCAGTAACTACATGGCCTGGAAGTTCCTCACGCAGGTGCTGCTCGAGGAGCACGATCTGTTCGCTCGTCTGGAAAAGAATGCCGAGGAAGTAGAAGAACTGCAAGAGCTGCCGAATGACACGCAGGCGAAGAAGGACGAGAAGCAAAAGTTGAGGCCATTGCAGAGCAAGCAGGATAGAAAATGCAAATCGATGCTTATCTGCCCGCTACATCCATTGAACAGCCCTCAACACCGCAATCATCGAAGCGACCCATCAGCCAGCTAGACCCTTCTGGTCACCCCCCTCGCATAGCCCAAGCTCTCAAAATCTAAAGATCGACTCTCGCCCGTACCTCGCCAGTCTCTCCGGAAAAAGCCACGCAAATGAAAGAAAAGTGGAAGTAGTACGTTATCCGCTGACTACTTTCAACGTACCCTCGACCCTCGCTATTCACCTTGACAACTCTAATGGTCACCTCAACACCTCCATCAACTGCCAGCCACCGTCAACTGTATCTGTGTTTGGCCTCGGGTAGCCGGGGCACCGTTGAACCGGAAGCTATACCCCAACCGGAATCTTCGGACAACCCTCGGCGCCCGAGCCAACCAGTCGAATTAATGAGTGCTTCGGGCACGCAGGGCACTGGCAGTGCGGACGTCATAACCCCACCGGAACTGCCGGATCACCTCTGCGGCCCGCCGACGAAGAAACAAAAGAAGAGCCCAGCGATAGCCTCCGGTAGTTGGGGCCCCGTCGGTGCGGACGCCATTTCCACACCGGAACTGACGATAACCCCCCTTCGCCGGGGGATGTCTGGAAGAGGGACGCACAAGGGCGGAAACGCTCATCCCCCTATGGACGACGAGGGAGTCAAGTCTGCTTCAAGTATCGGGACGGACAAGGGCTCATCGACCCATTCCCCGAAGGACTTCGAGGGACTCGAACACGCTGCTATAACAACGACCGAAGCTACCAAACCCAGTACGCTACCATGTAATACCTCTTCTCTCTCTGTTGGGTCATCCCTGCCCTGGGTGGGTGGAACTTCTACACCTGCCCTTGGTGGGGTCCTGTCTCATTCAGCATACAACATCAATCTGTCTGCTAGCTCCGACTATCACGATGGATCGGACACCTACGATATAGATCTACCCGTCGACCAGAGTGGCAGTCACCGTCGCGATGACACTAGCTCCACAATCACAGCGCGCGTACCCCACTCCTGCCTTGCCTAAGCCAGAAAACTTCATCCTGCAGTGGAACATTAACGGGTTCCTGAACCACATTGGTGATCTAGAGCTCCGTTGCCACGACGATCCCCCCTGGGTCATTGCACTCCAGGAAACTAACAAAGCGACAACAGACCAAATGAACCGCTATCTAGGCGGTAAGTATACGTGGACAGCTAAACGGGGAAACAACTTCCGGCACTCCGTGGCCATCGGAGTTTTGAAGACGATACCTTTCCAGGTTGTCGATATGGACTCCGAGCTTCCCATACTTGGTGTCCAGCTGGCGGCACCGGCGAACATCTCCGTCGTATGTGCATACCTGCCATGCGGACGGCTGTCAAACCTGCACGATCAACTCAGCGAAGCCATAGCTAAACTACCGGAACCGCGCATCCTGGTTGGGGATCTGAACGGGCACCACCCAATCTAGGGTTGCCCCCGCTCCGACCCTCGAGGTGTTACTCTGGTCGATATTTTCGAGAAGGAAGACATGGTGATTCTGAATGACGGTATGCCACGTACTTTAACGGACGGCATACTTCTGCCATCGACGTCTCTGCTGTCAGCCGCTGCTTTGCCGGAAAAACTCAGTGGAGCGCGAAGACGGATCTCTATGGTAGTGACCACTACCCCATCAAAGTTCATCTTTCGACCGCCATCTTCCCGATGACAACATGGAGGCCCCGATGGCGCTATGAACAAGCGGACTGGGATAGCTATGGTGAAGCCTTTCAGTCCTTGTTACTACAGCGTAATCCGAACAGCATCGAAGACTTTTCAGAAGTGGTATACGAAGCAGCAACAGCAACCATCCTAAAGGGTGTCCACGATGAAATTGCCACACACAAAATTGATTCGCAAAATTCGAGTTTTCATCCGATTGCCATAAAATTTTCAGGGATTGAGAAAAAACTATTAAACTTCATTTTACCATTTTACTCGTATTTTATTTACAGTCCATACGCAAATGCCCGAACCTTGGCCTTAACCCCGGCCATAAGATTCTGCACAACCTGTGAATCAACCGTTTTTTGCATGTAAACCCATACTTTCTTCAGTTCCTCGACTGTCTTCACTACCTTAGGTCGTTTAAGAAGGTGCTGCTTCATAATCGCCCAGTACTTCTCGATGGGGCGGAGCTCCGGAGTGTTGGGAGGGTTGAACATTTTCGGCACGAAATTGACCTTATTATCCGCATACCACTTCAGCACGTCCTTGGAGTAGTGGCATGAGGCCAAATCCGGCCAGAATATTGTTGGGACGTTGTGGGCCTTCAGGAGAGGAAGCAGCCGCTTCTGGAGGCACTCTTTTATGTACACCTGTCCGTTCATCGTGTCCTGGGTCACGAAAGGTGCACTCCGCTTCCCGCACGTGCAGATGGCTTGCCAAACCAGGAATTTCTTCGCAAATTTGGACATCTTCTGAGTGCGGACATGCTCCGGAACGCTGAACTTATCCTTGGCCGTGAAAAACAGGTTGCCGGGGATCTGTTTGAAGTCGGCCTTCACATATGTTTCGTCGTTCATGATGAAGCATTCAACTTTCGTCAGCATGTTGAGGTACAACTTCCTGGCACGGGTTTTGGCGGACTTGTTCTGCTTCTCGTCGCGATTAGGGGCCTTTTGTACCTTGAACGTTCGAAGCCCAGCCTTAGTTTTGGCCTTCTGGACAAAACTTCGGCTTAGGTGCAGCTTCTTAGCCACATCCCTAACGGAGGCGTTCGGATTTCGGTTGAAGGCCCCAACTACGCGGTTGTGATTTTTGGTGTTGTACGGAATACTTTTTCCTTCACTTCTGGGCTTCCGATCGGTGGTCAACCGTTCCTCGAACCGCTTAATCACTCGCGACACCGTGGAATTCGCGATTCCCAACGTTTTAGCGATGGAACGATGCGAGAGATCCTTGTTCTCGTGATGAATGCGCAAGATTTTATCACGCACGAGCTGTTCTTTCGACTCCATTTCCGCGAGTTTTGATCACAGGATTTTAAAACTTGCAGGATGTAAATAATGCACTATGAACTAAATCCACCCAAATTTTCATTAAATTCTACCCAACGGTTAAAAAGTTAGAGCAATTTCATAGTGTTGCAATTTCATCGTGGACACCCTTTAAAGACCAGCAGCGTTCCGGGGTGAAAAGCGCTACGCTGGTGGAATGAAGATACGAGGAAAGCCGTTAAAGCCCGGTGTAAAGCACTTCGCCGTGTAAAGCGCCTTCCTATCGGACATCCCGACCGCGAGGACGCTCTCAGTCACTACCATGAGTCGCACAATCAATGCCGGCAAGAAATCCGTGTCGCCAAACGAACCAGCTGGATGGACTTTCTGGAAGGAATGAATTCGTCACAGTCTTCGGCCGAATTATGGAGGCAAGTCAACGCCCTCAGTGGGAAACGGCGCATGACACCGCTCCACGTACAGATTAACGGTGAAGCTGTTTCTGACCCTGCAATTGTAGCGGACGAACTCGGCTCGTACTTTGCCGATCTCGCAGCCATCGAGAAGTACGAAGACGAATTCAAGCGGAAAGCTAAGCCTTCGACGTCATCCATTGCAAGTTTTTCTGTTTCTTCTGACGCTGGAAACTCGGACATCAACCAGGCATTCTCCTGGCAGGAATTGCAGCATGCCCTCCGCTGCAGCAACGGAAAGTCGGCGGGTAAAGACGAAATCGGGTACCCTCTACTCAAGAGGTTACCAACGCCAGGCCAGCTACGGATGCTGGAGCTTTTCAACAAGCTCTGGCTCACCAACTCGTATCCAGCGTCGTGGAAAGAGAGCTTAGTCATTTCCAATCCCAAAAGCCAATGAAACAACCCGTGAAGCTAGCAAGTTCCGATAAATAGCCTTGACATGCTGTATGGCCAAGGTCCAGGAGCGAATGGTCAACAGTAGGCTAAAGCATTTCCTTGAAGCCGAAAACCTGCTAGACCATCGACAGCACGCCTTCCGTCAAGGGTATGGAACGTCAACTTATTTTGCAACATTAGGGGAGGTTCTCAAGAGTGCCAACGATAGCGGTCTCCACACCGAGATCGTCTCGTTGGATATATCGAAGGCCTTCAACAGGACGTGGACGCCCCTCGTCTTAGAGCAGCTTGTCAACTGGGGGCTGTGTGGACCCATGGTCCACTTCATCAAAAATTTCCTGACCGATCGCTCTTTCAGAGTCGCAGTGGGCAACACGAGGTCCCAGCTTTTCAGAGAAGAGACGGGCGTCCCACAAGGTTCAGTTATTGCCGTTACCCTCTTCCTTGTGGCCATGAACGGAGTTTTTGGAGGACTGCCGAAAAATGTTTACATTTTCGTGTATGCAGACGATGTACTTATCGTAACTACCGGCCCAACAGTAGCACGCAACAGGATCAAGGCCCAGGCAGCAGTCTCCGCTGTAGCCAGGTGGGCCAGCGCGGTAGGTTTCCAACTTTCGGCCACCAAAAGCGTCAGGTGCCACGTGTGTCCATCCCGGCACTGTGTCAGCGGGCCACCTATTAAAGTTCAAAGCCAGCCCATACCACTGAAGAAGACGGTCCGTATTCTGGGGGTACTTGTTGACCGGTCCCTCAACTTCGAGCAGCACTTTAAGGCGATCAAGAACAACTGCCGCAGTAGGATCAACTCGATCCGCACTATCTCTCGTCCCCACTGGTCTAACAGTCGTGACACTCGTTTCCGGGTTGCAAGAGCCGTCATCGATAGTCGCCTACTGTACGGTCTTGAGATGACGTGCATCGCCACCGAAAAGCTCGTGCAGATACTAGCACCAACTTTTAACACCTACGTTCGGATTGTCTCCGGTCTTCTTCCGTCAACGCCCGCCGAGGCCGCATGCATCGAAGCGGGTATTCTGCTCTTCCGCCATCGTATAACCGCAGCGATTGCAACGAAAGCCGCTGCCTTTACCGCAATGACCTCCGAAAATGACAGGATCTTTCTCCTCGATGAGGGGAACAGACTCCTCCGCATGACTGCCAATTCGGAGCTCCCTCCAGTGGCCAAGGTCCACTGGTACGGAGACAAAAGTTGGCGCATACCTCCACCAAAAATCGAGAATCGGATAAAAAGCAGGTTCAAGGCTGGAGATAACTCTGCAGCGCTGGAGAGAACAATAGCCGAACTGCTAGGCTCGGACTCCCCAACCCATGCCCACATATACACAGACGGATCGCTTTCCCGAGCCGGGGTCGGAATTGGAGTAGCCGGAATTTCAGCACCGATGAGTAGCAGCCTACCACCACTCGGTTTTCTCCGTCGGTTCGGTACGAAAAGTATCGAAAAACTGATTCGGGAACAAATGGTGGTCGGTCCGAAATCGGACAGCGGTGGTACGATCAAGAAAACCGTCGTGTGTGAAGCTTGTGTAATCGGGAAGCAGACTCGAAAACCGTTCATGGTGTGGGACACGAAACGATCGTCGCGAGTGCTGGAGTTGATACACTCCGACGTGTGTGGGCCAAAATACTGTATCACCTTTATTGATGACTGGACTCATTTTACAATGACGTTTCTGATTGAGACAAAGGACGAGGTTTTCGAGTGTTTTCGTCAGTACGAGGCTCATGTGACTGCGAAGTTCGGCCAGAGGGTGTGTCGCCTTAGCTGTGATAACGGCGGTGAATATAGGAGCAAAGTGTTCGAGCGATTCTGTGCAGACAAGGGCATACAGGTGGAGTGGACTGTTCCCAGAGCAGAATGGAGTAAGCGAGCGGATGAACCGCACTCTGGTCGAGAAAGTGAGGTCCATGCTGGAGGATTCGCAGATCGACAAGGGATTTTGGGCACAAACAGTGCAGACAGCGACTTACCTGATCAACCGTAGTCCTTCAAATGCACTGGATTCCAATGTGACCCCTTTCGAGCTCTGGGAGGGCCGGAAGCCGGACGTTAGGAAGTTGCGCGTGTTCGGTTGTCCTATTCCTATGTTCGTCCACATATCGAAGGAGCACCGTAAAAAGCTTGACGCAAAAGCTTGGAAGGGGATCTTTGTGGATTACACGCACAATGGCTACCGTGCGTGTGTGGATCCCAAGGCGAAGAAAATAGTTCATGCGCGCGATGTGGATTGTGTTGAAGGTGATGCTTTCGAATCGGAAGGAAGAAAATCTCATACCAGCGGCTTCATTGAGATTCCCGTAATTCGTACAGATCCGGAAGATTGTGATGCGGCTGAGGAACTTGAAGGTTCGATGCTTGATGATTCGGTGTCTGACGATACGGACGATGAGTTCGGAAGCCTTGAGGAGGACGGAACGGACGAGCCTGAGGATGGACCTGTGGGTGAGGTACGGTCATCTGGTAGCAATACGGAAAAAAGGCCAAAACGTCAGCGAACTACCCCGGCGTGGCACGGCAACTTTGAGGTTGAGTATGCAGGGTACGCTCTCAACGCCATGAACTATATCGAGAACCTGCCAATGACTGTTGCTGAAGCTAGGACACGTGATGACTGGGACAAGAGGGAAGCTGCTATGCGCCCGGGCGCACAGCTGTGACCAGTAAGTGGCGCACAGCTGTGACCAGTAAGTGGGTGTTCCGGATTAAGCGAGGACTGAACGGTGAGCCTGATCGCTACAAAGCTCGACTTGTAAATTCGGCTTCGACTACACGGAGACTTACTCACCTGTGGCCAAGCTTGATACGCTGCGGATGGTGTTGGCTGTGGCCAATCACAACAAGATGGTGGTCAAGAAGCGGTTTTTGGAAGATCTGCTCCGTAGGTTCGGAATGCAAGAGTGCAAGCCTGTATCTACTCCTATGGAAGTGCGGCTCAAGCTGGAGAAGGGGACAGAAGAGAAACGAACGAGGCAACCGTATAGGGAGCTGGTGGGATGCTTGACTTATGCGTCGTTGACAACTCGGCCAGATGTGGCGGCGGCCGTCAACTATTTTAGTCAGCACCAAAGCTGCCCGACTGATGAACATTGGGTACATCTGAAAAGGATCTTACGGTACATAAAGGGTTCTCTGTCTGGTGTTTCAAACGGATGAAGCAGCAGCGGTCCTTGAAGTGTTTTCAGACGCAGATTGGGCGAATGACACATCGGACGGCAGATCGGTCAGTGGCTGCATCTTCAAGGTGCTAAATAGGGTGCACCACTGGCTGGATTACGCAAAAGCAGAAAACAGTTTCACTTTCGTCCACCGAGGCAGAGCTAAATGGTTTGTGTAATTCAGCCTGTCATCAAATGTGGATGATTCGTCTTCTAAAGGACCTTGGGATCGATTCAGCGGAACCAACTACTTTCTACGAGGAAAATCTGTCCACTAGAAAACTCGAAGGACTTTGGGCGCTTGAAGCACGTAGACGTGAAGCTCCAATTCCTGAAGGAATTGGTACGAGAAGGGCGGATTCGTCTTGAATATCTTCGCTCAGAGGACCAACCAGCAGACATCATGACGAAGAGTCTGCCAATTGGTGCTTTACGGCATCATCGCATCAGCATCGGTCTGATAGGCATCAATGGTTGAAGTAAGGTGTTAGGTGTAAAACACTGCTACCTATTGTCCCTACTTTCTACAGGCACTACTGTGCTGTGGTACTGCCAACTGAAGTGACAAAATCAATCATTCCAACTCTGTAACTAAATGTGAATATTGTTTAAGTAAATACATGTCTTGTAGTTTCTGTGGATAAGTGTAGTTTGAATAAAAAGGGTGTATTATGTGATAATTTGTGTTTCGAGAAGACTCTGGATGGAGATAGTGGCCCAATCACCCGAGACGTCGAAGATTACCACCGAGCAGCACTCCTCAAGGTTACCCAAGGACAAACGAAATTTGAAGGTATTCCAACAAACATTGGTCCTTCGAGCCGGATTCTACCAACCGGTGAGTTGTTGGTTGGGATAAGCTTAGAACCTGGTCCGCCATCACTTTGACCTATTAGCCTATTGAGAAAGTTCGCGCCATCGAGAAATACTATTGTCACCTCCTGAAAGGATCATCGCCATCGTATAGTGTCCTTATCCTACATAAAGGATCGCCATTATCGGAAGGACATTTGAATAGACCGCCATCACGACTGGCTTATCGCAAGTTTGAAGACAACTTGAGTTTTGGAGCATCGTTATGCAGTTGCTTCTTCATGGTGTGAACTGAGAAAAATTGAAGCTGTTCGACTTTCCTGTACCCTTTCGGACGTTTGAAGATTTACAGTACAACGTAGACGGCCTTAGTGTTGTTCTACCACCAGTTAGGTAAGTTAGAAAGAGTAGGGTAGAGAACTACTTCGGCCTAATCGCCCATTTTGGGCCTATCGAGCAGAAAACTTCAAATAGATCCATGATTTCAGAGTTAACAAGTCAATTATGCGTTTGGTACGATATTTTAGTTAATAAGCTACCGAACGAAGTCAATGAGAACGCGTGATATGAAGGTTTGCACCCATTATTCCCAAAAACAAAAGAAGCGCTCCGACCGAATCAATTTTTATCTTCATCCGATAGGCCGAAGTGAATTCATTGGCGTTTCAATGGCGTTTCAATGCGTTAGGCCGAGTTTAGAATCCGTAGGCCGAGTTTGGCGTCAAGAAGCAGTGTTAGACTTTTGACAATATCTCAACGATTGGTTTCTTTGTATCAAATCTTACGGTACGTACGGAAAGGTAAATAAATGTGGAAGCCATGGGTAATAATGACATTCCGTTTGGTGCTAAACTGCGCTAGATTAAGAACGATTAAGTGCGGGTTGTGCTTAATAGGCCGGAAATGGGGTAATTAACCCTATATGTCTGGCCAAAGAGAATCTGCGTTTTTCTAACACCTCCATTTCGATTGTTTTCTGTTCTCTCTAAATTCAAATCAACGGCCGGTAACTAACCGGTACTTGAGCGAGCTGGCAGTAAACGTCCTCGACGACTACAATGACTGATTGGTGGTTGGCAGTTGGCTAAACCAATTTACGGCGATCCACATGACATCGACAGCACTATTTGAGCTTGGGCAACGCAGAGCAATCCTGTATGTCAGGTAAATTTATATATAGATATATGCCCAGCCGAAGCTGGTATCCTGTTGATGCTACACAACAATAAATTTTACCCCTTTCGATGAAAATTGGCTACCTTTCTTACGGAGGCAATCCCTATACTCAAATGCTTCATTGGACGAGGCTTTGAGGTACATTCTGCGCCATCTTTAGTTCTCCAGGTGAGGCTAAGAGTATATGTCCTGCCGAAGCAGGCTTTATTCGATACTACATTGCTGTGTTTTCTCCTCTCTTGCGCTGGATAACTTATTTCGAGACGATTTACTACTTGCTGTTGTACAACGAATGCGAATGTGAACTGACGAATCAGGCTGTTGGTGTAAACTGTATTTCTCTAGGTGAGCTTTACGGTATATGTTCAGCCGAAGTTGAGTTTTTTGCGTACTACATCTGCCTTTTCCGCCCTTTCGTTACTCACTGGATTTATTTGGAGTCTGACGTCACTGAATCACACATACACGTGGAGTTACTCTATGGTGTTCCGTTTTTGGATCTGATCGGCTTCTGGAGTACCGCTGCTCTCTCGCATAGGTGAGGTGAACAGTATATGTTCAGCCGAAGCAGACAAATTTCTCGAAACTACATCCACGTCTCTTCCACTTTCCGCATTTCAACGGCGTCAACGAGATTCAACCATGGCGACCAAGGGTCCGAAACCACTAAAGGCTCTTTCGGCAAAACTCAGAGGACTTCGTACTACATTCAACAATATTAGAAAATTCTCAAGCGATTTCAAGGAGGGTACGACAGCTAATCAAATCAATGTTCGTATTGCGCGTCTTGAAGAACTGTGGGAGTCTATCAATGAGACTGTTTGGGGGATAGAAAGTCATGAAGATTTTGAAGAGAGTGAAACCATTCAGAAGGATCAGGCTGAATTCGAATCCCGTTTCTTCGATGTCAAATCCTTCCTGTTGGACAAGCTGAACGAGTTGCAAGATATTTCAAATCAATCTGTTCGAGGAGGTGATGCTTCGTTACATGGTGTTGTGGAACATGTTCGCCTGCCACAAATCCAACTACAGCATTTCGATGGGAATATAGATGAGTGGTTGAGCTTCAGGGACATATACACTTCTCTGATACACCACAAAACTGAATTGCCACCTGTTGAGAAATTTCACTACTTCAAAGGATGCCACGGAGGAGAGGCAAGGGCACTCGTTGATCCTCTGAAGATTACTGCTGCCAACTATTCAATTGCGTGGGAAACGTTGGTGAAACGTTATAATAACAGCAAACTTCTGAGAAAAAGGCAAGTTCAGGCGATGTTAAAACTACCATCTCTTGTCAAAGAATCAGTTAATGATCTACAACGACTGGTAGAGGGATTCGATAGGGCTATTCAGAACCTCGATCAAGTAGTAGATCCTGCGGAATACAAGGACTTGGTGTTAGTTGAGCTGGTCAGTTCCCGTTTAGATCCTACAACTCGGCGCGGTTGGGAGGAATTCACGTCTGCTAAGGACAAGGACACCGTCAATGATTTGATGGATTTTCTTCACCGGCGAATTCAGATACTTGAATCACTACCAGTTAAAGCAGAGACACGATTGGATTCTACGCTACAGGAAAAACGAAAATCAGTCGTTCAAAGAGCAAGTCACAATGCTGTTCAATCCAATGGTGCAAAATGTGTTTCCTGCTCAGACATCCACGGATTACACATCTGTCCTGTCTTCTTGAAGCTGTCGATGTCTTCCAGGGAGTCATTTCTGCGTAGCAACTCTCTTTGTCGCAATTGTCTGAAACGTGGTCACATCGCTAGGGAATGCTCTTCAAAATTCAATTGCCGGAAATGTAAGGATCCACAAGCGTCGACTTCAACTTCCACGACTACAGTATCATCTCACATGGCAAAGGTTACGTCGTCCCAGGTACTTTTGGCGACTGCGGTTGTTATTATTGAAGACAAACAAGGGTCACAATATCCTGCTCGTGCATTACTAGATTCTGGTTCTGAGTGCAACTTTATCTCGGAAGGACTGAGTAAGTTGTTGAAGGAATCAAGTCAGAGAGTCGACATCTCGATCCAAGGTGTTGGACAAACAACGACGAGAGTTACACGCAAGATTGCAGCTACAATCAAATCAAGGATGACAAACTATTCAAGAGCCATGGAGTTTTTAGTTCTGCCGAATGTTACCGCCTGTTTGCCTACTGCTACAGTGCAGATTAACAGATGGGACATACCCGATGGAATCCATCTAGCGGACCCGGAATTCTTCCGCTCTAGGAAGGTAGACATAATTTTGGGAATCCAGGCGTTCTTCAGTTTCTTCCAGTCTGGAAAGGAAGTGTCTATGGGTGATGACCTTCCTACACTTACGGAGTCGGTTTTTGGATGGATCGTAACTGGTGAGATCTACACGCCGGTGGAAACTACAAGATTTTCGAGCAGCATTGCAATCTCGGATAATCTGGAGGAACTATTGTCTCGGTTTTGGTCCTGCGAAGATTTAGGAGCCGTCAACAACTACTCTCCAGAAGAAATGCGCTGTGAGGAACAGTTCAGACGAACAGTACAAAGGGAAGTAGATGGTCGCTACACCGTAACACTTCCTAAGGACGAACGGCTCTTGGTACAACTAGGAGAATCAAAGGAAATTGCCCTGAAACGCTTTCGAAGCGTGGAACGAAGATTGTCAAGGAACCCGGATCTTCAAAAACAGTATTGTGCCTTTATGACGGAGTATTTGGATCTTGGTCACATGCGCAAGGTAGAGGATACGAATGAGGAAGTCGTCAAACGAGTCTTCTTGCCCATCATCCTGTGATTAAGGAGTCAAGCACCACAACTAAGGTCAGGGTGGTGTTTGATGCGTCCTGCAAAACATCTACAGGCATCTCGCTAAACGATGCGCTGTTTGCAGGACAAATAGTACAGCAAGGTCTAAGGCCAATCATTCTCCGTAGCCGGTTCCGTCAATTTATGGTAGTCGCAGATGCGGAAAAGATGTTCCGGCAGATTTGGGTCAACAGTCTCGACACCCCTCTACAGTGCATTCTATGGTTTGGCCCAGATAACCAAATTGCCACATATGAACTAATTACGGTGACTTACGGTACGAAATCAGCACCGTTCTTAGCTACTCGTACGTTAAAACAATTGGCAGAGGATGAGCGAGCGAACTACCCATTAGCTGCTAAAGCCGATGACGAAGACGTTTACATGGACGATGTGATCTCCGGAGCGGATGATATGGAGTCTGCTATTGAATTACGATGTCAATTGGATGCTATGCTTCTTAGCGGAGGCTTCAAGTTGAGAAAATGGGCGTCAAATTCTCCAAAGGTGTTAGAGGACATTCCCAATCAGGATTTGACACTACCCACTACGCATGGAATCGATTGGGACCAGGATGCAGAAGTCAAAACCTTGGGACTTACCTGGCTTCCTCATTCAGACCGCTTTAAATTCCAATTCAGCATTCCACCACTCGTAGAAGGCCAGCATTTCACAAGTAGGAAGGTGCTCAGTATCGTAGCAAGATTGTTCGACCCTCTAGGACTACTGGATGCAACTATCACGACTGCAAAGGTGTTTATGCAACGTTCATGGACTCTGGTAAACGAACGTAATCAAAGATTAGGCTGGGACGATCAACTGCCTGAAACGGTGGGTGAGGAGTGGCGCAAATATCACGAACAGCTACCGTCACTGAATACGTTACAGGTTGCACGGTGTGTCGTCGTACCCGGCGCAACCTCAGTTGAGTTTCACTGTTTCTCTGATGCGTCGATATTAGCATATGGTGCCACAGTCTACGTGCGAAGCGAAGAAAGGGATGGCACTGTTACCATTCATCTACTAACATCAAAGTCGAAGGTCGCTCCTCTAAAGGTACAGTCATTGCCACGCTTGGAGTTGTGTGGCGCACTCTTAGCAGCACAGCTTTGGGAGAAGGTATTGGGTGCCACGAACACGGAAGCTGAAGTACACTTCTGGACGGACTCGACATGCGTGCTGCAATGGATTAAATCACCTCCAGCCACATGGACTACTTTCGTGGCAAATAGGGTTTCCAAAATCCAAACTTTGACGGAAGGCTGTAACTGGAGTCACGTGTCGGGGAAGACTAACCCTGCAGATTTAATCTCTCGAGGCATTCTTCCAAACGAAATACTGAACAACGAATTCTGGTGGAGTGGGCCAAGCTGGTTGAAAAAACCAAAGGAACAATGGATATCGGACCCAACCGTAGAACAATATCCCCTAGAAATGCGGAAGACAGCTGTTCCAAGTACGGCAGAGAAGACTTCTTTTGTTTCGGATTATGTTCTCAAGTTTTCGGATTATAATAAGCTTCTACGATCTACAGCTTACTGGCTACGACTGATTGCGACTCTACATAAGAGCGGAACATGGAATAGAGGTTTTCTGACGTTTTTAGAAGTGCAACAAGCGGAGGAACTGCTCGTACAAGTCCAACTGGAACACTTTTCCGTGGAGATTACGGCGTTGAAGGCTGGCAGCTCGGTAGCTCGAAACTCACCGTTGCGGTGGTTCCATCCACGGATCATGGACGACGGTATTCTTCGTGTTGGTGGAAGGTTGACCCATTCAGATGAATCTCACTCAGCGAAACACCCCATGGTTCTTCCAGCGAAACATCATCTAACTGAGCTGATTTTGCGTCATTATCATCTGAAATTGCTTAGTCCATTCAGAAGGATCAGGCTGAATTCGAATCCCGTTTCTTCGATGTCAAATCCTTCCTGTTGGACAAGCTGAACGAGTTTCAAGATATTTCAAATCAATCTGTTCGAGGAGGTGATGCTTCGTTACATGGTGTTGTGGAACATGTTCGCCTGCCACAAATCCAACTACAGCATTTCGATGGGAATATAGATGAGTGGTTGAGCTTCAGGGACATATACACTTCTCTGATTCACCACAAAACTGAATTGCCACCTGTTGAGAAATTTCACTACCTCAAAGGATGCCTAGGAGGAGAGGCAAGGGCACTCGTTGATCCTCTGAAGATTACTGCTGCCAACTATTAAATTGCGTGGGATACGTTGGTGAAACGTTATAATAACAGCAAACTTCTGAGAAAAAGGCAAGTTTAGGCGATGTTAAAACTACCATCTCTTGTCAAAGAATCAGTTAATGATCTACAACGACTGGTAGAGGGATTCGATAGGGCTATTCAGAACCTCGATCAAGTAGTAGATCCTGCGGAATACAAGGACTTGGTGTTAGTTGAGCTGGTCAGTTCCCGTTTAGATCCTACAACTCGGCGCGGTTGGGAGGAATTCACGTCTGCTAAGGACAAGGACACCGTCAATGATTTGATGGATTTTCTTCACCGGCGAATTCAGATACTTGAATCACTACCAGTTAAAGCAGAGACACGATTGGATTCTACGCTACAGGAAAAACGAAAATCAGTCGTTCAAAGAGCAAGTCACAATGCTGTTCAATCCAATGGTGCAAAATGTGTTTCCTGCTCAGACATCCACGGATTACACATCTGTCCTGTCTTCTTGAAGATGTCGATGTCTTCCAGGGAGTCATTTCTGAACGTGGCCACATCGCTAGGGAATGCTCTTCAAAATTCAATTGCCGGAAATGTAAGGATCCACAAGCGTCGACTTCAACTTCCACGACTACAGTATCATCTCACATGGCAAAGGTTACGTCATCCCAGGTACTTTTGGCGACTGCGGTTGTTATTATTGAAGACAACCAAGGGTCACAATATCCTGCTCGTGCATTACTAGATTCTGGTTCTGAGTGCAACTTTATCTCGGAAGGACTGAGTAAGTTGTTGAAGGAATCAAGTCAGAGAGTCGACATCTCGATCCAAGGTGTTGGACAAACAACGACGAGAGTTACACGCAAGATTGCAGCTACAATCAAATCAAGGATGACAAACTATTCAAGAGTCATGGAGTTTTTAGTTCTGCCGAATGTTACCGCCTGTTTGCCTACTGCTACAGTGCAGAAGAACAGATGGGACATACCCGATGGAATCCATCTAGCGGACCCGGAATTCTTCCGCTCTAGGAAGGTAGACATAATTTTGGGAATCCAGGCGTTCTTCAGTTTCTTCCAGTCTGGAAAGGAAGTGTCTATGGGTGATGACCTTCCTACACTTACGGAGTCGGTTTTTGGATGGTGAGATCTACACGCCGGTGGAAACTACAAGATTTTCGTGCAGCATTGCAATCTCGGATAATCTGGAGGAACTATTGTCTCGGTTTTGGTCCTGCGAAGATTTAGGAGCCGTCAACAACTACTCTCCAGAAGAAATGCGCTGTGAGGAACAGTTCAGACGAACAGTACAAAGGGAAGTAGATGGTCGCTACACCGTAACACTTCCTAAGGACGAACGGATCTTGGTACAACTAGGAGAATCAAAGGAAATTGCCCTGAAACGCTTTCGAAGCGTGGAACGAAGATTGTCAAGGAACCCGGATCTTCAAAAACAGTATTGTGCCTTTATGACCGAGTATTTGGATCTTGGTCACATGCGCAAGGTAGAGGATACGAATGAGGAAGTCGTCAAACGAGTCTTCTTGCCCCATCATCCTGTGATTAAGGAGTCAAGCACCACAACTAAGGTCAGGGTGGTGTTTGATGCGTCCTGCAAAACATCTACAGGCATCTCGCTAAACGATGCGCTGTTTGCAGGACAAATAGTACAGCAAGGTCTAAGGCCAATCATTCTCCGTAGCCGGTTCCGTCAATTTATGGTAGTCGCAGATGCGGAAAAGATGTTCCGGCAGATTTGGGTCAACAGTCTCGACACCCCTCTACAGTGCATTCTATGGTTTGGCCCAGATAACCAAATTGCCACATATGAACTAATTACGGTGACTTACGGTACGAAATCAGCACCGTTCTTAGCTACTCGTACGTTAAAACAATTGGCAGAGGATGAGCGAGCGAACTACCCATTAGCTGCTAAAGCCGATGACGAAGACGTTTACATGGACGATGTGATCTCCGGAGCGGATGATATGGAGTCTGCTATTGAATTACGATGTCAATTGGATGCTATGCTTCTTAGCGGAGGCTTCAAGTTGAGAAAATGGGCGTCAAATTCTCCAAAGGTGTTAGAGGACATTCCCAATCAGGATTTGACACTACCCACTACGCATGGAATCGATTGGGACCAGGATGCAGAAGTCAAAACCTTGGGACTTACCTGGCTTCCTCATTCAGACCGCTTTAAATTCCAATTCAGCATTCCACCACTCGTAGAAGGCCAGCATTTCACAAGTAGGAAGGTGCTCAGTATCGTAGCAAGATTGTTCGACCCTCTAGGACTACTGGATGCAACTATCACGACTGCAAAGGTGTTTATGCAACGTTCATGGACTCTGGTAAACGAACGTAATCAAAGATTAGGCTGGGACGATCAACTGCCTGAAACGGTGGGTGAGGAGTGGCGCAAATATCACGAACAGCTACCGTCACTGAATACGTTACAGGTTGCACGGTGTGTCGTCGTACCCGGCGCAACCTCAGTTGAGTTTCACTGTTTCTCTGATGCGTCGATATTAGCATATGGTGCCACAGTCTACGTGCGAAGCGAAGAAAGGGATGGCACTGTTACCATTCATCTACTAACATCAAAGTCGAAGGTCGCTCCTCTAAAGGTACAGTCATTGCCACGCTTGGAGTTGTGTGGCGCACTCTTAGCAGCACAGCTTTGGGAGAAGGTATTGGGTGCCACGAACACGGAAGCTGAAGTACACTTCTGGACGGACTCGACATGCGTGCTGCAATGGATTAAATCACCTCCAGCCACATGGACTACTTTCGTGGCAAATAGGGTTTCCAAAATCCAAACTTTGACGGAAGGCTGTAACTGGAGTCACGTGTCGGGGAAGACTAACCCTGCAGATTTAATCTCTCGAGGCATTCTTCCAAACGAAATACTGAACAACGAATTCTGGTGGAGTGGGCCAAGCTGGTTGAAAAAACCAAAGGAACAATGGATATCGGACCCAACCGTAGAACAATATCCCCTAGAAATGCGGAAGACAGCTGTTCCAAGTACGGCAGAGAAGACTTCTTTTGTTTCGGATTATGTTCTCAAGTTTTCGGATTATAATAAGCTTCTACGATCTACAGCTTACTGGCTACGACTGATTGCGACTCTACATAAGAGCGGAACATGGAATAGAGGTTTTCTGACGTTTTTAGAAGTGCAACAAGCGGAGGAACTGCTCGTACAAGTCCAACTGGAACACTTTTCCGTGGAGATTACGGCGTTGAAGGCTGGCAGCTCGGTAGCTCGAAACTCACCGTTGCGGTGGTTCCATCCACGGATCATGGACGACGGTATTCTTCGTGTTGGTGGAAGGTTGACCCATTCAGATGAATCTCACTCAGCGAAACACCCCATGGTTCTTCCAGCGAAACATCATCTAACTGAGCTGATTTTGCGTCATTATCATCTGAAATTGCTTAGTCCATTCAGAAGGATCAGGCTGAATTCGAATCCCGTTTCTTCGATGTCAAATCCTTCCTGTTGGACAAGCTGAACGAGTTTCAAGATATTTCAAATCAATCTGTTCGAGGAGGTGATGCTTCGTTACATGGTGTTGTGGAACATGTTCGCCTGCCACAAATCCAACTACAGCATTTCGATGGGAATATAGATGAGTGGTTGAGCTTCAGGGACATATACACTTCTCTGATTCACCACAAAACTGAATTGCCACCTGTTGAGAAATTTCACTACCTCAAAGGATGCCTAGGAGGAGAGGCAAGGGCACTCGTTGATCCTCTGAAGATTACTGCTGCCAACTATTAAATTGCGTGGGATACGTTGGTGAAACGTTATAATAACAGCAAACTTCTGAGAAAAAGGCAAGTTTAGGCGATGTTAAAACTACCATCTCTTGTCAAAGAATCAGTTAATGATCTACAACGACTGGTAGAGGGATTCGATAGGGCTATTCAGAACCTCGATCAAGTAGTAGATCCTGCGGAATACAAGGACTTGGTGTTAGTTGAGCTGGTCAGTTCCCGTTTAGATCCTACAACTCGGCGCGGTTGGGAGGAATTCACGTCTGCTAAGGACAAGGACACCGTCAATGATTTGATGGATTTTCTTCACCGGCGAATTCAGATACTTGAATCACTACCAGTTAAAGCAGAGACACGATTGGATTCTACGCTACAGGAAAAACGAAAATCAGTCGTTCAAAGAGCAAGTCACAATGCTGTTCAATCCAATGGTGCAAAATGTGTTTCCTGCTCAGACATCCACGGATTACACATCTGTCCTGTCTTCTTGAAGATGTCGATGTCTTCCAGGGAGTCATTTCTGAACGTGGCCACATCGCTAGGGAATGCTCTTCAAAATTCAATTGCCGGAAATGTAAGGATCCACAAGCGTCGACTTCAACTTCCACGACTACAGTATCATCTCACATGGCAAAGGTTACGTCATCCCAGGTACTTTTGGCGACTGCGGTTGTTATTATTGAAGACAACCAAGGGTCACAATATCCTGCTCGTGCATTACTAGATTCTGGTTCTGAGTGCAACTTTATCTCGGAAGGACTGAGTAAGTTGTTGAAGGAATCAAGTCAGAGAGTCGACATCTCGATCCAAGGTGTTGGACAAACAACGACGAGAGTTACACGCAAGATTGCAGCTACAATCAAATCAAGGATGACAAACTATTCAAGAGTCATGGAGTTTTTAGTTCTGCCGAATGTTACCGCCTGTTTGCCTACTGCTACAGTGCAGAAGAACAGATGGGACATACCCGATGGAATCCATCTAGCGGACCCGGAATTCTTCCGCTCTAGGAAGGTAGACATAATTTTGGGAATCCAGGCGTTCTTCAGTTTCTTCCAGTCTGGAAAGGAAGTGTCTATGGGTGATGACCTTCCTACACTTACGGAGTCGGTTTTTGGATGGTGAGATCTACACGCCGGTGGAAACTACAAGATTTTCGTGCAGCATTGCAATCTCGGATAATCTGGAGGAACTATTGTCTCGGTTTTGGTCCTGCGAAGATTTAGGAGCCGTCAACAACTACTCTCCAGAAGAAATGCGCTGTGAGGAACAGTTCAGACGAACAGTACAAAGGGAAGTAGATGGTCGCTACACCGTAACACTTCCTAAGGACGAACGGATCTTGGTACAACTAGGAGAATCAAAGGAAATTGCCCTGAAACGCTTTCGAAGCGTGGAACGAAGATTGTCAAGGAACCCGGATCTTCAAAAACAGTATTGTGCCTTTATGACCGAGTATTTGGATCTTGGTCACATGCGCAAGGTAGAGGATACGAATGAGGAAGTCGTCAAACGAGTCTTCTTGCCCCATCATCCTGTGATTAAGGAGTCAAGCACCACAACTAAGGTCAGGGTGGTGTTTGATGCGTCCTGCAAAACATCTACAGGCATCTCGCTAAACGATGCGCTGTTTGCAGGACAAATAGTACAGCAAGGTCTAAGGCCAATCATTCTCCGTAGCCGGTTCCGTCAATTTATGGTAGTCGCAGATGCGGAAAAGATGTTCCGGCAGATTTGGGTCAACAGTCTCGACACCCCTCTACAGTGCATTCTATGGTTTGGCCCAGATAACCAAATTACCACATATGAACTAATTACGGTGACTTACGGTACGAAATCAGCACCGTTCTTAGCTACTCGTACGTTAAAACAATTGGCAGAGGATGAGCGAGCGAACTACCCATTAGCTGCTAAAGCCGTTGACGAAGACGTTTACATAGACGATGTGATCTTCGGAGCGGATGATATGGAGTCTGCTATTGAATTACGATGTCAATTGGATGCTATGCTTCTTAGCGGAGGCTTCAGGTTGAGAAAATGGGCGTCAAATTCTCCAAAGGTGTTAGAGGACATTCCCAAGCAGGATTTGACACTACCCACTACGCATGGAATCGATTGGGACCAGGATGCAGAAGTCAAAACCTTGGGACTTACCTGGCTTCCTCATTCAGACCGCTTTAAATTCCAATTCAGCATTCCACCACTCGTAGAAGGCCAGCATTTCACAAGTAGGAAGGTGCTCAGTATCGTAGCAAGATTGTTCGACCCTCTAGGACTACTGGATGCAACTATCACGACTGCAAAGCTGTTTATGCAACGTTCATGGACTCTGATAAACGAACGTAATCAAAGATTAGGCTGGGACGATCAACTGCCTGAAACGGTGGGTGAGGAGTGGCGCAAATATCACGAACAGCTACCGTCACTGAATACGTTACAGGTTGCACGGTGTGTCGTGCAACCTCAGTTGAGTTTCACTGTTTCTCTGATGCGTCGATATTAGCATATGGTGCCACAGTCTACGTGCGAAGCGAAGAAAGGGATGGCACTGTTACCATTCATCTACTAACATCAAAGTCGAAGGTCGCTCCTCTAAAGGTACAGTCATTGCCACGCTTGGAGTTGTGTGGCGCACTCTTAGCAGCACAGCTTTGGGAGAAGGTATTGGGTGCCACGAACACGGAAGCTGAAGTACACTTCTGGACGGACTCGACATGCGTGCTGCAATGGATTAAATCACCTCCAGCCACATGGACTACTTTCGTGGCAAATAGGGTTTCCAAAATCCAAACTTTGACGGAAGGCTGTAACTGGAGTCACGTGTCGGGGAAGACTAACCCTGCAGATTTAATCTCTCGAGGCATTCTTCCAAACGAAATACTGAACAACGAATTCTGGTGGAGTGGGCCAAGCTGGTTGAAAAAACCAAAGGAACAATGGATATCGGACCCAACCGTAGAACAATATCCCCTAGAAATGCGGAAGACAGCTGTTCCAAGTACGGCAGAGAAGACTTCTTTTGTTTCGGATTATGTTCTCAAGTTTTCGGATTATAATAAGCTTCTACGATCTACAGCTTACTGGCTACGACTGATTGCGACTCTACATAAGAGCGGAACATGGAATAGAGGTTTTCTGACGTTTTTAGAAGTGCAACAAGCGGAGGAACTGCTCGTACAAGTCCAACTGGAACACTTTTCCGTGGAGATTACGGCGTTGAAGGCTGGCAGCTCGGTAGCTCGAAACTCACCGTTGCGGTGGTTCCATCCACGGATCATGGACGACGGTATTCTTCGTGTTGGTGGAAGGTTGACCCATTCAGATGAATCTCACTCAGCGAAACACCCCATGGTTCTTCCAGCGAAACATCATCTAACTGAGCTGATTTTGCGTCATTATCATCTGAAATTGCTTAGTCCATTCAGAAGGATCAGGCTGAATTCGAATCCCGTTTCTTCGATGTCAAATCCTTCCTGTTGGACAAGCTGAACGAGTTTCAAGATATTTCAAATCAATCTGTTCGAGGAGGTGATGCTTCGTTACATGGTGTTGTGGAACATGTTCGCCTGCCACAAATCCAACTACAGCATTTCGATGGGAATATAGATGAGTGGTTGAGCTTCAGGGACATATACACTTCTCTGATTCACCACAAAACTGAATTGCCACCTGTTGAGAAATTTCACTACCTCAAAGGATGCCTAGGAGGAGAGGCAAGGGCACTCGTTGATCCTCTGAAGATTACTGCTGCCAACTATTAAATTGCGTGGGATACGTTGGTGAAACGTTATAATAACAGCAAACTTCTGAGAAAAAGGCAAGTTTAGGCGATGTTAAAACTACCATCTCTTGTCAAAGAATCAGTTAATGATCTACAACGACTGGTAGAGGGATTCGATAGGGCTATTCAGAACCTCGATCAAGTAGTAGATCCTGCGGAATACAAGGACTTGGTGTTAGTTGAGCTGGTCAGTTCCCGTTTAGATCCTACAACTCGGCGCGGTTGGGAGGAATTCACGTCTGCTAAGGACAAGGACACCGTCAATGATTTGATGGATTTTCTTCACCGGCGAATTCAGATACTTGAATCACTACCAGTTAAAGCAGAGACACGATTGGATTCTACGCTACAGGAAAAACGAAAATCAGTCGTTCAAAGAGCAAGTCACAATGCTGTTCAATCCAATGGTGCAAAATGTGTTTCCTGCTCAGACATCCACGGATTACACATCTGTCCTGTCTTCTTGAAGATGTCGATGTCTTCCAGGGAGTCATTTCTGAACGTGGCCACATCGCTAGGGAATGCTCTTCAAAATTCAATTGCCGGAAATGTAAGGATCCACAAGCGTCGACTTCAACTTCCACGACTACAGTATCATCTCACATGGCAAAGGTTACGTCATCCCAGGTACTTTTGGCGACTGCGGTTGTTATTATTGAAGACAACCAAGGGTCACAATATCCTGCTCGTGCATTACTAGATTCTGGTTCTGAGTGCAACTTTATCTCGGAAGGACTGAGTAAGTTGTTGAAGGAATCAAGTCAGAGAGTCGACATCTCGATCCAAGGTGTTGGACAAACAACGACGAGAGTTACACGCAAGATTGCAGCTACAATCAAATCAAGGATGACAAACTATTCAAGAGTCATGGAGTTTTTAGTTCTGCCGAATGTTACCGCCTGTTTGCCTACTGCTACAGTGCAGAAGAACAGATGGGACATACCCGATGGAATCCATCTAGCGGACCCGGAATTCTTCCGCTCTAGGAAGGTAGACATAATTTTGGGAATCCAGGCGTTCTTCAGTTTCTTCCAGTCTGGAAAGGAAGTGTCTATGGGTGATGACCTTCCTACACTTACGGAGTCGGTTTTTGGATGGTGAGATCTACACGCCGGTGGAAACTACAAGATTTTCGTGCAGCATTGCAATCTCGGATAATCTGGAGGAACTATTGTCTCGGTTTTGGTCCTGCGAAGATTTAGGAGCCGTCAACAACTACTCTCCAGAAGAAATGCGCTGTGAGGAACAGTTCAGACGAACAGTACAAAGGGAAGTAGATGGTCGCTACACCGTAACACTTCCTAAGGACGAACGGATCTTGGTACAACTAGGAGAATCAAAGGAAATTGCCCTGAAACGCTTTCGAAGCGTGGAACGAAGATTGTCAAGGAACCCGGATCTTCAAAAACAGTATTGTGCCTTTATGACCGAGTATTTGGATCTTGGTCACATGCGCAAGGTAGAGGATACGAATGAGGAAGTCGTCAAACGAGTCTTCTTGCCCCATCATCCTGTGATTAAGGAGTCAAGCACCACAACTAAGGTCAGGGTGGTGTTTGATGCGTCCTGCAAAACATCTACAGGCATCTCGCTAAACGATGCGCTGTTTGCAGGACAAATAGTACAGCAAGGTCTAAGGCCAATCATTCTCCGTAGCCGGTTCCGTCAATTTATGGTAGTCGCAGATGCGGAAAAGATGTTCCGGCAGATTTGGGTCAACAGTCTCGACACCCCTCTACAGTGCATTCTATGGTTTGGCCCAGATAACCAAATTACCACATATGAACTAATTACGGTGACTTACGGTACGAAATCAGCACCGTTCTTAGCTACTCGTACGTTAAAACAATTGGCAGAGGATGAGCGAGCGAACTACCCATTAGCTGCTAAAGCCGTTGACGAAGACGTTTACATAGACGATGTGATCTTCGGAGCGGATGATATGGAGTCTGCTATTGAATTACGATGTCAATTGGATGCTATGCTTCTTAGCGGAGGCTTCAGGTTGAGAAAATGGGCGTCAAATTCTCCAAAGGTGTTAGAGGACATTCCCAAGCAGGATTTGACACTACCCACTACGCATGGAATCGATTGGGACCAGGATGCAGAAGTCAAAACCTTGGGACTTACCTGGCTTCCTCATTCAGACCGCTTTAAATTCCAATTCAGCATTCCACCACTCGTAGAAGGCCAGCATTTCACAAGTAGGAAGGTGCTCAGTATCGTAGCAAGATTGTTCGACCCTCTAGGACTACTGGATGCAACTATCACGACTGCAAAGCTGTTTATGCAACGTTCATGGACTCTGATAAACGAACGTAATCAAAGATTAGGCTGGGACGATCAACTGCCTGAAACGGTGGGTGAGGAGTGGCGCAAATATCACGAACAGCTACCGTCACTGAATACGTTACAGGTTGCACGGTGTGTCGTGCAACCTCAGTTGAGTTTCACTGTTTCTCTGATGCGTCGATATTAGCATATGGTGCCACAGTCTACGTGCGAAGCGAAGAAAGGGATGGCACTGTTACCATTCATCTACTAACATCAAAGTCGAAGGTCGCTCCTCTAAAGGTACAGTCATTGCCACGCTTGGAGTTGTGTGGCGCACTCTTAGCAGCACAGCTTTGGGAGAAGGTATTGGGTGCCACGAACACGGAAGCTGAAGTACACTTCTGGACGGACTCGACATGCGTGCTGCAATGGATTAAATCACCTCCAGCCACATGGACTACTTTCGTGGCAAATAGGGTTTCCAAAATCCAAACTTTGACGGAAGGCTGTAACTGGAGTCACGTGTCGGGGAAGACTAACCCTGCAGATTTAATCTCTCGAGGCATTCTTCCAAACGAAATACTGAACAACGAATTCTGGTGGAGTGGGCCAAGCTGGTTGAAAAAACCAAAGGAACAATGGATATCGGACCCAACCGTAGAACAATATCCCCTAGAAATGCGGAAGACAGCTGTTCCAAGTACGGCAGAGAAGACTTCTTTTGTTTCGGATTATGTTCTCAAGTTTTCGGATTATAATAAGCTTCTACGATCTACAGCTTACTGGCTACTACTGATTGCGACTCTACATGGAACATGGAATAGAGGTTTTCTAACGTTTTTAGAAGTGCAACAAGCGGAGGAAATGCTCGTACGACAAGTCCAACTGGAACACTTTTCCGCGGAGATTACGGCGTTGAAGGCTGGCAGCTCGGTAGCTCGAAACTCACCGTTGCGGTGGTTCCATCCACGGATCATGGACGACGGTATTCTTCGTGTTGGTGGAAGGTTGACCCATTCAGATGAATCTGACTCAGCGAAACATTGCGTCATTATCATCTGAAATTGCTTAGTCCATTCAGAAGGATCAGGCTGAATTCGAATCCCGTTTTTTCGATGTCAAATCCTTCCTGTTGGACAAGCTGAACGAGTTGCAAGATATTTCAAATCAATCTGTTCGAGGAGGTGATGCTTCGTTACATGGTGTTGTGGAACATGTTCGCCTGCCACAAATCCAACTACAGCATTTCGATGGGAATATAGATGAGTGGTTGAGCTTCAGGGACATATACACTTCTCTGATACACCACAAAACTGAATTGCCACCTGTTGAGAAATTTCACTCAATGTTTGTTGGGATACCTTCAAATTTCGTTTGTCCTTGGGTAACCTTGAGGAGTGCTGCTCGGTGGTAATCTTCGACGTCTCGGGTGATTGGGCCACTATTTCCATCCAGAGTCTTCTCGAAACACAAATTATCAGAAAATACACCCTTTTTATTCAAACTACACTTTTTTTTTTTTTTTTTTTTATTTTTTTTTTTAACTCTTTATTTGTTCCAAATTCAAAATAAATTACATTTCATTTTTAACCTAGGTGCTCCAGTTACTACAGTAACTTACCAGCCTTAATTGTTATGATATATATCTAAGTGTTTTTACATTGTTCCTGTCTTGGCAATTCAGTATTTTAAACAGGTTTTTTTAAACCTGCATTTCAGTATAACAATTGATATCTTAAAACTAAAAACTAAAACTAAATCTTATCTAAGTATAAAGGGAATTAATCGTTGCAATTGAGGATTGCAACGAGTTTTGCCTGAAATTATTAATTATTTTGTTGGACATTTGTGCTAAAGTCTCAACATTCGAAATTCTATGTACTTCGGTAGTACTGTACCAGGGAGGCAACTTCAAAATCATCTTCAGAATTTTGTTCTGAATCCTTTGAAGTGCTTTTTTCCTGGTAGTGCAACAACAAGACCATATTGGCACAGCGTAAAGCATGGCCGGTCTAAAAACTTGTTTAAATATTAGAAGTTTATTCGTCAGGCAAAGTTTGGATTTCCTGTTTATAAGAGGATACAAACATTTTATATATTTGTTACATTTGGCTTGAATGCCCTCAATGTGATCTTTAAAAGTTAATTTATGGTCAAGTATTAATCCAAGATATTTCACTTGGTTTGACCAGGAAATTGGAACTCCGGTCATAGTGACTATGTGACTACTACTAGGTTTCAAAAAGGAAGCCCTGGGCTTATGTGGAAATATTATAAGTTGAGTTTTGGAAGCGTTGGGAGAAATCTTCCATTTTTGTAAATAAGAAGAGAAAATATCTAAACTTTTCTGAAGTCTGCTGCAAATAACACGAAGACTTCTTCCTTTAGCGGAAATGCCTGTGTCATCAGCGAACAAAGATTTGTGGCAACCCTGAGGCAAATCAGGGAGGTCCGAAGTGAAAATGTTATACAATATAGGCCCAAGAATGCTACCCTGAGGAACTCCTGCTCTAACAGGTAGTCGATTAGATTTGGAATTTTGATAATTTACCTGCAGAGTTCTGTCAGTTAAATAATTTTGAACTAATTTCATAATATAAAGTGGAAAATTAAACTTTTTCAATTTAGCAATCAAACCTTCATGCCAAACACTGTCGAATGCTTTTTCTATGTCTAGAAGAGCAACTCCAGTTGAGTGGCCTTCAGATTTGTTTGAACGAATTAAATTGGTAACTCTTAAGAGTTGATGAGTAGTTGAATGCCCATGGCGAAATCCAAACTGCTCATCTGCAAAAATTGAGTTCGTATTGATGTGAAGCATCATTCTATTCAAAATTATTTTTTCAAAAAGTTTACTTATTGAAGAAAGCAAACTTATTGGACGGTAGCTAGAAGCTTCAGCTGGATTTTTATCCGGCTTCAAAATTGGAACAACTTTTGCATTTTTCCATTTATCAGGAAAGTATGCCAAATGGAAACATCTGTTAAATAATTTTACCAAAAAAGACAAGGTACTCTCTGGGAGTTTTTTGATGAGGATATAGAAAATTCCATCATCACCTGGAGCTTTCATATTTTGAAAATTTTTAGTTATAGACCTTACTTCGTCCAAATCAGTCCCCCAGGAATCATCAAAAATATTTTCCCGAGAGAAAATATTCCGAAAATCCCGAGCAACCTGATTCTCAATAGGACTAGTAAGACCCAAACTGAAATTATGGGAACTCTCGAATTGCTTAGCAAGTTTCTGAGCTTTTTCCAAATTTGTGATAAAAATTTTACCACCTTCTTTAAGCGCTGGAATTGGCTTTTGAGGTTTTTTCAAAATTTTTGTGAGTTTCCAAAAGGGTTTGGAACTCGGGTCTAATTTAGAAACATTATTTTCAAAAGTTTTGTTCCTCAGGGCAGAGAATCGCTTTTTAATTTGTTTTTGCAAATCCCGCCAGATAACTTTCATGACAGGATCGCGTGTTCTTTGAAATTGTCTCCTACGGACATTTTTAAGACGGATCAAGAGCTGAAGATCATCGTCTATTATAATTGAATCGAATTTAACCTCGCATTTTGGTACTGAGGCAGCTCTTGCTTCAACTATAGAAGTAGTCAGAGATTCAAGAGCATAATTAATTTCATCTTTGGTTTGCAAAGGAATGTTTGGATCGAAGTTATATTCCATAAATGTTCGATATTGCTCCCAATCAGCCCTATGGTAATTGAAAGTAAAGCTGTTGGGATTAGAAATTATTTCTTGGGATATTTCAAAAGTTACTGGAAGGTGATCAGAACCGAAGTCAGCATGGGTAACCAATTGGCTACAAAGTTGACATGAATCAGTTAAGACCAAATCAATAGTGGAGGGATTTCTTGCAGAAGAAAAGCATGTTGGGCTGTTTGGATATTGAATAGTGTAATAACCTGCAGAACAATCATCAAACAGAATATTTCCATTGGAATTGCTTTGAGCATTATTCCATGAGCGGTGTTTTGCATTAAAATCACCAATAATGAAGAATTTAGACCTATGACGGGTAAGTTTCTGAAGGTCACCCTTGAGAAAATTCTTTTGCTGGCCTACGCATTGGAATGGCAAATAGGCAGCTATAAACGTAAGTTGTCCAAATTTTGTTTCAACAGAAACTCCCAAAGTTTCAAAAACTTTGGTTTCAAATGAAGAAAGTATTTTGTGTTTGATTCGTCTATGAATAATGATGGCAACGCCACCACAGGGTCCATCAAGACGATCATTTCGATAAATTAAATAATGTGAGTCCTTCTTAACCTTATGGCCAGGTTTAAGGAACGTTTCAGTTATAACGGCAATATGCACGTTATGAACTCTCAAAAAATTAAATAGCTCGTCTTCATTATCTTTAAGAGATCGAGCATTCCAATTTAAAATGTTTAATGCTTTAAAATCCATTACTGAATTTTAAAGTCATGACAATATTATTAGCAAATTTTACTCCAGTTTGAATAGCATCAAACATGGAGTTAGATTTAAGCATATCAGAAATCATGTCAATTAATGAATTCTGTAAAAATTCCATTTTAGGAGCAGTAATGCTTCCTAAGTCAAAATTGTCAAAATTTCCGTTAGAATTACTTTGGTTAGTATTTTGATTTCTACCCGCTGCAATAGCAGCATAGGTAGCTCCATTAACTCGCTGAACATTGTTAGCAGCGAGGGGAGTAGGTACAGATGAAACATTTGAAGCAGGGGAGATATTTGTACCTACGGGTACGAATGTAGAATTTGTTCCTCGCTGACCGTTGTTAACAGCAGAGGAATTTGTACCTGGTCGGAAACGTGGAGCGTTTCCTACCTGTCGGTTAGAACGAGATTGTAGGATCGCTTTGCGAGTCTTACATTCCCAAAAATTGGATTTGTGGTTTTCACCACAATTTGAACATTTAAATTTCTTAGGATCTTCCTTCACAGGACAGTCGTCCTTTGCGTGAGAGGAATCACCACAATTCATGCATTTAGCTGGCATGTAGCAATTTTTAGTTCCGTGACCCCATCCCTGGCACTTACGGCACTGAGTGAGGTTTTGAAAATTTCCTCCAGTCTTCCTGAAGTGTTCCCACTTCACTCGGACATGGAGCATAAGGCTAGCTTTTTCTAAGGCCTTAAGGTTGTTTAGTTCACTAGACTTGAAGTGAACTAAATAAAAATCATTAGAAATCCCGTTGCGCGAATCGCCAGGACGGGATTTCATTTTCATTTTGATTACTTGGAGTGGCACAACTCCAAGTAATTTTGCCAGTTCATCTTTGATCTGGTCCAGGGATTCACCACTGGGCAGTCCTTTCATGACAACCTTGAACACACGTTCAGTTTTGGTGTCGTAAGTAAAAAATTTGTGCTTCTTCTCAGTAAGATACTTGAGAAGACATTTAAATCCATCCAAGGTTTCAGCCAATACACGGCATTCACCCCGACGTCCAATTTGTAGTGAAAATTTAACTTTCACGAAATTCAAAAGTTCCATGCGAAGAGCATGGAAATCGGTAGTGGTTATCACAATAGGGGGAATCTTTTCCTTCTTGGCATTAAGCCGGGAAAGTTTACTAGAATTTTTCTTGGATAATGGATCATTCTCATCATCCGTGAGCAAATCAAATTGATTACTCAAATTAATTTCTTCAGAAGGGGGGTCAAGAGTTTGCCCCTTTCTTTTGCGTTTAGGCGCCATGGCGGCAGTAAATTTTTTATCCAAATCGACTTCCAAGCAGATTACTATAAGAATCTGAAGGATCGAAGAGGAATTTTCCAAATCGATATCCAAGAAGGATTACCTCGGGTAGGGTCCAAACAAGGATCGAAGAGGAATAAGAGGAGTTGAACAAGGTAGAAAATTTTTACAGGTTGAGCACTGAAAAGTGCTGTTTAAATTTGTTGTAGCTTTAGGTAGTAGTAACACTTCCTTAAGCAAAAAGCAAATAGATCCGCACGGCAAGAGAGCACGATGCGGACTGTTCAAACTACACTTATCCACAGAAACTACAAGACATGTATTTACTTAAACAATATTCACATTTATTAAATAACGTGCTGAGGTTCGCCCTCCAGCTTCCGAGCGCGAGCAGTGGCAGTAGTGAACTAACTTTAAGTTTGATCATCGTATCATCTCCTCCCTTCGTATATGGTCATCGGTTACGGTCATCTGTTGCGGCGAAGACACTCCGCAGTGAGTGATCGAGTAACCGATCCAATATTCGCCGTGTCCGACAGATTCGCTCAGCTGGTTGCGCACATGTAGGGTATGTGTATAGTTCGTCAACACTGTATAATCAGCCTACTGATCATTCTTGTATGAAACTGGTTCCAAACGTAAACAAACGCTGTAGGTTTCTTATGGCTTGTCTACGTTTGGAACCAGTTATGCGAGGTAGGCGACGATTGTTCGTATTTGACAGCCACATCCCCCCTTGGAATAAACACGTTTTTCTTTTTGTGAGTTTGTAAAAGTTGTTCTCTTGTGATTTCTCTTCTGCGGCCTTTCCATAACTCTGTTACAAGGATCAATTTATGGAAGTTCTCTGTGATTTCTATATGGGGGTACACTTTGAGAAAACCGAAAATGGAACATGTAACGAAATTATGAAAGATTTTGTATGATAATAACTCAGCTGCCTCTGGACCAACTTTAATAATTTTATCACCAATCGATCAGAAATATTTCTATGCATCGATAGCAATGTTTTCGACTGTTGAAGTTCAACAAAAAACTATTGAAAAAGTGGATTAAGGTGAAAATGTCAACATGCAAGCATGGCGAATATTTATAATTTTGGTCACCCTAATCGTGAATTCACGAAGCGGTTTATGAATAACGCGTTCGGTGCGTCAGTTCGATGATGAGCAGGCCTTGAACGTGTTCATCAAAAAGCACGTAATCCATAAGTCGTCGTACTTGTCCGGCTTTATAAAGAAAACTGCGGTTAAAGCGTGGCTTTCTTATGATTTCGACACCACTGTACCGCCGCTACGGGATCACAATTGATTAGATCGCCATAGATGCCATAGATGATCTTGAAACTCCTGCAGTGGATTTTCAAATTGAGCTGTTAACCATTGCCGGGGATAACGAGACAGAATTGCTGCTTGGGCAACAGGAAACGCTCCTTTGCAATGAGGACAAATGCCTGGAGATCGCTCCCGCGCAAAACAGTGTTCCTCTGTCATTGTTTTATGTATGTATTGGTGCGATATGTAGGAGCGTGTTAGTGAAAATCCTAGGAAAATACCTAACAAAGCGCTGTCAAATTCATTTTGACAGATACATACATTTTTTTAGGTTAGTCAGAGGAAAATAATAAACAACTTTACACGGCGATGCACCCGATGCAGTGCGTTAAACGTCACTAATCTCCCATACACACTTAATTTTTTACCCGCGGGCAGTGCACCAATAATTCAGTCGAGCATTGTCCGCTGTCCGTAAGCCAGAACTGATATGGATGGGTTTTCCGGGTTGATACTCCACCACTTCCGGACACACAAGATGGGTGGTAAATGGATCGCATGATGACGGTTGATAGTGATAGCGATGGTTGGGTACCGTGAAAAAAAAACGATAGTGGAAGAACGTCCGACAGGGAACTAAATTGAGCGAGTCATGGACGAACATCCGGCAAATGATGATCGACGAGAGGAACATCCACAGACAAACAGACATACCACAGTTCGCATGTCGCTTTATCGTTCACTAATTTGACGGATGGCTTGCTGTGGAGTTTGACGTGGTCAAAGTGACCGACAGATGGCGATGGTGTTTGATGGATTTTCCAATAATCAAACATATTTACAGTACTAAGTCTGTTTGCCTGTGGAACAACGGTAGTTTGGTCGCTCGCAGCGTGTAAGGTAATGGGTTGGAAAATGTACCATTACTGCCGATTGAATGCGTGGCCGTTCCGTTGCTTTGTGCGTGTATTTGTGGGTAAGTGAAAGCGACAAGCCCCGTGCGGGAGGTTGGTGTCTTTTTATTGACTTTTATCAGACCCGGCATCCGGCGGTAATGATGGGGGCAAATGTCTTCATTCTTTCCGTGCGTGCGTCCACTATCGTTTGGCATAAAGTGCAAGGGCGCTAGAGTAAGCCGCAAGTGTGAGGTGTTGTTATGTTGTTGTCATTGTGACGTGTCAACGCGTAATCTTATCACTTGTGTCAGACGCAAACAAAAACGAACGAACTGTCGAACGTGGATTTGTTTGCTTGATTATCGTATATTGAATTGTTCGGGACATAATGATATATGATACGGTGACAGAAGCGGGGATGATTCGGCAAATGACAGCGATAAGATGGGATCGTCGTCTGTGATTTCTCTGTGCTAGGTAATCTAGTCCCATGCATGCAAGTGTGAAATGCGAGTAATTAATAGCGCCTCAAATACAAATTTAATTGTCATTAAGAAGATGCCAGAAGCGACACACAAATTGCAATCATTAATCTTCTCATTGGTACCATCTGACAGTAATTTAAGTCACTAATTTTCATTTAAATTACGGCTCAAGCTGATGTGGTAGCAAATGTACCGATTTATTCCAATCTTCAATCTAAATACGTATATGGAAAGCTTCCTACCGACAAGGTGTGTTTACGAGAGAAAAGGTGTCCCTGGTTTGTCTGAAAATTGATTCAGATGTTTTGGAATCGTTGAGGGACAGTTGGAACACATATATTCCAACTGGATGATTGTATATATCAGACCACCATTTCCAGACCAACCTTGACATCATAGGCTAACATTAATGCACATCTTCAAGACCCGACACTGACAAGCCATCGAAGCGGCATGCTCGCAACAGATGAATGCAAAATCAATTCTGCCCATTCCCCCTCGCCTCAAGTCCACTTTGAAGAGCATAATCTGCATTGGTAATAGAATCCACCGTCTCCCTACAATTTCCTGCGGGGCATAATTTGGTAGCATTATTCAAATGTTGATCAACCTCGGCTCGACTCGACTCGACAGACGGTGGCGTCAGATCCTTAAATTTATGCACCACCTGCCGTCTTCACCGCGCGTGTCGTTTGACAGCGCCGGCATGGCACACAGTGGCCCGTGGTCCTTTACTGCATGGTTGCCCTAGGTGATGAGCTTGTCCAAACATTCTTCGATTTCAAGCGTAGCTATTCAAATCGACGTATCTGCTTTTGTAAACAATCACTTCAATCGACGATTTGTCTTAACTGCTAACTCACCCACGCAACCAAACGCCATCATCAGGTAGGGGAATTCCCCTACTAGCTGGTGTTGTTAGTTTCTGTGAGTGAGCTAGCAGTTGCCACAAATCGTCGATTGAAGTGATTGTTTACAAAATCAGATACGTCGATTTGAATAGTTACGCTTGATTTGATCTGCATTGAAGCTCATCGATTTTCTCCTTTCCTTCACTGTGCGCTTCCTTATTAGAATCCGCTGAAGGGCCTCGGTATTTTATTGCAAGTCCGTCCAAGATGGTTGGCCGTGATTAACAGTAATAAAGAAGTTCCATTCCCTGGAGCAAGATAAATGTAGGGAAGGAAAAGAAATTCGATTTCCGCTTCCTAAATTAGGAAGCTGCATACCAATGAGACGGCATGGAAGACGAGAACGACGACAACGGCGTAGAAAACTGTGACCTGGTTTCGTCGTTGTTAATAAAAAACAAAAGCAAGGACAAGAAAACAACAATAAACATAATAAAAAATCACTTCCAACTCTCCCCCGTTCCTCTATTTAATCCTGTTTCAGACTATGTATACACGGTAGTCGAGTCACGTCTCTGTTTTAAGGGCTCTAAAATGTCAGATAAACAATGTTGAATCTAGCAATCTGTAGGAAAAAAAAAAAAAAAACTAAAACAAAGAGGGAAACCATGTTTGGCGCCTGGAAGGTAGACTGCACGGCTTACATAATGTTCCATCAAGCTGTTGCGTCGTCATTTCTCTTTGTTCTGTTCCGTTTTTTTGCTGATGTCGAATCAAACAACAAGCTATTAAGAGCCAGGAAAATTAAGCTTTCTCAATGGCAATGGCGATTTATGCTCTGCAGCGCATTAGTCAGACGTAAATGGCTTGCTCGAAAGTAAATCCATTTGAAGACGCTGATGGTTAACAAACTGAAACAAAGGCGAAATTAGTTTTTTTTTGGGAGCTTTGGTAACTGATGGCGAACAATTTGCAAGAATTGCATGTTTGTAATTTAAAAACAGAAATAAAATACATCATTGTACACCGAAAAAAAAAAAAGTTGTTCAATATTACATCCAAACTGCTGCAACCAGGTCAATCCATCGGTTGTGTAATATAACGTTGTACGATGTACATCGATTTTGCGAACAAAATTACATCCATTGATGTAATATTGTATCTGATTTTTGCTATTACATCATTATTTCATACATCAGCTTGAATTACATTGATCGATATTATGTACATATTTTTTGCCGTGTAAGAGATACACCAACAAACGGACCGAGGTATTGTAACATTCAGTGGATTTGATGCACACATTTTCCCAAAGGGATCTTTGCACACATTTTTCCTCGGTCGATGAGACTTAAAAGACCTGAGCGCAATGACAGCGAAAAAGCCCGATCAGATTGAACCTACTTTTGGATCAACAATAGAAAAGTGCCCATCAGCATTTGTAAACAAACCGTTCCAAAGCCCTTTACTCACAAAGCGAAGGCAACCCACGCAAACCAACACCATCATCGGATAGGGAATACTTCTACCTACACGATGATGGTGTTGGTTTGTGTGAGCAACCTTCGATTTGTGAGGAATGGGCTTTGGAACGGTTTGTTTACAAATGCTGATGGGCTCTTTTCTATTGTTGATCCAGACTTGTCGAATTGAAAACTATTTAGATAGGATCAAATCGACTTCGGTTAGGCATCTTGATGTCATTTGTGACAACTGTCAAACTTTTTGTTTCCATTCCGCTTGCGCCCAAATTGCGTTAGGGCTTTTAAGTGGCTCGCAGCGAAAGAGAGTAACTTTTACACAGTTGTATCATAGAGATAACTCACTAGTAGGTCCAGAAAAAAAGTGCTCAAGTTTTTGGCTCAGCTCTGGTACTAACTTCGGTCCCAAGCTAATCGATGCACCCCTCGAAACATAGGAAAATCCACGAACCCCTCATTTTATCTGTCAAACTTTCATAGCGAATTAAAACAAACATAGTGTGTTAAGCTTTGACTAGCTCAGGTATAGACGAGTGCACGGATGGATTTAAGTTCACTCACTCGACAAAAAGTGACACAACAGCGGGGCCCTGTTTACTAAAAATGAACACATGAACATGAACAACGCTGACGATTCGAAACTTTCTGTCCACTTTGTAAAAAACTGCCTCCTCATCTCCCCTCTCTCTTCCTGCTCTTCCTCTCTCTCTTTTACTCATCCCTTCTCCTTTTCTCAATGATCCACGGTGCCAACATTGGAGACATAAATATAACCGACGTTACGGATAGGATGTGAGCCGTTGTCGAGGGGTTAGTGGATTTTTAACTTGTTAATTTTAATGCGGACTTTGCCACCTTTTATTTTTATTTACATTTTATTTATTTATTTATCTATTTAGTTGTTTATCTGCATGCATAGATTTACAAACTTTTATTTACAGGGCTGGGTAACTAATTATACGGGTTATATATTTATGTTAGGTTTAGTTTACAAATAATATGTGCCAATGTACTAGATTTATGAATTTGAAATATGTACTTTATTTACTAACTTTACATACAAATCTAACCTAATAATCAAAAACAAAAGAACTAACCCTAACCTTAAGTATCCTCCTTGAACATCCTGCCTTGAGCCGGACCATTTTCACAAGTTGTTGGTAACAAGTGTAGTACTAGAATTTCGACTAGAATGGGGCAGGTTAATTGATTTGCTTCGGACCAATAGGCTAGTCAAGTAGTCAGGCAATTTAAAATCGTTAGTTAGTGGGATTTTTCTGAGGTATTAAAATCTCTGGTCACGTCTTCCTTTGGAAGGGAAGTAAAGCCGTCGGTCCCGGCTCATGTTTGTTGAATGAATGCGATATCCTACGCAGGTGTGGAAACTGCCTTCCTGCGCATTCGATTGCCGTCAATGGATGGCAATCGATGTCCGTCGGTGATTGGCACTAGATTGCGGAACAGGGACCGACGTTAAATAAAGAAAATAAGAAGAAAAAGAAGAGATTTTCGATGCTGCTAACAAATGTTCCGGTGCATTTTTCTGACGTTGTCGATGAAGGACACGGGTTCCACTTGATTTCGGTGATGCTTTCCGATGCCGCCAACGGAGGTTCCAGTGCATTTTTCTGACGTTGTCAACGTAGGAGGTTCCAGTCGATTTCGGCGGAGATTTCTGATGCTGCCAATACGGTGGAAATACGGTGGTGAAGCACTGGCTAGAGCGCTGCACTGGGTAATTGCCAAGATTTGGGAGGAGGAGTTATTACCGGAGGAGTGGATGGAAGGTGTCGTATGCCCAATCTACAAAAAGGGCGACAAGTTGGATTGCTGCAACTACCGCGCGATCACACTGCTGAGCGCCGCCTACAAGGTACTCTCCCAAATTCTATGCCGCCGTCTGTCACCATATGCAAGAGAGTTCGTGGGGCAATACCAGGCGGGATTCATGGGTGCCCGCGCTACCACGGACCAAATTTTCGCGATTCGGCAGGTTCTGCAGAAATGCCGCGAATACAACGTGCCCACACATCATTTGTTCATCGATTTCAAATCCGCATACGACACAATCGATCGAGATCAGCTATGGCAGATTATGCACGAGTACGGATTTCCGGATAAACTGACGCGATTGGTCAAGGCGACGATGGATCGAGTGACGTGCGTTGTTCGAGTATCGGGGACACTCTCGAGTCCCTTTGAATCTCGAAGGGGGTTACGGCAGGGTGATGGACTTTCGTGTCTGCTGTTCAACATCGCGTTAGAAGGTGTGATCAGAAGAGCTGGGATAGACACGAGTGGCACGATATTCAGGAAGTCCATCCAGCTCCTTGGTTTCGCCGATGACATAGACATTATGGCACGGAACTTTGAGATGATGGCGGAAACGTACATCAGACTGAAGGCTGAAGCTAGACGGATTGGACTTGCCATCAACGCATCAAAGACAAAATATATGAAAGCAAGAGGTTCTAGGGAAGACAATGTTAGCCTCCCACCCCGAGTTCAGATTGACGGTGACGAAATCGAGGTGGTCGATGAGTTCGTGTATTTGGGCTCACTGGTGACCGCCGAAAATGATACCAGCAGAGAAATTCAAAGACGCATTATGGCAGGGAATCGTGCCTACTTTGGACTCCGGAGGACGCTCCGGTCGAATAAAATTCGCCGCCGCACGAAGTTGACTGTCTTCAAGACGCTGATTAGACCGGTGGTCCTTTACGGCCACGAGACCTGGACTATGCTCGTGGAGGACCAACGCGCCCTTGGTGTTTTCGAACGGAAGGTGTTGCGTACCATCTACGGTGGAGTGCAGATGGATGACGGAACGTGGAGGAGGCGAATGAACCACGAATTGCACCAGCTGCTGGGAGAACCATCCATCGTCCACATTGCAAAAATTGGGCGACTACGGTGGGCTGGGCACGTCGTAAGAATGCCGCACGACGACCCAGTGAAAATGGTTCTAGAAAGCGGCCCAACAGGAACAAGAAGAAGAGGCGCGCAGCGGGCAAGGTGGATCGACCAAGTAGAAGGTGACCTGCGGACCCTTCGCAGACTACGAGGCTGGCGAACTGTGGCCATGGATCGAGTAGAGTGGAGACGACTTCTTCGGACAGCAGAGGACAACAAGGCCTTAGCCTGATTGGTAAGGTAAGTTCTGATGCTGCCAATGAAAGTGTTGGGGGAACCGAATACCTTCTTCCACCCCCGACAGCGTCTGGCTTCCAACACTCGAAGTGTGATGTATGGGTCGAGTTGGGCGAACAATTAATTCCCATCCATGTCCTGCGGCCAACCTAGTCCTCCCTTCTTATTCACAATAAAATTACACACGCGAATAGAAAACACTACATTTATTTTAATACACGAAGCATACAAATAACACTACATTTATTACACTTATTTTAACATTTAATTTTCACTTAAGCCTAAATACAAAACAAAACTAATTAAAAGTGCCCACACGCGCAGTTTCCGGTGGCACTCGGTGGTTGGATTGCCCTTTTTCAACTGTGTGAGACAGGTCATCATGCAACCGTGATCGCTCCCTTGCGATGTTCTTCTTCGGGTCCTGGATGAGAGTATCTCCCACTCTCTTATTACCGTAACCGTTGTCCGCGAAACTCACCACCGCAGAACCATACGAGTGACGTCAGAGATATCCCACTCTCGATTGATCTGCACATCTGCTAGCTGCTGATCGTGTGGAACAATGTGAACTGGCATTCGAAGGTAATAACACTCTGACTTGCGATTGTAGAATAATGTATATTTCAGTTTCAGTTAGTTTTATTAATTAACCAATTGCGCAGATAGAATTCAATATTGTTTATGCTGAATCTTTCCCAAGTCATATGTTGATATGTTGCTTCCTGTTGTTTACGAGTCGACCCGATACCATGTGGCAAAAGTCACACGCAATCGATTATGCTTATTGCAAGCTATGCTATGCAAACAATCATTTCATTCATTGCGCCGTCTGCGTGCGTTGTTGATCGTCTTGCGCTTGACCTAGTAAACATTTTTATTGCATTTAGGATTTCTTAGGAATGTTTATTTGAGACCCAGTGGAAATGCTTAGAATACATTAATGTCATTTTGATTTACAAGTTTGTTTTTCGTTTATGTTGCGCATCGACACTTTTAACGGAAATGATTGCGTCTTAATCAAACTGTTTTTCAATTGGTTTGCGCATCCACCACAATGACGATGGAAGAATCAGTTTCTGCAGCCTATTGTAGCGGACCTACAGCTGATACAGGGTTGTAGTTCTACTCGTAAACAGAAAGTTCCATTTGATGTTTCAGTATACTCAACTGAGTATGTTCAAGCCGATGTAGGTGGAGATTTTCGATGCGACGAAAGTTCCAAAATGCTCCGCACATTGCTAGAAAAATCCCATGAAATTGCATGGTTGATGTATTTAAATATATCACGATATATTCAAATATATTCCTGCATCATAGCAACCTTTTTCCAGATTATCAACAAGACTGACAATTATTTATTGTGAAGGAATATTTGTTGGTAGTTTCTTGCTTAATTCAATATTTATTAGATCTCTGTCTTTATCCACATACTTAGTTTTTCGCCGAATCTCGGCAATTTTTTGCCGAGATTCACACAGCCGAGTGCTCAGTAATCAATTTTACTGAGATATCTTAGCAAACATGACGTTGTTTGCTGAGATTCAGCAAAGCATTTTCTGAGGCTCAGCAACCAAACGTGACTTTTGCTGAGATCTCAGTGAAACCGATTGCCGCGTACTCGGCTGTGCAAATCTCGAGCAAATCTCTGTGGCTTTTGGAACGCTGTTTGAGCTTGAAGTGCGCTGTCGACGATGAGATTAGAGAGGAAGTTATATTCCTCCAACGGCGGAAGCTCTTCCACTAACGATACTGTATCGCCTATCGTGGATTGGATCTTAGTCCAATCGATGTTACTGGTTAGATCATACGCGACGTTTACGGATTCTGACGAGTCGAACCCACTGGCAATCGAAATTTTGATCGGCAGATGATCACTACCGTGCGGATCCTGGATTACATGCCAAGTGCAATCCAACGATAGTGAATTGGAGCAAAAGGTGAGGTCTAATCTGCTACCATTCGAGGATGGACCAGCCAAACGTGTTACTTCTCCATTATTAAGTATTGTCATGTTGAAGTTGTCGCAGAGATCATAAATCAAAGTAGAACGGTTATCATCGCACAGCTCCCCCCAGCCTGTACTGCGGGAGTTAAAATCTCCCATGATCAACCATGGAGCGGGAAGTACCGCACATATGTCGAAAAGTTGTTTACGATTAACAGAGACTCTAGGAGCAATATATACAGAATACCTTTAATGGTAGCCTGACATGCGACAACTTCAATACCGGGGAATTCGGGAAGATTCACTCTATAGAAGGAATGGCACTTTTTGATCCCCAAAAGTACCCCCTCCTCCACGCGAATCCTCACGATCCAGTCGATCAATGTTAAAATTATAAAAAAGGAAGATCGATATCTGAAGAGAGCCATGTTTCACAGAGGGCAAATGCATCGCAATTATTGTTATGGACTAAATACTTAAACGAATCTAATTTCGGAATAAGGCTTCGACAATTCCACTGTAGAACTGTGATCAAATCCCCGACCTCGTTTGGAAAATTATCCATCGAAGGAAATGATTGCTGCAAGGAGGGGCCACTTCAATTTCCATTGCTTCAAGAGGGTCTTCACAGAAGGAAGCATTGCCAGAACAATGCTTTTGAGAGGATCAGAAATATTGAGGTACTTGAGGATATCGTCCACAATTTTATCAAATGAGAACAACCCAGATGAAGAAGGGGCTTCTGTTCTTAAAAATGGGACATCAGGGGTTTTGGATGTCCCCGGGAGAGGTGGAAAATCCTGGGTATAATCAGTTCTGCGGAATCCAGGAGGAGTAGAAGTCTTCTTTTTTCCACCACTCCTTGATTTGGGCAAGCTGATTTGGGGTTCTTGATTTTCAACTTTCCGCGAACGGATGCGTTTTCGTTTCCGTGCAGAAAAACGGAAAGAAGTTCCCTTCTCAGCCAAGTCAAAGTCAGTCTCGTCATCTGACAAAAGAGAGAATGGATTTTTGGCGTTGGTCGATGGCGTGGCCGTCTTAAGCATTTCTGCAAAAGACTGCCGGGAAAGATTCCTTGAGGGAGCGTTGTAATTTTTCCCCGCGTTGTTTGTACACCGGGCACGACGAGAGACCATGAGGAGTTCCCTTACAGTACACGCATTTTGGTGCAGTGACTGTGCAGGCGTCATCCTCGTGCTTCTCTCCGCATTTTGAACAGCGTGCCTTGCTGCCACAGTGAGAGGCCGTATGCCCCAACTACTTACAGTTTTGGCAAACGCACAGGTAATTGAAGTTTTCCCAGCTCGATGTAGGGCTGAACCAGAAAAGGTCACAAGGAACGCGTCTGTGGGGGTAAAACTCTTTTTACCCTCGCTGACAGGTACTGAGCCCAGTTTTTGGACATCCAATATCTTCACCGGGGGAAGCAGAGGGTTCTTAAAACGGCCAACCACCTGCTTCTCCAAGATCTCGGGGGTCAGACTCGCTTCGGTGACCACACCTTCGATCTCCACATCACGAGCTGGGATGTGAACTATATACTCGAGCGTAAAGAGCTGGGAGACAGCAATCTCATTAGCTTACTTCAGGTTAGAGACGGAAACACGAAGTTTATTGTGCCTAACCTTCGTGATTTCGGTCACGGCCGAGAATCGCTTCGTCAAATTATTTGAGATTTGAACAACGTTCAAAGGTTTGTTTTTGGGCTGAAAGTAGACAACCCATGGGCCCTAGGCGAGTAAAAGAGGTGACCCAGTCAGAAGAAGTGTTAGTTTGTTTACTAACATGAACTATGTCCATTTTGTTATGGCAAGTTTTGCTATAAGAAATGCTCTTCGTATTTATTAGCGAAATTCACATCAAAGATTGATTAATTGCGTAGGAAATCAGTTTGGCACGGCATTTGTGACCAGCATACACCTTCCGGTCGTATGAAACAGGTCAAAAACTGTCCAAATCCGCAGATAAAATTTTTTGTTTTGAATTCCTGTATGGCAAAATAGTGAACTTTTTGTGAACATTAACGGCAAAGAACTCACCAACACTGGGAGACCGTGAGTTCCTGCCCACCTGTCATTTCCCATCTCTGTCTTCGTTGGTGTGTGCTTGTGTAATGGACGGCACTCAGCTGAACACACGATGATAGATGAGTGGTGTAAATGCGGAGGCAGATTCTGACACTCGATGACGATGATCCGTGTGCAGGTATGCGTGACCGCGCACCGATGGTGCGCAAATTGGTTGGTGAATTGCCAATCGCAATTGAACAATTTTCCTTCAGATGATGCCGAAATCACAATTTCTTCTCAGAAAAAAAACTCACTTTTAATTAATTGTTTAACTGCGAACTACGTCAGGAAACACTAAGCGAGAAAAACTGATAATTTTAATCAAGTGAATAGCGAGAAAACTTCCAAAATAGCGGAGCTCGAATCAAGTCGACCATACTTCTTGCTAGGACGCAGTGGAGTGAACCGCATTGAATTGAATGATTTAAAAACTTGCAACACTGCTAGCAACAGCTCTGCCTACACTCCAAAATATTATAATACGAGTATATATTAAATGTTATGCATTTTATGGTTTTCCAAAATTTATACATTGGTTCGATTAAAATTTTCGTCAAAATTATACTAACTCCGAATAACGGAGTGGAATTCGATCAATGTTTATTAAATGATAGGAAAAAGCACATCTGGATTCTCTTCGGAGCTTCGTGCTGGTGAAGAGCTTCATCCGGGCGGATTTCTACTGCGCCTGTGATCTGCTGGGCAGCTAGACTGCGTGAGCACGAGTTCATCCTAATGAACATTCAAATTGTAAGTATTTTTAAATAATCAGCAATTCCATAGAAAAAAGTTATAGTGGGTCTCAGAATTTCATGAAAATTGGTATAATTCTTCCTTATCAAAAAATATTAGACTCGTATTTTTTTAGTATGGCGCCATTAGGGTGACCATTTCCGTGTTAGGGTGGTCCAAAAAATCATTTTTTTCAAATATTTTTAAAAATTTATAACTTCTGAACCTCTTGACTGATTTTTACGATTGACCCTTCAAATGAAAGATGTTTTAATGTAGTTTTAAGAAAAATTATGAAACACTCAGAGATATTTGATTTTGTAGGAAAAAAATATGTTACAAATGCTTTTTCTTGATTTTCACTGCGAGGGTCTTCAACAACTTCTTACTTTAGTATTTTTAATTGAAAGATCATTTAATTTTACATAACATATCGGAGAAGCAATTTTGGAGATACAATTTTTTTTAAATAAAAAATTATTGTTCCGCAATATATGCACCACACGTGCATGGAAACGATGAAGACGCAAGGTAGTTCACAATGCGTCTCCATCGAGTCACAGCAGCTGTGACTAATGAAATCTATGAGTAACTTACAAGCTGGGTGCAACATTCAGTTCAGCCTGGAGGCTGTCCATAAACCACGTAGACCAATTTTTAAACATTGCAGATCCTACCTCCCCCCTCGTATACTTTACTAAAATTTTAAAATATTTTTACCGAGCGTATACTGTGGCTGGACTCCCCTCCCCCATTGAAGTCTTCGTGGCTTTAAAACAGGCCCCAGTTTGACATTATTAATTTTGGTATCAAAATTCTGGGAGAAGTACTTAAATGCTACAAATAATGACGAGGTCGAAGAAAAATAAGTAAAACATGAAGCATTTATTTTCTTTAATTACAATTTCACACATTTTTCTTCCGTTGAAAATGAATACCGTTTGACAATAATATACTTTTCGTTTTGAGGCTTAAAACTATGGAATGACTGTGTCCCCGAAATTTGGTTCACATGTATATAACGGTTTTTCAATTTTCTTTCCATTTTATTGTAATCGGATTCCGAAAAAAACTGATAGTGTATTTTTGAATCTGGCTTAGAAATAGCTCATGAGTAAAGTTCTTGGGCCGTTGTTATATGGTGGCCTTGCAAACTCGCTTTCGCAGCGTTTCGTTTTAATACTCCTCCCAAAGCATCACAAGGGCCCTTTCCATGACAAGTTGCGAAAAAATTCCACTCGGCAGCAATGCCAAAATCTTTTTGCATGTTGCATAAATTAAAAGCGGTCATCTTATTTTTATATTGGCTTCCTGATCCATCTGAGAAAAAGTAAATCTGTTGTAAGCTTGGCAATTTACATTTTATGAACGCTAGACAATGCGTAAGAAATAAACGAACTGCGACATGATTATGTTTAGTGAAATCAGCAATTGCAATAAAACTAGTAAATTTCAAATCGTTAGATTCTTCGTCTTTAAAATAAATAGCACAAGGGTGAATAGTACATTGGGCGTTCGCTCAATGAAAGCCTTGAACTGCATCCTGCACAACGAAAGAATAATTCTCCGAAAAATCACAGATTATGATGCATTCTGTGACTTTTTTCTATGGAATTGCTGAATATTAATAAAAAATAAAACAATTGTAAAACCTTCCTGAGACAATTTTAATTTTAATTTGAAAACAATAATATTTACCATAAATAAAATAAAGATGCGAAAAATATATTCTCTCGAATAAACCGTATCTATGCATTGTAGGTATATTTCAATTTTATACTATGCCACGCATAAACCATTTTTATACTAAGTTTGCGTTCTCTCCCTTTATACCGACCTTTGCGTCGGTACGGAGAGTTGCGATTTTAGTAACAATCTGAAAGATTATAAATTCTGCTTAGCTTGAATTTCTCCATCTCAATAAATTCAACTAAAGCTGAGCTTTGCCGACACGAATGCCACGTCAATGGTAAAGTGTCGTTTGTAAATAATAATAATAATAAAAGCTGAACTATCAAGAGAAGCAACATTGGGGGAGCATCTTTAGTTTAAAAAAAAATGACACAAACACCACATTGCCAACATTCAGAACCGATGCCGCCTTCTTGGTACTGAGCTCGCCCATGAGTGCAATCAATTTCCACCTACAGTGGGAGGCAGTAAAGGAAACATTATCTTGCAATATTTCCGCTTCCACCTTTTACCCATTCAAAAGGCTTCCATGGCAACTGCCAAAGCCAGAACTGCAGACTGCAGCATACATTATTGGCAGATCCCACGGGACCATCCATCTACTGGCTGTATTAGGTATTGCTCACTGTAGAAGGTACCGGAAGCAGAGGAGGTTGAAAAATCGATTTTCTCACTTTCTTACCATGTTATCACAGAAGAAGAAGAAGAAGAAGAAGAAGAAGAACAACGTTACTTTACTGAACCATATCGAAGGCTACAGGCCCACAGACATGGTAAAAATGTAGGACCATGGCCACGTTCAACCACCTCTGGTATTGATGAAGGTTGCAGTCGGAATTTCTTCAAGCACGGAAAACAGCTGATCGGGCCGAACGCGAGCGAAAACTCCTGTAGAGACTGGATGTCTGGATTTGAATATTTTGGTTGGCTGGTTGGTTGGGATGGGATGGTAGTAGGAAAGAGTGGGTGGGTTCGAACTTGGCACGCTAGCAGAGCTACCGACTGTTGTGGCTGTCTTGAAAAGAGCGTTCTGAACTTTTAGGGGTACCGGGAAAATAGGTAGGTAAGCAAGGCTGACTGTATGCAGGAAAAGGTCAAGGATGGCTTTAAGTTTTGTGTTTTCGGCACTTAAATGGAAAACTTCAAGAGGGGGTGTGAAGTGTTTCAGCATGTATGTATCAAATTTGTGGAAATCAGATTAAGATTTTAAACAAAAAAAAAAAAATGAAACTGATGAGCAGGAAAACAGAAGAACAGAGTATCAGAAGAATAGAAGATACGAGAAAAACACAGAAGAACAGAATAGTAGAAGATTTGAAGAACATAAAAGACAGTATAACGAGAAATCAGAAGAACAGAATAACTTAATAACAGAAACGCAGTAAAAACAATAGAATTATATAAGTTTTGAGAAACAGAAAATTGAAAACTAATAAACAGAAGCATGAAATAACGGAATAACAGAAGAACAGAAGATCAGAATATTAGATGATCAGAAGATGTATGTGTATGTATGTAAGGTATCCACCATCCTCTCGAAGATCTTGTCTTGTATACAGCTCCACTTAATAGCAAGATCAATTTGAGCTACCGATCCGAATTCACAATATCGCTGTATGAAGGGCCAAAAACGGAGGGGTGGATGCGTAAGCAGAGGCACTTACGCGAAATCCACGGGAATTTAAGAATCTCCTTCCAACGATGCGATCCAACAAATCGAATAACGCAATTCGCAATACGCAACGTCGGCCACCGAATCACCACCAAAACTCGCGACGGACACATTATCAGTATTTTCCCCGGCTAATTTTCCAACTGGACCGTGTTCAACTCGCCTCCCGGGAACCGGCTTCCCGGGAGGCAATGCAAATCGCAGACACATTTGGTGTGTAAGTGTGCTGGTTGTAAAAAAACACACCCGTGCAAAGAAACGGATCCAATAAACGTCACTCTCGCGAAAGCCCACCCGTCGTCGTTGAACGACAAAAAAAAAGAATCGGTGGACAATTTTGTGATACGGAATTTCTAGTGAAAATCAACCGGGAATGCACGAATTTCACCACACCCAACTGCGAAACACGTTCAGAATCGCCTTTGATACACTTTTGATCGAAAATACTTAATTTTTTTCAAAAATAGTTGCGAGTGAACAATCATCATCACCGTTAATGAACTGAAATTGAAATTATCACTCGCAATGCCACAAATTTCTGGTCCGGGAGAAAAAATCAAACATCGCAGATAGCGCCAAATCTTCTGATGCTTGCAAACATGATGAATCATGCCAACGGCTGAAAGTCTCCTTAATAAAGATATATAAAAAAAAAAAATTATGAATCATGTTTTCTTTCTCAATACTAAAACTTCTCGGAAAGCGAGAAAATCACCAATCACACACGTATAACCGTCCGGGAGGCAGAATGCCAGCGCTAATCCGTCAAATGCAGCCGAAAACTATGAAAGCGAACGCACGCACAAAACAGAGAGCAAACTTTAAACACAACCGTATCCGAAGGGTTTCGAAAATGCACTCGAAGACCAGATGATCAGAAGGTCAGAATAAAAGAAGAATAAAAAAAAGAAGAACATAATACACTGAGTCCTCCGTTCACGAAGTCTTAAAGTTCAGTTTACGTCACTTTTTTCACGCAGTAAATTCCAAATAGCAAGTATGTTTTTTTAAAAGCAGATTCCAAATAACGAGTTTTTTTACGATTCTGAGAAACTGGGACATACTGTCAAATACCCCACAATATGTGTATTTTGGAGTCGGGATGACGTGTAGGGATCGGAAATCGATGTCTGATGCCATTTTAAAATCTAAAATGGAGGTTTCCGGTTGCAGAAAAACTTGGAAATACTGTCAAATACCTCACTCCCCATATTTTTGGAATAGGGGTGACGTGTAGGGAATGAAAATAAATATCTGAAGCCATTTTAAAGAATCACGACAATCTTATGAAAACGGGATTCTTGCAAATTTGCCGACATTCCTCTCAAATTTTCCTCAACAAGAGCATTTTTGAAATAACTTGAAATTATATAACATCATGCTTAGTCATACGAAAACCTAAATTAGAAAAAAAAACATGATGTATTTTCTTCTAGAATGTTCTTATTTTAAGTTTCTTCATCTTAGAACAACTGTTATAATTTTTCCGGTGCCTAGATTAGATTTCCGGTGCCTAGATTAGATTTCCGGTGCCTAGATTAGATTTTCGGTGCCTAAACGTCAGCCAGATTGGGAAAAAACATCCATATTGTGGGGTATTTGACAGTATTTTCATAAAACTTTCTTTACGAGGTAGATCTCAAATAACGAGGATGTTTCTACGCACTGATTCGATTTACGAGCTCCCAGTTTGATTTGTAAATGAAGCTTCCAGAAGAACAAATGTCCATAATAACGGAAGAACAGATGAACAGAATTAAAGAATAACAGAAGAATTGAAGGACCGAAGATTTGAAAAACAGAAAAAAACTACAAGGGACAGCCCTATGGGGTTGTACGCAATGGTGACGTAGGACTGCGTGGTCTTATATAATACTACTTATTTGTTAACTGCAGCAAGAGCTTGTGTTTTGTGTAGGAATAGGAATTTGAGCGGGCTTCTCTCTATTTATACTCTTCAGTATGACGCGCTTGATAAAGATGGCCCACAGCGACTCACGAAGAGCTACTGATTCCGATCAATATCTGTGCGGCTTCTTGCTCCTTCTATGGATGCTCATGTCAGTTGCAGCTCGCTGCTTGCAGGCAGCCTTTCGTTGTGTACTGGAGAACAACGTTCGACACCACGCGCCGAAAGTACAGCTGCTGCTGCTGATGCCGACGACCAGACACCACCACACACGGTGATTGGAACTGCATCCGATCAGCCTTTAGTTGTGTACTGGAGAACACCACCCTTCACCAGACCTGAGACCGGATGGAATTCAACTTAGAAATCTGTGTTAGGGAAATCGCTTTTCGTAGGTAATCGGTGATAATTTTAATTACCATAGCAACAGTTGCACATTCGTGCAATTTTTAATAGTGACATTTTGAAAAAATATAAAGTCTTTAACAGATGCTTATAAATATTTCTGATCGATTGGTGATAAAATTATTGAAATTGGTCCAGGGGCAGCTGGGTTATTAACGTTCAAAATCTTTCATAATGTTGTTACATGTTCTATTTTCGGTTTTCACAAAGTGTACCCCCATATAGAAATCACAGACGTAGTCCTACGTCAAAACCGTAGAACAGAAAAAGAAGAAAACGAAAGATCAGAAGAACAAAAAAAAATAATCAGAAAAATAGAAGAACAGATGATTAGAAAAATAGAAAAACAAAAGAACAGAAAGTCATGTGAAAATCAGCAGAAAGGATGATCAGATGAAAGCAATAACAGAAGAGCATAATAAATAGAAATTGAGAAGAACAGATCAACAAAGGCACAAAAGAATAGAAGAACAGAAAAGTAAATCAGAAGAACAGATGAACAGAAGGACAGAAAATCCGAATCATTTTTTTTTCTTTATTAAAGAGATTTTTAGCCATAGGCTAGTTCATCTCTTAATAATCCGAATCATTGAAAATCAGAAGAACAGATGAAAAGACGAACACGAGGACAGAAGAACATAATATAAGTGGAACGCAATAATGCAATATTAGAAGAACAGAAGATCAGAAGAACACACAAACAGAATCACATAATAAAGGAAATCAGAATAAAAGACGAACACATGAACACAAGAACAGAATAACAAATAGAAAGAAGAACAGACTAAATAGAAATTCAGGAGATCAAACAAACGAACAGACAAAAAAGTAGAACACGAGAGCATAAGATCAGAAGAACAAAAGAACGAAAGGTCTGAAGAACAGAACAACAGATGAGCAGATTAACTGCAGAACAGCCGTAATAAAAAAATAGAGCTTAACGACGTATTCGGGATATCATCCAAATCATTTGTGGGATAGTTTACCCTTGAGGGAGAGTCGCGAAGAGAGAAAAATGGAACGTCAAATGCAGCCAGACGGCTACTGTCATGAACTGTCATTGGGAGCCAAGCAATTTATGATGCTTTTCTTACAGTTGAACAAGAATACACAAGACGGTATTGAAATCTTGCGTAAAACAATTTATGGGACACCATTTCTTTTTAATTCATTCAACATACATACAAATCAATATTGAAAGATACCATTCACCAAGGTTTTGCCAAAACATCCAGTAACATAATTGTAGGGTTGTGACCAAAAAGAGGGAAAGAGATGGTTTACGAGAGACAGATTAAAAGAGTAAGAAGGTGAGGGCACGAAGGTGAGGGCACGAAGGCAATATGGAGGGTGAATTATAAACGGGAGTCAGTTGAAATATAGAATTGAAGACGAACAGACGTATTAAGTGTTTTTTCAATAAATATTGAAGACCTCCACCACTGGATCCTACAATTGGCGCAGCCGATAGGTGAGTGAAAAATGTAAGTGCTTAGAAATTTGTTTTTCCTCTAAAATCGTGGTCAAATGATGAAATGGATATTGAGTTGAGTGGGAAATTCCCTAGCAGCACACATGTCACTGAACAATTGTGGTTACTTGTGTGCAACTTATTCCAGTCACAATCAAGTTGCAGCAGCTTATTTCGATCGAAGTGTGCTGCTTGGGTTGTGATAATAGTGTCAGTACAATATTTTTTTTTCTGTTATGGAAATTTGAAATGATTTTTTTATCAACAATATGGCCGCCTTGATTGTCTGGTGGAAATGTACGTATGCTGTCGGTTGAATGTAATCAAGGAAACAAGCGATGGTCTTAAGGTGAAGAGAGTTCTGAGTTCTGAGCTTGAGTTCTAGTGATAGTTGGGGTGTAGGATCATCATTGTACAGTGTAGTACCGTGTGCCTCGTGATAATAATTGAACAGACGCAGACCACTGAAGACAGGGGCCATTTTTCGTTTTGTATTTTGAATGAAATAGTAGCAATGCTGAGCGAGTGAGATCGAACATTCCGTGCAGTTGTCCAGCGGGTGTGAGCCCGGCAGATAGGCATCGCGGCACGAAGCATGGAGAGGCAAAGTTGGCAGCGGCGGAATGATGGAAAAATAAATGGACTGAGACTGATACTTGTCGTAGTGTGGAGCAACCACGAGCCCGGCAGTACCATAGCAGAGAGAGAGAGAGAGAGAGAGAGAGAGATAGAGAGTCCGTTCGAACGTCGTAGCAAACCGAGTCCAGTAACGAAACGCTGAGCGAGTGAGACCGAACGTTCAACGCAGTCAGCAAGTGGAAGTGTGAGTCCGATCTCACAGGCATTTTAATACGAAAGATGAATAGAGTGAGAGTCCACTCTCAAAGAGTGTAGCACGCTATAGCAAAAAAAAAGAGCCTGGTAGTCCTATCGTAGCGTGAAGTATCCACGAGCCCGGCAGTACCATAGCAGAGAGAGAGAGAGTCCGTTTGAACGTCGTAGTAAACTGAGTCCAGCAACAGAAAGCTGAGCGAGTAAGACAATACGTTCAACGCAGTCAGCAATTGGAAATGTGAGTCCGATCTTGTCAGAATTGTAGCACATAAGAAACAAGTGGGTCCACTCACAGAGAGTGTAGCACACTGTCTAAGAAAATAAACTGAGACCCTGAGACTGGCACTCTTACCGTAGCGTAAGATATGCAATTCAATTGCAAAATGCATATGTGTTGCTTTTGTTTGTTATGGGATAATTATTTATGACCCAGTTAAGAGGGTGCTTTCATACTTGGCAAATCACATAGTGAGAAAATTTGCTGTCTCTCCCGTGATTAAACGTAGTATATGAAGTGAAAAGACTAGCTGATGTTAGGAAAGTGTATGTGCAAGTAAACATTCAACGGGGCCTAAGAAAGCTTGTCTAAAACGTATGTATATGAATGTTTAAAGTAATCGATGGTTCCAATGACAGTGGGGAAACATAAAAGGACATAAACATTTGTTTATGAAAACCAATAATGTGGTCGATGTGGAAAAGTAATAGCAACTATTGTGTTTATCTTTTTCTCGGTTCTGTAGAATCATGGACGATATGGATTGGCCGCTGCAACCCTTCAACGAGGCAGTCGATTCATCAGACCTCAGAAGGGAATGGGAGGAATGGTACCGTTCCTTCGAGCTTATTCTGGAGATGAAACGTATCGAGTCCCAGCATGAGAAACTAGTATTGCTGCTAGCTCGTGGAGGACGTGGATTGCAGCGCATTTTTTACAATTTGCGCCCGGTGCCAGAAGAGGTATACCCTGAACCGGTTCCGGTACCCTTGATACCGAAAGAAATTCCTGAGTACGACAATGCGGTCTTGAGGCTGAGTAAATTTTTCATCGGGAAGCGTAATGTTCGAATCGAACTCGAATTATTCCGTACACTCAAGCAAGCGGAATCTGAACCATTCAGTCGATTTTTACTGAGGTTGCGTACTCAGGCAGCACGCTGCGAATTTCAAGATCGAGAAGAAATCGAGATTTTGCAGCAAGTGACCATGGCAGCGTTTGATGAACGGGTCCGAGACAAAGGGCTCGAAGGTACACTCAACCTTGACGAGATCACCAACTACGCTATGAACAGAGAGATGCTCCTTAAGCAGAAGGAGAAAGCAAAGGTATTGAAGGAAGAACCAGCCGTGGTTGCGGCGGGGAAGCAAGAGTGGGGTACAAGAACAGCATTCCGAGGTAAAGCCAAAGGACGGCCATTCCAGTCGGGACCGAGAAGAATGGGAAGCGAGTGCAATCGTTGTGGTTCGTACCGTCATTCGAGTGAGGATCAAAGTTGCCCAGCCCGGAAGGCTCGCTGCAATAGTTGCGGGAAAATAGGCCACTTCGGTAGGAAATGCCGGGCGGGAATCTACAAGCGATTCGGTCGTCATGAGACCTGGAAGAAACCGAAGGAGGAAGCCAATATCATCACCTCGGGAGATGATTGGAACGAAGAACTACCTCGTCGTCCAGTGCCGGAAGATATTCAACAGGTAAATTGATTGTTCACATTTTCAATGAGGGTTTGTAGGATCCCAGTTAAGTTGATGCAGTATGTAAACTCAGCAACAGAAATTGTCAGGAATAAAACAAAAGAGATTAACAATAAAACATTGTTTTACTAGGTGACCTCATACTCCCACAACAATGGAATCATAATGTGTATGATCAACAGTTTTCCCGTTGAATTCCTCATTGAGTCTGGAGCTGCGATTAATACCATTACTGAGGAGGTTTGGACAGAACTCCAGAGGAACAAAGTAGAAGTCTTTAAGCGAAACGTCCGCTGTAACCGCCAATTCTCTTCATACGCTAGTGAGAAACCGCTTCGTGTTCTAGCCATTCTTGAGTCCAAAATTTCTGTCAATCCCTCAAAACCGACTACTTATGCGGAGTTTTTCGTGATAGAGGGTGCCAACAACATTATTGAGTAAAACAACTGCTGAAGAGCTGAATGTTTTAAAAGTTGGTTTAGATGTCCACCAAGTAGAAGCAACTGTGAGCCCCTTCCCGAAGTTCCCCAATGTGCAGGTGAAGCTCTCAGTCGATCCCTCCATCCCACCTAGGAAGATCGCTTATCTCAGGATTCCAGAACCCATGAAAGATAAGGTTGATCAGAAGATTCAGGAAATGCTCCAACAGGATATCATTGAGCCGGTTAAAAGCCCACCTGATTGGATTTCACCATTAGTGGTTGTACCCAAGGGTAAAGATGACGTTCGGCTCTGTGTAAATATGAAGTTCCCTAATGAGGCAATTCAACGAGAGCACTATCCGATCCCTGTGATTGACACCTTCTTAAACAAACTTCGTGGAGCAACATATTTTTCAAGACTGGACATGACCTCGGCTTATTACCATATAGAGCTGCATCCGGATTCCCGTTCAGTAACAACGTTCATGACAAACCAAGGGTTGATGCGTTTTAAGCGACTCATGTTCGGGATAAACTGCGCCCCGGAAATTTTTCAACGGGTGATGACGGAAATGTTGGCTGGGATCGACGGAGTTGTAGTTTACATAGACGATGTTGTAATCGCCGGAAGCACGCGCAAGGAACACGACATCAGGTTGCAGAAAGTCCTGTCCGTCTTGGAAAGTAACAATGCGAAACTGAATGTGAAAAAGTGCGTGTTTGGAGTGACAGAGTTGGAAATACTGGGCTTCAAAGTGAGTGCCCTGGGAATATGTCCCTCAGAAGAGAAAATTGAGGCAATTCGAAACTTCCGAACGCCAGAGACAAAAGAGGAAGTTCGGAGCTTTTTAGGGCTTGTGAATTTTGTAGGTCACTTCATTCCAGACCTGTCCACCCGTACCGAGCCCCTTCGAAAGTTCATTCGTGGAGAAGTTGAAACTTTTGGAGAAAGTCAGCAAGCTGCTTTTGATGATCTTCGACAGGAATTAACTACAAAAGTAAGGAAATTGGGGTTTTTTGATCCCAAAGACACGACGGAGCTTTATGTAGATGCCTCCCCAGTAGGCTTGGGAGCGGTGCTAATCCAACGTGACGAAGCAGGGCGGCCCAGAATCATTAGCTTTGCCTCGAAAAGTCTGACAAATGCTGAACGAATGTATCCTCAGACGCAGAGAGAGGCACTAGCTGTAGTATGGGCGGTAGAAAAGTATTACTTGTACTTATTTGGACTTCGTTTTACGATCTTCACGGATCATAAAACGCTTGAATACATCTTTGAAGGGAAGTACAGAGATGGAAGGCGAGCTTGTTCACGAGCGCAGAGCTGGGCTCTACGCCTTCAGCCCTACGACTTTCAAATAAAGTATATTCAGGGAACGAGCAACATATCAGATGTTCTATCTCGTTTGTGTACCAAGAAAGATGCACCGTTTGATGGAAATACCCAACACTTCCTCTGTGCAATTGGGGAGTCACCGGTGGCTATAACAATTGATGAGATCCGTAATGAGACCGTACGTGATTCGACGCTTACGGGAGTTATTGAAGCTATGAAGTCACAGAATTGGCCATCAAATCTTTTTCGATACCAGGCGTTCAGTAAAGAATTAGGATTGATTGATGGTGTCGTGGTACGTGAGGACAGGATTGTATTACCACTGAAGCTACGTCGTCGAGCGTTAGAGATTGCACACCGTGGACATCCCGGGATTGTAGCAATGCGTCGGAATTTACGACATTACTTATGGTGGCCATGCATGGATAGAGATGTCTGCAGTACTGTGAAGGAATGTGTGGGATGTTCCGCTGTTAGCAGCTTAGGTCCACCTGAACCCATGAGTCGCAAAACAATGCCTGAAAGGGCTTGGCAAGATATCGCCATTGACTTTCTGTCAGCCAAAGAGTTCGCCACGTTTTTAGTTGTAGTGGATTACTACAGTCGGTATCTTCATGTTGTGGAAATGAGGAGCACGACTGCGTGCAAGACAATAGAAGCACTTGAGCGGATTTTCAAAGACCACACGTATCCCGAGACGATTCGATCGGACAATGGTCCACCGTTCTCCAGCGAAGAGTTTTCTCTATTTTGTGTCAGCAGGAATATCAAGTTGGTGAATGCCATACCTTATTGGCCTCAGATGAATGGCTTGGTCGAACGGCAGAACCAAGGGATTTTGAAGGCGCTACGGATTTCCAAAGCTCTTAAAACAGATTGGAGGAAGAGTCTCGAGGAGTACATTTACATGTACAACACCACTCCCCATTCGGTTACTGAGAAAGCCCCCCTGGAGCTGCTAACTGGACCTGTTGGATCTGTTGCCATCACTGCGGACAGATCCGCATTGGAGCCGAGATGAACACATTCGAGAAAACGACGCGATGAAAAAAATGCAAGGCAAACTTTACGCAGATCATCGTAGACACGCTAAAGAGTCTGATATAATTACCGGTGACATAGTGATGATGAAGAGTTACGAATCTGGCAAGCTCGAACCAACCTTCAAAATGGAGAAGTTTACTGTCCTTGAACGAGCCGGTAATGATACAATCATTGTTAACGAAGACGGAGTGAAATACCGGCGCCCAGTTGCTCACTTAAAAAAGTGGCCATCATCTTCCACCACCTCTGATTCTTCTACAGGTCTCCAGCAACCCTCGAAACAGCAATCATCGGAAGAAGGAACCTCGCAGACGCCACCACACATGTCCACGGAAAAGTACCTAACAAGTGAGAAGGAGGATGCAGTTGACCTCGAGAAGCCTTGCCTGTCACGGAAACGAATGAAGCAGCCAGACGGAGAGAGTCGCCCTGTCAGAACAAAAAAAGTGCCTAAACGATATACCTACTTGATTTTTTTACATTTTGTTTTCTTTATTTTTTTTTGTAGAGAGTAGGAGAAGGATGTAGGGTTGTGACCAAAAAGAGGGAAAGAGATGGTTTACGAGAGACAGATTAAAAGAGTAAGAAGGTGAGGGCACGAAGATGAGGGCACGAAGGCAATATGGAGGGTGAATTATAAACGGGAGTCAGTTGAAATATAGAATTGAAGACGAACAGACGTATTAAGTGTTTTTTCAATAAATATTGAAGACCTCCACCACTGGATCCTACAATAATAAAATACCAAACAGAAAAGTACAGTTTATCACTGCACGCTGAATAATCTCAAACAATCACTACACGCTCAAAGCAAAACACTAATCACGTACACCTGTTTCGATTTGATTTCAATGGCATAAATTTCCATGACAAGTAGAACAAGTATGCAATGAATTCCGTGTGTGCTATCTGCTTCTCCCTCCCAGGTTTACCCCAGTTCGTTTATGGTATTTGTTTATTAGGGAGATGAATAGAACAACAGAAGCGCAGATGGACTGAAGAACAGAAGCATAGGAGAACAAACGAACTGAAGAGCAGATGAACAGAAGTTCAGGAAAATACATAATCAGAAGAGCAGAACAACAGAAGAACAGATGAACAGATGTTCAGAAAATAGATAATCAGAAGAACATAACACCAGAAGAACAGATGAACATAAGAACAGACTAATAGAACAACACAAGGACAGATGATCAGTTGAATTGAAGAACTGATGACAAGGACAACAGAAGAACAGATGGAGCGATGAAAAGAAGTATAGGAGAACAAAAGTACAGAAGAACATATGACCATAAGAACAGAGGGACAAAAGAGCTTAAGAACAGATGAACAGAAGTTTAGAAAAATAGATAATCAGAAAAACAGGACATCAGAAGAACACTTGAATTGAACAACAGAAGCACATAACAACAGAAAATGAGCAAGACTGAAGAACATAAATACAGGAGAACAGAAGAACTGAATAACAGAAGAATAGAGGGATAGAAGAACTGAAGAACAGATGAACAGATGTTCAGAAAATAGATAATCAGAAGAACGTAACAACAGAAAAATAGATGAACATAAGAACAGACTAATAGAACAACAGAAGGACAGATGAGCAGTTGAATAGAAGAACCGATCACAAGAACAACAGAAGAACAGATGAACAGAAGTTTAGAAAAATAGATAATCAGTAAAACAGGACATCAGAAGAACAGTTGAATAGAACAACAGAAGGACATAACAACAGAAGATGAGAAAGACTGAAGAACATAAATACAGGAGAACAGAAGAACTGAAGAACAGAAAATTAGACGAAGAGAAGAACATGGTTGCAGAACAACTGATGAGCAGGAGGAAAGAATAACAGGTGCACAGAAAAAATAGCAGTGGATCAATAGATTAGAAGAACAGAGGACTGAAGATCAAAAGAACAGACGAACAGAAGTACAGATTAACAGAAGAACAGATAAATAGAACAACAGAATAACTGAAGAACAGATGAACAGAAGTTCAGAATAATAGATTATCAGAAGAACAGATGCAGAAGACCTGCCGTCGAATGCTGCCAGTGAACATGAACTCGTACTTGCAGAGTCCATCTACGCTTGTGGCCTGGTGCGAATGAACTCCACCACAAACCTCAATGACAGGCTGCTCGATTTGGTGTTTGCAGATTCACCGGACGATGTTGAAATTTTTCAACCACCGCTTCCACTCTTGAACATCGATGCTCATCACGTACCATTCGTTGTACAAGTTGATACTCATTATTATCTTCATAACCAATTGATTCGCAATCCGAACTCGAGGATTTCGACTTTCGGCAGAGTGACTTTGCGGCTCTAAATGTGGAACTCTCAGCGATAGATTGGGGACAGATGACTGTGTGGATGCCAACGTATTCCTGTTTTACTTGAAATCTTGCATGCATATGTTCCTCGTCGCCGCCGTGCTCATAGTAGGGTCAACAGGAAGCCTTGGTGGTCAGTTGAGTTGCGCAACCTGCGCTACAGGCTCCGGAAAGCCCGCAAACGCATCTAGAACGAGTAGCATGACGATATTGCAGACAGTGTTGGAAAAGTTCGTGATATTTCACGAAGTTCACCAAGGGAAAAGTTCATGAGTCATAGTGATTTTTCGCGAACTTTTCCGTCACTGATTGCAGACAAGATTCATGCTCCACTTGCCGGTTGGGTTCTTGGTTTTAACAAACGTCTGCCAGAATGACGCACGGCAAAGAACTGTCTTCTCCTGGATGGACAGCTTCTGCCATTTGTCACCCTTCTCCTAATCTTCAAGTGACATTTCCTTGAAGCGGATGACCGGCAACCAACTCGTTGAATATTATCACGACTTTTTTCCGTCCTTGAATTGAAAATGTAAACACACAATCTCAAAAGTCATAAGTGCCAAAGTGGGTTGCCAAACTCATGGGTTACTGAGACTGATAGCTTGATTGCCACACTTCGGACCGTTGAGCACAACGCTTGACCTAGCTTTCGGCACAGATAAAGTACTCGGCTCAGATTGGGATGTGCAGAGTTTAGAGTTACTTACCTTACCAATCAGACTAAGGCCTTGTTGTCCTCTGCTGTCCGAAGAAGTCGTCTCCATTCTACTCGATCCATGGCCACAGTTCGCCAGCCTCGTAGTCTGCGAAGGGTCCGCAGGTCACCTTCTACTTGGTCGATCCACCTTGCCCACTGCGCGCCTCTTCTTCTTGTTCCTGTTGGGTCGCTTTCTAGAACCATTTTCACTGGGTCGTCGTGCGGCATTCTTACGACGTGCCCAGCCCACCGTAGTCGGCCAATTTTTGCAATGTGGACGATGGATGGTTCTCCCAGCAGCTGGTGCAATTCGTAGTTCATTCGCCTCCTCCACGTTCCGTCATCCATCTGCACTCCACCGTAGATGGTACGCAACACCTTCCGTTCGAAAACACCAAGGGCGCGTTGGTCCTCCACGAGCATAGTCCAGGTCTTGTGGCCGTAGAGGACCACCGGTCTAATCAGCGTCTTGTAGACAGTCAACTTCGTGCGGCGGTGAATTTTATTCGACCGGAGCGTCCTCCGGAGTCCAAAGTAGGCACGATTCCCTGCCATAATGCGTCTTTGAATTTCTCTGCTGGTATCATTTTCGACGGTCACCAGTGAGCCCAAATACACGAACTCATCTACCACCTCGATTTCGTCACCGTCAATCTGAACTCGGGGTGGGAGGCTAACATTGTCTTCCCTAGAACCTCTTGCTTTCATGTATTTTGTCTTTGATGCGTTGATGGCAAGTCCAATCCGTCTAGCTTCAGCCTTCAGTCTGATGTAAGTTTCCGCCATCATCTCAAAGTTCCGTGCCATAATGTCAATGTCATCGGCGAAGCCAGGGAGCTGGATGAACTTCCTGAATATCGTGCCACTCGTGTCTATCCCAGCTCTTCTGATCACACCTTCTAACGTGATGTTGAACAGCAGACACGAAAGTCCATCACCTTGCCGTAACCCCCTTCGAGATTCAAAGGGACTCGAGAGTGTCCCCGATACTCGAACAACGCACATCACTCGATCCATCGTTGCCTTGACCAATCGCGTCAGTTTGTCCGGAAATCCGTACTCGTGCATAATCTGCGAGATATTCATGTGATTTTGTGGTAGGATTTGTAGCTATGTGATCACAGGAAAGCTATGTGAAATCCACATGGATTTCATCCATAAGAAATGTGATCCATTGTTTGAGAACAGATTTTATCTTTCCTATACAAATTTGCCTCAGACGTCATTTCGATTAAAAGTGACGTTTTGTGCTACGATTGATTGAAAAATGTCGAAAAGGGTAGAGCACTACTTCGGCCTAAGCACCCAATATAAATGAAGCGCTCCGACCTAATCTTCATTCCATAGGCCGAAGTAAATTCATTGGCGTTTCATTGGTGTTTCAATGCGTTAGGCTGAGTTTAGAATCTGTAGGCCGAGTTTGGTGTCAAGAAGCAGTGTTAGACTTTTAAAAATATCTCAACGATTGGTTTCTCTTTATCAAATCTTAACGAACGGAAAGGTAAATAAATTTAGAAGCCATCAGTAATAATGACATTCCTTTTCGTGCTAAACTACGCTAGATTAAGAATGACTAAGTGCGGGTTGTGCCTAATAGGCTGGAAATGTGGTAGTTAACCCAATGTCATTTTGAAAAAAATGCAAGCTTGAAAAAGACAGCATTTTCAGAAATGAGAATGATTGCCCAAACCAACCATTATGCAAAGTTTCATGCAAATCAGAGATGGCCGGGTCAAAAATTCAATTTTGCTATTTGGCCTGGAACTCCTCCAAAAATTAATTGCTGTAATTGTCCCCCTTGCAGTTAAGCCAATCAATTTATCAAATCGCTTTCCATCGATAATTCATTCAAATTTCCTGCCCATCTCACATCGATTGATATGTAGAAATTCTACGGAATACGGGATGGGAGGAGGCCGCTAAATGCTTAATAAAATTCCGCCTATCTTGGGTGGAAATCCGCCCTCTCCAACTTCAAGCCGTTCTCCAGCGAAGCGTAGGCAAATCCCGGCACAGTGAACTACGAATTTCCGTGGAAAGTGACAATAATGAACGAATATTTTGGCTTTCATATTTCGGCAATATAAGCTTTTCCGTTCTTCCATGGCTTCGGAACGGCACGCAGTGCCATATCGATTACGAGGGAAAACCTTCAAAGGGTGGACCATTCCGGGAAATTGAGTCTAGATGAGCTACTTCAACCGATATGGTGTGGGGAAGGGTTGGGTGGCTTCCATATAGTTCGCTGCTCGACTGTCGATGACGGTCGGGGCTGTGCCATTTTAAGAGTAGTGTGTATAGAGTGTAAATGGAGCTGCTAATGGTCGAAGGTTTTCAAAATACCATCCACTTGAGCTGATGCTCTATGCCGCAGTGAACGCCAAATTATGATGTCGCTTTATTCGGAACAGTTTTTGCCTCCTCGTGGATTTCTATGGCTGGATAGGAAGTGGTTAACGGACTATTGTTTTTTTTTTCGATCCTGCATGAAGAATTCATTTGATGGGAGAAAATGAGATCATTTTCATATTGCTGCAGTGCAGCATACAAGCAGTTCGGATTTCATGAGCGATATTGCAACTGTAATCTTGCAAACTTGCAGTGGTAGTGCGTATCAGTTTGATGAAGGTTTTAGGTCACTCCAATGGACTGAAGTTTGTATGGAGATTTCGATGAATTACTATGGGGAAATATTGAGTATCACTTACGTTGCTCTATCTTTGGCTGTAGTAGTCCAAACGATGAACAAATTTGATATGTGGTTGTCTTGGCAATGATTAACAAGCCTGTTATTGCTGTGATGAAATGGGTGATGTTGTCTTGCACATTTTCATCTGTCAATCTACTCTATTTTGATTTTTTTTTGCATTTCTATCTTTCTTGATTGGCTGGTAAAACTGATCGTAACAACAACAGGTTTTTTAGTCATTGTCATAACACATATATTTTCAACATTTATACCTGTAGAACCAATGTTAGGGCGATATAAGTGATTTTAAAAATTATTCCATAATAATTCCCATACATATTTCAAACCAGAAGGGCGCGAGCTCTAAACCTTCATCATTCCTTACCATTTTTGCACAGGCTTATATTTTGGGGTCATGAGTTGAACTGAACGGTGACCTATAAGAAATTTATCACTTTTTTTATTTTCAATATAAAGTCTCTCGCCATTTGTTCTCAATTTGTCTATTTTCAACAAGAACAAGCTTTATGCCCTTCAGCAAGCTGATATTACTTACATCGTCAGGAGATGTAAATTCCAAGCGGTAAGTCACTTCTCACACCAATCTTGGGTCGTCTTTTTTTCAGTGTACCGATTGTGCCGGTCATAGAGCAAGCTGCGATTGTTTGTAAAATACCCATCCCGGCAAACCGGTATTTCTGACACCTTGAATGTTTTGGTTTCAGTAATAATAGTCTTGTGTTTTAGTGTTTTATAATGCCCTCAAAGGCAGACCAGAAACCTTGCCTTTCGTGATGTGAAAAGCATCGGTCTATCAGCGACCGGAAAGAGTTGGAACCGGTGGGGAGCATTGTTGGAGACCGACTATAGAAGATGATGAACAGATTTCTTATGTTTGTTTTGTGTGATTTGCAGTATTATTTGAATTAGGGGTACTCATGGAGTTTGATTAACTCCCTTTTTTCTCTGGAGCCCACTCTAGAATCTACATTTAGTATTCAAAGTGTTTTTATGTTACTTCATACGCGAAGTTAACGATTTTCAGAGTTGGTTGGAAATGCTAACATGAAGCTTTAGTGTGATGATTTATTAGCTAGAGAATGATCTTTAGAAGAGGGTAGGTGGATAGTTCCGTTAGAGTACGGCAGTATGAAAATTGAATAGAAGTTGAAAATGAGCGAAGGGCCATTAATGCGACAGTTTTTTTCAAGATAGACGCACATTTTTGCCTAACCCGTACGATGTACGCGGGGACTTGAAGTATGTCGAGGGACGCACATTTTTGCCTGTGGACTTGGAGACATACTTCAAGTCCCCGCGTACATCGTACGGGTTAGGCAAAAATGTGCGTCTATCTTGAAAAACTGTCGCATTAATGGCCCTTCGCTCATTTTCAACTTCTATTCAATTTTCATACTGTCGTACTCTAACGGAACTATCCACCTACCCTCTTCTAATGATCATTCTCTAGCTAATAAATCATCACACTAAAGCTTCATGTTAGCATTTCCAACCAACCCCTACATTTAGTATTTAGATCTATAAGTGAACTGCTGGTCTGAGTTCCTCTGGAATATTCAATTAGAGGATGTTCCTGAATATACAGTCAAACAGCACGTAATGTTTTGAACAACTTCAATGACAGTTGTCCAGTTGTGCTCCCATTTTATTTACAACAATCCAATGCCTACGAGATTGAGCCGAACGTATGTCGAAGGTGTGCCGATGGATGTGCCCAAGCTGTGCCGTATCTAATTTAGACACAATGTGCTGAGTGACTTACCCCTTGTATAAATTGCATAATTAAGGTATCGCTGGATTGATCTCATTTTCAATCCTGACTTATTTTATATTCGTAATAATAAACAATTTTCGAAGATCACAGCCTAAGAGCAACAATCAATACGAAACTAACGATTTTAATTTAGGCTCACTACTTGACTAGCCTATTGGTCCCAAGCAAACGATTAACGTACCCCATTCTAGTCGAAATTCTAGTACTACGCAATGTTTGTTTTGATTCGCTATGAAAGATTGACAGATAAAATGAGGGGTTATTGGTTTTTCCTCTGTTTCGAGGGGTGAATCGATTAGCTTGGGACCGAAGATAGTACCAGAGCTGAGCCAAAAAGTTGAGCACGTTATTTCGGGACCTTCTAGTCTTAGAGTTACCTCTATGCTAAGAGTATTGATCTAACATCTGGAAAATGTATGAGTGTTCACTCGGCTGTCGACAGAAGCAGACCACTCTCAATGTGTGTCACGCGATCGTTGGAGGACCACATCCTCATTGTTCTTCATCAGCAGTTCTTTCAGTCGATGCGTCGTCAACTTTGCAAAGCAACCGTTTCGAGATGAAATCGAAGGAAGACATTCCGCGCAACTACCATAAACCGGACTAGTTCATGTTGATCTTCGTCAAGCTTCGTCTACAATTTGGGCTTCTACAACAACACATGTCAGGCAGCCGTTCAGGTTCAATTGGCTAAACTTGGTGAGTTCGTTCCATTTTGTAAATTTGTATCTTTTCAAACCAGTAACGTTGGGAGATCACCTTTTTGTGGTGCGTTACTGGTGTAAGATCTACCACCGAACCCTAGTCGTGGCAACTTCAAACTAAAGAATCAGGATTTTCCAGTAATCAATGGATTACATTTTAGTGCTTGTTACTTTTTATGACTTGATAATAGTGACAAGACTTGGGTAGTGACCACCGCGCCGTTATGCATTATTATATTGTATATTTCAAATCAAAAATATTGTTTATGCTCATAGATTTCACATAATCCTTTTCCCTTTGTCCTTCTCCTATTCCTTTCCCTCTTCTCTTTTCAGAAAGCTAGTAATGGTGCTATAGCCATAAGTCATAAAAGGCTAGGGCTAGAGTTAGTGCTCGTGCCCTAACCGTCAGAAGAAAATGGAGCATCACTTAACCTTTCTAGCTTTGATGCTTCCAACGACCAACCAATCATATAATTACCAAAATCGGAACGTACGGTAGGAGATGTCCACGTTTCATCAATTTATTGGATTCTGAAACATCGTGTTTAAAGCTTCGATTTAAACAGGCTCGATGTTTTCTGCATCATCTTGCCCCTTAAATGCTGCACAGTAGGCCTGGCCGTTTTGATATGTGTGACGCATCTTCTATGTGAAACATATATCAAATAGACAAGAAAAATGATGAAGGTATATATTAGACTGATGAAAATTTTGACATTTTCGCTCCATAGTGCTCAAACGGTTCCAAATCGGGTCCTGATTAGTCTCCCAAAATTTGAACTCATTCGATAAGAAACTGACTTGGCACAAACCATTTGAAGTTTATATGGAAATTACTATAGGAAAACCAAATGTTTTGATCATATCCATCTAACAATTTACCATTTTGCTCTGCTTTTAAAAATGATAACTAAGCTCGTAGAAAATTTTCTCAACTACAACTTTGTCCTGAATCACTTTTCAATATAATGTAAGCATCAAGAGTTATCAATAATTCAAGCCGCTAATGTCTTACGATTATGCTCAATCAACTGTTCAGCAGGCAACATTGGTGTTTCTGGCGCTTAGAATAGAGCACAAAAATCATGGCTACTATGTCACACTGCAAGATACAGTGTTGCTCACAAAACAGCTGCTTGATCATGCCATAAGATTATCAATCTCTAAGTTGAAGCAGAGAAAATTTTCCATGAGAATAGCTTTTGAATTTTTGAACAGTGTAATATGGAAAAAGGTAAAAAGACAATGAACACAAAGTTTGGATTTCCCATAGTAATTTCCATATAAACTTCAAATGGTTTGTGCCAAGTCAGTTTCTTTTCAAATGAGTTCAAATTTTGGGAGACTAATCAGGACCCGATTTGTAACCGTTTGAGCACTGTGGAGTGAAAATGTCAAAATTTGCATCAGTCTAGTATATATATATATATATCATTTTCTAGGATGCTTTCAAGAACTGGCTGTGTTGGTGTTAGATTACATTAGATAAGATTAGTTAAGTTAAATATGAGTTAATTTTATTTGCTTAAAGTTCAGTTGAAGCTATGTTCAAGTTATTCTCAGACAGATACCGTAAAGGAGTTCGTCACCGAATCCTTAAAGGGAATCCGATGCCGGATTCCGAATGTTAAGTTAAAGTTAAGTTAAAGTTAAGTTAAAGTTAAGTTAAAGTTAAGTTAAAGTTAAGTTAAAGTTAAGTTAAAGTTAAGTTAAAGTTAAGTTAAAGTTAAGTTAAAGTTAAGTTAAAGTTAAGTTAAAGTTAAGTTAAAGTTAAGTTAAAGTTAAGTTAAAGTTAAGTTACAGTTAAGTTAAAGTTAAGTTGAAGTTAAGTTAAAGTTAAGTTAAAGTTAAGTTAAAGTTAAGTTAAAAATAAGTTAAAGTTAAGTTAAAGTTAAGTTAAAGTTAAGTTAAAGTTAAGTTAAAGTTAAGTTAAAGTAAAGTTAAAGTTAATTTAAAGTTAAGTTAAAGTTAAGTTAAAGTTAAGTTAAAGTTAAGTTAAAGTTAAGTTAAAGTTAAGTTAAAGCTAACTTAAAGTAATATTAAAGCAATGTTGATATTTAGTTGTAGTTAAGTAAAAGTAAAAAGTTAATTTGACGTTTTAAATTAAAAATGAGCTAAAAATATGTAAAAGTTATGTTAAGATTAACTAAGAGCTATGATAAAGTCAAGTTAAATTTACGTCAATGTTTAGTTAAAGTATAGTTGAAGTTCTTGGAAGATCCTGTTCAGTGAAAATCAAGTCAAGGTTAAGCTAAAATTAAGAAATATAAGTTAAAGTTTAGTAAATGTTTTCTTAAGGTTAAAATAATGTTAAATTAAGTAAATATTCAAAGCTTCGGTAAAATTACCCAAGTAACATTTCTGGTTTTATGAGGGTTCTGTAGACAATGATATAGACTTGTAGAATGCTTTAAAACCTCGATAAAACTAGCAATGTTGCTTGGGTAGGTTAAAGTTTAGTTAAAGATAAAATCAAATTTAGTTTCAGAAGTCAGAGTAAAAGTTAAATTTAAGTGAACGTTTTGTAAAAAAAAATAAGCTAAAGTTTAGTAAGCATTAAGATAAAGATGTGTTAAAGTTTAGTTAAAGTTTTTTTTTTTTTTTTTTTTTTTCTTTATTATAGAGATTTTTAGCCTGAGGCTAGTTCATCTCTTAGTTTAGTTAAAGTTTTTTTAATAAGTTGAAGTTAAACTGGACTCAAAGACTACTAAGAAGTTCCCAGGAATTTCCTCCTATTGGGATCCGGATTCGGATTCCCCATCGGCATCGGTGTCTGGATTTCCCATCGGAATCCGTTGTTACGTTTAAGTTTAGAATATGATAATAAGGCACATGTCGAGTGTGCAACAACAAACTGCTTAAACCCACGCGAGCGTGTACAAATAAGATTGGCCACAAGGGTCCGCGTGGCTTGAAAACGAGCGAGAGCAGAAAATTGGATTGCAACACGAGAATGTATACACGAGCAGCAAGTAGTCTTCCGGTCATCTCTCACCAACAAAAGTGTATTAGTGAAAACCATCAAACGAATTGCTGCTGGACCGTCGGACAACGAAGTCGTCGCGGAGAGTGCGGTGCTGTTTGATCCTGAGCATCGTCAGTGGACTTCGGTGGAATTCAACGCCTAGAAAATTCGGGCACCAAAGTGAAGGACTTCACGCCACCGCGTCCTAGCAAGAAGTACGGTCGACTTGTTTCGCGCTCCGTTAATTTGGAAGTTTTCTCTCTATTATCTGACGTAAATAATCAGTTTTTCTCGCTTAGTGATTCCTGGCATAATTCCGGATAAATTTATCAAAAAGTGAGTTTTTTTTTCTGAGAAGAAAGTGTGTTTTCGGAATCATCGAAAATTGTTTTTGCGATTGGCAATTCGCCAATCATTTTGCGCACCATCGGTGCGTGGTCACGCATACCTGTGCACACGGATCATCGTCATCGAGTGTCAGCATCTGCCTCCACATTCAAACCGCTCATCCATCATCGTGTGTGCAGCTGAGTGCCGAGCTTCATACAAGCACACACCAACGAAGACCGCCCGCACACGCGGATCGAAGATCATCAAAGCTGCGCGTCGCTCCGCTGCTGCTGTGTAAACGCTCGGTGATAGTAGTATAGGATTATCAGATAAGTTTTTGTTCTTGTTTCTTTCTTTCTCCCATTAGTTAAATTTTAAGTTTGTGTTTCTGTGTTTGTATTATTTTTTTCTCGTGTATTGTGTCCGAGTAATTTTGATTATCGTTGCAGTGGTAGAGCGTTTTCGCTCCCACTAGTACGGCAAAATGGACATTTTGTCAGAAGACGAAATGGACGTTTTGTCGGAAGATGACACCACTTTGCCACGCGATAGCAAGAAGGGTCGAAAACGTCTGTCATCCCAGAAATCGGATGATGCCATCCCTGCTTCGTCATCTCAGTCTGGTAATGGACAGGGACAGATAAGCCCCCGATCGCGAGCCTACCCAGAAGACTCGACTGGCCCATGGGTTGTTTACTTTCAGCCCAAAAAGAAACCTTTGAATGTAATGCAAATTACTAATGATCTGACGAAGCGGTTCTCGGCCGTGACCGAAATCTCGAAGGTGAGGTACAATAAACTTCGCGTTGTCGTCTCTAACCTGAAACAAGCTAACGAGATTGCTGCCTCCCAGCTCTTTACACTCGAGTATAGAGTGTACATTCCAGCTCGTAATGTGGAGATCGAAGGTGTGGTCACCGAAGCGAGTCTGACCCCCGAGATCTTGGCGAAGCAAGCGGTTGGCCGTTTCAAGAACCCCTTGCTTCCCACGGTTGAGATACTGGAAGTCCAGAAGCTGAACTCAGTATCTTTCAGCGAGGGTAAAAAGAGCTTTACCCCCACAGACTCGTTTCGGGTGACCTTTTCTGGTTCAGCCCTTCCTCACTACATCGAGTTGGGAAAACTTCGGCTACCTGTGCGTTTGTTTGTTCCTCGGGTCATGAACTGCCAAAACTGCAAACAGTTGGGACATACGGCCTCTCACTGTGGCAGCAAGGCACGCTGTTCCAAATGCGGGGAGAAGCACGAGGATGGCGCCTGCACAGTCACTGCACCAAAATGCGTGTACTGTAAGGGAACTCCTCATGGCCTCTCATCGTGCCCGGCGTACAAACAACGCGGGGAGAAACTAGAACGCTCTCTTAAGGAGCGTTCCAGGCAGTCTTTTGCAGCAATGCTAAAAACAGCCACACCATCAACCAACGACAAAAATCCCTTTGCTGTTTTGTCTGATGACGAGTCTGACTCTGACTTGGCTGAGGAGGGAGTTTCTTTCAGTTTTCCGGAAGGTTCTGCACGGAAACGAAAACGCATCCGTTCGCGGAAAGTTGCAGATAAGGAACCCCAAATCAGCTTGCCCAAATCAAGGAGTGATGGAAAAAAGGAAATTTCAACTCCTCCTGGTTTCCGCAGAACTGATTATAACCAGAATTTTCCATCTCTCCCGGGGACATCAAAAGCCCTTGATGGCCCATTTTTAAGAACAGAAGCCCCTTCTTCATCCGGGTTGTTCTCATTTGATAAAATTGTGGACGATATTCTCAAGTACCTCAATATTTCTGATCCTCTCAAAAGCATTGTTCTGGCAATGCTTCCTTCTGTGAAGACCCTCTTGAAGCAATTGACATTGAAGTGGCCCCTCATTGCAGCAATCATTTCCTTCGATGGATAATTTTCCAAACGAGGTCGGGGATTTGATCACTGTTCTACAGTGGAATTGTCGAAGTCTCATTCCTAAATTAGATTCTTTTAAGTTTTTGGTTCACAATAATGATTGTGATGCATTTGCTGTTTGTGAAACTTGGCTCTCTTCAGATATCGATCTTCCTTTTTATGATTTTAACATTATTCGACTGGATCGTGAGGATTCGCGTGGAGGAGGGGTACTTTTGGGGATCAAAAAGTGCCATTCCTTCTATAGAGTGAATCTTCCACAATTTCCAGGTATTGAAGTTGTTGCATGTCAGGCTATTATTAAAGGTAAGAGCCTTTGTATTGCTTCTGTTTATATTCCTCCTAGAGCCGTTGTTAATCGCAAACAACTTTCAGATATCTGTTCGGTACTTCCTGCTCCTTAAAATCTATGGGAGATTTTAATTCCCACGGTACAGGCTGGGGGGAACTGTATGACGACAACCGTTCTACTTTGATATATGACCTCTGCGACAGCTTTAATATGACAATTCTTAACAATGGAGAAGTAACACGTTTGGCTGGCCCATCCTCGAATGGAAGTAGATTAGACCTCACATTTTGCTCTAACTCATTATCGTTGGATTGCACGTGGAATGTGATCCAGGATCCCCACGGTAGTGATCACTTGCCGATCGGCATTTCGATTGCCAGTGGGTTCAATTCGTCGGAATCCGTTAACGTCGCGTACGACCTCACCCGTTATATCGATTGGACAACGTTCAAGACCGCGATAGAGGAAGCCGTGTCGTCGGTAGAAGGGCTTCCACCGTTGGAGGAATATAACTTCCTCTCCAATCTGATCTTGGACAGCGCGCTTCAAGCTCAAACTCGGCCGGTTCCAGGAACGTCTTTCCGTAGGAAACCTCCTTCCCCTTGGTGGGACCAGCAATGCACTGAGGTTTATCGTAAAAAGTCCGACGCGTTTAAGCTTTTCCGGAAACGTGGAACACCCGTACATTTCGAAGCGTACTCGGCTCTTGAACGCGAACTCAAGAGCCTCATCAAAGCCAAGAAACGCGGATACTGGCGGCAATTCGTGGACGGATTATCGCGCGAAACGTCGATGAATACGCTTTGGAATGCGGCGCGAAGGATGCGTAACCGGTCTTCAAACAACGAGAGCGAGGAGTACTCCGATAGTTGGATTCTCAAGTTCGCGCGAAAAGTATGTCCTGATTCTGTGCCGGCACAGATGATTCCTAGCGAAACGACGAATTCGGTAGACGAGATCAGCCAGCCTTTTTCAATGCTGGAGCTCTCACTCGCGCTCTTTTTGTGTGGCAATTCGGCTCCGGGGGCTGATAGAATCAAGTTCAACTTGTTGAAAAACCTCCCAGACGTCGCTAAGAGGCGCATGTTGAACTTGTTTGGTCAGTTCCTGGAGCTTAATATTGTTCCGGATGATTGGAGGCAAGTGAGAGTTATAGCCATTAAAAAGCCTGGAAAACCCGCGTCAGATCACAATTCGTATCGTCCCATTGCGATGTTATCGTGTATCCGAAAATTGTTGGAGAAAATGATCCTTTTTCGCCTGGACAAATGGGTTGAGACGAACCACCTACTCTCAGATACTCAATTTGGTTTCCGTAGGGGCAAGGGAACGAACGACTGTCTCGCGTTGCTTTCCACTGAAATTCAGTTGGCTTTTGCTAATAAAGAGCAAATGGCTTCTGTCTTCTTGGATATTAAGGGGGCTTTTGATTCAGTATCGGTTGAAGTCCTTTCAGACAAACTCCACGCTTGTGGCCTTTCTCCATTAATTAATAACTTTTTGTACAATTTGCTGTCAGAGAAACATATGAGCTTTTCTCATGGAAACTCTACAGCTTCACGATTTAGCTACATGGGTCTCCCCCAGGGCTCATGTTTAAGCCCCCTTCTGTATAATTTCTACGTCAGAGAAATTGACAATTGTCTAAGGGACAACTGCACGTTGAGACAACTTGCAGATGACGGAGTAGTGTCTATGACAGGACCCAGAGAGGCCGACCTGCAAGGACCCTTACAGGATACCTTAGACAATTTGTCTACTTGGGCTATCCAGCTAGGTATCGAATTCTCCACGGAGAAAACTGAGTTGGTCGTTTTTTCTAGGAAGCATAGCCCAGCACAACCAAAGCTTCAACTTTTGGGTAAACCGATCACTCATTCTATGTCCTTCAAATATCTTGGGGTCTGGTTCGATTCAAAATGCACCTGGAGATCCCACATTGAGTATCTGAAGCGGAAATGCCAACAAAGGATCAATTTTCTCCGAACAATTACCGGAACGTGGTGGGGAGCCCATCCGCAAGATCTTCTAACGTTGTACCGGACAACGATTTTATCGGTTTTAGAGTACGGTAGTTTTTGCTTCCAGTCGGCGGCTAAAACGCACATCATCAAACTGGAACGGATCCAGTATCGCTGTCTTCGTATCGCGTTAGGATGCATGCACTCGACTCATACGATGAGTCTCGAAGTGTTAGCGGGCATGCTGCCACTCTCTGATCGATTTTCGGAATTATCGCTCAGGCTCCTCACCCGTTGTGAAATTATGAACCCACTGGTGATTGCAAACTTTGAGAAGCTTCTTGAGCTAAACCCTCAAACTCGTTTTATGTCATTGTACTACGTGTACATAACACAGGATGTCAGCCCTTCGCAGCATAATCCCTATCGTGTTTGCTTCTCCGACTTCGACAGTTCTGTTCATTTTGATTTATCAATGACGCAAGAGATTCGCGGAATCCCAGAGCATCATCGTTCCACGATTGCTCCGTCAATTTTCGCTGCAAAGTTTGGCCAAGTTGATTCCGCAAGATCGTTCTTCACAGATGGATCACTAATAGAGGCGTCCGCTGGTTTTGGTATTTATAACGAATTTCATAGCGCCTCTCGAATGCTTCATGCTCCTTGTTCCGTATATGTTGCGGAACTGGCGGCAATACATTATACGCTAGAAACGATCGCCTCACTTGCACCAGATCATTATTTTATTTTTACGGATAGTCTCAGTTCTGTCGAGGCTATTCGCTCCATGAGGCCGGTAAAGCACTCCTCGTATTTTCTCATGAAAATACGAGAGCTTCTAAGTGCTTTATCTTTAAGATCTTTTGTCATCACCTTTGCATGGGTCCCATCTCATTGCTCGATTCCGGGCAATGAGAAGGCGGACTCGCTTGCAAAGGTGGGCGCTATGGAAGGCGATATTTACGATCGACAAATCGCCTACGACGAATTTTTCTTCATTTATCGTCAACAGTCCCTCGCCAGCTGGCAAAATAAATGGAGTGAAGGGAGTTTGGGACGATGGTTATATTCAATCATCCCTAAGGTGTCGAAGTATCCTTGGTTCAAGGGGTTGGATGTGGGTCGAGACTTCATTCGTATGATGTCTCGCCTCATGTCCAATCACTACTCGTTAAACGCTCACTTGTTCCGTGTTGAGCTGGGGGACAGTAATCTCTGTGAATGTGGACAAGGTTACCAGGACGCAGATCACATTATTTGGTCATGTGCTGAGCACCGTGGAGTCAGATCCGAGTTGTATGATTCCCTTCGGGCTCGAGGTAGACAACCTAATGTTCCAGTTCGGGATATTTTGGCTAGACGCGATCTGGAGTTTATGAAACTCATATATGTTTTCTTGAAGAATATTAACCATAGATTGTAAGTTTGATTAACCTTGTGTTTAGTTTGTGTTTTGTATGTGTGTGTATTTTTTTTGTAGATTTGTTTCTGTAATAATTGTATAATTACAGAGTTGGTATAACGTCGATAGGATTAAGTATATGTTTTAGAAATAGTGAAATTTTTTAATCATAAATCATATTCCAAATCTCCTTTTCCCTCTCCCGATCCAAACAATTGTCATCCACTAACCTCGAGAAGACCGCGAGTAATCGGTTCCAATCCTTTAATTTTAGATTTAAGACATTTATAATGTATAAAGAAAATGATAACTTGGCTCTGTAAAGTTTATTCGATTGAGCCTGTACAAATAAAGTAATTAACAAAAAAAAAAAAAAAAAAGTGAAGGACTTGCCACTGACGAGCCGCACAGCATAGGACCGAGGGAGAAAAACGGGCTCGCCGTACCCGCCATCACGATCGAGACGAAAAGACGATTGGAGGTTAGTAAAACAGTTTCCGCTTACGGGAGAACAATCCTGACTAAAGCACCACACTGGAGGAAGCAGGTCGAAGCACCGTCGAAACGACCGAAAGATTGCGAACGCATAAGAGCCGACCTAGGAGTGGATCTTCCCTGCTGCGTCACGGCATCGCAGAGCTGGGAGTCGGCCATTGGGCACAAAAAAAAGCCTTCCCAAGGAAGTAGGTCCTCCCAGATGTTGATGTTGTCCACGAAGGCTGACCTAGTGGCGCCTCAGGGTTTTTTTTTAATTTAATTGCAGCTTCGAACCCTTCCAAATCGTGCAAGCCAATCCGGACAGTCTGCGATTCTTCATCGCGTCGACGGCATCGATTTCGACGCTCAACGAGCAGTGCGGCGGCAGCAAAGGCAGCGAAGCGCAACCCGCACGCATACAACAACGAGCCAGCATTCTTCTAGGTGGCCCCATCGAGTCGGGTAATCGAACGAATCTCGGGCCTATTTCATCCGTGGCCGATTGGCACATCAGACCGACGTAGTCCCTCGTATGCCCATGTGGAGCATTGTTCAACACTAGTAGGACGTGTCGGGTGCGTGTGTAGTGTCCCAGTGTCCCAGCGTGACTGGAATCGAGCGGTGGTAAGGGTGCACCCAGCCGAAACAGTGAGTAGGAAAAGAAGAGAATCGTGAAATTGAAAGAAGAAGAAAACTTGAACCAGAAGGTAGGACAGTTTGAGGAATTGGGCAAAAGAGGAATAGGCTAGGGAAAGATGGAAGGGAGGAATAAATGTACCTAAAATGATAAGCCCGTTCTTGATTTCGTTGGTGCACATTCCTCCAGTGTTTGCATTCTAGCCCATTCATAGGTAGTCTGCTCTACCATTAAATGAATATTGCAACACCGTATTCGGATTCCCCATCGGGGTCTGTATTCGGATTCCCCGTCGGGATCCGTATTCGAATTACTCATCCGAATCCATATTCGAATTACGCATCGGGATGCGTGTTCGGATTCCTCATTGGCATCCGTGTACGGATACCCTCTCAGGATGCCTATTCGGATTCCCCATCGGGATCCGTATTTGGATTACACATTGGGATCCGTGTTCGGATTCCAAATAGGGATCCGTATTCAGATTCTCTATCGGAATAGGCATACAAATTTTTTTATTGGATTCCATCTTGGATTTCATCTTGGATTCCATCTTGGATTCCATCTCGGATTCCATCTTGGATTCCATCTTGAATTCCATCTCGGATTACATCTCGGATTCCATCTCGGATTCCATCTCGGATTCCTTCTCGGATTCCATCTCGGATTCCATCTCGGATTCCATCTCGGATTCCATCTCGGATTCCATCTCGGATTCCATCTCGGATTCCATCTCGGATTCCATCTCGGATTCCATCTCGGATTCCATCTCGGATTCCATCTCGGATTCCATCTCGGATTCCATCTCGGATTCCATCTCGGATTCCATCTTGGATTCCATCTCGGATTCCATCTCGGATTCCATCTCGGATTCCATCTCGGATTCCATCTCGGATTCCATCTCGGATTCCATCTCGGATTCCATCTCGGATTCCATCTCGGATTCCATCTCGGATTCCATCTCGGATTCCATCTCGGATTCCATCTCGGATTCCATCACGGATTCCATCTCGGATACCCTCTCAGGATCCGTCTTCGAATTTTCTGTCGGGATCTGCCTTCAGATTCCGTAGTGTGATCCACATTATGCTTTTTTGTCGGAATCCGATTCTGAATTTCCGTCGCCATCCGTTTTTGATTTCGGGATTCGCATTTCGATTTCGTGTTGGCATGAACCCCTACATTCCCTATCGGGATCCGTTTTTGAGTTCCCTGTTGGGATTCATCGTCGAATGTCCTGCGGGGATCCGGTTTCTGAAACATTTACATGCACTTTATATTATAATTATAATATTGTAATTCAAATAATTCAACTCACCTCTCTGGTCTTGTCTTGTAGACCATGATTTGGTCTGGCAGAATGCTTCTAAACCTTTATAAAACTTACAATGTTACTTGGGATCTGTGAGCTATCGGAAATTTCCTACCAGGCAGTTCCAAAAGTTAAATGAACTCCGACGAACAGCGTCATTTAACGATCGAAATGAGAACCAGTGATGGAGATGCTCTAGTACATCAGCGAATACGCATTGTCGAGGGGAGCAACTCTATCTAAGATGCATGAAGAATTTTGCTTTGCTGTTGTGCGATGTGCAAAAATCAAAATAATATAATTCATTTTGGGAAAAATGATTATCTTGAATATTGTCGACCCAGAGCCTAGAACCATAGAGGTAACTCTAAGACCAGAAGGTCCCGAAGAAACTTTTTGGCTCAGCTCTGGTACTCTCTTCGGTCCCAAGCTAATCGATGCACCCCTCGAATCCTTAGAAAAACCACGAACCCCTCATTTTATCTGTCAAAACAAATATAGTATAGTACTAGATTTTCGACAAGAATGGGGTACGCTTATAACTGTATAACTGATGTACTTGGGACCAATAGGCTAGTCAAGTAGTGAGCCATTTTTTTAAGTTTTCAACCGGTACTTAAACCTCAATATTATCATCAATTCAGCATGAGGCAATAATTTTCCATCGATCTGTGTGTAAAAACCAGCAAACCGGCTAATTCTTCAGCGCTAAATTTATGTAAAATCAAAATAATTATTTTGCATTTGATCCTCAAAATCATTCCCACCAAGATGAAGACGAATATTTATATTGACAACAACACAGGCGATAATGAACATCCAGCCACGAATGAACAAAAACAACTGTTGACTTCGATACTCAGAGGTTGCCTTGTTGATCAAGAGAATGTTTTTCTACATGGGGACCGTATCTCTATGTTAACTATATATATATGCACCATAGCTCACATGATTTTGATATTTCAAGACCAACAATTGAAATGGCCTTAACTCCATTTTGTAAACAAACCTGGTAAGGCCATTTTCTCGCGAACCGAAACCTTCATTCGCAAACCTAAACCACAATCGGGTAGAGGAGAATTTCTCCTACCTGTTCATTATGTTGGTTTGCCTTTGCGGACTTCGGTTCGCGAGAAAATGGCCTTACAAGGTATGTTTACACAATGGAGTTAAGGTCATTTCAATTGTTGGTCTTGATTTTTGGAAAATCTGACACTTTTGGGCATACTGACAGTGGTAAATCCGACGGAGGTACGACAGAAAAAAATAGATTACTCTTTCACACTTGCATCGCAGTGTTGAATGCTAGAAAGAGTAGTCTGTTGCCAGCATCTTCACCCACTATATTCATCACATTGATGTGAGCTCCGCCGAAATTCGTAATTTTATGACGAAATTCTAATTCATGCAGGTAGTTGGTCTATCTGTAAAGGTTGTCTTCATTTTCAGCTAGGTTGAGTGTAGAAGGAATAGAGTTCTCTACCACCGTTAGTATTAGTGAGAAGTTTCACTAATACATGCATTTTGCTGGTTGAAAATAAAAAACAAACCGCTGTCAAGTCGAACACTTTGACATCTGATTTCGTGGTTGAAAATAATAAACAAATCGATTTAACACGGCTAAGCTAGCTAGGCTGTATTAGTGAGATCTTGCGTCGAGAAGTCAATTATTTTTATCAGCACTGAATGCAAGCGTTTTGTCGGCTCTCAACGTAGTGTTCTTTGAAGAACTTCCTCAGCTATGAATAGAAAAATTTCTACTCTACTCTAAGCCTGCGAGAAAATGTTCAACCCGAACACCAGACCGCAAATCGAACCCGCTGCTATTGCTATTATTTATTGGCCCAAAATTGGTACAGCTGCTGGTCCATCTACCCTGGGACCAGTTTCCGCAAATATCACAGCAAAACTAAATCCCATTTTAAACCATTATTTAATTTTGAATTATTGGTGTGCACCACAACATTTAATTTAATCGAAATGGGAAATTTTCCACCATTGTTGTCATTTCAAGATCAACACTTGAAAAGGCCTCATCAGCTTTTGTAAGCTACCTGATGGTGTACTGGCTTTGCGCAGATGAGCTCCGAATTCCGATTCACGAGAAACGGCCGCAAGAAGTTTTGTTTACATAAGCTGATGGGTCCTTTTCAAGTGTTCATCTGGAATTGTTGCTTGTTCTGCTGCGAGCGAACAAACTGAGCAGGAGTTTGAAACCGTGGGAACTACACAAGTGGAAAACTTTTACCACTCTTGGTCCATGTTGTAATTTGTTTTAATCGTGTCGGATGATGATTATTGGTGTAATCTACTGGGAATTACTCGATTTTGGGTGGGGAGTTGTCATTCGCAGAGCCCTTATTCCATACGAATGGTTGTGTAATCGTTTAATCCCCTTCAAATGGGTGCAACTTTTGTCGTTTCCCAGTGCGTCGCTTGCTTCGATGGTAACCAACCGTGCGTCTCCATTGAAATTCAAATGGCGAAGAGCTACCTAGCTTTTTATGAATAATGCCGGCAACTCATTCGCTGACGTTCGCTTTCGCTCATTATCGTGTTCCTTTTGTGTGCAGTCATATGAGGGTTTAACGGAGTGCTCGGCTCCATTCGTTGCCTTCCGACAAAGCAAAGCGCACAACAAAAGTCGCTTTCAATTTTAACGTATCTGGTCGGTCTGATGTGTCCGTACGTAAGGTGAAAGTGAAGAATAATGGCGAAAAGGGTCATAATCATTCCCCCGGTGATACACATTCACTCTGGCTCTGCCATGTTTAGTTGGAGTCCTAAGGGGCCTGACGTACACAATCCTGGCGAGTGTGCTAGTTTCTTGGCATTGATTTTTATGATTTTTTTTCTTCTTCTGCCAACGTCATACAACAAAGAAAAATGGAAATTCAGCTATGAAAGGCAAGCCGAGAGGGGATTTCTCTTACACCTTTCGGTGCATTGTGGTGTATGGGTACATATTACTACAGACGAGCAGACGTTTGCTTGCCAAATCTCAAACAATTTCGATAGAATATCTATAGAAACGTGATTCGATGGCAGCGCTGTGGTGAGGTATTCGCGAAACTAATAATATTTTGATCGACGATTGAAGAAAGAGTTACGCCTGTTTGTCTGTGGTATTACCTTCATGGTGAGAGGGCTTCTGTCAATGCTGACGGAGATGATGTCGGTAACTTGTTGGAACAATGGAGCAATTTTCGTGATTTTTTTCGAAGCAATTTACTTGCGAGCTTTTGCCAGCTTGCTTTCCCTGAAGAGCGATAATGAGGCTACTTTTATGAAGCTATACTGGGGTATGGTTCGGTTGAGAGGATCTTAACATTGCTTGTTTTAAAGTTTATGAAAATCTGGCTCAATTTGAATGTCACCACTACTGGCGCTAGGTGGATTGATCTGTTGCTTTTTGGTCAGAACCATAAACTGGACAAAAGATCCAATTTCGTGCTCTGACTGTGGCTTGTGCCCGTTACACTTACATCAACAAGTCTGTCGAGCCCACTCGTCCCCTCCTCCTACAATCTAGTTGTTGTCCTGAAGCTACAAACCGCAGTCCAATTTGATTTATCGTATAGCTGCGAAGGAAGGGCCTCGACCAAAGGAATCCACAGGAAATTAATCCGCTGGTTCTATTTTTTCATGTTTTCTTTTTCTCGTCATCAGACCAGCACTGTAAACCAGATGGGCGATGAACATACTAGTGAGCGTATAGAGCTGTTCCACGCCAAATGATGAATCGATAAAACTCGACCTTCTCTGATTTGCATGAAAGTTTGCATAATTGTTTGTTATGAGCAACCCTAATAAAATGTGTATTGCTATTTTGCTTAACAACGTATTCAGGGTATCATCGAAGACTACAAATGAAGAAGACTGGCAACTCTGCCAAAAATCAGGAGACAGTAACGGCAACGCCTCTTCTGAGCTAAAGTGGAACCTTGTATGATGTGTGCACGCGTGCATTCACACACATAGCTAGAAACAAATACAGTCAAGATTCCTATAGTACGGATTCGTCCTTGCCGGATTCCTATAGTACGGTTACCCCTGGATTCCTATAGTGCGGTCGATCCGGCATTAACGAATACACGTAGCATATGGGATTTGACCTAATTGGGACCAAACACTGATTGTAGGGTAATTTGAAGAGATAACTTCTTGGTGTCTTCTGAACAGTTATTAAACAGAATATTTGCCACCTTTTGGGAACATTTAGCATCCGGAAAGTCACAAGTCTGGTCCTGTGAAAGACCCGGAACATCCGTAAAAGTGGTCAATTCATGAAACTAATCCTAGAGCTCCGGAGTTGTGACCTGAATATGAACCCAGAGGACCACGGGATGGTCCACCGGAAGATCCGGAACATCCGTAAAAGTGGTCAATTCATGAATCTGATCCTAGAGCTCCGCGGTTTTTTCGAAACCACTCCTAGACATCTTATCAGAATAAATTCGGAGTTGTGACTGGAATATGGACACTGGAGACCACGGGATGGTCCACCGGAAGATCCGGAACATCCGTAAAAGTGGTCAATTCATGAATCTGGTCCTAGAGCTCAGCAGGTTTTTCGAAATCCCTCTTAGACGTCTTATCAGAATGAATTTGAAATTGTGAGTGGAATATGGACACTGGAGACCACGGGATGGTCCACCGGAAGATCCGGAACATCCGTAAAAGTGGTCAATTCATGCAATTTATCCTAGAGCTCCGTGGTTTTTTCGAAACCTCTCTTAGACGTCTTATCAGAATGAATTCGAAGTTGTGACCAGAATATAGACTCTACGGACTACGGGATGGTCCTCCGAAAGATCCGGAGCATCCGTAAAAGTGGTCAATTCATGAAACTGATCCTAGAGCTCCGTGGTTTTTTCGAAACCTCTCGTAGACGTCTTATCAGAATGAATTGGGAGTTGTTACTGGAATATACACTCCGAGGACTACGGGATGGCCCTCCGGAGGATCCGGAACATCCGAAAAAGTGGTCAATTCATTAAATTGATCCTAGAACTCCACGGTTTTTTTCAAAACCGCTCGTAGACGTCTTATCAGAATGAATTTGGAGTTGTTACTGGAATATACACTCCGCGGACTACGGGATGGTCCTCCGGAACATCCGGAACATCCGTAAAAGTGGTCAATTTATTAAATTGATCCTAGAACTCCACGGTTTTTTCAAAACCGCTCGTAGACGTCTTATCAGAATGAATTTGGAATTGTTACTGGAATATACACTCCAAGGAATACGGGATGGCTCACCGGAAGATCCGGAACATCCGTAAAAGTGGTCAATTCATGCAACTGATCCTAGAGCTCCGTGATTTTTTCGAAACCTCTCGTAGACGTCTTATCAGAATGAATTTGGAGTTGTAACCAGAATACAGACTTTGAGAACTACATGATGGTCCTCCGAAAGATTCGGAACATCCGTAAAAGTGGTCAATTCATGAAACAGATTCTAGAGCTCCACATTTTGATGTGATAAATAAAACGTATGACAACTATAACAACATAAAAGATAGTCTCTCGTTAACTTGTAACTCCAAAGAAAAATCTACAAGAAGTCAAAAGAAAGAAGTCCAAGAAATCCAAAGAATAATCTTCAAAAAATCAGTTAAAAGTGCCTAGATGCTACTAAAATGCTTAAATACCACCTAGAAATCATCCATGAAAATATATAGAAAAATCATACCAATGAGCGGTTCTAAGAAAACCACACAGTGCTGAGATCAGTTCCATGAATAAAACATTTTAACGGACGTTCTGGATATTCCGGAACAACATTCCATGGACCCATTTTCCAGTAACAACTCCAAATATATTCTGATGAAACGTCTATGATTCCATGGTCTCAAGGGTCTATTTTCCGATCACAACTACGAATTTATATTTATAAGACGTCTATGAGTGTTTTCGAATAAAAAAAACACCGAGCCCTAGGATCAGTTTCACGAATTGTTAACTTTTACGGATGTTTCGGATCTTTCGGAGGGTCCGCTGGTCCCCAGGGTTAATTTTCTGGCAATGACTACAAATGAATTAATTAGACGCCAATGCGTAGTTTTGATAAAAAAAATGTGGAGCTCTAGGCTCACTTTCATGAATTAAACACTTTTACGGCAGTTCCGGATCTTCCTGGTAGACCATCTCGTGGAACCAAGGGTTCTTTTTCCGGTCACAACTCCCATTTTGTTCTGATACGACATCTATGAGGGGTTTCTAAAAATCGAAAAAGCTCTAGGATCAGTTTTATGAATGAACCATTTTAACGGATGATCCGGATCCTTTGGAAGGCCATTCCGTGGTCCCTATGGTCAATTTTCCGAACACAACTCCCAATTCATAATGATAAGACGTGAATAAGCTGTTTTGAAAAAAATTGGATCAGTTTCATGAATTGAACACTTTTACGGATGTTCCGGATCTTCCGGTGAACCAATCCGTGTTTTCTACGATTAATATTCCGGTCACAACTCATAACATTCTAATAGGACGTCTTTAAGAGATTTCGAAAAAACCACGGAGCTCTAGGATCAGTTTCATGGATTTACCACTTTTAAGGATGCTCCGAATCTGCCGGAGGACCATAACGTGGTCCCCAGGGTTCATATTACAGTCACAACTCCAAATTCATTCTAAATAGTCGTCAATGAGAGGTTTCGAAAAATCTGCTGAGCTCTAGGATCAGATTCATGAATTAACCACTTTAACGGATGTTTCGGATCTTCCGGTGGACCATCCCGTGGTATCCAGTGTCCATATTCCACTCACAATTTCGAATTCATTCTGATAAGATGTCTAGGAGTGGTTTCGAAAAAAACCGCGGAGCTCTAGGATCAGATTCATGAATTGACCACTTTTACGGATGTTCCGGATCTTCCGGTGGACCATCCCGTGGTCTCCAGTATCCATATTCCAGTCACAATTTCGAATTCATTCTGATAAGATGTCTAGGAGTGGTTTCAAAAAATCCGCTGAGCTCTAGGATCAGATTCATGAATTGACCACTTTTACGGATGTTCCGGATCTTCCGGTAGACCATCCCGTGGTCTCCAGTGTCCATATTCCACTCACAATTTCAAATTCTAATACTGATTTCGAAAAATCCACCGAGCTCTAGGATCAGATTCATGAATTGACCACTTTTACGGATGTTCCGGATTTTCCGGTGGACCATCTCGTGGTCTCCAGTGTCCATATTCCAGTCACAACTCCGAATTCATTCTGATAAGATGTCTAGGAGTGGTTTCGAAAAAACCGCGGAGCTCTAGGATCAGATTCATGAATTGACCACTTTTACGGATGTTCCGGATCTTCCGGTGGACTATCCCGTGGTCCCCTGGGTCCATATTCCACTCACAATTTCGAATTCATTCTGATAAGACGTCTAGGAGTGATTTCGAAAAAACTGCTGAGCTCTAGGACCAGATTCATGAATTGACCACTTTTACGGATGTTCCGGGTCTTCCGGAGGATCAGGCTCTTGACGTTCCGGATGCTAAATGTTCCCAAAAGGTGGCAAATATTCTGTTTAATAACTTTTCAGAAGACACCAGGAAGTTATCTCTTCAAATTACCCTACAGTAAGAGTTTGTCCCCAATTAGCTCTAATCCCATATACTACGTGTATTCGTTAATGCCGGTTCCTATAGTGCGGTCCCTATTAACCGTACTATAGGAATCTTGACTGTAGTTGTCAATTCAGTGCCAACATGTCAAAGGGGCGTAATTGCATTTGTAAACAATGGCTTTACCCGTTGATTTCTCGCGAATAAAAGCTCACACATGAAAAATAATGACACCAACAGGTAGAGGAATGTTTCCTCTACTAGCTAGCATTGTTAATTTGAAGGGGCGAGCTTCTAGTTACGAGAAATCGACGGCTAAAGCCATTGTTTACAAAAGCAATTACGCCCCTTTGAAATGTTGGCACTGAATTATTGGTTTTGTTATGATTGTCGTAAACAGTGAAACGTTTCTTTCTTTGCTTTATGGTGACAACGAGTAAAATTCCAGCTGAAATTGAACAGATGCGTAAGTAAATTTGTTTTGAAAATTAAAACTATGGCAATGATGCCATTCACAATGATGGTGGGACCTTCCTCGATCATTAATTTGCAATCTCAGAAATTCACTTTTCCTAAGCCCTTTAGTGAAGCATTTATGGGCATTCGTATGGTGCATTAGTAGCCGTTCCGCTTGGCTTTGGCATCTGGCCACAGTGGGGGGAGTTAAGTTGTGACGCTCGGCAACTTGGCACAGTACTCGCTGACCATTTGAATGTCACTCAGGGAGCCTTCCATTCATTTTGGCTAAAGAAATGTTTAATAACATTATGGAATAATAAGATAGGTATTATGATGATATTTTGTATGTGTAAGTAATAAGAAAAGATGGCTGGCCAAACCTAGGGGCAAGACAGCTACTAATCATGAGCAATTTCTGAGTTGCTTTTGATGCACCTCGAGTAACTCACATTGCTCAGTGAGAAAGATCACTGTTACTGATTGGTAGCGATCTTGTGAACTTAATCACGTCTCATTACGATCCTGTACTTGGTCTTAACATGGCCATGGGATGGCAAAGAGAAAGTCGACGAAGATAATCTGTTAGCTTGATTTGTTCTTCGTTTTCCTGACCGGTTTTCATTTCGATTTCGTCCGGTTGATCGTTGATGGGCTGAAGTCCGAACGAGGATCGAACTCACCTGAAACATTGGTAGCGGTTACTTCAACGTCCTCCTCCTCTTCGGCTTCGGAAATGACGGCGGCTGGTCTGGCTGAACATTCCGCGGGGGTAATGGTTGGTAGCGTTGCCGTCGGAGCTGGAATTGGGTGTTAATCGATTGTTGTCCCACAGGGGAGATGTTTTCTAAATCGGAAACTGTAGTGGCGGATTTTATTGGAGGGGCCACGGTTGGAATATTGCTCACCACGCTGTTTGATGTGCTGTTATGGAATCTTCACGTTGTAACTAACTTGCATGGTACTAACTAGGAGGGGATCGGAGTTAGTTATTACCATTTTCAATGGGACTGCTGCTACGACTACTGAATGATCCTTTTGAAGTGACAACTGGGACTGGCTGCTGAGGAGGAAGAACAGCTGCTGAAAGCTGGCTGGAACTGTAAGTTCTTGCTGGTAGTAAGCAGGCACCGGCACAGGTTCTTCCATAATATTCAAGCTATTCGAAAGCCTCAGGATACACTTGGGCTTACTTTGTTTACAAACAAAACTGACGTCTAATACGAGAAGCATATTCTTAAAGGGAGTAAACGGCGTAAGCAGAGAGAAAAATCGATGAACGTCGATTAAATATTGAGGTACATTGAGTTAATCGCGAGTTACTCGCTGCAAAAAAGCAACTCTGGGTAACCCCTGTCTCACCCCTTGGGCCAAACCGACCCTGTAGACTCACTGGCCAAACCAACACTGTTGTTATCATTCTCTGGAAGGGGTCGGTCGATTCCAAGAATTGTTAAAGCATACAAAGGATCACTATCCGGTGGTTTCATGTTCTGACAACATCTAAAATGGAACTATATTCTTTATCAATACGTACCGTTTGGGATTATAGTCCTTCAACCTTTCATTTTAATTTTCTCCAACATTAGATCCTGCTACGCCTTACGTTGGATCGTGATGAAGGTACCGGATCTTTCTTTTTTTTTGAATCCTTGAATTTTCAGCAGCTTCCGAATGATGGTAGTTCACTCAATGGTGGTGGAAGCTGCCAATTCCTTGTAATTGATTGCTTCCAACAGGCAAAATCTCGGGCAAAATATAATCAATATTTCGGTTCCTCGTTCACAAGTATAAGCTACTTTCCCTAGGTATCGATCCGAGTTTCAATCCTCTACTTGTTCCACCATTACAAGTTTTTCGGTTTGGAGTTGGAAAATCACCGGCTTGCTGGGATTAGGATACAAATTGCCGTGAAATTGTGTAGAGTAAAACAAAAACAACAACGAGTACCGTGTTATGATTATTCGATTCGTGGCCATCAGGTCACACACACACAGTCACTGTTTATGAGCAGTCTCACTAACACTTGTGCTTCAAACTTCCACCTTCAATTTACAGAGGCGCTGTTATCAGTAAAGTTTGACATTTGTATGGGAAAAGGGAAAAGTTGCCAGTCTTCTTGGTTTGTAGTCTTCGGTATCATCCATATCATTCGTGGAATAGTTCAACCGTTTAGGTTATTGTTCGGGTACGGTATTTTTTTTTTATTAGGGAACCGTTCACATTTTTGCTGAAATTAGGCCATTTTGAATGATGATGAGGGGTCTAGAACAGTTTTTAACACATCCAAAATGGCCGAACTTTTGCAAAAACATCAATGAATCAAAAATCAATTTTATTTTTTTTGCTATTTGACCTGGAGCTGCTCTATATGATGGATGCGGTCACTAGTGGTTTTCTCGTGGCTGATGACCGTCGTTGGCAGGGTTCAGAACGTTGTGTTTGTTTTTCTTTTGCTCTTGGCTTGCATCCTTTGCGCTGATAAAAACGAGTTTTGTTTGTGACATCCGTACATGAGCGTTTTTCAGAGAGGGAACGGTAGATCTCAGTTGTCCGATGGTTGGTTTACCAGAGTGGTTTGATGAAGTGGGATTGGCGGAAGAGATGGCTTAGGATAGACACAAGCATTGGCTTAACTGCGAGGGCTGGGGTCTACTGTAACCGCTTCTAGGGGGCTAACTGGGGCAAGACAGCTTTTGATCTTGTGTAAAATCGGAGTTAATTTTGAGTAGCTCTGAGTAGCTCGCGTTGGCCAAAATCATATACACATAGCAACCTGATTGATGTGGTGAAATCGATACTGTCAAGCGCTTGCAATGCTTAATGGGGTGTTTACACTTAGACTTTTTCACTAGCACTAATGAGCCAGCTGCTAGCAAAAAAGCTCACCAGCATAATGTAAAAAGGGCATCAGCGTCTACCAGCATGAGATTTCAGGAGCAACTGAAATTCGTGCTAGTTGGCTAGTACACTAGCAAATCCGCACAGATGTAAACACCCCATAACCGAGAAGATACACGCTATTTTGTGGCAACTCAGTGACTGGGGCACTCATTTTGCATGCTGTATGGAGTAGTGGTGAACAGGCGATTCTAGCGCAGTGAGTCAAAAATCAGTTTTTAGTAGTGAAGCAGTGAAAATGGAGCAGCTACGTACATTTTTGAGTAACTCCCCTTTTGACTGGACTGAGTGATTTTCGACTTAAAAACAGGGGGGAACGACACAAAATAGCGGTGCATTTTTTTTCACTCTAATCATTACTTGGGATTTTCGGGGAAAACATAAATGATGGGATTTTTTTTAGTGTGTCGTCTTGAGGAAAATAGAGCAGGGATAGTTTTCTATCCCTGGATTGGAATGGATCAAAGGATGGAATGGATGTGAGCGGTGTTAATTTTTTTCAGAGGGATACTAGTCTGAACGTAAAGGGGATAAGTCTGGAGTGCGTTTTGAATTGGTCGGATGTAATAAACGTAAACAAATTGACATTTTAGTGCTATCAGAAACTATTCTGCTTACTTTTCCTAAAGGCAAAATTTGGGCCAGCTCTGTTTTATTTTCTCATCAAAAAACTATTATGTCTATCCCAACCAAGCTCAAAGTTACATACGCCACCTAACTTCAAGGGGGTATCAATCTTCGTATGTAACAAATTTGACAGAAGCGTAAAAACTGTACATACGTCCTGTAGTTTTTGCAAATTTTGCAAACGGTTGTGGATGGTCCATAAAATGATAACTACGCTTTCCGTGATTGTTGAATTTTGACATGTCGTCTCTTTATAAATTCAGTCTCTTTAGTTGGGAATAGAAAGAATAGATGGGATGGATTGACATTTTGAGCACGTTGAAAATTTTATGAGAGATTTGGGTAAAAATGGAATAATCCTGAAGTTTCGTTCCCCCTACTCAAAAATGAGTAGCCTCAAAATAGCGTGCATGGAAGGGCAATTGCATTTTCGTATAGCACGCGTATGAAAGTAACTACACGCTTATTCTGGTCAACTCAAAATTGAGTCGAAGGTACTCATCTCAGCGGCAAGTAGGGCTACTCAAAATTGAGTAGCCTTATGTTGACTCACATTTGAGTAAACGACGTTCTCACGTAGACTGAGTCAAATCCACTCGCCGGTATTTTCAGTTGCGGGGAGGGTTTTTGTTTTGATTTTTATTCAAGGAAATTGAAATTGCCTGCTCCGGATTCATTCTACCGGAGCAGAAAATGGTTCAACACCGTTTCCCTAAGCAATTCGTACTTACCTGAAGGCATTTCAGTCGGTTTTAAGCAACATTTTCTATGAGGTTACCTCCGAAATGACTGGCATTTGTTCCAAGTCCAGGATTTTGCCTGACTGAGTGGCTTTTACTCAGTTTGACATTTCTCGTTTACTCAATTTTTGACAACTCGATACATCGGACGAAAGTGATCTTGTATCGATCTTTAGAAGATCGATCATTTTCATCCCGATTTTCGATTTTTCGGATCGATTCTTTGTCCACGAAAAGATCGAAAAAACGATTTTATCTTTCGATCTTTTCGATCTTCAAAAAAATAGGTGTTCATTTTTGTAAAGTGTATTTACATTTAAAAAATGATTTACTCTCACCCCAAACTGCGTGGTAATTTATTGATGTAACAATGTAAACTATCGTATTAAAAAAATTACCGATTTAATCAGTGGATCGATTCTAGAGCCAAATATAAGATCGATCCGTCAAGATCGATCTTTCTCTGAAGATCGCCCAATCCTAAAGCAGCCCCCTCAAAATCTATGGAAGATTTTCATGGTGACCATACGGAACAGCCAGAGATGTTTTACTTTACTGCCATGCAGGTGACGTTCGAGTACTGCAAATATTAGCAACCGCTTAGTCCGGATTCTGATGAACAATCCCAAGGAGGATTCATGACAGTCCCAGGGGGGATTTTGGACAAACTCAGGGAGGATTCCATACAATCCCTGGGATTCCAGTCAATCGCAAAGAGGATTTATGACAGTATCAGAAGATATACCGAACAAGCCAAAGGGGATCCAGACAATCCCAGTGCGACTTCCCATCAATATCAAAGAGGTCAATCCAGAGAGGCATTAGCATAGATGTAACTCTAAGACCAGAAGGTCCCGAAGAAACGTGCTCAACTTTTTGGCTCAGCTCTGGTACTCTCTTTGGTCCCAAGCTAATCGATGCACCCCTCGAAACATAGGAAAATCCACGAACCCAAAGCCAAAAAGTTGAGCACGTTTCTTCGGGACCTACTAGTCTTAGAGTTACCTCTATGGTATTAGCAACCGGTGGAAACTAACAATTTTAAATTGGCTCACTACTTGACTAGCCTATTGGTCCCAAGCAAATCGATTAACGTATCCCATTCTAGTCGACATTCTAGTACTACACTATGTTTGTTTTGATTCGCTATGAAAGTTTGACAGATAAAATGAGGGGTTCGTGGATTTTCCTATGTTTCGAGGGGTGCATCGATTAGCTTGGGATCGAAGAGAGTACCAGAGCTGAGCCAAAAAGTTGAGCACGTTTTCTTCGGTACCTTCTAGTCTTAGAGTTACCTCTATGGTATTAGCAACAATCAATACGAAACTAACGATTTTAAATTGGCTCACTACTTGACTAGCCTATTGGTTCCAAGCAAATCGATTAACTTATCCCATTCTAGTCGAAATTCTAGTACTATGCAATGTTTGTTTTGATTCGCTATGAAAGTTTGACAGATAAAATGAGGGGTTAGTGGTTTTTCCTGAGGGGGGCGACACATCTAAATCTCAATTCTACATGCTCAAAAAATCTCACACTAGCGAATCAATCTTCGAAAAATCATCTTTCATTTCTCGCATCTACTTGCATCGTGCTTCATCTTTTTGCAGGAAATCTTCAAAATCGACATACATCTTCATTCTATCTACTCAGCGTGCGTGCAGCTAGCTACAGCAAAACACAATCTTTTCTGCATCGTAGATAGAGTCGTCCCCCTCGATTTTTCCTATGTTTCGAGGGGTGAATCGATTAGCTTGGGACCGAAGAGAGTACCAGAGCTGAGCTAGTCTTAGAGTTACCTTTATGGTATTAGGGTCTACCCAGAAGAGATTCTAGACAATCCCAGGGACAGCCCCATAATCCTTTTCAACAAGATGAGAAGCCTCTTTGACCGCTCATAACATTTAGCTAAATTATTGGCATGAATCCACACCACCATATTACCAAAAAACTTTTAAGACGTTACATTTTAGCCATCGATCCCTAGAAATCAAGAGAGGCCTTGGTCGAGAGCAATGTAACTTGGACCTTTTAATGCATGAAAGCATTCTGTCGGACGGCGGATGTTTCCAGAGCTTAATTTGTTGAAATTTATGAGACTAAGTTGTTTATTTTTGAGTAAATATGAGTAACTAAAATTTACTTGCTACAAATATATTTACTGTGGGCACAATTGTCTTTCCCCTTTGGTTGATTACTCAAAACTCAGCTGTTGAAAAACCCAGTAAAATTCAATCGACCTCGGTAATCCAAACTATGTGTGTACCCATAGCAATCATCAGGCTATCCGGTATAGCATCGATCAACGGAATCCTGTGGCAGTACGGAGTGTAGTAGATAGAGTAGTCCGTGTACACAAACTTTAATTTTGGTTTGAAAATGAAGTGTTTATATAAAGGTTGCAGGAATAATTCCAACCATGGCATAAAAAATGTTGGGTTTTTCCGATTCCCCGCGAAGAACATTCTGAAACAATGAAAACTGTTTTGCGGACTGCCGGAAGATTTTCGAATAGTCGGAAGTCACCGACTTTGTAGCGTAAGTAAACATATTTTTCACAAGTGAAGACTTAACAACAAAGCTTTTCGGCGAGGAGCATGTGTATTTGGACAGTAGAGGAAAAATCAGAAAAATTTCCGGGCGATTCCCTGCTACTCAGATATCCAGCAAATTTCTCATCTAAAACGCACTGATCGTAGTATAGACCTTTTTGACGTTTAATCATCTTTCTCTATCTAGCACACATGGATGAACAGACGGTTTGTTTTCCCACTAATCTGTTTCACTCTTGCTCGCACTCGTTCGATTTAAATGGTGCAGTAGTGTGCGCCAATTAAACGTCAAAAAGCTCTATAAAGTTCTCTACCACCTGTAGTAGATAGAGTTAGTGTTGAATAAATAATGAGTACAATCAAGTGAGCGTGAAGCGTGATAGTTCGCATGTAAACAGAATCTCATTGGTTAGAGAATTTTGATAGGTTAGCAGGTATAAATATGAAGTATCTAAGCTCGTTGACATCCACAGGCATCTCTGGCTGGGTCCGGTATATGATTTGGAAATGAATTTCACTTTATTTTCATGTAGCATCTTTGTCTTTGCGCAATCCACTAGAAAATAAAATATTTTATGGTACTTTTTAAGTAAATTTTATTATGTTTTCAAGATTCTCGTAACATCATCCATTGTTAAGAATTTTAAAATTATTTTTCGAGATAAAATATGGCTCCACCGAACTGCTGATCCGAAAGTTGCCTTTCCAACGTCTGGTCCGTGAAATTGCCCAGGACTTCAAGACCGATCTGCGCTTCCAGAGCTCAGCTGTTATGGCTCTGCAGGAAGCTAGCGAGGCCTATCTGGTCGGTCTGTTCGAGGATACCAATCTGTGTGCCATCCACGCCAAGCGTGTCACTATCATGCCGAAGGACATCCAGCTGGCTCGTCGTATTCGTGGAGAACGCGCTTAATTACCCCGTCGAAATCTTAACAAAAACCGGCCCTTTTCAGGGCCGCCATAATAATTCAAGAGAGTTGTAGTGAACTTTTAAAATTTTAATTCGCTCGTTCCGTTCTAGTCCAGATTAAGTAATGAAGTAGAACGTGTACGGGGGTTTGTTTTCGAGATTTTGAAAACTAACACAGTGGGTCCGGTATATGATTTGGAAATAAATTTCGCTTTATTTTCATGTAGCATCAAAGTGAAAAGGTCTTTGCCCAATCCACTAGAAAATAACATATATTTTATGGTATTTTCTAAGTAAATTTTATTATGTTTTCAAGATTCTCGTAGCATCATCCATTGTTAAGAATTTTAAAATTATTTTTCGAGATAAAATATGGCTCTGCGAAGATTCAACTTTCGATATTCAATTGTCGGAAAGGCATTAGAAAATTAATCGTTAAACTCTTTCTTGATAATGTTGTGGCCCTGAAAAGGGCCATTTTTCCAACGCGCTCGGCGTAGTTGCCCTTGCGGAGCAGACAGTGAATACGACCGACTGAGAACTGCAGCAGCTGGGCATTCCATGACGGCGGCCCAGTATACCGGAGCACTGGCACCAACGCACTCGGCGTAGTTGCCCTTTCGCCCCCAGGCTCTGCTGCCGCTGCTCTGCTGCCGCTGCTCTGCTGCCGTTGCTCTGCTTCCGCTGCTCTGGTACTGCTGCTCTGCTGCTCTGCTACTGGGTCGACGATCGGATAGACAATGATGGAACGGGCGACCTTGTTGGACGCTTATATAGTAGAACAGAAAATATCAGAGTTGTCAGATACTCGCATCTGATGTCTCGGTTGGAGAAAGTATAAGAATATAAAAAAATCAATCGATTTTCACCATCTTTAGACAATGGTTTACTTTTAACCATTTTTCAATAGTTTACAGAATGAAATCAATAGTTTTGAAACATTCAGCAAATTGCTAGAAATATTTCCAATCGATTGATGCCATTATCTCGTAAATCTATCGAGAGACGGTTGAGTTATTATCGTTCAAAATCTTTTAATTTTTCGTAACACATCCAAAATGACTGTTTTCAATTTTGTACCCCCGTATGTTGCCGAAAGACGCTATCCAACGTCAAAAAATAATAAATAAACAACAATAACCAGTACTTAAAACACTCAGTGTCTTCAATTTTTTAAATTTAGTATCGCAAATAAAAACAATTAACAACGCCATTTACGTCAACATTGATTCCGGCATCACTGCCAGTAAGATTGCTGTGATCCTTCTGTTCTTTTTATTCCACGATTGCTAGTGTCAAATCGACCTATCAGCAACTAGCTCGGATTTGACAGCAAATTTGTCCCAGCGGAGGACGAGAAGTTGCGAGTGGAAATGGAATCACTTCAAGTAGACAGCGGCCCTGCGGACCTGATCGCGGACGAGTTGACAGAAACGGTAGTGAGGACATGTGACACAACCATACCTACGAAACTGGAGCCAAAGAACAGCCGGCGCTCAGCTTACTGGTGGAACGAGGCACTCAGCACCCTCCACGCTACTGTGTTACCTGACTTACAACGAGTCATACGTTGTATACAAGTTCCCCGAATACAACGTATGACTCGTCTAATTTTGCATAGCATTTGCAATGTAAAATTAGACGAACTATACGTTGTATTCGGGGTACTCGTATACAACGTATATTCGTTATAAGTCAGGTAACACAGTAGTTGTCACAGAGTCAGCAGACGCGTTCAGAGAGCAAGAACCGATGAAGACCGAGAGGAGCGTACGGTAGATTACCGACTCATACGGAAAATAAAGCAGAGCAAGTCAAACGCGATTTTTTTTTTTGGTTCACCTAGCTGTTTTTTTTTAGTGTACCTGGTGTACCCGGTACTAGAGCAAAAGACAGCAATTTGTACCAGAAAAGGTGTCAAAAGTGACACAGACAGCACAACTGCCAGCAAAAGCGCCAGCAAAAAAAAAAGCGTGGTACCCGCTGCCGTGGCAGTCAGATTGAGCGAAACTTGATTGCTGAAAACTTCTAGTTTGCGAACGCTGAGCTGACCCGAATTTTATTCTGGTCTCTACGTATTTAATTATGTATCAAGCGTCTGCTGATAATAGGTTGACCATTACTGCGAAGATCAACGTAAGATTCGGTGGCGAAATCTGCTGTATTTTAACGAGGACAAGTTGCTGCAACTAATCCGTATGATGAACGGAGACGATAACAAGCTCCAGGAAATTCCAGAGGAATAATATCATGTAACGCTGCAGAGAATCAAAGCCGTCAGTAGATTGTACAGGCATTTGGCACAGGCGGATGCTAGGATTTTATATGGACAAATTGTCCATTGTATATTGTTCTCGTAAGTTAGTTCGCGATCAAAAGCTTTCGATCCGAAATGTCCCACAGGGTAGTTTCTCATAGTTGATAATTTTGCTCAACATCAACAATGACATTAATCCTAGCTCTGAAGTTCAGGTAAGGAAAAAAGTTAGCTTAAAACAAAACGTCAGCTATTGTTGGTAAACAAACCGACAGCATTGTTGATAGCATTCCCCCATGCACTCAAAAATATAACTACCCACAAATCTAAAAAACCTACTACTGCGTGCACTTCCATTCTATTACCGAGAACCATGATTTTTCGATAAATTCCTTCCACGCTATTGGTCCTGACCAGTGGTGGCACGAGTCCTGGAGTTTAACATTTTTTCCTTAACATTTGATACTTTTTGCGATAACCATTGTGACGACACACAAAAACAAACTGGCAAGCGGCAAAAATGTCATGACATTTCTAAACTGTTTTCTGCCAGCGACAGAACATTTTCGCACAAAGAAGCAGACTAGACCGGCGGCGCGCGCGACATAAATTAATGTCGTGTAGAATTTTGCTGATTTCGGGCTAATTACTGCATTTATTTGATGTTTATTACATGGAATTAAAAGATAAAAATGAAGACTGACCACTCATAGCCATTGATGTTAAAATTATGCGTAAATAAGGGAGTTGGTAATTTACTGTCACACGCAAGCCTGCAGCTAAAATTTCATTACAATAAACTGTTTGGAAAAATCAGGCTACGAGATTTTATTTATTCTCTATCTCCGCTGTTCGCTTGGAATGTAGTTATAAACGGCCGCCCGTGTGCTGGCTGTTTTGTTTCGCTCTGAACGATGGTTTTTCAAAAAATGTACTGTTGCCACCTCTGGTCCTGACCTTTGGGTCCATGATTGTAATTAAGTTTGCCAAGAAGTTCAGCACAATCAATATTGTTGTTCAGAATGTCAAATATGAACAGCCGTTGCAGAAGTATCCTCCTAAATATCCGCCAATAAGCAACGGTCAAACAAAACGCAGCGGTTCTCGTATGGGGGAAGAAGAACCGGGTTATTCCAGGGTAACAGCTGTAGAGCGTATCGAACAAAGTTTCGCTGAATCTTTTCAATGCGAAAGCAAAGCGTGACATGATAAGGTGCCCAGAACCATAGAGGTAACTCTAAGACCAGAAGGTCCCAAAGAAACGTGCTCAACTTTTTGGCTCAGCTCTGGTACTCTCTTCGGTCCCAAGCTAATCGATGCACCCCTCGAAACATAGGAAAAATCCATGAACCCCTCATTTTATCTGTCAAACTTTCATAGCGAATCAAAACAAACACTGCGTAGTACTAGAATTTAAACAAGAATGGGGTACGCTTATAGATGTACTTGGAACAAATAGGCTAGTCAAGTAGTTAGTCAATTTAAAATCGTTAGTTTCCACCGGTTGCTAGAACGCCATATTCCAGTATGCTTCGCACCAGAGAACAATACTATGATTTAAGGCAGTAGACATCCTCGAACTGTTGCGTGTTGGGTTCGATAAATCCAATTATCGCGTAGGCTTTGGCGGTTGTTACTGCTATGTGATCGGTAAATGTCAGCTTACTGTCAAGAATTACACCCAGATCCTTGATTGATGGCACTCGGTTAACATTTGAAGAAAACATCTTGTACTCGAAAATTGCAGTTGTCCACGATCGGTTGAATGACGTTACATTTGCGAATGTTCACTTCCATTCCGTTCAATGAGCACCATTCAAGAAGAGAGTCGATGTCCAATTGAAGAGCACAGCAATCCACCATAGAGGTGATTATACGAAAGAATTTCAGGTCATCAGCGAACATATTCTTCGGTGATTTCATGAGTACGCAAAGATCGTTCACAAACGGTACGAAAAGTAGTGGTCCTAAGTGACTCCCTTGAGGCACCCGGAAGTAATAGAGAACATTTCAGAGCATGATCCACCAAGGCGCTCAAAAGCACTGCGGTCAGATAAGTATGATTCAATCCACCGAGTAAGCCCATACGTTTGAGTTTTTCCAATGCGTGTGGAACTTTGTCGAATGCTTTGGAGAAGTCAACATATACATCGACCTGTTGACGCTTTTCCAGACTATGATAGTGATAGCCGCAGTCTTCCATTCACTAAGAAAAATGCCCTCCGCTAACGATCTATTGAAAAGCATACTTGCAGGTAAGGCAACTGACTCCGCGCATTGTTTAATAAAGATTGGAGGTAATCGATCAGGACCTGCTCCCTTCGAAGTGTCTATGGACTCAAGTTTAGTGCGAACATCATGAAGAGAGAAGTTTTAAACTGTCACGTTCAAGTCGTAATGCGGCAAACTGGTCAAGTACGATTCAGTCGAAGGTGGTCGGTTATTACTTTGCACAATCCGAAAGAACGACGAGGACAGCTTTGCAGAGTCTGATGGTGATTCAGCTTCCGATTCCGATTTTTCACATAAGCCCAAAACAGTTTCGGGTTCTGTTACAAACTTGCTTCAGTGCGATGGATGTAGCTGCGAAAGCATTGCGCATGCATAGAGTTATATTCGCTATCTAAAGCACGCAGCTCAGCCTTGTGCTGTTCATTTCTCGACCGAAAGTTACGTTTCCTTGCCTTGCGTAGCGTCCTGAATGAACTATCTCCACCTCCTCAAGGTGGTTTGTTTAAAAGGACGTTAATAAATGGAAGCATGCCTTGCGTAGGCGATTACGGAGCCGTTGGAGCTCATTGTTCCACCAAGGTTGCCTTTATCTGTGGACGTCGACTCACTGCTTCAAAGGCACAACTTCACTGATGAACCCATACAGCTTGTTGTAGAAGATCGAAACGGATTCATCAATACAGCAATCAACTGGAAGGTTCTCCCAGCAGACATTGCTAATCATTGAATTTGAAGTCAAATTCGAATGGATCCACTACACGGACAATATCTCTATCACTTGCAGTTTCAATCACCAGCACTAGCGGGTTATGAAGCACGAGACCATCGGTATCACTAGTGAAAACCAAATCCAGGATCCTTCCATTCACATTGGCATAGTGATTCAACTGATACCGTAAACTCCTGTTCAGATGAAGCGTTTGTGGGTAGCAAGCATCGCAATTCATAGAGGTAACCTCAATGTAAATAAGGCAGATTATAGTCACCAACAACAACCATATCACGATTACCGGCTTGTTCCAACAGCCCTTGAACGCATGCACAGTGCTGTTCATACAATGCATTTTCGTAATTGGGTGGGAGGTACACTGTACAGACGAGGAGCTCAAAAGTGGCTAGCTTGATTCGGACCATTGTTTGCTCCAACCGCTCACTGCCTGAAATCGACACAGCGGCACTTTTCAAAACATTTCCGACCCTGATCAAAATGCCTGCACCACGTTTGAATAGGCTTGTTGCGGCGTTGCGATCACAGCGATAGATTAAATTCGCGCAGTTTTTATGATTTTTTTGTGGCGCATAGATCCGGGCACATGGATGTCAAAATAGGGGCATTCGATTTAAGAAAAAGTGGGAAATACTGACGCCGACCCATAAATATGGGTATTTTTGGAATCGGTGTGAAGTCTAGAGATCGAAAATTGATATGTGACACCATTTTAAAATGCAAGATGGCGGCTTCCAGTTTAAGAAAAAGTAAGAAAAGTAGTATGTCAAATACCCATAAATATAGGTATTTTTGGAATCGGAACAATGTCCAGAGATTGAAAATCGCTATCCTACGCCATTTAGTAATTCAAGACGGCGGCTTCCGATGTGAGGAAAAGTGTCAAATACCTTAAAATATGGGTATTTTCAGATCGAGAATAACACGTAGATGCCGAAAATCGATGTCAGATGCTATCTTGAAATCTACGATAGGGACTTCGGGTTTCAGGAAAAGTGGGAAATAATGACAAATACCGATCAATGTGAGTATTTCGGACTCGAGGGGGTATATAGAGGCCGGAAATCGATGTCCGACGCCATCTTGAAATTCAAGATGATGGCTTACGATTTCAGAAGAAGTGTCAAATACCCTACAAATGGCGTTGAATATCGATTTTCAGTATCTACGCGTTCCGAAAATACCCACATCTTATATTATTTGACACTGTTTTGCGAAATCCGATGGCTGCCATATTGGATTCAAAAATGGCGTCGGATATCGATTTTCTGCATCTACGCGTCGTCCCCTTTCCGAGAATACCCATATTGTAGGGTATTTGAGACTTTTCCTGAGCCCGATGCACAGTGGTTCTCCTTAGAACAAAAGTTGGCCAAAACCTCAAAATTGTAGCAAATAGGCAAAAATCAGTTGAAATAGATGTGTTTTAGCTGTACGAAGAAAACTTGGCAATCAAGACGTCACAAAAAGGAGTATAGTAAAACCAAAACCAATGGTCCCAAAGACGTATTTAGGAAGACAAAAATGTTTGCGCCCAAACCGTCAGTTTTAGATGTATGGTTTTTTGGGGAAAGTTGCTTCATACTTTTTGTTCAATCTTTTTATGTTCGTAAAATTAGGGTGGTCCATAAAATTGGTGAATCAAAAATACAAACTTTTTTATTATTTAAGATAGACCAAAGTAGTGTTCTAAACAGTCGAATAACAATCAATTCAAAGCAACTTTGTTCAAGACACAACGTTTCTATCTCTTATGGTTTATGAGTTATGATTTTTTTAAACAAGCAGGTTAGGGTGGCCACTAAAATCGGTTTTCTTTGAATATCTTTTCATGCGTTAATTTCTCGCAAAAACATTGTTTTGATTGCATTTAGAACTTTTGATGACGCATATTTTTGCTCAGGTAACTAGGTTACTATCTTTTTTGATTAGAAAGTTAAAGGCTATTTTCTTTGAAAAAATTGCTCTTTTAAATTGTCAATATCTCAAAATGGAGCAAACCGATTTTCAAACATTTAATTTCATTGGAAACATCTTTTTTTCTTCATTTTTGGTAAAAAAAAACTGGAAGGGTTTTTTTTTCTGTTTAAAGCATTTAATTTAATTAAGAAAGTAATATTTTTCAGCAATAACTAGCCATAAATTTTCAAATAAAAGAGATAGCAACTTAGCAAAAATATGCGTCAGAAAAAGTTCTTAAAGTTTTTTTGATAATGCATTTATTTTTCCAGGCTCATTTGCTGTAGCTTTGCGGAGCCGATATTCATTGTTTAAATAACAAAATTACTTAAAACTAACGTTAGTAAAGCGGGGGCCGATTACTCGCGGCTATCTCGAGGTTAGGAGTAACAAATTTTAACAAATGGATGGCAGGGTAGGGATTGAGAACACAAGGTGTGGAGTAGTTCTTAAAGTGACTAGTATAAAAATTTCACGAGAAATGATCGTATAAAAAGATATTTAAAGAATGCCGATTGTCTAGGGGCCACCCTAACCTGCTTGTTTAGAAAAATCATAACTCATGAACAATAAGAGATAGATATATGGTGGGTGTGTGTATGTGTTTGCGTGTTGATGCGCCCCGAATTGAAGTGAAAGTGGAAAACAACGAAGGAAGCAGTTTTCGAGTCATTCATTGCGTCAATTGAAACAAGTCTTTGCTGCAAATGAAATGAACTGATGTACTTGACGAACGAAACAAGCGATAGCCAAGTCATATTGGATAGGAGGAATGTTCATCACACTGACTTACATGAAAATGATATTGCTCGAAATGAAGCAATTCTGCGGAGAGTTCATTTACTTTTCTTTATTAAGAAAATGTAGAACCCTGCTTGTCATTACCGCAAGGACGTTCTGGTGTGGTACAAGACGAATGGGGTCAATTTCGTGCCGAAGGATCTCAATCGCCCAAACACACCGGAGTTGCGGCCGATCGAAAGATGCTGGGCTATAATGAAGCACGATCTCCGTGGGTATTCCAAAGTAGTCACTAAGGAGCAGGAAACGTTGAAGTCATAGTTGAAAGCAGAAAAAATATCGATTCAACCGCTGTGCAAAACCTTATGGGTGGAATTAAAAAGACAGTTCGGCAAGGGGTAGATCACTCCGCACACCAATCTTGGGTCATGTTTTTTGTCAGTGTGCCGCAAGTGTGCCGGTCATACACGCTAACTTCTGCTTACTCACCAGGTGAGTCGATCGTACTCACTTTCGTCCGATGTATCGAGTTGTCAAAAATTGAGTAAACGAGAAATGTCAAACTGAGTAAAAGCCACTCAGTCAGCAAAATCCTGGACTTGGAACAAATGCCAGTCATTTTGGAGGGAACCTCATAGAAAATGTTACTCAAAACCGGCTGAAATGCCTTCAGGTAAGTACGAATTGCTTAGGGAAACGGTGTTGAACCGTGTTTTGCTCCGGTAGAATGAATCCGGAGCAGGCAATTTCCATTTCCTTGAATGAAAATCAAAACAAAAACCCTCCCCGCAACTGGAAATACCGGCGAGTGGATTAGACTCAGTCTACGTGAGAACGTAGTTTACTCAAAAGTGAGTCAACATAAGGCTACTCAATTTTGAGTAGCCATACTTGCCGCTGAGATGAGTACATTCGACTCAATTTTGAGTTGACCAGAATAAGCGTTTAGAGCAAGCTGAGATGGTTTGTAAAATAGCCATCCCGGCAACCCGATATTTCTGACACCTTGAATCTTTTGGTTTGAAATCGCAAGGATAAATCGGATTGAGGATGACGCGGGAAGTGGCGGGTGTGCGATATATTGATGTTTTGTGTCCATAAGATAATAAAAGTCCTGTGTTTTAGACCAGAAACCTTGCTTTTCGTGATGTGAAAAGCAACGGTCTATCAGCGGCCGGAAAGAGTTGGAACCGGTGGGGAACATTGTTGGAGACCGACTATAGAGGATGATGAATAAACTTGTGTAGTTTGTTTTGTGTGAGTTGCAGTGTTATGTGCATTAAGGGTACTAATGGGGTCTGATTAACTGCCTCTTTCTCTTGAGCTCACTCTAGAACCTGAATTTCGTATTATCATCTATAAATGAACTGCTGGTATGAGTTCATCTGGTATATTAGAGGATTTTCTTGAATATAGTCAAACAGCACGTAATGTTGTGAACAACTTCAATGACTCTTGTCCAGCAGTGCTCCCATTTTATTTACAACAATCCAATGAGATTGTGCCGAAGGTGTGACGATGGATGTACCGAAGCTGTGCCGAATCTAGTTTCGACACAATGTGCTGAATGACTTACCCCTTGAAGTTCGGGCATTTGTATTTGGTGAAGAAAAAGAGTGAAATTAAGATACGTAAACCAAACTTATGTATTGTATTACATTTCCTGAAAATTTCATAACAATCGGTTGCGAGACTTATTTTTGGCGAGTTCTTCTAAGCGTTGCAATTTAACTGGGGACACACTTTAAAGGCAAAAAATAGCTGCATATGGCAATTTTTGACTGTATAAGCTGGTCTTCAGCTGAAATAGATTGCTGAGATGCCCGTGAAAATACAAACTCCATTTTAAAATATGACGCTTGAGTCAAAAATGGCTTAGGAAGATTCATATTCCCTCACGGAATGGAACTGCTATTTAGTCCCCAGTGTGCATTGTAAGACGCATACAATGAATCATGGCTCCGAAATGCTACCACGATTGAGCAAAAAGTAAATAAATGGTATAAAATATAGCTGTTACATTTCAGCTTGTCAATTTTTGATGTTTTTGTATTCAATTTGTCAATCTGAAAATTAAAAATTAAGCTTTCGATGTGTCACTTTTTAATTTGTCAGTTACCTAATCGATGTGTCATTTTGTCAAAAATGTAAAATTTCAACGTTTTTTTTCAGATATTAATTTTATGTCTCGTTCAACTGGATTCCAATCGTGTGAACCGTCGAATCAAGACCGCTTCAATTAGCTCCTATCTCCTAGTTTGATTTTCATGTACGCCCCAAGTCTGTCCTGTTCAATTCGATAAGCTCATAATCATTATCACATAATACCGCTTTGACAGCTCATGAATATTGATGATTTGATTTGGCTCCTCCAGCAGCAGCAGCATCAGCAGCACCAGTCTCCGTGGTAGTCGCTATTGATCCGGATGAGAAGGTGTGTGGAGAGACTGGATTTTTTTGCTCCGTTCCCCGGTGTTCGACGAATGTTTGCCGGTGGCATTTCGGAGCTAGAAACAATCAATCGGAATGTGAGATTGAAGCAGGACACGCGTTCTTTTTCATCTTCGGCTGATGCGATGGTGGGTGAGCGCCTTATTGATTTTGCTGCATGACTGCCTGATGACTGGCACTTATCGTCCCGTCGATCGTCCGTTCGGGTAGTATTGGGAAATACTGAAGCGGACTGGGAAGCAGCAAATTTTTCACATCGTGAGAAAATCAATGATATCAAAATTTATAAGAAGCTTAAATCGAGCGAAATTCAATTTAAACTTATTGGATTATGAAGCGACGCGTTCGCTTGTTTGGTCACGCTCTGTCAACTGCTCTTCTTCGCTAATGAAGCGCAAATTTCCATCGTCTTTCAGTCTGATAGAGCGTTCTACTTGCGACTTTTTTCTTCTCCCGAAAGGAAGGTCATTAATTACCACAAGGCTACTTGCTTTGCTTCTTTCGTTATGATGGTTGAAGATTTTTTTTTCTTCTGCTCTGAAAGGTCTTCTATGAATAATGATGAAAGCAAACTAGTGCTGGTCAGGATTATTTTTTCTTTTTCCATATTTCACAGGAAACGATGAAAGCTTGCAGTCGAGCGAAATTGATCGAATTAGAAAGACCATCAAACCTTCTATTTCGCCTTTAAGTTTATAGGGTTGACAGACGGATACTATAAACACAGACAAACAAACATAACACATTGAATATTTCTCACAGTGGTACAGCGAAAGTGGCGTCACAGTGGTTCCCAAGGAGATGAATCCGGCCTAAACTCTGGAACTATGTTCAATTGAGAATTGCAATTGATCTGAAGGATTTCAAGCGGAAATGCAAACTCCCAAACAAGTGGAAGCTCGTGCAAAAGATGATGGGCCGTGTACGAAGAAAAGTTCGAAAAAAGGCCTATGTTAAGAAGGCAGACTGAAACAATGGTCTTACAATAAGTATAATACCTTCTAATGCATAGCTCTTACATTGAACTATGAAAAATAAAACGCATTTTTAAACCGCAACGAGATTTTCGTGTTCAAACTCTAAGCCCCATATTAGTGGTACATCTGCTCTAAACAGTCTGTTCCAAACAACTTTGCGGTCTGACTCACAGAACCCCCATTCGTTTTCCTTCAATTTGGGTGCAATTTTCGCAATTCATTTATGCTGTACGCTCATTAGCAAAAACATAATCGAAATTTTTAACAAGTTCCCCAGAACATACATACCGTGAAATAAAAAAACGCGGAAAGTTAATCACGCGATGGAGGTTGGAATTGGAGTTATGTCGGAAAAACTACTGCACACTCGCGCGGAGCTGTTCCGGCTTGAGTTCGGTTGATTTCGCAATGATATCATTCCATTAGCGATCGTTTGGGGGGTAAAACTTTCCACCACTTGCCAACGTGCCAGGAATTTTCGAACAAAGCTTAATCAACCAAGTTCCACTTCACGTAACTTTTCTCCCCCGTCGTCATCGTCGTCGAGGGAGAAGGAGCGAGTGCATTACTTACCGATATGCTGCACACTTCTCAATTTTTTTTTTTTTTTTTTGTTTATTAATTTATTTGATAAGGCTCAACCGAATTAACTTTACAGAGCCGAGGATTCTTGGTCAATACACAATACATCTTAAAACTATAGTCAAAAGGTACAACACAATAAACACTTTATCTTCTGCTATCCAAAAAGCATCCTCCATCATAACTGGAGCCGCTTCTAGTAGTTTCATTGTATGGCAAATTGTTGTACGCCAACGAGGGTCAGAGCGCGTCCATTGCAGCAATGGACGCAAAACGTGGTCAGCACTCACACACTCATCACGAAACGGTTGTTTTCCAAAGTCGACGACGCATCGACCGAAAGAACTGCTGATGAAGAACAATGAGGAGGACCACACAATGGTTGCTGCCGCGAAAACAGACGATCGCGTGGCACACATCGAGAGTGGCCTGCTTTTGTCGACAGCCGAGTGAACACTGCACTTCTCAATTTTGGACATGATTAATTTCGATTGCATCATAAATTTCCCGATTGGCCCAGTTTCGGGTTCCGGGCCAATTTAAACCACCGAGTACCGAAATAAATTGAAAACTTCATCTATGGATGAGTAATTTATGTGGGTCCCTTCTGCGTTGGACCAACATTGGCCCTCTCACGGTGGAAGTGCTGGCACTGCTGCTGGTTCTGCTGTTTAATTGAACTTAATTTTAATTGCCAAAGTTGTCGAGTTGGAGGAGCTTGGGAGAAGCTTCCCTCACATACCGGTGCACTCGTACATTGTTGGACCTTGGACTGGTTGAAAATTTGAATTCTCGATGGAACTCTGGATTTATTCTGAAAGTCCTTCAGACTAACTCTGCAAAATCTCTGGTTGAAATTAATCTTGAAGCTATCTATATTTGCCAGCCAACAAACAATTTGAGCCGATTAAAACCTGAATAAGCCAGTTTATTTTTTAGATGAAGAAGCTTATATTCAATGTATTTAATATTTTTTGGAATTGCTGATTATGCTCTAGATGACTGAACTTTTTTCCAGGAGTGGATCCTCGAGTAGATCACTTGTAGCGCATTTATTAAAAAAATTAAATTAAAATACTTTTTAAGCCATAAAAAAATTAAATGCATTTTCTCAGTGCATTTTTTGTTGAGTGTAGCTCTACGTTGTTGCGCCCTTTCTAGATGTTACGCTGTACGCATACGCGAATCCACCTCTGCAGAGAAACAACATTACTACTGACGTTCTGTAATTTGCGCATCATTAATAAAAACACGTTGTTCAAAGTACGCGGTCGTGTATACTTTTATTCTGTCCGGATATTAAACCTGTCCGTCTGGTTCCGTCGGTTGATTGTCCGCCAATAGGTTATGGACCCAGTCTAATTCGTGATTGCGGAATTCGGTTTGTGCGCGAGAAAAGTTGTGGAACGGTTCGTTTTGCGGTCGAGTGTTTGTGGCTTCGAGCATCGGCTGGTGGATTCCTGCAAGCGACAAAATGGCGGATTCGCAGAGGTTTGCGATGCAGAAATTAAACAACCATAACTACCAGTCGTGGAAGTTTAAGATGGAGATGCTGCTGATCCGGGAGGATACATGGCAGGTCATTTCAAATCCACGGGAGAACCCAGCGACTGAAGCGTGGACGAAAGCGGATGCAAAAGCTCGGGCGACAATCGGGCTCTACATTGAAGACGACCAGACGAGTCTAGTGCGCAGTTGTGCAACTGCGAAGGAGGCATGGGATGCCTTGAAAACGTACCACGATAAGGGATCGGAGGTGTATCTCTTGAAAAAGCTGACGCACTTGGAACTCAAGGAGAGCGGCGATATGGAGCAACATTTGCAGACGTTTTCCGATTTGCTGCAACGGATCGCGGACGTTGGCGATGCAATTCCGGAGAAGCTACAGGTGGCTATGTTGTTGTGCTCGCTGCCGGACTCGTATGATTTCCTTACGACGGCATTGGAACAACGGCCACGAGAAGAATTGACACTTCAACTTGTGAAATCCAAGCTGTTATCAGAGGCAGAAAAACGCCGAGAGCGCAGCGGAGGTGCCAATTCGAGCAGTGGACAAGCGTTGTGGGTGGAACATCGTCACAGACGAGTGCGTGGTGCTGGTGGAAGTAAGCAAACAGAAACGCGATCTTGCTTCCAGTGTAAACAACCGGGGCACCTGAAGAAAGATTGCCCAAATGTTGCAGCTGCCGAATCAGGGAAGAAGCCGACGAAGAAGAAACCGGAAGAACCGAAGGCCAAGCAAGCACAAGCAGTTTCCGAGGGACCGCTGGCGTGGATGGTGGGACAAGCTGAGCCAACAAGCTGGTTCATCGACAGTGGTGCTTCTCGGCATATGACGGGAAACGAAAAGTTTTTCAAGGAGCTGGAGAAGACCGGCGGAACAACTGTGATGTTGGCTGACGGCGAGAGAGCTGAGGTAGCTGGAACTGGCCGTGGAATCATTGTCGGTGTGACCGATACAGGGGAACCGATAACCATCGAGTTGAGTGAGGTGTTGTATGTGCCGAAACTTACCAGTGGACTTGTATCGGTGAGTACCCTTGCGAAGAAGTGTTTTGACGTGATGTTCAGTGAGAATCGGTGCGAGGTACGAATGCGTAATGGACAGATGTGCGCGCCCAGACAACCAGAAGTCGTATAACAATGTACAGACAGTATCGTAAATTGCTACAGTTTAAGTCAAAATCGCATATTAGAATGGCATACCTCGCATTATGTTTAAGTTAAATCGTATAGAATGCAAATTTCCGACTTATATGCGATGACTCATTTTTCCGTCGTACTGTATCACAAATTTAATCGGATTACATCGTAAGACTTTTCAAAATGGATTTGTTATTACAGATCAAATTGCATATGATGTTAAATCAACTCGTTTAAAATTAAACGAAAATATGCACGTATATGGCCTCCACTTTTGTACGTATAAGCCATTTCTTTGCATTCTATACGACTTGTTTGTTTGTATATATGTTTGTATATCACGAAAACAACTTTGAATATACGTGCATTCTGGTTGTCTGGGCGGTAGGTGAACGGCATGGAAGTTTGTATCGTTTGTGTATTTCGGAGCAAGCGATGATAAGTGTCCAGACGGCGCACACGTCGCATTGTCTGCATACGTGGCACAGACGCCTAGGCCACCGAGATCCCGATGCGGTTCGTTCGATTCATGCAAATAAGCAAGCAACTGGCATGAAGCTGGTGGATTGTGGCATACGCACTGTGTGTCAATGTTGTCTCGAAGGCAAAATGGCAAGAGCACCGTTCCCGAAGAGTGTCGATAGAGGTTCGAAGGAGAAGTTGGACATCGTACACGCCGATCATAGTGGACCGATGAAGTGCACGCCGAGTGGAAGCCAGTATTTCCTTTGTTTGGTTGATGACCATACACGAATGGCTTTCGTGTACCTTTTGAGGAAGAAGTCGGATGCCGCGTCGAAGATCATGGACTTCATTTGCTTCTGCAGGACGCAGATCGGCAAGACACCCCGAGTTTTGCAGTCTGATGGTGGAGGTGAGTTTATCAGCAAGGATTTGCAGGATTACCTCCGGGCAGAGGGTGTAGTGAGCCAGTTCAGCGCACCCTACTCGCCACAGCAAAATGGGGTGGTAGAAAGGCGGAACCGATACCTGAAAGAGATGGCGCTCTGTATGTTGTTGGAGGCAAAGCTGGACCAGAAGTACTGGGGTGAGGCGATTCTAACAGCGACCTACATTCAGAATCGGGTACCTTCTAGGTCCATCGGAATGAGCTCCTATGAGAAATGGTACGGAAGACTTCCGTCGTATGAGCACTTCCGGATCTTCGGTTGTGATGCGTGGGTGCATATTCCAGCTGAGACGCGTAAGAAAATGGAGCCTAAAGCGCGAAAACTGATGTTTGTAGGCTACTCCAACGAGCATAAGGCCTATAGGCTGCTGGATACGGGTTCGGGACGAATCACCATCAGCCGGGATGTGAAGTTCCTGGAAGATTGGCGCATGGATAGTGAAAACGGTGCCGATCGGAAGCTGGAAGTTACTGAATCGACAGTCGAGTTGGAGCCACTACCGGAAATCACGCGTGAAGTGGCACCTGTGTCTGAATCCGAAGAAGAACCTGAAGTTGAAGAAGACTTTGATGGATATGAATCGGCTGAAGATCTGTATCACGGTGAAGATATTCCTGTTCCGGAGGATGAAAATCAGCGGGAAAATCCTCGTCGTTCCACCAGAGGAGTTTTGCCAGCACGATTCGGCGATTATTTTGTTGGAATGGCAACGGTGGACCAGGATGAGCCGACTTCGTATGAGCAAGCTGTCAGCTGTGCTGAGAAGAAGGACTGGATTGCTGCGATGGATGCTGAGTACGATTCATTGGTTTCAAACGATACATGGGAGCTTGTGGACCCACCGCCTGCTACCAACATTGTCGGAAGCAAGTGGGTGTATAAGAAAAAGATGGACGCTGACGGAAAGGTTGAGCGAATGAAGGCCAGACTCGTAGCGCAAGGATGCAGTCAGCGCTTTGGGTCTGATTACGAGGACATATTTGCTCCTGTGGCGATGTGTTCTACCTTTCGTGTGCTGTTGACTGTAGCGGGCCATCGAAAGATGTACGTAAAACACCTAGACATAAAATCTGCATACCTGTATGGAAAGCTGGATGAGGTGGTGTTCATGAGGCAACCTACGGGGTACAAGGTGCCTGGATCTGAGAAGAAAGTGTGCAGATTAAAGCGGAGCATTTACGGCTTGAAACAAGCTGCAAGAGTTTGGTACAAGACGCTTACGGATATACTGAAGCAGCTTGGTTTCGAGCAGTGCAGTTCCGATTCGTGCCTTTATCGGAAGCGTATTGGTGAGAACGGGTGGATGTATATCCTCATATATGTGGATGATTTGCTATTGTGCTGCACACATGAGGAGGAAATCGACCAGGTCGAGCAAGCTTTGCAAGATCGACTGAAGATTACAAGGCTGGGAGATATCAGGAGCTTCTTAGGTATTCGTGTGCGAAAGAATGCGGAAGGTTTCTTTGTGATTTCCCAGAGTGGCTTCATCAGAAGAGTTGCGACACGATTCGGGTTGGACAACGCTAAAGGGTCGAAGTACCCAATGGATCCGGGATACTATAAGGTGACCGAGGGTAGCCCGAAGATGGAAAGCAACGAAGAATATCGCAAGTTAATCGGTTGCCTGCTATACCTGTCTGTCAATAGCCGTCCAGATGTCGCAGCGGGAGTTGGGATATTGAGCCGGAAAGTTAGTTGCCCATCGGTGACGGACTGGACCGCTGGACCGAAGCCAAACGTATTGTACGCTACCTGCTACACACGGTTGACTAGTCTTTATCAACGGTTGACTAGTCTTTATCAACGGAGAAACAGCTATAGACAAATGCGGAGCAGTATCTTGAGCGGTGACGAAGCAAAGGCTTAAGCTACGATTGTTCTCATTAACCACGTGGTTGATTTGCTTCAGAGTGGCGATACTTTAATGATGCAAAAGGCTTACAGCTCCAGAGTGAAATGTAGAACGATCGTGGTCCGCATACAGGAATCCACCGTGAGATGATCGCCAAGAAATTGCCGGTAGATTGAAATTGTCAATGATTATCATCTCGTCAGCAGCTGTAGCGATCTCCATTATAGCTCGAATAGACTAATTCATATCTTTCCTGATTAGAATTCGGCGCTTCCCTCGATGACAGCTTCGGGTTCCGCTTGAAAAGACACACAGCTTTCGCATGTGTTTCAGGATCCGCTGGCTTTGCTGGTCTATCAGGTTTCCGAGCGATCGTCCCCGAACCGTTTCATAACGTAAAACACCGTGGATTTCGATAAATTCAAAAATTTTGCTAACTCTCGAGTGGATAGACCGGGATTTTTGTTTCGAGCGTGAAGGATCGAATCGCGACGAGCTTGCTCCGGTAAAGCCACACTCAAAAAATTTCACACGTTTGATCGAAGTGTTTAAACACTTGATTTTTTAAATGCAGAATCACATTTACTTTAAGTGTATTTCACCTTGGTTCAATGTGTTATACACGTTAATTTATAGTGTTTCAAACTTTGAAATGTTGAAAATTTTTCACTATCTATTCAAGTGTATTGCACATTGAATCACGCTACTGTTCAAAACAGATGGAATTAAAGTGTTTTGCATTTCAATACGATGTGAATTGCTTGCTCAGAAAGGTAAACATCGAAAACAAGAGTTGTGACTTTTTCCTATCAACCCGCCTCATATATGAGAACAACCGTGGCACAGTGAGATCGAACGAAGACTCCGGCAGCAGCACACCCCAACAGTTCATGATCGAATCCAAAATCAGACCCATTAAAAAGATATGTGAAAGCTCTGGCCTCTGGCAGTTTTGTTTATATATTTGCCGATTCATTTTTAGAGTCGCTAAAGTAGAAGTAGATAAAGTAGAATATTGTAGAATATTGAACTATGGTGTGCAAAGCTATTGATATCACCATATGAGGCACAGAGAATCCAAGTGTGTCACAATTCAAATCCATAGTGTTCAGGCATGGTTCATAGCATAAGATTCACACATGAAATGGATGTGTTTCACAATAAGCGCAAAATTGTGAGACACATGATGATGATGTGTGGAATTTTTTGAGTGCATGATGTAAACAATAGATAAACATTTCAAAAGGTCTACTATGTGGTAGAATTAGCGCGAAATCTGTTTGCATAGCAGTGGCCATGAAAAGAGAAAGTCGATGAAGAGAATCGATCAAAGCAGATAGGACCATTTGAAATGTTCATCGAGAATTGAACTTATCCTGACAACCAATGCCTACTGTGATGCTATACACTCATAGCTTGGTTGTGAAATTTTGAAAAAAAAATACTCAAAAGGCGTTTATTTCAATATGGGAATTTCGGTGTGAATTTAGCAAATCATAAAACTATATTAAGCATTATTTGGAAATTAATTCAGCAAAAAATTCATAGATCACCTGATGGGATTTTCAAATGGGATTGTAGAACATTCCTAAGAAGAATGCCGCAAGTTTCTTAAGGAAATTCAGTAAACCTCAGTGAAAATTCAGTGTATTTTTGGTAGCAAATTCAGGTTAATTTGGGAAAGTCAGCAAATTTCCGCATTTCTCATCTGGATTCCATGAATTCTTAAAAGCAATTCGGTTGATTTTTGAAAAGAATTCAGCAAAATCATACAGGGATTAGAAAATTTTTAGAGGAATTTCAGTGACTGCTGGTGGGAATTCAGCTAATTTAAAAATGTTATTCAGCAGCTTTGATAAAATAATTCATAAGGGACTTACTGAAAAACCGAAAAGCAACTCGAACGGAATCTTGAATGGAATTCAGTAAATTCACCCAGAAAATTTAGTGGTATCCTTTACAAACCTCAGCGAATTCCTTTAGGGATTAAACGATATTCTGAAGGGGATTCAGCACATTTCTAGAAGAGATTCAGCTTAAATTTGGTGGGAATTTAGCCTCAAAAGAATTCAATAATTTTTTGATGGGAATTTAGCGCTTCCTTGATGAGAATTTTGCAAGAGACTCGAACGAATTATTGAAGGGAATCCAACAAGATCATGAAGTTTATTTTGAAAATTTCTACAAGTAGTTCAGTGAATTTTCCTAAAGAATTAAGTAAAGTTCTAAAGAGAATTTATTGATAATAATTCAGGGCAGTGAACTCGTCCTTAAGTGAGCTAAAGTGGTATTTTGAAAGCAATTCAACGCCGAATTGTTGTCCGAATTTCAGGGACCTCCATTGTTCGTTTTTCCCCTACGAACCAGTCTATCGCCGCATATACAGATATTTTTCCGGGGGGACAGAATTAACGCAGGCCAATAATGGTAATTAGTCGCAGTGATACCCCTGCAATTATGATGTGCTTCTTTTGGCATCCGGAAAACAATGAGTGGGGTACTTGACAGCCTAATTTACGTTGCACGCAAGCACAGTTTTGCAATCTGGGGGAGCAAATTCCGGTGAATTCCATTTATCAATTGCAGCCTATCGTATGTATTTTGGTGATGCTGTTCGTCGTAGCATCGAAAATGAGTCTACAAGGAATGTGCTGAGGAATTATTTTTTGATTGGATTCCATTAGATCGGGTAATCGGATTCGGGTCGGTAACGTGCTCCGAAATTGGGATTCAGGGTCGAAATCAATTTGGAGATGTACATGTGAGATGGTTTCTGGAAAATGCTATTTTCCCCCCTTAATAGATAGGTCTCTCAATTTCAGATTACGATTAGGCTATCTTCGCTGAGTTAAACAAATTTCTCTAGCAGTAATATAATCGAAAGATTTATTGAAATCGAATTTCAATTCACCTCCTATCATTGATCTCAAGCGTAATCCACCCGGGCACTCAGGTTCAGAATCCCAAAGCATTCTCAATTTCACTGAACCGGCAAATAATGCCAACGAACACGAACACGATGAAATCGGTTGGAGTGGTGAATTCGATTATTTTGGATGGGTGGGTGTTTGCGAACGTAACTACATACCTATCCCCGAAAAATGATTTATCGTCGTCTCGAATCATTAGTTCGATATCGTATGTTCTTTGCCCATCCCCCCCGGGCATTGAGAGAAAATTGTATCTCCTCTTTATCGTTTATCGGAAGCAACTACATATCTCTGTTTTCTGATCAGCGCCGAACGTTCCGCCTGGGAAACGAGCTCATATCGGATGACTTTTCACCTTTAGCTAATCTATTGTCAAAGGGGTATCGGAAACTGAAACCAGACCGCAGGCATCATCATCATCATCATCAATCACACGATTGGTGATAATTTGTCAATTAGACGTGCGATATAAAACCCGTGATAAATTACCGATCCATAAATCAACACCGAAAAGGACTGCTTCCAGGTATAGGTGGACCGAATCGAGCGATCAATTGGTCCATTAATTGCCCGATAAATCTGATTTTCATGGTTGGGTTGTTCATTGCTGGCTTTTTTACCTTCCCATCGTGGACTAGCAAGGAATCAGGTTCTGTTATTTTTTTTCTTCTCGTTTCTATCGTTCGGACTTTTGTTTTCATTTATCGTTTTCTCTCATTTCCTCCTTTCATAATTTTTGCTCTATTTCATGGTCTACTTTTCTTTGCATTTTCATCTCTTTTATTTTTTTTTCTGTATATGATAACTCGATCCTGTCAAGCTTTTACTGGTTTTCCACTATTCTGACGTTTTGATTTCATTACACGCTAACTTGAAAGTACTCATTAATGAGTAAAATTTTACCCATTTTGAAGAAAAGTGGCTTAACTCATGAAATGAGTAAACTGACTTTACTCATTAATGAGTATTCGCCGAATACTTAAAAAAATGGGTATTTTTACCCCTTCATTTTTTCTGTACATGAGTAAAAAGTACCCATTTTATCGAAAATTTTGTTTCATGGGACTCCTTGTCATCATAGATATTTCTAAGTTCATTTTAAAATCATTGATTGGAGTTTTTTGAATAAAATCCTAAAACACTAAGTTTTGTTTATTCAGCAATTAAATAAAAAGTTGGAAGGGTTGTATACTAGATACGACCGCAGGGTTGGCGTTGGATAACGTCTGTTATGTGTTGTACTTAATTGTGTATATTATATTTTAGGCATATTCCTAAAGTTTGGTGGCCCTGAAAAGGGCCGTTTTGTTGGGCTGATGTTGTTGACAATGATGGAACGGGCGACCTTGTTGGACGCCTATGTAGTAGAACAGAAAATATCAGAGGTGTCAGATACTCGCATCTGATGTCTCGGTAGGAGAAAGTATAAGAATATAAAAAAAAAAATCAGTCGATTTTCACCATCTTTAGACAATGGTTTACTTTTAACCATTTTTCAATAGTTTACAGAATGAAATCAATAGTTTTAAAACATTCAGCAAATTGCTAGAAATATTTCCAATCGATTGATGCCATTATCTCGTAAATCTATCGAGAGACGGTTGAGTTATTATCGTTCAAAATCTTTTCATTTTTCGTAACGCATCCAAAATGACTGTTTTCAATTTTGTACCCCCGTATGTTGCCGAAAGACGTTATCCAACGTCAAAACCCGATCATAGCCAAATCACATCACAACTTCGAGACAGCTGATTCAAGTTTGCATGAGGTCTTCTTTTGTCAACATGCTCCCATAAAGGAATTTTCAACTCCTCAGCCGTATCCACCTCCTACACCCGCTTTACGTCCATCGATGCGACAGCTGGTAAAGGGGCATTATCCACGACAGGTTTCTGGGGGTAATAAATTATAAGATGTGAGCGTTCAAACGGTAAATGAAATAAGCTGCATGAAGTCTTTCGTGGAACGGGAAAAATCCTTACCTTCCAGTTTTTCGAATCCTTTCGAAGTATCTTGGATCATCTATTTTCACAATACCACACCGAAAAGATTTGTTCCATACTTTAGTTATCCGAAATTAGCCCTGTTTACTTCGATCGAGACTTCGATGCAGCTCAAACATGGCGTCACGTTTTGCATTGAATTATTAATGAATTTTTTTAACCATTTTTAAATTGCCGAAGATATTTTCAAAAATGAGGAAAAAGTACCCGATTTTGCATTTTTGTAAATACTCATTTTTTGACAGTTCAGACTAAATTCAAAAAGTGAGTAGAAGATACTCATTTAATGGGTATTTTCAAGTTAGCGTGTACCCAGTTACGAGCTCTTTATCCATACACTCTAACTTTATGGTACCCATTAATGGATGCAATTTCACCCATTTTTTTTACATAGTAGGTTAACCCTTTAAATTGGTCAAAAATTGCCCATTAATGAGTAACGTTTACCCACTTATGGGTAACAATCACTTATTTATCGGTAACTGACTCAATAATGGGAAATCTTTTTACGAATTAAATGAGTTAACCTTCTTTACTTCAAAATTGATGAAATTGTACCCATTAATGGGTACATCCAAGAAACCTTCGTACACTCCCGAGCCGTTACCTATTTATGGGTAAAACGCTATCCAGAATGAAGTTGCTTGGCGCTCAGCTGAACTTTTAAAATGGGTAGCTTTTATACTACACGGCCAATGAAAACAACCCAAATTTGAGTTTAGTTTGCTCATAATTGCCAAAAGTACAGGATCTCAGCGAAGAGTAAATTTGCGTCTGGTTTTTCTGTGGAAATCCTCTGTCAGAAAATGAGGAAAATTGACGAAATCTTTACTCAGTTTAGGAGTAGTACCAATAGACTGAGTAAATCCAATCTTTACTTTTCTCATATTTGGGATTTTCCTCCTGGACAAACCTGGAAAACCCCGCAAAAAATATGAGGCAAATTTACTCATCACTGAGTTCCTGCACTTGATGAAAAAATTCCAAAAATGGTTCGATAATTAAATACAAGTGATATACAATTTTTTGTCACAATTAACCATTATATTAATTTTTATTATATTATAATGAAAAATAACAATAGCTTAAAGCCTAGTTATCAAATAATTTTTGGGTTCCAGGGAACATCCATAAAACTTATTATATAATAATCTATACGTCATAGAAGTTCATTGGACTTCTAGGAGAATTGCAAAGCGGAATCCATTGGATTTTTAAAGAAAGTTCGTGGGATTTCTGGGAAGTTTTTGAAAGAGGTTGTGTAGAGAACGCCTTGGAAAAATCCACAGAACTTCTAGAGAAAGACCAAAATACCAAAAGCGAAGTGCATTTAACTTCTAGGGGAATCACATAGAACTTCTAGGGGATAGATCTTCTAAGAGATCTGATTTATCCATGATTTCTATGGGAAGTTCATTGGAGCTCAGAACGTCTGGATGAAGTTTGTAGGACTTCTAAAAGCAGTTCATAGATCCACATGGCTTCTAGAGATCTCAACTGGTCTCAGAACTTCTACTGAAAATGCCTAGTATTTCTAGGATCTATATGCCTTCTTTAAGAAGCCCCCAAAACTTCAAGAGTAGATCCATTGTTCAAAAGAAATCTTGTAAAAGTATGATAGGAACTTTCTCTAGAAGTCAAATGGATTTCGTGTAAAAGTCCAATAGAGTTACACTGGAAGTCCTATTGACTTCCCCCAGAAGACCAATGAATGTTCTTTAAAAGTCCTGTAGGATTCCTCCCTAAGTCCTGTGAATATTTTTCCAGAGTCCTAAAGACCTCCTGCCAAAGTCCTGTGTACTTTCTTCCTGAAGAAGTCCTATGATCATTATCTCGAAGATACTTAAAATTTCTCCCAAAGGCTTGTGTACTTTGTTAAATAGCCCTATGAGCTTCTGTGGACTTCTTACAGACATTCCTGTTGATTTTCTCCAGTTCTTCCTGTAGACTGTGAAATTTCACCACATCCACCTGTGCGGTCTTCCTCCAGATTCTCTAGACGACTTCTTCCAGACATTCCTGTAGAATTTTTCAAGACCTTCTTTTGGACATCTTTCAGATCTCCCCCTCTGTTCCTGTGACCTTCCAATAGATTTTCCTGTAAACTTACTCCATATTTTCTTATGGATTTCCTCCAGATTATCCTCATCCAACAAAACATTTGAGCTGATTAAAAAATTGAATAAGCCAATTTTTAGATCTACCTGTAGAGTTCCTCCAGATTTTTCTGAGGATTACTTCCAGATTTTACTGTGAACTTCCTCTAGATCTTCCAATAGACTTTCTCCAAAATTTTCGACAGACTGCCTTCAGATCTTTCAAAGTGCTACTTCCAAATCGTCTTCTAGACTCTAGAGTCCGTCTTTCAGATTTTCTGGTGGACCTCCTCTAGGTCTACCAATAGGCTTCCTCGAAATTTTCCTGTGTACTTCCTCTAGATCTTCCAGTGGACTTCCTTCTGATTTTCCAACGGATTTCCTACAGATCTTCCTGTGGACGTCTGTCAAATCTTTCTGTGAGCTTCATCTAGATCTTCCTGTGAGTTTCCTGTGGACTTCTTCCAGATATTCCTTTAGATTTACTCCAGATTATCGAGAGGAATTTCAGCACATCCTCATATGGTCTTCCTCCAGATTCTCCTGATGACTTCCTCCAGACATTCCTGTGGAATTTTTCAAGTCCTTCTTTTGGACATCTTTCAGATCTTCCTGTGAACTTTCTCTAGATCTTCCTGTGCTTCTTCTTCTTTCTTCTTCTTCTTCGAATTTCTAGCTTATTGCATATCGCATATTAGCTTATTGCGTGCTCTCAACATATAGTGTTCTAGATGCACTTGCACAGTTATTAATTGAGAGCTTTCGATGCCTGTACCATTTCTGCATTAGGTAGTATAATCATAGAGGTAACTCTAAGACTAGAAGGTCCCGAAATATCGTGCTCAACTTTTTGGCTCAGCTCTGGTACTCTCTTCGGTCCCAAGCTAATCGATTCACCCCTCGAAACATAAGAAAAACCAATAACCCCTCATTTTATCTGTCAAACTTTCATAGCGAATCAAAACAAACATTGCGTAGTACTAGAATTTCGACTAGAATGGGGTACGTTAATCGTTTGCTTGGGACCAATAGGCTAGTCAAGTAGTGAGCCAATTTAAAATCGTTAGTTTCGTATTGATTGTTGGTATAATTGTGTGGCAAGTACAATCATACTCTATGCCCAGGGAAGTCGAGAAATTTTCCAACCCGAAAAATTCCTAGACCGTACCGGGAATCAAACCCAGCCACCTCCAGCATGGTCTTGCTTTGTAGCTGCGCCTTTACCGACTGAGCTAAGGGAGGCCCCACAACAACTTCCTGTGCACATCTTGCAGATCTCTCTATGGGATTTCTCTAGATCTTCCTGTGACCTTCCAATAGATTTTTTCCATATTTTCCTATGGACTTCCTTCAGATCTACCTGAGGACTTTCTCCAGATCATCCGCACCCAACAAAAAAAAATCGAGCTGATCTTAAACTGAATAAACCAACTTTTTGCTGAAGAAGCAAATTTCTGCAAAGCCCTTACTCAGCATTCAGTGTTTGTTGGGTAGTGCCACTTTTAGATTGTAACCTATCAAATATGTTACATTGTTTTAGTAAATAGTTTCTTTTAGTTTTACTGAGTAGCTTAGTTAAGTTAAGAATTAAATTGAATTGAATTACAACAACCGAATTTGAAATCGAATATATCCCCTTCCTGAACATCCCTATCCCCACCCTAAATACATCCCGCAAGCGTTACTCTTACCAGCCACAGCCACAGTTTACCACCACAGCTACCGTCAGGATATTTGTGGTAGACGATCGACACCTAGGCTGACATAAAAGGGGCTGTCAACGGTGGATCGCTCTCTATTAGGTGAACGAATTTCACGATTATCAGACCGGACGTTTTTTTAATAGTTTTTTTTCTACCCTCGCCAGTGAACAAAAGTTGTACAAGTTGTGCGCCGCAAGAAGTGAAAAGAAAAACCAAGGCCATCGGTGCAAGTTCCGGGAACACACCACGGTGTGGAAGAGAAAAAAAGGGCCATTGTTTAAAGTGCCAAAAAGACTGTTTGTCCGGTGTGCCACAAGAAAAGGCGAATCATCGCCATTGTGTCCGGTGTGCTGCAAGAGCATCCAGTGGGTCACCTCCGTCTTGACCACGACGCCAAGGAGAACACGTCGGGCTAGTCCACCGATGCCTACCAGCCGTCCGATGCCTACCAGCCGGCCGATGCCTCGTCAACGGAGTACTGTACCAGGTGATGCTTAATCCTTTCCCTTATCCTAATCTCCTCACCTTCCACCACCTCCACGAAGCATGAATTTAAAAACAAAAAAAAAGAATGAATATACTATATTAAACTAAGTTACTCCGTTTAGCCCTTCATTTAAACAAGCAATTCCTAATTCCTCCATCTTTCGATCTTCGCCTTGGCTAAATTTTGGGAAGCATTTCCGCCCAATTCCTTTCTGGAGCAAGCAAACGACCCTGAATCCCAGGACAAAGCCTGGAGAGGGACAAAAGTAGTCCCCAAAGAAGAAAAAGTAACAAGATCTTCCTGTCAACTTCGTCCAGATTTTTCTGAGGCCTACTTCTAGATTTTCTTGTGGATCTCCTTCAGCACTTCCAATAGACTTTCTCCTAATACTCCTGTATGTAGATCTTCCAGTGCACTTTCTCCAGATTTACCAACGGATTTCTGGTAGATCTTCTTGTAGACGTCTGTCAAATTTTTCTGTGAGCTTTCTATAGAACATTCTGTGGACTTCTTTTGATTTTCCCGTGGAATCCCTCCCGATCTTCGTGTGAATTTCCTTCAGATCTTCATGTGGACTACTGTCAAATTGTTGTGTGAACTTTCTCCAGATCTTCCTGTGGACTGAGCTCATCCCGGATAGAAGGAAATATCTCAGTGATACAAAACTATGGTCTTGATATCCAAAAAATGCTTATGGAGATCTTCCAATAGACTTCTTCTAAATGTTCCTATGTACTTCCACCAGATCTGTCCGATCACGGACGCTGGAGATGGTGTGGCAATCCTCGGCTCAGAGGATTCCAGCTGATTTGGCCAATTCCCCCTGTGGGAATGCCAACAGGAACACACAGAAAAGCTCGACTGAAAATTCCACTTAACTCATAGCCCTGAAAAGGACTGTTTTGGTTTCGGCTTGTTATAGAAGGAAAAAAATGATGGTTTATATTTTCAACGGCGCTATAATTCGGTGTTCTTTTTACAAAGTTTGTGAACTGTATCATCGCGACGCGTAGTAGTAGTAAAATTATGTTTATTTCTGTTGATTATGGTACTACATTGATTTATCATTTTAATTGAAGAGCCTATCTGGCTCTTCATCTTTATTTAATTTGATATTCTAATTTAATATTTGCGTTTTTCAACTAGTTTACAGAATACCCCTTTGGGGATTTGTTTTATTTGAATTGAAAAAAGTGCTAACCTACCTAACTACGAGCATAACTTAACCTAACGTGCTAGATCACGTATGATCTGATGATTTGATCTCAGACAGGTGTCTCTGAACCTTTCCAGGATGAATACTCTCCGTTCTTCTAATGTCTGAATTCCAGCCAGGAGGTGATCTCAGAATTTCTAGTCCACGGGGGACTGTTTTGGATCCTTTGAAGTTTAAGGTGATGGCATTTTGCGCAACTCTCCCAGATTGGCATACCGTACTCGATTACAGGAAGGATGATTTGTTTGTAGACAGCAAGCTTATTTTTCAGGGACAGGGTTGACTTCCTGTTGATAAGTTGATACAACGAGCTTATCAAGATGTTGCACTTGGTTCTCGTTTTGTCAACGTGCTCCCTGAAAAGTAGCTTGCTGTCTAGTGTTATAGTACGTTCAGACTACAGAGTTATAACATGTTATAGCGCTATCTTGATGGTGGTTTCTGTGTTGCAATTATTTGACAATCGTTATAACATGTTATAACTCTCCAGTCTGGACAGCGTTTTAGCCCGAGGTACACGACCTCTTTGGACCATTCCACCACTGTGTCGTTCAGGCAGATCTTGTTATTCTCCGACGGAACAAGTCTTGGAGATTTAGAGTGTGGAAAGATAATGACCTGGGTATTTGCCGCGTTGATACGGATCTTCCAGCTGTTGAAGTATTCAGACAGGACGTCTAGGCCTCTCTGAAGTTTGGCAGTCAGAACTTCGATGACCCTACCTTTGTAGATGATGGATGTGTCATCTGCGAACAGAGACAACGATCCACCATCAGGGAGAGCCGGCATATCGGAGTTGAACAGATTGAATAGAATGGGGCCAAGGATGCTGCCTTGTGGAACCCCGGCAACGATGTTGAAAACATCCGATATGATGCCATTCAGAGAGACTCGGAACGTCCTGTTCGATAGGTAGTTGTTTATTATCTTCACTAGGAAGATTGGAATACCGTACTTCTGCAATTTGAACACCAGGCCATCATGCCAGACATTATCGATCGCTTTTTCAACGTCCAACAACGCCATGGCAGATGTTTTCGAAACAGACTTGTTCCGTCTGAGAATGTTTGTTACTCGAGAGGGATTCCATCCAGAATGAGCTGAAAAAACCTGAAATCGTGCTCGACCATCTTCGATCTGGATGATACTTGGCACATATTTTCAGTATGATAGACCAAGTATTTTCCGCAGGAGAGGAGACCCTTTTGACTCAAGGGTAATTTTTGAAAAGGGCCTATGTGTTTTTGCACACATACTTTAAAAAAAATGTAGTTCGAAAACAGTTGGTTGTAGAAAAAAATTTACTAAGAAGGAGTTGTAGGAAACTAATAATACAAAAAAAAATTAAAAATAAACCTCAAAATTCAAATAACAAAAAAAAAACGTATTTTTGATTTTTTTTTTATATTTTTTTTAATAAAAACTTGAATAGAAAGCAGAAGTTTTGAAAACAACTCCAGGATGGACAAACTTTTAATAAAAAAGTTTTTCTAAGAGCAACTTTTAAGGCATTTTTGAAACTTTCATTATTTACGGCAAAATGTTCATTTTGATGTCAGTATATGAATATAAAAATCATTTCAAACGATAGTGCTCATATCGATAAACTTCCTAAATATAACCGTTTTCGAGATATTTCAAATTTACTTTCATAAAAATCATTTTTTTTGTAGAAAATATGCCATTTTCATAAGTTAATCGTGATTCTCCATCAGCCTTGATAAGTTTAGCAAGATACACATATATTTACCTTCAATTTGTCTTTTGACGATTGAACAATCAGACAACCCGTTTAGAATTTACAGGGGAAATGAAAACACTATTATTTTAAATATAGAAACCAACACAAGTTAAGTTGCACTTATTTTCATTATCAGGCGTAGTTTCATCCTATTTAAGTTGTTAATATTAATGCACCTATCCATCTCATTATTTTAGGGACATTATAATGTCTTCCATGGTATTTTTCATGAAAAAAAGAGCTTCTCTGTTAGAGTAGCTTCAATACCAAAACAATATTTATACCTTAATATCCAAATGGTACCTACGTTTGTGTTTAAGCATGACCATCCTTTTGAAAACAGACATCACTAAAAATATCTTTTTGAGTGAACAAGTATAATTTGAATATGGAATTCAAGAAGGTCAAGTGTTGCAAGCCGTTTCCTTATAAACGGTGTTCGTCAATGCTTCGTAAATTGGGTTCTTTAATTTTGAAAAATATATCGGTTTTTATATATCATCTGGAAGAGCTTCGTTTTCTGAGCACAGCGATATTTTTTTCGAACCCACACACTTTCATCTCGATTTTTAAATCAAGATTTAAAGCAAAATAATAACTTCACTGTTTGACACTAAACTGACAAACTGACAGCTCGCTCCCATACAAAGTGACACCGAGGGGCGGTAATAAGTTGGTTTTTGCAAATGTAATCGTATTTATTTAAAATAGTTCCAGTGTACCAAAATTGATGAAATTTTATGTTTGGTTTCCATTTTTAATGCAGATTACGAATATGCATTTACCTAAATACCCTTAAAGAACCCAATTATCCGAAAATTTGATTGAAAAACATAAGTTCCTAGAGTGGAAATTTAATTTGGATACATCTCTATCAATCTGTGATACGTGTCGCTTGAATTTGAATAGAATCGAACCATGTGCTGAAAATCTGGAACTAGAAGTGCAACCGTCAGTCATGGACCGCAACCATCTACATCTCGACATAGCCTCGAAGAAATGCCATCAACTACGTCAATAACAACAGCATCATCTCAAGATAGTGGAGAGCAACAATTTTCCAGGATGCATAATATTGAGCTGGCATAGCTGGTATCGTATCGCCAATATCGACAAAAAAATTACAGAATGTTAACTATCCCCGGAGAAAGTATATGGACATTACCAATGGCATTAAGAAACGCATCTTTGGTTTTCAAGCGGAAGAAGATGACCTGGAGCAACTTAAATTGAAAGCTGCGGAACACAATGAGATGATCGGACAACTGAAGGAGAGATTTGCTGATCCAGGTTCATCGAGAGACGATCAAATAAGGATTCTGACGATTTTGCCGAAATCTTGGTCAACGCAAACGGTAATGGACGAGTTTGAAAAAAATAAATACATTGTATTGCAAGCTCGATGCTTGGCAAACGGGAAAGGAGTATTGGCCACCCCCAACGAAAGGTTAGGACACGGTTTGGATCCCGAAATTAAAAACGAGGTATTGCAGTTCTTCGAAAGCGACCAGATAAGCAGAGCCACGCCAGGACTAAACGATTACGTTTCAGTGAGAAGGAAGGTAAGAAGATTCATATTCAAAAGCGACTTTTAGTTTGTACATTGCGAGAAGCTTTTATTAAATTTCAAGAAGTTAGTAAAAATAGGATTGGATTTAGTTCATTTGCAGCACTTAAACCAAAGCATTGCAAATTACTTGGTAGTTCAGGTTCTCACAATATGTGTGTTTGTACCATCCATGAAAATATTAATTTAATGCTTCATTGTCTTAGAAAATATTCATTCGAAAAAGATTTCAACCATTATTTTGAAGAAATATTATGCAGCTCATCATTGTTACCTCCGCGAATACGAACGTTGCCCAGGTCTCTCAGATTTTGAAAGAAGTTTTTCAGAAAAATTCGAGGAACAGGGTATGTCTGAAATATGTTTTGAACAATGGGTTTCAACTGATCGATGTAGTTTAGAGAAACTTGTAAAACCAGTAGATAGATTTGTTCCTTATTTTTGCGAAAAGTTGGAAAAACTGGTATCCCATGATTATATTAAAACTCAGCAGTCTAGTTTCTTGAGAAATACAAAAAATACTCTTAAAAATGGAGAAGTTGTCATAATTTGTGATTTTTCCGAAAATTATTCATTTGTTCTTCAAGATGCTGCCCAAAGTAGTTACTGGAATAATCAACAAGCTGCTATTCTTCCTTTTTACATTTATTATTCAGAATCAGGTAGAATTAAAAATTCATAACATATAAAAACATACCAATCAAAAGTTCATCAAATAAAAATATATTCAACGAAAAGGTTTATGTACAAATTATTATTATTAAAGACGATCGAAAGTAATAAATGTAAGATGCAAATAATAACGCATGGGTATTTCATTTATTTATCTTATTTATCTTATAAGTTTAAAACCAATCTTCCAATAGTCTATTGGTGCAAGGGTAAGTTGAAGGTAAGTACATGCATATCTTGCAAAACTTATCATATTTGATGGACAATCACGTATAACTTACGAAAAGGGCATATTTTCTACAAAAAATTGATTATGATGAAAGTAAATTTGAAATATCTTGAAAACGGTTACGTTTAGGAAGTTTATCGATATGAGCACTATCGTTTGAAATTATTTTTATATTCATATACTGACATCAAACTGAACATTTTGCCGTAAATAATGAAAGTTTCAAAAATGCCTTAAAAGTTGCTCTTAGAAAAACTTTTTTATTAAAAGTTTGTCCATCCTGGAGTTGTTTTCAAAACTTCTGCTTTCTATTCAAGTTTTTATTAAAAAAATATAAAAAAAAATCAAAAATACGTTTTTTTTGTTATTTGAATTTTGAGGTTTATTTTTAATTTTTTTTTGTAAAAAAACGAAAAAAAAAATTCCGTGCGTATTTTTTTTTTATAAAGCCTTATTAGTTTCCTACAGCTCCTTCTTAGTAAATTTTTTTCTACAACCAACTGTTTTCGAACTACATTTTTTTTTAAGTATGTGTGCAAAAACACATAGGCCCTTTTCAAAAATTACCCTTGAGTCAAAAGGGTCTCCTCTCCTGCGGAAAATACTTGGTCTATCATACTGAAAATATGTGCCAAGCAGGGCGTCACAATGTCAGCTTCAATCGACCAAATCGATGCGACGAAGAGACTGCTGGCTTTCTTTTTCTGTTAAAGTCGAACCGCTTCTCAGCATTCTAGAACCTCAGTCGGCGTGCACAAACAAATGTTCAATCGCTTGTCTCTCTTTCTCTCGTCGCTCCATTGGTCTTCCTTTCAAGCTTCGTCGAAACGGATGAGCGAAAGGGCGCTCGACTTTGATAGTTTTCTCTTTCATGAAACACATCAACAGAGGTTTCATGACGTATATGACGGAAAATGAAATAACACATTTAAAGCATTTCTCACGTCAAAACACTTGAAGATTACACGTCATATTTTTAATTTATCTTCCATCCATATATTTATCTAAAAAAAATGATCGAAAACGGGACATAACGCATTTTAAACAAATTGAAAGAGCGGTGATAGAGTGTTCGTGAAAGGGGATTGAAAGCCATAATGAGCTTCGTTTAACTAGAAAATCGACGTTAGTTACATTGAAAGCGATGAGCAAAGCAACGACGAGAAGTTCCACAGCCAGCCTTTCCTTCTAAGCGTCCTGCTTTTTTATTTTCGTTTCTTGCTGACAGTCTAGCTAGGCGTTATAGAAATGAAGTGTCGAACACGTATGTATGAGAGAAACAAAACACGAGTTCATTTTAGAGCTTCGAAATTGTAGAGCCCTGGTGCCAAGTATCATTCAGATCGAAGATAGTCAAGTTTGGTGACTGACCGATTTGGCGTGGAATTGGTCTCGAGTCAGCTGGAGGAACTGTTCCTCGAGTAACAAGTTGTTTTCTGCAGCACATGTTAGGAGCCGGTGGTAGACTGCTTTTTCGAACAGTTTTGGTAACCCTGAGAGAAGGCTGATAGGTCCATAACTTGAAGGAGAGGACGGATCCTTCCCAGGCTTCCGGATGGGTATGACTTTAGCTGACTTCCAGTACGAGGGAAAGTAGCCAAGTCTGAGGCACTGATTAAAATCAGTGCCAGATGGTTGTAGAATCAATGTTCAAGTGTTTGATGTTGTCGAAACCTGGGGCCTTCATGTTTTTAGATGATTTTATATAGGCCAACAGTTCGTCAGCCGTAATCTCGGATTCCTCTGGAAAAATGATAGGAATCTGAAGAACATTGGTTGCATTTTCAGCAACCTCAGATTCATGAGCGATGTTTTTTTTTTGAGATTATGGGAGCTGACGAAGTGTTGACCTATCGCGGCAGCCTTCTCTTCAGGAGTTATCAGATGAACCACTGGGTTGCCGGGACGATCCAGTGGGGTCAGTGGTGGAATGGGCCTAGGCTTATTTCAGGCACAACATTTGATAACGGCACAACAGCATTTGTAAACAAACTTTCTAAGGCCCTTTACACGCGAACCATAGTACGCCCACGCAAACCAATACCACTTTCGAAAAGTTGATAGTTGCCCCTATCCGATGATGTTGTTGGTTTGCGTGGGCGTACTTTGGTTCGCGGGTAAAGGGCCTTAGAAAGTTTGTTTACAAATGCTTTTGTGCCGTTATCAAATGTTATGCCTGATTTTTAAGAATTTTTGTAAGTTTCCAGAAGGGCTTAGCACAATCTGGGAGAGAGCGGATCTTACTAGCAAAATCGTTATTTCTGAGATCCACCATCCTGGCCTGATTGATCTTTGTTAATCGATTACAATTGGACTTCAAGTTAGGCAGTCCAGTACGCTGGTACTGCCTACGAATCGTGTTGCGGAGTCTAATGAGATCTTTGGTAGGGCTGTCAAGGTTCAGAGTGTTACTCACCTGTCTGGATACTGGCACGTGTTGTTCACTGGCCCGGGAAATCGCCTCCTCGATGGTTTGTAGACACCGGTCAACATCTTCGGACGTCCCCGGTTGGACATCGTAGTCGATGGTTGTGTCGACGCAGTGTTGATATTGCGCCCAGTTGACTCGATGGTAGTTGCGCCGGGAAGCTTCGAATCGGTTTACCGAGGATCCAACTTCGGCCACCACCGGGTAGTGGTCCGAGCTCAGCTCCTGGAATGCCACAGGTTGCGAGACGTTGTGTCCCATGTTGCTTACGAAGATGTCGATGGTCGCATGGACCCCAGACCGACTCAACCGGGTGGGAGAGTCCGGGGCCAAGATGGTATAGTGGCCCTCTTGTAGGTCTTCATTGAGGATGATGCCGTTTCTATTGCTCCGACCGTTGCCCCCAGCTTGGTGTTTTGCGTTAAGATCGCCTGCGATGATAAAGTTCCCGCTCCTCCGGGTGAGTTTGATTACGTCTTTCCGGAGGGCCACTGACGACCTGTCTCTGATGTTGGTTTGCTTGCGGCAGTAGGCCGCGATGATGGTGATTGGGCCAAGTGATGTGCTCACCTCCACTCCGATGGCTTCAATTGTTTTCAGCTGGAAGTTTGGTAGCAGCCTGCAACTGATGTTCCGTCTTGCAGCGATGGCCACTCCTCCACCTCCAGAGCAGGTGCGATCAAGTCTGACGAGCCGGAAGTCGGGAAAGAATACGTTCAGTTCGCGCTTCAAGTGCGTCTCGGTGATAATAGCAATGTCGACCTCCTTGGTGTTGAGGAAATCGAGTAGCTCACTATGCTTGTTCGTCAGTGAGCAAGCGTTCCAATTTGCAATTTTTATAGCTTCACGGTCCATACTTGGTGACGAGTGACAAGGCAGCATGAAGCTGTTCAGATTGAGTCTTGCAGGTACGCATGATGATGATGACCTCGGCCACGAGCGTCACAAGATCCTCCGAGGTGAACGGAGAATCGTCGACAGATTCACCTGAGGCAGCACCAGCGTATGATAAACCAGGGGCGGTGGATGAACCTGGAATTGGCTGGGCCGCAGCAACAGCGAGACGATGCTGAACTGTCCGAATGTTGGGAACCATTTGGATACTCGGAGGATGGGCTTGTTGGTTGTTGAGCGGCAACATCCTTCACCGGCGTGAAAAGCGGGGGAATCCGCTCTCGTCTTGCAATGGGAACGGTGTCACCATCGCCATTTTCTTCCGGGAGTACTGCATATATACTGGTTGGCTTGCAGTACTCGTTTTCCAGCGTCATCCTGCGACGCGCTGGGCTTGATTCGCACCTTATTTGAACGGCCCGCTGCTGGCTTATTGGCACGTTTACGCACCATTTGTTTTGTGTTTGCAAGTTCAATTAAACTTGCCAGAACGCGAGAAGGTGGCGACATACACTTCCACGGCGCAACGCGACAGCACAAAACGAAACAAAATCGAATCGAGAACTCGAGTGAAAATACGGAATGAACAGTTCGATAGTCGAGCAAAGAAATCCCATCGCGACGCGCTAAATGCTTTGTCTTATGTGGACCCTACACGATTGCTTGTATTGACAATAATCGTATTGTCAATACATTCTATATTGACGTCAATGTATCGAGATTGACAATATTTCTGAATTCACATCATCAATATTATTGTCAATAATTCCCCTTCGCGTCAATATATTGATGCGTGTGGGGTTTACTTTAAATATGTTTGGCTGTCTTCATTTTTCCTATCTTTCCCCTTTCATTCACAAACACTCAAAGATAAATTAAATCAAAACAGCTTAAAAAGTATGCAAATTCCCGCTTCACTTTATTGAGTCCGAGCCATGATTACTTCGACAGTAGTTATGCATGATTAAAATCGAAATAATCTTTCCAGTATTTAATTTTATTCTTTTTCAATACTGATATATAATCAAAAAAGATTAAAAATCAATCAAAAATTATTAAAATAGAATCAAAAATGATTGAAATTTATTCAAAAAGAGATAATCTACAATCTAATCAACCATGATTAAAATGGGATTAATATAAGATGCTTATTTTTTAGAAAGAGAGGATTAATTTTTAATCATTCGATATGATTAAACTGAGTTTAATGTCAAATTGATTAAATTTCAAGCAAAATGTGAATTGTTCAATTTATCAGTGAACCAATCAGCGCTCGCTGCGCGCTCGTTGGTTTGCAGTCGGTCGGTCGTCGCTCGGTCGGTGCTGCTGCTTGCATGCTCGTGCCAAGCCAGCGGCAGCGTAAGGAAATGATCAAAGCTTGTTTGTAGGGTCTTGACACAAATTACACATTATGTTAGTGTTGGGAACCGTTTACCCGCGGTCGCTTCGGGGTTAGCAGAAGTTTTTAAAGAATTGGGTAATCGGGAAGGTGATTCACATAAAACAAAAACTACTACTACTACTACTAAGCTACGTTCGCTCCAATTGTGAACAAGATCTTCTTGTGGACTTTTGTCAAATTTTCATGTGGACTTCTTCCAGAACTTCCTGTGGAGCTCCAGTAGACTTCTTGACAACTGCTTCCAGATCTTCCGGTGAACTTGCTCCTGATTCTCCCATGGCCTTCCTGCAGATCTTCCTGTGTATTCGTTGCTGTGAATTTCCTCCGAAGCGAAGTGTAGAAATAACATGGAGTGTAAAGATACGATTATTGCTGTTTTTGGATCTAAAGCGCGCTTTTGAAACAAATTCCAGGCCCTTATTGTTAAGATCAATCAAGTGCTTTGGAATTACGAGTACTGCATATAAATGGTTAGAAAGCTATTTGTCTGACAACATTCAACGGGACTGTTTTGAATGATTCCGTTTCCAGTCCCGTGGGAAATAACCAACCGGAGTTAATTTGTAAAAAATAATCTAGAGCTTCGCGAATTTTTGGTAGTTCTTTGTGGCCTTCCATTCATTTTGACTAAAAAAATGCTTTTAAGAAATTATGGAATAATAAGATATTATGAAAATATTTTGATTATGTAAACAACAAGAAAAGATTGTTAAGTTTGTGTTTGACACATAATACCTGCCAATTTTGCTACATGAGAGTCGCAATAAGCGATTTTGTAATTTATTTCACCCACTCTTCGCTCTTCACTCTTCGCGAAGAGGCGATCAGAGAAACGCTCATTGTGACTCTGTCGAAGCTAAATTTGCAGGTTTGATGAGTGAAACACAAACTTTACAATCTTTTCTTATTACTTACACATACAAAATATCATCATAATATCTTATTATTCCATAATTTCATCAAATATTTTTTTAGTCAAAATAAATGGTAGGCACCCTGGTGGTGATGCTACATGAATAAATTTGATTTGATTTGATGTCGATCGATCCAATCCATTGTTAAATCAAGATAAATAACCACTTCACTGTTTGACACAAAACTAGCAAATTGACAGCTCGCTCCCATACAAAGATCCACCGAAGGGCGCTAAGAGCACCCGCACTGGTGCGTTGCTATTCGGGCTACTAGTTTGACAAATTTAACCGTTGCTATTTTAGTCTCCGTACCGGTCGTTGCTGTGCGGTATTGAGTACCCCCCGCATAGAGATGCTAGCCGCTCCCTACCAACTACCAACATAACCCTGCGCACACCACAGCAGACGTGACGGGAGACGACGAGAGCACGCAGCGATCGTCTCTCTTCCTCTTCCTCATCGAACCGTCATCGCGTGTGGACGCTTGGGTAAGTGGCTGGCAAAACCAGCAACCGGATTCCTCAGTGAACGGCCGAACTTTACAGTTGCTATCACAATTGTAAATTTACACTCAAAAAATGTTTTCACATAAATTTCACTGGAAAAAAAAATACGTAACCTTCAGATATTAATTATAATCTGTAATTACCATGATGCTAATAACATTCAATACAAATCATATTATACGCAATGTGATAAGCTTTGAAACTTAAATAAAAAATAGATAAATTTCAAGTGATAATGTAACGTTAATTCACTTAGAGTCTACATGAATTTATAGTGTGAAAATTTCTAGGTGGTGATGGAACAAACAAAATCTAACATGGCGTCCGAACGCTGCATTGCTGACGAGTAGCTGCTGAATTTGAAAATTTCATTGGAATTATTAAATTTTCTGACAAGTAAGTTGTTTTCTTTTCGACATGATGCATAATTTATTAATAATATGCTTTAATTTAAAGGTACTATCTACAAAACAGATATGGATATTGAAATGTTTGATAGCATCCCGGTTGCATTGACGATAAGTTTTATTTCCGTGTAAACATTGCTTAAATATATTAGACATAATATATAGATATAAGAAATAATATCTTTTCTAATAAACAATAAAATAAATAAACAAATCCCTTTTACAGCTATTTGTACGGTTTAGAAAAATAATTTTTGAACACCTAAAGACAATGTGTACGCTTCGAAGAAATTAACTAAAATTCAAGTGTAAATATAATAAAATTCTGTGTGAAAGTACCATAAAATCTTGCCGAGATTCAGCTAACAAACGGGAATTTTGCCGAGATCTCAGCTAACAAACATATTTTTTGCTGATTTTCCAGCAAAATAAAATGCCGAGCTCCTTGGTGGTGCCCATCTCGGCAAAAAAAATCTTAGTGTGTATGTTGCTTTCTAGTGGATTGGGCAGAGATCTTTTTGCTTTGAGTAATTTTCACTTAGATATTACATGAAAATAAAGTGAAAGTTAATTCAAACGGCTTCCAAAAATTTTGAACCGGTCTACATATTAAAAAGGTAAAATTTATGTGAAAAACTAGATGTAAAAATCTATGTATGTTTTCATGTAACATCTATGTGAAATATTTTCTGAGTGTATGTTTTCGACTTCCGCATCGGTAGTTGCTAAACTTTTCGTCGAACTTCGAGCTATGATCACCGAGTTTCGTGATTCTTTTTTCGACAATATTAATATACCTAACAATGAAGACTTAAGATTGAAGGTTGAGATCCAATTACAGATCCAGGCACTCAAGAAACGGTCCTCCGGAAGATCCGAAACATCCAGGACAATTTAATAGATTTCAGGAAAATTTACTTCAGTGAAGATCAAGAGCTTCAGGGCAGTGCCATTAAATTCAAGAAAATTACAATAAATTTACTGTAGTGGCCAAAACATCAGTTAAGCTTAAAGTCCTTTTAAAACAGTGCTGCAATATCTCGACAATACACGGTGATATTGACAATTCTGCTTTGCATTCTTTTGAGCTAACAGTCATAGTCAAGGCAAACCATGTCAATTGTCAATGACAATGCTGTCAGTGCCGTTAATGTGAACAAGCATCTGCGGCCTGAACTACTTGGATAACAATAATGTGACACAGAATGTACGAAATTACACTTTTTGTTACCAGGTGAAACTTTGTCGTTGACGAAAAAATGAATGAGATTTGACGAAGGTTATTTTGAGGATCAAGTCTGTCAGTGACTAAAGGGTGATACGGTCAAAATTTGGTCAATATCAACTTGACGTATTTCTTTCAATTTTGCATTTAAAAAACCTGAACACCCCTCATTTTGAAGGTGTGTGTGTGTAGAATGTTGCTCCTATTTTGATTTTGGAATTCACTCTTCAGTTGTCAAAATGCCGTCCAAGCAAGAAGAGCAGCGTATCAAAATTTTGCTCGCGCATCGCGAAAATCCGAGCTACTCGCACGCAAAGTTGGCTAAAAGTTGCCAAATCAACCGTTACAAATGTAATTAAAGTGTTTGGGGAACGTTTGTCGACAGCCAGGAAGTCTGGATCGGGGGGAAATCGAAAACCGGAAGCCGCTGAGACGACAAAGAGAGTTGCCGGTAGTTTCAAGCGAAACCCTAACCTCTCTCTCCGAGATGCCGCAAATAAGCTGGGTGTATCGTCTACAACCGTGCATCGAGCCAAAAAACGAGCCGGACTATCGACTTACAAGAAGGTAGTGACTCCAAATCGCGATGATAAACAAAATACGACGGCCAAAGCGCGATCCCGGAGGCTGTACACGACGATGCTGACGAAGTTTGACTGCGTGGTAATGGACGACGAAACCTACGTCAAAGCCGACTACAAGCAGCTTCCGGGACAGGAGTTTTATACGGCAAAAGGAAGGGGAAAGGTAGCAGATGTTTTCAAGCACATGAAACTGTCAAAGTTCGCAAAGAAATATCTGGTTTGGCAAGCCATCTGTACCTGTGGCTTGAAAAGCAGCATTTTCATAGCTTCCGGGACTGTCAACCAAGAAATTTACGTGAAAGAGTGTTTGAATAAACGTCTGCTGCCTTTCCTGAAGAAACACGGTTGTTCCGTACTGTTTTGGCCGGATTTGGCATCTTGCCATTACGGTAAAAAGGCCATGGAGTGGTACGCCGCCAACAACGTGCAGGTGGTTCCCAAGGACAAGAACCCTCCCAACACGCCAGAGCTCCGCCCAATTGAGAAATACTGGGCTATTGTCAAGCGGAACCTAAAGAAGACCAAAAAACTGCTAAGGGCGAGCAGCAGTTCAAGGCAAACTGGCTTTCTGCGGCGAAGAAGGTGGACAAGGTGGCTGTACAAAATCTGATGGCAGGGGTCAAGCGTAAGGCCCGGCAATTCGGATTTGGAAAAGCGGAAGCCTAACTGAATATTTTTCCTGAATTTTATACTAATTGAACTTGAAAAAAAAATTTAATTTGATTTTTTAAATAAACGATTTCACCGATTTACACGCGTTTTCCCTTGACCAAATTTTGACCGTATCACCCTTTATGTGACGAACAATTTTTTTCAATATCGCGCGGAAGTCTGTCAATGACAATGACAAACCTCAGCACTGCCACTGGGTAAGTTACGTGAACTCCGGGTAAGTTCTGAAAATAGTAGGGCAGTTCCATGTATATTAAAACTGTGGGAGCTTCAGGGACGTTCCTTGAGCTTCAGGTTAGTTTCGAGAACTTTATGGCAGTTCCATTTATTTCAGTAAAATAGAGGGTACCATCAAGAAGTTCCGACAATTTAAGGATAGTCCAAAACACTTGAGGGAATGAATTTAAAAAAATAAGAAAGCTACGCATAAGTTCCAAGTTTAAAGGGAAGATCTTCTGGGCAGTTCCACTAATTTCTGGATGATTCCAGGAACATCATCAGGAGAATAGCGAAAACGAATAGGGAAGTTCCGGAAGGAAACATTAGAGATCTTCAGGAGTGTCTGAGGAATGAAAAGAAATACTGAGAATTTCAGGGAAGCGTTAGGAATTTAAAAGTGGTTCCAATAGCTTCTGGAAACTTTTAAGAAAATCTATCAAATTCAGGGATATCCAGAGAACTTTAGGAAAACCAAAAGAATTTCAGATATGTGGAAATGTGGAGATAACTTGAGGAACATTGACATTCCAAGTACCTAAAGGGAGTGAGGCTAAAGAGCTTTTGAGAAGTTCAGAGATATTAACGGTACTTCCAATAACTTCATAACTACGAGAAATTCAAGAATGTTCAGGCATTGAGGGAAGTTAAAGATTTGTAAGGGTAAGTTCCGATATATTCCGGTCAATTCCATAAACTTCGAGAAATTTTTTAAGAAGATTCGAAGATGTTCCTCTTTCCTTTATTTAACGCCGGTCTATGTTCCGCAATCTAGTGCCAATCACCGACGGCTTCCACACCTGCGTAGGATATCGCACCCATTCAACACACATGGGCCGGGACCAACGGCTTTACTTCCCTTCCGAAGGAAGACGTGACCAGAGATTTTTATGCCTCAGAAAAATCCCACCGACCTCGGCTGGGATTGAACCCAGACCCATCGGGGTGTTAGAAAGCAGTCACGCTTACCACTACACCACCGGCGCTGGCATTCGAAAATGTTAAGGAAGTTAGAAAACTTAATAAAACCTCTGAAACATTTTGGGAGCTCATTAAAGGTTTTTAAGACGAACTGTTCAGGGTACCCAAGTAACCATAGCCACCTTATTTCGCCATTTTGGCTATAAACGGGCCTCATCAGAACTTACAAACACTGGTATATCCGTTGTTCAGTTGTATATAGCCAAAAAGGCGAAATAACGTGCCTATGGTTACTTGGGTAGTAACAAGAACTTCAATAGAATTGAGAGAACTTCAGAAATGCTTCGAAAGCAGAAGGACAGATCCAGAGAAACTAAGGGCAGTTCAACTAATTTCAAGAAAATTGAAGCAATGTTTAAGAAGTTCTGAGAAACTCAGGAAATTTACGAAACTTCATCAAAATACCAACATCTTTATTTAAATTTCTGAAACATAAAAGATGTTACATGAGCATCAGGAAAATGTGAGATAATTTTAAATGAGTTCCATTGTTTTCATAGCAGTTTAAAGAACTGCAAAAAATTGCAGGAACTTCAGCGACGATCAGATTATGTTCATGAAAATCACGAGATCTTTTAAAATGTTCAGAAATCTTCAATGACGTCTAGAAACCTTCAGAGAATTATATAGATTGTTTTTTAGTTTCATTGTATTTTGGGAAGTTCTCGGAACGTCGGCTGATGATTTGAATTTCAAAAAAATTGCAGGATCATTCAAGAATTTCAAAGGAATTATGGGATATTCTAAGAATTTCGCGAATGTGGGGTCTTCATGGAATGTTATGGATATGATTAAAGCCGGAACAATTGAAAAATTAATGATCTTCAGAAAAGATTCAAAACCTCAGGGAAGTCCAAAAAAGTTCAGGGAGGATGTGAGATTTTTGACGAAATGCCATGAGCTTCAATGAAGTATTCAAAATTTCAGGAAAATTGGGACCTAAAGAAAGTCTATAGAACTTAAGGGAAGCTCAGAAATCTTTCTGGCAGTTTCAATTAAGGGTTTCATCTGGTAATTTTGCTACTGTTCGTATTTTTATTTTAAAATCAAATATTAAAAGCCTTTAACATCTATATGTAATGGAAAGTGAGTGAGAGTCATCTTTTTTCTATATGTTCAAATAAAAATCTTGGAGCTTTACCCAACTAACAATTTTCGCAATGTAAACGCTTTGCTCATTTCATTTATACAGCCTCAAGCTATATTCAAATGTTATACGATATGAGGAAACCTCAATCTCAACCTCTTTACAAGCAAATCTGTCGAACTTAGTCAGCTACTTATGGCTGTTGTGACGGTTGGGACAAGATCTTATTGCATATTTATTTACGCTTCTATACAGCTGTTATCCTGCTGTTTAGTTGTGTGTGAACTTGAAAAGCGCTTACTCAACCTTTACCCGTGTCACACCCCTGCTGCGTGTGACGAACCTCTCGTGATATCACCTTGATGCACGTAGCACGTACACTCGGTCCGACCCTGGCTCCCGAACTGTCAACTACCCCACCGGTAGCCGGATGACGTGGCACTTTCCCGTAAGTAAACAGAAGAAAACAAGTGAAATAGAAAGTTGAAGTGCATAGGTGAGAAAGCTAGCTCTAGTGAGGAAAAAGTTATAATTAATTTCTTATTGTTCTTAAATTTAGCTTAAAACAATTCTGGCAAGTGCCAACTTACTTATCCTATCGATTAGTTTACGAAGCGTACAGATAACAGGTAAACACGGATGTTAAAAGGTGCACAACTTAACCTAATTCTAAAACGATTTCCCACAGTACACTTAACAGAAATAGTACGGATGGTTGCTGCAAGTACGGACAGATTGATAATTTAGAAGAACACTAAACGTAAGTACATCCTTATGAACTAAAGCTAGAATAGATCAAACACGAATGTCAAACGTGTGAATTAAACTGATTAAAATTCCTAATACTAAGCATAAAACCTACACATAGAACCTAACCTAATTGCTCTTTGTATTGATTTCCCCAAGGGATTTTATAACACCCTGCCACAATAAAGTGTTACGAAACCGGAACTTTTTCTTCTGTCTGTCGGTTGCTTGCGCAACAACCCGATTTTCCAATAATCACTACACAGCTTTCTCTTAACGCCAGGTTAAGTTGGTTTGTTGGAGGAATTTATCATGTTTATTTTACTGCGAATTAAATGAATCGAAATTATTTATAAGCACACCACCAAATTATTTTCACTGTACTGGAACCTGGAATCGAACTCGAGACGACCGCATTGGCGAGCCTTGATACTACCAACTTCGCTACGCCAACACTTTAAACTGACGTAAACAAATTCAGACGTCAAATTAAAATTCATTCATGGAGCATCAGAACAAGTTGATTAAAAAAATCTAGATTACTTTTTACTAATTTACCATATTTACGGATGTTCCGGGACCGCTTTGCTATCCCTTGGGTCCACATTTTTGACAAAGATTCAAATTCATTCATATATCGTTTTCAACCATTTTCAAATGAAAAACAAAACTGACATTGCACAGATAGCAACGCTTGGGTCGGTCGCACTCCTATAGTTGTCAACCCGCTGTTCACCGAGAGGCGATTGTTATTTCCCACACTTGAATAGCAACCCCCGGTTGCTAAAATAGCTTTAGCAACGCATTGGTGCGGGTGCTCTAAGACTACCTTTATTGGTGTTCTGGAGGAACGTACCGTAGCCACTAGAAATACTCAGAGGGAGAGATTATAGTCGCTATATTCATAGTCTGGCGGATAAAATTTCGATCTATCAAAAAGCGGAACCAATTCAATATATTGTAGACCAACAATTGAAAAGGTCCTATCAACATTCATAAACAAAACGTTGATTATTCTTTCCTCGACAATCGAACGCAAATTACCGGCATCACCGGATAGGTGAATCTTTTCCCAACGCAAAGATAGTGTTATTTTGCGTAGGCAAGCCTTGAATCACGAGAAAACGGTTTCCGAAGTTTTGTTTGCAATAGCTGATGTGCTCTTTTCTGTTGTTGGTCGTGATTTGCTCGATTGGTTCCGCTATTTGACAGTTCAATTGGTTCCCGAGATTCTATCCGCCAGACTATGAATATAGCGACTATAGGAGAGATGGGCGGAGAGAATGTTCTGAGCCAAATGAACTGTCAAAATATGAGCCAATCGAACATTCCCATTAGAATTTTTCTTATTCTTACTAGAATAAATTTGAGAGCATTGCAATTGAACAGAAGTTCAATCACCTTTATATTTTGTGTGCTTCTCAAATTCAACTAATTTTTGGAATCAAAAACAATATTTTAACTCTATTGATTAATTGATCTTCGCCGGTTAATGAATAGCCGGTGCCGGTGGTGTAGTGGTAAGCGTGACTGCTTTCTCGCCCCAATGGGTCTTGGTTCAATCCCAGTCGAGGTCGGTGGGATTTTTTTGAGGCATAAAAATCTCTGGTCACGTCTTCCTTCGGAAGGGAAGTAAAGCCGTTGGTCCCGGCCCATGTGTGTTGATGAAGGGGTGCGATATCCTACGCAGGTGTGGAAGCTGCCTTCCTGCACATTCGATTGCCGTCAATGGATGGCAATCGATGTCCGTCGGTGATTGGCACTAGATTGCGGAACAGAGATTGACGTTAAATAAAGGAAAGAAAAGGTTAATGAATAGCACCAAGAAATGACATAAAGAACCAGTGGAGGTGCCGGGCAAAGGTGTTTATCCTAGACAAATGGTAAGTTAAAAATTCGCTGTTGTCGTTGTCGTAGGCGCCGTCGTAGTCGCTGTCGTAATCGCCGTCGTAGTCGTAGGCAGTACCGTTAGTATATTTAAAATTAACCAAGTAAAATTCGAGAACGTAATTTTATTTGAATAGCTTGTTCAACCAGGTCTTTAACAATCGTCACGTCGGTTATAGCTTGTTATGATTACCTGAACCATGAGTAAAGAGAAAATCGAAACATTTAACGTCGCGTGAAAATAGATCTTAATGAAGGCCTCTTTCATAGCTTTTAGTTTAAGGATTTCAAAGATCGTTGGTTGCAGTGGCTTGCTTACTGAGCAGAAAAACGCGATCCTTTCCTATTAAAAATGTATGCTTAGATCACTTGTTTATCGTGTATTTCGTAAAACTTTTCGTTGTCGTCGGTGCCGGGTCTGAATAGTCATAAAAACTTGAGTAACGCTATAATGTGATATGAGGGGCTCGGTGGCCTTAGCACAACCTGTTTTGCTTACTGAGCAGAACATCATGAGTCTAATCTCAAGCCATCCACATTCAAGATTCGTCAATCGTTTTATTTGTTAACATGACTACATGGTAATAACAGCAACTCGATGATTAAAAAGAAGCTCGTCTGCCTAGTGGCAAACGTTTTTGCTTACTGAGCAGAAGACCGTGGGTTCAATCCCAAGCTCCTTCGCGTTATATGATTGTTAGGACATCAATTCAGCTTATCGTTTACCAAAACGAACCCTGCTGCAAACCCAACCCTATTACCTAATATCCCAGTGATTCCTCGTGGAAGTGCAGAGGTGTTCTCGGCTTCCATCAAAGCGAGTGTCACGTCAACACATTCCTACCCCTTCCTTTCTTGACCTGTGTTCGGGCGCGGCCGGCGCTGGTATTGCCTAGTTTGAGATCACCAGTTTTTACACATTGAGGATGATTGCTAGTCCCAAGCATCGTCTATTGGTTCTCTGTGTAATTACAGCTGGTCTGGCAATAACAGAGTAGCAACCGTGGGCGATCAATCATGCTCATGCTCATGCTCACCAAAAAATGTGCCAAATGTTGCGATGCAATCAATTATTATTTTCCACCTAAATCGAATCAAAAATACAAGTTATTTGAAATGCTAGCTTCTAGCAAGGGTTGCAAGATAATTTAGGAACAAATCTGTGCTGCCGAATTGTATTTTGTTTTCTCCGCCTATCTCTCCCTCTGAGTATATCTAGTAGCCACCAGAGTGCACATCCTGGTCTCAAATCCAAATTCATGCATATAGCTTCACAACAAGTGATTAAAGAAAAACACGGAGGTCTTGAATAATTATTACGAATTGACCACTTTTACGGATGTTCTGGATCTCACAATCACAAAGCTATCCGATCAGTTTTAGTTCGAAGTTTGACGATAGATTTAGCAACTACTTTACTCTACATAAATTAACAATCGTGATAGCAACGACCGGTGCGAAACCTGGTTGCTAACAAAAATAGCAACGGCTAAAGTTGTCAAACTAGCAGCCTGAATAGTAACGCACCGGTGCGGGTGGTCTTAGGTTGTTTTTGTGGTTGATTGTATAGGAATAATAGCAAGTATGAAGAGATAGAAACCGCGGAGAAAAAATACTACCCAAAATTTGAGTTCTTTTTACTTAATTTTGAGTTGAGCCTCTCACTTGCACCCGTTATTGTTGTCAAAAAAGGAACGAGGGATTCGACCCAGCCTTACTTATTAAGTTACTTTTGAGTAAATTACAATTCATCTCTTTTACTGGCAGATTTCATTTTTTTTCATTAGCTCATTTAATTTTTTTTAGTAAACAGCTAATTTATTTTACGGAATATAGTGACTATACCTCTAACCATCCAATCCGTAACTCCACGTGAAAATGATAATTAAAGAAAAAAAAATCTCGCCTTCAACTGCCTTCAAGCACCTAATTCAAGCTTTTTCTCGCCACTGACAAAAGTTCTTCTGATCGTTAATTTCTTGTGTCATTACGCTAAGTGACAAGAAACTCACAAACATTGAATAGAACGGATGGTAGAACGCCTTGACAGTCATTCGAATGGGAAAGAGCAAACACATCGACATCATTTCCTATTCTGGAAAATTGCAAATCCTGTCAAGTGCTGTTTGTTTCCCATCGGTGCCAAACACGTACCGAAACTTCCAGGAACACAAATAGCACGAAAACTCGACAAACGACAGGTGGCATTCTCCGAAAAGCTGCTCAAATGCAGGAACATCATTGTAAAAGCGCCAGGTTTCGGTTTTACTTTTGATTCCATTCTAGACGGATGAGAACGAAAAAAAAAAAAAGAACTGAGCCTCCACAAAATGGGAATCGGATTGGGAAAGAAACACAAACCCACACGTACATTCAATCTTTCCAACAGATAATATTAGGTTGGCACGAATCAGGTACCCATACATATTTATGGATTTGAAGCTACGGCAGCCTGCATTGGCAGAGCGAGTCGAATTTTGGATAAGGATATCTGTGGGATTTTCAACAAATTCTATGAATAATTCCAACAACTTAGTGACATCACCAAACGATGTGAGAGTTGTCACCTGTGCGGTATTGGACCAAGGTAAACGATTTCTTTAACGCGATTTGGGTGGTGTTTGGTTTTCCAAATCTTTAAATCCGTTTATCTCGGTAAACATGGCCTAAATCATGAATTGAGGGTTGTTAAGGTGATCGATTTTCTCCGTTAATCTGGCCTAAATCATGAATTGGGATTTTCAAATCTATAATCCCGTTGTTCGCTGTAAATATAGCCTTAATCGCGATTTGAAGGGTGTTCAAGTGATTAACATTTTTATAGCTGAATTGCTCCGTAGATTTGGCCTAAATTATGATTCGTTTATCTCCGTAAATATGAACTTGATCGCCTGATTTTTGACGGCAGAGTCTGGAGATAAAACACGCGACTTCCACAAACTATAATTTGGACTTATATTTATCTGCTCGCAGTACATACTTTTACTTAGAGTAAGTTAATAACACTACTGTGTTACCTGATTTATAACGAATAATTTACCTATTCTTGAATAATAATAAATTCTAAACACAGTTGGGTTGTTATAAGTAAAGGATGATTTACTCAACATTGATTTTCTCACACTTTACTATCCACGCTTGCCGGATTATTGTACTGGATTTATTTATTGTCTGTTTAAGACAACATTAGAATTAGGGAGGAATTTAAACCTAGAGTCGGTGTATAATGAGTCACGCCAAGAGTGAAGCCAAGTCTTACCTATTGAACTGTCAAACCGGCTACCTATCGTGCAAAGTAAACAAGCATTACGATGCTATGAAAGGTCCACGAAAGGTATTGCAATTAAATATAAAATATAATCGAAGAAATGATCATATACACGCAGTGAGCATTACATTTGTCATGCGATACGTTTTGTAATGATTTCTACTATTTTTCTTTAAGATAATTCGACAAAATCCCTGATATAATGATTTACTACAGCCGTTAATTTTTTTTCCTCGCTAGAAGTCATATGAAGTTGATGCAGTAGGCCTCTGTTGCCAAGTTAAAATAAAGGGAATCTTTCAAACACCGTGTTGCGAGTTCAACTGTTTTTCTCTTGGCGTGACTCATTATACACCGACTCTAGTTAAACCAACAATCAATACGAAACTAACGATTTTAAATTGGCTCACTACTTGGCTAACCTATTGGTCCCAAGCAAACGATTAACGTACCCCATTATAGTCGAAATTCTAGTACTACACAATGTTTGTTTTGATTCGCTATGAAAGTTTGACAGATAAAATGAGGGGTTAGAGGATTTTCCTATGTTTCGAGGGGTGCATCGATTAGCTTGGGACCGAAGAGAGTACCAGAGCTGAGGCAAAAAGTTGAGCACGTTATTTCGGGACCTTCTAGTCTTAGAGTTACCTCTATGGTTAAACTACTCAAAAGAAGATAGCATTCAAGTGACATTTGTGTTCTTTTTTTTTAAATCGTTGCCAAGAAGTTAATACTAATAGATCAGATTCGCTGTAGCTCTATAGCTAGAGTCTAGGGAAAAAATAGAAACCACAAATACATCTCAATCGTTTCCTTCACACTTCCGGGCTATAGAAAAAAACGACTATAGATAACGGAGGACTCCGAAAGAAGTACGGAACTCTCCACATGCGGCACAAATCGATATGTCGGTCAATTAAGAAGCCCCATTTATCGTAATTGGTTTTCGTCTCTCTGGCACCGGAAACAGAAAACCTTTCTTCTTTCTAGGACTGCTGCTTTCTCCTCACTATTCAATACGTGTCCTGTATGGAAGCATGAGAGACTCGCACGAGAGACGCTGCCAGTCGTCAACTTGGCATGGCAAAAAAATGTCATAAGGAAGCTTTTAAAGAAATCGAGATTTTGTCATTCTTCGAATGAGGGATGGTATTTCTATACTTCTGGCAAAAAGAATATTTAAGGAAAAAGTGGTAAAACAAACTGTTTGAGGAAAGGATTCAGGCAATCATACCCAATGAGTGCCAGTTTTCAATTATTCCTGTTATACACTCACTCGCAAGCGACTGAATCCCACTTGTCAACCGAGTTGACAGATGTCAGTGCTCCGACCTTTGGAATCAGGTTGGGGCGATGTACACATCTTTACCGCTATCAGACCTCCCGTCCCCCGTCCTCCCTCCTATCTCCAGCTATAAGCCAACGCTCTCAGCAGGGATTTGCAGGATTTATCTCCCCGCACATTCCTTCATCATCGCCATCAGCTTGTGGCAACAATAAAGATTGACGACTTGGTTGAATTCTTTTCGACAGATTGGTTTACCGGAAAATCTGATATATACGAAAACAGAAGCCTAAACCGACCGAGCTAAAAATAACCACTAAATAGAAGGTGGTTTGGATCGGGGCCAAAAATCTCAGAGCACAGACGACTAGCATCATTGGGGGGACGATGATTTGCCACGAATCCTCCTGGGAATGGTTTCGATTTTTTTACTCTCCCCTTTGTTCTTGGGGTGTCTCGGATAAATTTTCCTACCGTTTTTTTTTTGTTGTGTCTCATACGTTCGATTCAATATTCTTGGTGCAAGGTTCAGTGTCACCATGTAGAGGTCACCACACGTACAACTCTAGAATATGTTCCCCGATAGACGAGCATGAGTTGTCTGCCACAGGAACAGGCATGCATATGAAGATGCTTTTTTTGCGTGTGGAAGGAAGACACTGAATAAAGATTGTACTACAAATTTTGCTGAATGGCAAATTATAGTTTCGGGTTATTTAGTCTTCAAATAATATCAAGTTATTTGTTCTCAATTAGTTTATTTGGTATGGCTAAACTGTGTTAATAAAACTTAACGGTGTCGAAAGTCTACTTCTACCATAGAAAACCAAACTCATAAAGGTATCTCATTGCTATCTCTTCAGAGTCCTCCGCGGCCTCCGTAGTTATCACGTCCATTTCGATAGCTTCATCCTCAAGCACGTATGGTAGGTTGTTGCCCGCCGCAGGCGATATTCCTACCTCCACTGCCTTTCCATCAGCATAACGGTTAATCAATTGCTTCGGGTTATGCAGCAATGCAGACTGCATTGATTTTCCCGTTTTGAACTTATTGAAGACCGACTTATCATCAGCGATCGAGTATGTTGCTTCCATTTCAACGAGGTTCACATCCTTCTTCTTCTTCTTATTCGCATATCAAGCTTATTGCTTTGTGAATATTAGCTTATTGCGTGCTCTCAACTTAGTGTTCTAAATGCACTTTCACAGTTATTAATTGAGAGCTTTCGAGCCAATACCAATGCATGAATTTGTATATTGTGTGACAAGCACAATGATACTCTATGCCCAGTAGACTGATGCAAAATTTGACTTTTTCGCTCCACAGGGCTTAAATGGTTTCAAATCGGGTCCTGATTAGCCTCCCAAAGTTACAACTCATTTGGTTAGAAACAGACTTCGCACAAGCCATTTGAAGTTTACATGTAAATTACTATGGGAAATCTCAACTTTTTGTTGATTGCCTTCTAGTCTTTTTTCATATTGAGTTGCCAAACAGTTCGATAGCTATTATTAAAGAAAATTTTCTTAGCTACAACTTTGCTGAAGATCGTTTCTATGTAAAACGAGACAGGAAAAAGTTATTAATTATTTAAGAGATTGGTAAACTTATGACATGATCAAGCAGCTGCTCTGTAGGGAACACTGTATTTTGCAGTGTGACATAGTAGCCATGATTTTTGTGTCCTATTCAGCGCCCCAGAAACACCAATGTTGCCTGCTGATCAGTTGATTGAGCATGATCATAAGACATCAGTGCATTGAACCATTGATAACTTTCGATCCTTGCATTTAATCAAAAAGTAGTCTTTGGCAAAGTTGTAGCTGGGAAAATTTCCTACAAGTATAGTTGAAATCTTTTGAAGCAGACCGATATGGTGAATTATTAGATAGACATGAACAAAAATCTTGGTTTTACCATAGTAATTCCCATACAAACTTCAAATGGTTTGTGCCATCTCAGTTTCTCACCAAATAGGTTCAAATTTTGAGAGGTTAGTCAGGATCCGATTTGGAATCGTTTAAGTATTGTGGAGCGAAAAAGTCATATTTTGCATCAGTCTAATGCCCAGGGAAGTCGAGCAAATTTCCAATCCGAAAGATTCCCTCGACCGGACCGGTAATCGACGAACCCGCCGCCTCCGGCTTGGCAATACCGTGCCTTTACTGACTAGGCTATGGGCCCCATGAGGTTCACATCCAGTGCCTTCAAAAAACTGGCAGTTTCAATTTCACTAGCAATTTTCATTTAGAATTTGTGTAAATTTTCAAACTTAAATACTTTAGAAATCACTTGCTCAGTAGCACCACGTAGGTTACCATGTCATTGGTACTGTATTCTGATAGCTTGTGTTGTAAGAGGTAGAAGGAAAGGCTACGGATTATCTTACATGACCGCTTACATTACTGTTGGCAAGTCGCAATCCCCGAGAAAAAAGGTCACCCGAAGGTGGTTCTGCTTCGTTTCCAGCGCTGCAGCCCAGGCTGTACCTCCATACCTCAGAATCGACGACGACACACTGGCCAGAAGATGCCTCTTGCTACTGCTGCGACCAGCGATGTTCGGCATGATCCTAGCTATCGCGTTGATGGCCTTCGATGTCTTCTCACAGGCATATTCGACGTGGCTGTTGAAGTTTAGCCAATCATCGATCATCAGTCCCAGATATTTCAACACAGTCACTGACAGTGACTGACTAAAGGTACAGTCTCACCTGTTACCGTCAAGCCGACGTTATCCGCAAAGCCAACGATCTCAACTCCTTTGGGCAGCTTCAGCGTTAGCACGCCGTTTTACATCCCGTTCGAGCGCGTGGGACCAAGGATGGAGCCTTGTGGAACTCCCACTGTGATCCTAATCGATCTCTGTACCATGTCTGTCTCGTAGACCGGAAGTCCGTTCTGGAAATAACTCCTCAGGATCCTGTACAGGTAGTCAGGGATCCTCATTATATGCAGCGCTTCGGCGATGGCCTCCCAGTTGACCCAGCTGTTTGCACGCCTTCTCAGCTATCTCGACTAAAGAGCCTAAATTTATAAAGAGACTAAAGGGTGATACGGTCAAAATTTGGTTAAGGGAAAACGCGTGTAAATCGGTGAAATCGTTTATTTAAAAAATCAAATTAAATTTCTTTTTCAAGTTCAATTAGTATAAAATTCAGGCAAAATATTCAGTTAGGCTTCCGCTTTTCCAAATCCGAATTGCCGGGCCTTACGCTTGACCCCTGCCATCAGATTTTGTACAGCCACCTTGTCCACCTTCTTCGCCGCAGAAAGCCAGTTTGCTTTGAACTGCTGCTCGCCCTTAGCAGTTTTTTTTGGTCTTCTTTAGGTTCCGCTTGACAATAGCCCAGTATTTCTCAATTGGGCGGAGCTCTGGCGTGTTGGGAGGGTTCTTGTCCTTGGGAACCACCTGCAAGTTGTTGGCGGCGTACCACTCCATGGCCTTTTTACCGTAATGGCAAGATGCCAAATCCGGCCAAAACAGTACGGAACAACCGTGTTTCTTCAGGAAAGGCAGCAGACGTTTATTCAAACACTCTTTCACGTAAATTTCTTGGTTGACAGTCCCGGAAGCTATGAAAATGCTGCTTTTCAAGCCACAGGTACAGATGGCTTGCCAAACCAGATATTTCTTTGCGAACTTTGACAGTTTCATGTGCTTGAAAACATCTGCTACCTTTCCCCTTCCTTTTGCCGTATAAAACTCCTGTCCCGGAAGCTGCTTGTAGTCGGCTTTGACGTAGGTTTCGTCGTCCATTACCACGCAGTCAAACTTCGTCAGCATCGTCGTGTACAGCCTCCGGGATCGCGCTTTGGCCGTCGTATTTTGTTTATCATCGCGATTTGGAGTCACTACCTTCTTGTAAGTCGATAGTCCGGCTCGTTTTTTGGCTCGATGCACGGTTGTAGACGATACACCCAGCTTATTTGCGGCATCTCGGAGAGAGAGGTTAGGGTTTCGCTTGAAACTACCGGCAACTCTCTTTGTCGTCTCAGCGGCTTCCGGTTTTCGATTTCCCCCCGATCCAGACTTCCTGGCCGTCGACAAACGTTCCCCAAACACTTTAATTACATTTGTAACGGTTGATTTGGCAACTTTTAGCGATTTTGCCAACTTTGCGTGCGAGTAGCTCGGATTTTCGCGATGCGCGAGCAAAATTTTGATACGCTGCTCTTCTTGCTTGGACGGCATTTTGACAACTGAAGAGTGAATTCCAAAATCAAAATAGGAGCAACATTCTACACACACACACCTTCAAAATGAGGGGTGTTCAGGTTTTTTAAATGCAAAATTGAAAGAAATACGTCAAGTTGATATTGACCAAATTTTGACCGTATCACCCTTTACATGTCAAAATTGGAACAATCGATTGTCTGTCAAAGTCATAGGAAAAGTCATTCCAATCGAGCAGAAGACCTGTCAAATGGATAAGATGTCGTCTCTTTATAAATTCAGGCTCTTTAATCTCGACCACTGTCCGAATTGCATCCACCGTCGATCTCCCTTTCCGGAATCCGAACTGCCTCTCCGACAATCCGTGCATTTCATCAGCCTGTTTAGGATGATCCTCTCCAAGAGTTTTCCGAGTGTATTCAGGAGGCATATAGGCCTATATGATGCTGGATACCCCGGTGGTTTTCCTGGTTTCGGCAGCAACACTAGCTTCTGTATCTTGCACCTGTCAGGGAAGTGACCCTCGTCCATCCTGAACATGTCCGGGGAAGCCTGGATCGCCACTTTTAAGGCAACGTTGGGGATTCCATCCGGACCGGGAGCATTCTTCACCTTCAATCCTTTCGCCACTGCTACGAGTTCCTCGTTGGTGACTTCGACGTTTTCCTTTCTCCCTCACCGTACGGTGTAGGTGGCCAGGTCGCTTTTGTCGTGCTTCGGGAAAAGTCCTTCCACGATGACTTTAAGCTTCTCTGGGCACATTTCAGCGGGCATCGTTGGACCTCAGATCTTCGCCATCGCGACTCGGTATGCGTCGCTCATGGGGTTGGCATCAGCGTCTCGACACTGCTCCTTAAAACAGATTGGCTTGCTCTGCCTTTTCTCTCGTTTAAGTGCGGCCCTGGCCGCTCGAAACACTCCTCTTCGTTCCTCTCTGTCTGCTTCTGTTCTTGCTCTCTTGAGACAACTAGCGCAGAGGGTACTAACCCAACAAACATTGAATGTTGAATAAGAGCTTATTCAGGCAAAAATAAGCTTCTTCCGCTAAAAAATGGCCTTTTCAGCTGTTAATCATCTCAAATTGTTTGTTGGGAAGTGCCTCGTTCCACCAGTAAACTGGACGCCGTCTGTTATTTGGCTCCAGTTTCCTCAGCATGGTCGTGTCACATGCTCTCACTAACGTTTCTGTCTGCTCGATCCTTGTCGAGAGCCTTCGTTTTCCACTTCCGGTCACAAGTTCTCGTCCTCCGTACTGCCACAGTATTCCGTTGGCCGATGCCATATCGGATTGCCTGATGGTTGCTATGGGTATACCCTTCGCACACTCTCCAATTCATGTTTTCCACCAGCGACGGACTGCAAAAAATGACGTCTATAATGGATTCCCGGCCATCTCTGCGAAAAGTGCTGCTGGTGCCTTCGTTGGCCAGCACAACTTCAAGCTTTGCCAGAGTTTCCAGCAGACTGTGCCCCCTTGCATTGGATCATCTGCTTCCCCACTTCACTGCTCAAACATTGAAGTCTCCTCCGATGACTACCGGTCGTCGTCCGATCAGCTCTTCGGTAAGTTCATCCAGCATCTCATGGAACTTTGATGCGTACCCGAGCAAAGTAGAATAACAACCCGATTTCATCTAGATAACAAGTCTTGTTATCCCAGATATCATTTTGTTTTCAGTTGTTATTGTTAGGAATGTCAATTCCCTATCCCTTACATTTTAACTCCATCGATCAACCCTTTGACAGCAAGCTGTCATCGAAGATTCCAGACCAAATGTCAAGGAGATTCTTTTTTTTTCCATGTTGTTTTTTTTTTTACAATGAGAAACTCGTGTGTGTGAATTATACTCGTTTCGTGAAGCTAAACTTATGTTTTATTCCAAAACCGATTCCGTTACCACTGTCCGAATTCCCATTAGGTTATGGGCCCAGTGGGTTCACGAGTGCCGGGATCGTGCTAGTGCATAGAAATGGAAAGAGAAGGCGAAATCGCGCGTGTTCCACAGTTTGACGGTACGAACTATCCATCATGGAAATTCCGTATGCAAGTGGTGCTAGAAGAGCATGAACTCACTGAATGCATACAGCATGAGCTTCAGGAAGTGGAAGAATACGTCATTATGGAATGCGATAATAATGCCGTTCGAGAACAGAAAGAAAAGGCCGCGGAAAAACGGAAGAAGAAAGACCGCCGTTGCAAGTCTCTTCTGATTGCACGGATTCATGACAGCCAGTTGGAATACATCCAGGATAAGCCGACACGGAGAGCGATCTGGTTAGCGCTGCAACGAATTTTTGAGCGCGAGAGCATCGTGAGTCACCTGTACCTGAAAAAGAAGCTGCTGTCGTTGCGGAACAATGGTGGTTCTCTTCAGGACCATTTTTTAGTTTATGATCGTATTGTGCGGGACTACAAAGCAACGGGTGCAACGTTGGAGGACATTGACATCGTATGTCATTTATTACTGACACTTGGGTCAGATTTCACGAAGGTAGTGACGGCACTAGAAACAATGCCGGAAGAAAACTTGAAGTTGGAGTTTGTACGGTGCCGTCTACTGGACGAAGAAATAAAGCGAAAAAGTGCGGGTGTTGATTCGGCAGTGCCGAAGAACGATGATGCAGCTTTCGCAGGGTTGAGTAGCAAGCAGCAATACCCGAAGAAAAAGTGGAAGTGTTTTGACAGAAGGCCACAAAATTTCCGAGTACCCTGAGAAGAAGAAGAAAAGTGGCACGGTGAAAAATAGTGCACATTTTGGAAAGGGCTCGGGAAAGGGTGACGATGGTGTGTGCTTCATGGGTGTACGATTGCAGGATTCTCTGAAAATGCTGGAGGTGAGCTGGGTCATCGACTCGGGATCATCGGAACACTTGACGAACGATCGGAGTTTATTCATGTTCTTGGTTCCGATGAAAAAGCCGATGCTCATTGCCGTAGCGAAGGAGGGAGAGTGCATAACTGCGAAACACCATGGTGAGGTGAAATTGATGTCCATTGTAAATGGTGAGTCAGTTCTGATTACCCTTAAGAATGTGTTGTATATTCCGGAGGCAAGGGTCAACTTACTCTCAGTGCGCAAGATGGAAACAGCGGGTTTGACAATCGTGTTTGCTGACGGACAAGTGGTTGTTAAGCAAAATTCGAGATTGATCGCGATCGGAGTGCGACGCGGAAAACTGTACGAAATGAACTTTCGCCGAGATAGTGTGAACACAGATGTGTCGTCGTCGCATTTTTGTGGTCGTATCCCGAGAGAGCTCAAACTGTGGCACCGTCGGTATGGCCATTTGAGTGCTAAAAACTTGGAAGTACTTGCACGTAGTGATATGGTCGTCGGGTTAGACTTCAAAACCATGAAAAAGACTGAAACCGAAACCGTTTGTGAGTCATACATCGCCGGTAAGCAGACTCGGGAACCATTCTTCACGCAAGAGGGCAGACGATCCACAAGAGTGATGGAACTAGTGCATTCGGACGTCTGCGGTCCAGTGACGCCGTTGGGCATTAACGGAGAGAATTATTTTGTATCGTTTATTGACGATTGGAGCCGGTTTACCGTCATATTTTTGATGCGTTCGAAGGACCAAGTGGCTGAAAAGTTCCGCGAGTACGAAGCAATTGCGAGTGCAAAGTTCGGTAAAGTCATCTCCCGATTCCGTTGCGATAATGGTGGGGAGTATAAAAGTCATGTGTTCACTGACTTTTGTAAGCAGAAAGGTATAGTAATTGAGTGGACAGTGCCAATGCGCCAGAGCAGAATGGCACAAGTGAGCGTATCAATAGGACGCTGGTTGAAAAAGCACGTTCTATGCTCGAAGATAGTGGTGTTAGTAAACAGCTATGGGGTCAGGCAATCGAAACAGCAGCATTTTTAGTGAACCGTAGCCCAGCTAGTGCTATTGATCCTAAAAAGACTCCGTTCGAAGTTTGGAATGGACAGAAGCCGAATGTGAATAGACTTCGAGTGTTTGGTGTAGATGTGTACGTTCATATCCCAAAAGAACGTCGAAAGAAGCTTGACGCGAAATCGTGGCGTGGAACGTTCGTCGGGTATACCACCAATGGGTACAGGGTCTGGGACCCCAAGCGGAAGGAGATCGTTTCGGCTCGGGACGTGATATTCGTGGAAGAAGGTGATCTTGGCGTTCGCCAGGTGAACGGTGATTTGGGATGCGACCTCTTCAAGATCTCGTCAGACCACATCAAAGAGCAGGATACCGACAACGAAAGCGTGCGAAGCAATCCAGATAACGAAAAATCAAATGCCGAGGAGACTGAAGAAGAACATTTTGATAGTGCAGTTGAGCAGTCGACCAGTGAACTGGAAGCTGGTGAAGAATTAGCAGAAGGTAGTCAACGCCCTCAAAGGAAACGTAATGCTCCAAGGTGGCTTGATGATTATGAACAGGATTACACAGGATTTGCCTTGAACGCGTCCAGTTTCGTAGAGAATTTGCCGAGTACGGTTGCCAAAATGAGAACGCGAGCAGATTGGCCGAAATGGAAGCAAGCTATCTACGAGGAAATGGATTCGCTTATCAAAAATGACACCTGGACATTTGTGCAGCTGCCAGAGGGGCGAAAGCCAATTAGTTGCAAGTGGGTGTTTAAGGTTAAGCGATCTGACGATGGCGGAGGTGACCGTTACAAGGCTCGTCTTGTTGCACGTGGATTTTCCCAGAGGCACGGATTCGATTACACAGAGACGTATTCTCCCGTTGCCAAACTCGATACGATTTGCGTAGTTCTGGCGATATCGAACCAGGAGAGGATGCACGTTCACCAAATGGACGTGAAAACCGCGTTTTTAAACGGACAAATATCCGAAGAGATTTGTATGACGCCACCGGAAGGATATGAACGAAGTAACGGCTTGGTGTGTCGACTAAATCGTGCCTTGTATGGCCTAAAACAGGCATCGAGAGCATGGAATTTGCGGTTCGACAAGTTCATGCAAGAATTAGGATTCTCGAGAAGTACGAATGATCCGTGTTTGTACGTAAAGGGATCTGATGGTTCACTGGTGTTTTTGATATTATACGTGGATGATATTCTTGTTGTTTCTCGTCACCTGGCCCTGGTGAAGAAGGTGAAATATCGTTTTGTCGAAGAATTCGAAATGATGGATGTCGCAGTAAGCAGTTTTCTCGGGATGAAAGTGGAGCGGAGCATCAATAAGCGCATTCTACGGATTAGTCAGCGAGGATTTCTAGAACAACTGCTTCACCGGTTCAACATGCAGGATTGCAAACCAATCTCGACGCCGATGGAGTGTCGTCTACGACTGAAGCGAGGAGGACAAGGTAACCAGACGAATAAACCCTACCGCGAATTAGTTGGATGTTTGATGTATGTTGCAATGACATCTCGACCGGATTTGTGCGCGGCTGTTAATTATTTCAGCCAGTTTCAGAGCTGCCCCACTGAACAGCACTGGGTACATCTAAAGAGAGTATTACGGTATGTAAAAGGTTCGCTTGGTCTTGAATTGGTGTATAAAGGAGACAGTAAAACATCGATTTTGGAGGCGTTTGCGGACGCAGACTGGGCGAATGATGTGACGGACAGAAAGTCATTGTCTGGGTACGTTTTCCGGATCTATGGCAGTACAGTTTGCTGGCTCACCAGAAAACAATCAACGAACTCATTATCTTCAACAGAGGCGGAGCTTGTATCGTTGAGTACGGCGGTATGTCATGGAACGTGGTTATTACGTTTGCTGGACGACCTTGGAATCAAAATCATCGATCCAGTTATCTACTTCGAAGACAACCAATCGACGATCCGTGTGGCAGAGGATGAACGTGGTGTGGGTCGACTGAAGCATGTCGATGTAAAACACATGTTTGTACGGGACCAGATTCAGCGGGGGTGTGTTGCATTGCAGTACGTGCCGACAACCGAACAGCTGGCTGACGTAATGACCAAGGGTCTGCCAGTAGGTGTTTTTCAGAAGCATCGTTTGAACTTAGGGTTGATGGGTTCTGAAAATTGAGCGAGGGTGTTAGGAATGTCAATTTCCTATCCCTTACATTTTAACTCCATCGATCAACCCTTTGACAGCAAGCTGTCATCGAAGATTCCAGACCAAATGTCAAGAAGATTCTTTTTCTTTCCATGTTGTTTTTTTACAATGAGAAACTCGTGTGTGTGAATTATACTCGTTTCGTGAAGCTAAACTTATGTTTTATTCCAAAACCGATTCCGTTACCACTGTCCGAATTCCCATTAGTTATCGCATAACTTATTTAGTTATCAGCCTTGATCAATGTTATTATCAGTTGTTATCATGAAAAATTCACTATATATTTATTAACGATGCAAGGTTAGTTCAAAACTTTAAATATTATTCGCATTGAAACAATAAAAAATAGTGCTTTTAATCCTTAATCATATTTCAGTTATTAGAGTAAGGCTTTGATATCAAAATGATAACATGATTTGAAATTTAAGGAATAAATTTGTATGGCTTACAGAATTTGTTATCAAGATATTATCAATGATAACAAAATTAGTTATTTTTGTGTTATCCAACGAGCAATTTTTTGTTATCATTTTTGTTATGTTGGCTGTTAATTCAACCATAATGATAACATATTCAGTTATCAAAAAGTGATAACCGGGTAATAGAACTTGTTATCAATTTGATATTTTACTTTGCTCGGGTAGCAACTACATATGAAGATTCCGTTAATTTTGGCGACCACGAAACCTCCGTATGAGCTTGCTCTATCCGCCACCCAGTTACCGTTATCGGGAGGGACTCGATACGGCTCCGCAATGATTGCAACGTCGCACTTTGTTTCTGTTGTCGACTGCCACAACAGTTGCTGAACAGTGTAGCAATGATTGAGATTTATTTGGGTTACCTCCATTACTGTTGGCCTGCCATCGCCTTTTTGTATGCTGTGATCCTTTTTCTTCGCATCTCCTGAACAGATCAGATCTGTCAGGGCCAGGCATGGAAAATCATTTACATTCATTTCATGCAATCATTTACATTCATTTGCCTCTAACTTTTTTCATCAACAGCAATCCGCAAAATGATGTATAGAGCTTTAGTAGGTTTTGTTATTAGCTACAACTTTTACAGATAACTCAAATCTGTATCTCTTATGCCTCACGAATTAGAGCGGGCAGAACTTGTTACTGTTTTTCAGTGAATGTAAAATACATTCACTGAAAAACAGTAGTGGCTTCTGTTTGCTCTGGTTCGTCATACATATGAGATACGAATTTGAGTTGTTAACAAAAGTTGTAGTTAATAACAAAACCTATAAAAGCTTCATGCGTCATTTTGCGGAATTCTGTTGATGAAAAAAGTTAGGGGCAAATGAATGTAAATGAATGTATGAAATGAATGCAAATGATTTTCCATGCCTGGTCAGGGCCACTGCAGTTCCTCGCCTGGTGCCCGAAACCCATGAATTGAAGCATCGCTCCAGTTGCTTGGTAACCCGAGGAGTGGCTTTCAGCGAGCACACTGACCACCCAACCTTGATCTTGTCTGTCTCCAACAGCTTGTTCGCTGCAACTGTCGAAAGCCGTATCACCGCCGTTTGCATGCAGCCGTACGCCTTCCTCATCCGGATTGACATCGGGACTTCTCTCAGATTGCAGTGCTATCTCAACGCACTTCTCAGCTCCTCTTCTGTAGTGATCTCGTCCAGATCCCTGCACTCGACCACTGTCGCCTCCTGCTATAGAGCTATTACCAACCGGTGGAAACTAACGATTTTAAATTGGCTCACTACTTGACTAGCCTATTGGTTCCAAGCAAATCGGTTAACGTACCCAATTCTACTGTGTTACCTGACTTATAACGAATATCCGGAGTGATTTGAGATTTGGGCGTAATTGTATTTGTAAACAAACAGGTCAATCGCCGATTTCTCGTGGAATGAAGCTCAATCTTATAAACAAACTATACCAAATGATAGAGGAATCATACCTCTACCTCATAGTGTTATTAGTTTTCAAAATTGAGCTTTTATTCGCGATAAATCGGCGATTGACGTGTTTGTTTACAAATACAATTACGCCCAAATCTCAAATCACTCCGGATATACGTTATATGCGGTACCCCGAATGCAATGTAAAATTAGACGAACTATACGTTGTATTCGGGGTACTCGTATACAACGTATATTCGTTATAGGTCAGGTAACACAGGTAACGACTTTTTAGTACTACACTATGTTTGTTTTGATTCGCTATGAAAGTTTGACAGATAAAATGAGAGGTTCGTGGATTTTCCTATGTTTCGAGGGGTGCATCGCTTAGCTTGGAACCGAAGAGAGTACCAGAGCTGAGCCAAAAAGTTGAGCACGTTTCTTCGGGACCTTCTAGTGTTAGAGTTACCTCTATGCTATTACCATAGAGGTGTGTTATGGCGGGAGGTAGCAAGGAAGCTTTCTACAGCAAGAAAAATGTGGCTGGTCGCATGGAGAAGACTGAAAAATCCAAGATCCAATGCTACAGGTGCAAGAAATTTGGTCACTTTGCTTCGGAGTGTCATCAGAAAGGACCGAATGACAAGAAGGGGAAATCCGGAAAATGGAACACAGCGATGACCACCTTTGAGAACCCGAAGAAGAGTGAATTGGACTGGTTCCTCGATTCAGGAGCTACATCGCACATGTGCAGTAGTAAGGCAATTTTTGCTGAATGTGCAGGAAACGTCCCAGTGCGTGAGTGCAGCCAACGACGCCGAACTATCCGTAGTCGCTACCGGGAGAGTGGAGCTAGAAGCAGACATTGGAGGAGAGTCCTGCGACATGACGATGTCCGATGTATTGTGCGTTTCGGATATTGCGATCAACTTTCTTTCGGTCAGTAGGATGTGCAGTAAGGGCTGTAGTGTTCAGTTCACGAAGGATGCATGCGAGGTGCGGTCCATTAATGGCGAGTTGGTTGCCGTTGGTCAGGAGACGAGTGGTCTATTCAAGTTGTGTTTGACCAACAAGCAAATGTCGTGCGCTGCGAAGTCGAAGGATGACATCATTCTGTGGCATCGGAGCATAGGCCATCTAAACGAGCAAAGTTTGATAAAGCTCCGAAGGTTGGCAGATGGAGTTGATTTCGGTAACGCCAAGATTCCTGCTTGTGTCCCTTGCTTGGAAGGGAAACACTTTCGACAGCCGTTCAACAACGAAGGCACTCGTGCGACCGAGGTGCTGGAGCTAGTCCACTCGGACCTGTTGGAGGAGGTATCGATTGGTGGAAGTAGATATTTTCTGTCACTTATCGACGATGCAAGCCGCAAGTTGGCCGTGTATTTCCTACAGTCGAAAACAGAGGTACTCGAATGCTTCAAAGAGTACAAAGCTCTAATGGAGAATCAGACCGGGAAAAGGATCAAAGGACTTTGTACCGATAATGGCACCGAATATGTAAACACTGGCATGAAACGGTTCTTGCGCAGCTACGGTATTCGTCACGAAATGACAGTGCCATATAATCTGGAGCAGAATGGGCTAGCGGAGTGCATGAACAGGACCGTCGTAGAGAAAGCTCGTTGTTTGTTGCTGGATTTAGCCCTGGATAAGAGTTTCTGGACGGAAGCTACGGCGATGGCCGCCTTCTTGATAAACCGATCATCGACCAAAGGTATTCCTGTAATGCCGGAGGAGCGTTTCACTGGAAAGCGACCAGACTCATGCCAGATGCCAAGGTTTTGCATATCAGTCGAAAGGATATCGAGTGTACCTGCCAAAGACGAAAACAGTGAAATTCGTTCGCGCGGCAGTTTTTCTCAGCGAGGAGGAACAGCGTTCGGTGGAGTCTCCGGAGGCAGTGTTCCCGGGAAGCCGAACGATTACGAAGCAAATGTTTTTTTGTGACTGTTCAGGCGCAGAGGGAGTTGATAAAATGGCAGAAACTTCTAAACCCAGCGACGATGATAGCAGTGAGCCGGAAGATGTTTCAGAAGCCAGCGAGGGAGATAGCAGTGAGCCAGAAGATGTTGCAGAAGCCGACAACGACGATGGCCTCGGGCCATTGTATGTCAGTGCAACTGAATCCGTTGCGCTTCCTTCACAATCTGTAGATCCTCTCGAGATCAGGCGCAGTGAACGGGAGTGCAATATCCCAGGCAAGTATCAAAATTATGATATGACTTACAGTGTCATTGTCCTAAAATATTGTTCGTGTCTCAGGAATCATCGAAGGAACCGCAGTCTTTCCAAGAAGCGATGGATTCCGATGAGAAGCAGTTGTGGCAGCGTGCTATGGAGGCCGAGTTCGAGGCACTGATGTCGAATAACACCTGGGAGCTGACCAACTTACCACCAGGACGCAAGGCCCTACCGTGAAAGTGGGTGCTGAAGAAGAAGATGAACTCTCATGGATCGCTGGACCGACGCAAAGCTCGTCTTGTGATCAACGGGTTCTCGCAAGTGAAGGGCATCGATTACAACGAGACATACTCTCCCGTTGTTAGGTATGCCAGTATCCGATATTTGATGGCAGCGCAGCTGGATTTACAGATTCATCAGATGGATGCAGTCACTGCTTTTTTGCAAGGGATACTGTCCGGTGAAGAGATCTTCATGGAACAACCTGAGGGGTTTGTTCAGAAGAATTCAACAAAGGTTTGTCGATTGAGAAAGGCTCTGTATGGCCTAAAACAAGCCAGCCGTGTATGGAACGTGAAGTTAGACACGGAACTGAAGAGAATTGGCTTCAAACGATTTAGTTATTGTTGAAATTCAATTTTCATTTATAGTATAGATTCTATTCTTTTACTCGGGTTGTCTCTTTCACAACCATAAGCAGATTCAATGTTCTCTCATTAGAGCCATTTCGCTCTCGCTAGCTCAGGTCTCTGTAAAGTGTTTCCGAAGCTGAATGAGCCTAGCGTAATCTGTCTATTAGTTATCGATAGATCAACTTGTTATCAGATAATTAGTAGGGGAATCATAACATATCAATGTAACCTTTATGCAGTACTGAATTCTTATTAAATAAATAGTTTTATTGATGGTCTAAGAATTCGGTGTACGTTTTTGTTTTCCGAGAGGTAAGGTTTATCTTCGGAAATTGCATGAGAGAAACCCTTTTTTGATTCTTCAGCTGGGTTGGAGGAAGTCAGGCTCATCTGACTCTTTCCTCGTCCACTCTGGTTGGCTGTCATACTTGGAGGAAGTTTTTCCTCAAGTACTGTTAGGGCACTCCACTTGCGTTCGAACTTCCAACAGTTATGACCCTTGCGTGTATTTTATGTCGGATGGGAAGCGAATCATCATAGTTGCTCGAATGATCCGGAGTGGCTCAATGCAGCTAAAGGTCAACTGTTAGCAAAGTTCCGCATGAAGGATTTGGGCGAGGCCCGGCAAGTGCTTGGAATGCGGATCACCAGGAAGGGTGGCAGTATCGTGATGAATCAACAACGATACATCGAGGAGTTGCTGCAGAAATACAACATGGTGGACTGCAATCTGACGTCGACACCGGCCGATGTGAGCCAGAGACTTGTGAAAGCAATGAGTTCAAAAACCTAACAGGAGAAGGCAAGGATGCAGAATTTTCCGTACCGTGAGCTAGTGGGTGGACTGCTGTTCTTGTCTCAGTGCACTCTTTCCGACATAGCGTTTGCGGTGAATGCAGTTAGCAGTTTTGGCAGTAACCCGGGTGAAGCTCTTTGGACCGCGGCTAAGCGCATTCTACGGTACCTCCAGGGTACCAAATCGTTCGGATTGAATTTTCAGAAGATGGCTAACGCGGTGCTAGAAGGGTTTAGTGATGCGGACTGGGGAAACGACCCTGACTCGAGACGCTCGGTCACAGGATATTTGTTCCAGTTTGGAGGTGGATCGGTGTCCTGGAGCAGCCGGAAACAGCCGACTGTTGCGCCCTCTACGATGGAGGCCGAATATATGGCATTGTCAGCGGCATCACAAGAGGCACTATGGTGGCGTGGTTTCCGTGTGGAGTTGCTAGGTGTGAAGGAGCCAATTGTCATTCACTGCGGTAATTGGCTCCTTCACACCTAGGAGAAGGAGATCGGGTACTCGCCAAGAAGTAAGCACATCGACGTGCGACATCATTTTGTCTGAGAGCAGCTGGAGAACCACACTATGCAGCTGAAGTACATTCGTTCGGGTGACCAGAAAGCAGACGCGCTGACAAAGGCGGTTCCTGGACAACTGAAAGTAGTTTTCGGAATCTCTCAAATTCCTAGTTAAGGGGGAGTGTTGACTAATGTAGCTTCAAAATTTGCTCAGCCCTATTTTTAGTCTATATTTGCTACTTTCTAATAAACGTGTTTTTTTTCATTCCTATCGAACGAACCAAAACAAAAGCGCGTTTTCTTTTTGCTCCGCAAATTCCCATAGTCTGTGATTATATGTAAATGTACATCTACAATCAATTTATTGTTATTATCTGTTGTTCAAATCTATTTACCGCAGTCTCCACAGATACAACTACGTTACATGACTCCATCGTTAAGCCATTTTTTTGCCGCATCAGTAACGTCGTGCCGTATCATATTCAAGGGGTAGCACCTCACCCAAAGGGTAATATCTTGTTGAAAGTTGTTTTTTTATCGCTATTTCTCGCTGCAAAACTTTGTCGCCGTCGTTGTCGACGCTTGGTGTGAGACCGTAGTTTATTAAATATTAATACCGGCTAAACAGCTGTTGGGGTTGCTGGTTTCCCATGCCATTGCAATGCCGCAGCGTCAGCCACACACACTCGAAAGTGATGCAATGGTTGTAATAGGTTGTAATCCGCATGGCAATTTTAAGCTCTTTGAAGATTTTTCTCTTTCGACAAGGCCAAATTGTCTTCGCTTTCAATCGATGATTATGATGATCATGGTAAGTGAAAAAAACATCATAGATATAAATCTCCAAATCACTCCTATTAACCGTGAAACAAAGTGCGGGCTGGTCCGAAGTCCTTCAAAGCCAACCATCGATGTCCATTATCTGCCAAATGACGGTCGATAAGGCGAACATTTTTCTTCCGCTCCGTACGCCTGTCATTTTCATTATTCATCTTCTTTCCAGCTCAGCTCCAATGAAGGCAAGTTCGACCGAGTTCGAAGCTGCCGTCACCGTTCTATCTATTTCGTTAGAAAAGACTTTTCTGATCAGTGTCGGGATTTTGTTGCGAATGAAAAAGTTATCATGTTAAATCATCCAAACGATTTTTGTAACGTAGGCATAAAAACGCTTATTCTCAGGTGGGATTCGAACCTGGGCGTTCCATGGTGCCACAATAGCCAATCGAACAACGGAATGAAACATTTGGATTTTATTTTTCGAAGCTAGTCTACTATACGTAGAATGATGATATGTGAAAATTGAAACAACCAGCGGCTTGTAAAACGACATTCCAATCGAGCTGTCAAATGGCTCAGATGTCGCCACTCTTTCTACAGGCACTCTATAGTATACTACTTATTCTTTTCCTTTGTCCACCAGCTCTGCTTCGCTCCTTCGCTTCCTGCATGCCAGAAAAAAAAAGAAATTGGACTCCTTCCATTTATCAATCTTGTTTTATGGATTGATAAATCAGCAACGTGTAATCAAAGATTCATCTGGATGCATTAGTGGCGGTGGCTAAGCATCATCAGAACCCTCTAACGGCAATAACGAGAGTGTGGCAAAGTGTGTGGAAGTGTGTTGTTCGTTTTTGTATCTCAAGGGACTTATTCCTCCAACTCGTTGCGTTGCTTTGAGCTTCATAGCTTGAAAAAGTAGTGTAAAGCGCCAAACTGACCTGCTGTAACATGTCATAACGGTTGTCAAATAATTGCAACACAGAAACCACCATCAAGATAGCGCTGTAACATGTTATGACTATGTTCGATTTGAAATTCAATTTTGTGCTAATTAGTTCATCAGTTCTGACAGTAATAGGTTAAGGTATTGCCAAAACCAACATTTTCCCTATTTGATAGATTACATACTTTCCATGTTTAGTTTAGGTTACATCATTGGGGCCAATAACGCCTGTTGATGTTGTAACCCGACAGCCTTACGGGCTTCCCTTTTTTTGACGTAGGACTACGTCTGTGATTTCTATATGGGAGTACACTTTGTGAAAACCAAAAATGGAACATGAAACAAAATTGTGAAAGATTTTGAACGTTAATAACTCAGCTACCCCTGGTCGAATTTCAATAATTTTATCACCAATCGATCAGAAATATGGCTACGCATCGATAACAATGTTTTCAAATGTCGAAAAGCGTCGAATTAACTAACAAATCCATCAATTACGTACATGCATATGCTGCTTCCCCAACACAGTCATCAGAGAATCATTCCTAGGCGAAACATGTCGATGTTGCATTACGACGAGGCTCGGTTGTTCAGTGGTTACCGTTTCTGCTTACTGAGCAGAAGGCAGGGAGTTCAATGTCAGGCCTGTCCCATTCCTTGCAATTTCTCACTTTGCCTTATTCTATCCCTACTAGATTTAAATAAAAACAAATTCTGCTTTAACCGATCGCATCACTCACCACAGTGAATCCTGATCGTAAAATAACCTACCTCACTAACACAACTATTCTTCCCGAGACAACCGTGGAGATGTAGAGGTATTCTCGGTCTCTAGTAACAATCGGACGTCGAACTAATCATCCTCTATTCCCCAAAAGACCGTGAGGACGTGGCCGGCGCTGTGAATTGATCTACACATTGAATTAATGTGCTTGTTCATTAAAGATGGAAAGCTTATCCCATGCATCATCTATGTAGTTTTCTGTGCAAGTGGATTAGTTCTGATCATTCACGGAGGAGCAACTACGAAGTGCACGGACAGATAACGGGTTCAATTTACTTTGATGCATTTTCGAAAAAAATCAAATACAGTTTTTTTTCGACGCACCATTTCAGATTGCAAAAAGCTCGCGTCATTTTGTGTAAAATATCAAAAAGAATAGAATGATAGGCTCTTTTCAAATGTTACGCGAGCACTATTTATGTGTTCATTTTTAGTAAACAGGGCCCCGCTGTTGTGTCGATTTTTTTTCATTAGATGAACAAAAGTTCACCCGTGCACAGGTCTATCAACAATCAATACGAAACTAACGATTTTAAATTGGCTCACTACTTGACTAGCCTATTGGTCCCAAGCAAATCGATTAACGTACCCCACTCTAGTCAAAATTCTAGTACTACACTATGTTTGTTTTGATTCGCTATGAAAGTTTGACAGATAAAATGAGGGGTTAGTGGATTTTCCTATGTTTCGAGGGGTGAATCAATTAGCTTGGGACCGAAGATATGTTTTTTAAGTTTATGTAAACAAACCACTGCCAGATGTCAAAAAATGTGAGGTTGAACCGACGGTGCAGCTCCCTATAAGAGTTCCCAGGAGGAGCTGCAGAGCGAAGATGGCGATCATAGCACAAACGAAGTGACAGACGGAGCGGCTCGAAAACTTTGGTGACTAACCTGCTATTTCAATTTTTCAGTGTACCACATGGCAACACCACTACTACCATAGAGGTAACTCTAAGACCACTGGGTCCTGAAGAAAATCATTATTATTTTTGGCTCACTCAGTACCAGAACAACGGTCCCAAGCAGTCCCAAGCTATTTCACTCACCCCTGCATGTTCTGCATGAATCCACACACCCCTGATGTTATCTGTCAAACTTTCATAGCGAATCAAAACAAACATAGTGTAGTAATAGAATTTCAACTAGAATGGGGTACGTTAATCGTTTGCTTGGGACCAATAGGCTACTAAAGTGGTGAGCCAATTTAAAATCGTTAGTTTCGTATTGATTGTTGCTACTACTGGATTGAACCACATGGCAACACTACTACTGGATTGTACTAGCATTATCACCAAATGTATTAGAATGTTTTTGTTCTATCTCTTTCACTCTACTCAAAACTGAAATGCATAAAAAAATGACAAAATGATACACTCTTTGCACACTGTCAAAGAATCATTGTACACAAAATCAACTTTGTACAAATCAAAACAAAAAAACTAACCCATCTGGTGGATGATGGCCCAAGCTTCTAAGAAAATTACAGTGAACCACATTATTTTAATGGATTTCTTCGCCAGTTAGTCACTTCGTTTGTGATCATAGCGAGTCAGATCATGAAGATGGCTCCGAAGAAGAGGGTTTCGATAGCTGTGATGACACCACGCGCGAAGAGGACAGCGATGAAGCAACTCGGATTGAACCCAGTGGTGATGCAAGTGGTGAACCAACAACTGGAACCCGGAACAGGAGGCCACCTGTATGGCAGCAGGATTATGACATGACGTTCGCGGGATTCGCTTTTGGAGCGTAGTACCGTAGCAGAACTGAAGAAGAGGGATGACTGGCCAAGATGGCAGGTGGCCATCCAGGCGGAGCTGGATGCTCTGAAGCGAAACAGCACATGGGATCTAGCGAAACTTCCCGAGGGGCGGAACGAGGTGTCTTTCAAATGGGTGTTTATGATTAAACCCGGGAATGGAGATGAGCCAGACAAGTATAAGGCGCGTCTGGTTGCACGCGGTTTCAACCAACGTCTCGGTTACGACTACACTGAAACTTATTCCCCGGTTGCTAGAGTAGACACACTGAGAGCCTTGTTAGCTGTGGCGAACAAAGGACGGATGCATATCCATCAAATGGATATTCAATCGGCTTTCCTCAATGGAGATCTTGCAGAGAAAATTTATATGTAGCAACCGGAAGGCTACCGAGTAGGAGAAGGATTAGTATGCCGTTTGAGCAAGACGCTTTATGGCCTCAAACAGGTCTCAAAGGTCTGGAATGACAAGTTTGACAGTTTCATCACCAAACTCGGTTTTCAGCGTAGCAAGAATGATCCGTGTCTCTACTACAGAAGCCAAGGTAGCAAGATGGTGTTTTTGCTATTATATGTAGACGACATACTGATTATCGGCCACGACTTGAAGCAGATCAAGGTCATCAAGAGCTGTTTGTCGAAGGAGTTTCGAATGACGGATTCGAAGGAGGTATCCTGTTTTCTCGGAATGAAAATTGAGAGGGACATCAATCAGAGAATCATGCGAATCAGCCAGCGCAGATATTTGGAGACCCTGTTTGCAATATTCAACAAGTCTGAGTGCAAGCTTATTTCTGTTCCGGTGGAGTGACGTCTGCGACTGAACAAAAAGGTGATGAATTGAAGAGTACTTCCAAGCCGTGATCAGTCGACTGTGATCAGTTGTTCCTGGTGCATTTCACGAAGGGATCCACCAGTCTTGCGGCTCTGAGATCCAAAATCCGGGACCTGTTTCAGGTCATCATCAGTTGGGAGCATTACAAACCCCAACATCGTGATGTTACGCAGTGTATGAACTGCCTCTCATATGGCCATGGCACCAAAAACTGCCACATGAAGACAAACTGCGGCAAGTGTGCTGGAACTCACTCAACTGCGTCCTGTGAGCAAGTCGATGACATCGAGCCAATGTGTGTCAACTGCGGTGGAAACCACCAAGCCTCCAATCGCGGATGTCCCAAGCGAGTGGAGTTGATTAATATCCGTCGGAAGGCCACAATCAACAACCAGCTCGGTCGCCTTCGTAATCATCGTTCGCCTCCTGTACTAACGGAAGTCCAGTACCCAGCTCTCCAGCCCCTTCGACATGTTCCGAACCTAGCCACGCTTCCGCTCCGCTCAGCAACCAACAAGCCAATCTCGCGAGTATCCAAATGGTTCCCAACAGTCGGACAGTTCAGCATCGTCTCGCTGTTGCTGCGGCCCAGCCAATTCCAGTTTCATCCACCGCCCCTGGTTTATCATACGCTGGTGCTGTCTCAGGTGACTCAGTTGACGAATCTCCGTTAACATCAGAGGAACTAGTAACGCTGGTTGCAGAGATGATCGTCATTCTGCGCACCTGCAAGACTCGATCTGAACAGCTTCATGCTGCCTTGTCACTCGTCACCAAGTATGGACCGTGAAGCCATCAAGATCGTAAATTGGAATGCTTGCTCCTTGAAAAGCAAAAACATCGAGTTTGTTGACTTTCTCAACGAACGGCACATCGACATAGCCGTCATCACCGAGACTCACTTGAAGCCCGAGCTGAACGTCTTCCTTCCCGACTTTTGGCTCGTAAGGCTTGACCGCACCAGCTCCGGGGGAGGGGGAGTGGCCATCGCTGCGAGGCGGAACATCAGCTGCCGGCTACTACTAAGCTTCCAGCTGAAAATTATCGGAGCCATCGGAGTTGAGGTGAGCACATCGCTTGGTCCAATCACCATCATCGCGGTCTACTGCCCCTAGCAAACCAACATTAGGGACGCCTCGGCCGCAGACCTCCGAAGAGACATCATCAAGCTAACACGACGGCGGCAAAATTTGGTCATCGCTGGCGACCTGAACACCAAGCATCAAGCCCGGCGAAATCAGAACGGCACAATATTATACAACGATCTGCAGCAAGCCCACTACAACACTCTGTGTCCGAACACTCCCACCACGGAGGTCATGCCACCATCGACATCTTCATCAGCAACATTGGCAATAACATCTCCCAACCTATCGCCTATCAGGAACTGAGCTCCGACCACTATCCGGTGGTGGCCGAAGTAGGTTCCTCGGCGAATAGGTTTCAAATTTCCCGGCGAAATTACCATCGTGTCAACTGGCAGCAGTATTAGCGCTGTGTGGACACAGCAATCGACTACGACGTCCTACCGGACTTCTTCGATCAGTGTCTGCAAACCATCGAAGAGGCGATATCCCGTGCCAGGGAGCAACACGTACCAGCATCCAGACAGGTGAGTCATACTCTGAACCTTGACAGCCCAACCAAAGATCTTATCAGGCTCCGTAACACCATTCGTAGGCAACTCCAGCGTTCTGGGCTGCCCCACTTGAAGACCAATGTCAATAGGCTAACCAAAATTATCCAGACCAGGATGGTGGAACTCAGAAATAACGACTCTACCAACAAGATTCGCTCTCTCCCAGATTGTGCAAAACCATTTTGGAAGATGACCAAAATTTTGAAAAATAAGTCGACACCGATCCCTCCGTTTTCCTCTGTTGACCAGAACTTAGACCCATCCCTACTCATAATCCCAGTTGAAAAGGCCAATGCTCTTGGCCAACATTTTGTGATTTCACATAATCTTGGTCAAACCATGGTGATCCCCCATGGGCCTGCCGTACAGAGTCGCTGACACCCCCGTAGTAGTGCATGATCATAGTAGAATATCGGCTGATGAGGTGATAGCAGCTATTAGAAGTACTAAAAACATGAAGGGCTGCGGGTATGGATGGTGTAGTCATCCTCGAGTTGAAAAACTTGAGTATTGACTTTTTCAACCACCTTATCTTCAACAAATGTTTGGAGCTTGGCTACTTCCCTGCATGCTGGAAGTTAGCCAAAGTGATTCCAATACACAAGCCTGGCAAAGATCCTAGCAGTGCCAAAAGCTATCGACCCATCAGCCTCTTGTCCTCCATCTCGAAGCTATTCGAAAAACTGATACTCAACCGTTTACTGGTGTTTTCAAATGATAATAACATCTTTCTGAAAGAGCAATTCGGGTTTAGGAAAGGCCACTCAACCATCCACCATCTCGCACGGGTTACTAACATCATCAAGCGGAACAAGTCCGTTTCCAATACATCTACCATGGCATTGTTGGACGACGAGAAGGCGTTCGACAATGTCTGGCATGATGGTCTAGTGTACAAGCTGCATCGATACAACTTTCCGATCTACCTTGTGAAGATCATCAAAAACTACTTGTCAGGCAGATCATTCCAGGTCTACTTGAACAATGTCCCCTCTGATACGTTCAACGTTGATGCAGGGGTCCCTCACGGTAGCCTGCTTGGACCTATCCTATTCAACATTTTCACGTCAGACGTTCCGTGGTGGTATCCTGTCAATGTTCGCAGATGACACCTTCATCATCTATAAGGGTCGAGTGATCCGTGCTCTGGCGAGTAAACTACAATCGGGCCTGGATGTTTTGTCCGACTATTTTAAGAGCCGGAAGATTTGTCTCACCCTCGGTAGCAAATTGCTATTCCGATCCCATGTGGACAAGACATCCACCAAGTGTAACATCTTGATCACGTCGCTCTACCCTCTGATAAATAGGAAGTCCTCCCTGTCCCTCAAAAACAAGCTTGCTGTCCACAAGCAAATCATTCTGCCGGCTATTGAGTATAGTATGCCAATCTGGGAGAGTTGTGCTGTGCTAAGTGCCACAACTTAAAGCTTCAGAGGATCCAAAACAAGATCCTCAGAATGATCCTTAACAGTCCACAGTCATTTTTATTAATTACGCCGTGAAAACTCAACACTTGGGAATACTTTCCGAAGCCGTCCGTCTTCTACAAAACTTGGAGAGAGAATGTGAAAAGCCTTTAACTGAAACGTTATAACGTTATTGATCAACTGGTTTGACATATGAATTTCAGTTGGCGAATGCTGTTTGCTTGCATGTTTAAGTAAGTTAACATCCAGTGTACAAGTAACTAAACCAACACTCCCATTTCTCGATTAGCTAGTAATTAGTGAAAGTCAACATTGGCGATTACTAAATATACGACAACCTTCGCAGTTATGCCATTCTTGTGAAAAGCAGGTCACACTACCGAAAACACTGTCAATCCTCAAATATAATGTGCGTGGACATCAGGAAGGGTGTGATTAGCCAATCAGATACACACATTTCAGGGATGAGGGGGTCTTGTGGGGTCCACTTAACACTTCAAAGCAAACAACTGCTCATACCTTTGTTGGTTGACACGCTAATTGAGTTGACTCTAGACTGCAGCAATTACGCAACACTTCCGCTCTTGAAACGCCACACAATTTCCGCTTTAATTACACGTGAAGAGAAGGGCGCCAAGCAGCCAGCGGTGCATGATCATTAATCCGTGTGCTATGGGAATTAATTAACCCTTTCCGCCCTCGTTCCCGGGAAAAATTGCGAAATGCCTCGTTATCACAATAATTACGTGTAACTGCACATTTTACAGGTTATTAAACCGAAAAAGTTTTCCCGTTTCGCGCCGAAAAGAAACAGACTGCGAAACCTAATGAAGAAGCACTCCCTTGGCAGAAAAGTTGTTCATCGTTGATTACCAACGGCAAACTGCCACCGCTTGCGAGGTCGTTAAAAATTCACCGACAGTTCATCATAAAAATTAATGTGTAACGTTTAAAATGGAAGAAACAAGAAATTGCGCAAAATTTTACCTTTGGCAAATGCATGCCACCCGCCATGGAAAAGTTTTTGGCTTTTTACTGCCGGTGCCATCATGGCAGTAATTGATGTCACGGTGTGTGACTTTTAATATGTGATGAGTACATTTACCTACTTAACAAAATGGTCGTCTGGATTGCGGAATGTTGAAGCAAAAAAAAGGAATTTTGACCTCGACTACAGATCAGCTTATCTCTAAATGCGCCGAAATCACACGCAGTGATGCCAGATTTGCACTTGCATCACTCAATCCAATGAATTGGCAAATCATTGCTTTACTCTAAGGGGCTTTCGAAAACTACGAAGTCCGATTTTGAGAGGTTTAAGACACCCCCTTCCCCCGCGTTGACTATCGTCCATACCAATTTTCGTAAATTTGATTTTGAATTTGGTACAGTACGTAGTAGTAGTAGTAAAATTATGTTTATTTCTGTTGATTATGGTAGTACATTGATTTATCATTTTAATTGATTAGCCTACTTGGCTCTTCATCTTTGTTAAATTTGATATTCTAATTTAATATTTGCGTTTTTCAACTAGTTTACAGAATATCCCTTTGGGGATGTGTTTTATTTGAATTGAAAAAAGTGATAACCTACCTAACTACGAGTAGAACTTAACCTAACGTGCTAGATCACGTATGATCTGATGATTTGATCTCAGACAGGTGTCTCTGAACCTTTCCAGGATGAATACTCTCTGTTCTTCTAATGTCTGAATTCCAGCCAGGAAGTGGATCTCAGAATTTCTAGTCCGCGGGGGACTGTTTAGGACCATCCTAAGGATCTTGTTCTGGATCCTTTGGAGTTTAAGGTGATGGCATTTAGCGCAACTCTCCCAGATTGGCATACCGTACTCGATTACAGGAAGGATGATTTGTTTGTAGACAGCAAGCTTATTTTTCAGGGACTTCAGACTCTTATCAAGATGTTGCACTTGGTTTTTGTTTTGTCAACGTACTCCCTGAAAAGAAGCTTGCTGTCTAGTGTTAGCCCGAGGTACACGACCTCTTTGGACCATTCCACCACTGTGCCGTTCAGGCAGATCTTGTTATTCTCCGACGGAACAAGTCTAGGAGATTTAGAGTGTGGAAAGATAATGACCTGGGTCTTTGCCGCGTTGATACGGATCTTCCAGCTGTTGAAATATTCAGATAGGACGTCCATGCCTCTCTGAAGTTTGGCAGTCAGAGCTCCGATGACCCTACCCTTGTAGACGAGAGATGTGTCATCTGCGAACAGAGACAACGATCCACCATCAGGGAGAGCCGCCATATCGGAGGTGAACAGGTTGAATAGGATGGGGCCAAGGATGCTTCCTTGTGGAACCCCGGCACCGATGTTGAAAGCATCGGATGAGATGCCATTCAAAGAGACTCGGACCGTCCTGTCTGATAGATAGTTGTTTATGATCTTCACTAGGAAGATTGGAAGACCGTACTGCTGCAATTATAACACCAGGCCATCATGCCAGACATTGTCGAACGCTTTTTCATCGTCCAACAACGCCATGGCAGATGTTTTCGAAACAGACTTGTTCCGTCTAAGAATGTTTGTTACTCGAGTCAGCTGGTGGACGGTCGAACGACCTTTCCGAAAACCAAACTGTTCCTTGAGTAACAAGTTGTTTTCATCGGCAGATGTTAGGAGCCGGTGATACAGTGCTCTTTCGAACAGTTTTGATAACCCTGAGAGAAGGCTGATTATTCGATATCTTGAAGGAGAGGACGGATCCTTCCCAGGTTTCCGGATGGGTATGACTTTAGCTGACTTCCAACACGAGGGGAAGTAGCCAAGTCTGAGGTACTGATTAAAAATCAGTGCCAGATGGTTGTAGAATCTGGAACTCAAGTGTTTGAGTTCCAGATTCAGGATGTTGTCGAAACCTGGGGCCTTCATGTTTTTAGATGATTTGATATAGGCCAACAGTTCGTCAGCCGTAATCCCGGATTCCTCTGGAAAAATGTTAGGAATCTGAAGAAGATTGGTTGCATTTTCAGCAACCTCAGATTCATGAGGGCTGACGATGTTTTGTCCGAGATTATGGGAGCTGACGAAGTGTTGACCTATCACGGCAGCCTTCTCTTCAGGAGATATCAGATGAACCACTGGGTCGCCGGGACGATCCAGTGGGGTCAGTGGGGGAATGGACCTAGGCTTGTTTTTAAGAATTTTTGTAAGTTTCCAGAAGGGCTTAGCACAATCTGGGAGAGAGCGGATCTTACTAGCAAAATCGTTATTTCTGAGATCCACCATCCTGGCCTGAATGATCTTTGTTAATCGATTACAATTGGACTTCAAGTTAGGCAGCCCAGAACGCTGGTACTGCCTACGAATGGTGTTACGGAGTCTAATGAGATCTTTGGTAGGGCTGTCAAGGTTCACCTGTCTGGATACTGGCATGTGTTGTTCCCTTGCTCGGGAAATTGCCTCCTCGATGGTTTGTAGACACCGGTCAACATCTTCCGACGTCCCCGGTTGGACATCGGAGTCGATGGTTGTGTCGACGCTGTGTTGATATTGCGCCCAGTTGACTCGATGGTAGTTGCGCCGGGAAGTTTCGAATCGGTTTACCGAGGAACCTACTTCGGCCACCACCGGGTAGTGGTCCGAGCTCAGCTCCTGGAATGCCACAGGTTGGGAGACGTTGTGTCCCATGTTGCTTATGGTATAGTGGCCCTCTTGCAGGTCTTCATTGAGGATGATGCCGTTTCTATTGCTCCGACCGTTGCCCCAAGCTTGATGTTTTGCGTTCAGATCGCCAGCGATGATAAAATTCCCGCTCCTCCGGGTGAGTTTGATGATGTCTTTGCGGAGCGGACGACCCGTCTCTGATGTTGGTTTGCTTGGGGCAGTAGGCCGCGATGATGGTGATTGGGCCAAGTGATGTGCTCACCTCCACTCCGATGGCTTCAATTGTTTTCAGCTGAAAGTTTGGTAGCAGCCGGCAACTGATGTTCCGTCTTGCAGCGATGGCCACTCCTCCACCTCCAGAGCAGGTGCGATCAAGTCTGACGAGCCGGAAGTCGGGAAGGAATACGTTCAGTTCGGGCTTCAGATGCGTCTCGGTGATGATAGCAATGTCGACCTCCTTGGTGTTGAGGAAATCGAGTAGCTCTCTATGCTTGTTCGTCAGTGAGCAAGCGTTCCAATTTGCAATTTTTATAGCTTCATGGTCCGTACTTGGTGACGAGTGACAAGGCAGCATGAAGCTGTTCAGATCGAGTCTTGCAGGTGCGCAGAATGACGATCACCTCTGCAACCAGCGTTACTAGTTCCTCTGATGTTAACGGAGATTCGTCAACTGAGTCACCTGAGGCAACACGGGCATACGATAGTCCAGGCGCCGAGGCAGAAGCTTGATTTGACAGAGCTGCAGCAGCAGTGAGGCGATGCTGAGCTGAGGGGCTGTCTCGTTGACTGTTGTTGAGAGGTAGCGGTGGAAGATTTGGGACCAGACGACGAGGATGGATTGCCGGGTATTGTTCGTCCGTGATGGCTGGTGCCAGCCTGGTGGTGCACGTTTATTTCGGTTGCTAGTAGCCACCTTCTTCCTCATGGTGATGAATTCCGTTCGCTTGGGACAGTCCCGAGTAGTGGCACGGTGAGTTCCGCCGCAATTCACGCACTTCGGGTCGGTGTCATCAGCTTGAGCACATGTCGCCGTCGAGTGGGCCATAGCACACTTGTCGCAGCGTGGTTTCATATGACAGTTCTTCGTGCCATGGCCGAAGGAGAGGCAACTTGTGCATTGGGTCACATCACGGTGTTGCGGCTTGTAGTATTCCCAGTCGATAATGACCTGAAACAGGTCACGTATGTTGCTCTTGAGCGCAGCAAGGGTGGTGGAGCCCTTCGTAAGGTGGACCAGAAACAGTTGGTCACGATAGTTGGTATTGGGCATAGGCCGTCGCTTCATTGGGTGGACTGCTTCTGGTTTCAATCCGAGCCTCACCAGTTCATCTTTTACGGTAGCCGCTTCGTACGACGGCAGACCTCGTAAAACAACCTTCAATGGTTTCATCGAAGGCAAATCGTGAGTGTAAAACTCCACTGTGCTGTTCTTCAGCAGGTCACCGACCGACTTGAACTGCTGTACGCTGGAGCACATGATCTTTGTTCCAACGCTACAGATTTTGAATCGCGGAAACAATTTGCGTTTTGCCAGCCCATCCCTAAGCTGGGCGACGTCCTTCATCGGGGTAAGCAGCGGGGGAATCCGCTCTTTTTTCGCAATTTCAGTGGCGTCAGCACCGCCATTTTCTACTCCGAGCGCTGAGAATTGGTTGCTCTGTAGCAGCCGATTTGCTGCGTCATCCGAAGCAGCGCTGGGATCCGTTTGGGCCTTCTTGCTAGGGCCCTCCGATGCAGGAGCAGTAGTACGCTTGCGTACCATGCTTTGTATATTGGCAAGTGCAATTAGACTTGCCAATGTGCCTGTCGATGACGGCACTTCCACGACGCGAACTAGAAAAAAACTCGATAGCGAAGCGAACGAACGAACGAACTATACTGCTAGACGGTCTAGGAACGAACGAATGAATCTGAGAGCAGAGGCAGGAGAGCAGCGCTGATTTATATCTTTTCAGGTTCAAGCAGAATGATGTGCAACCAAGTGGTATTCGTTTATGATGACTGGGCTTGGGAAAAAGGCTTATTTCATATCAGTGATAAAATTATCATTTGTACATTTTCAAAAGTTTAATTACAGAAAAATTTGGAAAATATTTATTTCAGCAGGTTTGTAATGTAATATCCTATCGATTGGCGTATTTGGATTTAAATTTCATCTATAAATGACAAAGTTACAAGCGTTCAAAACCTAACACTCTTTTACCACATATATTCTTTGATTTGCACCCCCAGTATAGTCGACAAAGACGTAGTTCTACGTCAAAAGTTGAGCACGTTTCTTCGGGACCTTCTAGTCTTAGAATTACCTCTATGGTGCTATTGGAAGTGCCCAAAGACCAATGAACAAGTTAAGAGCAAGCGGAAACTTCCAGCTGGGACGTAATAACCAAGAAAATAGAAAAAATACCCTTCTGCTCTGACATTAATCCAAACGAGTGTGTCATCCTCGCCTGCACTATTTACGTAACGGAAAACCATGCATGCAAAAGTGAGCAAATATTTACATTTTGATGCATTTTCTGCTCTTGTTCCTCCTGATGGTAGCTTTTTATTCGTCTCTTTTTTCCTACGGTTATGCAATGTAGGCATCCTTTTATTGGACCACAGTTGCGTTTCATTCAAATCAGACTGTGGGGGGCATTTTTACCGGTCAGGCATGAGACTGTTTGTCAACAAGTTATATAGAATTCGGAAAATTGAGAAAAAGCAACCTGTTGAATAATGTATTCATGTGCTTTCAGTTGTAATAGGCTTATAGGATATAGTCAGCCATAGGCAATCCGGATTTCTAACGAAACGATTAGGTGCCCAATGTAACTTAACCTCAATCGCTTTGAAACACCAAATGAGTACATGTGCAGGAGTTAGAAAATGCTGTTCATTTCCTGGAAAACAAAGTTCTTGACAAGCATGGACCTACACCCTGCATTAGCCGTTTCCAACTTTTGCTCTCCTCCCGCAACAACCACTTGACATGTTGTGGCCCAGTTTTCCAGGCTCCCGTTCCACACACCATACATCCGGGTAGCAAAGCCCGGAAGTGCACTTGAAAATTTACCATTAATATCCCACTTGACACTTTCACCGATGGTTGAAGTGAAAGGATGGTGCAATATGAGAAGGAGCTGCCCGTGGTGGAGAAAAAGTTCGTTCTACAACAAACACATGAACGATGCATGTCGGTAAGCTCGAAACATGCACCGATGACGTGTACTATGTACCTTTCCGCCCTCACGACGGAAGTGAACGGCTAGTGGGTGTGATGCCAAAGGCCCAACTTTTAAGAGTATGCGATGGCTCTTCAGTTGTGTCCGTTCGCAGAAAAAAAATGGCTCGTGTCATGCAAGAGTGTGTCCCGGTCATCAATTCCGGAAGAGGAAGCCATCAGGTGAATGACATCGCCCTTTTCACGTGCGGTTTGTTTGATCTTTATGGAACAGTGTTGTTACCGTTTGTAACATTTGTCTTTTTTGTACTATTGTTAGCTATATGTTTTCGGCATGCCTTTGTTCAAATTTAAATAACTAGAATTGCCAATAAATATACCCCTAGGTTTAGTACATCATACACTACAACCAACCGGTGGAAACTAACGGTTTTAAATTGGCTCACTACTTGACTAGCCTATTTGTCCCAAGCAAATCGATTAACGTATCCCATTCTAGTCGAAATTCTAGTACTACACAATGTTTGTTTTGATTCGCTATGAAAGTTTGACAGATAGTGGATTTTCCTATGTTTCGAGGGGTGAATCGAATAGCTTGGGACCGAAGAGAGTACCAGAGCTGAGCCAAAAAGGCCGGCGCCGGTGGTGTAGTGGTAAGCGTGACTGCTTTCTAACACTCCAATGGGTCTGGGTTCAATCCCAGCCGAGGTCGGTGGGATTTTTCTGAGGCATAAAAAACTCTGGTCACGTCTTCCTTTGGAAGGGAAGTAAAGCCGTTGGTCCCGGCCCATGTGTGTTGTGAATGGGTGCGATATCCTACGCAGGTGTGGAAGCTGCCTTCCTGCACATTCGATTGTCGTCAATGGATGGCAATCGATGTCCGTCGGTGATTGGCACTAGATTGCGGAACAGAGACCGACGTTAAATAAAGGAAAGAAGAAGAAGAAGAAGAAGAAGAAGAAGAAGAAGAAGAAGAGCCAAAAAGTTTAGCACGTTATTTTGGGACCTTCTAGTCTTAGAGTTACCTCTATGGATGTACTCTTTCACTTGCCAAGTAACCAGAGAAGAGATTAGAAGTGGATTAATTGTTAATAAATAGTTGGTGAAAATTATAGAAAACTAGATTAAAGTTGGAGATTTGGAGAATAGAAGTGAGGAAGTTAATCAAAAATCATTATCATTATCATTAACAGGAAACGACCTTCAGGGAAGTCTTCGAATAAGCTGTCTGGGACCGTTTCGTCCCGTGAAGAGTCAACTTCGTTCTCCCACGAGGTTTAGGAAGAGAGATTTGGGCTGGTCCAGATTGCACTGATCAGGGGATTGCCTATCCATACCCACGGACCCAGTTTCGCCACTAATCGGGTTACCGGTGCTATAGTAGTGAGCAATTGCATCCTGCTCTCGCCACGGATCATCACCGGCACTTGTCGCCGGTCGAAAGCATCATCGCCACCCTTACCAGCGCCTAACCACCACGGTAATCGTCGTCCTTCTCGAGCCGAATCACCCCTGCGTTTCCCGCCATCAAGCTAGACATCATCTTCGAGTCCATCGTCACCGCTACCACCCAACGTTGTCCAGCATTTGCCGGCCGGCCAGGTATGGTTTAAACGAATACACTACACACCACACAGGATGTAAAATTTAGGGAATTAAACAATAGAAATGTCAATCATTAGCTTTTATTGAATTATACCACACTATCCAAGTCATGATTAGTTCAGTAAATCTACATCAGCCGACCTTGAGACTAAGTATAGTACTCCAGATCGAGCTAGCCATCAAAATAGGTCGTTGGATGACCCACCCTCACTGGTAGGCCACCGAAGTGTTTGTCCTGGTAGCCCCCTTGGTACTCCAGTCTAACCGTAACAGTGTGGAGTTGTTAATTATATTTCTTTCATTTTCACTTAAATTTGACAGATGGAAAATTTTCAAATAAACCTGCTATTGTACCAGACTTATTTCTGGCAGACTAGGAATCAATTTTGACGAACACCTTTTCGAAAATAGGACGATCAACAACAGAGCATTTAAATTTATTTTCGAAGCGTTAAATTTAAGTGAAAATTTACCAAATGGAACACAACCTCAAGCTCTGAATCATTTCTCAATTGCTTTTTCGAAGGGATGTATCAGATTTTATAAACAATTTAATGCATTTGATCGTCTGTTTTGTAACTTACGGCTTTCTTGCCAGCCTACTACCACAAACGAAGTAACAGAAGACTAACTGGCGAAGAAATCAATTAAAATAATGTGGTTCACTGTAAAAAAAAATTCTTAGAAGCTTGTTTCATCAGCCACCAGTTGGCTAGTATTTTTGTTTTGTTTTGAACAAAGTTGATTTTGTGTGCAATGATCTTTGACAGTGTGCAAAGAGTGTATCTACAGACAAACAGACATAACACATTGAATATTTCTCACTGTAAAACATCGTTGCTAAAACATTACCGCCATCTCTTGAGTACACTGTGATGGACACTACACTGAACAGATGGCGGTAGTGTCTAAACGTCAAACGCAAGGGAATTGACTATGCGCGCCACAAGTGGCAGTACTACCAACAATCAATACGAAACTAACGATTTTAAATTTGCTCACTACTTGACTAGCCTATTGGTCCCAAGCAAATCAACTAACGTACCCCATTATAGTACAAATTCCAGTACTACACTATGTTTGTTTTGATTCGCTATGAAAGTTTGACAGATAAAATGAGGGGCTCGTGGATTTTCCTATGTTTCGAGGGGTGCATCGACTAGATTGGGACCGAAGAGAGTACCAGAGCTGAGCCAAAAAGTTGAGCACATTATTTCGGGACCTTCTAGTCTTAGAGTTACCTCTATGGTACTACCAATTACGATACTTTTAAATTGTCCATTAAATGCTTGTTCGATGAACAACTTGCGAGTGTTATGTCTGTTTGTCTGTGGTGTATCATTTTGTCATTTTTTATGCATTTCAGTTTTGAGTAGAGTGAAAGAGATAGAATCAAAACATTCTTGTACATTTGGTGAATATGCTAGTACAATCCGGAAGAAACAAAACCTGTTACCGTTGCGACGTAATATCCCAACTTGCTTGCCGAATAAAAACCTATTCGTATTAAAATTTCAATGATTAATTGTTAAATGTCTAATTATTATGCGTATACGTCTAAAAATAAATATGAAAGTTAATATAAACTTCTTGTTAGGAATATACAAGTTATCTGCACACTCTACAAGTTAAAATGTTATATATATATATGTATAATAAAAGCAAGAACAAAGTTTGTTAAAATACACATTTAGTACACACAACAACACGTTAAAATTGCTGCAGGGGACGTTATTGGATTGTCGCGGGTGGATATAGGACGAATAGAAAGAAAGGAACAGAAAAAGGAGAAGAAGAAATGAAGGGCTAGCTACTGGGACTGGAGCAACAATCGAGGCTTTTTTCCAAAGTACCACGGAAGTGAACGGATCATCGTGCAACATTAAGTAGACGAAGCTAGAACCTCGTGAGTGATTGTGGCCGTTTTTTCCCCAGGCACCCACGGAACCAAAGGGGTTAGTCTTTACCGCGCGTATCCTGAAGTTTATCGGCTTGTGTTTTGTCGCCAATCAGGACGCGAAGACTCACGCTAGCTCCCATTGTTACCCCCTTGTGGACCAAATCTCGGCAATCCAAGCCGGCCCTCGAGTTTTGAGGTTAAACCGACGACGCTCATCCCGACATCGCGTGCTGTTTCCCTGCGTGAGCCACGCCCGACGGTAACCCTGGCCGTAGCCCGAACCACGGTCAATCACACTGACTGGTTCCCTGAGCGCACCCAACCAGACGACGGCGCCCAGTATCATCACGGTCCCCCCCGACCACTCGCTCGCAACGACGTGTCCCCTCAGCAGCCGGCCGGCCAACCATTACACACCCAACCCACTGTAAGTGTTAGTTAAGAAATAAAAAGGATTAAAGTGAATTTGTGTGTCGTTTAATCAATGAAAGATTGGACTCTTGAATAGCGATTCCATGACAAAAGCCGACCCTGAGAGTGAGAGGCCTCAAACTCGAGCTAGCCAGTAAAAAGAGGCGGATGTAGCCCACCCCAGACGACCTCCGTGGCTAGACCAGAGGTTAGGGGAACCTTTAGACTAGCCCTTCTGTCTAGGCAGTAACAAACCATTGGCGTTTAACTGCTGTAACGTCAACGAAAAAAAAAATCATTGAAGGATATCCTCAGAGTTTTGGTGACCCCAGATTGCCCGCTTTAGCTCTGTAATGTCGGCTATTCAAGAGCTAGAATTTGGAAGTCAACGTGGGACAATCAGAAGATTCTCCGTGAACCGCCCTTGTCGGTCAGACAACGGAGCCACGTGGGAATAGTGAAGATCTTCATTTGCCAAAGTGAACCCTAGTGAGCTAGGAGGCGAAAGACAATAGGAAGCCGCACAATGAACCCTCCGGACGATATAAGTTGCCTTGACAGGTCCAGATTGAACCGCAGGAGTCACGAAAGCCCGAACTTATCCCCGGAGAACACCACCACTCACCACGCGGTAATTGAATAAACACCGTTTGGTGAGACCGGATGGAATTCAGCTTTGAAATCTGTGTTAGGGAAATCGGTTTTTGTAGGCAATCAGTGATAATTTTAATTATTAAAGCAACAGTTGCACATTCGTGCAATTTTCAATAGTGACATTTTGAAAAATGGTTAAGTCTTAAATTTAACAGATGCGTAGAAATATTTCTGATCGATTGGTGATACAATAATTGAAATTGGTCCAGGGGCAGCTTAGTTATTAACATTCAAAATCTTTCATAATTTGGTTACTTGTTACATTCTAGATTTTCACAAAGTGTACTCCCATATAGAAATCACAGACGTAGTTCTCCGTAAAAAAAAAACAAATCAAATGGTTATCTAAATAGGAAAGTTTCATATCCTAAATATCATTATAGCTTACTGACTGACTTACAACTTATATAGGCCTTGTAAACTCTATAATCGCTAATAAATAGCATGTAATTGCCTAAAAGCCATCCGTTAGTCGGTTAGTCCTTTTGTATTCATACAACAGTAAAAAAAATGAACTATGACCAGTTCCATATAACCTGGAAAGTGCAGAATATCTATGCGAATCGATTACTCTTCTATCACCAATCTTCTAAAGCCGTGATCGTCTAGTGGTTAGGACACTACGTTGTGGCCGTAGTAACCCAGGTTCGAATCCTGGTCACGGCAATGGCTCGAGCTGTCATTGTCACGGAGAAGTTATACTTTTTTTTTAACAAGAAACGCCGATTGCATCGGTCCATACCTACTGTGACTTGTATTTCGCAATCTAACGCAACATATGGTGATAACAAAAATCAAAGCCACCGTTAAATCACAGACAAATAGTATTACATATGTCTATTGTTGACTCTCTTGAATATTTATCACTGTAAAACATCGTCACTTAAACATTACCGCCATCTGTTGAGTACACTGTTGTGGGCAGTACGATGAACAGATGGCGGTAGTGTGTAAACGTCAAACGCAAGGGCCTTGACTATGCGCGCAACAGGTGGCGGTACTACCCAGAAAAAAATAACCGTTCAATTAGGGGAAACGCTTCAGTATTGGCCATGTTCCTTTATTGGCCACCTATTGACGGTATTTTCCGTTGTTTAAGATTTTGAGATGTTCAGTTGCTTTCAGGTTGTTGGTATAAATCATATTCATCGGTGTTCATATATATGTCCACCACAAAATGTTTATAGTTTAATCGGTTTTCTGAGGTGTGGCCAAACTAGGAAGCGAATGGCCAAGACTGATGCACTTCCCCTATCATAAAATAATATAAAATCACAACAAAATCTATTCCCAACAATTCATCTTATCGTAATTATATCATATAAGTAAATGTAATATATTGTTAGATCCACACAGTTCGAAAAAGTAGTGTAAATTTCTGTACAATATGATGCACATAAACCCAGACAACCAGAAGTCGTATATAATGTACAGACAGTATCGTAAATTGCTACAGTTTTAGTCAAAATCGCATATAAGAATGGCATACCTCGCATTATGTTTAAGTTAAATCGTATAGAATGCAAATTTCCGACCAATATGCGATGACTCATTTTTCCATCGTACTGTATCACAAATTAAATCGGATTACATCGTAAGACTTTTCAAAATGAATTTGTTATTACAGATTAAATCGTATATGATGTTAAATCAACTCGTTTGAAAATAAATTAAAATCTGCACGTATATGGCCTCCACTTTTGTACGTATAAGCCATTTCTTTGCATTATATACGAATTGTTTGTTTGTATATATGTTTGTATATCACGAAAACAACTTTGAATATACGTACATTCTGGTTGTCTGGGAATGGAGCGTCGGTTACACTATATATCATGTAAAGTTCTGACACATTTCATGCAATGTAGCATACATTGTATACAAAAGCCCATCTTTGTAAACAACATTGTTTGCAAGTTGCTCGGTTGCGTGAAATGAAATTCAAGTCTACGTGAATGAATGTTTACATCACAATTAAAATTCAGAATTTTTATCTGTGCACAATACGTCCCATACAGTAAGAATTTTCAACAATAACAGTTTTGTTTGACCTTGAAAGTGCAGAATACCTACACGATTCGATTGTTCATCCGTTACCAATCCTCTATAGCCGTGATCGTCTAGTGGTTAGGACCCTACGTTGTGGCCGCGTTAGGTTCCTAACGTCCCAAGTAACAATTTTGGTTTTATGAGGGTTCTGGAGACCATGATTTAGACTTGTAGCATGCTTTAAAACCGCGATAAAACTTGCAATGTAACTTGGGATATGAACCTAACGCTTCTAACGCATAAACGATATGAACGATTACACTACGGTTTGCATTTCAAAACTGAACGCAACATGTTGAAATCTCGAGTAATATTATGGCCATTGGCCCATTTCAAATGGTGCTCTAGAAATAAAAAAAACAAAGGCTACCGTTAAATGGTAAGCCAGTGTGAGCTTCTATATATGTATATATATATATACATGCAGACGACTTGAACACCATCAACAATAACTTAGACAAAGCTAGGAAAACGGGTAACACATTGATTTTTGAAAATAATAGACAAATCAAAATTAATTCCAAATTCGAGAACAGACTCAATATAATTAACGATAATATCAGAAAACAGGAAAATATATTAAATACTATTTTGAAAAACGATAGCTATGTCATAACGGAAAATCACAAAATAGCAATTATATTTCAATTAGATACCTTTATAGAAAATCTCAAAACCATAGAGTATGCAATTTTATTAGCCAAATTAAACATTATCAACAAATTTATAATGTCACCCAGAGAAATAGAAAGCGTAGTTTAGGAATTTAAAAGCCAGGGAATAGAAGTCAACGACCTAGACGACGCTAGCAGCTATATGACGACAACAGTACTCCACCGAAGAACATCCATCATCATCTGCGTAAACATCCCGAGACTAATCCCAACAACTTATACGATTTTGAATCATCGTTTCCATATTAAGTGGTCTATCTTGGTCATCTTTCAGACCGTAGAAAGCTTCTTGCGGTTTAATTTTGATAGCCGAATGTATTGTGTTATTGTATTGTGTGCAAGAAATATTAAAGATTTCCTTCGTACTTAAATCTAGATAGCTTGGCTTGATACACCGAAAGATTTCCGCTATGGTAGTGTGGAATCTTTCAACTGTACCGTTGCTTTCGCTATGGTTGGGAGGAGTAAAAAATATTTCTATATTTAGGTCGTGAAGAAGTCCACGTACCTCTATCGATTTTATGGCTGGCTCATTATCACATACTACGGTGTTGCGGTGTTCCAAATGTTTTGAAGAATTTGGTTAAACCTTTTCTCACATCAAAAATATTCCGCGACTTAATATGTATCAATGTGCCGAACCGAGAGAATTTATCCAGAAATGAAAGAAAATATGTTTTTTCAGCAATGAAAATATCTACATGCACGATATCGAGGGGTCTATTGGGGTTTGGCGTTGAGCCAAGTTTAATTTTATATGGGTGACGGTCATATTTATTTTTGTGGCAAGTTTCACATAGTTTGATATAATCTCTGACTTTCATTTTCATTTTTGGAAAATAAAATCTTTTTGAAATCTGCTGATGATTTTCCCAAATACCTCTGTGGGAACGATCATGCGTCTGTTCGATAATGAGGTTTTGTTCCTCTGGCGTTCGAAGGTCTATAAGGAGCTTTTGTGAGAAGTAAGCCTTAAATGGTTTTCCTCTACAAAAATGGTTTTTGTATGTAGTTTGAATCATGTTCATTAGGCTTTCAGGACAGTAAATACAATTTGTCCTTTGAGGTCCATGTAATCTTTGAACATGTGGAAAATTACGGGTACTCCGAAGGCAAGTCTAGTTATTGTCCTTCGATAAACCCTTGGAAAAATTTCTTCGTAAGTGTCCTGGGCATCGGGACCAATTACGAGAACCATTTGGTTGCTGAATGCGTTCACTGGCATTTCAGTGCATTTAATAAATTCCGAATCGTCTGTGACGGCTGAGTGAACTGTCATCTCAGACGATGCAGAGGAATCAGATGACGACGTGGTAGATTCATTGACATTGAGTTCGTTTCAAACTCGAGACAAACTATCTGCCACTATATTCTGTTTGCCTGGGCGGTAACGAATTTCATAGTCGAATTCGCCCAGTGCTAGACGCCAATGTACTAATCTATTATTGGAGTCTTTCAGGTTAAGTCCGTATGTTAACGGCTTATGGTCGGTATAAAGAATGAACTTTCTACCGTAAAGGTAAGGCCGAAAATATTTACAGGCCCATACTACTGCTAGGAGTTCTTTCTCTATTGCAGAGTATTTTTCTTCAGATTTGTTCAAGGTTCTGGAAGCGAAAGCTATCGGCTTATCACTTCCGATTGTCCCTTGTGATAGAACAGCACCGACCCCAAAGTTGGAGGCGTCTGTTGTCAAAATGAACTGTCTAGAAAAGTCGGGGTATTGCAAAATATTGCTTCCTGATAGGATGCCTTTGCATTGTTCGAAAGCATCAACAAACTCTTTCGAGTGAGATATGCTTTCTCCTTTTCTTAGGGCATTTGTCAGAGGCTTGGCAATTATTGCGAAGTCTCTTATGAATTTACGGTAGTATCCTAGGATTCCTAGGAAACCTCGTAATTCTTTTTCATTTGAGGGCAGTGGCCACTCTTTGATTATCTGGATTTTATCTGGGTTTGGTTTCACACCGTCTGGAGTAACAATGTGACCCAAGAAGGCAACTTCCTTTTGAAGGAACTCGCTCTTGTCCAACTGTATCTTCAGGTTGTGTTTCTCTAGTGTCTTGAATATTTTCGCTAAATTGTCAGTATGCTCCTTTAGGCTCGTGGAAAACACGATGATATCATCCATGTACACAAGACATATGATACCAATGTGCTCCCGTAACACGTTATCCATAACGCGCTGAAACGTCGAAGGTGCATTTTTCGGCCCAAAAGACATTCGCAAAAATTCAAAGTGTCCGTTTTCAACACTGAATGCTGTCTTGGGAATGTCTTTCTCATCAACCTCGACTTGGTGGAATCCAGAGGCGAGATCTAGGGTTGTAAAATACATTGATCTTCCTAGTTTATCTAGGATATCGATTATGTTCGGTATAGGATACCGATCATCGATGGTTTTTTCATTTAACTTGCGGTAGTCTATTACTAACCGCCACTTCTTTTTACCTGAGGCGTCCATTTTCTTCGGTACGACCCATACAGGCGACGTCCAGGGGCTAATCGAGTGTCGAATAATCCCTTGGTCGAGAAGTTGTGAGATTTGCCGCTTTACCTCCTCTCTGTGACAAAAGGGGTAGCGATATGACTTGGTGTGAATTGGCAAGTCATCTTTAGTTTTAATGGCATGCTTTATGGCACTGGTAAAAGAAAGTTGCGTGCCTTCTATAAAAAATACGTTTTCGTATTGTCTGATAACCTTCAAACCAATCCCACCAAGGTGGTCATACTTTAAAATAGGCCTGATATGACTAGAAACTGTAAATAATAATTAAAATCTCACTGTACTAAAGTTGAAAAGACGCATCTGTGTCACTTGAAAAATGCATACATGTAAACCACACAAACACAAGAAATAAAGATTAAACTGCCAACTTGTCTGATAACCTTTAAGAGCTTCTCCTTTTCGTCAACATTGAGATGGTCAGTTCTCAGTTGATCGAGTAGGGTTTTCTTTAGGTCTTGGTGCATGCCTGGTGTGTTAGGTATACCTGTTTCAAAGTTGTTGATTTCAGGCTCTAAAATATTAGTGTTCAAATTGACTTTACGAGATTCAGAAGAGTAGTTAGTGACTAACACTCGGACATGTTCGTTTTCTGCCGAATACAATCTAGCATTAATCATAACATTCGTGTCAATGGTTACATCGCTCTCCAACAAAAAATCACCATTTACCTCTGTATGGAGGCTAACTGTTTTACTTTCATGTGCGTTCAAATATACTGACTTAAAGTCGGGATATTTTCGCTTCATTTTAATTACTCCGTCAAGGAATTTTAAATCGTTGCTAGAAGTAATAATGTCTGCCTTGGAATTTTTTAAAGTTTCGTAGCCTATGAGGCCATCGAAAAATGGATGGAAGTCAAAGATGAGAAATATTTGTTTTTGTGTGTTGGGAATAGTGTGAAAAGGGTTTAGTTCTACAAATTGGTTTACCGTATGTGAACCCCCTACATTTCGGACTGTTGTTGGTGTGGTATATCTGCAATTTTTCAAATTTACATGTTTTTCAGAGAGATAACTACGGTTGCTTCCTGAATCAACTATGAATTTTAATTCCCCTTTGGTGGTATTTACAGTGATATAGGGAATGAAATTGTTTACGTCATCCCCGTGGCTTCGTGCGCCAGCTGAAAATTTAAGTCATCTTTGGTTTGCTGCTCAGTTTGGTTTGTTGCATTTTCACTGTTATCTGTCGTCAGATCATGGGTCTCGATGGCATGAGTGTTTACGTCAGACTCTGTTGATTCAGCATATGGTGGCTGTTGTTCGTCATAGTATTGGTCATATTCTGGATAGTAATAATTATAATCATAGCCGTAAACTTCTTCTACATGAAAGTTTTGCTTATTCATATAATTGATTTTATGAGTTCGGATAGAAGGTGATGCTGTACGTGGATGTTGGTTAGTTGAGGGAATAGGTTTGTGTGTGAATGAATTTTGAGTCGTTGGGAAAGGTCCAGGTCTGAATGGAATCGGGTTTGGATTCATTCTTTGGCTGGGGAAGTATGGTGGTCTGTTTGTGTGGGAAGATGGTTGGTTTTGGGGAAATCTGAATGGTTGTTGTGGAAAGGGTGCATTTGGAGGATGATACCTAGGAAATTGTCTAGGTTGTGGTTGAGGTTGTGGGAATCTGTGGGTTTGAATTTGAGTTGGATGTTGCTTGGGTGCATTGTTAGTTGTAGGAGTGTGTGTTTTAAAAGGATATCTGACGTACGTGTAATTTGTTTCCTCTAAACAGAGTCTCAATGCTTCTTTAATACTTTTTGGAGCTTGAGCTCTAATTATGGGTCCTACAGGCTCTTTCAACCCTGCCACGAAAACTTTCAAACCAATTTCGTGGTAATATTTTTGCTTAGCGGTTCTAACATCCGCATTTTCTTCATTTAAATTGAGTTGATTGACCAAAAGTGTTACTATGTGTGACGCTTTGCTGTAAAATTACTCAAAGGTACCGATCTGGTAAAGCTTGAACAGGTCTCTAGTTAAAGAGACTTCGTCTCACTTGTCGTTATAATGAGTTATTAAGCTAGCCTTAATTTCCCTCCATGAGAGGTCAGTACCGTACAGTTCCAAGACGGTATCTGCGTCTCCGATTATTTTAGACCGGATGATTTGCATCCAGACGTTAAAAATTGGTATATTTTTAGCGGTTTCCAGCACTGGTAATATGATTTACACGCTTTTTAAAAATTGATGCGGAATTTCGACACTTCGGACACTAATCTCACGATGTACGTTCGCGGATGCTATCAAAGCGGTACACAAAGTTATCAAAAAATCCGCGCCGACTGCGCCACTTAAAACCGTACTACGGAATTTCGGGTTTTTAAAAACTAAACTACGAACTACACACGTCGATGGTTCTAACAAAAATGTCTTTATTAAATCATGTCGAACACCTAGCTACCTTTGCCTGTTCCCTAAAACAGCTGACCTAGCACCTAGCAACGACGATGGTCTTCCAGTCACGTAGTCCGTCGTGGTGCCGATACTCGATACGTCCATGTGGCTGTTGCCGCGTGGTGATAATGCTGACTTTGCTGTCTCGGTGCAGGTGCCCGTTGGTGCTGCCGGTGCCGGTGACTTCTTAAGTGTTGACGCTGGGGTGACTCCGTTGTTAACTTATATATATATATTTTTTTGTTTAAAGAGTCTTTACCCTTCAAGGGCATTCGTCTTTGAAAATTTAATAATTAGTGTTCACAAAATATATAATTATGGATGGTTTCACATAAATCACCTTTTAAAAAAGATTAATTTAGTCCTAGAGGACAGATTTATTCGCGAAGTTCACTGTTACACGATTGAATTAAGACTGAAATTCCCTGACTGCCTACTGAACCTAACTACCTCGTAAGGTCCCAACTGGAATGTGCTATCTAAGCAAGACGACATGTCCACGTGCTGGCCATAGGTGCTCGATGACTGCTGACTCGTCGTCTAGTGCCTCGGTGCCCGCCGGTTGGCGCCTCGTGGGTAGCTGGTGCGATGGATCAGGTAAACGGCCGGATGTGCTGTGCTGCGTCAGCTTCTTGTTGGTTGATACTGGGTGTCTCTGTTGGATCGGGTTTGGGTTGCTAGGAGTGGTGGCCAGGTCCGTACATAACTATATACATTTCAAATTTTCTTATACATTCTAATTTTTTTTCAAAAAAACTTATAACTTTCACTTCCGCATCCTTATTGTTTCTTAATACAAATTCTACGTCGTCGGGAAAACCCACTTCGTGACGCTGTGAGTTGAACTGCTGACAGCCGATGAGGATATGATGAACAGTTTGGTTCCTGTTACAGGTATTGCAAACTTCTTGCGGTTTCCTTTCGAACATATGGTGTTTTGTTAGCCAGGTGTGTCCGAGTCGAAGCCTCGTAAGAACTATTTGGTCTCTTCTGTCCTTCTGGTCCATCCATCCAAAAACTGTTGGTTTAACAATCCTAGTTATATTCCTTGCTGATCCGTCCCGAGTTGACTGATGTATTTTCCATATTTCACTTTTACTCCATTCGATAATATCGTGTGCTGGAACATTGTTTGTAGCTTTCTGTCGCTGTCGACCTTTATTTGCTGCTCTGTCAGCCTCTTCATTTCCGGTTATTTTCGAGTGACCGGGAATCCAGCAGTAGCAAATATCCTTTTCTTCTGCTTCCCTCTCGATAGCTTGAACGTACGGGTTCTTGGACTTTCCTGCTTCTAGTGCTTGTAGGCAACTAGCAGAGTCGCTAAATATAACGGACTTACCATTTGCTTCACGAGTTGCCCATAACAAAGCTGCAGCTTCAGCAGTGAAAACTGAGCATTGTTCAGGAAGACTAGCTTCAATTCTAGTTGTAGGACCAATTAAAGGGTGATACGGTCAAAATTTGGTCAATATCAACTTGACGTATTTCTTTCAATTTTGCATTTAAAAAACCTGAACACCCCTCATTTTGAAGGTGTGTGTGTGTAGAATGTTGCTCCTATTTTGATTTTGGAATTCACTCTTCAGTTGTCAAAATGCCGTCGCACGCAAAGTTGGCAAAATCGCTAAAAGTTGCCAAATCAACCGTTACAAATGTAATTAAAGTGTTTGGGGAACGTTTGTCGACAGCCAGGAAGTCTGGATCGGGGGGAATCGAAAACCGGAAGCCGCTGAGACGACAAAGAGAGTTGCCGGTAGTTTCAAGCGAAACCCTAACCTCTCTCTCCGAGATGCCGCAAATAAGCTGGGTGTATCGTCTACAACCATGCATCGAGCCAAAAAACGAACCGGACTATCGACTTACAAGAAGGTAGTGACTCCAAATCGCGATGATAAACAAAATACGACGGCCAAAGCGCGATCCCGGAGGCTGTACACGACGATGCTGACGAAGTTTGACTGCGTGGTAATAGACGACGAAACCTACGTCAAAGCCGACTACAAGCAGCTTCCGGGACAGGAGTTTTATACGGCAAAAGGAAGGGGAAAGGTAGCAGATGTTTTCAAGCACATGAAACTGTCAAAGTTCGCAAAGAAATATCTGGTTTGGCAAGCCATCTGTACCTGTGGCTTGAAAAGCAGCATTTTCATAGCTTCCGGGACTGTCAACCAAGAAATTTACGTGAAAGAGTGTTTGAATAAACGTCTGCTGCCTTTCCTGAAGAAACACGGTTGTTCCGTACTGTTTTGGCCGAATTTGGCATCTTGCCATTACGGTAAAAAGGCCATGGAGTGGTACGCCGCCAACAACGTGCAGGTGGTTCCCAAGGACAAGAACCCTCCCAACACGCCAGAGCTCCGCCCAATTGAGAAATACTGGGCTATTGTCAAGCGGAACCTAAAGAAGACCAAAAAAACTGCTAAGGGCGAGCAGCAGTTCAAGGCAAACTGGCTTTCTGCGGCGAAGAAGGTGGACAAGGTGGCTGTACAAAATCTGATGGCAGGGGTCAAGCGTAAGGCCCGGCAATTCGGATTTGGAAAAGCGGAAGCCTAACTGAATATTTTTCCTGAATTTTATACTAATTGAACTTGAAAAAGAAATTTAATTTGATTTTTTAAATAAACGATTTCACCGATTTACACGCGTTTTCCCTTGACCAAATTTTGACCGTATCACCCTTTACACCGAAACCAACTTTACCATCAGCCAAAGATCCGTCTGTAAACCATCGGTTGTGCTCTTGGTATTTGTGATCTACTAACTCACGGAAAGCTTCCCTTGCTAGCTGAGGCGTCTGTCCTGCTTTGACTTTCGCTTTGATTGTCCAATCGATTGGTGGTTTCCGTTTGTGCCAAGGTCTATGCTGAATAGTTATGAGTTTTTTCAATGGCGGAAGCGATTTACCCGTAAGGTGTTGGAAGGCTGTGTTGGCTTTTTTTTTCCATAAACCGTTGCACTCGTTAGGTAGTTTTTCTAGCACGGAACATGATTTCCTAATTAGTGAGAGGGTGACCTTGTACTGGAAAGGTAAACATCCCGATTCCACGGCCAGAGGCAAGATATTGTAGATCGGGGCAAGGTTTTTGAGGTTCTCTTTCCTGAGAATTTCCATACCATAGAAAAGTTTTGATGTTATTGTTGCATTTCCCGAGGGGGGCGACACATCTAAATCTCAAGTTTAGATGGTCAACAAATCTCACACTAGCGAATCAATCTTCTTTCATTTGTAGCATCTACTTGCATCGCTCATCAATTTTTTGCAGGAAATCTTCAGAATCGTCATCAATCTTCTTTCTATCTACTCAGTGTGCGCGCAGTTAGCCACAGCAAAACACAATCTTTTTTGCATCGTAGATAGAGTCGTCCCCCTCGGCATTTCCTATGTAAAGAAGGGTCTTACGGTCTGCTTTTTTCGAAATAGCTCTTAACAAATTCAGACGGCTTCTGCAATCCTCTTTAAGTTGCTTCGTATGTATATTAAATTTACATTTCCTGTCAAAAAGAACGCCCAAGATTCTTGTAGACTTGGTCTTAGGGATAACGGAGTCCCCCAACAATATCTTAGCCCCTTCTAAATGCCAGTTTTTATGACGGATAACCTTGCAACAGTGCATGGTTGAAGACTTTGTAGGAGACATCTTCGAGCCAATGCTAGTAGCCCAATTTTCGATTGCTGTAACTGCTTTTTGAAGTCTACGACGAAGGAATCCTACTCGTTTACCGGTGGCGATGATAATGATCTCATCAAAGTATAGGAAGACCTGGACATTTTTTGGTATGATTTTGAATATAGAGTTCATAGCAAGGAGAAAAAGAGATCCTGAAAGAACCGAGCCTTGAGGGACTCCATTTTCTTGATAGGAACTTATGGACAAGTGCCCAGCAAAACTGACTTTAGCTGAACGCTGCTGCAAGAAGTTGGAAATGAAGTTGATCATTTTAATTCCCAGATGATTTTTCACTACCGCTTCCATAATGTTTCGATGCCAGACTCTGTCGTATGCTTTTTTAATATCCAGGGTTACGATCTCACAGTGTTCTCCTTTTCTTGCAGCCTCTGAAATCACGTCATCAAATTCTGCCAGATAACAGGTTGATACCTTTCCCTTCCGGAATGCATATTGCCTGTGGTGCAAATTACCAGTTTCCTCTAAGTGCACGATGAGCCGATGATTCACCATTCGTTCCATGGTTTTGGCCACACAACTCGTTAGCGAGATTGGGCGGAAGTTACCAGCTTCGTTTCTGTTTCCTACACCTTTGGGGATCGGGATGATTATACTTTCTTTCCATTCAGTAGGGAGTTCTCCCCTGGGCCAGATTCGATTGAAGGCTTTTAGGAGGCTAGCCTTATGGAAAGGAAGTTGTTTTAGCACAGGATAGCCTATTTCATCCGGTCCAACTGATGTTCCTGCTGCGCTTTCTAGTGTTCGAAAGAGCTCTTGAATCGAAAAGTTTCTATTCAACACAGTATCTTCATCTGTGTCAAGCTCATGTTCGATATCTTCCCTTTACTGTTTACATCGCAGAAACGCTTCTGGATAACTTTCTGTGGCGGAAGAGGCTGCAAAAAAAAAATCAGCAAAGTGATCGGCGATTGTTGTAGGGTCGTTTACATGTTCTCCGTCGTATTGGAGGCGAACCAGCCCCAGGCTGAAAGCCTCCCTAATAAAGATAAATCAATCAATCAATGTTCTCCGTCGATGATAAGGCCGATTCCCCTAGCACTCTGCTTTCCATTCAGTCTATTAAACGTTGCCATAGTTCGGACGTGGGTGTACTACTTGTGAATATTTGTTGAAACTCAGCCCAAGATTTTCTTTTCGCTTCCTACACAGCTTTCCTAGCTTCTGCTTTTGATGCGTTGAACTGCTGCTTTGCCTCACTCTTGCTTGGGTTGTCATCGCTCTTCTTCCTTAGCTTCCGCAGAGCTTTTCTTCGTTTCCGTATCAATTCACCTACTTCTTGGTTCCACCATATCTGCTTCTTCTTTCCAGGCACACCGTTACTTCTCGGGATAGACACTGATGCTGCTTCAAATATACTACGAGTGATATCTTGGATATTGGCATCAGAGTCTGCCGAGCTTCTATAATTTCAAATGCAACACGCTATTTTGAGGCTACTCATTTTTGAGTCGAAAATCGCTCAGTTCAACCAAATGCGAATTTACCCAAAAATGGGTAAACATGCTTTTACTTAAACTTGAGTAACCGTGCCTATGGCGGGAACATGGTAACGGTTACTCTGATGATGACATTTGTCAACTGAGTAAACCTTACCCATTTCGAAAGAAACGAATGAATGCCCCATGAATGCTTTATATATAAATTATTTCATCCAGGAAGAATAGTAAAAACATATTATACAAATTATATTTCTGTATTTATTATTACCAACAAATTATTTATATTAGAGTTGCATGCCCCACCAACTAGCTGAGCTTTTTTCATCCAGACTATTACCAACCGGTGGAAACTAACGATTTTAAATTGGCTCATTATAGTATACTTGCCTAACCGATTGGTCCTAAGCAAATCGTTTAACGTACCCCATTCTAGTCGGAATTCTAGTACTACACTATGCTTGTTTTGATTCGCTATGAAAGTTTGACAGATAAAATAAGGGGTTCGTGGATTTTCCTATGTTCCGAGGGGTGAATCGATTAGCTTGTAACCGAAGAGAGTACCAGAGCTGAGCCAAAAAGTTGAGCACGTTCTGGTCTTAAAGTTACCTCTATTCTATTACGTAGCTGTTTCATTTTCACTGCTTCACTTCTAAAAACCTCACTGCACAAAAATCGCCTGTTCACAACGTGCGCCATTTTGAAGCTAGGAAAAATTGTTATCAGAACCATTTACCCAGAATCTGGGTAGATTCCACTCATCGGAGCAAAACCAGTTTACTTTACCAGTGACAACTCCATACAGCATGCAAAAATGAGTGCGATCTACCCAGTCCCTGTGTAACCTCAAAATAGCGTGAATGCTCTTATATAGCAATGTTAAAAATAGCCTTCATTAAAAATAAAACAAAAGGTTATCTAGGTAGGTTTCATATCCTAAATACCATATTAGCTTATACCACAGACAGACATACAAATTAGTACCGTTGTACTCCTTTAATCAAGTACCTCAAAACGTACAATTTGTGGTACTAGCTTAAAGCAGTACAACGGTAGTACAACAGTGAACTTTGTATGTCTGTACAAGGTATTACTGGCTGACATACAACCTATGTAGGCTTTGTAAACTCTATATGCGCTCATAAATAGCATGTAATTGCCTAAAAGCCATCTTTGTTTCGTTAGTCGTTCCATACGACCTTGAAAGTGCAGAATATCTAGGTGAATCAATTACTCTTCGATCACCAATCCTCTATAGCCGTGATCGTCTAGTGGTTAGGACCCTACGTTGTGGCCGTAGTAACCCAGGTTCGAATCCTGGTCACGGCAATGGCTTCAACAGCCATTGTCACGGAGAGGTAGCATTTTTTTTTATAGTGCACACTAGGTATAGAGTATTGTATTTCACAATCGAATGAAACATGGCAATATATGCGAGCAGTGAGCGACCAGCGAAAACGAAACGAATACGATGGATTTTCATCCCATTCGCAAGTTACGTCGTTTACTGACAAGATCGTACTTCGCGTTTGTTGTTTTGCGTTTCTACACGCTATTCCAAAACAACCCAAATTTGGGTAGAATTGACCCAGATCGTTCAAAACTGAACCAACCCAAAAATGGATAAACTATGTTGGCAGTGACAAGTTGACAAATGGACAACATCGACATGAATCCTATCGACTTTGTTCATTTGTCAACTTGTCACTCGCAACATAGTTTACCCATTTTTGGGCAGGTTCAGTTTTTAATGATCTGGGTGGATTTTTGGTTTTGATGTAGTTAGCGTGTAGATAATGGAGTGGGAAATTTGAGGTTATGTTTTACCGAAAGGTGGTGCGAGCTTGAACTTATGTCAGAATTATAGTGTGTTCATATATAAGTGGTCATTATCTGCCTTCATACACCAATTACTTTCTTTTAATAATATTATCACTAATCATTATTCTTGTCAGTTTAATTGATTTTTGTGGAGAGATATTCCAAATAAAAACAGACACATAAATAATTAATTTCAATATCGTCCAATCTTACGGCTACGCTGCCTTATGAGAAAGAAGAGGGAATCTGAATTTCACAAGCTTGCAATGAATAAAGCCCTACAGTAAAAGTATGGACGTCTGTCAAAAGTTGTTCCAATCGAACCGTCAAAATGCACCGCTTTGCTCGATTGGAACAGCTTTTTTCAGTTTTGTGGTGACAGTCGTCCATACTTTTACTGTATAGGGCTTTAGCAATGAACGGTCCAAAAATAGAATGCGATGTTGCACACAAGCTTGTATACTGCACGGCCGTTCAATGATGGATCTATCTTAAATAAGTGCGATTACATTATCACCGTATGAAGTTATAGCCGATATCATGTAGGGGATTTTTTTTCGACTTGATTCCAATCACATTATCCGTTTCAAGCTGTCGGTAATCGAATGGCATACTCTAAAAAATCACAATTTTTTGTGTAAATACAGAAATTTTTAAAATATGTCTATATGGACCATAGCATGCTATAATTCCAAATGGCATAAAAATCCAATGTTTTAAAAACATTTAAACATGTGAAAAATCAAAATGGTTTTTTTACACGGTACATATCCCCCGTGTAAAAATGACCTGAGTGTAATCCGATTCAATTGGGTTGTTTAGGGGTATTGAGATAAATTCATATTCGTTATCTGCATTAAAAATGGAACTGAAATTCTAAATTTAATTAATTTTGGTCACTGGAACTATTTTAAATAAGTACGATTACATTAGCAAAAATCACCATTTTAGCGCCCCTTGGTGGGACTTTGTATGGGAGCGAGCTGTCAACGAATAGATTTAGTGTCAACGATCAAAAATTTAAGTCTTGATTTAAAAATCGAAATGAATGTCTACAGGATCGATAAAAATATGGTTGTGCTCAGAAAGCGAAGCTCTATCAGATGATGTATAAAAATCGGTAAATATTTCGAAGTTAAACAACCCAATTGAGACGCATGGCACTTAGTTATTCAAAAGCGAAATGACTCCCAATGGAAACGATTTGGTATAACTGTAGCGTTTTTCATTTCACGCCACAGTTTCTTTCAAGTCCCAAATGGAGTACCCGTTTTTTGGCCGCATCAAGTCGCTCATGCCGATCCAATTAGCAACTTTTCAGGCGCTTGGATGCGAATTCGTTCCCTCATTATCGTTAACCCTAGTTTCATAGGGTCGGAGTAAAAACATGGAAATACTGAAAACCCAACACGAACGATAATGTGGAAAATTGAGTCCTTTGCCGAGTGACCCAAACCGAAACGGTTTCATTGTAGTAATGTGTACAGTGCGAAGCCGAAAGGATAAGTATCCAGGAGAGAAATTTGGTGTTGAGCCCCTCATTGTCACATCAGTGCAAATTGAATAGAGAGTAATTTTCGCTTCAAATTTAATTTAGTACAATTTGCAGATGTTTATGAAACCTCCGCATAGTGTTCTACTTCGCGCCTTTTTGTGAAAATTACTAAAACAATTGCAGTCATGTCTTCCCCCGGACTTCATCAGCCAAGACATCCAACCATCCATCTATCGTCGCATCCAAATGCGCAGCGAAGCAATCAATCTTCCGCCAGTCAGTTTAATTCATTTCATTAAATTTCTTCATTCATTAGCCAAATCAACTTCGGTCGTGACTCGCATTTTTCCATTCCTTGTTGAAGCCTTCGGAAATTAAACCGCCCACAGCCCACAGCATCTTGTCCACTTGGACCTAGATCTATGACAACATCAACGTTCCCCTGCCCAGCCCAATGGAGCATGACAAATGGCGCGGCTGATGGTGAGTTTATTCAGCGATGGAGTGATTGATTTTTGTTATTTCAACAGCGGCAACATAAATAATGGCTTTGATTTCCGGCTCGCGGGTGCAGAACGAGTAATCCTCCGGGTAAACCCCGTTGCTACAAAAATCACAAATCACACGTATAGTGGAGCCATAAATCAAACCGAAGGAAGAGCTCCGGTGCCGACGACGGGTGACTTTTTCACGTTTTGAATTGCCATCGGAGTTTGTGACAAATCGGGAGCGATGAAATGTTGAATGCATTTTTTTAGCTGTTGTTGTTATTTATGAAACGGCTATGAATAAAACAGCGGGGCTCCATTTTCCAATTGAAGCAGATGTTTCTATTTGCACTGTCTCTTTCAGAACACTTGGCACGTGGAATTGTGAAAACAATTTGTTATCTCGCGATGACACTTCTGGCTGTGGGATAAAGTAGGCGCTTGAATAGATTGGAAAAGATTTGTACGTTGGTTATAAATCAATTATCATCAAACTCTTTAGGGCTCAATTTTCAAGTGTTTATTTTTCATCTGATATCCTAGTGATGCATTTGTTTAGTAAACTAAAAGCATAATAAAATACAATAGAGTAAGAATCTACTTCGGCCTAATCGCTCATTGAGCAAAATCCGTCACACATTTAGAGCCCTCTTAGAATAGGACCATTTCTAGAAAAAAAAAACATTTCAAAAAGTCCTATCTGCATTGATCGTTTCTCTTTATCGACTTTCTCTTCCATTAATAACTCAGCTACAAAACCTTTCCCTATTGTATTAGACGTTTTGGATGCTAGCTAGGACCATTTGAAATGTTTATCGAGATTTGTCGATCAAAGAATCGATTAACTTGATTTTCTTTCTACCGCGAGCCTAGCGGTGGATATGAAATATTAATGGGTAAAATCAAAAGTTCATTGATTAAATTAAAGAAAGGCCCAAGCGCAATGACAGCGGAAGCGAAATAGCAGCAACAATCAATATGAAACTATCGATTTGAAATTGGCTCACTACTTGACTAGCCTATTGGTCCCAAGCAAACGATTAACGTATCCCATTCTAGTCGGAATTCTAGTACTACACTATGTTTGTTTTGATTCTCTATGAAAGTTTGACAGATAAAATGAGGGGTTCGTGGATTTTCCCATGTTTCGAGGGGTGCATCGATCAGCTTGGGACCGAAGATAGTACCAGAGCTGAGCCAAAAAGTTGAGCACATTTCTTCGGGACCTAGTTACCTCTATGATAGCAGTGTATTTAACGTCGGTCTCTGTTCCGCAATCTAGTGTCCATCATCGACGGACATCGATTGCCATTGACGGCACAACATCAACGGCTTTACTTTCCTTCCGAAGGAACACGTGACTAAAGATTTTCATGCCTCAGAAAAATCCCACTGACCTCGGCTGGGATTAAACCCAGACCCATTCGGGTGAGAAATTAGTCATGCTTACCACTACACCACTGGCGCCGGCAAGCCCGATCTTAATACAGCTTGGTCTTTACAAGGTGAGGAATTGTAGGCCTGAATGTATTGGTGAACTTCGTGAGTGACGTCATAACGTTTGTTTTGATCGGTGCTTGCATAGGAAATTTAATAGGGATTATAGAATGTATGTATGTTACTAAAATGTATGAATGGTTTGACGGGCGGGAAACACTGTGGAATACTGCATCGAGAATTCGACACAGAAAGAAAGAAAGCTACACTCGCGAGAATACTTTTAACTTAAGCTTTAATTCTACCTTTCCTTTATTTAACGTCGGTCTCTGTTCCGCAATCTAGTGCCAATCACCGACGGACATCGATTGCCATCCGTTGACGGCAATTGAATGTGCAGGAAGGCAGCTTCCACACATGCGTAGGATATCGTGCCCATTCACAATTACACATGGGCCGGGACCAACGGCTTTACTTCCCTTCCGAAGGAAGACGTGACCAGAGATTTTTATGCCTCAGAAAAATCCCACCGACCTCGACTGGAATTGAACCCAGGCCCATTGGGGTGAGAAAGCAGTCGCGCTTACCACTACACCACCGGCGCCGACTTTAAGCTTTAATTATCAACGGTTATAATACACGAACTTATTCTGACAAGAACTTATAGCAAATTTGTTTATTACTCAGTTCCAACCTGGATCGGGTATCAAGATCGGCTCTACTTGTTTTCTGGCAAACGTCAGTTTGATCGTTCGTTTTTCAAACCCACCTCAGGTTGAGGTTCACACTGACAAAAAGTTCGGCTTCACACTGGGTGGGAACTGGTTCCAACCCCGATAATGAAGCTACTAAGCCGGTGTCGGTGGTGTAGTGGTAAGCGTGACTGCTTTCTAACACCCCAATGGGTCTGGGTTCAATCCCAGCCGAGGTCGGTGGGATTTTTCTGATGCATAAAAATCTCTGGTACGTCAAAAAGCAATTCGACTGGTAAATAAATTTAAAAATGGGATGTGATCCTATATTCGGACAGTATATAGTGTAATAGCAGGAGCATCGATTGACACTGATAGCTCGACTTTGTTTACCTTTGTTACATTCGACGTAATGAAAATTTGCTCTTGGTTTCTTCTCCTCTCCTCTTCAGGTAACTGACATCCAACGACGATATCACGGTTTAGCATCCCGCATACCATGCTTCTCGATGAGTTTGTCGATGTAATTAGGCAGATATCGTTTTCTCGTTGAACTTCCATGCCTAGGAAGTGTCGCATCTCTCGCAGACTGGTTAGCTCGAATTCTTCGTTCAGGCTTTCACAGATCCGACGAATCTCCTCCTCGCTTGTGGATCCCATCATGAAATCGTCAACCAGGAGATAACTTTTGACTCCGTTTTTGTTCCGAGTATACAAACATGGATCCACATATCACTGCTTGAGTCCACGTTTGAACAAGGCATCGTATCAGTAAGATGCAAATCTCTAATAGTAATTGATGATTTACGGAGCTGTTGTTCAACATAATCTTAATAAGCATAGAAGTAAACATGGAAAACACCTTTCCCTCTCTCTAAAGAATTATTCGAACACCCCAGCCACTGGAAATGCAACGTATCGAAATCATTACTTACTTACTTAAGGGTCCTGTGCACCACCAGCGGTGCAAAGGGCCAACGTGAAAGACTTCCATCCTGGGCGGCTGCTCGCTTTTGCCTTGACCTGGGCCCAGGTCAGATTCCTATCGACTTGCTTAATTTCCTTATTGAGGCTCCGCCCCCATGAGCCCCTGGGTCTGCCTCTGCTGCGATGTCCTGCCGGATTCCTATCCAGCGCTTGCTTGCAGATTTCGTTTCCGCCCCGTCGAAGTGTGTGGCCGACAAACCTCCACTTTCGCTCTCGAATTTCTGTTGCTATCGGCTTCTGATGACAACGACGATGGAGCTCGGCATTCGAGATCCAGTTGTGAGGCCACCAGGCACGAATTATATACCGTAGGCATCGGTTGATGAAGACCTGCAGCTTTTGAGTGTTCTCCGCTGATACACACCACGTCTCGCTGGCGTATAACAACACAGATTGCACGTTCGAGTTGAAAATTCGGATTTTGGTGCGTTGACTTATCTGGTTGGATCTCCATACGTTTCGTAAACTCGCAAAGGCAGCCCTAGCCTTCTTGATTCGTGCACCTATGTCGCTCTTGGTCCCGCCGTCCGAGGCTATTTGGCTGCCAAGATATTGGAAACTTTCGATCTTCTCCACTGCTTGCCCCGCTACCGTAAAGCTGGAAGTCTTGCCCGCGTTGATATCCAACGATTTGGTCTTGTTGACGTTGATGGTGAGACCCGCCGCAGAGGAGCGTTTGGCTAGGTCATTGAGCTTACTCTGCATATTAGAGCGCCGTTGTGCTAGTAGAGCAACATCATCAGCCAAATCGAAGTCGTTGAGATGCTCCATGGTGATAGGCTGCCAAAGTAGCTCACGGTTCGGTACACGGTCAATTGCACCTACCATGATCTCGTCGATTACGATGAGAAATAGTAGCGGTGATAGTATACATCCTTGTCTCACACCAGCGAGTACCCGGATAGGGTCGGACAAGGCTCCTTATGCAGAACTCTGCACGTGAAAGCCTCATACTGCGCTTCGATGAGGTTGACGATTTTATCCGGGACTCACTTGCGTCTCAGGGCGCCCCACAGATTCTCGTGATTGAGACGGTCCAAAGCTTTTTCGTAGTCAATGAATACCAAATAAAGGGACTCTTGGAATTCATTGAATTGCTCCAGGATGATGCGGAGCGTGACAATATGGTCCACACAAGATCTTCCGGCACGGAATCCTGCCTGCTGCCGTCGGAGAGTCACGTCGATCTTCTTCTGTATCCGATTGAGGATAACTTTGCACAGAACTTTGAGAACAATACACAGTAACATGATGCCTCGCCAATTGTCGCACACAGTCAGATCCCCCTTCTTTAGGACCTTCACTAAGATGCTCTGCATCGAGTCGGCTGGAAAAGTCGCGGTGTCCCAGATATTACAGAATAGTTGATGCAACATTTGTGCGGATAGCATGGGGTCAGCTTTGAGCGTCTCTGCTGATATGCGATCGACCCATGGAGCCTTGTTGGATTTCATGCTTCGGATAGCTGCTTCAATCTCCTGCAGTGAGCCTCAGAATTGACGCGAGTGAAGCGCCGCACCATAGGCGGATCATGCCGAGATGTTGATGACTGGTTGGCCGTCGAAACTTGAAGAAGTTGTTCGAAGTGCTCAAACCAGCGTTTCAGCTGGTCAGTGGGGTCGGTAAGCAATTGTCCAGTCGTGTCCTTCACTGGCATCCTCGGGTTCATCCTTGCTCCACTCAGGCGTCGTGAGATATCGTAGAGGAGGCGTACATCGCCAGTGTTTGCGGCTTTCTCTCCTTCGTCGGCCAGGGAGTTCACCCACGCTCGCTTGTCCCGTCTGCAAGAGCGCTGGACTTCCTTCTCTAGAGCCGAGTACCGCTGACGGGCTTCGTTCTTGGCTCCTCTGGTTCTCGCCCGCTCTATCGCGACTTTTGCTTCTCTACGCTCCTCAATCTTCCGCCAGGTTTCATCTGTGATCCACTCTTTCCTCTGGGTGCGCAGCTCACCCAAGTTGTTCTCGCTTGTTCCTATAAAGGCCAGTGTTGGAAAAGTTCACGATATTTCACGAAGTTCTCCAAGGGAAAAGTTCTTGAGTCATAGTAATTTTTTGCGAACTTTTCCATCACTGATAAAGGCATTCTTGATGGCTGTCCATTGTTCTTCTACGCTGCCACCTTCTGGAACGTCCGCAGCTCGAGTCTCAAGTTCATGAACAAAAGACCTTTTTACCGCTGGATCTTCAAGTCGGCGTGTGTTGAACCGCCGCCCGAGTCTCTCCTCCCGTCGCTGAATCCGCGCCATGTGTAGGCGGATTTCACCGATTAGAAGGTGATGGTCAGACGCGATGTCGGCGCTGCGTTTATTCCGGACATCAAGAAGGCTCCGTCTCCATTTTCGGCTGATGCAGATGTGGTCGATCTGATTCTCGGTATGTCCATCACGGGAAATCCACGTGACTTTGTGCACTGGCCGATGGGGGAAGAACGAGCCCCCGATCACCATGTCGTTATTGCCACAAAATTCTGCAAAAAGCTCACCGTTCTCGCTCATTTCGCCGAGACCATGGCGTCCCATGACACGCTCATAGGCCGTGTTGTCGGAGCCGATCTTCGCATTGAAGTCGCCAGTGTAGATCTTGATGTCACCCTTTGGAACCTTATCCACGACGGCATTCAGTTGACTGTAAAAATTCTCCTTGTCCTGTAGCTCGGCAGCATCGGTTGGCGCATAACATTGGATTATGGTAAGGAATCGAAATCATTGCTAAACGAAATAAAATATTCTGTCTTCTTTGGCCAACGCAGCACGTATTTCATTCAAAAATTACGTTGGAATAATCATTATTACGTAGGAAGTATTTGATAACGCCGGTGAAAACAAACTCAAACGGGAGTAGCCGAAGCTGGATTATGACGATGAGTGATGACACCGCTTCGTGTTTTGATTTGCGCTGCATCGTCCGCTCAGTTGTGTGGGTTCGTACATGTATAGATGTTGGTGTGCGTGTTTTCTTCCAACGCAGCAGTTCAGGTAGAGAGGTCTTAGAGGTAACTCTAAGACTAGAAGGTCCCGAAATAACGTGCTCAACTTTTTGGCTCAGCTCTGGTACTCTCTTCGGTCCCAAGCTAATCGATTCACCCCTCGAAACATAGGAAAAACCAATAACCCCTCATTTTATCTGTCAAACTTTCATAGCAAATCAAAACAAACATAGTGTAGTACTAGAATTTCGACTAGAATAGGGTACGTTAATCGTTTGCTGGGGACCAATAGGCTACTAAAGTGGTGAGCCAATTTAAAATCGTTAGTTTCGAATTGATTGTTGGTTCAACGTTGTCTCGTCACAAACCGTTTGGCGCTATTATCTGTCTCCATAAATTACAAAGAGTGAAGGGGGTCTGGGTGTACCCTTGAGCGACGATCCTGGTCTAATACTTAACGATTCTGTTCTCCTCGTCACATTTAATCTTAAACACTCATCTTGAACCACCTTGCCTGGTGGTAAAGGTACGAGTTTCCAAGTTCCGTTCTTGGCGTCAGACGCCAACTCGTCTTTCATGGCTTTTCTGTACCGTTCCGTCTGGGCCCATAACCTGACGGGTGGATTGGGAAAAGCACAGTGGAATACAGCGTCGGGAATTCGGTACAGAAAGAAAGAAAACTACACACGCGAGAATACTTTTAACTTTAGCTTTAATTATCAACGGTTATAGCACAAACGAAGTGACAGACGGAGCGGCTCGAAAACATTGGTGACGAACCTGCTATTGCAATTTTTCAGTGTACCACATGGCAGCACTACTACTGGATTGTACTAGCCTTTTTAACCAAATGTACTAGAATTTGGTTTTATCTCGTTCACTCTACTCAAAACTGAAATGTATTTTACAAACGACAAAATGATACACTCTTTGCACACTGTCAAAGATCATTGCATACAAAATCAACTGTAAAAAAAAAATACTAGCCCATCTGGTGGCTGATGGCACAAGCTTCTACGAAAACTCTATTACAGCCATCGAATTCTGTTAATCTGTTGTTGCGCCACTGCTGAGTCGAAATTCCCTAGCTGTCGCCAGTCATCGACCCTACAATAAGTGCCGAGGTACTGCATAATCAATTTCCGAGGAAAGGATCTAATTACTAAGCCAATGCACTACGTCTGTTTCCAAGCGGCGTTGTCACCATGCGACATGTAACGTGGGAAAGCCGCAGCGCGGTTTCTCTCTTGATCATTTCTCTCCCTCTCTTGGTCGATCTTTGTATCGATCGCTGATTGGCTAGCAAATACATAATGACTTCAATTACCTCCAGTTTAGGCTAAGTTAAACATGAACAATAAAATCAATCTAACATAAACCATCAACAAGTGAAGTTGAATAATTTAATGAGAAACACAAGTGACAGATAGCAGTATACTTCACATACTTCACAGACGTCTATTCTACTCTAACCTTCCCTTTCTCCTCGCTGATTCTCGGTGACACACTGTGGGGCTTTTCGACGACGGCGGCGGCGGTTGTTGTTCACGTCGGTTCACGTTGGCTCCAGACACGGTCTGTGCCGAGCGTTTTCTCTTTCACTTTTCTTTTAGCGGGGGGGATGAGCAAGGCTCCTTTATCGGAACCCCCCCGGCGACGATGGTGACGAATCACCGAATCAAATACTCACCGTAGATGGTCCCGGTAGTCACCGCAGTGCGGTGGCGAGACTGGCTCTACTGGCTGAGCCACCGCAGTGAGGATGGCGGTGTTTGGGGATCCTTGGGGATTAGCCGGGGAAGCGAAAAACTCCTTTTCACTTAGCTTCCCCAATGGCGGCGATCCGACACCCTTCACTATGTCCTGGCTCACAATCCACGGGCTGGCACTTTTCGGGGGAACTTCACTATTACACACCCAACGATGCTGGGGATGATATGTCCAGCTGACGCACGCCACGAAAACCGCAATCTCCTTACTTTTTCCGGAAAATCAACGGACGGGGCAAAAACGCGTCGTACTTCTTTCGTGGATTGTTACTTCTCTCTTTTCTACTCACAAACACGGACAATAAGAAAAATCGTCATCGTTCTCCTGCAACCGCGCTCGACTGTCGTGTTCATTTATGCTTTCACCTTATTTTGCAGCGGGAGGAGAAACGGGACCTAACTTTATTTTGGACGCGATACAATCTAAAACGATAATTTTTTCCCTATCTAACTAAACTAAAAACAACAACAACGGCGCCGGTGGTGTAGTGGTAAGCGTGATTACCTCTCACCCCAGCAGGCCTGGGTTCAATCCCAGTCGGCGCCGCCAGGATGTTCTGAGGCATAACATCTCTGATCACGCCTTCCTTCGGATGGGAAGTAAAGCCGTTGGTCCCCGGTTCATGAGTTGATGGGTCGATAGGTAGGGTCCAGGTGTGGAAGCTGCCTTCCTGGCACGTCGGTAGCATTGGTGCTCAGTACGGAAAACAAGATCGACGGAAAAAAACAAACCAAAGGAAAAAAAAAAAAAAACAAAAACCGAATAAAATAACGTGCAAAATTTACAAACTAAAATTATTCACGAAGGCATAGTTGTGAGTACGTTGCCAGCCGTAAAATGACAACAAAAATAAAGCATAACAAACACGGCACACGCTCGTGAGAAACACGGCAATATTACCCTCGGTGGCAAAACTACACAAAACGGGATAAATTGTAACACGCAGGTTACAGCCATTAGGTCACTGCCCCATGCTGTCGGTTTGTCACGCCCGTTATCGTCCATTCAAAACGGCCATCTCTATCGCCACCCCCCTGGGCTTCCAGCAGGCAGTTGTTCGTCCATCTGGTGGTGGGTTTTGCAATTTTCGGTGGGGTGGATTGCTGCTTTCTACGGTAAGCTGTCCTATCTTTGCCTACCAGAGAGTTTGACAACGGAGAAAACTTCACAGCACTCACGAACACTACCTGCCATTATTTTTCTACAATTAAACGGAACTAAACACCACGGTAATCTAAAAAATCCTCTAAACAAAGATGCTAGCACTTACACGTCAAATAAATGTAGCTTGATGTCAGCACTTCAATGGAACACACACTTTGAGTAACGGATCGATATGGAACACTTCCATCGTTTTCTAATAAATTATTTGCTGTCATAAATGGTATTTCTAATCATTCCTCCTTTGGTATCCATACCGCCAAACGAATGGGCCAATTACCAACACCAAGGAGGTGATATTTCACCTACATTCGTAATCATATGGAACGTGACACAATTAAAAAGCGGAGAAACAAAGAAGCACATGTCACTGAGGAGTATTTCCTATATCCAATTCTCACGCTGCAATATCGTTGACTGAAAATACACTTACCGTGTGTGAAATTTGAAGAATCTTCATGAAAAAGCTATGCATCACTTAGTAATGGTGTACACTTTCGCCAAGATGGACATCTTGAGGAATCTGTTCGGAAAGCTTGGCTACCGTTGGAACATTCTCCGTCACTCGGTGCATCGGTGCACGCCATCGCTCACTTCTCCGCCATGATTTTGGTTTCGATTCTGGTATTCCTGATTATTAGAGGGGAGGTATCCGTGATGACGCTAGTGTTGATTGGATCTTCTTGTATTTGCATTGTGGATTGTTACTTTTGGTGTCATCTGGTTCATTCGATCGAAGAAGCCGTAGGTTGGCTTAACGATTGGTCTGTTTCGGAATGGTTACAACTTTTCTCATTACAGACGGAATCGGTTGCCAACTCTGCTGCTCAGCTTGGGTTCATATTGGAACATTCGTGGGAATATCATTCGGAATATATCCAGATGCGAACGTCACTCATGATAATTCAACTAAATGCGTCCCAAAGCGAATGGTTCAGCTGCGGGGGAATTTTTCCCATTTCAATTGAGTCGTTCGGGAATCTTTGTATGATTATTTACCGTTTCGCCACGTTCCTGTTGAAATTTGAGTGAGGCTTCTGTGCTGACTTAGGATCTGAACCATTTGGCGATTTTTTTTTACTTTTGGTTAAAATTTGACAGATGGAAAGTTATCTAATAACCCTGCTATCCTAGCATGGCTATTTCTGACCGACAAGAAGTTAAAACCGGTCGATCGACAGCACGAGGATTTTCGAACATAGAAAATAACTTTCGAAATGTCACTTTTCAACACGAGATAAATTTAACTCGCCTAACGGTTCACAGCCTCTCTACTATCTTCGGTCTCAAGCTAATCGATGCACCCCTCGAAACATAGGAAAATCCACGAACCCCTCATTTTATCTGTCAAACTTTCATAGCGAACCAAAACAAACATAGTGTAGTACTAGAATTTCAACTAGAATGGGGTACGTTAATCGATTTGCTGGGGACCAATAGGCTAGTCAAGTAGTGAGCCATTTTAAAATCGTTAGTTTCGAATTGATTGTTGCTATTAGGCTGTGTTTCATTTTGTAGTTTTCACTTAAACTCGTGTCTTTCTCAATCAAATAACCCGATGAATGCAAATAATAAAACAATCAATTTCTTAAAAACGTGAAAAAATTGCTTATACAAGCAAGTAAAACGCGTAGCAAAACAACTTGAAAAAAATTGCGCAAATAAGAAAGCTGACGTCAACACATTAATGCAACATACACTTTTCGCAAGCACGATATTGCACGCTTCTAATTAATTATTTGCAGTTGTAGGTTGTATTTCTTGTTTGTTCACCATCGCGACACTTCAGCTAGACCCTTCATTTCAAACCCGCCACCTAAAGGGGCTGAAACCGCGGTGGTCGTAATTAGAAACACATGCCACTGAGGTGTAACCTCCAACACCAATTCCCACGATGCAAAAAGTGTCGCAATTGACACGTAGAATCTTCCTGACAAAGTCAAGTACCACTCAGTCAGGGTGTATGCTTTCGCCAAGATGGACATCTTAAGGAATCTGTTCGGAAAACTTAACTGCGGTTGGAACATTCTCCGCCGCTCGGTGCAGCCCTACATCGACTACGATTATGATCGATGTTTGGATCTGATCTTGATCGGTGGTGGAATGCATCCGGTGGCTGACCTCGAGCGCTGGAAGCGAACCTGCCTGATCCTGTACCGGCTGCTTGGATTCTACCAGTTAACCATGACCCTTGCAAAGGTTGGATTCGGCATCGCAAAGCAAGACGACTTGGTAGGACTTGGCTCGTCCTTGATGTTATTATTATCTATGGTAAAAGGCTGCGCTAACGTTTTTGTACTGGATAACTACGGCAAGGTCATTCTGCAATCAAAGACGTTCCTCCGCAGCAACAAGGCCCATTCAGGTGATCCCGATTTCGACGCCAGCGTTCGACGGTACGCTACGAAGGCTGCCGGAAAAGTGACTTTGGCCATAATCCTTCTCTTTTGCTGTAATCAAGTGCTGGTCTTGATTCCGAGCTCTCCTCGGGATCGTATCCTTGGCATACCGAAACAGTTTCAAGTGCTGGGAATCTTAGCTGATCGTGTGCTTCAGGCGGCGTTTCTCTTGACTTTGATCATTTTCTGGGGATGCAGATATTACTACTCCTCAATTTTGGTCATCCCTTTACTCATGGGACTGAGAGGTGAGCTGAAGATTGTTGCTCTTGCTTATGACACAATTGAAGATCGAGTGCAGGCTCTGCTGTTGGAAGATCAGAGCAAAGTGGCGGGATCATCGTGGAAACTGCAAAACAATGTGTTGAAATGGAATCGTCTGAAGCAAACCGTGGGAACCACCTTGGAACAACATATTTATGTTTTGAGGTATGGTATCGTTTTGGTTCCTTTTGCGTATGATAACTGACGTTTTTATTTTCGATTAGGAATATACACCTGGTTCAATCCATCGTGAGTCTCTTGTACGCCGTCGCCAACTACACCTCCATGTTAATGGTTTCGATTCTGGTATTTCTGGTTATTAGAGGCGGAACCTCCGTGATGACGGTAGTGATGGCTCTGTCTTCTTGTGTTTGCATTGTGGAGTGTTACTTTTGGTGTCATCTGGTGGATTCGATTGAAGAAGTAGTGAGTTCTTCTGATGATCAGGTTGATGTCAAGTGACTTAATATTGCTTTATTACAGATAGAAACAATTACCGGCTCTGTGGCTCAGCTAGGTTCCAGGCTGGAGCATTCGATGGGCAACCATTCCAACTACATCCAGATGCGAACGTCGCTCATGATAATTCAACTCAATGCATCGCAAAGTGAATGGTTCAGCTGTGGAGGCATTTTTCCCATCTCAATTGAATCGTTCGGGAATCTTTGTATGATTATTTATCGTTTTGCAACGTTTCTGCTGAACTTTAAGTGAGACCGCTTTGCTGACTAAGTGAGTGGGCTTGATTATTTCTTATTAAGTAAAACATCAAATGGCACCACAAAAAAAAACGCTGTAGAAAATTACCTAGCTGACCGATCCTTTTCAAACTTTCAGACAGTAAAATATAACCCATTAGTAAGCTTTTGGCATATTTATTTCATTCAACTTCAATACCATAACCGTACGCTCGCATCTTACGCTCAACTCCAGTCATTAGGTTCTGTACAACATCTGGCTGCAGCTTCTTTTGTACGGAAACCCACTTTTTCTTCATGTCTTCCTCAGATTTGACCTCCTTGGGATGCTTCCGCAGTGCCTGCTTCATAATAGCCCAGTATTTTTCGATCGGCCTTAGTTCCGGTGCGTTGGAGGGGGGGGGGGGAGGGGGTTGGGGTGAGGGGTCATGTCCTTTGGTACGAAAGTGACCCCGTTGGCTTCGTACCACTCCAGGACAACATTTGAATAGTGGCACGATGCTAGATCCGACCAGAAGATCGTAGGGCCCTCGTGTTGCTTCAACAGAGGAAGCAGACGCTTCTGTAGACAATCTTTGAGGTAGATCTCCCCGTTTACAGTCCTGATAGTCACGAACGGGGCACTCCGTTTGCCACATGAGAGGATCGCTTGCCAAATTATGTATTTCTTGACAAATTTTGAATGTTTCTGCTTCCTTACTTCCTCCGGAAAATCAAACTTGTGCTGGGTAGTGAAGAACAGTAGCCCCGGAAGCTGCCGGAAGTCAACCTTGACTTAAGTTTCATCATCCATGATGAGACAATTAGGCTTCGTCAGCATCTGGGTGTACACCCGAATAAAAATTTACATTAGCCCAACGTTTGATTTTGATGTCTACATCAGCATCAAAATCAAATGTTTTCCTGATGTCAAACATTAGAAAACATTACTTTTTTTTTCCTTTGGTTTGTTTTTTTCCGTCGATCTTGTTTTCCGTGCTGAGCACCAATGCTACCGACGTGCCAGGAAGGCAGCTCCCACACCTGGACCCTACCTATCGACCCATCAGCTCATGAACCGGGGACCAACGGCTTTACTTCCCATCCGAAGGAAGGCGTGATCAGAGATGTTATGCCTCAGAACATGCGTTGGAGGCGAACCAGCCTAAGGCTGAAAGCCTCCTAAATAAAGCTAAATTAATTAATGCCTCAGAACATCCCGGCGGCGCCGACTGGGATTGAACCCAGGCCTGCTGGGGTGAGAGGTAATCACGCTTACCACTACACCACCGGCGCCGTTGCTTTAGTGTATATGATAGTAGTAATGAATTAAATATAAATTTACCGCTAATTAGTTTGATGTCAGCAAAATGCATTTGGCAGCACTAGAAGTCGACATTTATGAAATAGCAAACTGACAGATACACGCAAGAGTGATCGAATATGATTTCGGGAAGCTCCGAATACACGAATGCTGTTCGTGTCATTATAATCGAAGTACGTCTACGAAACGACCAAAGCACAGGACGCGAAGTGTGGGAGATAGGACGTATGATTAAAATGACGCTATGGGATGGAAGAGTGCGGAATGATATTCATCGATGCGATGAATATCATTCCGCACTCTTCCATCCGGCGATGCGCATTTATCACGCTCGTTCATGGCTCGTTTCGTCATTCTGTTGACTAATTTTAGAGTGACAAATGGTCGATGTTTCGTTTAAATTAATTTTACGTAGAACTATCATAATGTCACGCTCCGAGATGTTTGCTGTTTCACATAGTGCTTCCAACACGAATACATTATCTTTGCTTATCCCTAGGTATGTAAACGATTGAGACGATTATGTAAGTCATCGGTTTGACTGTGTTGTTAGTTGCAACGGAACATTGAACGGCAATGGAATTGCGATTCTCACTGTCAGTTTAAACACCACGGTCTACAAGCTACTTTCAAACGATGCTTCTCCGTCACTTTGTCTCTTACCCTTTTGAACGGGTGGTGTTATATTTAAATCACTATGATCGATATCATCATTTGTTGATTCTATAGAGCATACGGGTAATGTAAGTGGATCTTCGTCAGGCATCATGCAGGCATACTTTTAGTCCTCGATTGATGTGGTATGTTCTTGTGTGGTAAAACGTCTTTAATTAATATGATTCTGTGCGAATAGCTTTTAGCTTTGACCTTTACGACTCGATAATCTGACGTCTGAAATTTCGAACATCTTCTATAAATACAAAAAAGTATTAATCTAAATATTCATACTCGCATCAAAGTGCTTCTGGCAACCATACAACGATTTGTTTGCAAATACTGTTGGTAATGGGTTTTCAGCATAAACTCCGCACCGTTGCAACCAAACTCTACGCAGATCATATTGCTTCGGCATCGGGATTAATACTATATCCGGAAAGACACTTCTATTTTCAGGACATGCAATTACAGAGCACTCCATTTTATTGGGAGCACAAAAAATTGAATGCACCTTGAAACGAGCTTTGCGAACAGTTTTTGAGTTGCGAAAACGAACAAAAACAAGAAGACGTTGTTTTCAAATCAAACACAATGTCATTATGAGATCATGGTGCATCTGTTCAACTGTGTTGCTGTTGATTAGTGGTTTGTTCGTAAGGTATCGTCTTACCGAAATATGTAGTATTATTTTTAAATATTGTTTTATCATAGTCTTTTTCCTCAATGACTCCCAGCTATACCTCAGCGAAATTTTTCACTCCTACGTGCAATATTTCAGTGATTTGAAATAAAGCCCTCTAGTTAAAGTATGGACGACTTTCACCACAAAACTGTTCCAATCTAGCAAACCGGTGCATTTGACGGTTTGATTGGAACAACTTTTAACAGACGTCCATACTTTTACTGTAGGGCTTAATTTGAAGGTGTCCGGATTAATGGGATACATAGCTTACATTATAAATGCAAACATACATACCTACATACATACATGAGTATTTACATCAACAACAATATTCCGATTTTTTTCAGTGCAGTTTACGAACCCCAGTCGAGGAGTCACTGTAAATTCCACGGAATTCATCGTGGAATCGGCTTCGGCTTTTAATATCATCGTGAACTGTAATTTGGCCGTTCACCCACTTATCGTTGAGAAAAAGTTAAAAGTTCTCGCCTTTCGCCTTAGATTTCACAAAAGCAACACCAGGCACCCAGAGAAGGCACTAATTATAACGACAATTTGCTAAATAAATACGTGACTATGGCTTTCGGTGGAAGCGGATAATCCAAGAACGGGCCAAGCGACATTACAACACTCGGCAGGCACCTGATCCCTTTCGCTCGCTGCCACGCGTTGTTGGCTGGAAGCCAGGACCGGTGTCATTAATTTCTAGAATGAGCAATGTTCGGCACTAATTCACTCCCCCGAACACTTCCCAGAACGTGTTTGAATCAATTTAGCGAGACACTGAACCCGCACAGCTTCAAATATGATGGAGCAACATGATTAAGATTTCATTCATATTCATACTTGTATCCAGCGGATAAGTGCTTGAGTTATTTTGAACAGGAAACAATTTACTCGAACCCAAGGCGTGGGCGTGTGTGTGTGCTACAGGATCCGTTGGGAATTTGAATCAAATGGAACATCACACCCGGAGCACGTGGTCGTAGTTATGATTACGATTTCATGCGTCCATTGTCCAGCTCTCGGAATTCATTACACATGCAATGTTCGGGCAGTCCTCCTCCACTAAGCTTAGTATGCATCAAAATCTTAACGTATGCAAACCAACGACGACGACGACGACGACGAGCATCAACTTCATATGAATAGGAAAGCGGATTTCATTCATGAGCTCTCAATAAACCTTGTGCCGAGCCTTGTGCTGTGATGAATGCAGTGCACCTCTCGTCGGAGGATCTGATATGCGAGATGATAAACCTATATGGAAGCGTCTATTGTTTTCGATCGTCGACCTACGGAAAGGGAAAAACGACCCCACTTTCTGTGGTTAGTAACGTATTGTGATGGAATATGAATTCATAAGAGCTGCTGTGCTGTGACGCCATTTTCGCTCAACCACTGTTTGGTGGAATTTGAGTAGTGGCACCTTGCCAAGTCCGTACAGAATAGGCAATCCACCTGATGCTGCTCCAGTAGGCACTAAATTTACTGGTTCATGGTCCCAGAAGTAACGAAAGTTTCGCTTTTCAGCCCACTACTGCAGATTGCTTGCAAGATAAGGAAATTTTTGGGGAATTTTGACTTCTTTTGGGTTTTACATTCTTCCGGTCAACCGAGGTAAAAAATTGGGACTAGGAATTTGATAAAAAAAAAAAATGCCGGGAGCTTATAGACCGGGATTTTCGTTTGGATCGTGTAGGATCGAATCGCGACGTGCTTGCTCCATTGAAGTAATGATGTAAACAAATGAACTTATTCTGAAAACCAATGCTTACTGTGATATACACTCTTAGCCTTGAATCAGTGAATTTTTGAAAAAAATTACTCAAAAATTGCCTTAATGGCAGCGTTTTTGATGTGTCCAGATTTTGTCGTGTTCATCCTTCAGAAGCTACACGGTAAGAAAAAAGTACCCAACGGCCAGTTCACTTTTACCTACTTTTGACTAGTTTGTCTCCTTTTCTCCTTCTAATGTTGTCAAAAACGGAGGAGCAAAACCACCCAACAGGGGTAGTAAAGTGTGGGAACCCAACGTTGAGTATAATCATATTTACCTACTGTTGGGTACAACTTACTTACTTTTGCGTTGAAAGCTAGTGGAAAATTCCATACGAATTGCACACAAGTGAATGAAAACTACTTTGACCCGCTTTACCTACTTTTGGGTTCCTGCACTATAGTGCCAAGATGAGTGAAAAGAACTTACTTTTGGGTACTTTTTTCTAACCGTGTAGATAATAGCTTCTTTCATCGATCCGTGTGCTAAAAATAGCTGAGAATGTCTAAACATGGCCGTGAAGATGCAAAGAGAAAGTCGGCGAAGAGAATATGTCAATGTTACATAATGTATTGACGTTGACGGCGACTCTGTAGCTCTTTACTCCTACGAGAAAATCCATATGCAAACGTCAGACTGTGCGTGAAACATGATGGACTTTGTACTATTCTTTCACTCCACCGAAAATTCTCATAAAAAACTGTCAATATTTGCTGCAATAGAAATTTTTTCGACTGTGCCGTCAACGCCAATTGTTGAGCATGAAATCGACAAGGAGCATGCATCTAATATGGACCAACAGGTCTGTGCCATAAAAAGGGAGAAAAAAAAAAAAAGGAGCATGCATAAAGCTGGGTTTAGACTAGGCAAGTCAAACGATCAACTCAGTTGAATTCAATTGGCTTGAAAAGTTGAACCAGGTTCAACTTTTTTTCAATTCAAGTGAGTTAATCAAGTCAGTTGAATGGCATGGTTTACACGTTCAATTCGGGTTCAAGGCAGTTGAATTCGACTGACTTGATCAATTGACTTGCCCTGTCTTTATTTCTTGCGTGAGTCGCGTCGCGTGTCACGTCTACCCGCGGCTCACTGTCGAAATCTCGGCGTTCCTCTCAAAAATCGTAGTATTCTTTTTAAAATGGGACCAGTGTTATTGGGAAGGATTGCACTGAAACTGTCTGAAGTATGATACTGCAGCACTAATCTCAGGACGTGTGGTTACCATTAGGTATGTAAGGCAACCTTATAACCCGCGGTAGGGTTTCTCAAGTTTCGCCTCCTCCGGTGACCGCTACAGCTGCAAGTTGGTTGCCATGGGCGTGGACGCCGGCTTGCAGGCCTCCATACCGAAACGCTTAAGAATCGCCTCGGTGTAGCATGGCTGACTCAGCTTCATGACTCCATGTTGACATCTCGCTCGATCCGGATACACAAAAACATCTGAGCTTCACCCAGATCCTCCATGCGATACTTTCGGAGCAGCATCCGCTTAACTTCTTTGACATAATGAGAGCGTCATCCACGTACAACACAAGGTACACGGGGCTTCACGAATGCATCGAATGTATCGTTCCTGGTCTTGGAAGACTGCCCATAGATTGATTTGCTGAGTTTACATACTTTCATGTATACACACTAGACTGATGCAAAATTTGAAATTTTCGCTCCACAGTGCTTAAACGGTTCTAAATTGGGTACTGCTTAGCCTCCCAAAATTTGAACTACTTTAGTAAGAAACTGACTTGGCACAAACCATTTCAAGTTTATATGGGAATTACTATGGGAAAACTTATGTCTTTGTTCATATCTATCTAACAATTCACCACATCACTATTCTTTTAAAAATCATAGCAGTGATTGTAGAAAATTTTCTCAGCTACAACTTTGGTGAAAATCACTTTTCAATCAAAAGTAAAGAACAAAAGTTATTAATGATGCATGTCACTGACGTCTTATAATTATGCTCATTCAACTGTTCAGCAGGCAACATTGGTGTTTCTGGTGCAAAGAATAGAGCACAAATATCATGGCTACTATGTCACACTGCAGAATACAGTGTTGCCCACAGAACAGCTGCTTGATCATGCCATAAGATTATCAATCTCTTAAACAATTAATAACATTTTAATTTGACATTTGACTGAAAAACGATGTTCAACAAAGTTGTAGCTTAGAAAATTTCCCGTAAGAATAGCTATAGATTTAGCTAATTTTCGAAAGCAATATGGAAAATCGGTAGAAGACAATGAACAAAAAGTTTGGTTTTCCCATAGTAATTTCCATATAAACTTCAAATGGTTTGTGCCAAGTCAGTTTCTTACTAAAGTAGTTCAAATTTTGGGAGGCTAATCAGGACCTGATTTGAAACCGTTTGAGCACTGTGGAGCTAAAATTTCAAATTTTGCATCAGTCTAATACACACTTAAAATTTTTCGCCGAGATTCCAACAGCCGAGTAATTCTGCAATTTATTTTGCTTTGATTCAGTCAAACGATTGCCGAGACTCAGCTAACAAATAACATTTTGCTGAGATATCCGCTAACAAACAGATATTTTGCAGATATATCAGCAAAATTAAATGCCAAAGTTATCGGCTGTTAGAGATTTTAACGAGATAGATTAAGTGTGTATGTCTTCAGTGAGAACCCCGTTTAGAAACGCTGCTTTTACGTCCATCTGATGAACAACAAAGCCGTGGTGGTTAGCTAAAGCCAGCATAATCCGCACGGTCGACATCTTGATCACAGGTGCATACGTTTCGTGAAAGTCGTATCCATAGCGCTGGGTAAACCCCTTGGCGACCAACCTAGCCTTCCTCTTGTGAATCGAACCATCCCGGTTGGTTTTCAGGCGGAACACCCACTTGCAAGCAACTAGCTTCCGGCCTTTTGGTAGGTCTACCAGATGCCAAGTCTCGTTGTCGGCCAAGGATTTGAGTTCCTCGTCGATGGCTACTTTCCACTCGGGCCAATCCTCCTGCTTTCGTATTTCCTCGATTGTGGTTAGAAGGTTGTCAACGTAACTTTCCGCCGTAACTTGAGGGCAAAAACAATGCAAAAATAGTCTTGCAGTCTTGTTGGCGGATTAATTTTTCGCTCACTTCGGCGGATTTCCAGAGTGTCGTGACCTGCTAGAGGTTTCAAGCATCGACCATTTGTCACTATGATGAATCCTGCCAAATTGTCCCGCGTTGTTCGTAGCGTCCGTCTGCTTTAAAATTTGTCAACAGAATCCGCAAACGAGCCATGAATGAGCATGATGAATCTGATAGTACATCTCATTCCGCACTCTTCTATCCCATAGCGTCATGTTAAGCATAAGTCCTATCTCCCTCACTTCGAGTCCTGTGTTATGATCGTTTCGTAGCCAAACTTCGATTTTCATAACACGAATCGCATTAGTATATTCGGAGCTTTCCGAAGTTCATGTTTTATCGAAATGTTTTATATTTTACGAATGTCGACGTTCAGTGCTGCCAAATGCACTTTGCCGACTTCAAACTAAATAAAGGTAAATTTATTATTAATTGATCACTATTTTATCACATATACTATTGTGTCTTTCACGAATATTTAGACTATAGAGACGAAATTGAGGGAGCTCGTAGATGGTTCAAATGTCAAAAGGTACCACCTTTCCCTATTTACGTCATGTGTCTTGATCATTAAAATTTTGTGAATAAAAGAAACGTCAGTTAACATCGATGTTCAACTAAAAACGTAACTATTTCATAAATACTATTGCGTAAAATGGCATCTATTATTTCCGTTGTGAAAGATCAGAGAGCGTCAGTGAATACCATATATCATGTTTTATATGGATATTATTTCCTTGGATTGTCCAAATCGAGGCTAGCAACAATTTATCACAAACACAAGTCCACAATCACAAATTGGATCATACGATACGAGGAGGACGGATTCTATTCTCGCCGAAGTTACGAAAGGGATGCTGTGAAATTCTCTCGCGAAAAACGACAATGGTTGATAAACCTGTATCTACAAAATCCTACGCTTTATCTACATGAATCTAGAAAGCGGTTCCAGCAGGAGTTCAAGACGACAATATCTATTTCATCCATTTGGCGCATCATACATAACGCTGGTTTGACCTGGAAATGTTTGGAACGTCGTGCAATTCAAATCAAGGAAAGTGATGTAATCCGTTTTTTCAAACGAAATTTCGTGCATTCAGTGGGACTACCACAACCTCGTCTTTTTAGACGAGGTTAGTTTCGATAACAGATCCATGTTACGCTCCAGGGCTACGGAGTTCGAGGCCACCGCTTAGTGTTTCGAGGAGAATTTGTGCGGAAGCCTAGGGAATCCTTGCTTTGTTTCATTGGGCAAAACGGAATGCTTGAAGCCTTCTCTACCAACGGAACATTCAACCGACTAAACTTTTTTGAATGCTGCCGACGATTTGCTCTGGAAACGGGCCATGTTCAGTGCTATCCGGGTAGACATTCCATATGGATATTGGATGGAGCGAAAATTCACTGCAGTGCGAAAATCATAGAATATCTTCGATCAATTGGAATATTCCCTATCTTTCTACCTGCGTATTGCCCCTTCTATAACTCTATTGAAGTCGTTTTCGGATTATGCAAGCGACAAACTCAAGCTATCTATCAGGAATGTGTAAAGAAAGGAATTAAACCAGTAGTAGCTGAAGTGATGGCTACGTTTAGAAATTATAACATGTCTAACTTATTCAGGAAGTGTGGTTACCTGAGAGGAGGGAAATTTGATCCTTCGGTTGCAGATGTGTCTGATTTCAAGAATATTGAAACAGACGAATGAAACATAATCAATGCAGAAAAGTTCTAATTTCTTTGATCTTTCGTATTTGAAAACCAATAAAATAGAAAATATAGTAAAACAATGTATTTGTCTTTATTCATTAAAACAAGTTATCTCAACTCATTTGCAAGTTGGCTTATTCGTGGTCTACATCCTCCATGTCAACTACCTGTCCAGCAATATGTCGACTGAACTCTCCTTCGGAAACTTCCATTGAAGTTTCCATCGCACTTATGAATGAATCACTCATGCGTCCACGCTGCTCCAATGCTTCGATGCGATGCTTCACGAATGAAAGTTGTAGCTGCATATTCTTGGCTACCACCTCAAGTGAGGAAAACGCTTCCTTCAGCGCTGTGATCTCTTCACAAAACGACGCATTTACATTGTGAGCTACAGCCAACCCACGCTTCACACTTTCAATTTTCGGACCGTCCTGTGTTCTGAAAAGATGTTGCAGATGCTTTGGAGGAACTGAATTAATCATGTTCTCACGCGTATGAGCTGGCGAAGCAAGTATGGCTGATGCCCACATTGTGAATAAATAGCGTGATAGCGAAATATCGTAACGACGAAATTGATATCGGTCGAGTCTAAATGAAGAAAAATTTCGCAATACACAGAGGATCTATCTCTTCAAGTTCACTATCACCTTCGCAATCACTGAATTCTTCATCTGCACTGACCTCAAGCATCTCAGCATCGTCATCCGGCAAAGGTCCAGATTTTTTTTTCTCCCACATATTCACCCGATTATCACATCTGAGGCGCGATATGCTGCTGTCAAAGTGTGACTCTGCCATGACCGCAAACGTCATGAAAGCATCGTGAACCTCATCTTTGGTGTGCAGAATGTACTTCATTACCGACAGCTTCTTGAGCAGGAAGAACTGGCCCGAAATTCCCTTCCGAGCTAATGCATTTTGCAGCGCCGTCCAGATTTCCACTGGCGATCGCTTCTGCTTAACGTACTCAAACTGCGAATCCGCTATGTTCCGAACCAGGATCGACTTACACTTCAAATCATTCACTCGTCTTTCCGCCAGGAATTTCTCCTTCTGCAACTTATCCTCAGCTGCGTCTGCGGCAAGCACACGATTTTCCGGTACATCTTCTGCCTGCCTATCGTGTTTCAAAGGAGCTCCAGCCCAGGAGTGGACCTCCATTCGGAAGCTCCAACTGTCAAAATTGCTCCCGTCAAAGAGGTACACTTTTTTGTCCACTTCCATCGTGGAAAACAAGGTTGCAAATACTCATTTCAGCTAAAATAATGTTTTTCGGAATAATAAAACCAAAAGAAGATATGATGGTATGTTTTACTTGTAACTTACAAGAAGAGGTTACAAAGTATGCGTTTGAAATATAAAACCTGTAAATTTTGCATTCTATGAGTCACAATCAGCGATTTTCGGATCGCTGAGTGAGTGAGTGAGTGAGTTAGTGAGTTTGTGAAAAATCTCTGATTGTGACTCTCATGAAGGGAAATAAACAGGTTTAATATGTCAAACACATTCTTTGAAACCTCTTCTTGTATCCTACCAATTCAAAATATGATCATGGCATCTAATTATTTCATAATTTAAAAAAACATTGTTTAAGCTGAAATGAGTATTTGCAACCTTGGTGGAAAAACACTCGACCGAAACGAAAATCCCATTCACTGGACCGGACGAAACACGTTCTTACGCGACGATCACTTTTCGCAGGTTCGGGCGTAGCGCCCATAACCTGAGAAGATTCGAGCAGGGATACGGGCGGAGCGCAACAGAGAAACACTTTAGTTTAGTTTGAAGTACAGTTTGGAAGTGTTTATTATACCGTAAAATACAAGTAGTCAAAATAGTTCAAGGTGTGTATATAAATTCAGGTTATGCAATTACGCACTCAACTTAAAAGTGATCAGATTGATCCTAACATTTTAGACTAATGCATCCAATTTACTGGGTATGTTGTACAGCGTTGATGTACCAATACCACTTTCAGAAAGGTGATAGTTGCTCCTACCCGATGATGTTGTTGGTTTGTGTGGGCGTACTTTGGTTCGCGTGTAAAGGGCCTTAGAAAGTTTGCTTACAAATGCTTTTGTGCCGTTATCAAATGTTATGCCTGACATATTTATTTTTAACATGCCGTTCAAAATGAGCAACTTATGTATTTGACACTTGGCTTATTTGACCCGACATTCTCCTATAAATGTTTGATGCTTAGATTCCTTTTTACTTCACGAAAACCTAAATCTCAGCGGGAGGCACTGTTCAGTCATCAGAAATCTTTCAAATAAAGTTAATTGGTTTGATTTGTGATACCGGAGCAAATAACGCTCAAAACTTGCACTTGAATCAGTTTTGTCTTTAGACTATAGTAATCCACTTTCTGAGTGTTTTTGTGCATCTAATATTCATTTTTTTTTTAATACTCAATCATACTCTATATGCCCAGGGAAGTCGAGAAATTTTCCAACCCGGAAAATTCCTAGACCGGTCCGGGAATCGAACCCAGCCACCTCCAGCATGGTCTTGCTTTGTAGCTGTGCCGTTACCGACTGAGCTAAGGGAGGTCCCTTATTTGAACCCATGCTTTGCTAAAAATGTTTTCGATAGTTTTTCAAAGCAGGGCTGGTAGTGAGCACTTTTTAGTTTGTTTGTTTGTTTGTTTATTAAGGACATTTTACATCTCCGCGATGCATTCATGTCCGTTCGATTTGATGTTTGGTGTATTGTGTATGGTGTGCAAGTGTTTTTGTTAGTGTAAGTGCTACAATTCAGTTGCTTCTCTCTTCTTTTCTTCTTTGCTTCCAAACCATTACTTTTCTCCTTCGCTTCACTTCATACTACTCTCCTACTACGCTTTTCTTCACGAATTTCTTCATCTTTCTACCATCTTTACCTTTGTTATTCTACAGTTCTTTTAATTTGTTATTCTAGTCTTCTACTTCGTGTTGCTTGATATTTCTTTCACCTGTGCAATTTGTTATTCTAAAGTTCTTGTAATTTGTTATTCTAGAGTTTTTTGTACAAATCCGTTTCATGTAGGAAATTAAGCATTCGTGTTGTTCTTTCTTCCGTGTTGTCCAGAGCTTCACGTAGACTGGTGCTGATGTCATTTTTCCTTCTCTCTTCGTCGTATTTCCTGCACTCAAGAATGATGTGCTTTACATCCAACACCGTGCCACAAGATTCACACACCGGTGGGGCTTCCTTCTTCAGAAGAAACGTGTGGGTTAGTCGCGTATGGCCGATTCTCAGACGTGTAAGCATGCGCTGGTCGGCTGAACTTCCTCGTTCTGTCCATCTGTGCGTGTCGAATTTCACCACCCTCAGCTTCGATTCTGTTGTGCTAAACCACTGCCTATTCCACTGACCACGTATCGCATGTTTCACCGCTTTTATCGCATCCTCGCTTGGAATCGGTACGTCGATGGCTGGTTGTCTTCTAGCCTCATTGGCTAGTCGGTCAGCTTCAGAGTTTCCCCTGATGCCGGCGTGTCCAGGGATCCAGCAGAAACGGATGATTTTGCTTTGCACGATTCTCTCTACTTCCTGCACCCAAGGGTGCCGGGAAGTTCCAGCCTCCAAAGCCAGTAGGAAGCTTGCGGAGTCCGTGAGAATAACCAACTCATTTTGAACATTAGGGATGGTGGCGGCCATTTTAATTGCGTAGGCCTCCGCAGAGAAAACACTACATTCGTTCGGAAGACTGTAGGTCCTAGATAGCCCTTCGTAGAAGAATGCAGCTCCTACCGTGTCTTCACACTTGGAGCCGTCCGTGTAGACGATGGTTGAACTATGGAAGCGAGTCTCCAGTAATTGTCGAAGAACTGGACGAACTTTCTCCGGTGGGTCTCCAGCGCGTATGCTTCTTTTCACATCCCACACTATCGTCGGTTTTCGTGCGTGCCACAACCACAAGCGATTGCTCTGCCTCACGAGTGAACCGACAGCAGGAAGCGTTGAACCGGTTAATACTTGGAGGCGATTTGAAGCGCGTGTAATCAGAGGTAGGGTGCTGCTGTTTGGATTCTTTGTGAGCATTCGGATGGCAATGTGTACTGTGGTCTGTGCTGCTAGCAGTTCGAAGGGTAGAGTCCCAGCTTCGGCCATCACCGAGTTAATCGGGCTCGTCACGAATGCTCCGGAAGCGAAGCGAACCATTTTGTTGTAGGCAGGAGCGAGAGTCTGCAAGGTTGCTGGCCCTCCTCGACTAACAAGTCAAATCCCGTAGAGCAGCTTCGCAGTAACTATGGCTGACCCAACTTGCAGCAGAGAGGTCCGATTACCACGTGGAAGTTTTGCACCGATCATCTGTAAAATCCGTAACCGAGATTCGCATGCTTTCTTAACCATATTGCAGTGAGGTTTGAAGGAAAACGTTCGGTCCATGGTTACACCTAAAATCCTCAGCCGGTTGGTCTTTGGCACGGGAGTTCCCTCGATAGAGATATCTCGCACGGGATCCCGTCGTGCGTTCGGACTGCAGTAGAAGACATGTGACTTTGTTGCCGACACAGTGAAACCAACGCTTTTCGTCCATTTGTTGATGGCTTTGACGGCAGCCTGTAATTTTCGGTGTAAGCCTTCAGTTTTAGCACCTCGCACTGCTAAGAGGATATCGTCCGCGTACAAAAGAATGAAGACTCCGTTGGGCACTACTCGGAAGATGGGCTGCATCGCGATGAGGAACAGCGTCACTGACAGGACAGAGCCCTGTGGAACTCCGTTTTCCAATCGATACTGGCGAGACATATGCCCTCCAACGGATACCTGGATCGTTCGCTCCGAGAGGAAACTTTTCATCATGTTCAGCATCCGACCACGTATTCTCCATGACCTCAGAGTGCGGATTATGCCGCGCCGCCAGGTGGTGTCGTAAGCCTTCGACAAGTCCAGGGATGCTATCAGACAGTGCTCGTCTGTGCTTGGAAGCGTTCGCTCGAGCTCGGAAAAGTACGTGTCGGTGCCTCGCCCGGCACGGAAAGCGTGCTGTCGTTTGTCGAGTCGCCCACTCGACTCCAGCTCGGTGATCAGTCGTCGATTTATGATGCGGTCACTTTTTTTCAAACCAGTCACTAAAAAGTTTCTTTTTTTAAGGTCAAGTCACAAAAGTCACTTTTTCTTGTAATCAGTCACTATTTCCAACTTTTTTAGCGTGAATAATTTATTTCAAGAGTGATCGCTCTTTGCTTTGTGACGTTTAATCGCCTTTCTCTATCTACAGGGTGTGTACTCATTTTTATAAATAAAATGTTCTGAGTTTTCCAGGTTTTTCCAGAACTTTAACGGATAAATTCAAGGCGTATAATAAGAAAGCTATTTTTAAAATGCGTTCAAAATATGCTTTTTCTGGATGATCAAAAACAACAGTTATTAACCCTAATGTTTTTAAGACATGGTAATCAATTTTAAAGAAACAATTTTAGAATCAAATCTATTGAATGTTGAAGTATAGCACTTACTAAATTTCTTACTTTAGTAAAGTTAAAAAAAACGCTCGAAAAAACGTACTTAATTTGAATAAGCCCAAAATATTCAATGTATTGTAGTTTCGTATTCCATGCAAAAGTTCAAGATATTGAAAATTTTCAAAGTGCCTGAATTAAGAGAAGCATTATATGATTTATTTCAAGTTCCCAATTAAATTAATGAAAGATCAGAGATCTTCATTGCAATCCCATTAACTTAACCACAATTGTAGGAACTTTGAAGAAGTTCTGAGGAATGAGAAGAAAATGCTGAGAATTTCAGTAAAGCTTCATAAACAAACTGCTGGAACATGAGGGAAGTTAACCTATTGAAATTATAGGGAACTTACTGGAAGCTTTAAGATCCTCAAATCGATTCTTTAAACATCAGAATATTTTCAGGAACTTTTATGAAGTTCCTAGAACTTCAGAGCACATCACAGGTGTTAAGCTAGATCTATAGATCTTTGGGGAATTTAAGATCTTAAGAGCAGTTCCCATGACTTTAGTTCAGACTTTTTGGAGCAGTTTAAATATCTACAATCGTAAATTTAGAAAAAAAAAATTGAGAACCCTTAAGATGTTCCGACAATTTCTGGGAAGTACAGAGACCATCAAAAAATTTATTAAAAATTCGGAAATATTTAAAATTAAGAGCTTTTTGGAAGCTTCGAGAAAATCAAGACAGATCATATAATCAAAGGGCAGTTCAAATAATTTCAAGAAAAGATGGATATTTCAAGAACTTTAAAAAATGCGAAAATTTAGCTTAGTTGATTAGAGTATACTAATTAAAAAAAATGTGAGAACTTTTAGCAAGCAGCGATAAATATCTTCAAGAAATTCCAGAGAGCTTTGAATTTAGATAGTTTCATGATATTCAGCGAAGTTCCGAGTACTTTGAGGACGATCAGATAGCTTCAAAATAATCCCATTAACTGAAGCAAATTTGCAGAGACTTATATAGAATTCCGTCAAATTATGGGGTATTTCAAGAATTCTATGATTGATCCAAAAACGTCAGGGAATTTTGAATATATATATATATATATATATATATATATATATATATATATATATATATATATACATATATATATATATATAAATATATCAGAAAATTTGCCGAATTATTAAACAAATTTAGAAAACTTCAGGTAAGCATAGTTCAGGGAAAATAAGTAAGCGTTTTAATGGTTAGAATACTTAAGGAAAATTGTCAAAACTTCAAGGCAAATCAATTAATTTCAGCAAAGTTGCGGGTTTCTTAAAATATACTGATCAATTCAGGGCTGTCTAGAGAGTTTTAAAAAAATCCAATAATCGTTAAGGTAGTATAGAATATTGAAGAAGTTTTAAATTGGTGTCAATAATGTAACGGAAGTTTCATGAACTTCAGAAAAATCATGAGAACTTCAGTGAAAATCATAAAACTGTATTTATTATTTCGCTCTAATTCCACGAAAACTGCGGGAGCACAAATTTCCAGAAATTTAGAAAAACTTCGAAAACTTCACAGAAGGACAGTGGTCTTCAGAAACATTTCGAGTTTAAGTGGAGATCCGCGAACTTCATGAATTTTTATGAACATTAACAAAATGCGGGAGCATTTGAAAGACGTAAGCTCCGAAAACTGGAGGAATTTCAAGGAGAGATCAGTTCCATTAGTTTCAGAAAATTAGTGGGAAATTTAAAGCAGTTCCCAGATTTTCAGATAGCTTCAGAGACGTTAAAAATTTAATTGAGATCTTCGCATGAGTTCAGAAGTTCACTGAAGCTTAAACATTTTAAGTACGGTTCAATTAAATTCAGCGCAGTACAACAAGCTTCATGAGAACTGCAAAAATGTTAGAGCAGTTTTGAGAATTACGGAAAAAAAACAGAGAACCTCAGAGCAGCTTCGTTAACATTAGAGAAGTCACACAAAATTCAAAGAACTTCAGCGAATTGTTAAACCTTTAGAAGAGATTCATGATCGTTAGAAAATTAAGGAAACTTTAGGAAGTCCCTCGGAAAATCCTATAAAGTTAAGGAAAGTTTAAGAATTTGATGAGTAGTTTTGTGAGCATCAGGCTAGTTTCTTAAACTACAAAAGAACTTCAAGGCAGAGTCATTCATTTCAGGAAAAATTTGGAAAGTTCTCAGAAATAGTCCATTCCATCTTTAATAAAAATTTCGATGAAGCTTTCCTCCGAATTCATTTTTTTAGTTTTCTTCGAAATTACCATGATATTCTCCACAATAAGACACCATTTAGAAAGATTATCAGAATATTTATTGCATTCATTTCAGATTTTCTTTTGAATCTCACTCCTTCCCATGGAATTCTACTCACATTGAAAGTCTCCTAAGAATTCATAGGCATTTCTACTCACGAATTCCTTAGATTTTTTCTCATAATTTGTTTGGCAAACTCTCCTGAATTCATTTTCCTAATTCCTTTGAAGATGTCCTGGAGTTATTCTCAGATTTAATTGTAATCCTTATGAAATTTATGAAATTATCCTCAGAATGCCCTTAGAATTTCCCTTTGAAGTTCACAGGAGTTGTGATCCTCAGAAATTCCTAAGAGTTTTCAATCAAATTTATTTTTAATTCAATTCAGTATTTAGTCACTTATTTCTTCAACATGGTCACTAAAATCATTATTTTTGACAGCAGTGATAGCTACCAGCCCTGAAATGTTTTCGATAGTTTTTCAAAGGCACAAGCTGACTAGTAGAAGACATATTGGCTATTTCTGATAAAAGGTACAGAAAATTTGGGATTTCGGGGCAAAATAGGCTCCAAACATGATAAAATTCTTGACATTTTTCCCAAAGCAAGTTATGTGTTACAATGTGAGCTTTCAACGGCAGACAATTTCAAGCCTTTTTGTTGCCAAAATCCCCACTGTGACGGTATGAAAAACATCCGAAAATGTGGAGTGTGATTGGAATTTCCACGACTCTGAGCACAATTCAATTTATTTAAATCGGGAAACGCAAAAATGCACAATCATCATTTAATAACAGAAAACCAGCCGACTGTTTTTAAAATTATTAATAATTTAAATCATCATACCCGGGTACAAGCGCAGCATGTTTTTATCAATTAGGTATACGGGAAGATTGTCTTCAAAGTGCCCTATGAAACAATAATTGACGGAAATGAACCCCCTCCCAGTAGCGCATCGTTTGCGTTTCCATACATGGGATGACGGTCATGACAGCATAATTTAAAATGCTGGTTTCGGCATCGGAAAAATGAACAGAGGATGTATAATGAGAGGAAATAATTTAATTTCAACCACCCAAGAATGCTGCTCAGATGATCCACCGTTGTTGCCGTGGTTGTTGGTCCAACTGTTTGTTGTCACATTGCCTTTTGAGCAATGCTCGACACTCATACACTTAACATAATTCTGGTATGGGAAATAATGCATTTTCCATATGGCAAGATGTCAGGTCACGTCGACTCAAGACCAATCTTTCAAGTGACGTTGACGGCGACTCTCGCCAGTTAGCTGTCGAAAAAAGTTAGGTTAACCCGACGGTACAGCTGCCTATAAGGCACAAAAATTCCTCAAATTCCTACTGTCCGATTTCAATTACCAGAGCTGGCACCGACCAACGAGAGATAGATGCGAAAAAGGGGACCGGAATCCCACGGTGCTGATTATCACCTAAAAACCACTCGGCTTGTGTGAGAGGATGTGTCACCGGGAAAGGTGTTGGGTCGGATGGATCCCTTCCTTCGCCGTCCCTCCCGGTACGGAATTGTGGTTGGAAGTGATGACGGTTACAACATGCGCCAGTAGAATTTACATCGACTACTACTGCCGATGGCTCGACCGATGGTGCTACATTTACAGATTATACTTTCAATTAAATCAAATCCCATTTGGCCGATGGCTGCAATGTGGCTTGGTTTTCCTAAATGTGGTACACGGTCCAGCGGAAATAACGAACTTTCGATACCTACCTGGCCGATACTTGCAGGGAGGAAATTTCGGTTGATGGGGATTAGACTGTCCCAAACAAAACTCGAATGTTCTACAGAGATATTTCAATAAAAATATTAATTTGTAAGGTACAGGAAGAAGAAGTAAAATTTGTGTGACATAAAACCTGTCAATTCAAGACCAACAATTGAAAAGGCCTCAACTCCATTTTGTTAACAAACCTTGCGAGGCCATTTTCTCGAGAACCAAAACCAACATTCGCAAACATAACACACAATCGGGTAGAGGAGAATTTCCCCTCCCTGTTCATTTTGTTAGTTTGCGTTGGCGTACTTCGGTTCGCAACAAAATGGCCTTACAAGGATTGTTTACAAAATTGAGTTGAGGCCTTTTCAATTGTTTATCTTGAATTTTACTTTCAGACGGTCACAATCGTGTTTATCCGGGACGGGACTTGACAATCGAGCTTCTCACTCTTCTTAATGTTTTTGAAGAATGCCCTTGGGAAAGTTGTGTGTGGTATTTGACGGAGTTGACCAATAATGCCAAGAATGTGAAATATTTTTTTCGATTTTTATTTGGATTTTATTCGGAGTTTCTACCGCAGTTTAGCAGCTTGAAAATCATTTTTGCTCAACACAATAAAAATAACCATAAACAAACAACAATATCCATTGCTTGAAACAGTGCACTGCACTCAATTTTTCAACTTTTCTTTTCGCAAAAATAAACAATTAATTACGCCATTGACGTCAACATTGATTCCGGCACCACTGCCAGCCAGATTGATGCGATCCATCTATCCTTTTTATTCCACGATTGCTACTGTCAAATCGACCAATCAGGAACTGGCTCGGATTTGACAGCAAATTGGCTCGAAATCGCTACCCGATTGTCAAGTCCCGTCCCAAGTGTTTATTTCAGTTACCATGGGGGGCGGGGGGGGGGGGGGGGGGGCGGGGGACATTTTTTGTGATAAGCCCCGGTCCCCTTCAAATTGTATCATTATGTATGTACAGGTATGTACGGTCCTTATATCTTGATAGAGCTGGAATTAGGGCGTAACAGCGTTTATAAACAATGACTTCTTCCGATGATTTCTAGAAAGTCAAGGCAACGCAAATCTATATCACCATATATCCTTCCATCTAAATTTGGGCCAGTCTAGTGGTGATTAATCCGAGTGGTTATTTGCTTATAAAATCAAATGCCACCGACCACCGATGGTGGAAGGCAGCTGACTGTGTGATTTAATTTGGAACATTGCATTTGGGTATTTGGTATTTGGTAATTTTGGGGTATTTAGTCACAGTCGTTCCTTTTTCATATGGTGGTCATATTTCCCTTGGAATTTTCATTAAAATTTCTATGGAGGATAATCTTAGAAATTACTTTCAATTCAGCTCAGAGCTCCTTTGGATTACTCCGTAACATTTTCGCATTTTCAACCTGGACAATCTCAATTGAAATTCTCAGAACTACTATGTAAATCTAGAGTGATAAGAGATTTGGGTGTAATTGCTTTTATAAACAAACACGTCAATTGCCGATTTCTCATTTGCTCTTTGTGAAACTTGGCTCTCTTCAGATATAGATCTTCCTTTTTATGATTTTAACATTATTCGACTGGATCGTGAGGATTCGCGTGGAGGAGGGGTACTTTTGGGGATCAAAAAGTGCCATTCTTTCTATAGAGTGAATCTTCCACAATTTACAGGTATTGAAGTTGTCGCATGTCAGGCTATTATTAAAGGTATTGTTTATATTCCTCCTAGAGCCGTTGTTAATCCAAAACAACTTTCAGATATATGTTCAGTACTTTCTGCTCCACGGTTGATTATGGGAGATTTTAATTCCCACGGTACAGGCTGGGGGGAACTGTATGATGACAACCGTTCTACTTTTATATATGACCTCTGTGATAACTTCAATATGACAATTCTTAACAATGGAGAAGTAACACGTTTGGCTGGACCATCTTCGAATGGAAGTAAATTAGACCTCACTTTGCTCTAACTCATTATCGTTGGATTGCACGTGGAATGTGATCCAGGATCCCCAGGGTAGTGATCACTTGCCGATCAAAATTTCGATTGCCAGTGGGTTCAATCCGTCGGAATCCATTAACTTCGCGTACGACCTCACCCGTAATATCGATTGGACAACGTTCAAGACCGCGATAGAGGAAGCCGTGTAGTCGGTAGAAGGGCTATAACTTCCTCTCCAATCTGATCTTGGACAGCGCGCTTCGAGCTCAAACTCGGCCGGTTCCAGGAACGTCTTTTCTTAGGAAACCTCCTACCCCTTGGTGGGACCAGCAATGCACTGAGGTTTATCGTAAAAAGTCCGACGCGTTTAAGCTTTTCCGGAAACGTGGAACACCCGTGTATTTCGAAGCGTACTCGGCTCTTGAACGCGAACTCAAGAGCCTCATCAAAGCCAAGAAACGCGGATACTGGCGGCAATTCGTGGACGGATTATCGCGCGAAACGTCGATGAATACGCTTTGGAACGCGGCGCGAAGGATGCGTAACCGGTCTTCGAACAACGAGAGCGAGGAGTACTCAGATCGTTGGATTCTTAAGTTCGCACGAAAAGTATGTCCTGATTCCGTGCTGGCACGGATGATTCCTCGCGAAACGACGAATACGGTAGACGAGATCAGCCAGCCTTTTTCAATGCTGGAACTCTCACTCGCACTCCTTTCGTGTGGCAATTCGGCTCCGAAGGCTGATAGAATCAAGTTCAACTTGTTGAAGAACCTCCCAGACGTCGCTAAGAGGCGCATGTTGAACTTGTTTTGTCAGTTCCTGGAGCTCAATATTGTTCCGGATGATTGGAGGCAAGTGAGAGTTATAGCCATTAAAAAGCCTGGAAAACCCGCTTCAGATCATAACTCGTATCGTCCCATCGCGATGTTATCGTGTATTTGAAAATTGTTGGAGAAAATGATCCTTTTTCGCTTGGACAAATGAGTTGAGACGAACCACCTACTCTCAGATACTCAATTTGGTTTCCGTAGGGGCAAGGGAACGAACGACTGTCTCGCGTTGCTTTCCACTGAAATTCAGTTGGCTTTTGCTAATAAAGAGCAAATGGCTTCTGTCTTCTTGGATATTAAGGGGGCTTTTGATTCAGTATCCGTTGAAGTCCTTTCAGACAAACTCCACGCTTGTGGCCTTTCTCCATTAATAAATAACTGTTTGTACAATTTGCTGTCAGAGAAACATATGAGCTTTTCTCATGGAAACTCTACAGCTTCTCGATTTAGTTACATGGGTCTCCCCCAGGGCTCATGTTTAAGCCCCCTTTTGTACAATTTCTATGTCAGAGAAATTGACAATTGTCTAAGTGACAACTGCACGTTGAGACAACTTGCAGATGACGGCGTAGTGTCTATGACAGGGCCCAAAGGGGTCGAACTGCAAGGACCCTTACAGGATACCTTAGACAATTTGTCTACTTGGGCTATTCAGCTAGGTATCGAATTCTCCACGGAGAAAACTGAGTTGGTCGTTTTTTCTAGGAAGCATAGCCCAGCACAACCAAAGCTTCAACTTTTGGGTAAGCTGATCACTCATTCTATGTCCTTCAAATATCTTGGGGTCTGGTTCGATTCAAAATGCACCTGGAGATCCCACATTGAGTATCTGAAGCGGAAATGCCAACAAAGGATCAATTTTCTCCGAACAATTACCGGAACGTGGTGGGGAGCTCATCCGCAAGATCTTCTAACGTTGTACCGGACAACGATTTTATCGGTTTTAGAATACGGTAGTTTTTGTTTCCAGTCGGCGGCTAAAACTCACATCATCAAACTGGAACGTATCCAGTATCGTTGTCTTCGTATCGCGTTAGGATGCATGCACTCGACTCATACGATGAGTCTAGAAGAGTTGGCGGGCATGTTGCCACTATCGCATCGGTTCTCGGAATTTTCCCTCAGGCTCCTCACCCGTTGCGAAGTTATGAACCCACTGGTAATCGAAAACTTTGAAAAGCTTCTTGAGCTGAACCCTCAAACTCGTTCTATGTCATTGTACATAACACAGGATGTCAGCCCTTCACAGCATAATCCTCATCGTGTATGCTTCTCCGACTTCGGCAATTCAGTTAGTTTTGATTTATCTATGACGCGGGAGATTCGTGGGATCCCAGAACATCATCGTTCCATGATTGTTCCGTCAATTTACGCTGCAAAGTTTGGCCAAGTTGATTCCGCAAGATCGTTCTTCACAGATGGATCACTAATAGAGTCGTCCGCTGGTTTTGGTATTTTTAACGAATTTCAGAGCGCCTTTCGAATGCTTCAAGCTCCTTGTTCCGTATATGTTGCTGAGCTGGCGGCAATACATTATTTATACGCTAGAAACGATCGCCTCACTTGCACCAGATCATTATTTTTTTTTTTACGAATAGTCTCAGTTCTGTCGAGGCTATTCGCTCTATGAAGCCGGTAAAGCACTCCTCGTATTTTCTCATGAAAATACGAGAGCTTTTAAGTGCTTTATCTTTAAGATCTTTTGTCATAACCTTTGCATGGGTCCCATCTCATTGCTCGATTCCGGGCAATGAGATGGCTGACTCACTTGCTAAGGTGGGCGCTATGGAAGGCGATAATTACGATCGACAAATCGCCTACGACGAATTTTTCTTCATTTATCGTCAACAGTCACTCGCCAGCTGGCAGAATAAGTGGAGTGAAGGGAGTTTGGGACGATGGCTATTCTCGATCATCCCTAAGGTGTCGAAGAATCCTTGGTTCAAGGGGTTGGATGTGGGTCGAGACTTCATTCGTCTGATGTCTCGCCTCATGTCCAATCACTATTCGTTAAACGCTCACTTGTTCCGTGTTGGGCTGAAGGACAGCAATCTCTGTGAATGTGGACAAGGTTACCAGGACGCAGATCACATTATTTGGTCTTGTGCTGAGCATCGCGGAGTTAGATCTGAACTGTACGATTCCCTTCGGGCTCGAGGTAGACAACCTAATGTTCCAGTTCGGGATATTTTGGCTAGACGCGATCTGGAGTTTATGAAACTCATATATGTTTACTTTAAGAATATTAACATTAGATTGTAAGTTTTATTAACCTTGTGTTAAGTTTGTATTTTGTACGTGTGGGTTTTTTTTATGTTTGTTTTCAAGATGAATAGAAATTGGTTCATGTTTTAGGATTAATTAAATATTTGTATCGTAAACCACATTTCAAACCTCCCTCTCCCTTTTCCCATCCAAAAAAAATTGTAAATCCCCACTAACCTCGAGACAACCGCGAGTATCCGGTCCAGCTCCTTTAACTTTAAATATAAGAAATCAATAATGTATAGCAAAAATTATAACTCGGCTCTGTAAAGTTTATTCGATTGAGCCTGTACAAATAAAGTAATTATTAAAAAAAAAAAAAAAATTGCCGATTTCTCGCGAATAAAATCTCAATCTCGCAAACAAACTATACCAAATGATAGAGGAATCATTCCCCACTTGATTGTGTTATAAGTTTTCGAGAAAGTGCTTTTATTCGTCAGAAATTTGCGATTGACGTGTTTGTTTACAAAAGCAATAACGCCCAAATCTCGAATCTCTCCGCACGAAACGAAAATCAATTATTTTATTCATGTGTTTAACTTAAACATTTTTGCCAAAACATCAGCCTTATACATTCCATAAGACAAACCACATAGGTCCTATAAGAATGCATAAAAAGTATGTGTGATCGCTTATACATTTCATTTGACACATGATCTCCATTAAGTTTTTGCAAGGTGTCTGCTTATTAGTGGACTTATACATTTTATGAATAATCAGCAATAGAAATTTGCCGAAAGGTATAAGGAGATTTCTATCCGTGCGGAAATGCGCCTGAAGTTTTCCTAGCATTCTTTTCGGCATTACCATGAAGTTCTCAACGGTATTCCCAAATAATGCTTTCTAATAATCTCCAGGGGTTTTCTATAGAACCCCTTTGGAAATATCCCAATTGTCATCAAAGTTCCCTGAAAAGTTTTATTTTTTCAGTAAGATCATCCAAGAGCCTTGGCAATTTTTCGGGGTCCAAAATCTTGATTTATATTTCAAATATGGAATCACAGGATTTTTTCAATGTCCGATGGCTGCACTATTTCTATAAGTTTTGATCATTCTGTTTCCGCCGTAATTTCGGTGTTGCTTTCGACTGATAAACGATTCTAAAGGATATTTCGCGGCTTTATAAGGATATAGAGCTGAGAAAAACCTCTTCCATTTTTTTGTTTATTAGTTTATTTGATTTGGCTGAATCGAATTAACTTTACAGAGCCGAGGTTTCTTGTTCACTATACAATACATCTTAAAGCTGTAGTCAAAAGGTACAACACAATGAACATTTTATCTTCCGTTATCCAATAAGCCTCCTCCACAAGAACAATGAGGAGGACCACAAAATGGTTGCTGCCGAGAAAACAGACGATCGCATGACACATCGAGAGTCGCCTGCTTCTGTCGACAGCCGAGTGAACACTGTCTTCCCTATTTCTTCCCCTCAGAATTTGTTTCCGTGATTATGAAGCCTAGATTTTTTTTTTAAGATTCTAAAAAATCTGAATAATTTTCTACCCCCCCCCCTCCACACCTTGTTACGTCCCTGTAATAAGTTTTTATCAAACTTTTTGAAAATATGTGCGCTAAAGGGTGTTACGATCAAAATATGGTCAAACAAGAATGCGTGTAAATTATTATTTTTTATTAAAAGAATCAAATTATATATTTTTTAATTCAATTTGTAGGGGAAATAAATGGATGTAATTTCGCCCATAGACATAAATTCAGCAATCGACTAAATTTAGATAAAACTGATAAATAGCAGATTTTTAGCGATGGGCCCAATCTTAGATCCATAGGCCATCATAAGAGCCATTTCTCGTACCATATACAGAAAAAATATTCGGCTACGCTTACGGTTGACCAAATCTGAATTGCCGGGTCTTTTGCTTAACTTATCTCATCAGATTCTGTACAGCCACCTCGGTGGCATACCACTCCATGGCCTTTTTCCGTAATGGCAGGGTGCCGAAACTAGCCAAAACAGCACGGAACAATCGTGTTTGCTTCAGAAAAGGCAGCAGACGTTTTTCCAGACACTTACGTAAATTTCATGGTTGACGGTCTCGGTTGCAATGAAAATGTCACTTTACAAGCTACAGGTACAGATAGCCTGTCAAACCAGATATTTCTTAGCAAACTTTGACAGTTTCAAATGCTTGAAAACAGGGTTACTTCCACTCACTTGCTATAAAAAAAGGTTTTTCAGAATTATGAAATCATGAGATGGTATAGTGATAATTACCCTTATAAAAATAACCATAAAAGAGAGCTTAACGACGTGTTCGGGGTATCATCCAAATCATTTGTGGGATAGTTTACCCATCCGGGATACAGTTCGTATATGGTATTTGTTTATTAGGGTAGTACTTGTAAGTTACAAGAGGAGGATGTGAAGTATGTGTTTGACACATAAAATCTGTCAATATTGCTTTCAGTGCGTCACAATCAGCAATTTTACGACTTGTGAGTGCTCACTCTGAGTGAACGCTCACGAATCATAAGATCGCTTATTGTGACGCTCTGAAAGCAAAATTGACAGGTTTTATGAGTCCAATATATAATTTAAACCATCTTCTCGTTACTAACAAGTACAGCATATCATTATATCATCTAATGATTGCATAATTCCGAAAAATAAGTTTTTTATAGCAAGTGAGTGGAAGCAACCCTGCTTGAAAATGTCTGCTACCTTTCCCCTCCCGGTTACCGTATAAAACTCCTGCCCAGGAGGGCTATTTGAAGTCTGCCGTGACGTAGGTTTCGTCGTCCTTTACCACGCAATCGAACTTCGTCAGCTTGCGGGCCGTCTTGTTTTGTTTATCGCCGTGATTTGGAGTCACTACCTTCTTAAAAATCGACAGTTCGGCTAGTTTTTGGCTCGATGTACGGTTGTAGACGACACTCCTAGCTTGTTTCCGACATCTTGGTCGGAAAGGTTGGGATTCCGCTTGAAACCGCTGGCCACTCTTTTTGTCGTTGCTGTGGCTTCCGGCTTTCTATTTCCCCACGATCCAGGCTTCCTGGCTGTTGATAAACGTTCCCCGAACACTTCTATTAGTGAGCTGGTTAGTGGGAGAGTGAGACTCTGAAGGAGGAAGTTAAGGGGGTATTCCCGATCTTTTTTTTCAAAAAATCAATTTTTTTTTTCACGTTTTTTTGTACTTAAGACTTTATACTTTCATCCCCCCAAGCCGTTTTCCGATCAGCGAATTCGGTGTCCAGGCATAGCTGACTAATGGTAAGAACCCCCAAATGGTTTTAACTAAAGTCAAAACTTTAAACGCGTTTTTCTCGAAACCACATTTTTTTTATCGGGCGAAGATTTTTCTCAGAAACTATAAGAGATATTGACTTGAATCTTTGCGCATTTTGTTCCTTATTAAATTCTTTGGAGCTTCTCCCACTTTCAGCCAAAAATATTAACATTTAACATTGTTTGAAGCACCTTAAAGCTGCAAAAAAGCGGGCTAAAAATCGCCTGTTTTTTCATATGGCCGCCATTTTGTTAATTTGCTAGATTTTTTGCTGCCAACGGGAGAAGCTCCAGAGAATCTTATGCAGATTATTATTTCATCACGAAATCTGTTTCAGATGAAGCCGTTCCAGAGAAAAGTCTTCGCCCGTCCAGGCGTTTGCGGCGAACAGGGGTCTGTTTGCCGCCATTTTGTGACGTCAATAATGTCTTTTTTTATGTCGAAAAAAAATTATTTGTAAACTTTAATGTTCAATAAACAAGAATCCCAAAGAGTTAGGCGCATTACTATTCATTTTCATTGAAAAAATAATAATTGAAAAACAGGCCGAAAAAAGGCAAAAGATTGGGAATACCCCCTTAAGGGAACGTTGAAGACGTTTGTAGATCGATTTGGAGATTCCTGACGCAGCTGAAATCACAGCCGAAGGAAATCAGTTGTTGGGTTTGAAAAGTTAAAGGTGGGCTCCTGAAAGTCGACATCGGTGTGTGTGTAAAGTGACCGGTGTTTTCCATGCTTCTGTAACAGTTGGGGTACTCCCTACCCAGCACTAATGAGACCCCCCTCTACACTACCTCAGGGTCGGCATACACGTGTGACTATCGCGGCCAAGGAAACACTCAAATACTCTTAACACACCCCGATGAACTTTCACACAGGTCTCTTTTATTTCCCTAACTTTCCCACTTTGTTATCGGCTTTCTCCTACCTTAGCCTTCACTAGTTCTTCTTTCGTCACCTTCACCATCACTTTCTCCTTTCTTTTGCTTCTGTCCTTCGTCCCTCGGTTGCCCAGTCGATTCACCTCTTACCACTTCACTCTCCTCTCCTCCTACGGGTGCTCCCACGGTACCGTTTGCGAACCGTTCGCGAACGGTATAACGAGTCCACGACGCTCAATGCAGATCCACAATGGCGATGAACACGGACTAGTAAACGCGGCTGGTTCTAGCATGGATCGGAATACGGTTGTATTTACACGATAGCTTTGAGGTTTAACCGCAGGAGGTTGAACACAACGAACACTACACAGCAAAAACATAATTTTGATATCACGTCAAAGTGGATGCACTACAATCATGTCGAAAATATGGTGTAATATTACTTGCTAAAAAGGACAAAATTATCATTAATACAATGCATGAACTGACATTACGCTGCTTTTACTGCATTTGTTTATTTATGTAGTCATAAAAATTACATGAAATTTTCGACATGATTGTAGTGCATCCACTTTGATGTGATATCAAAATTATTTTTTTGCTGTGTACGGGGTCTGACCGCGCCGTAGATAAATGTTAACGGTAAACTACGGGTTCCTGGATATTTCAGTAGCCTTAGCTCCTCCTCCACTACTGATCGAGTTTCACGCCTCAAGACTATAGTCGCTATATTCATAGTCTGGCGGATAGAATTTTGATATATCAAAAAACGGAACCAATTCAATATATTTTAGACCAACAATTGAAAAGGTACTATCAACTTTTATAAACAAAACGTTGATTGTTCTTTCCTCGCCAATCGAACGCAAATTACCGGCATCATCGGATAGGGGAAACTTTCCTCAACCCAAAGATTATGTTAGTTTGTGTAGGCGAGCCTTGAGTCACGAGAAAAGGGTTTCCGAAGTTTTGTTCCCAATAGCTGATGTGCTCTTTTCTGTTGTTTGTCGTGATTTGTTCGATTGGTTCCGCTATTTGACAGCTCAATTGATTCCCGCCTATCTGACCACTGGAGTACCCCCGGGGGAACCTGTAGTAGGGGAAAATTCCATTATTACACCAAAACATGCCGTACGACACCTCTTTCTTCATGGTTTTGCATCAGTAGGCTTTCTATAGGCTTTAAATGGATCATTGATCGCATTGACCACTATCGGAACAACCGGAATGGCTGCAGGAAACCATAAGTAGGGGACAATTTCATTTTTACACCAAAACATGCTGTGTGACAGCTCGTTTTCCATGGTTTTGCATCAGTAGGCTCTCTATGAAGTTGAATTGGATCATTAATTACATTGGCCGCCTCGGAACCACCGAAATGCCCTCCGGGAAACCTGCAGTAGGTAAAAATTGCATGTTTACGCCAAACTGTGGCATACGATAGCTCTTTCTCATGGTTTTTCATCAGTAGGCTTTCTATAAACTTTAATTGAATTATTGATCACATTTTCCGCTCACTGAACCACCAAGAGGCCCCACGGAAACCTGTAGCAGGGGACAATTGCATTTTTACACCAAAGCATTCCGTATGGCAGCTCATTCTTCACGGTTTTCCATCAAAAGACTTTTTAAAGACTTGAATTGGATCATTGACTAGATTGGCTGCTCTGCGCACAACCGGGATGTCTCTGGGGGAGGGATCCCTTTAGCAGGGGACAATTATATGTTTGAACCAAAATGTGCCGTGCAACAGCTCTTTCTTCATGATGTTTCATCAAAAAGGTTTCTGTAGAAGTGGATTATTGACCATATTGGCCAGTTTCGAAACCATCGAGATGCCCCCGGAGAACCTATAGCAGAGGTCAATTATATTTTTACACCAATACATGCCGTACGACAGCTCTTTTTTCATTACTTTTCGTCAACATGTAAGATGTGACGATATGAAAAGATATGAAAAGTTTCGTATACACCGATGAAAATTCAATAATAACATTGAGAAAGATTTTTTCGGAAGTAAGAATTAGCCTTGGACTCGTCTGAGAATTGAATCGTACGGTTTATGAATTGTTTCAATAGGTATTTAATACCAATCGTCAATCAAAAGTTTTTCCAACTTTTTTACAGACGTCGATGGTGGGAACCAGTGCTGCAAAATCTCGACAGTACACGGTGATATTGACAATTCTGCTTTGGTCACTCATTTGAGCTAACAGTCATAGTCAAGGCAAACCATGTCAATTGTCAATGACAATGGTGTCAGTGACGAACATGTGCGGATTTGTTTATTAGCTAAATTTGTTACGAAATTAAATGACTTGAGCAAAACAATCACATGGATCCATTTTAGTGAACAAGTATCTACGTCCTGAGCTACTTGGATAACAATAATGTGGCACAGAATGTACTAAATTACACTTTTTGTTACCAGGTGAATCTTTGTCATTGACGAAAAAATGAATGAGATTTTGACGAAGGTTTTTTTGAGGATCAAGTCTGTCAGTGACTATGTGACGAACAATTTTGTCAATATCGCGCGAAAGTCTGTCAATGACAATGACAAATCTCAGCACTGGTGGGAACACGCTCCTCACTCAAATGGGAAAGCAACGAAAAATAACGCATTTTACTCCAGGGGTGCATTTTAGTTCATCCTTACATAATATTCAAATTTTGCTTTTGTCTGTGTTCATGTGACTATACTCACACGCTGCGAGTATGTAGTAAGATCAGATTGAAAAAGAGAAAAAGACAAAGATGCATATTCATTCTTTGCGATTCGTTATGAAAAATGTAAACAATGAACATTGCGACCAAGATAATCATAGCATAGCCTTGATGTTGACTTGCATCTGTATTAGTATTTCGAAAATCAGCTGATAACCTGTTTTCCAGTTATTGTGATCCATTCAATGCTATAGAAAGCCTACTGATGCAAAACCATGAAGAAAGAGGTATCGCATGGCATGTTTTGGTGTAAAAATTAAATTGTACCCTACTGCAGGTTCCTCGGGGGTACTTCGGTGGTTACGGAAGTGGCCAATGTGGTCAATAATCCATTTAATGTGTATAGAAAGCCTATTGGTAAAAAACCATGAAGAAAGAGGTGTCACATGGCACACCAAAAAATTCTGAATTTTACTGGCGATGTAAACATCCATGCATGCAAACATTCATACATGTAAACTTCCTTTTCACGTAAACTACCAGCTTGCAAGAAATGTTGCAAATTAAAGTGGACAGTTGCATACAATATATGGAATATTGCATGACATGTCTCATAAATTTACACGATCTACACGGAGAAAAAATACTACCCAAAATTTGAGTTCTTTTTACTTAATATTGACTTCAGCCTCTCACTTGCACTCATTATTGTTGTCAAAAAAGGAACGAGAGATTCGACCCAACGATATAGTTCAGCCCAATAAGTTACTTGTGAGTAAATTGCATATTCTCAAATTTGCGTGAATTAAACTTAATTTTGGGTAGAATATACTTAAGAGTAGGTAATTTTTTTTGCTGGTGTTAAATGGAAACTACTATATGCGATTTACTCAAATTTGGGTTATTGGGCTGAACCCCAGAATTGAGGGAAAAGTATTTAATTTAGGGTTGTTTTTCATCTCCGTGTACATAATCTAAACTTGTATGATATATGACGCTCCATTTATGTGCATCATACACACTAACTTTAGATTACTGGAGTCAGTAAAATATTACTGGGTTTTTGAATTGCGGATCGCCCAGTAATCATCACAAAAATAATTTGCATAACCGAACTGTCCGTAAAGTCAATCTGTCAAAAATAACTGTTGATTCAGTAATTGGTTTGAGTTGCGTATACTGGAAAACCCAGTATTTTGTTTTGTTTATTTTGCTGCAATTTAACTGATAAGACAGTTATTTGGTTCATTATTGTACCGTGTTACCCAGTTGTATTAAAAGTAGATAATGTGCAGTCATAAAAGTACGAATCCTGGTGCAATTCACCGTTTTTAATATGCCAATTAATATGACGACTTAATCCCTTGACGTACCCCGGAACAGCGCATCGACAGTGAAAGCAAACAATGCAAACATCCATTTTGTTAATCAAAATTTGTTGGAGATCAAGGAACTGCAAAAAGGGTAAATAATAATTGTTGGTACTAACGAAATAGTACTTCAATTTCGCTGTCGAGCTTTCTCAGTTCCGTCATGATATAATTCATGATATAATTAAAATTTTAACAAAACTGCGCGATTAAACACTTGCTCCCGGATTTTACTGAAGCTAAAATGGCGGCAGGAATAAAATTGACAGGTTATAGTTTTACAATTCGTGGTCGGTAAAACAAGATGGCTATTTTGCTGACCAGTCGGTAAAAAAATAAAGACTACTTAATGCACAGTAATTATTTTTACTGACTTTTCGTGAAATCACGAAAATTTGGATATTAACGACTTTCTCAGTAAATAAATATTCTGTGTACAGTATTTTGCATCAAACGATACCGAAGTTCAGTTTGTGTTTTACAGAACGTCGGTTATTCACTTGATTTAAACTGAATTTTCAGTAAATCTTTCGTTTTACGGTGTAAGCCCAGTACAAAAAAATACCGAACAACTAAATGCTAGATTAGTGTGTAGTAACGGAAATTTACACTACTTTTTTTTGCTGTGCATGTTTTGGTGTAAAAATGCAATTTACCCCTACTGCAGGTGCCTACGGAGGTACTCCAGTGGTTCCGGAAGTGGTCAATGTGGTCAATGATCCATTCAAAGTCTATAGAAAGCCTACTGATGAAAAACCATGAAGAAAGAGGTGTCGCATGGCATATTTTGGCATAAAAATGAAATTGTACCCTACTTCAGGTTCCCCGGGGGTACTTCGGTGGTTCCGGAAGTGACCAATGTGGTCAATCATCCAATTAAAGTCTTTAGAAATCCTACTGATGAAAAACCATGAAGAAAGAGGTGTCACACGGCATGATTTTTGTAAAAATGAATTTGTCCCCTACTACAGGTTCCTCCGAGGGCACTCTGGTGGTTCCGGAAGTGGCCAATGTGGTCAATGCACCATTTAAAGTCTATAGAAAGCCTATTGGTAAAAAACCATGAAAAAATAGGTGTCACATGGCATGTTTTGAGTGAATGAAAGAACTGACCGCACTCAGAACCCTCCCTCAGGACCGATTCCAGGGAAATGGCCATATCTCGGTTGATTCTAAGTCGATTTTAGCTGTTGGTACGTCATTTGCTTTGGAAATGATTCTATTTTTGGCGTATGAACAAAAAACACAGATTAGTAAAAGACAATCTGAGAAAAACTCATCACAAATTTAGCAATTTAGACATGCCCTCAGGAAACCTGGAATATCTCCGGTATCCGGTAACCATGGTCGCCTCCATTGCCTCACCATAAAACTTGATTAGTTTTCCAGTCGAATGTTTCTTGAAGATTAAAAATCGAACAATATTCAACGAAGTTTCAACAGTCAAAAGTTGGACAAAATTTTGCTAGTACCCTATATTTCTCACAACCCCTGTATAAATATCACATTCGTTTTGGGTTTGTCTAGCTTGGTTTTCGACTACCACTTTTGACTTGTGCCAGGCAATTGGCTAGCAACGATGGCGGGTGATTTCCTTGCGCTCTCGATCGTTGATCCATTTTCCTTCAGCCCAATTTCGCCCCATCATGGCCCTCTTTACACCACCTCCCGATGGCCTCCCAATCCTGCTGTCAGTGGCATCTGGCTGTGAGTAGCGGAACTTCGTGGAGTGGTTGCGTGCTGTCCAGTGGGTGGTGGGCGGTGTTGGCACTAATATTTGAATCCTTTCCTAGCATTCATAACATTTAAATCGAAACACTAATTTCGCGACAATCTCAACAATCATAGACAGATAGACACACCACTGGTTACAGTTCCCAGTAATTGGAGCAGTTCGGTAAGCATTTCAACAGCGCGATCCTCGATGCAATAATCCTCGTAGAACTGATCCGAGCGCAGCTTTTCGAACTCTATGAGGTACAAGGGGATCGGTGCCCATACAAAGGCAACTATCTGGCCGTATTAGTTTTATCAGTGGTCGTTTACCATGTTTGATTCCGTAACGCTTCACCACTTCGTTGATCAGCCAACCGACATTCAGTTCCGTGATTCGTTCCTCATCGTAACTGACATCGATGAATTCACCTTCGATGATCACTCGGACGATGTTCGGAGGTAGAATCTTCACCGGTGTTTGATTTCCCACCAGCGAGAGCGGTCCAGCTTTTACAGGTATTCGCTGGCCGGCACTGCTTTTCGCCAGAGACATCATACTTCTCTCCATTTGTCAGATCTTTGGACTGTTTGACCGTGTGGACATATTAAACCTCGCATTAAACGCTGGCGACGCATCTTTGCCTGAGCCGAAGTTGAAAAATTGAGTGCACTGCGTGTTTTAAGCGATGAATATTGTTATTTATTTATGGTTGTTTTTATTGTGTTGAGCAAAACATATGTACTAGCTGCTTAACTGCAGTAGAAACTCCGAATAAAATCCAAAAAAAAAAAATTAAAAAAAAAAATACATTTCTGGCATCATTGGTCCACTCCGTCAAACAACACGCACAATTTTTCGAAGGGCATTCATTAAAAACATTTAGAAGAGTGAGAAGCTCGATTGTCAAGTCCCGTCACGGGTTCATCCGAGTCCTCATCATACTCTAATCCTGTAGTAGCCGGTGCCGGTGGTGTAGTGGTAAACGTGACTGCTTTCTCACCCCAATGGGTCTGGGTTCAATCCCAGCCGAGGTCGGTGGGATTTTTCTGAGGCATAAACATCTCTGTTCACGTCTTCCTTCGGAAGGGAAGGAAATCCGTTAGTCCCGGTCCATGTGTGTTTGATTTAATTTGATTTATGTATTTAATCTTCGATATATAAAAACATCGTACAGACAAAAATAACTTATCTACTAATTCTAAGCTTAAACACAGTTTTAGTCATACCAAAATCAAACATATTGGAAACCTCGTTGAAACGATTACAGCAGACATCCAGAGGGTTGTTCATTCCATAGTCAGTACGGTGATTCGATCGGCGGAAGAACTCCGGTTGCCGCGTCACCCGAAACGGTGTGTTAAAGCGGAGTTTCTCAAGTATGTCTGCACAGTCGATATGGTCTGTCAGGACATCAAAGATGAGCATGCGTTGAAGGAATACTCGTCTGCTTGATAGTGTTGGTAGATCAATCAACATGCAACGGCTTTCATATGATGGCAGGTTCGTTCTATCTCTCCAGTGAAGGCCTCGAAGAGCATATCGAACAAAGTTCTTTTGAATTCGTTCAATCCGATTGATGTGAACTGCATGGTACGGGGCCCAGACTTGCACCCCATATTCTAAAACACTGCGTACAAGTGAGCAATACAGCGTCTTTAGACTGTACACATCTTCAAAGAATTTCGTGTTACGCTTCAAAAATCCCAGCAGAGAATACGCTTTGGCTGTTACTGAAGCGATGTGTTCGACAAACCTTAGTTTGCTGTCAACGAGAATCCCCAAATCCTTTACGGTGCTCGTACGTTTCAAGCAACAAGTTTCCATTCTGTACTCGAAAGCAATCGGTGTACGTGAACGACTGAATGTAATCACGCAACATTTCTTGATATTGGCTTCCATTCCATTCAAACTGCACCATTCCAGAAGTCCGTCGATATCCGTTTGAAGCGCACAGCAGTCTACCAGCGACGTGATTACTCGGTAAAACTTGAGGTCGTCAGCATACAAGGATTTTGGAGATACTATCTTCATGCAGAGGTCGTTAATGAACAAAACAAACAGCAAAGGTCCCAAGATACTGCCTTGAGGCACTCCGGAATGAACCTGGAATGGAACAGAGTAGGACTCACCGACTTTCACCGAAGAACTGCGCCCTGTGAGATAAGACAGAATCCATTGTGTCAGCCACTCAGGAAGTCCTATCCTTTTGAACTTTTCAACTGCAAGGATGTGTGGCACCTTATCAAAAGCTTTGGCAAAGTCCACGTATACAGCGTCGACTTGCTGTCGTTTTTCCATCCTATTCACAAGAGTCGATACATAGCTTAGCAGGTTCGTTGTGGTCGAGCGCTTTTTCATGAAACCGTGTTGTTCAGTAGAGATTATACATTTGGTAGACTGGTACAGCACATCATGCACCAAGCTCTCGAAGATCTTCGACAGACAGCTGAGAATGGAGATCCCACGATAATTCTCTACATCGTTGAGCGAACCAGATTTATGAATTGGTGTGATTGAAGCAGATTTCCAAATCGTAGGAAAGCACTTCTCGTTAAGTGAACGGTTGAACAAAATGCTTGCAGGTAACGCTAGAGAATTCGCACAATGTTTAACGACAAATGGAGGCAATTGGTCAGGCCCAGCGCCTTTTGAACCGTCGATTGATTGCAACTTGAGCAGTACATCGTTTGGTGAAAAATTCATCCGTGGCACGTTTACATCATACTGCGGAATACTGTCCAGGTACGTTACAGACAAAGGTGGTGAGTTATTACTTGACACACTTTGAAAGTAAGACGAAAACATATTCGCTGATTCCTGCTGCGTAGTGGTAGTCATTCCTTGGTAGCGCATGTTCTGAGGAATCCCTTTCGTCGATTTTCGGTCGTTAACGTAATTCCAGAATGATTTCGGGTCCGCTTTCACGTTGTCCTCGATGCGATGAATGTAGTCGCGAAAACATCTTGCGTTTAAAGAGTTGTATTGAGCCTCTGTATCACGCATTTCAGTTTTTCGTGACTCACTTCTGCGTTTAAAGTATCGTTTCCTAGATTTACGAAGACGATTCCGAAGGTGCCGAAGGTCCGCGTTCCACCATGGCTGGTTTTTGTGAAGTTTCCGTCTGCGTTTTCTCATCGGTACACTAGTTCGGATGATTCCAAAAAGCTCACCGTAAAAACGAACAGCTACTTCGTCCACTGAATCTGTTCTTAATAATTGTTCCCAGTCAACTTGCTGAATTTTCCCATTCAACACAGTGAAGTCAAAGCGATGAAAATCAAAGCATTCAGACTCCTCTTCGACAAAATTGTTCTCAACATCCAGTTTTAAAACGATCGGTTTGTGATGTCTGTCCATTTGCAAAAGCGGTAAGGGTGGTTCAAACATATCTGCACAAGCTGAACTGTTGGTAAAAACCAAGTCGAGTAGCCTATCGTTGTCATTAACGAAATGGTTCTGCTGCTGCAGTCCTGTAGGCAACATAGATTCAACCAATGCTAATTCAGACTCCGTGGACGCATTTATCGGCAAGAAGCAGTTCATGTCCTCGTTATATTGCCAGCATAAACCTGGCAGATTGTAATCACCCAACACAATCATCTTATCACATGCTCGATTCGGTGGCCGAACAAAAAATGTGAACTGTCAAATTAACCGAGTTGCCAAACATACCATTATACAAACAACAAATTCAGTCTGATGGCACTCTTGGCACTGCCAGCACAGCTGCGGCCCACATGAGGCACACTAAGAAAAAAGTTGACGCAAATTAAGTGTGTAGAGTGACCACCCCTTGCAAAATAATCACTTCACTGTTTGACATAAAACTAACAAAATGTCAGCTCGCTCCCATACAAAGTACCACCGAGGGGCGCTAAGATGGTGATTTTTTGCTTATGTAATCACACTTATTTAAAATAATTGCAGTGCTCCAAAATTTATGAAATTTCGTATTTCGGTTCCATTTGTAATGTATACAATGATGATGAATATACAATTTCCTCAAGTGAACCCAATATTGGTAATCTGCATTAAAAATGGAACCCAAACCCAAAATTTCATCAATTTTGGTACACTGGAACTATTTTAGATAAGAACGATTACATTTGCAAAAATCACCTTATTAGCACCCCTCGGTGTCTTTTTGTATGGGAGCGAGCTGTCAGTTTGTTAGTTTAGTGTCAAACAGTAAAGTTATTATGTTGCTTTAAATCTTGATTTAAAAATCGAGATGAAAGTGTGTAGGGTCGAAAAAAAAATATCGTTGTGCTCAGAAAACGAAGCTCTTTCAGATGATATATAAAAACCGATGTATTTTTCAAAATTAAAGAACCCAATTGCTCAAAATAGAGATGATTGAAACCATAGTAGCAGCATAGAGGTACTCACTTAGTTTTTTCTACCGAGCTCGACTGTGCAAATCTCGGCAAAAAAAGGTTTTCCTGAGATCTCAGCAAACATTTTATTTGTTTGCTGAGATTCAGCTAAGCATTACCCGAGATTCAGCAATCAAATGTCACTTTTGCTGAGATCACAGTGAAACTTTTTTTGCCGAGATTTGCACAGCCGAGCTCGGTAGAAAAAAAAACTAAGTGTGTAACTTTAAGACTAGAAGGTCCCGAAATAACGTGATCAACTTTTTGGCTCAGCTCTGGTACTCTCTTCGGTCCCAAGCTAATCGATTCACCCCTCGAAACATAGGAAAATCCACTAACCCCTCATTTTATCTGTCAAACTTTCAAAGCGAATCAAAACAAACATTGTATAGTAGTCAAGGGGGGGAGGCGGCTGTCAAATACGAACAATCGTCGCCTACCTCGCATGCCTCGCATAACTGGTTCCAAAGGTAAACAAGCCATAAGAAACCTACAGCGATTGTTTACGTTTGGAGCCAGTTTCATACAAGAATGATCAGTAGGCTGATTTGACAGCACGTCCCCCCCCAGATAGTAGTAGAATTTCGACTAGAAGCAGGTTTCACTCTGATACCTGGAGTAGAGTGCCTGTTGATGAAATGATGTTCAGTTTCTAAATAAATTATATTTGAAATCTCACCAAATAGGGGAAATGGCTCTAATGTTGGCCTTTGGTTTTAAGATTAGGCCCATCGTTAAAAGTCTGCTGTTTATCAATTTTGACGAACGCGTAATTGGAACGGTACTAATGGATATTTTTGGTCGCTATTGAAAATTGCTGAATTTATGTATGGGCCCAAATTATGGGTATTTGGGCCGACATTTCATCCATTTCCCCTATGTCTTTACACTTGTGGGTAGCATTTTTCTCTCTCCTCGAAGCTGTCACGTTAGAACAAAGTCTACTTTGATGTAGCGGACAATGAAAAAAAAGTAGAAGGGTCTGTGCCTAGGGGCACGAACGGAAGCTTGACGTAGGACCGCTAGTGGACGGAACAAATGTGAACATTTAGTTCTTTTAATTGATCAATCATCAATTATCTTAACTCTTTCCGTTTTTTATTTGTAAGCGTATCAAATTTGTAGTATTTATTTCAAAGAGAAAGTTGATGAAGAGAATCCAAGGGACTGTCAACTTGAGTATTTTCGATTCATCTACCCGACTTTAAAAGGTGTATTTTATTTTTTATTTTTGTTATATATGAGTTTTTAAGTTTTGTGCATTTTGAATTAAAGTGTATTCAATTCACCCCTCACAGGATTTCCTTCCGAAATATATGAATGGGGCGAGGCGGACAGTATCGTTTGTGCAGAATATGTAAAAATGGAGGGACTTCGAAAGATTGAACTCGTGAGAGCTAATTTTCTCACAAATTTGATTTTATTGGCTTTTTGGTAACTGAATATACACCCAAAGCGAATAATTCCCACTTCTCTCAAATTCTATATGGATTTTTAACACTTCCTACCAGCGTGTTCTGGAAAATGGTCGGACGATGATTAATCTCACCAAAACATTCGGGCCTACAATTCCACACCTTCTATAGAGACCAGGTTGAGCCTTGATAGCTAGCTGCTTGCGGCAACTGATGACCTTGACAAATGTCCAAATAAAACTCTTAACAAATGTATGGTGGTCCTGAAAAGAACCGTTTTGTATACTGGTTGAGTAATGCTGAGCTGAGCACGACGAGCTACTGATTCCGATCCTAGCCTAGCGGTGGGACTTCTTCCTCCTTCTCTATGATTGGAGCTCTGCAGCTCGCTGCTTGCAGGCAACCTTTCGTTGTTGTTGTTGTTGAAAGCACTCCTGCTGCTGCTGCTGCTACTACTACTGCTGCTGCTGGACTGGACACCACCACTTACGGTGATTGAATGAGCACCGTTCAGTGGGACCGCATCGAATTCGATTTTTAAGTCTGTTTTAGGGAATGCGCTGTTTTCAGTCATTCGGTGATAATTTTGATCACCATTGCTGGACATTTGGTATTTTTCAATAGTGACCTATTGAAAATTAACTAAGTGTTCATTTTAGCAGATTGGTAGATAAATTTCCAATCGTTTGGCTTGTTTAGAATTAAAATCTATCTGCTATTGGTCGAAACCTGACCTCTTTTCGCTTTTTTTTTTAAATTTCGTGAACAAAAAGTGAGAGTAGGATGCAAAACTCAAAATTACCCAAAATTAAGTAAAAAGAACTTAAATTTAGGGTAATTTTTTTTCTCTGTGTAGGTTAAATCTAACAACCTTAAACTGAAAAAAATCATCATTCGATCACATCCCTACCACCTTTCAAATCCTGACAAGAAAGTTAATCAAAAACACCTTTTTAATTCATTTGGTGGCCCTGAACAGGGCCGTTTTTTTGTCTGAGCCGATGATGCTAATTTATCCTCCGAAACCGTACAGAGTGCGTCCCTGTCACTTCAGAGCGTAAACGACATCCATTGCGGTGACGGTCTTCCTCTTAGCGTGTTCTGTGTAAGTAACAGCATCTCGAATAACGTTCTCCAAAACCACCTTCAACACGCCTCTGGTTTCCTCGTAAATAAGCCCGGAAATTCGCTTGACTCCACCACGACGAGCCAGACGGCGGCTGGCAGGTTTAGTAATGCCTTGAATGTTATCACGCAGCACTTTTCGATGACGCTTGGCTCCTCCTTGCCGAGTCCTTTTCCTCGCTTGCCGCGTCCAGTCATTGTATATGATGGTAGATGTGTCGTCGGTGAAGGTTGAAACGAAAGTGAACAAAAATTTCAAATTTCGGCTTTTTTAAACCTACTCGAGGGTTAAATTCTTCTTGTTAGTTGTTGTGTTCTTATTCTTTCATCGTTTCTGATTGGTTGAAATCAGCAAACGCATGTTATAAAAAAGAATGGAAGTCGTTTTTTTTATTCTCATTCTCTGCTTGAACGTCAAGCAGTACAGTTCGGTCTTTGCTCTCTCTCACTCTGTCCCATATCCGCACCTCTATCATCGAGGCCCTTGGTGTGGAGGTGGAGTCGTCGACTGGATACGTCCAGTTCATCGCCGTCTACTGCCCTCGACAGTGTGCCGCCAGCAGTGGACTAGCGGCTAAATTCAAGAAGGACCTGTCCACCATCACCCGTACCGGTTCCCGCTTCGTAGTTGGAGGAGATCTGAATGCTCGCCATGAGGCCTGGCGGAACTACCAGCAGAACCAGAACCGTCGTCTCCTGTTCGACCACTCACAGCATGGGCTGTATTCCGTTTGGTTTTCGGATGAACCAACATTCATCTCACCGGCGGGCAACCCATCGACGCTAGACCTGTTCCTGACAAATATCGGCTTGTCCAAGCCGGTAGCCTTGAACGAACTCAGCTCCGACCACCAACCGGTGGTGGCTGAACTGGGCTGCAACGTGGCTCCTGCTTCAAGCCTGCGCAAGGACTACCATCGCGTTAACTGGGCCCAGTTTGGACGCGTGGTAGACAGGCATATCGTCATCGACAACCCACCGCTTGACACCGTGGAGGACATCGACCGAGCGTTGGAGGGACTCCACCAAGCCATAACCGTGGCTGACGAGGCGTGCGTCCGACGAGTTCCTGTGAGGGGTAAGTTTATTGCCATTGATTCCCACACCCAACTTTTGATTCGCCTGAGAAATGTTCGTAGACGCCAGTTTCAGAGGACTGGAGATCTGGGCAAAAAACGTGAAATGGCTGATCTGAACAGAGAGATTGCTTCCAGAATGGACTCACTCCGAAATGAAAGTTTCGGGCGTGTTGTCCAGAATCTGGACGACCGCTCCAGACCATTCTGGAAGGTAGCCAAGGTCCTGAAAACTCATCCCAAACCCATTCCACCTCTCAGAGTCGAAAATGATGACGATCGGCTTTTAATCACCCCACAGGAGAAAGCAAATGCGATCGGCGAGCATGTCGCTTCATCGCATTTGCTTGGCTCGAATATCCAAAGTCCGCTCGAAGATCAGGTTGCGCAATGCGTTCAAAATCTAGATGCCTCCCCTTGTGTCGTGCCTCCGGCGGATATGATTACAGTACAACAAATTTGCTCAGCGCTGAAATGCACCAAGAACATGAAGGCTCCCGGGTTTGACGGTATATTCAACTTGATCTTGAAGAGACTCAGCATGAAAGTGCAGTCTCTTCTAACCGCTATCTTCAACAGATGTTTGGAACTGCACTACTTTCCAAGTATCTGGAAAGTAGCAAAAATCATACCAATCCGCAAACCCGGTAAGGATCCAACATTGCCTTCAAGCTACAGACCAATCAGCCTCCTTTCAGCGCTGAGCAAATTGTTCGAGAAACTCATTCTCAATCGTTTGCTCAAGTTTGTCGAGGAAAATAACATTCTCCTTCCGGAACAGTTTGGATTCAGAAAGGGGCACTCCACCAATCATCAGCTAGTACGGGTGATGAATAACATCCGAAGTAACAAAGCTGTATCCAAGTCCACAGCCATGGCCTTGTTAGACGTTGAAAAGGCGTTTGACAATGTTTGGCATGACGGACTTGTGTACAAGCTTTGTAACTTCAACTTCCCATTACATCTGGTTAAAATCACCCATAACTACCTTCAGCAAAGGTCGTTTAAGGTATCGTTGAATGGTTGTCTTTCCGACACGTTTTCCATCCCAGCAGGAGTGCCGCAAGGCAGTCTGCTGGGCCCCTTGCTTTACAGCATTTATACTTCCGACATTCCTCCCCTTGGAGACGGTTGCGTGTTCTTCCTGTTCGCAGATGATACCGCAATAGCCGTCAAAGGAAGGATGCCTGGCGAAATAACGAACAAACTTCAACGATGCCTTAACGCCTTTGCTGATTATGCCACCACGTGGAAAATTAAAATCAATGCTTCCAAAACACAAACAATCATGTTCCTCCATCGGCAATCACCCAAACTAAAACCGGCTCCCTCTTGTACTGTAATCATGGATGGCACAAGGGTTGAGTGGTCCGCCGAAGTAACCTATCTCGGGATGTTGATCGATGAAAAGCTCCTCTTCCGTTCGCATGTAGAGAAAACTGTAGTCAAGTGTTCTACCTTGGTTAGGTGTCTGTATCCGCTGATTTGCCGCAGATCCCGCCTCTCAAGGGTGAACAAACTGGCCGTCTACAAACAAATCATAGCACCTGCGATCCTCTACGCAGCTCCGGTGTGGGAATCATGTGCACAGACTCACAGGAACAAAATTCAGGTCGCTCAGAATAGAGTGCTGAGGATGGTTCTTGATCGTCCTTTCGACACTAGAATAACAAATTTACATGAAGAGGCAGGCATTGCCAAAATAGATTCCAAAATTAACGAAATTAAGACTAAATTTGCACAAAAATGTAATTTATCAGAACATGCTTTGATAAGCAATTTGTATATAGTAGGTTAGGTGTATATAGTAGTTGTAGGTTAGTTGTAGTTGTAAATAGTAGTTATAAGTAGACTCCTTTTTCCAATTCAAATCATACCAATCCCACCAAGGTGGTCATACTTTAAAATAGGCCTGATAGGACTAGAAACTGTAATCAATAATAATTGAAATCTCACTATACTAAAGTTGAAAAGACGCATCTGTGTCACTTGAAAAATTCATACATGTAAACCACACAAACACAAGAAATAAAGATCATTTAACTGTCAAACTCAAAAAACTTTTTTTTATTCTACAGTTTGCTTTCATCGACTCCACATCGTACCCATGGAAAATGGCTCGCAAGCAGACCGCTCGCAAGTCCACTGGAGGAAAGGCTCCTCGCAAGCAGTAGGCAATGAAAGCCGTTCGCAAAAGCGCTCCAGCTACCGGAGGAGTAAAGAAGCCTCATCGCTACCGGCCAGGTATCGTCGCTCTGCGTGAGATCCGTCGTTATCAGAAATCGACCGAACTGCAAGTTGCCTTTCTAGCGTCTGGTGCGTGAAATTGCCCAGGACTTCAAGACCGATCTGCGCTTCCAGAGCTAAGCTGTTATGGCTCTACAGGAAGCTAGCGAGGCTTATCTGGTTGGTCTGTTCGAAGATACCAACCTGTGTGTCATCCACGCCAAGCGTGTCACAAACATCGTATCCGTGGTGAACGCGCTTAATTTTCCCGTCGAAAATCTACAAAACCGGCCCTTTTCAGGGCCACTACAAAGATTCCATAAGAGAGTTATTTAAGTGAACTTTTAAAATTCAGATTTAGATCGGCTAAGTTTGTTCTGTGGATTCTATGCAATCAGTAACGGAGCAAAACTATTCCGTGTACGAGTTAAAAAACATGCTCTCAAAAATGTACGTTCATGCGTTCGCTTTCTGACCCGGGGTTGATTTCGAGATTTTGAGTTTTTCCTAGAAATTTTAGTTAAATTGTATTTTTTGATTTTTTAGAATTTTTATGTATTTTTTATGCAGAATATGCAAAATGTTAATCCTCTATGGGATAAATTTTTTCCAAGTTTGGTTACAAGATTACAACTCTGGAGAGCATTTTGTGTGGTCGTTGGGAGCGTGTGGTTCTGAATATGGCGATGAGTGTGCAAAATATTACGCAATTTCATCCTCCCTATTCGCACGCGCCCGAGGATCGGAGGCGAATGCCAATTCGACTTGATTCGTCTACTTACTACTCTCTGACGACTGTGCTGGGGAAGCAGCATATGCATGTAGGTAATTGGTGGATTTGTTAGTTAATTCGACGCTTTTGGACAATGCTGAACATTTACCAGTTTTTCAATAGTTTCTTGTTGAAAATCAACATTCGGAAGCATTATTATCGATGCGTAGCCATATTTCTGATCGATTGGTCATAAAATTATTGAAATTGGACAAGGGGCTACTGAATTATTAACGTTCAAAATCTTTCATAATTTGTTACATGTTCCATTTTCAGTTTTCACAAAGTGTACCCCCATATAGAAATCAAAGACGTAGTCCTACGTCAAAAAAATGCCACAACCTAACTGTCAGGATTACCAGTGATTTGTCAAAAAAGTAAATATTATTGATGCGTGCATCACATAATTGTCAATCGCTGGAGTGTGAGGGGGAAGTATTATCGGTACAGTTTAAAACCGGAAAACTCCGCAGACGACAATCGATTTTACTATAGAGGTAACTCTATTTTACTCTTATTCTGAACGAGTGTCGAACATAGTGCGCAGTATACGGACAATTATGCACTATGTTCAACCATATGTTTAACGTACAGAAAGAGACTAAAATGGAATGTCGCGTGTGGGGTTTTCCGGTGTCCAACTTGACCTACAAACCCGTATTAACAATAGTCATAAGAATCACCTAAGGGGCTGTTCATAAACTACGTAGACCGATTTTTAGAGGTTTTAGACCCCCCCCCCTCCCCACGCGTAGACAATCATTAATACATTTTTTTAGAAATATGTATGGACCGTAGACATTTGTCAAACCCCCTCCCCCCCCTAAATAGTCTACGTAGTTTATGAACGGCCCCTAACCACCAATTCTGAAAATAATCCCATCTATATGTGTTATGGTCGTACCATCTATGATATCGTTAGTGTATGGTACCCGTTTATTAGGGAATACTTACAATAAATTTACTAACTTTCCCCTGTTTCTGTAGTATGTTTTTCCCGTTTTTCCCGGTCCACTCAGTAAGATTGAGCCTGCATGGTGTCCCACCGTAAAAGTAGGATGGGACTAGGACATCGTAGGTATGCATGTACCTACTGGCAAGCTAGAGAAGACGGCGGCCGGACCTCGTGGTGGGTAATTATAAATTGCGGCTTTTTTGTTTGTTCAGGCCGGAAACGCAGACGGGGCTAATGTTTTCTATTTACTCTTTGTTCCTTAAGAGTTTACCGGGAAGAGTATTTATGTGACGCCGTCCAGGAAGAAGTGGAAATTGAAATATGGCAAACAGGATGTTCTTAGGAAAGGCGTATCTAGAAACTTTCCATTTTCTTTGTCTTGGCTCGAGTGTTCATTTCTCTGGTTCGAAGAAGGATAATAATTGGGATGCTGCGTGCCTGGTCATAATTTGGCTGGCATTCAATTTGTCAAGGCATGTACCCGAGTTCAATGAGTAGGATTAATTGAAAATTTGATACTTCGCAATTAAATTTATTATGGACTACCCAATAGGTGAGTCACTCAGCACATTGTGCCGAAATTAAATACGGCACAGCTTGGACAAATTTATCGGTACACCTTCGGCACAATCTCGTATGCATTGAATTGATGTAAATAAAATGGGAGCACTGCTGGACAACTGTCATTCAAGTTGTTCACAACATTACGTGCTGTTGGACTGTATATTCAGAAACATCATCTAATTGAATATACCAGCTCAGACCAGCTTAAGTGGGCTCAAGAGAAAGAGACAGTTAATCAGACCCCCTTAATTAAGTTGCAGCACAAAACAAACTACAGAAGTAATATACATCATCCTCTATATTCGGTCTCCAACAATGTTCCGCACCGGTTCCAACTAAAGGGTCATTAAAAATAATTTTAAGAAAAAAATACGGAGTATTTGGAGAAAATCCGAGCTGGAAAAGTGCAACCGATAGAAAACGGCACACAAAATTGCACTTTCCTCGGATTTTCACAAACACGCTCTCACATATCGCATCAATACAGCCGGACGTGAAAATCTGTATTGGATGCGAATGCGATGCAGCGAAGATTAAAGCAGCAACAATCCGTCTACCGTCTCTTCGTGTTGCGTTCGTGTGTGTCAGTGAATATCTATTTATTTAATTTTATTTGATTTCAGGTGCATCGACAACAATAATAAATTTAAAAAATTGGGATTTCCAATTGAAAAACTTTGATTGTATTTGTTTTTCTTTTTACGGTTTTCATGGATTGTAGACAGATTTTCCTTGAAAATTTAGGCGTTTATACACAACATATAAAAAATCAGCGATGTGTTTCTTTTCGTTTTTGAGTTATACTTTGTTTTGAAGTTATAAAGTTTTGGGATTTTGCTTATTACTCCGATGCGTCTTCCATTGATTTGTAGCGACTGTAACATGGTCATGACATGTGCATATTTAAGGTGCGGGGGTGAACAAAGAGGTGAACGCCTAAGCTTTTTCACAATTGCTGTGAAGCAACTGTTAACTGTACATGGAATTTATATCTTTAACAGTAACCAATTCGTTTTCGTTTGCAAATCTGGTTTAGATGCCATACTTAATCGTTCAGCTCAAACCTTTGTAGGAGGAAGAGGTGGGACCATCATCATCGTCATCATCGTGAATCAATTAAATCAAATTAAAAATTTCAAATATTCTATTCTTAGATGTTGCAAACGTTTATCAATAGGAGGAATTTTCGACATCCACGCTCGCTTACAGCTCAGAAACTGATATTAATAACATCCACTGCCAATCAGTCAATTCCAATTCATTAAACAAAACCTACAATTTGAAATCCCTCCCATGCAGCTCTCGAAGCAGCAATTATTTGCATCAGTATTCCATTTTTTTCACCTCAAACTCCAAACAATTTTCCACGCTGCACATTCCCTCGTTATTTACACCGAAATAATCGAATCCGATTGAAACGGTTGCTTACTGAACCGGCAACTGGTGTGGATTCAATTCGTTACTTCAACAACCGGAAAGTGTGCAATGCATTCCGCACACATGAAAATCACGCAGCAATGCGGACATGGAAATCGATTAAATTTCACGCTCCATTTTGTGGTGTAGAAAAATCGTCGACTCCCGGAGACCCACGGCCACGGTGTTCCGTGGGAGGCGACACATCTAAATCTCAATTCTAGGTGCTCAACAAATCTCACACTAGCGAATCAATCTTCGAAAAATCATCATTTTTGTAGGAAATTTTCAGAATCGTAATCAATCTTCTTTCGATCTACTCAGTGTGCGCGCAGCTAACCACAGCAAAACTCAATTTTTCCCGCATCGTAGATAGAGTTGCCCCCCTCGCGGCGTTCTTTTTTGCTCTACTGAAGTAAAACGGTAACCGTACAAAGTTTAATATGCAACTGGATCTATTTCATCCAATAGCTGTTTCACGGCGAAAAAAATTGACGAATCCATTCAAATTGTTAGCCATCGTTTGTTTACATTTCTACGGTGGTATACACACGGTGCTGTCATTTTGTCTCACTATTTATGTTGACTGATTTGACCTCACTGATATCCGCTACTTCTTTGATCTCTCCGATACTCGATCGTTTGATTTTGATGCAGTAGACTATTTACTAATATTCACCCTACTAATATTTCGGTATAAGTGTGTGTGCGAGAGTGTGCAAACTAGCGGCCTAGCAGGTGATGATTGTTGTTGTTATTATTTTTTGTTAAATGCTAGCTGTACTGCCGGATGTTGTTCTCCGCTACAAAGTACTGAGAATTATTCATATCCAAATGGAAATCATGTTTAACTGTTTGTTGATTGCCCGACTCTGACGTTAATTTTGTTCTCACTAATGTACTCAGTCTCGTTATTAATGTGCTTACCTCTTATTGCACGCCGTTTAAATGCTAACAAATCAGCAACCTTTACCAATAACACACAATATCTCCGAACGACATCTTCCGGTAACACATTGAATAAACTATGCAAAAATCCAAAACCTAAAGACGAGATACACATTCGGTTTATCACAATACAATCAAAGCCGTCAAAAGCTCCTCCCGACTAATACATACACGAACGACCAGAACACAAACACCACCGGTAAGCAACGAAGCTCACACCACTACTACTAGATGCTCGGCTTCGGCGATGGCGTTCTGTCAATGTAATCCAAACTATCCGCCTGCTTTGCTGGTTCACTTTTTGCATCACTGCTTCCGTTGGTGTTCTCTTTGACCCCCTGACAGGCTCCGTTTTCTCCATGCTCCGTCACCGTCGCCATCGCCGTTCCCTCGCTAATCGTAGCCAGCCGCGTCCCAACCGATTCCGACTTGGCAACCGGCGTTCCCTCCACTTCCGAACTGGCCATTGCCTGATCCAGCTCCTGCTGCCATTCGGTTTCCTTCTTCTCCATGGCTTTCCGTTTCTGCTCCTTGAACCGGTTGTACACCAGAAACTCCTTCAACAGCTGACTGTCCAACGGGCTCAGCTGGTCCTGGTTCGGATTCTGACCGTCGCGGTTGATTGACCGTTGCTTGGCCAGCCGCTTCTTCTTCTTGTGCAGCGGTTTCGTCTCGATGATCATCTCCTCCAGCTCCAAGCTGGGATCGCAGTTGAGGTGATCTTTCGACGGCTTGAAGAGGGGATTCGTTTGCTTGGATAGGACCCGCTCAAAGTTGGTTCCCCGGAGGAGCTTGGTTTGCTGCAGCTCCCGCTGGCTGCTGATGCGGGCACCCGGGTGGACGTTGAGGAGCTGGAAAGTGAGAAGAGAATGGGGTTAAGATAAGAATTGATGCCAGGTTGAGTGACTTAGAATGCGTTGACAATCGAAGTAAATAGGGGCAAGACCAAGGGGTCATCAACTCTGCACACTGTGCCGGAACACAACATGGCACACTGTTCGGTACACTAGGGCACACGTTGACAAGTAGGACACAAACAATATAATGTAAAACGGCATCACTGTCACGTGTTGACGTTTTGCCTATCGTTTCTAAGATTGACTACTTTGTTTATTCCATTAGGCTTCTCAATGGGTTCAAACATTTTCAAACAAAAACTTGTGAGTATTTTCTGCCCCACGAATCTCGTAAAAAACCAACAAATCTTATCCGATTCGTAGCGAAACTCCCAGCGGTTAGTGGTTTCGTCTAGAACAGCTTATAATCGGGCCTCACGTCAACAAAGTTTTTCCACATTATGGTCGGTAGAGAACAACTCGGGGGTAACTTGACACCTCCAGTATATTTCCTGTGTACCCCGAAAATGTGATGCTGGTGGTTCTGTCAAACTCACGAATTTCATAAGAGTTATCTGAATAGGGCGAATGTGTAAATGATGTACAGTAAATAAAATTTTAGTTCAACATTCCTCCTAACAAAACGGGATTCGCGTGTGGGGCACGAAACGTCCGACATCAAAATTAACATTAGTGACATAGGAAGGCCAGTGATGCCAGCGAGAAATGTCGTTTTGATTTTCAGTCATATGCACATAATCACAATTCATAATCGTTTATGTAACTTTTTTGTGTAGTGTTGGATCATAGTAATCACTGGAACACTATATAAACGGTGCAATTGACAAGTACTGAGGCATGATACGTTAGACCTTGAATAACGAAACATTTCTAGTATTAATCAAGCTATCTTTCTGTTCCGGAACTACTTTCCGGACACATCAATTTGGCGACGAGTATTCAAGAACCAGAAGCGATGACAGAACTTTAGGAAGCAATTCTCCAGATGCCAGCGCTCCTACAGAAGCCTTTGGAACCCAATTAAGTCCATAGCCACCCGGAGCAAACACTCGAGGCCTTGGCAACGAACACCAAATTTCCGTTCGACCCGAAAAATGGAATCACCTTCGAGACGCGGTACAGCCGGTACGCGGATCTTTTCGATTCGGATGCCAAGAACCTGGAAGATGCCGCCAAGGTCCGATTGCTGCTAAGGAAGTTGGATACACCGTCACACACCCGGTACACCAGCTACATCCTGCTGAAGCTTCCAAAAGACGTCAATTTTGCTGACACAGTCGAAACCCTCAAGAAGATCTTCGGATCACAAACCTTCAGCTTCAACAAGCGATATCAGTGCCTGCAGCTGGTGAAATCTGAAGCAGGAGACATCATCAGCTACGGAGGCAAAGTCAACCGTGCTTGCGAGGATTTCGATTTCAAGAACGTGAAGATTGACCAATTCAAATGTTTGGTGTTTGTCTGCGGTCTCAAAAGCCATTGCTATGCAGACTGAAACACCAGAAGCTCCCGTAACACTCCAAAACTTGATCGACGACTATCAACGGCTCGTGAATCTCAAGGCGGACACATGCATGATCAAGCGGCAGTCAAGCTCGAAACCAACGGTGCACGCAGTTCAGGAGAAGAAGGGAACCTCTCAACAACAACAGTCTTCGAAGACGGAAGGTAAATCGCCTCGCAAACCTTGTTAGCAATGCGGCCAGTTGCACTATGTTCGGGATTGTCCATTCTCGAATCATCAGTGCAAGCAGTGCAGCCGTATCGGCCACAAGGAAGGCTACTGTGGCTGCTTCTCCAAAACAAAATTCGTTCAAGGTGGGGAGGAAAAGAAGTCATCGAACAAATCAAGCAAACCCTACAAGGCAAAATCCCGAGGCGTATACATCGTCAATCACATCGCTCAACACTCAAGCAAGCGAAAGTTCGTGCCAACATTCATCAACGGCGCGGAAACCAAGCTACAACTGGACACAGCGACCGACATCACGGTAATCTCGAAGCAAACCTGGAACAATCTGGGCAAACCTGCAATCAAGAAACCAACCATTGAAGCAATGAACGCGTCAGGCAAGCCGCTCCATTTGATGGGTGAGTTCGAGTGCGAAGTGAGAATCAACCTGCTAGGCATCGACTGGATCGAACTCTTGTGGTCAGTTCCCATCGATTCGGTTTGCAACCAAGTGAAGACAAAACCAATCGATCAGCAAGTACGTGAATTCCAGGCCAAGCACGCAGATGTGTTCAACGATTCACTAGGACATTGCAAGAAGTTATAGGTAAAGCTTTTCCTCAAAACTAATTCTCAACCTGTTTTCTGTCCCAAGCGGCCAGTTCCTTTCAACACAATTCCATTGGTCGATGCTGAAATTACACGATTGGAATCATGGGGTATCATCGAGCCTATCGATTTCTCTGAGTGGGCTGCTTCAATCGTGGCTGTACGTAAACCAAACGGCCGGGTTCGTATCTGTGCGGACTGTTCAACAGGACTCAACGCAGCGTTAGAAGCTAATCACTACCTGCTTCCCACTCCGGAGGAAATTTTTGTCCAACTCAATGGCAGTTTCGTATTCGACCTCTCCGATGCATACTTGCAGCTCGAGGTGAATGACGATTCAAAAAAGCTGCTCACCATCAATACGCATCGGGGTTTATTCCGGTTCAATCGCCTCGCTCCAGGGGTGAAGTTTGCACCGGGAGCATTACAACGACTGGTTGATGGAATGATTGCGGGAATACCTGGCATTCGCTCTTTCATCGACGATGCCATAGTATTCGGCCGGGACTTGAAGTCGCATGCAGCATCACTCAACCTGCTTTTCCTACGTCTCAAGGAGTATGGTTTCCACGTCAAGGCAGAGAAGTGTAGTTTCTTCCAGTCGCAAATCCGCTACTTGGGACACATCGTATCCGTCCAGACCCCGAGAAAATCAAAACCATCACTGCAATGCCACCTCCAACCAACGTCAACGTCGAGCTGCGATAGTTTCTGGGTGCGGTTAACTTCTACGGAAGATTCTTGCGCAACCTACAAGAACTGCGCTATCCCATGGACAAGCTTCTCAAGAAAGAAACAAAGTGGAAATGGACATCAAAGTGTCAGCAAGTTTTCAAAAAAATCAAGACAGTTCTTCAATCAAACTTGTTGTTGACACACTACGACCCCAAGCTGCAGTAATCTTTCACCAGTTTCCCGATGGAATCATGAAGGTTGTGCAATACGCTTAGAGGACACTTACAACCGCAGCCGACTTTGAAATTCAACATGTGTTCACCAACGACTTCGGATGTGCAGATTTGTTATCCCGGCTCATCGACCGAACCAATCCACCAGAGGAAGAATTTGTGATTGCAGCACTCACCATGGAAGAAGATTTGGTAAGCATCCTGGCAGACACAACGGAAAAAGTACCAGTTTCTTTCGCAGCACTTCGAAAGGCTATAGCAAAAAACCAAGGGGAGGAGGTGGCTGTCAAATACGAACAATCGTCGCCTACCTCGCATAACTGGTTCCAAACGTAAACAAGCCATAAGAAACCTACAGCGTTTGTTTACGTTTGGAACCAGTTTCATACAAGAATGATCAGTAGGCTGATTTGACAGCAGAAAAAACAGCACTCTTCAAACCATTGCAAAGCATATCCATGATGGTTGTCCCAACAAAACTCTATTCTATAGTATTCTCTTTCAATTGGATGAAAAAAATCCGCAGTTCCTTCAATTGTATGCCAAGGAGTGAACCTTTTGATCTGACGATGCGCATGTGCTTCAGCATAGATTACTTGGCGATAATGTTGGCCACTTTTGTCTAGTCTTTTACAAATTCTTCGATAGAATTCGCTGCCTTAAGGAGTTTCCGTAGATATCCCTTGGAAAAGGCCCAAAAAGTTGCGATCGATCGGGCCTCCGGATTCTTTTGGCACGTATTGCACCAAGATACCGTGTCTTTCGAGTAGTGCATTTACACCAAATCGGACCCAAATAATACTCGGCCTTCATGTTGATGGATCATGGGTCGCAGACGCCGATTCAAACAATCCCAAACGTAAATCTCAGTGTTCAGCTTGTTTCTGCTTCTTGGACATTTTCAGCCAGTTTTATGCCTTGGAACGTTGGACGTTAGTCTTCGAAGTTCTCAGTTTTTTGTTTGACAAATCTCGGATAGTTCATCGAGAGTCTCGATAAAGCTTTCGAGACGGTTTCGGAGGTCAGCTATCGTTTGGCATGGCAGGTATACGGAGGCGATTGGGCAGCTGATTTTAACTGCGACGACCGGGAGGTCTACCGGTGTTGAGATTTTGGAGAAGGGTCCTGATTCCTATGGCAACTGAGTGGAAGATGTTATCGCCTTTTTTCAGTACCCAGCGGTACTATCTATTGAAAGTGACAATTTACGAGAGTGTATAAACTATAGGACACATTGTTTTTGCACTGGGTGTGCGGGATTTGACAGGAGCTAAGAAGAGGAGAACCGAGTGAGAAAGAGAGAAGAGAGTGAATGCAGAACATAAACAGAAAAAAACAGTTTGTCGCGATTGTATCGCAATTGCATCCGGTAGAGTAGGAACCAGTAGAGAAAGTTGGTGTGAGACTGAAAACTCTTTGTACTGAGAAATAGTGTGAATATACGGTTGAGTCTTATAAAGGTAGTACCGAAGTCCTGCGTAACATAAATACTTCTCTTTCAGGTTTGGATTCATGTTAAATACATTAGTCGGAGATTTCCAAATTGAATCTAATTGGATATTTAACAACTCAGTTGGAGGTTTCCAAAGTAGTTAATTATTTTAACACTATCCGGATAAGGATCGGTTCATGCTTATTAGGCTGGCATTGTGGACTGAGATTATTATAGGAACCGTTCATATTCCAATGGACGGCCAGCAAAGGTGCGGGAGTTGGGTGCCTAGAGGGTCCAATGGGCGTACCTGTCTGTTTTGGGTATTGGTACTTGCAGAGCTCCCCCGGTGGAAACCGTCGTTGGGGACCCCACCGCCAGCAGAGATGCTAGAGCCGCTGGGAAATGTTACGGACTCAGTCAGTGATGGGCCAGGGGATGATGGAGTGGAATTACCATGACTGGCCCTCCACTGGCCATACCTTCTCACGTCCGTTAGTGCATCCGGAGGGATGCGTTTTTTGTAAGCCAGCTGGATGGATCTTCTCAGCGGGAGGATGTCGGTGTGGCGTTGTCTTGTGAAGTTTGCCAACGAGTGCCGGTTGACCCATAGCTTCCGCACCGGTGTGGCCCCACACTACCCGAGGCCTTATCCGTTACGAACGTCCTAGCAGAGGGTTTTGAATTCAACGAGCTTCCTTTTCATTGGCCTTGCATCCCTTGGTGTGATGGTGGGGGAGTGCGATGTCATCGCTTGACCCATATTGTCTTGGTTGGATATTCTTGCCTCCCGCGGTGTCCGTAAGGGGAAAGATGGAGTTATCATGCGACCCATCAGAAATGTTGGCGAACCCTGACAGAGGTCCACTAACAGAAGTAGATAAGGTTGAACTCGCTTCCTATATTTATCCGATCGGGGGAGTATGAGGTAATCTTGATTCCCACGCTGTCCGAGTTCATTATAGTAGTCTTCGCTCCCTCGTTGTCTATGCGGGATAGGAGTTTCCTTCCTTATCCGTCCCTCTTCCAGCCACAGTGGAGGGTAGAGGGGTGTCCGGTCAGTTCCGGTGAGGCAGAGACATCCACACCGGTGTGACCTCGCCTGCTCCGGTGCTCCACTGGGTAAGTGGGGCGAGCCATGCTGTGGGATCGGCCTGTGGAGGTTGCCAATAAGTACCTGGAGGTGTCCACCGATTCCGGTTGCCCGAAAACTTCCACACCGGTGCCGGTGTATGGCGCCGGGGGTAGAGGTTCCTCCAGTTGTTCCTGATTTTGGTGGAGTATCGTGGATTTCTGGGTGGTTTTTGTTGTTTTAGGAGATTTTCGTCTGTGGCCTTCCGAAGCGACGTCAGCTCCTTGTTTTTTGGGTTCGAGGAGTGTTGCAAGACTTTCACCTTGGCCACGAGATCCTCGATAGTGCCGTACCTTCTTGTGCGCTCCATTCGGTTATCTTTTTGTTGTTCTTTTTCCTACATTTTGATAAGCGCATCCTTCTGAAGGAGTTCCTTGCGGAGTAGTTTGACTTGTTCTTCGGTATCGTTCTGCTTTTTCAGGGCTTCAATCAGTTTGGATATCTGTCACTAAGGGTGAAAACTGACAAGATTCCACTCGCGGCGACGCGATAGAAAACTGTCATGTCTCCACTGCTCTACACAGAAAAAAAATTCTGAATTTTAACTATCGCGTAAAATCTCCCTTCGTTTAATTTTAGCTATTCTTGGCATAAACAGCGAAATCGTTTACAAGCTTGCATACAATATTGCTAATTTATGCGATATTGCGCTTAAATTTACACGAAATATCGCGTAAATTTATGCCAAATGTAGCGTTAATTTTATGTGCGCTATATCTCGCAGAAATTTACATGAATTTTTCGAACGGTGTTTCTATGCTTCGGATTATGGAAAGCACAGAACAGAAGGGGAAGTGCAAACAAATCGATGAATCAAAAAGTGGGTTCTGATGCATAGTCATTATCGGTGTCATTCCTTAATTTTGTTGCTAGGGAATCCGATTTTGACTGACAAAGGGGCGCGTCTTTAGAGGGTCTTCCAACACTCCGAAGGTATAAATAGCGGAACCTTTCAATTAGAGTCGTATCCTTGCGATAAATGCAAGAATGTGAACCTAAAAGTAATGATTAGCCACAAACAATTTATTCCTCCTAAATACGATTGCTGGATCACTGTGCAGTGGTTGAACATATTTTGAGTGTAGAATGGAACAACAATGCCCGAGTTCTTCTACCAATTTTGCGCGCCATTTCCACTTGTGAATACAATTGCTACACCGATAACGGTCATAACAACAATTCTTTCCTCGTGAAAAGCGCCAAAAATGCATGCAACTGGAATTCCCTGCACCGAGGAGGAGAGAGAGAGAGAAGGGCACAGCCGCTTCTGGATCAAGTGCAACAATTATTTTCCCGTGACTGCTTCTCGTGAATGCACGCCACCACAGACAATAAAGTTTATGCAAAACTGGAGCAGCCGAGTTCTGCGGAGAAAGAATTATCGCCGTTTGGCACGGCTACCACCGGATGTCGGCTGGATTAGTCGAGAACCGGGGCAGGAAGAAATGCCATAATGCCGACATCCAAGATAAAACCGGCTCAAGGTTGGATTATCGGTTTGGGCCGACGGAGGAGGTGGGGAGGTGGAAGCGGAAATGGGAAATAATTGCAGATAATTGCATTTCCATCCACAGCGCGCACCTACTCTTTGGTGTTCCGTACCGTGTGCCGAGTTTTATGTTATAATTGGTTGGAAGTAATTGCCGCACTGCTTCGGGATCGTCATCCGTCGGTTGTTTACCGGATGTAAACATTCAATCAATTCGAGGCTGAAAGTCTGCCACTTACCTTGGCGAGTAGATCGATGAAATTGTCGCTCCAGTTGCGGGGGAAGAGCGGATGGGCGATGAGGACGTTCTTCACCTCGACCAGCGGCGTCGCCGAGTGGATCACGAATGGCCGCACCCCGGAACGCATCTCGTAGGCGACGATGCCCAGTGACCACCAGTCGACCGGGTAGCTGTAACCGGCTGAGGAAAAAAAAATTGAAAACAGGAGAACCGCTTGAATCGGACAAAATAGATGGTGGTTTGACGCAGGAAAACAATCGAAGGAGATGGAATGAAATATTAAGGTAAGTAAGTTGTAAGTTTTTGTTAAATTTTTCGAATTTAAATTTTCCATTACCATTTATAAATTGTACAGTGGTCAATTCAAAACTGACCACATGAAAATTCCCCAAATGAAAATTAATAATTCAAATAACAATTTATAGACATTTCATGGCTTCCCGCATAAACGCGAACCATAACTTAACCTTACCGAAAATGCTTAAAAATTGCTTATAATCCCTGCTAAACTTTAACTGAAATGGTTAGGGAACTTTACATGAACGTTTGTGTGATAAAGTTTTAACCTTATGTATTAAGGTTTTTTGGAAGTGTACCTTAAAAATAATGGGTTGTTAAGAAACATTACCATTCGAAATAGTTGTTTTCTCCATACATTCTCGGAGAGAGGACTATATTAGAACCTTTTTACTCATGGTTTGAGAATTTTAATGGTAATGATTATGGTAGCCAGTGAGGTCCATTAATGGTTTTTTATTATCGGTCAACTTTACGTGGAATATATCACGAATTGATGATCAGCAATTTGCAGGCAACCAATTCGCGATATATTCCACATAAAGTTGATAGATGTTACAAAACCATCAGTGAACCTTACCGACTACCATAACCATTACCATTAAAGTTCTCAAATCATAAATAAAATGGTTCCGATATAATTCCTTTTTCAAAAATGTATGAAGAAAACAAGAATTTGGAATGGTAATGGTTCTTAACAACCCATTATTTCAAAGGTTCGCTTCCAAAAAACCATAATACATAAGGTTAAAACCTTATCACACAAACGTTCATGTAAAGTTCCATAACCATTTCAGTTGAAGTTTAGCAGGGATTATAAACAATGTTTAACCATTTTCGGTAAGGTCAAGTTATGCTTCGCGTTTATGCGGGTTGCTATATTGTCGTTTCCTTGAATGGATATTCAACCATATGGTTTAATACATCGCAAATGGAAACAAGCATATGTGTTGTACATACCTTTTATTTCCAGTCGCCTTGAATTCTTGCTAACCTTTATACTATTGACTTTGTCAATAGCTGTCATTCTTCCTTCCCCGCGCTTTTGTTAAGTTTTCAGTACACGAATCGGATAAAAAACGCGATGAGAAAAACGTACCGGAGAAATACTCGTTACAACGTGTTCGTTTTATTGCGTGTTATTTACTTGGATGAACAAACGTGAATACAAAAGGAAAATTATAACTGTCACTCGCATGTAAATGATGTTGACAATGATGATGACGACCAACATACCAAAAGGGTGTATTCGCGCATAAAACACCGAACTTAGCAGTGCTGCCAACAGAGTTAATTTGCCTCATGTTTTCCCAGGATTTTCCAAGGAGAAATTCCCGAATTTGAGAAAAGTAAAGATTGGATTCACTCAGTCTATTGGTACTACTCCGAGACTGAATAAAATTTTCGTCAATTTTCTCATTTTCCGGCAGATTTTCCTGCACTTTTGGCGATTATGAGTGAACTAAACTCAAATTTGAGTCGTTCTCATTCGCCGTGTAGAGAATTAAAGTACAGTTTTCATTCTTGCCGCACGTGAAATTGTTATCATTTGTAAATTGCTCCCGAAAACCTGCCTATTTGCCACAAATCTACAACAATATGCCTTCTGACATTGAATGCGACTGTTATGTTAGCTGGACAACAGCTAGCAGACAGAACATTGGCAATGTAACGTCCATTATCCATGCAGCTAGACATTGATCAATGCTTTTTAAAGTTGCTACTACAAAATCCAAAACTACTTGAAAACAAATCCATTAGACCAATTCAGCTAATGCACTCCTCCGGACCCAGAGTCGATGGATTGCTTTTCATTAAATTTACTTTTTCACAAGCAGAGAATGCAAATTCGCCCAAACTTTTTCTTTTCCGCCCGAATATGGTCGCTTCTGCCTTTTTTGCTGTTTCCCCACCAGCATCTGTTGGATGGTTCCGGTTCCGACAGAACTGCTTCATCTGCATTTTCACCTGTGAAAATAAACTACCGCCGCTTTCGGGATGAAAAATTGCAGTTTTTTTTTATTGTGAGCTCCATTTATGTGTGCAACTAAATGTTTCAGCTTCCTGTAGACTGGGTAGCGGGAGTGTGGAAGTGATCGCTGCGAACCAAACTACTCACCCACCAACATCCAAACAAATGCAGACACCGTTCAAACTCGGTACGAGCTCCGGATATAGTTCTGGTGTTGGTTAACGTAGCGATTTTTTGTCGAAACAAACTCAACAAACCGGGGTCGCTTTTCAATATTGGAGGACGGAAGATTGGTGCTCAAGCTGACTCCAGAACTAGGCGATACGGTGGGGATTACTAAAGAGACTAGAATATATATAGAGACGCTATCTGATCCCGGTATCTAGCAGCCATGGCAACACAGTCATTCGTTTGACTTTTGTTTTGGTCACGTTTGTTGTTATTCGAGGAAATAGATGCTATTTTCGTTGATTCCGTTTAGAGTTGGCAGAGCTTGGTTTTAGAGATTATATTAGTAGCTGAAATTCTTGATGTAGCAGATATGTATACTTCTCTAATCATCTCAAATAACAGTAACTTTTTTTTTAAAGTTTGACAGCTCGACTGGAACGACAATTTCAATTTCAATCGGAACATGGCGTCTCTTTGCACACTCCAGTCTCTTTAGGCGTTACCAAACAAGATTAGTTAACATAACAGCTTCGGACAACAATGATATCAACGGGTAGAGCACTGGATGAAAAATGGATTTTTTGTTGAAATGGATGCCAGAGGGAGAAAGAGAAAATGCTTCGGACGGAACCTGATAGCCCATTTGCGTAGTGCAGCACGGTTGGTTCTCAGGGTTGCTTTCCATGTTATTCGTATGATGTTGGCTTTCTGTTTATGTAATTCTATTGTGATTAATTACCGTTTATAATTTGAATGGTTTAAATTACTGCATGTTTGGCATTGCGATTTCCGTTCTAGGACTGACACGATTACCGAACAATTTCCGGAAGAGCAAAGTGAAAAGTGGAAAATGGCTGGAAGATAAGTGATCATTGCCGTTAGAAGACGACTCGGTCAGTTCGTGGTCCTTTAATTGAAAAAAAAACTGTGCGACTGTATGTAATTAGGGGACGGCACCGGCAACCTCTCACGCAATAATCACGAGTTCAAATATCATTCCCGGACAAGTTACGATGTTACGATGGTAAATTTATGATACATTTTTCATCGCAATAACAAACAGGCATAACTTTTAGAAGTACATTCTTCAAAAACAAACGTTTGTACTTATACCACAAACGAAGTGACAGACGACTATCTTGATTTGAACAAAGTTGATTTTGTGTACAATGATTCTTTGACAGTGTGTAAAGAGTGTATCATTTTTTCATTTTTTTTATGCATTTCAGTTTTGAGTAGAGTGAAAGAGATAGAATCAAAACATTCTAGAACATTTGTTGAAAATGCTAGTATACAATCCAGTAGTAGTGTTGCCATGTGGTACACTGAAAAAATGCAATGGCAGGTTCATCACCAAAATTTTCGAGCCGCTCCGTCCGTCAATTCGTTTGTGCTCTAGCTATCCACACACACCAACGATGTGGACTTCACCTTAAACGAGCTTCTGTGGGCACTCGACAAAGGACGTAGTGCCTCTACAGGTCCCGACTCCATAGGGTATCCGATGCTCCGACGACTTTCTCTATCCGTCAAGACTGCGCTACTAGAGCTGGGCTACAGAGTTTGGCATAGTGGCGTTTTTTTTTTCCAACCAGCTGGTGAACAGGAATAATAGTGCCAATCCCGAAACCGAATTCTACAGAATCTGGCCCTGCCACTTTCCGACCCATCACATTGAACAACTGTATTGCGAAGGTGTTTGAGCGTATCGTGAACCAAAGATTAAGCATCGAACTAGAGTCGAATGGACGACTCGACAAAAGGCAACAAGCCTTCAGAGCCGGTTGGGTCAGCGATACTTACTTGGCGGAGTTGGATACGTCACTGCCCAACAGAGATCACATTGTTGGATAGCATCTCTCGATCTCTCGAAGGCGTACGACACTACTTGAAGGTACGGCATATTGCGTACTCTACGAAAATGGCAGATCGTCGGGGAGTAGATGTTCAAAGTGCTGAACAGTTTCCTTGCCGACAGAACATTCCGGAGTGAAATGCCATTGGAGAACGGTCTTTCCTCAATGGTCAGTACTATCTGTCACCCTGTTCCTGGTAGCAGTGCAACCGATCTTCAGAGAGGAGCCGCATGCAGTTACCGTACTTCTGTATGCAGACGATATCTTGCTCGTAGCACGAAGGAATAAGGAGCAACCTCTGTGTCGCGATTTGCAACCTGCTGTGAAAGCTGTCGACAAGTGGAATAAAAGCGTCGGTTTCAAAATTACAACGATACAACGATATTTGTTGTACCAAAGACGATGAGGCTGAATGTCATCGGTGTCACCTTCGACCGGACTCTAGGATTCCGCTTGCCCAACGTGACTCTTTGTTATGTATCTGCTCGGCAATCATCACTTCGCAGCTTCTCAACGGCATTGCACTCGTCAGCAGAGCGAAGAATTCCGTCATCCAAATTCTCGCACCCGTCTGGAGCGTACGTCACCAGCCCGATTCCACCGATTATGGCTGAAGCGGGTACCTTACCGTTTGACCTCCTGGTTCTTCACCCTTTACCTCGTGTTACCATCCGCATTGTGTATGCTGGGGATGAAACACAGAAATGTCGACCTTCCTGTTGTGCAACGAGCAACCGACCGTCTTATGATGGTTGATCAACGACTCCCGAACATCGCTAAGCGGACGCTGTTCACCAACCCATAGTGGCATGAACCCAAGCTACGTATTGTATGGAACGTGAGACGTTAGGTGAAAGCTGGAGATCCTCCGGATACAGTGCGTCCCATTGTGCAGGAATTACTTTCAAACCGGTTCAATCGTGCTTCGGTTGTCTACACTGACGGATCAAAGTGTGACAAGGCAGTAGGCGCATAGAGCAATAGGCCTGCCTTCAAAATGTAGCGTTTTTTTTCGGCGGAGGCCTTTGCTATCAAATCGAACGAGTTGATTACCTTATCCGACTCTGAAAGTTGCCTTTTGGGCATTCAAAGTGGCAAATCACAGCATCTTTGGATCCAAGAAATCGAATGGTTGTTACGAAATCGTTGTTGGATTCCCGGCCACGCCAGCATCCGTGGCAACGAAGAAGCAGGTCGACTGCCGGTGAAGCACGCAACAGTCCACCGCTCAACGTCGCTATCCCACGGAAGGATGCCATCAAGGCAATGAACCATGTCATCCCATTCGTCTGCTATGGGAAGAACACTGGGCACAAATAACGGAGGTCATGTTGAGGGAGGTTGAAGGTGAAACCAAAGTTCCGCCGACCAACGAGTGCTCACTCGGCTGCGCATCGGCCACACACTTACACACGAGTTTCTTTTGAAAAAAAAAAACTACAAGCGACTGCCGCATGGGGATGTACGCAATGGTGGCCTTTACCGGCTGCGGCTGCAGGAGCGGTTGCTGCGTGCAAGCTGCGAGCATCATGAACGGTGCCACCATACGTGGCATCGGCGCATGGGGCACCGAGATCCAGAGGTAATCCGGCGACTTGAGACTGAAGATTTGGTAAGTGGATTTAATCTAAATGATTGTGGAGCACGTATTACTTGCGAGTGCTGCTTAAAAGGGAACCTGGCGCGAAAGCCTTTCCCCCGGGTGACGGAGAGAAAGGCGGATCGGCCCGTTGATTTGGGCCACACAGACCTCTGTGGGCCAATGGAGACGAAAACACCTTCCGGAAACCGGTATCTGATGACGATTATAGACGATTATAGCCGGTTCACAGTCGTATATCTTCTGAAAAGCAAGAACTAGGCAGCGCGGAAAATAAAGAAGTACGTTCGTTGGGTTGAGAACATTTTCGGGAGAAAGCCACGCTTGATTCGCTCGGACGGCGGTGGCGAGTTCGGCAACCGGGAGTTGAGTGATTTCTACAAGTTGGAGGGCATCAAAGCGCAGTACACCATACCCTACTCACCCCAACAGAACGGGATAGCTGAGCGAAAGAATCGCTCGCTGCAAGAAATGGCGATTTGAATGCTGGCTGACGCCGGTATGGCCAAGCTGTACTGGGGGAGGCACTAATGACAGCTGCATACCTCCAGAATCGGTTGCCTTCGCGAGTGATTAGCAAGACCCCCTACGAATTATGGACAGGCCGGAAGCCTGATCTTGTCCACTTGAAGGTGTTTGGATGCAACGCATATGTGCAGATTCCGGAAGCCAAGCGTTTGAAGTTGGACCAGAAGTCAGTAAAGTCAACGTTTGTTGGCTACTGTGAGGATCGTAAAGGCTACCGATTCCTCGATCGTTCCACCAGCCAGAGTGACAGTCAGCTGGGATGCCAAGTTTATCGAGCTTGGCAATGGATCAGAGCAAGTTGCACAACCGGAGAAGCCTGACGGTGTAGAAGGCGCATCCGACGAGATCGGTGTTGTTTTCAAGGATGATGAAGACCTGGGGCAGGTGCAGGGTGAAGCTGCTGGTGTCGACGATTTGTGTTCGGTCGATTCAGACCCTGATTCAGACGGATGGGACGATGCGTTGGAGAATTCCTCCGGGGATGAAGAGGCGGTAGCCGATCAGGAGGAGCCAGAGCTGCAGCGGCAGCAAAGGAGTACGAGAGGAATCCATCCGAAGAAGCTTGACGATTATGTCGTTGGCTTGGTGAAGACAATAGCAGAGGAGCCATCGAACTACCGTAGTGCGCTGAAGGTTCCGGCGTGAAAGGAAGCTATGCACGCCGAGATGGATTCACACGAAAGGAATGCCACTTGGGAACTGGTGCGACTGCCGGAGGGGAAGAAAACCATCGGTTCACGATGGGTTTTCAAGTTGAAACGGGATGAGTACGGAGACGTTGTAAAGCATAAGGTGCGCCTGGTGGCGCAGGGGTTCAACCAGCGATACGGAGTAGATTACCTTGCACCGGTTACCCGACATGAAACCCTTCGAGTGTTGCTAGCAGTGGCGGGAAAACATGGATTTGGTCTTCTACACCTGGCTGTCCGTACGGCATATTTGCATGGTACCGTTCAGGAGGAAATATATATGCGTCAACCTCCAGGATACGTCGATAGGGGAAATGGGGAACTGGTTTGCAGAATCAAAAAGAGCATTTACGGGCTTAAGCAGTCTGCACGCTGCTGGAACCGTGCTCTAAATGTCGTGTTGGCAAAGTTGGGCTTCAGGCAGTGCCAGTCTGATAGTTGCCTCTACGTGCGAAGTAACGATGATGGTCTAGTTCTACTACTAGTTTATGTTGAAGACATTTTTGGTCGCTTGTTTGAACGAAGCAACTGCGAAGAACTTGTACGAAGCGCTGTGGAAGGATTTGGATATTACCGACCTAGGAACAGTCAAGCATTTTTTTGGGTATGAGATTATCTAAGATGGAGGAGTATAAAGTCTGCGATTGACCTGTTTCATCGAGTCGCTGATCGACAAGTTTGGACTTAGTGAATGTAATCCTTCTAAGACGCCAATGGAGCTTGGATACCCAAAGTCAAACGGCGACAGCAAGCCGTTCAAGAAAAGGTACAGAAACCTGGTCTCTTCTTTACATCGCGGTCAACGCTCGGCCTGAGTGTATTATTGCTTGGTCGCCGAGTCAGTGACCCAAGTGAGATGGATTGGACGGCTGCAAAGCGAGTCGTCAGGTACCTTAAGGTTCAATTTACTTTGATGCTTTTTGGAAAATTTCAAAAGCAGTTTTTTCCGACGCATTATTTCAGATTGCAAAAAGCTCGCACTATTCGATTCCTTTTGATATTTTACACAAAATGACGCGAGCTTTTTGCAATCTAAAATAATGCGTCGAAAAAAACTGCTTTTTATTTTTTAAAAAATGCATCAAAGTAAATAGAACCTTAAGGGTACGAAGGAGCTTATGCTATCATTCGGACCTTGTGATGGATGGTCATTGGTTGCCTTTTCGGATGCGGACTGGGTAGGTGACCAAGAGAGCAGGAAGTCGACGACGGGTTTTGTGTTCTTCTTCGGCCGAGGTCCTATTGCCTGGGTGAGTCGTCAGCAGTCCAGTGTGAGTTTGTCGTCCATGGAAGCGGAGTACCTCTGTAACCCACCAGCCCGTCAAGCTTTCCGTTCGTTAGATGGGTGGCTTAAGCGCCACTCCTAGAAGGAGACCACCCAGCAGATTGTAGGTTTGCCCGGCCTGAGACCATCCAAGGGATTGGGTCAATATGTCCCGAATACGGGAAGAAAGCTGACTGGCTGACTAAAATTACCGTTGTCCAGAAACTCTACAAAACACTAACAATTACGTGTGCACAAGACCGACAATTCGTCCGAACCAAAAATCTCGTTAGGGGATGTTCTCATCACAGGCCCAGCCTGAAAGTCCAAACGAACCAATCCGGAAAGATTGGAGAGTTGCCGGCACAATAAATGTCAGATTCAGGGCTGACTTCCCCAGTAAATTGACTCTACAAAACTACAGGAAACGAACACGAAACGACATGAAAATCCTTCATAAGAAGTTAACTCGGCAGTTCATCAATGGTACGCTATCCAAAAAAACCATGGCTTTAGGGGGTTAACTGTATTTATTACGGAACATGACAATTGTCACCGTACTAGCAAAGCTCAACTACAAAGTTAAGAGAAAAGCTCCCATTCTATTTATTCAGTACGGATTGTATTTCACCTGCTCCCTACATGTCTGTTTGCCTAGGTCTTTGTTCTTTCTTTTCCCTCTATCATACCATCTATCCTACTCCCTAGCGTGTGCACTATTCATTCTTCTCCCATACGTGTGTTCGGTACTAGTTTCCTCCGTACGATTCCTGCTCTCCTGGTGTTTCTCGGCTTCACGTTTAACCCATTCAATTACACAATTTATGGGCCGACGGATGGCTTCGTGTAACCCATTTTAAGAGACGGTGATGTTTCACGAATGCTTTCGTTTGTCTCATGCGCATGGACGTTCACAACGAAAAATATACATGCATGTACTCACTCGAAAACCGAGGAATTACATCGGTGCTATGGGTGAGGAGACGGCAGCGGTACCGAAGCTGCGTATTGCACTACTTCGGCCCAGAAACTATCGCGGATGCGATCGACTGATGCTGGAAATGTCTCACTCACCGGAAACGCGGGCTTACGCTTGAACGCGGCACATGCGTTCGATCGTCCGAACACTGGAACACGTGCAACGTATGCTGTTCTGTTGTTCGATGACTACAGATGGGACGAGTATTGGCCTGCCTGTCCAGGGCGCGCAAATTGGCGATCGCGACCCTCTTCCGGCCACGTGTGCCTCGGGAATCCTCCGAAACCGATAGGTGGGGTCAAAAGCGGTCTCTGACAATAGGGTGGTATGACGGCAAATGGCCTCCGCTGCCACGAACCGGTTGGATTATACCCGCACGCACACGCTAATAAGTTGACCTGGTCTAACGGTCGATAAACGCTCACTTTACCTTGTACTTTCTTCGAGACACACACTTTGCCGCCTACTAACTAGCTTGCTAGGGTTTTACACTAAGCTAACACTACTGGGAAAGAATTGAAATTAACAATCTAATAAAGAAAGTTCATGACGCAAACTACCTTTTTAATCACACCACGACACGAGACAAAACACCGACCACTCTTGCCTCTTCCACAGATCGATTCGAAGTGGACGATCAAAGCTGAGGAATTCCTCAGATAGCCGCTAGATTGTGACCTTTGCCCGGGAAGTCGCGAACTTGGACGACACCCAATTTCACGACCACCAAACTCTCGCAATTGTGCACCCGATTATTAGTGCCTTGCAGCATCTCTTCCAACGGACTATTCAGAGTCCAGTCATCTCTCTCCCCGAAATTCGGTAGGAGTGCGCAAAGCCGAACGGAAAAAGGTCATTGCATTTTCAATGGAAATCTGGCGGGTCGATGTCCACCTTACGACTCGGTAACTTCGTAGCGTCGGTAAGCTCGACAGGCTTTATAATATTTGAATTTGTGCTTCAATCTGAACGTAGGGAACTCATTACCTTTTTTTGTATGACAAGTGTAACTCTACGTAAGTGGATGTTCGTTCCTTGGCGGTGAACAAATTTATGGATTTATTTGAAAAACGAAAGTTAATGCAATATAATTAAATGTGGAAAATTGTATAAACAGGAATTCTGTGCAAATAAATAATTAAATAAATAAATGCAAAGCGTACTTGTTACACCTCGCATTGAGCGAGACTTACCAGGAGTTGATCTGGCTTCATCGATTGATGGCGGATCTCGGTGAACCTCAACAGGAAGCAACGATGGTTTACGAAGGCAATCAAAGTTGCCTAAGCTTCGTGAACCTGGAGAAAACTAACAAGCGGTCCAAACACATTTACACTAAGCAGCATTTTATCGAGGGCCTATGCGATCAAGGTGAAGTGAAGCTGATCTACTGCCCTTCCGAGAAGATGACTGCAGACGGGTTCACGAAGCCCTTGGGCACTACGAAGTTCCGGGATTTCTTGGAGAGCTTGGGTTTATCGAGAAAGTAATGACTCGGTATACATTTAGGAGGAGTGTGGGGAGTTAGAAATGACTACCTCGCGCGCACACACCATCTACCGAAACGCAACGATCGAAATACTGCCAACATTCCCGAACTAGAACGAGCAGCGGTCGTGCAAGCGTCTACTTCCTTTTTTCATCCGAACTGTGTACTTCAACCCGAGCTTTAACCGAAATACACCTGTTTTGTTTTTGCTAGGCCCAAGGGGTAAGTCACTCAGTACATTGTACCGAAATTATATTCGGCACAGCTTGGGTACATCCATCGGCACAATCTCGTAGGCATTAGATTGTTGTAAATAAAATGGGATCACTGCTGGACAACTGTCATTGAAGTTGTTCAGAACATTACGTGCTGTTTGACTATATGTTCAGGGACATCTTCTAATTGAATATACTAGAGGAACTCAGACCAGCAGTTCAATTATAGATCTAAACATGGAATGTAGGTTCTAGAGTGGACTCAAGGGGAAGAGCAGTTAATCAGACTTCATTAGTACCCTTAATTCAAATAATGCTGCAACTCACACAAAACAAACTAAAGAAGTCTATTCATCACCCTCTAAAGTCGGTCTCCAACAATGCTCCCCACCGGTTCCAACTCTTTCCGGCCGAAAGGCTAGGTTTCTGGTCTGCCTTTGAGGACATTATAAAACACTAAAATACTGCCCTTTGGATCACAAAACACCGAAATTTCGCACACTCGCCACTTCCCGCGTCATCCTTAATCCGATTTATCCTTGCGATTTCAAACCAAAACATTCAAGGTGTCAGAAATACCGGGTTGCCGGGATGGGTATTTTACAAACAATTGCAGCTTGCTCTATGACCGGCACAATCGGAATACTTGCGGCACACTGACAAAAAAGATGACCCAAGATTGGTGTGCGGGGTGACCTACCCTTGGCTACGCCTAAATCTTTTTATTCAGTTCTCCGATTCCTTTTTCGTCCCGATTATTCGCTTCGGTCGTTGTGGTTCCTGCGTGGTTGCTGCCCTCAACACTGAGTGCCAGATTTTTATTGTTAAAACCAAAGTTGCTAGTTTTGGGATTTTGTATCCATCAGGTTATGAATAGAGTGAGCAGCGTTGCCAGAGCTACCGATTTGTATGCTCAATATATATATATATGTATATAAAGATAGAGCCTCTGAAAATCCGATTTACAAAATTTCATACCGATAACTACCGATTTTCGATTTGACATCCTCCTCTACGCTCATCATCATGATAATCAACGTCATTTTAGCAGATTTGAGCTATATTTGTGAAGTGGGCGCCCTGCCATAGTACCACCTCCCGCTCATCACTTTTGAAAATGTTCAAGCCCGATAAATACCGCTATTTTTCTAAACAGAAATACCGCTATTTGAAAAACAATTCTGGAAAGGCTGAGCGTTTCAAGTTAACAAGTTGTTTCCGAACGAACACGTGGTATGTTGTTTGTTTCGACCATGTTTGGTTCAGTTATTTGCCAGCGGAAAAACAAAATGAGCTCGACATTGCTTCTAGGCGGATTACATTTTTCGTTCGATTAGCCGTCAAACATTTCCGCCTCCGTGTCCGTTTCACACTTTCAACAGGGAAAATCGGTGAATAATTTAATTTTCTATCACGAAACGCTTTCTCCCACTCGACGTTCGATTCGCTCGGCTTTATGGCTATATCTATAGCTTCCACCGAAGCCTACACGTAGTTCACAACCATGCGAATATTAATACACACTATCCACAGCGACATCGTCATCGTCAAGCCTCGCTTGTTTATTAAATTAAAATGCTGAAATTTTAATATCGCTTGCTCGCCCGGTCGTACAAATTCCAATAGGGCAACCGGCACAGACCCTCAGGCCCTCGTTTGCTGCTATTTATACTGATAGACTCGTGAAGGAGAAACCCGGAATGGCACATCGTGTCCCGGAGGCATGGTCCCATTACCATCTCTTCCATGCTTCCCCTTCCCCCTTACTATGGATAATAATAGATACACATTTTCACCGCCATCTGCCAACTTACCGATCTCCTCTAAGGCACACATGAAAACCTCCGGGGCCATGTACGGCTTGGTGCCAGACATGCTGCAGGCCAACCCATCCGGTGGCAGCCGGGTTGCGATGTTAAAGTCGGTCAGATGTGCGTGTCCTGGAGGCGGAAGAAGAGGAAAAATAATTATTAAAAAGAATCCTGCTCTTCGTCGTCGTTGGTGTTTCGCGTAGGGATGAAAGTTTTCCTCAATAATACGTACACTGAGCGAGGGGCGGGTTTGGTTCAGGAGAAATGCGAATACAGCTATCTCCTGAAGAACGCGTTACCTATTGAGTTGCACCCAGCGCTTTTTCTCGGCGGGGTTTCAACCAGTCGGTCTGATTTTTTGCATGTGAGTAGTGCCAATGGAGAACTAGTCACTCGCAGAAAATAAGAGCGCCTCGTTGAAAACCCACCGAGACAAAGCGGTGGGTAGAACTCAGTGGGTAACGCGTTCTTCGGGGGGAAAGCTGTATTTTTTTGCTTTTTAATAAACAATGAGAAAGAAGCTCCACCAAGTTGAGAATTTTATGCCCAATTAGGAAAAAGGAAAATGAAGTCTTGCGACGAATGCTGATGACGGCATTTACACAGCTTGCTGAACAGCGCTGTTTATGGGTGTTTTGCCACCAGCGAGAACTTCGCTTGATCCTGGGTCAAAATTAAATATTCGATGCATAGGTCACTAATAATTACGTTCCTAGACAAAATTCAGATAATCGTCATGACAGCAGTAAGTCTCTTTTCTTCATTAATAGTGTTTTCAATAATGAAATGTCATGATTACCTGGATTTGACAAATAACGTAAATAGTTACATTGTATGCATCGAACAGTATGATGACAGTGAAAGTGCATTTTTGAAAGTCCTTCGTATAAAGATTTAATTACTCATGGAACTGCTGGCAACCAGGGTTGCTTCCACTCACTTGCTATAAAAAAATGATTTCCTGAATTTTGAAATCATTAGATGTTATAATGATGTTTTGTACTTGTTAGATACAAGAACAGGTTAAAAGGCAAGTCTTTGCCTCATAAAACCTGTCAATTTCGCTACCAGAGTGTTACTATAAGCGATTTTATGATTCGTGAGCGTTCACTCAGAGTGAGCGCTCGCGAGTCGTAAAATCGCTGATTGTGACAATCTGAAAGCGAATTTGACAGGTTTAATGTGTTAAACACTTGCTTTTCAACCTCTTCTTGTATTTAACAAGTACAAAATATAATTATAACATCTAATGATTTCAAAATTCAGAAAGTCATGTTTTTATAGCAAGTGAGTGGAAGCAAGCCTGCTGGCAACCCGTTGCGACTTTCTCGTGGTGATTATTTTTTCTTTAATTTTGAAGTCATTCATGCACACTGTGTCGAAACACAGCATGACACACTTTTCGGCACATTGATAAGTATGTCACGAAATATATTATTTAAAACGGCAGTACTTTTGAGCGCTGAAGTTATTCTAATCGATTTACCCGTTGCTAAGGTGTGTTTACTCCAAAGTGAAAAATGTAGTCTGTGCCTAGGGGCACTAACGGAAGATTGACGTAGGACCACGGTTGGTCAGTACAATTGTTTTTGCGCTTAGTTCTTTTATGTTTTTAAAATCTATAAACTTAAAACTCTTTAAATATTTCAAATGTTGGCCGGTTATGTGAAAAAGGACCGCTTCAACATACGAAATGGAATTGCTACCATTGCATTGCGTTTCTAACGGAGTAATTCGTAGATTGCATACTGGTAGGTAACTGTCATGTATCTACTTTATCGTTCATATTCTGATTGCTTAAGGAAAAGTATTTGCGAGTGGATAGCTCTCCAATCAAAATTCAGAACAGGAAAAGCATGACAATCACCACTGCTGGCCACGCCCATCTTCTCCATAACGGGGAAAGGAAGGATATTGTTGATGTAACACCTACTTAACGGGAGGCCAGCAACCCACCAACGCGTATTGTAGGAGATGGGTCAGGATTCGCATTAGCAGGCGATGCGACCATAATTTAGTAATTGATTTGTTTTAGGAGGAGCTTGGGAGTAAATCCACGATCTTGCACTCAGTAAGCAAAAGCGGCAGCCTCCGAGCTAGTCGAGCTCCTCAGTTTAAATTTTAGGACCTTATTCGGTAATGTTGGTGGATTATAGTTTTACGTGATTAAATGCATGGGTAAAGCAAAATTGTGGTCCCTAGGAATCAAGATGCAAAAAATAGGTTTTCCCATACAAATTTCAAACGCAATGCGGAAAGCCACCCAATCGTCCCTAAATTTTGCACAGTTGTTTTGGACCCCAAATGGAACCTAAAAAACATTGTTCTGAAAAAAATGATCATGATGACAAAACCTCATATTGGTAAATCAAAATCAGTATCCTTGCGGTGATAGATGCAGCGTGAGTAAATATAAGAATGAGAGAAAAAGAGATACAGGAAGAAAACGAGAGAGTGAAATAAAGATAAAACTTATTACAGTAAACTCGTTCTAAATAGATATTTACGATCAACGAGTTAGGAAAAAATTTAGAACTACGGTTATAAATTTTGGAATTTTGCATGGGATATGTGGTTAAAGTGGCCTGGACAACGAGTGAGGGAAAATATCGCGTTAAAGAGAATGAGATTTTTTTTATCTAGTTCGTTTATTTTGGAGGCTCAATCACGATAGCTTTATGGAGCCGATAATTATTTTTGTCCATTGTTTGCAACAAAATTCTCTTAATATTATGTCTAGTAGGAGTTGGGCCGAATACTCGCGGCTTACCCGAGGTTAGAGGGGTACATTGTCGAAGGATAGGATCATGAGGGGAGTTTGTATCGCCAGTATGAACGGTATTCGGAGAGAATGAGACTTGATCTGACTAACTGCTCACGAACTGATTTTTTACGAATACATATTTACCACATTGTCGTTACTAATTCTTGTTTCGACTTATATTACCATTGTAATGATTGAGTCTTAAATGACAGGGCCTCATTGGGAAGTCGAAAAAAAGTGTTTTTCAAATGAACGATTGAATGAAAACAGTAGTTTTGACTTGGTTCCATAATGTGCATCCAGTTAACAGGAAGGAAGCATCACTCAGATGATGAGCACCTCAATCTCAACAACAATTAACTTTTTTTACATAGGACTACGTCTGTGATTTCTATATGGGTGTACACTTTGTGAAAACCGAAAATGGAACATGTAACAAAATTATGAAAGATTTTAAACATTAATAACTCAGCTGCCCCTGGACCAATTTCAATATTTTTATCACCAATCGATCAGAAATATATCTACGCATCTGTTAAATTTAAAATTTTATAATTTTTCAAAATGTCACAATTGAAAATTGCACGAATGTGCCACTGCTGCTATGATAATTAAAATTATCACCGATTTCACTAACGCAGATTTTCAAAGTCGAATTCCATCCGTTCTCACTAAACGGTGTGTTAGCACAGGGACATCGACTGATTGAACGGTTGAATTGGCAACCCGGCCGTCTGAACATCACGACACGAGCGGTGAGTAAACGCGCGACAAACTCTCTGTGTCGAAACGTCAGTCTGCAGGAACGAAAAAGAAAGAATTGAACCAGATACACGCGGGTGAAAAATTACTATAGAAAGTTAAATTAGTTAATCTTACTTACATCTAGCTTTAATCTAAATAGTTAATACGTGAAGGTAAATTTGATGGACTTAGTGAAACCTAAAAACTTAAACAAGAATTACATCTACTTAGGATTATACAGCAAGCGGTTGAATACTGGCCAGAAAGACCATTCGAACGAAAATCGCCACTGAATTGTAAGTTCTATTCTAACCTAAAAACAACTTGTAAAACTAAACCAAAATCAAATAATAGATTTGAAGCACACACACAAAATTAAATATATAAGCTGTTCGGATATCAGTGCGGGCCTTTCACTTCTCAGCGCATCACTTCACTTCTCACAATAATTCATCAAGCAGTTGCCGATTCCCGCTAGAGATCCGGAGATGGTACAGCACGGCGATTGTGCAGCATGCGACAATCCAGATGCCGATGAAAATTATGTGCAGTGCGATGGGTGTGATCTGTGGTGGCACTTTTCGTGTGCTGGTGTGACGGAGTCCGTCAGTGACCGAGCGTGGATGTGTTCGAACTGCACTGCATCACCACCACCGAATCCACCCCCACCAGCAAACATCTCTTCGTGCAGCTGTACAACCAACGTACAACGCAATCTCACCCTGTTGAAGCAACGCCAGGAGCTTGAACGACAACGAATGGAGCATGAACTGCAGAAGAAATTCTTGGACGAGCAGTTGGAACTGATGGACAAGGTGATCGAATCCCGGAGCCGGGTAAGCAATCACGAACGACGAGAAAGAGTTTCCGATTGGATTAGCAATCATCCGGAGCCAGAAGACGGCGCGGCGGGTGAACAATCGAATCCGCCAGCAGTCGCTCAGCCCGCGGATGTAAACAATCACGAGATTGTGGAGACTTTACGCGATCTCGAGAAGCAGCTTGAGCGCTGCCAACTACAATCAGTTCCAACCAGTCAGCAAATGGAGGAGCTTCGACGTGAACTGCAGCAGTGCAAAAGGTAGCTTGGATTAGACCCAACCGATTGGAACATCAGCCCAACGATCGGTCAGATGAATTCCCCGATTCTATTTGGCGATGTACAGCAAGGTAACTAGCAGCCTAGGAACCTTGGTGCCTACCCGAAAACGCATGCCAATGAGGTTGGCGGTGCAGGTAAGAGCAATGTTAACGATAGTGGTTTCCCCAATAAAATGTACGATGGTAATGTCCCTCATAAGTCCTTCGCGATCCCTTTCGAAACGGTTCCCATTGTTACCAGGGAACAACGGTTTAATTCTCGCGATTTCGGGCAAAATACTCTCGATAGTCGCCAACAGCAACGCATCCCCTTCGCCAACAACGAACAGCAGCGTGAACCCTTCGTGTGCACAACGAATAGGAACGTACAGTCTACGTCGTTGGAGGAGTGGTATCATCGGCAGCAGCAGCAGCGATTGAACGCTAACCAGAACGGTCCGTCACCGCATTAGCTTGCCGCACGTCAATCGTTGGCGCGCGATCTGCCACAGTTTTCGGGTGATCCCGCGAATTGGCCTATGTTCATCTCCAACTACGAGTATACGACGGCGTCGTGTGGGTACACGCACGGGGAGAACATGCTCCGACTACAACGGTGCCTCAAAGGAACCGCTCTCGAGACGGTGCGCAGTAGGTTGGTATTGCCTATTGCGGTACCGCAGGTAATCGAGGCACTTCGTATGCGATATGGACGCCCGGAGCTGTTGATTAACGCGTTACTGGAAAAGGTACGGAAGATTCCCGCTCCAAAGTCGGATAAGTTGGAAGGGCTGATCGAATATGGTATGGTAGTGCAAGCCCTTTGTGACCATATCGAAGCAGCCAACGAACATGCACACCTGTCGAATCCGATGATTCTTCAGGAACTTATCGGAAAGCTACCAGCCGACCAGAAGCTTATGTGGGCCGGGTACAAGCGAAGTCTCGGCGTGGTGAATCTGAAGACATTCAGCAGATACATGGAGAACGTCGTCGGTGATGCATCTAGTGTGGTGCTGTTTGAACCGGAGTCTAGTAGGAGCAAGGATAAACAAAAGCCGAGAGGGTACGTTAATTTCCACACCGGGAACACCGTTGATGATCAGCCGTTGGTAGCAAGCAAGCGAATCGAATGCATCTTCTGCAGTAAGGTGGGGCATCGGTTGCGCGAGTGCTCGGGGTTCAAGATTTTGAATGTCGACGATCTCTGGCGAAAAGTTAGAGCTTTGTCGCTTTGTCAAATTTGTCTATTCAGTCACGGAAAGCGGTCGTGTAGAAGCAACAACCGTTGCAATATCGATGGCTGTCAGTATCGCCATCATCCGTTGCTGCATTCAACAAGGCGAACTGCAGCAGCTACTGCGCCAACAGAACAGGCAGAGAGTCATACTCATCAGTACCTCGGATCACGCGTTCTGTTTCGGATCGTGCCTGTTACGCTTTATGGGCAAACTGGTGAGGTGAATACGTATGCTTTCTTGGACGAAGGATCATCGCTGACTCTGATGATATTGCAGACAACTCGGAGTAAATGGAACTACTCAGCCATTGTGCTTACAATGGACGGGTAATACGTTGAGAATCGAAGAAAAGTCGAAAGTTATCACCATCACTGTCGGTGGAGCAGGTTCGCAGAAACGGTTCAAGATGTCGAACGTTCGTACCGTGTCTAATCTGAACCTTCCCAGCCAGACCTTCCAATTGGGGGAAGCCGTGAAGCAGTTCGACTATCTCAAGCAGCTACCGATACAGAGCTACAAGAACGCCGTACCTAAGCTGCTGATAGGACTTGACAATCTACAATTAGCTGTTCCATTGAAGTCGAGGGAAGGTAACGGAAATGGACCAGTTGCGGTAAAGACCAGACTCGGATGGTGCGTCTACGGTAAGCAACAGCCTGGATCGAAAAGTGAATTCAGTTTCCACGTTTGCGAGTGCACGACGAATAAGGAACTGCATGATACTGTCAAGCAGTTCTACGATCTCGAGGAAGTGGGAGCAGGAAATGTCACCTTACGATCTAAAGAAGAACAGCGAGCACTGGATTTGCTGGAGCAGACGACGGTTCGTGTCGGTGAGCGATTTGAAACTGGACTGCTGTGGAAAGATGACGATGTGGAGCTGTCAGATAGCTACACGATGGCACTTCGCAGGCTGGAATGCCTGGAAAAGAGGATGTCACGGGATCCAGCGTTGAAAGAGAACGTTTTCCGGCAGATGCAAGAGTTCATAAGCAAGGGATACATTCATAAAGCCACAACGGACGAACTCGAAGATGCGAATCCTCGCATAATCTGGTACCTCCCTGTGGGGGTTGTGACCAACTCGAAGAAACCAGGGAAAATACGCATCGTTTGGGACACTGCTGCCAAGGTGGACGGAGTTTCGCTAAACGGCATGCTGCTAAAAGGGCCGGACCAGTTGGTGTCGCTGTTAGGAGTATTGTTCCACTTCCGGCAGTTCAAGATTGCGGTGTGCTCTGACGTGAAGGAAATGTTCTTGCAGATTCTGATGCGTGCGGCTGACAAGCATTCGCAGCGAATCCTGTGGCGTTTGGATCCAAGTCAGGACCCGGAAATATGCCAGGAGATTCAAAGCTTGTCGAAGCCTATGAAACTAATGCTCTGCCCGACAACAACTCAGCAGCACGAGACTCCTTGAACTGCGTCTCAGAGTCGGCGCACTACTGGGCAAACTGGAGGGGCTAAGCGGATGAAAAGGCACTTAAGCTTTCAATTAAACTGAAACACAACGCGGATCAATTTAAACACTGTATTTCTCCAATTACCGATTTTGTGGATTGTGTGGTGTTGTGTTCGATTTTCTTGGCACATACCCTTGTGTGGTGTATAGAGTTGGTGTAAAATAATAATGATAAAAAAAATGAAAATTAAGTCATTAATGAAACGCGTAATTTGAGTAAACCCAAATTAGCGTGAATGTAAATAAAATCTAACTATCATTGCTTTGTGAGGGCAAATCCCGAGACAACTAGCAGTGCTGTGTAAAATAGGGAACATTCTTTTGGTATAAATATGAGCTAACTTCATCATTCAGTATCTGCCGTTCAGGCGTTCGGACGTGTTTTTTTTTTTTTTTTTTTTTTTTTTTTTTTTTTTTTTCGCTAGTTCGGAAAATTTTTCGCGCGCTTCGGAAGGAGATGGACGTTGACGAGACGCCGCCCGACGCGGGTGGTTTCTCTACGGGCGCCAAGCCCAAGAGGAAGAAAACCGAAACCAAGCCTATCGTTGACGAGGACAAGTTGAAGCAGCAGTTGCTGAACAGCAACACATTCATCACGCTGCAGCAAAAATCCCAAACCACCACGGATCAGTCGACCACGGTGGTTTCCCCTCCGGGTGTCAAAACACCGGTAGTCACCACCCCGGTGGTTACAAATCCGGTGGTTTCCAAGCCGGAAAATCCCGCCGGAAAGGGAAAGCTACCGCCGCTGGTGGTCAAGAACATCGATTTCGCAACTCTCGTCGATAAGATGCACACGTGTGATGCCAGGCCGACGTACAAAATCACCCGATTTGGCACCAAAATCAACTGCACCTCCGCAGAGGAGTTCAACAAGGTGGAAAAGCATCTGAAGCGGTGTGGACTTGAGTACTACACACACGACAAACCAAATGAACGACCCTACCGGGTAGTGCTTCGTGGTCTTCCGCTGGTCGATCCAAAGGAGCTGCTGGGGCGCCTGAAGAACGAACACAATCTCACCGCCCAGGCGGCTCACATCATCAAGAGGAAGGGAGATTGTGCAGCCCTGGATGAGTCCTTCTATTTGGTGCACTTCGCCAAGGGGTACACCAACCTCAAGCAGCTGAGAGAGGTGAAACACATCGCGCATATCATCGTGCGGTGGGAAGCATACCGCAACAAACGGGCCGATGTAACGCAGTGCATGAATTGCCTCTACCACGGCCATGGAACCCGAAACTGTCACCTGAAGAGCAGGTGTAACAACTGTGGTGAAACCCACGCTTCAGAAACGTGTCCGACTAAGGACGCACCAGCGAAACGTTGTGCCAACTGCGGTGGCGCTCACTCGGCTACAGACCGTAGCTGCCCCAAACGTGCCGAATACATCCGGATTCGGCAACAAGCAACAACCACGCACCAGCCGGGACGGAAGGAAGTCAAAAAGGTTCCTGCGCCTGCTCCGAACCCAAAGGATTTTCCTCCGCTGCCGCCCAGGCCAAAACCCGACGATGACCCACAGTCTGCCGGGAATAAACAACCTCGTATCGATCCTCGCACCAGAGCCGGTGCGCAAACCACAACGGATTCCTCTTCCGAGGAAAGCGAAGACAAGCTCTACAGTTCTGCCGAGCTGTGGGCCATCTTTAGCGAGTTCTGCGATCGTTTGAAGCAGTGCAAGAAAGGTACTGACCAGGTTAAGGTCATTGGTGAATTGCTCTGCAAATATGGGGTCAACTGAGCCCCGCAGCATGCGAATTGCCAATTGGAATGCTCGCTCAATAAGAGCGAGAAAGATAGAGTTGGGCAACTTCCTTGCTCAACAAAACATCGACGTAGGAGTTATCACCGAAACCCGGCTCAACCCAAAAACAAATTTCTCCCTCCCTGCTCACACGATGATCCGGCTAGATCGCCCCAACTCAACCGGCGGCGGAGTAGCTGTCATCGTAAAACATGGCATCCGCTATGAGATCGTACCACATCCGAAAACAACAATCATCGAAGCAATCGGCGTAAAAATACATGCTGTTGATGGAGACATCGTGCTGTTTGCCGTCTACGTACCGAGGCAGTGTGCAGACAGTAATGGAACAGCAAAACTCTTCGCGGAAGATCTCCAAAAGCTCACCGACAATAGAACCGGCTTTGTGGTAGCCGGTGATCTCAACGCCCGCCACACCTTATGGCGAAATCACAACTGTAACAAAAATGGCACCCTCCTTGCAAACCACCTCAGCTCAGGTACGTGTGACATTCATTTTCCAGACGAACCAACGTTCCTCTCCCCAGCCGGAGTAACATCCACCTTGGACGTGTTCCTATCCGACCTGGCACTCTTGAAACCAGTCACCCATCATGAATTGAGCTCCGACCACTACCCGGTGGTGTGTGAACTGGATTTCAACCCAACAACAGCACCGGTATCGATGAGACGAGACTATCATCGCGTTAACTGGGTGGCATTCAGTCGCCTGGTGGACTCACGACTTCCCGAAGATATGGATCTGCCATCCATCGAAGCCATCGACACTCAGCTGGAAGCTTTCGAAGACATTGTACACGCTGCAGAAGAGGCTACTATCCGTTGGGCACCGGTGAGACAACAATTCACCACGATTGACGTCTACACCCGGCAATTGATCCAGCAACGAAACACCGTCAGACGGCAATTCCAACGGACCGGATGCCTTCTGAAAAAAACAAGAAGTCTCCCACCTCAACAGCCAGATTGGGGACCGGATGGCGAAGATCAGAAACGAGCAGTTCTCAAGCAGCATCGAACATATGAGCGACCACTCAAGGCCGTTCTGGAAGGTGGCCAAGGTCCTAAAGAAAAAACCAGCAAAAGTTCCACCACTGAAAGACGACACCGGAGGCATCCTGGTATCCCCATCGGAGAAGGCCAACGCCATCGCTAGCAAACTCATCGAAGCGCACAACATCGGTGCAGGCATGGTGAGTCCCCACGAAGCTGCGGTGCAACGTACCATCAATCAGCTCAACGAACAAGTCGACGATGTGCCGTTCGACGGTCAAGTAACCGAGGATGAGGTGCGTGCAGCAGTGAAGCGCGGCAAAAACATGAAGGCCCCCGGCAACGACGCTATCTTCAACCTGGTTCTGAAGAAGCTCTCCAGCAAGGCGTTCCGTTTCCTGGCAGCAATCTTTACCAGATGCTTCCAGCTAAACTATTTCCCGACCAGATGGAAGACAGGGAAGGTCATCCCTATCCCAAAACCGGGGAAGGACCCAACTGCCCCATCGAGCTACAGGCCGATCACGTTGCTATCAGCAGTCAGCAAGATCTTCGAACGGCTCATTCTCCAACGTCTGATGGAACACATCGAAGAGCATCATGTCATCGTGCCGGAGCAGTTCGGCTTTCGGAAGGGACATTCAACCGTCCACCAACTGGTCCGAGTGGAGAACACCATCGAACGGAACAAGGCACTCTCCACCAACACGGCTATGGTACTCCTGGATGTGGAAAAGGCCTTCGACAACGTCTGGCACGACGGGCTAGTCCACAAGCTGGTGCAAGCGAACTTCCCGGCCTACCTCGCGAGAATGGTAAGAAATTATCTCACAAACAGAACATTTCGAGTACATCTTCCAGGTGCTGCTTCGGAACTCCAAGAGGTTCCAGCGGGTGTACCTCAGGGCAGCCTTTTGGGCCCCATCCTATACAACATCTACACCTCCGATGTTCCACAACTCCCTGCTGGATGCAGCCTCGCGCTGTATGCAGATGACAGTGCCAGCATGGCCAACGGTAGATCCCCAAACATCTATCGGTATCGGCTTCAGCATGGCGTAACGGCGTACGTCTCGTACCTGACCAGCTGGAAGATCAAAGTGAACGAAACCAAGAGTCAAGCCATCCTCTTCCGACATAGACCAGCATCAAGACTACTACCTCCAGCCGACTGCCTCATCCGAGTGAACGGCCGGCCTGTGGAGTGGGCAAACGAAGTCAACTACCTCGGAGTCACCATCGATGACAAGCGAATCTGTCGTACCCACACCGACAACCTCAAGAACAGATGCATCGCGCTATCGAGATCGTTGTACCCGTTGATAGCACGACGGTCTAGGCTGTCGCAACGGAACAAGCTAGCAGTTTTCAACATGATCATCGCTCCGGTGGTCAACTATGCCATGCCGGTGTGGGGTACGTGTGCTGAGACCCACAAGAAGAAGCTACAAGTGGTCCAAAACCGGCTGCTGAGGACAATACTGGATGCCCCGTTCGGCACGAGGATACGTGATCTACATCGAACCGCAGGATGCAAGACGGTACAGGAGCGAATCGATGAATCGTTTGAAAATTTCAACGAGAGTGCTACACTCTCGGAGCATCCGCTCATCCGAGCGCTGGTAAACTAGGGTATGCAATATTAGGTAAGTAGGTTAATGAGTATCCAAACACACAATTATTCCCAAAGAAAAACAAACACATACATCACTGATGTAAAATGAATGTTAACTAAAGGTTGAAAAAGTTAAACTTAAATCACTTAACTAAATATCATGTACAAATAACAAAAAGATTAAAATAAATGAACATTTAAACAAAACAAGCTCGCAGAAGGCATTCTTGTGACGAACGTTGAAGGCGACGGACGAGCCGCAGCAGCAGGAACAGCAGGAATAGCAGCAGTGGCAGTGGAAGCTTAGCAGCCGAGATTCATGTAGCCGTGACCGAGGCTGGAAACCGCGGTCCGGTCACGACACCTTGATGACGATGGCGACTACGACGACTGCAGACCAGCGAGCGTTCGCTGTGGTTCCGGAAAGATCCTTAAAGGCCGATCTTGTCGGCAAGATGGCGGTACCACCACTCGGTGAAATTCCGGTACAATTCCGACAATGGCGGACGAAGCGAGGCTGACCGAACGTCGGCTGTAGTGCGATGGCGGGTTGGTTTTACCGGGGCTGGTATAGCGGTTTGTGGAGATGGCTCCGATGCACAGGCGCTTCCTTCTGACGAAGCCGGTCGACGACGGCAAGGCCCTCTGTCGAACCGGGAAGGGAAATTCTCCTTGGTGTTTAGGGCCTTCAGCCTGAGAACGATGTCCTTTACGGTTAGATCAAGGTAACTAAATGTCACCTAGACCGTAGCGTGCAATGGCAGTCTTTGACTCGCCAACAAGAAAACCATTTGTTTGGTTGAAAAGAAAGGTCCTGAATCAGCTGAATTGGTGATTTACACTTCACCTTGATTCACTACTTGCACTGTATTCTGTTAAAATGTATTCCACATACACTTCTGGTCTACACGCTCGCCTGAGATAAAATGAACAATGGCCGTTCTCTAAGCATCGCAGAACCCTTCAGCTCATCACCCGTGACTCCGTGTCACCATTTTGCCGCGGCCATGCGCGCCTTATTCAGCAGTCGGCCGTTAAGCATGGCCGTATCGTCTACCCAGTGGGTTTCACCGCAAGTGTTACACAAATTTATTTGAATGCTCGATCACATGGTGCATATTTAAAATATTGTATTGAACCTTTGTAACAGAACGGTTACACCTATCATATCAAAACCTTTTTTTTAATACCTAAAATTTATTTTGAACAAAATTTTACCGAATTTTTGTTTATAGAAATTCTTATTTCATTTGTTTTTAATATTCATGTACTCTCTTTTTTACGAAATGACTGTCTAGGAAGGATCTCAATTTTATCGTAATCAGAATTATAACAATTGATCTAATTTCGTTGGCTTTTATCAACATTTATATTTAAAGAACTTATGCTTACAACCTGTATTTGTAAGTTGCGGCTTACCTGCCAGCCTTCTCGAGTTTTTATTTAACCATTGTTTAACAAAATAACATAAAAGCAACAGGCCCCCCTAGACCCCCTCCAGATAAATTTTCTAGCTACGCCAATGGTTCTAAGTTATTCTCAGGCTCTGAACCATTTGATGGATTATTTTAACTTTTGGTTAAAATTTGACAGATGGAAAGATATCGATTAACCCTGCTATCCGAGCGCGGTTACTTCTGACAGACAAGAAGTTAAATTTTGACAACCTTGGCTAAGTTCTTCTCGAAAACCGGTCGATCGACAGCACAGGGATTTTCGACATAGAAAATAACTTTCGAAATGACACTTTTAACCACGAGTTAAATTTAACTCGGCAAATGGTTCTCAGCCTCAGTGATCGTGTTATACATAAGGAAAAATTTAAATAGTGTTTCCAAGCAAGGGCCTGACACGCCGTCTTCTTTTTGTAGCCAGCATAAAAACGTGATCACATATCAACCTAAGCGGGCCCAGAGCGTGGGCCCGCAATTATGCTCGCTATGGCTACTTGGTATTAAAAGAGATAGGGTTTCCAGGCTAAAAATGATTTCAAGTTATGAACGTATAACTATAACTAAACCATTTGTTACATGCGCTTTTATGAAAAATTAGTCCTGGAAAATAGACAATATTTTAATGGAAAATGTCACTTTGGGTAGCAACCATGAAATTCATACAAAGATTCCTAGCACTAAGGGAACGACATGTACAAAGTTTCATTTAAATCGGATCCCTTAATAGTATAATGACAGTCAAAGAGCATCTTTGAGAGTCCTTCACATAAAGATTTAATTACTCATGGAACTGCTGGCATCATCCACCCACCGTTGCGACTTTCGCGAGGCGACAATTTCACCTAATGCACTCAACTTGTTTGCTTCCTCCGTACCGAGAAAGGACCCTTGGAATGCGTTCCGAGAAATGAACTTGAGAGTGTAATCTTATTTAATTCAATCGAGAGTTCAACCGTGCCAGACTATACCTCCGAGGATGACGATTTAATCTTCACCGTCAGACGAGAGACAGAGGCAAGTTGTTTTCCTGCTAATGAGATACCACGATTCGAAAGCTTTTACTTTTTTCATTCTCTCTCTCTCTCTCTCTCTCTGTTTACATCGAAACGAATTATCATGATGCTTTTGCATTTCTTTGACGCCAGAAACGTGTCCTTGTTTTTCCGTCCCAAATGGATTCTGGTAAAAAATGTTGATTTTCCACCGTGATTTGCATGATATCATCGTCCGTTCATATTGCGTGTTCCAGATTTGGTTAATCCACAGACAAACAGAAAAAAAAACTCTCGCGAGCTATTCACGCCAAGTCTCAAACAATGTTGCATACAAGTTCGAAAGAATGTATTGAAACGTCAAAGTGATCCTCACCACAGGGATTCACGAAACTAAAAATATTTTAAACGAACATTGAAATTGAATGCGTGCACGACGATTGAGGAGAAAGAATTACATGTGTTTGTCTGTGGTTAATCTGCAAATGTATATTCCACCGTCGGACGACAAGCGTAGAAATCCCATTCGTTCGGAACGGCACGCTCCACTAACCTTTTACACAGACAGAAGACGACTAAAATAACCTTTTGGAAGTAAAGAGACACATTCTCATTGCACGGGGAAATCTCACCTCCGCGTTCGCAGTAATCGGATTTGTCAGATCCAATGTGTGTCTCGTCAGCATTGTGCTCGGCTTCATGATGTCCTTTTTTCCGTTCCTTGCCGGGGATGTCCTCCCGGGGCTGAACCGTTAGACTGGCTCGGAAATTGCGATGGGATTTCTGGATGGTATAGAATATGACGTATTCATTCGGATTCTCTAATCCGTCTAATGGTCCCATCCCCACTCTCCGATTTCAACTCTCGAAGGTTAATCTGATTCACATTTTTCACAACCGGTTACCGGTAACTCGAACTGCAAGGACTTGCTTCCCTGCTGGGAACAGTACAGTACAACGGCTTCAATGTGGCTCCTCTCGTCAATGCTTCCTGCCCAGCCAGCCGGTAAGACGTCTTAAATTGGTTTTACACCCTTCTGGTCGGTCTTGCCGGCGGATGGCGATAATCATATTCCGAGCGCGTGGAGGCCGGAAATCGCCTTGGCAAATCTCGCGAGACGGACGGAGCGGCTCATCATCGTCATCATCATGGGCTTGATGTGATTTTCCGTTCAGCATCGCGTTGCTATGTTGATTTTCGGTTTTATTATGGGTAAGGATCGGATTATTTGACTGAAGTGCCTCAAGTGGTCCTCGTGGGAGATATTTGGAAGCGAACGGAATGAAAAAAAAGGTTTGGCAGGTGGAATCCGATTGACTCTCATTGCGCTTAACCGTTTCAGTCCCAAGTTTTTCGGGGACCAATTTTAAGGAAATTTTTTGGTGTGATCTAGGGCGTCCAAATTATTTTGAAGTTTTGATCGTGAAATGTTCAGGTTTGAGAAACGAATAGGAAATTGTAACGCTCATACAGCTCAATCACATGAAATGCAAAACACCGTAAACAAGGCAAAATATGTTATTCAAAGCATCCTGGAGAATTGACCTTAAAGTTCTAAATCCTGAATAAAATATTGCTCTAGGTTCCAACTGCATAAACGAATCCGTAGAGCTTCTTGGGACCTCATATCATCATGAGAAATGTATAAGTGTGTTAACAAAATATCTTGGGATCTCCAAATCAATCTGCAGTTCAGATCATGATGTTCTATAGACTCAACACGGTATTCTCTCATGACCCGTCTTTTTATAAACCCTAGTTGATGTAAGGACAACATATCCTGCAGTATATATATGATGATCTACGCCCCCAACAAATTCTTGTACAATGTCGTGAGTTATTATATAAAATCGAAGAGCTTCGAGGGACAGTTTTGGCGACGAGGATTGCGAATACGAATCCGGATCCTGTTCCTGCTGCTGCTGGTGGATATCTGCCACCGAATTTCCACATTGATGCGTACGACCGGAAGAAAACACGCTGGTCTATATGGGTAGAAAGACTCGAAACCGCTTTCACCATTTACGCAGTAGTTAACGAGAACCTACGTCGGAACCTGCTGCTCCATTTGATAGGGCCGGAAACATACGAGACATTGTGCGACAAGATTGCGCCGGACAATCCCTGGACCAAAACCTATCCAGTGATCGTAGACACCCTCGAGCAGCATTTCAACCCAAGGCCGCTGGAAATTAGCGAAAACTTTCGCTTCAAGTGCCGTCGTCAGGGAGACAAGAATGCCACTTCCCCGGACGAGACCATCGACGAATGCCTTGTGGCTCTTCGTCGTATTGCTGTTACCTGCAATTTCGGTAGCTATCTGAACACAGCGCTGAGGAACCAGGTAGTGTTCGGCTTGAAGCGGAATGATATTCGAGGACGTCTTCTAGAACGAAGGGACCTGACAATGAACGATGCGAGGAACATTGCTGTCAGCATAGAGCTATCACAGAAGGGTGGAGCAGAAATTGCTGGCACAATTTCGAAATCAGAAGTAAACGCCGTTCAACACCTACGAGGTAAGGTTTTCAATAGGAAAGTGGTCCAACTGCTGGCAAATCCGCGGGAGCAAAATACTGCTATCGGTGCGGGGACAAATCGCACCTAGCTAAGGCATGCAAACATCAAAATACCGTGTGCTCGTACTGCAACATTAAAGGGCACCTTGAGGGGATTTGTATGAAGAAGGCTTCCGCGGGCAAAACCCATGCCGGAGGCTCAGGAACGAAACCCAGTGCAGGTAAAACAATCTACATTGAACAGCGTAGTGATATTAAGGGAAATGTTGGTGATACGAATGAGTTTACGTTCGGTGAGATTTGCACACTAAACACAACGTCGGTTGATACGAAGTTGTGGCTGGTGCTCACGGTAAACGGTGTTGCAATTCGGTTCGAGATCGACACGGGAAGCCCCGTTAGCATCATCAGTTCGCAGTTTTTCCGTAAGCATTTCGAAGAGGTCCAGTTGCGGAAGTGTTCGTTGAATCTCGATAGTTATTGTGAAACCGACATTCGTGTATTGGGAGTCCTTGATGCAGACGTCGAGTACCGTGGAATACTAATTAACTTACCGTTGTACGTGGTGGATTCTTCGAAGCATCCACTCCTGGGCAGAGATTGGTTGAAAGTATTGAACATAAACTGGAACGTCATCTTAAAGAAGCCGGATAAAGTGAACGTAATCGATCGTGCGATTGGTTATTGTAATACCGATGAGTGCCTGAAACAGATTTTCGTGAAGTATGTGACGGTTTTCGAGGATTCCATCGGGAAAATTTTGACAGTGCAGGCGTAGCTACATTTGAATCCGAATGTTCAAGCAGTATTCTTGAAAGCCCGGAAGATTCCGTTTAACATTCGGGCCATAGTGGACAAAGAACTGAATAAATTGGAATCCGAATGAGTGCTTACGAAAGTGGACTACAGTAGCTGGACAACACCGATCGTGCTGGTAAAAAAAGCTGACACTAGTCGGACTCGTTAACTATTACGGTCGCTTCTACGAAAATCTCAGTACTTTGCTGTATCCGCTGAATAATCTCCTAAAGAACGAAGTGGAGTTCAACTTGACCAAGAACTGTGAAAGGTCATTCCAAACTGTGAAGGAACGAATGCAGAAGGACAACTGCCTGGTACACTACTCTTCTGATCTGTCACTTGTTTTAGCAACCGACGCCTCGCCGTACGGTGTGGGAGCTGTGCTGAGTCATATATTTCCGGACGGTATCGAGCGTCCCATACAATTTGCATCGCAGACTCTGAATCGTACTCAGCAACGGTACATGCAGATAGACAAGGAAGCGTATGCAATCGTATTTGAAGTGAAGAAATTCTTCCAATACCTCTACGGTCGGATATTTGTTCTGATTACAGACAATCAAGCAATTTCGAAGATATTTAGCGAGAGTAAGGGCCTCCCAGTGATGTCTGCACTTCGAATGCAGCATTACGTTACGTATCTACAGTCTTTCGACTACGAAATTCGATTCCGTAAGTCGGCGGACCATGCCAATGCTGATGCCCTATCCCGAATGTCACTGTAGCGTATGGATCCTGAAAACGTGATCGAGGAATTCGACGTCGTAGAAATCAATCAAATAGATACATTGCCGTTGACTGCAGCTGAACTTTCTGAAGCAACAGCCGCGGATAAGTCTGTGAGTACACTAATCCAAGGACTGAAACATGGACAAATCATCGATGGAAAATACAGATTTGGAATCGACTTGTCTGAGTTTTCCTTGCAGAAGGGATGTCTTCTTCGTGGGATTCGTGTATACGTGCCGGCAGAACTTCGCAAGCGGGTGTTAACAGAGCTGCATTCTACACAATTCGGAGTATCCAGAACAAAATCACTTGCAAGGGGCTACTGCTGGTGGAACGGTATGGACAAGGAATTCGAGGAGATTATCGTAAACTGCGCCGAATGTCAATCTGTTCGACCTGTGCCGCCTAAAGTTCAACCACACTACTGGGAACCTGCTACTGAGCCGTTCCAACGTGTCCATGCGGATTTTGCTGGTCCGTTTATGGACTGCTATTTCTTCATTCTGGTTGATGCCTACACGAAATGGCCGGAAATCAGGGTGTGCAGATCGATCACAGCAGAGAATACGGAAAGCATGTGTCGAGACATTTTCAGCACCTTTGGCATTCCAACAGTATTCGTCACCGATCATGGGGTGCAGTTCACAGCAGAGTCTTTCCAGTTGTTCCTGAAACGAAACGGCATTGTCCACAAAATGGGAGCTCCGTACCATCCTGCGACAAACGGACAAGTGGAACGCTACGTACAAACATTCAAACAAAAACTGAAAGCCCTGCAGTGCCCAAGATCGAAAGTGAACGAATATTTTGATGACGTACAGGAAGATGATACATCCAGCGACCGGCCAATCTCCTTCTATGATGATGTTTGGCCGGCAGGTTCGTTCGCGACTTGATCTGATGCTGCCGAGGAGTTACGAAGATTTGCCTTCAACTTCAGCAGTGCGTGAGTTAGCAAATGGAGACCGAGTTCACGTACGGGATTTTCTCTCCAGGAAGTTTGGAAGAGTGATTTCGAAGCTCGGGACGCTGCGCTACGCAGTGAAGCTTGACGATGGAAGGATCTGGAAAGACACATCGATCATATCGTTGGAGTTGGCGCGGACTTGATGTCACCGACAAGCAAACAAACTGCAGTGTACGAACCACATCGTTTTGAACATGATTCGACACCAACGGAGGTGGTGCCTTTGACCGATGCATCATCTGCTCAAGACCGGAACACTGCTGGTATCGATCCGGTAGTTCTTGGTCCAACCGTTTCGATGAATGGAAGCCCACAATCAACAGGTAACCCGAACCAACCGGAGGTATTGCAGAGTGGTTTAACCTCAAACCAAGAGTATAAAGAAGTAGATTCGCCCCTACGGCGTTCCACGAAGACAATTCGAGCTCCACAAAGACTAAATCTTAAATTTTTTGCATTGTATCCCAGTAAGCAAATATTCACAAGGGGGAGAGATTTATACCTACCATTTCATATCATTGAATCCAAAAATGTCCTCACCTTAAAACATATACACATCTTGTTGAGTATTAAATAAACAACGGAGAAAGTAAAACGTGTTTCAACTCGTCTCGAAATAAAGTTCGCGATTTACTTTTCCGCCATCGTAATTCCTGGGATTCCGCACCGTTACGAAAGGAACATAATATGTATAAGGAATATATATTTAGGTCAATTGCAGTTCCACCCTTTTAACCAGTAAAGGGTGCCCACCTCAAATTGCATCACGGAAAAAACGCTGTAGAAAATTACTCATTGGGTATTTTCTCTTGAGTATTGAGTAGTTTAGAGTGTATTATTTACACTGTATTTTTATCGCCGTCAGTTTTTCGAAAGGCAACGCCGTGAATTGATTTTGCGTAAGCACCTGGAAAATCCTCAACTCTCTCATCGGGACATCGGAAAACAACTCGGAATCGTGCAGTCAACGGTGAGTCGTGTGATTAAACGTTACTACAAAACTCTGCGCATCGAACGGAAGGAGTAATGCGGTCAGAATGGATGTTCTATTAGTGATCAGAATCACAAGCGTGTCGTGAAAGCGTTTAAGCGGAATCCCAATGCTTCGGTCAGGGATGTGGCCAAAAACTTGAATCTGTCCAAGTCTTTCGTTCAGAGAGCCAAGGGCCGGGAGGGACTGCTTACGTACAAGGTGCAGAAGGCTCCAAATCATGACGAACGGCAAAATACGGTGGGAAAGTCACGGGCCCGGAAACTGTACACCCAGATGCTAAGGAAGCCTCATTGTCTCATCATGGATGATGAGACTTACGTGAAGGCGGACTTCCGGCAGCTTCCGGGGCTACTGTTGTTGTGACTACTGGGAATGTAAACGGGGAAATCTACCTCAAGGAGTGTCTACAAAAGCGTCCTCTGTTGAAGCAACACGAGGACCCTACGATCTTCTGGCAGGATCTAGCTTCGTGCCACTATTAAAATGTTTTCCTGGAGTGGTACGAAGCATGAACATGAACCTCCCCAACGCTTCGGAACTAAGGCCCATCGAAAAATACTGGGCTATTATGAAACAGGCACTACAGAAGCATCCCAAGGAGGTCAAATCTGAGGAAGACATGAAGAAAAAGTGGGTTTCCGTACAGAAGAAGCTGCTAAGTTAAGCGTAACCCGAGCAGGAGAAAATAACTAATGAATACCTAATTCTGATCTGATACCAAAATTTGGCATTGATCAGCATGACATAAGAGGTAAAATACCATATATATTACATGTAAAATACTTTGTAAATACCAAAAGTTGATATTTGGATACCAAAAGAATACCTGGGTGGTATTGTTTTGGTATTGCATTATCATAGTTTGGTATTGGAATGGTATTGTGGGAACATTTTTTTTTATATTTTACCTCTTATGTCAGGCTCATCCATACCAATTTAAGGTATCGATATATTCGTTCCTGCTTGGGAAGGTGCGAGCGTACGGTTATGGTATTGAAGTTGAATGAAATAAATATGCCAAAAGCTTACGAATGGGTTATAGTTCATTATCTGAAAGTTTGAAAAGGATAGGTCAACCAGGTAATTTCCTACAGCTTTTTTTCCGTGATCCAATTTGATGTGGGACACCCTTTATGTGCTTCACAAGTGATCAGTATTCCTCAATTGGCTTTAGTTCCAGAGTATTGGGCGGATTTATCTCCTAGGGATCCACTGTGACGCCATTTTCGCTGTACCACTGTTTGGTGGAATTTGAGTAGTGGCTGCTTGCCCAGTCTGGCCAGAATGGGCAATCCACCTCATGCTGCTCCAAAAAGGCATTAAGTAGTCTCTTGCGTACACACTACCAAAAAGTCATGTAAATTTCCGTGTCCTGAGACCGACACATGCAAGCGGCCCAAATGACATAAGAATTAGTTGAAAGAAACGAGAAAATAAATTCAATCAATCGTACTTTTCGTCGAGTTGCGTATGTTTCGGTTTGAGAACACTTAATTTTACATGACATGTTTGTTTACGTTCCATAATTTACGTCAAAGATGGATTACGTCTCGTGTAAAATTAGTTATTTTTAAGTGTGTAGGCACTTCTTCTGGTAAACTTGCTTGTTCATGGTACCAGAAGTAATGAAAGTTTTGCTTTTCAGTCCACAATCGAGACTTTCTGAGGAATTTCGTCTTCTTTTCGATTTTACATTCTTTCGAGGTACTCTTCCTGTCAACCGAGGCATAACATTTCTGTCCAGGAATTTCATCGAAAACTGCCAGAAATTGATAGACCGGGATTTTCGTTTCGAGCGTGCAGGATCGAACAAATGCTTGCTCCAGTGAAGCCATGATAAATTTGACAGGACTAATTTGACGTCAGGAAGATCTATTGAAATTGCTGGGCGGGGATTGTCGTGGAAGGGATCTACAGTAAGGAACGGAATCGATTTCTCGCAAATGTCGTTGGATGGTGCGCGACTTACAGTTAAGCATCCGATAATTGCAGCTTCAGACCACCATGCTTCGCTTGCGTACGTCTAGTGGTGGGAGAATGGACGAAAGGTACCAAATCCTAGAGGTGCCGAACGTATTCAGCACAGTCACCTTCTGAAGCAGGATCCATATCAGTTGTGCAAACTTGCCAACCGCCGCATTCCAATTCAGCGTCGTCATCAACCGAATCGAGTTATCGAAAATCACTCCCAAGTTCTTCAGCGCACTGGCTGTTTGCAGCCACTGGACGTCGATTTGATCCAACATCAATGGCAACAATTTTGCGTGTATTCAACTTGGCACCGGCGGTTATTTCGAAACCTTTGAACTGCCCATGAATCGAATCGATTTGTACAGGCGATGTGACATACAGGCATATGTCGTCCGCATATGCTGTAACCCTCGTCTAGGGTGACAATTAATAACTTTTAACGTGTTTGCCATGAGCGTGTGGTGGCGTGTGCCTTGTCTGTTATGATTTGTTTTTGTTTTGGTCGCACGCTCGGCAACATACTCACCACTGCTCTATTTGTAAATATTTTAATTTGTTATTTTCATCGCAGATTTCATTCGTGTAGGCATGTTTTTAGGATTAGAATATAGTGTAAAAATTATCGTTTAAAATTGTCTCGCGTGTAGAATAAAGTTAGGTCCCGTTTCCCCTCCCGCTGCAAAAGAAGGCGAAAAACATAAGCAGCACAACATTCGAGCGCGGTTGCAGGAGAACGATGGCGGTTGTTGTATTGTCAGTGATTGTCAGATAGTACGGAAGAAAAGAAAATTACGAGCCACGGTAGGAAATCGACGCTTTTTTTGCCCCGTCCGTTTTAGTGAAAACGTGAAGTTGGAGTGCCGTTTTCGTGGCGTGTGTCCGCTGGAGGGATAATTCCCAGCACCGTCGCGTGGAAGTGACGTCGTTTCCCCGAAAAGTGCCGTGGTTCGTGAGCTGAACTGAAGGGTGTCGGTTCGCCGCCAAGGCAAACTAAATTTCGAGGATTTTTCCGCTTCCCGGCTAAACCCCAAGGATCCCCGAACACCCACCGTCCTCACTGCGGTGGCTCAGCCAGTAGAGCCAGTCTCGCCACCGCAGTTAAGACCCAAGAAGGGACGAAGCAGGTCGAACCGAAGGAGCGTTCGCCTGGGTAGTGCACTGCGGTGACTACCGGGACCATCTACGGCGAGTAGTTGGTCCGGTGATTCGTCACCATCGTCGCCGGGGGGGTTCCGATAAAGGAGCCTTGCTCATCCCCCTCGCTAAACGCCAAGGACCGCTGCTACGCAGCTAAAGTGAAGTAGAAGACGCTCGGCACAGACCGTGTCTAGAGCCGACGTGAACAAGCCGCAACCGCCGCCGCTATCGTCGAAGGGCCCCACCGTGTGTCACCGAGAATCAGCGAGGAGAAAGGGAAGGTTAGATTATCAATAGACGTCTTAAATTGCATTTTTCTTTCTCTTTTCTTAACAATCCATCCAAATCCGAACGTCTTTGGGGGAAGTACTCTGCTCAAGTCTGCAGACAAGCGAATGAAGGTACAGTTGATCGGCCGTAAGAGATTCCCGTTCACGAGCAGTAACGAGGTGGAGCGGATAGCGATCTCAGAGAGCAGAGTGATGAGATATTGGTTAAAGCCGAGCGAGCTTATGGTTCCAAAGAGGAAAAAGTGCCGGACCGGATCGAAAGCGTGATCTAAATCGAAGCTGATGGGTTTCCCGGCTTATGGGATTTTCACTAATAGGGGCTGTGGGGGAGTATCTCATTTGTTTCCATATATAAAGCTATACTGTCTTGAACAAAGTTGTTGTACTGGGATAGACCAGCAAGCCTGTATCATTGGATTCAGGTTTAATTGGGAACTACACCGCTAGAGGTGGTTCAGTTTTATGTTACTTATGACAAGTGCTATAATATATGGATCTTAGGTCCAAAATAGAATATTTCATGATCCTGGCCATACAGAACGTTGCTGTCTTTAGTATCGAATGGTGGCCATATAAGTTCAGAACTTTCTCACTATGCAGCGCTAGTGTGCACATGAGCTATCTGTATAAGCTGTATCTCAAAATCCTGGCCATATAGAAGGTTACTGTCTAGTTGTTCAGATGATCATGTCCTTTTGTATGGTGGTCATATAAGTTCAGCACACTCTCACTATCCTCAGTAACCTTCTATATGGCCTGGATTTTGTGATGCAGCTTATACAGATAGCTCATGTGCACACTAGCGCTGCGCATGGAGAGAGTTCTGAACTAATATGGCCACCATCTAAAAGGACTTGGTCACATGAACAACTTTGCTCAAGACAGCAACTTTCTGTATGGCCAGGATCACGATATATTTTTGGTGGACCGAAGATCCATATGGGTCATTCCGCGCCAAGTGTACACAGCACATGAAATTAACCTCTTCCGATTTGGACCAAATTTGTAGGGAATGTTCATTTAAGTTAAAAAATTTTAAATCCAAAGTTTTATGCTAATCGGAGCAAAAAAAAAAGAATTCTGATTATAAACAAAAGTGGATGTAATGCATGAGCATTAATTTTCAATAAACGTTTTGACAGCTAGGTCTACATGCAGAAACACCCATAAACACCTTCCGACACCCTAAAACACACAAGAAACACAATTACCCCCCGTAAAGTGGGTAGATCACCTTTTCGTGGTACGTTAAGGGATGTAAGATCTACCACCGATTCCTAGTCCTGACTACTTCAAACTAGGGGAACAGGATTTTTCAGTAATCCAAGGAACACATCTTAGTCCTTGTTACTTTTTATGCCTTGTTGATAGTGACAAGACTTGGCTTTGTCCACCGAGGATGATCTTGAAACAAGGAAAAAATGAGTTAGTTAGTCTTCATCTATGTGATTCCTACTCTTCTATTCGTTGTTCCCTAATTTGAAGTGCTTAAGACTAGGGTTCTGATGCATGGTCAATATCGGTGTCATTCCTTAATTTTGTTGCTAAGGAATCCAATTTTGACTGACAAAGGGGCGTGCCCTTGGAGGGTGTTTCAATACTCCGAAGGGTATAAATAGCGGGACCTTTCAATTAGAGTCGGATCCTTGAGATAAATGCAAGAATGACAACTGTAAAAAAATCGAATACTTCATCATTTCTCAATAGTGATGGAGTAATGCGACATGCACTAAACTAAGGACACGAGAAATACTACAATAGATCAAATTACTGGTCGCAATGGTGTTAGGTCCCGAACAGTGGAACACAATTACAAGCTTCGTTCTGGTGTTACGGAACTGAAAAGTGTTTGTGATGGCCATGCTAAGCAATATGGAGACCTGTATGCGACAATGCAACGACAGTGCTGCAACCCATTGAATCTGCATACAGTTATTCGTCGCAAGAGTTTGAAACCGATTTCTGCACGGTTTCATCACGAGTACAAAAAGAACTTTGCCGAAAATTATCGAAGGTCGGAAAGTATGCGTGCAATGTCATCTGGCGGTAAAAAAAAACATGGATAATGACCAGCCATCTGCAGGTAAAATTCATCTTGAATTATTCATTTCAATCCCAGTCGTACGAAAGCACGTCTATATTTTAGCGAAACAATCCGAGTTTTTCAAATTCACTCGTCATAGCTTACGTGAAGGTGAAGTCGTTGTAGTGGCAGATTTCTCTGAAAACTATTCTTTTGTTTTTTAAGTGTACAGGGAATTCATTATAATAATTTGTTGGCAACCGTTCACACTTTTGATGCCTACACTGTACACCAGAATAAAGTTGTACCATTGAACTGCGTCATAATGTCCGATACTCTAGAGCACAGCACAACAACATTTCATGCTTTCCAGCGCCATTCCATAGAGTATCAAATCCTAGGTAAGGGAGAACAGCCCATAATGCACCCCTGGGGTAAAATGCCCACTTATAGAAAAACAGCGAGAACTTTTCCTCAGATGCATTTTCCGGGTAACGGATTGTGTTTGTTTTCAACTAGAGGTTTCACAGTTGATTCTTGATCATAAAATCATATTTTGACCTACTGATTCCCTTAGAAAATAGCATTTTGTGCAAAATATGATACAGTTGTTAAAATCGTCGACTTCAAATTAAGCTTTTAACAGCATATATCGCAAAAAATTGAACTAATTCACTTTTCGTATATTTTTTAGATGTTTTACTTAATGCATCACAGCTTAACACTCGTGCGACCTTATTTCTGATGTAACATAAAGGAATAATCATCAGGCGTCAGATCACCATGAATCAGGCGTTTTGCCCCGCTATCATATTGGAACCAATTTATAAAATACCTTGAAAATCATGAAAATGCATCGTTCTATAGTTCGAAATCACTTGATCTTCGTAGAAAACATGGTAATGAACCAAACACCATTACTTTCTTCTTGATTTTAGCTTCCATACGCCAGCAATTGACGATTTTGCTTAAACGGTGCGTTTTGCACCATCCTACCCTATCACAGTTGTCCAAAATCTCGTACTTCTCCGATGGTGCGGTACCCTGGTTTTCCACGAAAGCAAATTTGGGGTGCCCACTGAGTGACACTACTTTGTTACGGCACATGGCAAAGGACCAAGCGACGGATTGGGATGAACTTTGAAGAGATTGGCAACGCGAGATAGTTTACAATGAGCCACTATTCACACGCCAAAGGAGCTCTATAACTGGGCAATGAAGAATTGCAATACAAACGTTAGATTTGTTTTATCTGAGATCTGTTCCGAAGAAAAACAAATACTGTTCCACCGTTTTGCATCAGCTGCATCTATTCCCGGTATTCGTTCAATACATGCAGCAGCTCCTTCTGGTATTGATACCATTATTATGAAAACTGTTTCTGGTGCCACAACTGGTTCAGCTTTTAGAGTTGTGGCAATGAAACGTGCAGAGCAAGTGGATTCGAATAATAATGGGAAGAAATCATCACGAAGTGCTGGCCTTGAGAAGAAAAATAAGTAAATTGTAATTTATGTTTTACATTGTGTAGGCATGAGAGAAATATATAAATAATTAAATATGAATTCAAATACAAATAATAATAAAAAATATAGAAAAAATAAAGATGTAAGAAAAAAAGTTTATAAGCGGACTCTTGATCCGACTGAATAATATAAAGAATTATTCTAACTTTAAAAATTATATGTTCCATCGTGATCATTTGATTCCACTGAATAAAATCAAAAGAATCTTCCATAACTCGCAGTAATTATTAGTCAGTGGCGAAATATGTAGGCATAATAATAAATATATAAATAATAATAATCAGCAAACAAATAGCAAAATAAAGTGAGAAATACCAATGCAGTTCTAGTAGATTCTATAGCAAATTAAAAATATGTTAAAGATTTAAGTTTACTCGCTTTTGAAAAGTCGAAAATATTTCTGAGATCTCAGCAAGCCGTTGTAAAAAATAGAAAATAGGATCACTTTTCAGACTATTGTAGTAACGAGTGGATCGAAAACAGCGAACAAAATGAAGAGAGGCGAGAAATCCGACAATTGTTATAATAAAATGTAAGAAACAAATCGATCAGTGTTTGATACAATATTGTATGTATTGGAATGTCTTAATTTATAATGCAATTCGTTTAGATTATTACTATTTAGTGTAAAGTTTTCAGCCACTAAATAATATTTAAATTTGTCAACACTACATAAAAACTATTATTGGTTTTATCATACTTATTTTGTTTCCATCAAGTATTATTTAACAAAGTAAGTCATGAGAATGAATCGTATTACGAGGAAACGTTAAAAAAATAACCCTCATAATTTATGACTTTCGTTCATTCAAAATGCAATATCTCAGGAACTACGCAAATTACTTTTTGTCGTTAAGTTATTCTTATGAATGAAGAACACGATGGTGTCCTTAAAATGAAAATTAAACGACATATATTATAAGAAAACTGCATTTAAAGTTTTCAAACAAAAATAAAAAATATTTGGCAACACTGTACAGAAACAAAAATTACAGATTTAGATTTCTTGACTAATTTCATTATTAAAACAATACCTAATGCAATTTGTAGCTTTATTTGTTCCGGAGATATGAACAAAAGAAAGTAGTGGTTTCTAAAAAATAATGAAAAATGAAAAATGTACCCCTTGATCGAGGGGTGCTACGATCAGCATACAACTTTGGAATTTTAGAATTCGAACTTAAATGAACATTCCCTCCAAATTTGGTCCAAATCAGAAGAGGTCAATTTCACTTTTGCAATATTTTGTGACCACTTGGCGCGGAATGACCCATATATTATAGCACTTGTCACAAGTAACATCAAAATGAAGCTCCTCTAGTGGTGTAGTTCCCAATTAAACCTGAATCCAATGACACAGGCTTGCCGGTCTATCCCAGTAAAACAACTTTGTCGAAGATAGTATAGCTTTATATATTGAAACAAATGAGATAATCCACCACAGCCCCTATTAGTGAAAATCTCATAAGCTGTGAGTATCCTTATAGCTATAGCCCGGCAATGAGGATCCGGCAGTAAGGAATCCGGCAATAAGGATACCTGACAGTGCCAGCATATCTCCTTTGATCTGATTGATCGTAGTTAGCATCGCTGAGTTCTGATAGTAGCCATCGTATGCTAGCTGTAGATTTTGGACTTAGCATACGACAATTACCATTCCATCCAGGCGGCGTAGTTTGGCGTTGAGGGGTCTAATATTGCCACCGGTATTGGAAATCCGCCAAATTTTCGTCAGTCAGCAGGTGGTGGCGAAGGGACCAGAAACCTCGGCCGTGTTCACGTCCGAGGAGGGGAAGGCAGATTCTGAGTGTCAGTGCTCTGTGGTCGGAGAACGAGCAGACGTGAGGATTCACTGCTCGTAGCTGGTCGCGGCCCAGTGCTTACGTAAATACGATCTAGACGGGATCGCGCATTTTTGTACAGTTTTTCAAACCGGTCGTTCTAAGTGACGGACTTGTGTTCGAGCTGGATTTTGCAAGGGCGAAGCACGCAATTGAAATTTTCCACCAGAATTACGTGCTCAGTGCGATTGCAAAGATAATAAGCAAGCATGCTGTTGAAAAATTCTTCCCGAGCTGCACGCTGCTCTGTGCCCCAGGGGGCATAGATGTTGACCAGAGTGACGTCCTGCACTCGCAAAGTAATCAACCGACCGGCCAAGCTTTGCTCGACGTGCGAGTACTGGATGTGCGACTTCAGTGCGATCGTCGTTCCGACAATGACAAAGCCTGGCAACGGAAGTTGCTCGTCAAGGTGAGGATCGGTCGCCCTCGACTTCGTCTGCTGCTCGTGGAAGTTTTTGATTCGTCTGTTTCATTTCCGTTCTATTTACTGCGTGAAGGTACACCACCAGGCTTTTTGAACAGCCCAATCCGAACTGATATCGATCACTTTGGTAAGCGTTCTCGACGATGATGGAGGTTGTGGTTTTGCATTCTGGCATAGTACATACTAACATCGCTGTTGGTGTGGTGAGTTGGTTGCTTTGAGTAATCTGGTCGGACTAACATTGAGCGATCTTCAGAGAAAGATCGATCTTGACGAATCGATCTTATATTTGACTCTAGAATCGATCCACTGATTAAATCGATACCAAAGAATCGATCTTTGGTAGATCGATCTTATGGTTTTTATTTCAATGGACCTTTCTGACTCGCACACTTGCGTAATCCCATTTTCAAGTGCTTAGTTTGCTATCCTCACTTTCGCTCTAGCCAAAAAATGTTTGTTTGTTATTGTTATTCTCACTTTCGGACTATGTATACGGTTGTTTACGTTGGTACACGAAATGGAAAATCAATTATTTTATTCATGTGTTTCAATTATATATTTTTGCCAAAACATCAGAATTATACATTCCATAAGACAAACCACATAGGTCCTATAAGAATGTATAAAAGGTATGTGTGACCGCTTATACATTTCAATTGACACATGATCTTCATTAACTTTTTGCAAGGCGTCTGCTTATTAGTTGACTTATACATTTTATGACTAATCAACAATAGTAATTAGCCAAAAGGTATAAGGAGATTTCTATCTGTGTACCTCGAAAAATTCTTTAAATTAGGAGGGAGGTAGCGAAAACCTTCAAATGTTGCAGTTTTCATAAACATCGGAAGCGCAAATAGTGATGCTGATGTTGACGTTATGTTCCTTAAATTTACCTCGCAGTCGTGTTTTCGATGTAAATACAATTACAAAATTTAACACCAATTGTTTTTGAAGATCTAAAAGATCGAAAGAAGACATCGATTGTTTCGATCTTTTCGTGGAAAAAGAATCGATCCGAAAAATCGGAAATCGGGATGAAAAAGATCGATTTTCCAAAGATCGATCCAAGATCGCCCAATCCTAGGTCGGACAGTTCGTTCTCACACGGCGAATGAGAACAAACAAAATTTGAGTTTAGTTGAGTTGAGTTTGCCTCATGTTTTCCCAGGTTTTTCCAGGATTTTCCATAGAGGTAACTCTAAGACTAGAAGGTCCCGAAATAACGTGCTCAACTTTTTGGCTCAGCTCTGGTACTCTCTTCGGTCCCAAGCTAATCGAATGGGGTTCGTTAATCGTTTGCTTGGGACCAATAGGTTAGTCAAGTAGTGAGCTAATTTAAAATCGTTAGTTTCGTATTGATTGTTGGTATTACTCCGAGACCGAATAAAAATTTCGTCAATTTCCTCATTTTCCGGCAGATTTTTTAGGTTTTCCACAGGAAACCATGAGACAAATTTTACTCATCGCTGAGTTCCTGCACTTTTGGCGATTATGAGTGAACTAAACTCAAATTTGGGTCGTTCTCGTTCGCCGTGCACTCGTCGGCGGTGGAAATTCGGGAAAAGTTTCCGAGTTACCGGTGGTGGCGTAGCAGACTTATTTACGGCTGGTTTATTTCGTGGCGGCTTCGGGGTCGATGGTTTTCGTAGCTGCTGCTGTGGTTCCGTTTGATTTGCCACATTAGCGTAGCAATTCTGTACCAGAAGATTTTTGTTTTGTACACACGAAATACCCGTGTGTGTCAGCTCGTGACAGTAACGGCACGACTGCAGGAGTGCCTTGTAGCCAATGTATGCCTTCACTCCGTCGATAGTGGCCCACGAATCGATATTTCGTTCCACCACCATGCGAGCAGACCAGATTCCGATCAGCATACTACCGTACTCGTGCCCTTCGCCAAACATTAGCTCCCGGATCGAAAGCACTTCGCTGTATCGACTGAGGAACTCGACAATCCTCTCTTCAGATTCTTCTTCGGGAAGATCCCACGCGCGTACTTCGACACTTCCATTTTCCATGGTAAATCGGAGCTTGTATTTTTTTCCACTGCACTCCACATCGTGCTTTTGGTCGTGTTCATCGACCACTTGTTGGGCCAAAGCTAGGTCAGCGACCTTGATGAACGCGCATGATTCACCTCTATGGCACTGTAGTCTCTTCACAGCTTCCCTCTTCAGACCAAGTATCGGACGCCAAAAAAAAACGTAGGTTTTTTTTTCGCACGATGGCTTCAGAGGGAGATTCAAACAATCATTTCGGAAGCTGTTTTCACGCCTACTCTTGGAAACACTTCACGCGACGCGGCCCGGCGACACAAGGACAATTGTCAAAAATTCTCTGATAAGCGTACGTCAATCTATACAGCGGGACAAACTGAACGAATTTCAAAGTTGATACATGTGCTGGAATGTACCATAGCGTATCTTTATTAATTTTGAACGTACATCAAAGCTTCCCGGAAAACCTGTGTCCCGCTGGATAGACAACCGATTTCGGCAATGACCGCGTGGATCGACCAGATTTCCACGGAAATGTGATGTACCACATGCGTACTTTACGAATCTGTAATTAATTTTTAACGTACCTCTTATTTTCACTTAAATGCTTATAATAAACTTTTCAAACCGGTTTTTATATGAATTCTGACTACGGAATTGGATTCTTCGAAAAAAATTAGCTCGATTTCATATAAAAAAAAACATTGTACTTAAGTGCATTCTAGCCAATTTAAGGATCAAAAACAGTTATTTTTAAATTTTGATCCCTTAACAATATAGGGGAAATGTCTCTAATGTTGGCCTATGGATCTAAGATTGGGCCCATCGCTAAAAATCTGCTATTTATCAATTTTATCTAGATGGATTGGGACGTTACTAATGGATATTTTTGGTTGCTATTGAAAAATTAGTCGATTTCTGAATTTATGTATGGGCCCAAATTAAGGACACTTAGGCTGTGAACCATTTGCTGAGTTAATTACCAACATTTGACATTTCGAAAGTTATTTTCAATGTTCGAAAGTCCCCGTGCTGTCGATCGACCGGTTTTCGGTTGTACCGGTTAACTTCTTGTCTGTCAGAAATAACCATGCTCGGGTAGCAGAGTTCATCGTTAACTTTCCATCTGTCAAATTTTAACCAAAAGTTAAAAAAAATCGCCAAATGATCCAGAGCCTTAGACCGACATTACCTGCATTTCCCCTACTACAAAAACGCTAAAAAAATTAAATAATTATGGAGACGCATGGTACTGTTTGGAAAACTCCATCATAAGATATCTCTTGAATACTTTCTGGTCGGTCATGACCAACGTACCTAACTGAAATTCACTTTCTGATAGAACTTACCAGTAATTTCAATAAAAATTAATATTGTATTGAATAATTTAATTAAATCGAAAGCACACTGGGTGGGTTTTGGAAATTTCCTCCAGTATTTCCAACTTCACTCGGACATGGAGCATAAGGCTAGCTTTTTCTAAGGCCTTAAGGTTGTTTAGTTCACTACCTAAGTAACATTGCAAGCTTTCTAGAGGTTTTAAAGCATTCTACAAGCCTACATAATGGTCTGCAGAACTCTCATAAAACCAAAATTGTTACTTGGGTAGACTTGAAGTGAACAAATCATTGGAAGTCCCGTTGCGTGAATCGCTAGGACAGGATTTCATTTTCATTGTGATTACTTTGACGGGCCCAACTCCGAGTAATTTAGTCAATTTATCTTTGATCTGAATCAGGGATTCACCACTGCGCATATCATTCGAGACAACCTTGAACAGACGTTCAGTGTTGGTGTCGTAAGTGAGTGTGAGTGTTGGTTTTACTCCAAGTCAGACTGCTTGGGAATCTCAGTCCACCATTTCTGTCCTGAAGCGTGTAGATTTTGTGTTTGGGGAAGAGCTTGACCTGTGATGAGAACAGGTCGTCCAGTGCATTCGCTCCGATAGAAAGACGGTTTCTGGTTAGTTTTCGTTCGGTTGGATTTAGTGTTTTCTTTTGAATCCCAAGTACTTAATGTCTACTAGCGCGTTCCAATCCTTTGCATTAGACTGAACTCGCCCTGGGGTTTTGAGTTTGCCGGGCATTCGAAACGACAAGTGGTCCTCTATGGTGGTGGCGCTTAAGCCATTTGTTTAAAAACCAATCTACGGAACACCCTAGTAGACCGATTTCGGCTAGCCGACTTTATGCCGGCTACAAGGAGAAACATAATTATTTCTAGCTAGAGCTGGAATTAGGGCGTAACAGCTTTTGTAAACAATGACTTCTATCGATGATTACTAGGGACGACCACGCAGATCAACATAACCATCGGATAGGAGAAGTCTTTCCCTACCCGATGAGGATGTTGGTTTGCGACGACGAGCCTTGAATTTCTAGAAATCGTATAGTGCCTTATGGAGAATCCTGTGACTATGGCATGACCAGACACTCCCGGGTAACTAGCTCAGTAGCATGAGACCCCTGAACTGTGTCGCAGGGCCGGCATGTTACTGGGTATTTGGAGGGGCTACGCGGACAAAGTATGAAACACAGGAATATTCACATTTTCTAACACTTTTATTTGCCCTTTTCTGTGGCGTGAGGGTGTGGGTTTTCACATATATGTGGCGTGTATGCGAGGGTTTAAAATGTTACGGTACTCACTGTTGCAGCAGATTCTTCTTCGGCGTCGCGACGCTGGCGTTGGCCCACACGGCTGCTCCTGCACTACCGTGTGGCCGGAAACTTGCGGCGCGGGCTGCAGACAGTGTTGTTGCCGCTTTGGGAGAATGGCGGATCTGGTGGCGTTCATCAGCCACATACGGCTCAGCAGGCGTTGCTGGCTCGTTTGGCTGGCAGGCGTCTTCCGTCGTTGACAAAATCGGCTGACCGTGGCATGGCCACCTTGGTCGAGCCGAGACGGGACCCTCCTTGGCAATTAAGGCCACCGGCCTGAGGGAATCGTCCCTGACGGACGATCGAGGATCATTTACTATTAGGCTCGGAAGCCATCTTGACTTCCGAGCCGAGCCGTGTAAAACCGTTTTGTTTACGGTACGAGGTGTACATGTTGTACAAAAGCACAAGAACACAAGAGGTCCTGAGAATTATCAAATTCTGTCAGGGAAATTTCCGTCAGGATAATAAAAATCAATTACCTGAACGGAGGTAGGCTATCCAGCCCAAACGCCACAAGAGGGAGGGGGGGAGGGGTTGTATTATATATTCACTACACTTCACGATACCGGTCTACACGAACGCCTGATTACTTCTGCCAATTAGAAGGTTTTTTCTTTTACAACATGGCCACTCGCATGCCTTTTGCCGATCATTCTCCATTTTTAGCTTAATTGTCCTCCCTGTAGTATCGTTCGAGTGTTTTTGCAGCGGTACTAACCCTCTCGCTGCTGTGTGTTGCCTTCTGTCTTTTATATTAAAATACGTGAATTTTCCAAACAACAACAACTCATACAAACGAAAATCCACGGATTGTAACCAACTGGTTACAATCCATTGCACACCTCGATTATTGGTGCATTTACCATACTGTTCTTCGGTTTGTTCTTCGCGTCGTGCTAGTAAATTGTTGAAGTCTGAGAGAGAATTCCTCCAGACTGTTCGTTCACCATTGTATTCAAAAGTTTCGGCAACCCATCACAGAATGTCTGGAGATTCACGCCTATTTTGAGTCACTTTCACAAACAATAAGCTCCGCATGTAAACACTACCGATTTCAAATGGATAATGGTTCTGTAAACACACTTCCTGCATTTAACACTTGAGCGAAATGTAGATTGTTTAGACCAATATTCCTTCAACTGATGAAAACAGTTGCCACTGCCATATAAAGGGTCAACACACTTATCCAACTGAGTGATTTTCTGCTTAATTTATTTTCGAAAACTTTAAGAATTGTTGATCAAAATCTGCATCGAAAAAAAAACAAAACACTCCCAACCAACCGTAAAGCCTCCAATCAAGCACGAACGGTGGAAATCGGATTTCCCTCGGAAAGTTGTTGGCTTTGTGGACAAACAAACTCTAAAATTTTCCAATCAATGGCAACGGGACTCGAGCATCGAGCTCTCGTCCTCCTTACTTTCTGTTTGCACTCCGATTCTATCCGCTCATCGGTACAAACTCAAACTTTGTTAAGCTACTGCCCCTCATCCTCTGTCACTGAATCACAACAACCCCTTCTGCATGGGAATCAGTCAGTCAGTAGTGGGGGGGTGGTCAGACAGAAGCGGTTGACTGAAGAAGGATGCCGAAAGGAGCGTTCGACTACCGGCAGGAAATTGATTGGAAAATTGGATCAAAATTTCACCGACCGCCGTCGGCCTTTCGGCGTTGTCTTCCCTTAGACCCGATCTAGAAGACGGTGAGCTGCCTTCGTCACTTCTCTTCCGGCTACTTTATTTTTATTTATTTTTCTTGGAAGAATTAAGTCCGAGTCTATATCGTTGGTGTTTTTTTTTTTGTTGAGCTTCAATCATCGTAGAATGAAAGTACACGGCCGATGCGAGTCACACAAAGTTTACTCCAAATGGCAAAAAGTAGGGTTACTCAGTGAGTGAATCAAATTTTCCCAGATTTTTCTCAAAGAATGGCTCGAATATGAGTTAAATCGATATCTAATTTTACTCAGTCTAACATGAGTTTACTCGTAGTGACATTTATTTTGATTTTCCTCATTATCGTATTGCGCATTTCACACCAAATTGGACTAATAAGCGCGTTTTCACTTAGCAAAAAGTGTGATAAAATTGCAAGTTTACGTCTAATCGTCTTGGTGTCTTCGGTGCACTTATTCCTTATGATGCAAGCAAAACGATTTGACGGAAACGTGCACTTTTATCACACTTTTTGCATTTTTGGGACAGTCCAGTTTCAGATGCAATCAGCAATATGGGCCCAAAATAGGGGCATTCAGGTCGTCATTACATCCATTTTTTTGTATTATATTAATGCAAATATTCAACCATTCAATTAAAACACATATTTCAACTCAGCAATCATGTTTTTGCGAGCAACCAATTTTCCACAGTCAGCAAGCATTTTATTTTTGCTGCTTGTGTAGCGCATCATCATATCCTACCAGAACCGAACCAAAAACCGGCAACCCAGTGACAAGCCGCAATATAATTTAATAAACTTTTCCCATCACTTTAATCCACGCTTCAGCAACCGAGAGCGGGAGAAATAGAATTGTACGTGGAAGTGACATTTGTGAAAAACCGAATAAAAGGGCGAATGACATCATCTTGACACGTCTCGTGCGTCTCGTGCGATGTCAGATTTTTCAAGTGTGTGTATACATTATATGACAGCTTTGCGAAAGGAAGATCATATTCCACAATGACACCGCGTGACAGCTGCTTTTCGGAGGTTGAGATGGTTGAGAAGTTATTCGTAGAAAATGAAGGATGGCAGGTTTTACAAATTCGTCGCACACAGACTTTTTCCTTATGCGAGCAGAACGACGTATCAAACTTTAGTACCAGAATGGGAATTTAATAGCGAGCTGTCATCATCAAAGCATTGTTTTGGTCTGCAAACTTGGCCTTGCTTGAGTTAAAGGGTGATACGGTCAAAATTTGATCAATATCAACTTGACGTATTTCTTTCAATTTTGCATTTAAAAAACCTGAACACCCCTCATTTTGAAGGTGTGTGTGTGTAGAATGTTGCTCCTATTTTGATTTTGGAATTCACTCTTCAGTTGTCAAAATGCCGTCCAAGCAAGAAGAGCAGCGTATCAAAATTTTGCTCGCGCATCGCGAAAATCCGAGCTACTCGCACGCAAAGTTGGCAAAATCGCTAAAAGTTGCCAAATCAACCGTTACAAATGTAATTAAAGTGTTTGGGGAACGTTTGTCGACAGCCAGGAAGTCTGGATCGGGGTGAAATTGAAAACCGGAAGCCGCTGAGACGACAAAGAGAGTTGCCGGTAGTTTCAAGCGAAACCCTAACCTCTCTCTCCGAGATGCCGCAAATAAGCTGGGTGTATCGTCTACAACCGTGCATCGAGCCAAAAAACGAGCCGGACTATCGACTTACAAGAAGGTAGTGACTCCAAATCGCGATGATAAACAAAATACGACGGCCAAAGCGCGATCCCGGAGGCTGTACACGACGATGCTGACGAAGTTTGACTGCGTGGTAATGGACGACGAAACCTACGTCAAAGCCGACTACAAGCAGCTTCCGGGACAGGAGTTTTATACGGCAAAAGGAAGGGGAAAGGTAGCAGATGTTTTCAAGCACATGAAACTGTCAAAGTTCGCAAAGAAATATCTGGTTTGGCAAGCCATCTGTACCTGTGGCTTGAAAAGCAGCATTTTCATAGCTTCCGGGACTGTCAACCAAGAAATTTACGTGAAAGAGTGTTTGAATAAACGTCTGCTGCCTTTCCTGAAGAAACACGGTTGTTCCGTACTGTTTTGGCCGGATTTGGCATCTTGCCATTACGGTAAAAAGGCCATGGAGTGGTACGCCGCCAACAACGTGCAGGTGGTTCCCAAGGACAAGAACCCTCCCAACACGCCAGAGCTCCGCCCAATTGAGAAATACTGGGCTATTGTCAAGCGGAACCTAAACCTAAACCAAAAAAACTGCTAAGGGCGAGCAGCAGTTCAAGGCAAACTGGCTTTCTGCGGCGAAGAAGGTGGACAAGGTGGCTGTACAAAATCTGATGGCAGGGGTCAAGCGTAAGGCCCGGCAATTCGGATTTGGAAAAGCGGAAGCCTAACTGAATATTTTTCCTGAATTTTATACTAATTGAACTTGAAAAAGAAATTTAATTTGATTTTTTAAATAAACGATTTCACCGATTTACACGCGTTTTCCCTTGACCAAATTTTGACCGTATCACCCTTTAAAAAGATGCATACCTAATTCAATCCCCGTACAAACACGAAAAACAATTTCCATATTTTACCCCCCGACATTTGAACCACTTTTCCCACATTACCGAGGGTGTTTTAAAATAAATCCTTCTCCATTGCACATCGCACTTACATTATCCGGTGGTAGTTAACAAACTCGAAATGTGCCACCCGAAAAAAAAAATGTGCCGAAAATTTCATCAACCGATCCGACGACACGCACCGGGAGGTGTGAATTAACTTTTCGTCACACAAAGCAACGGACCGAAAACGGCGCGACGGCTCCCGTGACATATGGTGGAAAAAGTTTTTCGACGATTAAGCGACGAGTTTTTCCACCGCCACACCCCGCAAAGAAACGTGACTTTATCTGTGCAGAATAATCTAATTTTGCAAGAGGGTTTGTTGAAGATGCTTCGTTAGGAAGACTTTTACAAGAATGCTATTCAATCTGCATTTTGATGCGACATTTTTGATTTTCTTTCTTTTTCGTTGGAAAAATATGCCTTTGGCAACCTTCTAATTCTAATTCAAAACTAATATCTTGGATGAGCATTAGGAGTCACTTTGAACTGGCTGATCCTTTGGCAAGCATTTTCAATACTTGACAGAACCGGCGTCGGTGGTGTAGTGCTAAGCGTGACTGCTTTCTCACCCCAATGGGTCTGGGTTCAATCCCAGCCGAGGTCGGTGGGATTTTTCTGAGGCATAAAAATCTCTGGTCACGTTTTACTTCGGAAGGGAAGTAAAGCCCGAGGGGCAATCAACTTCATAAATCAACTGAATTTGTAAATACACAACTCGAAACATACATTAAATACTCCAATTCGAAATAATTCATCAATACGCCGAAATTCCTCCAATACGATTTCAAATACAATGCTAATACTTCAATAGTACGCTGAATCTCGAAAAATACGTGAATACAGTTTAATACGGGTCTCTCAATCGCGCTCCTTTCGTGTGGCAATTCGGATCCGGGGGCTAATAGGATCAAGTTCAACTTGTTGAAGAACCTCCCAGACGTCGCTAAGAGGCGCATGTTGAACTTGTTTGGCCAGTTCCTGGAGCTGAATATTGTCCCGGATGATTGGAGGCGGGTGAGAGTTATAGGCATTTAAAAGCCTGGCAAACCCGCGTCAGATTACAATTCGTACCGACCCATCGCGATGTTATCGTGTACTCGAAATTTTTTGGAGAACATGACCCTTTTTCGCTTGGAAAAATGGGTTGAGACGAACTTACCTACTCTCAGATACTCAGTTTGGTTTCCGTAAGGGCACTGTCGAGAGAACGAATGACTGTCTCCCGCAAGCGGTAGGTCACTCCGCACACCCATCTTGGGTCAACATTTTTCTCAGTGTGCCGCAGGTGTGCTGATTGTGCCGGCAGTGCCGGTCATAGAGCAAGCTGCGATTTTTTGTTAAATACGAATCTTATGGTATATTTGGCAACCCGGTATTTCTAACATCTTGAATGTTTTGGTTTGCATTCGCAAAGGCCCCGAAAATGTCGAATATTGTGCTCAGTAAGGATTCCTTCTATCGAATAAAACGTCTCTACGCCAACTGGAAGGAACCAGAGTTTTCCCACGATGATTCGCTGCAGAAGGTAGATTGCATTCTGACGACAGTCGGCGTAGACGAGGAAACCATCTATAGCAAATCAACCTCGCTGCAGACCTGGCTGCTGGGATACGAGCTGACCGATACGATTACGGTGCTGTGCGAAAAGTCTGTCTTTTTCCTGACCAGAAAGAAGATCGACTTCTGGAAGCAGATCGAGAAAGACGGTGAGGAGGGCATTCCGTCGGTGAAGCTGTTGGTTCGAGATAAAAACGACAAAGACAAGGCCAATTTTGAAAAAAGTGGCTGGAGACAAGAAATCCAAGGATGGCAAAACGTTGGGCGTCTTCTCCAGGGTGAATTCTGTGAATCGTGGCGAGCCTTCGTCTAGGGCAAAATATTCGACACGGTGGTCATCAGCATCCCAATCGGGTACATCATGTGCTCCAAGGTTATCACTGCCTGGTGACGGTAGACGTATTCAACAAGTATCTCAAGGATCACATCATAGAGATAATCTTATGCTGCTAAGAAACTAAAACATGCTAAACTGTCGGAGGGTGTCGAGCAGGCTCTCACGGACAAAAAGTAAGTCTCCGGTGTGGATATCAACTTGTTGGATATGTGCTACACCCTACGAGGATCCAAGCTAAGACGTTTGGTTTTGCCATCGGGTTGGAGCTCCGGGAGATTTCGAGTAAGTTGTAAGTTAATTAGGTTGAGTGGAAGCAATAAAAATTTCGTGTGATTGTGCCGTGAAAAGTAGTTCGTAAGGACCCTACTTTTCAGCAGCAAATTACCAGAACTCGGTCAATTGGTCATCTACCAAACAAAACTCACTTGAACATTTTTTATTTTATGTTGCAAAAATCGAAAACCATTTATTCCATCTCGTATAAGAATCCGAAAATGAAACTACTTCTTTTGCTTAATTCTAATTTAAACAGAAATCTTACTTCAAATTAACATACGTCACCTCGATGGTAAGGCCACAGTTGTTACCCTTCACCACCATCAAAGCATATCCATTGCTGCCCCAGTAGTTGGAGCTCTCGAATAGCCAGTAATCTTCTCCTTTGAATTTTCCGTATCCAACCGCAACCACTGAATGATCCAACCCATCCAAATTGCTCTTGCAATCCGGTTCGTATTACACTTCATTTGCTTAGTAGCTGAAAGACTTGTGACCAGCATCGATAGCAATCGACAACCCTCGGAAGCCTACATTTCGAATTTAAATGTGAACCGAGAAGTGAATTGCTGGTCTAAGTTCCTCTAGTATGTTCAATTAGAGAATGTCTCTGGAATACACTGTCAAATAGCACGTAATGCTGTGAACAACTTCAATGACAGCTGTCCAGCAGTGCTCCCATTTTATTTAATGAACAATCCAATGCCTACGAGATTGTGCCGAAGCTGTGTCGAATCTACTTTCGGCACACTATACGGAGTGACTTACCATTTGGTCTCGCGTTGTTTTCCATAGAAATTCAGCTGGCTTTTGCTTCTAGTTACAAGTTTGTGACATGAGTTACCAACACCAGGACTTGCTTGCAGGACTCTAAGGACGAGTTCTGAATGACGGTCGTGTCCTCAATTTGTTTTGGGTTCGAGTTATGTGCTTTAAAATTAAACAGATATCTTTTCCATAAAAAAATAATTTTCGATCTTAGATGCTTCAAGTTACAAGCTCGTGGCGTGAGTTTCGAACACCATCAATTTGTTTTGGGTCTGAGTTATTATGCATGAACTAAAGACTGAATACGAGCACTGAGTGGGGCCTCCCTTAGCTCAGTCGATAAAGGCGCAGCTACAAAGCAAGACCATGCTGGAGGTGGCTGGGTTCAATTCCCGGTCCGGTCTAGGAATTTTTCGGGTTGGAAAATTTCTCGACTTCCCTGGGCATAGAAGTATGATTGGACTTGCCACACAATTATACCAATGCAAAAATGGTACAGGCATCGAAAGCTCTCAATTAATAACTGTGGAAGTGCATCTAGAACACTAAGTTGCATGCAATAAGCTAATATGCGATATGCAATAAGCTTGAAATGCGAAGAAGAAGAAGAAGAAGAAGAATAAGAAGAATAAGAAGAAGAAGAAGAAGAAGAAGAAGAAGAAGAAGAAGAAGAAGAAGAAGAAGAGTACTGAGTGGTGGTCAATATGAATACATATTATATATGTCCTCAATTTGTTTTGGACTCGAGTTACGTAGCTTTGAACATTGCGAAACAAGACGGTGATTAATTTCAATATTACTGAGCACAAATTGTTTAGAAATACTTTTTAACAAATTTGCTTAGAGGATAACTAATCGTACTAAAAATCCAGTACAGATTTGAACTTGATCGGATTCCTATACCCCTCAATGTAGGGCACATCTATTACATTCTTGAATGATGGAATGGGAGGATAACTAATCATACTAAACCTTTATTATAAATTCCCTTGGAGGATAACAAAACTGCGCTATTTCAACGCGTTTAAGATGCATTTTACCGAAAAGATGTTACGGATTTTTCATCGGTGTGAAATAGATTTATTCGGCGGCGTGAACCATTTTATTGTGGCTCAATTTCATCGGCGGCGGCAGCGTATAAAAATCGTCGTTGGCGGCGGCGCACAGTGGCTGGGAAAGACCCTTCACTACCGTCAAGGTACAGACCGATTAGCCTGCTCTCAGCGCTGAGCAAACTGTTCGAAAAATTGATCCTCAGCCGACTGAACAAGTTTGTGGAGGAACATGACATTCTTCTTCCGGAACAGTTCGGGTTCCGCAAGGGGCATTCCACCAATCATCAGCTAGTGCGGGTGATGAATAACATCCGAAGTAACAAAGCTGTATCCAAGTCCACAGCCATGGCCTTGTTAGACGTCGAAAAGGCGTTTGATAATGTCTGGCACGACGGACTTATATACAAGCTTTGTAACTCCAACTTTCCACCATACCTTGTGAAAATCACCTGTAACTACCTCCAGCAAAGGTCGTTCAGGGTGTTGTTGAATAGTTCCCTTTCGGGACAATTTCCGATTCCAGCAGGTGTTCCGCAAGGGAGTCTACTGGGACCACTGCTTTACAGCATCTACACGTCGGACATCCCTCCTCTAGGAGACGGTTGCGTGTTCTTCCTGTTCGCAGATGACACCGCGATAGCCGTCAAGGGTAGGATGCCTCGTGAAATTACGAACAAGCTCCAACGATGCCTTGACACCTTTACTGATTCTGCCACCACGTGGAAAATCAAAATCAACGCCTCGAAAACCCAAGCGATCATGTTCCTTCACAGACAATCGCCAAAACTTAAACCGTCTCCCTCCTGTACCGTAATAATGGATGGTACAAGTGTCGAGTGGTCCACTGATGTTACTTATCTCGGGATATTATTCGATGAGAAGCTCCTGTTCCGCTCGCACATAGAGAAAACCCTAGTTAAGTGCTCCGCCTTGGTTAGGTGTTTGTATCCGCTCATTTTCCGCAGATCCCGCCTCTCAAGGCAAAACAAACTGGCTGTCTACAAACAGATCATAGCCCCCGCGATCTTCTATGCCGCCCCGGTGTGGGAATCGTGCGCTCAGACCCACAGGAACAAAATCAAGGTTGCACAGAATAGTGTGTTGAGGATGATCCTAGATCGTCCATTCGACACAAGAATAGCAGACCTCCATCAAGAGGCAGAAATTCCTAAAGTAGATTCCAAAATTGATGATATGACAACCAAATTTATCCAAAAATGCAATCTTTCTGAACATGCTTTAATAAGAAATTTGTACATAGTAGGTTAAGTGTATATAGTAGAGTAGGTTAGTTTTAAGCTGTCAATAGTAGTATTAAGTAGTTTCTCTTCAAATTCTAAAAACAAAACAAACCAATCCCACCAAGGTGGTCGACCGTGTACTTAGTCTAGGACTAATTCTGTAAAACAAATTTTGAATTTTGCCCATACCTAAAGACGAAGAAAGCAATTAAATCACTTAGTAAAATGTATATGCTAATCATCCAAGTTAAACTGAAATAAAGATCATTTAAACTAACTTAAAAACGGCGCACAGTGGCAGATTAGATTCGTTGCTAGACCGTCTAGCAGTATAGTTCGTTCGTTCGTTCGCTTCGCTATCGAGTTTTTTCTAGTTCGTTTTATTGCTACGTTCGCGTCGTGGAAGTGCCGTCATCGACAGGCGCATTGGCAAGTCTAATTGCACTTGCCAATAAACAAAGCATGGTACGCAAGCGTACTACTGCTCCTGCATCGGAGGGCCCTAGCAAGAAGGCCCAAACGGATCCCAGCGCTGCTTCGAATGACGCAGCAAATCGGCTGCTACAGAGCAACCAATTCTCAGCGCTCGGAGTAGAAAATGGCGGTGCTGACGCCACTGAAATTGCGAAAAAGGAGCGGATTCCCCCGCTGTTTACCTCGATGAAGGACGTCGCCCAGCTTAGGGATGAGCTGGCAAAACGCAATTGTTCCCGCGATTCAAAATCTGTAGCGTTGGAACAAAGATCATGTGCTCCAGCCTACAGCAGTACAAGTCGGTCGGTGACCAGCTGAAGAACAGCACAGTGGAGTTTTACACTCACGATTTGCCTTCGATGAAACCATTGAAGGTTGTTTTACGAGGTCTGCCGTCGTACGAAGCGGCTACTGTAAAAGATGATCTGGTGAGGCTCGGATTGAAACCAGAGGCAGTCCACCCAATGAGTCGACGGCCTATGCCCAATACCAACTATCATGACCAACTGTTTCTGGTCCACCTCACGAAGGGCTCCACCACCCTTGCTGCGCTCAAGAGCAACATACGTGACCTGTTTCAGGTCATTATCGACTGGGAATACTACAAACCGCAACACCGTGATGTGACCCAATGCACCAGTTTCCTCTCCTTCGGCCATGGCACTGTCATATGAATCCACGCTGCGACAAGTGTGCTATGACCCACTCGACGGCAACCTGTGCTCAAGCTGATGACACCGACCCGAAGTGCGTGAATTGCGGCGGAACTCACCGTGCCACTACTCGGGACTGTCCCAAGCGAACGGAATTCATCACCATGAGGAAGAAGGTGGCTACTAGCAACCAGCCAGGCCGGCATCGAAATAAACGTGCACCACCAGCCATCACGGACGAACAATACCCGGCAATCCATCCTCGTCGTCTGGTCCCAAATCTTCCACCGCTACCTCTCAACAACAGTCAACGAGGCAGCCCCTCAGCTCAGCATCGCCTCACTGCTGCTGCAGCTCTGTCAAATCAAGCTTCTGCCTCGGCGCCTGGACTATCGTATGCCCGTGTTGCCTCAGGTGACTCAGTTGACGAATCTCCGTTAACATCAGAGGAACTAGTAAAGCTGGTTGCAGAGGTGATCGTCATTCTGCGCACCTGCAAGACTCGATCTGAACAGCTTCATGCTGCCTTGTCACTCGTCACCAAGTATGGATCGTGAAGCTATAAAAATTGCAAATTGGAACGCTTGCTCACTGACGAACAAGCATAGAGAGCTACTCGATTTCCTCAACACCAAGGAGGTCGACATAGCTATCATCACCGAGACGCATCTGAAGCCCGAACTGAACGTATTCCTTCCCGACTTCCGGCTCGTCAGACTTGATCGCACCTGCTCTGGAGGTGGAGGAGTGGCCATCGCTGCAAGACGGAACATCAGTTGCCGGCTGCTACCAAACCTTCAGCTGAAAACAATTAAAACAATTGAAGCCATCGGAGTGGAGGTGAGCACATCACTTGGCCCAATCACCATCATCGCGGCCTACTGCCCCAAACAAACCAACATCAGGGACGGGTCGTCAGTGGCCCTCCGCAAAGACATCATCAAACTCACCCGGAGGAGCGGGAACTTTATCATCGCTGGCGATCTGAACGCAAAACATCAAGCTTGGGGCAACGGTCGGAGCAATAGAAACGGCATCATCCTCAATGAAGACCTGCAAGAGGGCCACTATACCATCTTGGCCCCGGACTCTCCCACCCGGTTGAGTCGGTTTGGGGTCCATGCGACCATCGACATCTTCGTAAGCAACATGGGACACAACGTCTCGCAACCTGTGGCATTGCAGGAGCTGAGCTCGAACCACTACCCGGTGGTGGCCGAAGTTGGTTCCTCGGTAAACCGATTCGAAACTTCCCGGCGCAACTACCATCGAGTCAACTGGGCGCAATATCAACACTGCGTCGACACAAACATCGACTACGATGTCCAACCGGGAACGTCGGAAAATGTTGACCGGTGTCTACAAACCATCGAGGAGGCAATTTCCCGGGCCAGGGAACAACACGTGCCAGTATCCAGACAGGTGAGTAACACTCTGAACCTTGAAAGCCCTACCAAAGATCTCATTAGACTCCGTAACTCCATTCGTAGGCAGTACCAGCGTTCTGGCCTGCCTAACTTGAAGACCAATTGTAATCGATTAACAAAGATCATTCAGGCCAGGATGGTGGATCTCAGAAATAACGATTTTGCTAGTAAGATCCGCTCTCTCCCAGATTGTGCTAAGCCCTTCTGGAAACTTACAAAAATTCTTAAAAACAAGCCTAGGTCCATTCCCCCACTGACCCCACTGGATCGTCCCGGCGACCCAGTGGTTCATCTGATAACTTCTGAAAAGAAGGCTGCCGCGATAGGTCAACACTTCGTCAGCTCCCATAATCTCGGACAAAACATCGTCAGCCCTCATGAATCTGAGGTTGCTGAAAATGCAACCAATCTTCTTCAGATTCCTAACATTTTTCCAGAGGAATCCGAGATAACGGCTGACGAACTGTTGGCCTATATAAAATCATCTAAAACATGAAGGCCCCAGGTTTCGACAACATCCTGAATCTGGAACTCAAACACTTGAGTTCCAGATTCTACAACCATCTGGCACTGATTTTTAATCAGTGCCTTAGACTGGGCTACTTCCCCTCGTGTTGGAAGTCAGCTAAAGTCATACCCATCCGGAAACCTGGGATGAATCCGTCCTCTCCGCGGACTAGAAATTCTGAGATCCACCTCCTGGCTGGAATTCAGACATTAGAAGAACGAAGAGTATTCATCCTGGAAAGGTTCAGAGACACCTGTCTGAGATCAAATCACCAGAGCATACGTGATCTAGCACGTTAGGTTAAGTTATACTCGTAGTTAGGTAGGTTATCACTTTTTTCAATTCAAATAAAACACATCCCCAAAGGGATATTCTGTAAACTAGTTGAAAAACGCAAATATTAAATTAGAATATCAAATTAAACAAAGATGAAGAGCCAAGTAGGCTAATCAATCAAAATGATACATCACTGTACTACCATAATCAACAGAAATAAACATAATTTTACTACTACTACGGCGCACAGTGGCATTCTGCATCATACCGTTGTGCAGTACAGTCGGTTGTTTGATTCGCTCGCTCAGTGCCAGTGATATTATTAGTGCTACGCGTTTGTTCACGTTTTCGGTCGTTTCGGTGCATCGCGTGTGATGTCGAAGCGGAAGAAGAAGACAGGCTCGAAGCAGGGTTCGAACCCTGCAACCCAGTCTAACGCTGCCCAAGGCGGCAAAAAGACGAAGAGCGACGCATCCGACCGTGGAAGTGTCCATACCCCAATGAATAGTGGTCCCCAGGATAACGCCACAGCAATCAACGGTAGTGACGTCGGTGATTTCGGCGGGTCCGTTGAAAACTTGGCCACGGGCGGCCAGAACGATCCGAAAGTGAAACTTCCACCTCTGGTGGTGAAATCAGTACCACTCGACAAGCTGGATCAAGAGATGGCATCCCTTGGCGTCGCTGCCGAGTACAAGCTGTGCGGGATTGGCACGAAAATCATCCTCCACACCGAAGCGGACTACAACAAAGCTTTGGCTTCGCTAAAGAATTCCAAAGTGGAATTTTTCACACACGACATCCCGGGCGACAAGCCATTTAAGGCAGTCATTCAAGGCCTTCCGAATTTCGAAGCTGAAATTAAAGACCGGTACAAGCTGGCCCCCATCGCCGTCTTTCGGATCAAGAGGAGGAATGAAAGCCAGAGGAAGTACCAGGATTGCCTTTTCCTGGTACACTTCAAGAAGGGGACGGTGACGCTTAATGCGTTGCAAGCAACCCGCTCGCTCTTCAACGTCATCATCCGTTGGGAGTCCTACTGTGGTGGCCGCCGCGATGTAACACAGTGTCAGCGCTGCCTCAACTTCGGGCACGGCACCTGAAACTGCAACATAAACCCACGCTGCAGCTTCTGCACCAAGGACCATGCCTCCTCCGACTGCCCAGATGACAGTCCTGAGGTTATCAAGTGTGCCAACTGTGGTGGTGCTCATCAGGGCTCTGACAGGCAGTGCCCCAAACGCGAGGAGTTCAAGCGTATCTGAAAGGATGCATCGATCTCCAACCAACCAGGACGTAAGAAAAATAAGTCCCCGACTTTCGGGCCAGGCAATTTTCCGCCTCTTCGAACCAACCAGCAACCGCGAGTGCAACCCACTCCCCCCCAACCAACGCCCGGTGAACAAATTCCACTCCCCCCTGGATCCTGGAGAACACCGCCAACGCTAGAAGGTATGTACTCGGTGGACGAGTGTTGGAACATGTTCGTCCATGTTGCAAGCGCTTTCCGCAAGTACACCAACAAGAACGAACAGTTCGAAACTATCGTGAAACTGGCTATGCATTATGGCGTCTAAGCCACTATGCATAGTCACATGGAACGCTTGCTCCTTAAGAGCAAATACCATCGACGTGGGCCTCTTCACCGAGACCCACCTCAAGTCCGACCACAACATCATTCGGCTTGATCGTACCAGCTCCCGGGGAGAAGGGGGGCTGTGTTGTGATCATCGTCAGAAAAGGGATAAAATACCACACTCTGTCCCATATCCGCACCTCTATCATCGAGGCCCTTGGTGTGGAGGTGGAGTCGGCGACTGGATACGTCAAATTCATCGCCGTCTACTGCCCTCGACAGTGTGCCGCCAGCAGTGGACTAGCGGCTAAATTCAAGAAGGACCTGTCCACCATCACCCGTACCGGTTCCCGCTTTGTAGTTGGAGGAGATCTGAATGCTCGCCATGAGGCCTGGCGAAACTACCAGCAGAACCAGAACGATCGTCTGCTGTTCGACCATTTGCAGCATGGGCTGTTCTCCGTTTGGTTCTTGGACGCGCCAACATTCATCTCACCGGCAGGCAACCCATTGACGCTAGACCTGTTTCTTACAAATACCGGCTTCTCCATGCCGGTAGCCTTGAACGAACTCAGCTCCGACCATCAACCGGTGTTGGCTGAACTCAGATACATATGTTGATGCCTGACGACGCGACACGCGACAATTCGAATGAGCCCCGAATTGAAGTGAAAGTGACAAAAACGAAGGAAGCAGTTTTCGAGTCATTCATTGCATCAATTGAAACAAGCCTTTACTTCAAATGAAATGAACTGATGCACTTGACGAACAAAACAAGCGATATTCAAGTCATTTTTGACAGGAGGAATGTTCATCGTGACTCAAAAACAAGAAACACAATGACTAACACGAAAATGATATTGCTCGAAATGAAGCGATTCCGCGGAGAGTTCATTTTCTATTCTTTGTTTCGAAAATGGAGAACTCTGGTCACAAATTCCCGCTGGTATCCCGTCTCAGACTGGCACAATCCCAAAGGAAACTTCTCTAGTACCAGCATCATGTAGAACACCGACCTTCACTATCGTCAGATCACCGGTTCGTCAGATCACCGGTTCGTCAGATCACCGGTTCGTCAGACACCTGCTGAAAAAGTCGCTACTAGGCTATCAAGCATCCCACGAGAAAGAAATGAAGGTGCGTGCTTCACGACGAAGAATCCAGAAGCTTAAGCCGAGTTTCGGGTAGGCCTGCCTTGGCAATGACACCGTTGATCGACGAAGCAGCAGGTGGTTCGAGTGCTATTTTGACCGGTAATCGCAATCCACCAGCTATGATGGATTTCAACATTTCTCCAACGCCGATGCACAGTGATTCCTGGCCGGTCAAAACCTCAAACATCAAAGTTGGTATTTTTTTATTTCAATATTTTTTTTATCATTTTTACATGTTTAGAGTATCTTAAATTGAATGATTTGTGCATGATGATTTTTTTATGGCTGTTATAGTGTAGCTATATCACAAATTTTTGAAAAAAATCGTTATGTTTCTTGATACTGTTTTGCTCAAATATAGCAAAAAATTATGTGTTTATCAACTTGGTTGCTTCAGAAGAAATGTTCCTCGGCTTATTTCACGTCAAATGGATGGTAAAAAAGAGTGTCTGCACTGTTTTTAGTGACAGTTTCAAATATAAATTTAGGAAAAATGCACTTTTTTTCACATTTAGACTAAACAAAACATATGAAGGACACATCCGCCCACTATCCTATAGTAACCAAAAGATAGCTAGAAAAGTAAGCTTTCAGATAGGCTTTAATAAGTTTTGCGATTTTTTGCGAAAGATGTTGAAATTAGGAATAACAAGTAAAGTGTTCTTTCGAAAATATCCGTTTCTAAGTTATATAACCTGCGGTGCATACGGTAGCAAGCTTCATAATGCCTTTTTCAAGGCACATCAACACGCACACACATACACACACGCACCATATATCTAACTCTTATGGTTCATGAGTTATGATTTTTTTAAACAAGCAGGTTAGGGTGGCCCCTAGACAATCGGCATTCTTTAAATATCTTTTTATACGTTCATTTCTCGTGAAATTTTATACTAGACATAAGAACCTTTTATGACGCATATTTTTGCTAAGGTGTTATCTCTTTTATTTGAAAAGTTATGGCTAGTTTTTGTTGAAAAATATAACTTTTTTTTTAATTAAATTAAATGCTTTAAACACAAAAAACTCTTCCAGCTTTTTTTGAACCAAAAATGAAAAAAAGACGATGTTTTCAATGAAGTTCAATGTTTGAAAATCGATTTACCCCATATTGAGATATTGACAATTGAAAGGAGCCATTTTTTCGAAGAAAATAGCCTTTAACTAGTTGTTTGAGCAAAAATATGCGTCATCAAAAGTTCTTAATTAATAAGAACAATGTTTTACGAGAAATTAACGCATGAAAAGATATTCAAAGAAAACCGATTTTAGTGGCCACCCTAACCTGTTTGTTTAAAAAAATCATAACTTATTAACCATAAGAGATAAAAATGTTGTGTCTTGAACAAAGTTGCTTTGAATTGAATGTTCTACAACTGTTTAGAACACTGCTTTGGTCTATCTCAAATAATAAAAAAGTTTGTATTTTAAATTCACCAATTTTATGGACCACCCTAATTTTACGAACATAAAAAGATAAAACAAAAAACATGAAGCAACTTTCCCTACGAAACCATACACCTAAAACTGACGGTTTGGGCGCAAACATTGTTGTCTTCCTATATACGGCTTTGGGACCATTGTGCATTGGCTTTGGTTCTACTATACTCCTTTTTGTGACGTCTTGATTGTCAAGTTTTCTTCGTACTGCTAATAAACATTTATTTCAACTGTTTTTTGCCTATTTGCAACAATTTTGAGGTTTTGGCCAACTTTTGTTCTAAGGGGAACCACTGTGCAATGTCAGACGAGCTGACGATCTCCAGATGAACAAATGAACAGCATTCAGCGGCAATTGGCAGCAAAACCGTCTGCTCAATCATGTCAACCATCGTCACAAGTCGACCAGCGGGGTGAACAGCCGGTACCATTAGCAATGCCGGAAAGAATACCTGCATTCGAGTTCCCCATAAGAAGTTCGGTAAGTCAGACGAGATGATCAGCTTCCTCATTCTCTTTTACACCGCAATGTCCAGGCAACCAGATGAATACCGTGTTGGGTGGCGCGTACTCTTGGATGGCCTGTATCCAGGGGTGCCTGCTGGTTACAGATTCAAGTACAGTGACTACACTAGCAGAGTCTGTGAAAAGTGCGATTGGCCGTGTATCCGGGGTAGTAACTGCGATAAAAGCTGCGGCTGCCTCGGCGGAAAAAATAGAGCACTCATCCAGCAGCCTGTGACACTCCTTTAGGTGGTCACCGGAGATGCCGATGCCCACCCTTTTCTGGGCTACGGAACCGTCCGAGTAACGGATGGCGTATCCAGCGTACTTCCTTCTCTGCAAATCCAATACCGCCTGATTTACCGCAGAGGGATTGGAACCAGCCTTGAAGTGCCGTTTGATGGTGTGGTCAGTCTTAATTGGCGGTTTGTTCCAGCCTCTGGCTCCAACCCAATGTGTCTTGCACACTGGGGGGAGAGCTCGGTTGGAGATTTCCCTGAGGAGCTTCCCAACAAACATTGAATGTTGAAGAGCTTATTCAGGCATAAACAAGCTTCTTCAGCTAAAAAATTGCTTATTCAGCTGTTGATCATCTCAAATTGTTTGTTGAGTTGTTGGCCTCCTTTAGGAGGGAACCCTCCTCGTCTGTACGTGACGTTATCTCATTCAGCCCGATGGCGCGTTTGCATATAGTCCCGGTAATCAGGCGGTCGAAGGGGAGTACTCCTCCCTCAATGCAGGCGGCGATCCCGGGGATATCAGGAAGGAGTCCGGAAGAAATCCGGAGTGCTTGCTGGTAGACTGGTGTAAGCCTTTCGACCAGGCGTGGTTTGGCAAGGTACGTAGCCTCGATGCCGTAGGTCAGCCGCGAGTTTACTATAGCCTTCGCAACATTGAAGCATGAGGTCCGGTTGGCGTTAGGATGTCGGCCTGCTAGTGTCCTCAGGATGTTTAGGCGCTGTATGCAGGCACTCTTTACCTCGTTCAGGTGCGTGTTGAATGTAAGAGAGCGGTCGAAATGCACACCAAGTATCCGAAGGGTTTTTCTGAATGGAATTACCTCGTCCTGGATGCTGATCTTCGTGCTGAGGATCCGGTGATTCGACGGACAAATATGAGTGTACCCGCTTTTTGCTGCGGACATCTGGAATCCCGCGTTTGATGCCCAATTCGAGATGTAGGCCGTGGTATGAATAATTTTTGTTCGAAGCGCTTTGACAGTCTCCTTAATTGCCATAAGGACGATGTCGTCTGCATACACGAAAATGAAGATTCCGACCGGCAACCTCGTGAATACCTCATTCATCCTAACGAGAAAGAGGGTGACCGCTATCACCAACCCTTGCGGTACGCCAGTCTCGTCGTCGAAAATCTTGGATCGGCAGTTTCCCAGGACAACCTGGAAGGTCCGGTGCGAGAGGAAGTTCTGGATGAACTTCAACACGTGTCCTTTTAGACCTCAGGCTATCAACTGGTCCAAAACACCTGGCATCCATGCCCGGTTGTAGGCCTTCGATAGGTCAAGCGCAACCAATTCAGCGTGATGGTTATTTGCGGACATTGACGATAAAGCTTCGCTGAGGGAGCCGAGGTATGTGCTGGTCCCGTGACCTGGTCTTAAAGCATGCTGTCGGTGGTCCAGGTGTTTCCCTTCCTCCAGGTACAGGATCAATCTCCTGTTTAACATTCTTTCAACCAGCTTAGACGCACAGCAGCTCAACGAAATGGGTCTAAATTTGTCCACCTTGTGCCCTGTGGAGTTCAGTTTGGGGATTGGGACGGTCATGCTGTGTTTCCACTGGTCAGGGAAAGTGTCACCCATTCATTCCTGGTTCACCAACTCTAGCATCCTAGCCTGCTCCCCGATAGGAAGGTATCGAAAGAGACGATATCCCACTTCATCAGATCCAGCAGATGCGCCTCTAGCTTTAGATAAAGCAGGGGCGAGTTCATCCATGCGGAAGGGTCGATTGATGTCCAGGTTGTCGCTGTCATTCGGGATCGGGATGTTTCCTATCGAGTGGATAGTCGTTTCTGTCGATCGATGACAGCAACGTGAAGTAGCTGCCGAGGATGTCGACGATTTCAGCTTTCATGAAACTGTAAATCTCCACTAACCTAGATTTAAGATATTAATAATGTATAACACAAATGATAATTTTGCTCTGTAAAGTTTATTCGATTGAGCCTGTATAAATAAATTGATTTACAAAAAAAAAAAAAAGAAAATACGGATTACAATTTTACAGCAGATGTGGTATTAGGCTTTCTTTACTATTGTGTATTATTTCTTAATGAATGAGTTATTTGCTATCCCGAAGTGAGTGACTACGCTGACATTACACCCCATATCCATGTGTCTACTAATCCCTCTACTCATGACCCGTTCGTCCGAATGAAATCCAATCTGCTTCGGATCCTTTTTTAAAAATTCCAAAGCCTTCTTCCTTGCTAAGAAAACCGCAGTACAATTTTGACAAGCGTACTATAGTGCCATGCCATCCATCCCATCATTATCAGTGTAATTCCCGTGCTCTAAGCATTTAAGAGCTTGTAAGAGCATTCAACCGAGTGGCAAATATAATGAAGCATCTGCCATACCCAATAGAGGGTTCAAGAAAGATCCATTATTGATGCCACCGCACGTGATTATGTACATCCCCCACTGGTGATGCCCCTTCTGCTTGCCAGCCAACTAGCGACGATAGACAATGGGAATTAGTTAGCTCGATGTGAAAAGTTGCTTCGGTGGTCTAGCTCTACAATTCAAACCGAATAATGCATTAGGTCCTAAGCAACATTGGCAGATCCCCAAGGCCATGCATATACATTTCCAACTATTTTCAACACACAGTTCGATAACAAAAGCTATTTTCTAGCATCTAATATGGCGTACTCGGCAAAAACCGATATTGTATCCAAGTCGAAGATCCATGTTACTTAGGACCTAATCCATTGTTCAGCTTGAATTGAGTGCCGATGGTCTGCCTGCCACGCTTGAACAAATTTCATAATTGAACATTTTGAATACTCTCGTAGCGGATTTTGAAAATTTCATGAAGAGGATTTAAATTTCCCGTTTGGAGCTGAGTCAAGCATTTAATAATTTGGCAGAATCAACCAAATTTACTCTATAAACAACTTGAATCAAATGAAAAGAACGCATGATTCATTCGCAGTATTCATAGGTCAACAACAATGTGCATATTATTCTGCAATTTCCATTTACCAATTTCTGGAACCAATAAATAAACCCCTTTTTCATATCATCTCTCTCCCCATATGCATAAAAAGTAAAACTACATTGCCTGCAGACCCTTTCAACCCGAACCATAGAGGGAAAGAACAAAAAATTCTCGCATTTCATTTGAGCTTATATGAGTACCTAACCTCAAAGAAAAAAACTTACCTTCCTCGTCCAGCAGTATGTTGTCGGGCTTGATGTCCCTATTTGGTACCGGTAGTAGCCACAGCCACACAGCCACACAGCCACACACACACAGGAGACCATTCCAGCCGGAGGTGAAGCGGAAAAAGTGGAAAAGACAGAGGGAGAGAGAAAATTTACATGAATACGTTATGATTATGAAAAAAAACCATTCAGGCAGACGTCGGAAAATAAATGAGGTAATAAAATGAGGAATTTGCCATGCATTATTCATTATTATTGTTGCGATGGGAGCTTTCCGCCGTGCCACCTCGAGCTTTGACTTGCAACTTTCTAAATTGACTCTTTAACAGCTCGGGACCGGGTTTTCGGTGCCAAATTTACTCAGAGGAGCATACATTGAGTTAAATATTTAATGGGATTGGAACTCGTTAGATTGCAGAGGAAACCCCACAGGATAGCATCCAGAAGTTCAGCATTGCCGTGAGGCAGTGAGGCTTCTGAATTATTCATCTTGGCGTTTGATTTTCTGGTCGAGAAAGTGTAAGTGAAAATTTAAGATGAGAGCGAATTGAAAGTGTCATTTAGATTAACCTACATAGAATGCGAAAAGGCAAACAACGATAGCGGTAGAAGAACCATTGAAACCAGTTCAAAATTTGAAATTAAAATTCTCCAAGTGCTCAAAATTCTATAAATTTACAAATCATCTGTATAAGTCTCTGAACTTTTTAAATTATCTAAGTGTTTGAGTTATCTATGTTATTACAATTCTCTACATTTTAGAATTCAATTAATTATTAAAATTAAATTAATTCCTTCTCAAAACTCTAAAAATTTTCTACATTCTCAGTTTTCTGTACACCCGCTAAATTCTTGAGATGGTATTAATTCTCCACACTCTCCAAATTTTCAAAGTTTACTTAATTCTTTGAATTATGTATGTTTTATTCAATCCTCTATAATTTCGTAGCTCCCCGATTCTTTAAATTTCACAATTTTTCTGAATGCCGAATCCTTTTTTTTCAACTCGTTCAATTCCCTTTTGTTCCCTTTTATCGATGATGTAAAAATTCCCTGTAATTACTGAATTCTCACAAATTCTCTAAATTCTCTACCCACTAAACTTTCTAGATTTTATAAATTCTTTAAAATCTCAACGTTCTCTTAGTCTTCTTAATTCTTACCAAATTCTAAAAAAAAATCAAATTTACTAGTTCTCTAAATTCTCAAAATGTACTAAATTCCCCCAAAACGCTAAACTTGCCCCATTCTCCGAATTACCACATTCACTTAACTCTTTAATGTTCTATAAGTTCTCTAAATCTTCTTAATGCTTTCAATCCTCTTAATTTTCTAAACCCTCCTCATTCTCTAAACTTACTTACTTACTTACTTACTTACTTACTTACTTACTTACTTACTTACTTACTTACTTACTTACTTACTTACTTACTTACTTACTTACTTACTTACTTACTTACTTACTTACTTACTTACTTACTTACTTACTTACTTACTTACTTACTTACTTACTTACTTACTTACTTACTTACTTACTTACTTACTTACTTACTTACTTACTTACTTACTTACTTACTTACTTACTTACTTACTTACTTACTTACTTACTTACTTACTTACTTACTTACTTACTTACTTACTTACTTACTTACTTACTTACTTACTTACTTACTTACTTACTTACTTACTTACTTACTTACTTACTTACTTCTGCGCCTGAATATGCTTTAGTCACACGTCCCCGTAGCCAGCCGTTGCGGACAGTTTCATCAACTATGATGACCAGGTCGCCTTCCTGAAGAGGACGTACGTCAGTGAACCATTTAGTCCTTCGGGCGATAGTCGGCAGGTATGCTTGGATCCAACGCTTCCAAAACTGGTCCAACAGGTGCTGCATCAGTTTCCAATTAGTCCTCAATGATACTTCACCGTCGATCGGAATTCTGGCAGAGTTGTTGACCCCACTGGAATCCATCAACAAAAAGTTGTTGGGCGTCAAGACCTCTTGGTTCGGCTCATCGATGGGGAACGAATGTTAATGGATGGGAATTAACGATCATCTCAGCTTCCATCAGGCACGTCGCCAACTCTTCATCATCAAGTTTGTCGCGATGGAACAATACCTTGAAAGCGTTCTTTACAGAACGAACCTTTCGTTCCCATACTCCTCCCATGTGGGGAGCTGATGGTGGATTAAAATTCCACTTTGTGTCAGCGTTAGTAAAAGTGTTTGCTACTTTACGGTTGATGCTTCTGATTTCCTGTGCCAGCTCTCGCGCAGCACCTCGGAAATTTGTACCATTGTCGCTGAAGATCTCTTGAGGCGACCCCCTTCGTGCAATGAAGTGACGTATGGCCATCTTACAAGACCCGGTCGACAATGAATGCACGACCTCTAAGTAATCTGCTCTTACTGTTAGGCACGTAAACAGTGCCACCCAGCGTTTCACGTTTGTCCGGCCCCTTTTTATAATGATCGGCCCAAAATAATCAAGTCTTACGAATGTGAAAGGTCGCACGTATGGTTGTACTCTGGGTTGCGGAAGAGCTGCCATCTTTGGTGCGCGTGGAGCTGCATAAATAGTAAACACGACACCACATACATCGCTTGATCACCTGTTTCACGACGGAACGAAGTTTCGAAATATAGTATCGCTGTCGCAACTCATTTACAATGGTTTCCACATTGGCATGTGCGTATCTTTGGTGATACCGCATAACTAGCAGCTCTGTGACGTGGCCTTGTTTCGGAAGCACAATGGGATTCCGAAAGTTGAAAGCATAATACGCTGCCTCGGGGTCGATACGGCTTTGCATGCGAAGGATTCCATCGGCTTCAATGAATGGCGATAACTTAGCCAAGCAGCTTGATTTTTTCAACCGAATACGTTCGTCCGGAGGTAAAGTAGCATTCCTTCTCAATGTAGCTAGTTCCTTAGGAAATTCTTGTGTCTAGACCATCTTCCACATACTCTTTTCCGCAGCATCATAATCTTCTTGCGTCAGGATTACCTCACCAGTTTCAGAAGAACTCCTCTCCTTGAGACGACAGCATCTTCCAAAGTGATGAAGGTAGGCCAACATCTTCAGCAACGGATCTAGATTCGAGAACTTCGTGAGATCCACTATTAGGTCGCTTGATATTGCCTGATGTACATTGACCAACTTAAGTTCCTCTGGCGGCTCAATTATCTCCGGTTCTTCGTGGTCCCACTCGTTTTCCGGCAGATATAGAAAATCTGGTCCCATGTACCACTCGCTTTTCGGTGCGAAATCACGTCCGTGGCCCCACTTGGTCGCCTTGTCAGCTACGTTCATTGATGACCTTACCCAGTGCCACTCGTTTAGCTCGCTCTCGGATAGTATTTCTACAACCCTTAGTGCCTCATATTGTCGATACTTGCGTGGATCTGCATGTAGCCACGAAAGAACAGTTGTTGAATCCGTCCACAAGAAGCGCTTGTTAATAGGGAGTGTGTGATTCTTTTCAACCACCTTCATGAGCCTTACCCCTATCACAGCGGCATTCAACTCACTGCGTGGCGTAGATAGTGGTTTTAATGGTACAACTTTCGCTTGGCAGCAACCAGTGCGCATCTCGGTATTCCTTGATCTACAATGCGAAAATAGGCCACACCTCCGTACGCTATGTTTCCAGCGTCCACAAAAACGTGGAGCTGAAGGGAATCGTAGCTCCCCGGATCATAGTTGGGAAAGTAGCAGCGTGGTACTGTCGCGTTCGCCGTCGCCAATTTGCAAAATCCTTGTCGATGATTGGATCATCCCACTTGACACCAGATCGCCAAATATCCAGTAGCAGTGCCCGACCGTGAACTGTGTAGTTTGAAATTATGCCGAGCGGATCGAAATAGCTCATCACCACGCGCAAAACTTGGCGTTTGGTTGGAACAACATTACCCGTCATAAGAGGGAGTAGGTCCTCACGAAATTGTGCCGAAAATACGAACACATCTTCTTGAGTCATCCACGTCATGCCTAGAACTCGTTCCGTAGGTGTTGACTTCTCTGCAGTAAAGTTCTTCACTCCGTCGTGGCATTCTTCTCCAACTCTTCGCAAAATTTCTTCAGAATTTGACTGCCAAGTTCAATCCATCTTTCAGGTTGATCTTGCGAACGTCCAACGCCAATTTTACTGCTTCGTCGATGGTATTTTTGCTATCCAGGTAATCATCTACATACACATTGTTGACGATAGCCTCAGCCGCTTCTGGATGAGTGTCTTTGAACTCGGAGGCATTTACATTTTTAATATATTGCGCCGAACACGGCGAACACGTAGCCCCGAAAGTGGCCACGTCTAGTATGTACGCAGTGGGTGCTGAGTGAGGATCAAAACGATATAAGAATCGTTGCACTTGACGATCGGCCAGCATGATCAGAAACTGGTGAAACATCTGGCGAATATCACCAGACACAGCGTACTGTCGCTGGTGGAATTGCCATAGAACTGCTAGAAGTGGTTTTAGTAGGTCGGGACCAGCCAAAAGAAGTGAGTTTAGTGATATTCCATTCACAGTGGCCGCAGCGTCCCACACTACGCGTACTTTGCCGGGCTTGCGACGATTCCGCACCACTCCCAATGGCAAATACCAGATACGCTTAGGACCAGAGTTTCGTAATTCCTCCTCGGTCACTTTGTGGGCATACCCAAGCTCCAGGTATTCCAGAATCAAGTTGTCAACTTTCTCCTTCAGTTCGGGTTCCTTCAACAATTTCTTCTCGAGACATATGAGCCGCTTTTCCGCCATTTTATAATTATATGGAAATTCAATGTCGACGCTTTTCCAGAGTAAGCCAGTCTCAAATCTTCCGGATGGTTTAGTTGTGTCTTGTAGAATTTTCCTAGCGCGACAATCATCTGCTGACTAAAAAGCAGGCAAGCCCTCTACTCCAAGATTTTCCACAGCGAAGTAATCTTTCACCAATTCATCCAAAAAATCGTCCTGTGAACAGCTGCACGTGTGGACCATTAGACAGGTCGGTCCGTTCAGGTCACGCATTCCACCGAATATGGTCCAGCCAAGTCGAGTTTAGGTAGCGACTGGCTCTCCTGTTCGTCTCTCACGTCGTGCCAAGGTTAATTTCAATTTGGCATTGTCCTGGCCAATTAGTATACGAGGTACTGCGTTGGTGTAACTTTCGATTGGCAAAATTGGCAAAGTGTGGAAATTGGTGACACAACTGCTCGTAGTCCAAACTCTGCCGAGGGAGATCGAGATTCCCGACAGCCCGCACATCGGACATCTCATACTGGGATCCATTACAAACGTTGGAGATGTTTAACTTTACCCGAAGTGAGTCAGTTTCCTTTCTGGTTACATTTCCTGTCCATTGTAGGCACAAGGGACTCTTCTCACCTTCCAGATTTAATTCGTCAGCCAAACCTTTTTCCAGCACCGTAAGGTTCGATCCTTAATCCAAAAAGGCGAAGGTCGTAACAGTTTTCCCAGCGCCATACAATGTTACCGGAAGAATTCTGAACAAAGTGGATCCATGAGTGTTACGGTGAGTTGATACTAACCCGGACGATACTGGTTCGTTCTCCTTTCGTACTGTGATATCAGAATGCAACAATTTACTATGCATTTCCTCACATCCATTTACTTCACATGATTCCTTTGTTCTGCACGGCCACTTACCATGGCCTACTAAGCATCGCTTGCACAACTTATCCGTCCGATTACACGCTGGGCAGGGCTTCGGTTCGTATTTTGGCTTTGGCTCGTCTGTTGATGGATTCTTCCTCAGTGGTATGAGCGTTGACATAACTCGATATGTCTTTCTTCTTCCCCTTCTTATCTTCCAACTGGACCAACTCGAACGATAGCGAAACATTACATGCAGCGGTTCTAATCGAAGACACGTACTTGCTGAATGCTTTTAATGAAACGTGTGGAGTCCCCACTCGAGTCGGAGGTTCGGTGGAAGTTTGGCTACCAGCTCTGATAGCAACATCGGGTTAGATAGATGACTTTCCATCTGCGCGGCTTCGACATACGTAACAAGGTTACAGTCCTCACGCACAAATGTGACTAAGGTATCCAGTTTGTTTATGTTTGGGTGGGGGGCATTCCTTACTTTTACCAAAAGGCAATGCACTAACTGTTCGGGGCGTCCACACTCGTCACGTAATGTTTCGATAATATTTGGAACTGCTGCTGGCAAAGTGAGGATGCTTTGAACCTTTTCTCTAGCATTTCCGACCAGACATTTTTGCAGCCTAGCCAGGTTCTCATCCGGCTGGATCCCACACAGTTGCGTCGTCGTCTCAAAGGCTTGCACAATAGACTGATGCAAAATTTGACTTTTTCGCTCCACAGTGCTTAAATGGTTTCAAATCGGGTCCTGATTAGCCCCTCAAAGTTACAACTCATTTGGTTCGAAACAGACTACGCACAAGCCATTTGAAGTTTACATGTAAATTACTATGGGAAATGTCAACTTTTTGTTCATTGCCTTCTAGTCTTTTTTTTTCCATATTGAGCTGCGAAACAGTTCGATAGCCATTCTCATAGAAAATTTTCTCAGCTACAACTTTGCTAAAGATCGTTTCTATGTAACACGCAACAGGAAAAAGTTATTAATTATTTAAGAGATTGGTAAACTTATGACATGATCCAGCAGCTGCTCTGTAGGCAACACTGTATTTTGCACTGTAACATAGTAGCCATGATTTTTGTGTCCTACACGGTTAGAAAAAAGTACCCAAAATTAAGTTCTTTTCACTCATCTCGGCACTATAGTGCAGGAACCCAAAAGTAGGTAAAGCGGGTCAAAGTAATTTTGATTTACTTGTGTGCAGTTCGTATGGAATTTTCCACTAGCTTTTTAACCAAAAGTAAGTTAGTTGTACCCAACAGTAGGTAAATATGATTATACCCAACGTTGGGTTCCCACACTTTACTACCCCTGTTGGGTGGTTTTGCTCCTTCTTTTTTGACAACATTAGAAGGAGAAAATGAGACAAACTAGTCAAAAGTAGGTAAAAGTTAACTGGCCGTTGGGTACTTTTTTCTTACCGTGTATTCAACGCCCCAGAAACACCAATGTTGCCTGCTGAGCAGTTGGTTGAGCATGATCATAAGACATCAGCGCATTGAACCATTGATAACTTTCGATCCTTGCATTTAATCAAAAATTGGTCTTGAGCAAAGTTATAGCTGGAAAAATTTCCTACAAGTACAGTTGAAAGCTTTTGAAGCAGACCAATATGGTGAATTATTAGATAGACATGAACAAAAATCTTGGTTTTACCATAGTAATTCCCATACAAACTTCAAATGGTTTATGCCATCTCAGTTTCTCACCAAATAGGTTCAAATTTTGAGAGGTTAGTCAGGATCCGATTTGGAATCGTTTAAGTAATGTGGAGCGAAAATTTTAAATTTTGCATCACTCTATTGCACAAACATCGGCCATTCGAGTGGATCGCCGGAAAATTTGGGCAGTTCTCTAGGCACCACCTGTCGTGCGGCGAGTTGTTGTGCACTGATTACTCCTACTGGCTCGTACGTAGACTGTTGTTGCATTGGGTAGAACTGTTGAGCAACTGGTTGCTGCCAAGAACATGTTGTTGTTGGTCGTAAATTTGTCGATGCAGAACTGGTTGAGAATCATCTTGGTGTTGATAACCTGCTCCATGGCTTGCTGGTGGAATCAGCGGCCGAGAATAGTCCCAGGTTCGATTGTCTATTTCCCATTCATCAGCGTGTCGGGGTGGGATAATCGGGGGAACAGTCGACCGAGTAACGACTGGTTGAGCAACGTTTCGACGATGATCAATTTCACCCTCGATTGTATGTCGAGGTAACGGAACAGGTAGGTGAACATTCCGGCGGTCTTGTGCAGCTTCATGTTGCACGGTGCGCAGTGGCTGAACTGGTAGCATAAACCTACGCGATGTTCGTTAAAGGCTTGTCGCTGCGCTTCACGCACTGATCGTAGGTTCCTCGGCGGCGCAGGATTTGATATTTCCTCATTCTCCGGACGGTTTTCTGGACCGGTTGGTTTCCATATGCGGGAATACAACGAGTTAGATTGACCATGAATGGGAGTTGGTGGAAAACAATGCTGCTGGCTTCGCAAAGAATGAATTGACGGTGGATAGGCCAAATGCGACAGGCGGGTTTTCTCTTGTTCCTGTTGTTCTTGAATCTGGTCAAAGTGCTCAATTGTTTCCACTTGACGATTTCGCCGGTCAGTTTATTGTGACGGCATGGGTGTGGAGGTTCTAATACGTTCCACATTTGCTCATCCAGCAGCTACTTCCAATGACTGATTCTGCTCATCAATCCAGTCCTGCAGTGAGGTTTGTCGACTAGAACAACTCCCATAACTCACGACGGTGGATGTTTCTACCCTCTCCGACTCAATTTCTGCTTCGAGTTTGTGTTTCAGAGCCAGGTATGCACGCTCTCTCTCTGCTTGCGCCATCTGAATGCGATCTTCCAATGATTTTGCTTCCTCTAGTTGTCTGAGACGTAGTCGAACGTTAGAGTCAGCTGATCTGCACGATCTGACAGATGTGCGGCACTCGTTGCAACTTCTGCAGACCCATGATCTTTCATTGATAGAAGCCTGCACTCCGGCACACTCAAAGTGCCACCAATTGTTGCGTTGGTCACAAGCAACCATATTGTCGTAATGATCGAATCGATCGCGTCCTTTACAACCCTGTGACGATGCCATTACGCTTGAAAAGAATTCACGCCGTACGTTACGGTGCAATTTTCGAGTTTGTGAAAACTTTTCGTAGTTGGGCTACATCAGCCACTCGACTGTAATTTATTTTAATTAGGTTCGAACAACAATCGTAAAAAGAAACATCAAATTAACTTACAAATTGGTTTTCAACCAGCTACCGGGACCGCACTAACGGATCGTGTTTTTAGCTTCAGTATGACTTTCACTAGTTTTTCTCTTTACGCAAGGTATTGTTCGTCACAGGGTTCTCCTACTGTACTCCTAGCTAGATTGTATCAAATTTTAGGTTATAAAATCAAATTTCAGTTTAGAATAACAGATTTACCTGTTCTTAGCAATTTAAACTATGAATAATATAAGAACTAGGAGATGAATCAAGGTCTTAGTTTTGAAAGTATTAATAAACGAAAATACAGTCCGCATCGTGCTCTCTTGCCGTGCGGATCTATTTGCTTTTTGCTGAAGGAAGTGTTACTACTACCTAAAGCTACAACAAATTTAAACAGCACTTTTCAGTGCTCAACCTGTAAAAAATTTTCTACCTTGTTCAACTCTTATTCCTCTTCGATCCTTGTTTGGACCCTACCCGAGGTAATCCTTCTTGGATATCGATTTGGAAAATTCCTCTTCGATCCTTCAGATTCTTATAGTAATCTGCTTGGAAGTCGATTTGGATAAAAAATTTACTGCCGCCATGGCGCCTAAACGCAAAAGAAAGGGGCAAACTCTTGACCCCCCTTCTGAAGAAATTATTTTGAGTAATCAATTTGATTTGCTCACGGATGATGAGAATGATCCATCATCCAAGAAAAATTCTAGTAAACTTTCCCGGCTTAATGCCAAGAAGGAAAAGATTCCCCCTATTGTGATAACCACTACCGATTTCCATGCTCTTCGCATGGAACTTTTGAATTTCGTGAAAGTTAAGTTTTCACTACAAATTGGACGTCGGGGTGAATGCCGTGTATTGGCAGAAACCTTGGACGGATTTAAATGTCTTCTCAAGTACATATCTTATTGAGAAGAAGCACAAATTTTTTACTTACGACACCAAAACTGAACGTGTGTTCAAGGTTGTCATGAAAGGACTGCCCAGTGGTGAATCCCTGGATCAGATCAAAGATGAACTGGCAAAATTACTTGGAGTTGTGCCACTCCAAGTAATCAAAATGAAAATGAAATCCCGTCCTGGCGATTCGCGCAACGGGATTTCTAATGATTTTTATTTAGTTCACTTCAAATCTAGTGAACTAAACAACCTTAAGGCCTTAGAAAAAGCTAGCCTTATGCTCCATGTCCGGGTGAAGTGGGAACACTTCAGGAAGACTGGAGGAAATTTCCAAAACCTCACCCAGTGCCGTAAGTGCCAGGGATGGGGTCACGGAACTAAAAATTGCTACATGCCAGCTAAATGCATGAATTGTGGTGATTCCTCTCACGCAAAGGACGACTGTCCTGTGAAGGAAGATCCTAAGAAGTTTAAATGTTCAAATTGTGGTGAAAACCACAAATCCAATTTTTGGGAATGTAAGACTCGCAAAGCGATACTACAATCTCGTTCTAACCGTCAGGTAGGAAACGCTCCACGTTTCCGACCAGGTACAAATTCCTCTGCTGTTAACAACGGTCAGCGAGGAACAAATTCTACATTCGTACCCGTAGGTACAAATATCACCCCTGCTTCAAATGTTTCATCTGTACCTACTCCCCTCGCTGCTAGCAATGTTCAGCGAGTTAATGGAGCTACCTATGCTGCTATTGCAGCGGGTAGAAATCAAAATACTAACCAACGTTCTAACGGAAATTTTGACAATTTTGACTTAGGAAGCATTACTGCCCCCAAAATGGAATTTTTACAGAATTCATTAATTGACATGATTTCTGATATGCTTAAATCTAACTCCATGTTTGATGCTATTCAAACTGGAGTAAAATTTGCAAATAATATTGTCATGACTTTAAAATTCAGTAATGGATTTTAAAGCATTAAATATTGTAAATTGGAATGCTCGATCTCTTAAAGATAATGAAGACGAGCTATTTAACTTTTTGCGAGTTCATAACGTGCATATTGCCGTTATAACTGAAACGTTCCTTAAACCTGACCATAAGGTTAAGAAGGACGCAAATTACTTGATTTATAGAAATGATCGTCTTGATGGACCCTGTGGTGGCGTTGCCATCATTATTCATAGACGAATCAAACATAAAATTCTTTCTTCATTTGAAACCAAAGTTTTTGAAACTTTGGAAGTTTCTGTTGAAACAAAATTTGGACAACTTACGTTTATAGCTGCCTATTTGCCATTCCAATGCGTAGGCCAGCAAAAGAATTTTCTCAAGGGTGACCTTCAGAAACTTACCCGTCATAGGTCTAAATTCTTCATTATTGGTGATTTTAATGCAAAACACCGCTCATGGAATAATGCGCAAAGCAATTCCAATGGTAATATTCTGTTTGATGATTGTTCTGCAGGTTATTACACTATTCAATATCCAAACAGCCCAACATGCTTTTCTTCGGCAAGAAATCCCTCCACTATTGATTTGGTCTTAACTGATTCATGTCAACTTTGTAGCCAATTGGTTACTCATGCTGACTTCGGTTCTGATCACCTTCCAGTAACTTTTGAAATATCCCAAGAAATAATTTGTAATCCCAACAGCTCTACTTTCAATTACCATAGAGCTGATTGGGAGCAGTATCGAACATTTTTGGAATATAACTTCGATCCAAACATTCCTTTGCAAACCAAAGATGAAATTAATTATGCTCTTGAATCTCTGACTACTTCTATAGTTGAAGCAAGAGCTGCCTCAGTACCAAAATGCGAGGTTAAATTCGATTCAATTATAATAGACGATGATCTTCAGCTCTTGATCCGTCTTAAAAATGTCCGTAGGAGACAATATCAAAGAACACGCGATCCTGCCATGAAAGTTATCTGGCGGGATTTGCAAAAACAAATTAAAAAGCGATTCTCTGCCCTGAGGAACAAAACTTTTGAAAATAATATTTCTAAATTAGACCCGAGTTCCAAACCCTTTTGGAAACTCACAAAATTTTTGAAAAAACCTCAAAAGCCAATTCCAGCGCTTAAAGAAGGTGGTAAAATTTTGATCACAAATTTGGAAAAAGCTCAGAAACTTGCTAAGCAATTCGAGAGTTCCCATAATTTCAGTTTGGGTCTTACTAGTCCTATTGAGAATCAGGTTGCTCGGGATTTTCTGAATATTTTCTCTCGGGAAAATATTTTTGATGATTCCTGGCCGACTGATTTGGACGAAGTAAGGTCTATAACTAAAAATTTTCAAAATATGAAAGCTCCAGGTGATGATGGAATTTTCTATATCCTCATCAAAAAACTCCCAGAGAGTACCTTGTCTTTCTTGGTAAAATTATTTAACAGATGTTTCCATTTGGCATACTTTCCTGATAAATGGAAAAATGCAAAAGTTGTTCCAATTTTGAAGCCGGATAAAAATCCAGCTGAAGCTTCTAGCTACCGCCCAATAAGTTTGCTTTCTTCAATAAGTAAACTTTTTGAAAAGATAATTTTGAATAGAATGATGCTTCACATCAATACGAACTCAATTTTTGCAGATGAGCAGTTTGGATTTCGCCATGGGCATTCAACTACTCATCAACTCTTAAGAGTTACCAATTTAATTCGTTCAAACAAATCTGAAGGCCACTCAACTGGAGTTGCTCTTCTAGACATAGAAAAAGCATTCGACAGTGTTTGGCATGAAGGTTTGATTGCTAAATTGAAAAAGTTTAATTTTCCACTTTATATTATGAAATTAGTTCAAAATTATTTAACTGACAGAACTCTTCAAGTAAATTATCAAAATTCCAAATCTAATCGACTACCTATTAGGGCAGGAGTTCCTCAGGGTAGCATTCTTGGGCCTATATTGTATAACATTTTCACTTCGGACCTCCCTGATTTGCCTCAGGGTTGCCACAAATCTTTGTTCGCTGATGACACAGGCATTTCCGCTAAAGGAAGAAGTCTTCGTGTTATTTGCAGCAGACTGCAGAAAAGTTTAGATATTTTCTCTTCTTATTTACAAAAATGGAAGATTTCTCCCAACGATTCCAAAACTCAACTTATAATATTTCCACACAAGCCTAGAGCTTCGTTTTTGAAACCTAGTAGTAGTCACATAGTCACTATGAACGGAGTTTTAATTTCCTGGTCAAACCAAGTGAAATATCTTGGATTAATACTTGACCAAAAATTAACTTTTAAAGATCACATTGAGGGCATTCAAGCCAAATGTAACAAATATATAAAATGTTTGTATCCTCTTATAAACAGGAAATCCAAACTTTGCCTGACGAATAAACTTCTAATATTTAAACAAGTTTTTAGACCGGCCATGCTTTACGCTGTGCCAATATGGTCTAGTTGCTGCACTACCAGGAAAAAAGCACTTCAAAGGATTCAGAACAAAATTCTGAAAATGATTTTGAAGTTGCCTCCCTGGTACAGTACAACCGAAGTACATAGAATTTCGAATGTTGAGACTTTAGCACAAATGTCCAACAAAATAATTAATAATTTCAGGCAAAAATCGTTGCAATCCTCAATTGCAACGATTAATTCCCTTTATACTTAGATAAGATTTAGTTTTAGTTTTTAGTTTTAAGATATCAATTGTTATACTGACATGCAGGTTAAAAAACCTGTTTAAAATACTGAATTGCCAAGACATGAACAATGTAAAAACACTTAGATATATATCATAACAATTAAGGCTGGTACGTTACTGCAGTAACTGGAGCACCTAGGTTAAAATGAAATGTTATTTATTTTGAATTTGGAACAAATAAAGAGTAAAAAAAAAAAAAAAATAAACGAAATATAGTTAAATTTAATTAGAACTTATCAATCGATTGCACACTTTTAACTTTTTGCTTTTGTTTTGATCTTGCATGACAGTAAAAGTGTAGCATTCTTGGCTGCGTCGCGTCAGCCGAGGCGTCGGCTTTTATTATCGAAAGGGCCTATAGCTTGCACGGCGCAACACCTGACTTACGCCGATCTGGCTCTGAACACGGCCCCCCCGAAGGACCGTGTCAACCCTAGCATGGCCTCCCTGCTTGCATAGATAGCTATGGGATCACGATAGGAGACTACATAGAACGAGTGGAGATAGCGGCCCGGAGGGGGGACCCATCAGAATGGAGAAAATCGGAGAAAAAAACAAAAAAGACGAAAATGAAAAAAAACTAAAAAATATGAAGGACGACGGCAAGACGCCAGATAGTGAAAACGGAGGAGCGAACGTGTTCGCAAGAAGCGGAAAGTTACAGAGATCACTAGCGTCGAACCAGGTGACCACAGCGAGTTCCAGTAGTAGCATACCCCAAGTGGAACAGCATGGATCCCAAGGAGAGCAGCTAGGTGCGGTGCCATGCCAAATATTCACACCGAAATCCAGCAGCAAGAATTGCAGCTTGGGAGAACCAAAATGACGGAGGTCAGGAGGAAGATCGATGATCTCTATGTGTTCGTGAAGGATAAGAACAACATACACAAGGAGGTCAAGCTACTTGCGACGGTCATCAAATCCGGCATAGCTGTGGCAGATCGGGAACTGCAAGAATGGAGAAGAAGAGCCGAAGCGGCCGAAAAGGCTCTGCTTGAGGCCAAGGAGAATGCAATGCTGGCTGAAGCGCAGGAGACGCCGAAGGGACCAACGAACCCACGTCCGGAGTAAAGAGATAGGGAAACGCCAGGAGACGAAGAGGACCCCAAAAAACACAAGGACGACGAAAACGGGGACAATGAGCCAGAAGATGGAGAAGACAGTGATTGGCGTAAAGTCGAAAACCAGAAGGAGAAGAGGAAAAACTGAAGGAAGAGGAACAAAGGAAGAAGGAACAGAAGAAGAAAGAGGAGAAGGAAAAGAAGAATGAAGAGGAAGAGAAGAAGAAGAAGACGGAAGAGAGCAAGAAGGAAGTCAAGAAGAAGCAAAACCCCAGGCATCTTAGGGAGAGAAGTAAGGGCGACGCTCTGGTTATCGAGGCGAAAGACAAAGCAACTAGGCGAGAACGTGGTGAAAACCAGGCACACCCAGAAAGACGAGATGCTCTTCGAGCTGAAGAAGGACCCGTCGGTGAGGAGTTCAGCCTTCAAGGAACTCGTCGAAAAATCTCTTGGCGAGGACACGAACGTAAGAGCCTTATGGCAGGAGTCTGTGGTCGAGTGCAAGGACCTGGATGAGATCACAACGGAAGACGAGGTACGATGTGCGCTGAAGGTGCAAGGCAATCTGGGCGATGTGCCTATGACAATCCGGTTGAGGAAGGCATACGGTGGTACACAAACGGCGTCGATACGTCTTGCGACGGCCGCAGCTAACGAGTTGCTGAAGACAGGACGAGTCAAGGTTGGGTGGTCAGTATGCCCCCTGAAAGCTATCCCTCGGGTTACCAAGCAAATGAAGAGATGCTTTAAGTGCATGAACTTTGGTCACCAGGCAAGAAACTGCAAAGGCCCTGATAGATCGGAGCTGTGCAGGAAATGCGGAGAGAAGGGGCACGTTGCTAAAGACTGTATGAAGCAACCGAGGTGCATGCTCTGCAGAAAGGAGGACGGAAACGGTCATATGACGGGAAGTTTCAGGTGCCCAGCTTACAAAAAGGCGATAGCGGGCCAATAGTAATGGAGATAAGCCATATAAATCTCAATCATTGTGACACAGCACAGCAACTGTTGTGGCAGTCGACAACGGAAACAAAGTGCGACGTTGCAATGATTGCGGAGCCGTATCGAGTCCCTCCCGATAACGATAACTGGGTGGCCAATAGAGCAGGGATGGCGGCAATACAAGTTATGGGCAGGTATCCCATACAAGAAGTGGTGACGTATGTAGTTGCTGTGCACCCCCGAGATGGACAATGGAGCAGTTTCACCAGATGCTAGATAGACTCACCGGGGAGCTCACCGGACGGAGACCAATCGTCATTGGAGGAGATTTCAATGCTTGGCCAACGAAGGAACCATCAGCACCTTCCGCAAAGATGGTAGGGAACCCATTATCGACGTCACTTTCTGCAGTCCGTCGTTAGTGGCAAGTATGAACTGGAGAGTGTGTGAGGAGTACACTCATAGTAACGATCAGGCGATTAGGTACAGCTTTGGCCAACGGATACCTACGGCAATGTGGAAAACGACAGTAAGCAAGCGGAGGTGGAAGACGAAGGCATTCAACAAGGATCTCTTTGTAGAAGCTCTACGGGTAGACAGCAGCGTCCCAGACCAAAGCGCGGACGAGTTGACCGAATCATTAACGAGGGCATGCGACACAACCATGCCGAGGAAATCGGAGCCAAGGAACAGACGGCGCCCAGATTACTGGTGGAACGAGGCACGTAGCACCCTCCGCGCTAGTTGTCTCCGAACCAGAAGGCGCGTTCAGCGGGCAAGAACTGATGCAGACAGAGCAGAGCGAAGGGTGGTGATTCGAGCAGCCAACCCCTGGGGTGACGCATACCGAGTCGCGATGGCGAAGATTAGAGGTCCAACGACGCCCGTTTAAATGTGCCCAGACAAGCTGAAAGTCATCGTCGAGGGACTTTTTCCCGAAGCACGACCAAATGACCTGGTCACCTACACCGTACGGCGAGGCAGAGGCAGACAACACCGAAGGTAGACAAGTCTCCAACGAGGAACTCGTAGCAGTGGCGAAAGGGCTGAAGACGAAGAAAGCTCCCGGTCCGGATGGAATCCCCAACGTGGCGTTGAAGGCGGCGATCCAGGCGTTCCCGGACATGTTCAGGATAGTGCTGCAGAAGTGTCTGGATGAAGGTCACTTCCCGGACCAATGGAAGATAAAGAAGCTAGTGCTGCTGCCAAAACCCGGAAAACCGCCGGGCATCCAGCATTGTATAGGCCTATATGCTTGCTGGATACAGTCGGAAAGCTATTGGAGAAGATCATCCTCAACAGGCTGACGAAATGCACGGAGAGTGAGCATGGATTGTCGGTGAGGCAGTTCGGATTCCGGAAAGGGAGATCAACGGTGGATGCAATTCGGACAGTGGTCGAGAGTGCCGAGAGAGCGTCTAAACAGAAGCGAAGAGGAGATCGACATTGCACCGTGATAACGATCGACGTGAAGAACGCATTCAACAGCGCCAGCTGGGAGGCCATCGCCGAAGCACTGCATGGAATGAGGGTTCCTGATTACCTGTGTAGCATTATAAGAAGTTACTTCCAGAACCGGGTTCTACTTTACGAGACGGACATGGGAGAGAAATCAATCCGGATCACGGCGGGTGTGCCACAAGGCTCCATCCACGACGTCGTGTTGGCGGAGGACACCGAATGCTATATGCCAAGAGATACCAGAGAAGTACGAACATTGGTGAGAACGGAGTCGATGGTTAAGTGGCAACAGGAGTGGGACGCAGCGGAGAACGGTAGATGGACACACAGGCTAATACCGATTCTTTCGACCTGGGTGAACAGGAAGCATGGAGATGTCAACTTCCATTTGACGCAGTTCCTTTCTAGTCATGGCTGGTGCTAGTGGAGATGCCGCCCCTTAGCGCGAGAAATGTCGTCAGTGAAATGTGCCGGGTTGTTGCCAAGTGGCTGAATATTCCATTTTGAGTGAGTTGAACTCCGAACTGCAATGACGAAGCAAATTAGCTTGGAAGCCACAACATTTTCAGTGCTTATGACGGTGCATTCTTTTGGTTGAATTCGTCATTGCATCCCTCCGGGCCTCCGGTGCCGCAGAAAATCGATTCGATTGAGTTTTTTTTCTTCGAATGCTGTATCATCCGGACACCATCTCCATGGTCAGATAATCCATAACTAATAAAAGAAGGAAGCCGAAGAAAGTCGGGAAAATTCCACCACACCCGATGGGAAACAATTTCAATCAATTCTAATAGAAAAAGTACTCCTTATTGACTTTTCCTCTTAACAGCTCCCGGAAGCAAGGGCAAACACGAGGAAGTGGAAAATGTTCCACACTTTGCTCGATCGTAAAAGGAAAGGATGTGGATGAAGCAAAAAAAAATAAAGTTCCTGAAGAGAAATGTGATTGAAAGAGGCAGCTAAAAATGACGATACGAGTGGGAGGAAACGTTTCCCCCTCAGCCGATGGAACGTCTTCAGTGGAACTTCACTCTCTGTAAGTAGCCGAACGCAAGAGGTAATTGTTGTACTTAAACTTTGCTATCCGCCCGGGAACGGACGTAACAAGAAATGTATAATTAAACTTTAGTTCTTCCATCAAGTTTGACCGTTGTTTGCCTTTTTATTCCCCCGATCTCCAATAGAGATGGATTACCGCCTGTTTCAATCGAGATCGGTATTTATTTTTCTTCACACGAAAAAAAAAATAGCGGCACGTGACAGGAAGCAGTAAATTGACATGCTTTTAAGCACTTTGCAACAGTATTTTTTGCTCAAAAACAGGAATCTAAATAACAAAACCATTAACGAAAAAAAAACTTGGATGAAACCAGCTCGTGCTGCTGCTTTTTGCTCCCACGTTCGTCACGAACCTATATTTACCTATCACCAACCGACGGTTACGACGACAGCGACAACACAGTGTGGGTGCAGATCCGATGTTTTTGTTTGCCGAAAGTAACTCTCCAAAGTGCCATAACCATTTATCTTTCTCACTTTCGTGTTTGTAGGAACTTCACACCTAGGACGCCCCATTTCCCAATAATTGAGTGATGCCTTGAAACTGTAATGGTTCCAAATAGGGACATTCGTCGGTGGGGATGTTTGTTCGGAAGAAGAGCCTTTTCGTATTCAGCTCTCGGAGGATTATGTTTGCGAGGGAAAACTTTAAATTCAGTTTTACTAATAGAGAACGTTAGCCTTATCCAGATCTGCCATGGTGGTTGCCAGCTCCGTAAACCGCTTTTGATTATTTCGAAGGATCGATCTAGGACAGCATTGATTAATGATTTTATACCCCGTACAGACTATGGCTTATATCATGTAATATAAGCTGTCTTGCAATGAGCACTCATACATAGGATTTCCAGTGAAAACTAGATGTATGAATACTCATTGATATAGGCTGTAATGTGAACAGGGTATTACCATAGAGGTAACTCTAAGACCAGTAGGTCCAGAAGAAACGTGCTCAACTTTTTGGCTCAGCTCTGGTACTCTCTTCGGTCCCAAGGTAATCGATTCACCCCTTGAAACATAGGAAAATCAACTAACCCCTCATTTTATCTGTCAAACTTTCATAGCGAATCAAAACAAACATTGTGTAGTACTAGAATTTTGACTAGAATGGGGTACGTTAATCGATTTGCTTGGGACCAATAGGCTAGTCAAGTAGTGAGCCAATTAAAATCGTTAGTTTCCACTGGTTGGTATTACGCTCGAGCACCATAACATTTGAATCACCCCTTTCTGACATATGACGATTACCATTATGGCAAAGACCAAGATGATCATGTTGTCCCATTGGGCCTTATTACGGGTGTCACTACACGGTGATAAGGAAGTGATACTCAGAATAAGAGCCGTGATTGCCGTACAAATCAAATGGTAATCACTTCACCGTGACTACAAGTGACAAATTTCACCCTTGAAGTGACATCCGTAATAAGCTCCATTTTTTCAGTTGCAGAAAACTGCGTGTAAAGTATTGCGTGGATGGATGCCACGCTAACAAAAAGTGAGCTTTCGGGCCTTATTACGGGTGTCACTTCACGGTGAAAACGAAGTGAAGTGACCAGTTGTCATTCACGGTGAAGGGGCTTCCCATGGGAATCACTTCACCGTGAAGTGACATCGGTAATAAAGCCTTCATCATTTTCCAAAAATCGAACAGCGCGTGATAATATTCGAAAAGAAGCCGTAGACATGAAAGGAAGATACATTTCTATAGCAAAGTACGCTCCTATAGGATGCTGCACGCTGACGTCACGAATGAACGCGATGAACCCGCATTTATCAGTTTGGCATCCAGTGGTGGTTTGATTACCTTTGCTTGTTGGTGGATTAAAGTGAATTTGAGGTTTAAAAAAAAAGAATTAAAAGATACGATATCTGACTATGTTTGTTTGAAAAATATTCCTCTCCAAAAATCTAAAAATACATTTAATATTTTTTTTTTCTAAGTCCATGTAAACAAACCACTGCCAGATGTCAAAATAAGTGAGGTTAACCCGATGGTGCAGCTCCCTATTGACCAATGAACTCACGGAATGAACTCACGAAAAAAAATTGACGTTCGAGCGGTGCCATGTTTACTAAAAATGAACACATGATGTAATGCTCGCATTACTTTAGAAAACGGCCAATCAACTTTTATAAACAACTTGTTAGGCCTTTTTCACGCGAACCGAAGAACACCCACGCAAACCAAGAGCTTTATCGGGAAGGGGAGAATTTACCCTACCCGATGGTGTTGTTGGTATGCGTGGGCGTACTTTGGTTCGTACGGAAGGGGCTTAATAAGCTTTGTGTACAAAAGTTGATGGGCCATTTTTAAATGTTACGCGAGCACGATTTATGTGTTCATTTTTAGTAAACACGGCACCGCTCAAACATCAAATTTGTTCGTGCAGTTCATTCCGTGCATTGGTCAATAGGTGCGGTACGTTAGAAGGATTAGGATTAGGATTAGGATCGTACACAACAAGCATGGATTTCTTGATTCTGCCCATGTTGACAAGAATTCTACCCACTGCCAACGTGGATATTTCGAAGTGGGTCATACCTCGCCACCTCCCCCAACATAGCCCACGACATTGATTTGATCATCGGCATCAAAAACTTCTTTTCGATTCTGGAGAATGAACAATTGACTCTTGGCAGTGGCCTACCAGTGCTGCGCAAGACAGTTTTCGGTTACGTCGTCGCCGGTGAAGCCATGGAAAAATCTGCCTCAACCGTAGTCTGCAATGTTTCCTCGATCGATAACCTGGAGTCGATTGTCCGCAAGTTCTGGGAGGTGGAGAGCTTCGAAAAAGGCAAGGTGCTTTCGCTAGAGGAGCTATATTGCGAAAATAACTTTCGATAGACACACCAACGAGCCCCTGACGGTCGGTACGTGGTGCGATTGCCGACTCGAAATCGCTGAGCGCAGATTCCTGGCAATTGAGAGGAAGTTGTCATCCGATCCCGTGCTACACGCTGAGTACTCAAAGTTCATGGACGAGTACCTAACCTTGAGACATATGGATGAATTTGAACCCGATCTATTGAAATCTCACTTCTATCTTCCTCATCATGCGATCCAGCGACCCGACAGCACAACCACAAAGACACGCGTGGTTTTCGATGCCTCGTGTAGAGGCAGCAATAACATTTCGCTGAACGACCTTTGCTACGTCGGACCTACGGTACAACCACCACTCGTGAGCACACTCGTGAACTTTCGTTTACCGAAATTTGCTGTGAATGCCGATGTCGAGAAAATGTATCGGCAAGTATGGGTTCACCCAGTAGATTGCTTGCTTCAACTGATCCAGTTTCGAAAAACTCCCAACGAGAAGCTGCAAACCTATCGGTTGAAAACGGTGACGTATGGGACGGCACCCGCTCCATACCTTGCCACACGCGTCCTGAACCAGCTTGCTGTAGATGAAGCAGCAAACTACCCGCTAGCCGCTCCAATGGTTGAAAAGTGTTTCTACGTCGACGACTATCTCTCTGGAGACGACGACGAACAGCGTTTGGTGGGAACAAACCGCCAGTTAATTGATCTTCTTCGCTCAGGTGGATTCAATATGCGAAAATGGTGTAGCAACAGTCCCACTGGTCTTTCTCACATTCCCGAAACTCTTCGGGACTCTCGAACTGAACTCCAAATCAGCCAATCGGGTTCGGTGAAAGCTCTCGGCCTTCTTTGGCATCCACTGTCGGATGAACTCAGTTTCAATGTTCCCGAGTTTGTATCGTCGGAACCGATCACAAAACGTCTGGTCCTTTCGGAGATGTCACGCCTATTCGATCCAATGGGCCTAGTCGGAGCAGCAATCGTCAGCGCAAAAATATTTCTGCAAGCTTTATGGTAGGAAAAGTTTAATTGGAACAATACGTTACCGGAGGAGTATCAGAAATGGTGGAAATTGTATCGGTTCGAAATCGAAACTCTTTCGATGCTTCGAATCCCAAGGCGAATTCTCGTGGACATCGCACGCTCGAACTTCACGTCTTCTCGGACGCATCAGACAGTGCCTAGGGATGCTGCATCTATGTGAAGACTATTTCTTCTACTGGTGAACAAGCATGCAAGTTGGTGATCTCGAAGTCTCGTGTGAGTCGACTTCGCAAACTATCAACGCCTCGACTCGAGCTGTGCGCTGCAGTGCTCGGAGCACAACTGGCAGGCTTCGTACTTGAGTCAACCAAATGGACCTGTCCCGTTACGTATTGGACCGATTCATCGATAGTGCTGCATTGGATTGCTTCGTCTTCGTCAACCTGGAAAGTGTTCGTGTCAAATCGGATTGCCGAAATTCACCGATTGACTGGAGGTAGCATGTGGCGTCACGTTCCCTCTGAGTTAAATCCCGCTGACAAAATCTCACGTGGAATCCTGCCCTCCGAATTGAAAACTGACAACCTCTGGTGGCATGGACCAAATTATCTTCGACAAGACTCGGATACTTGGCCAGAAAATTTCATCCAACTGTCACTACTTCACAAACAGGCTCGTAGAGATGAAGGCCGGCAAGTTGTTTCAGTTGTCGACACTACCACTCACGCTTTGACCGAATTCATCGAAAAACACTCCACTCTCTGTCCCCTTGAACGCAAAGTTGCCTGGCTGCTAAGATTTGCTCGAAACTGTCGTCAAAAGGACGCTGGAAATTATCAATTCGGTCCACTTTTGCAATCAGAGCTAGAGAACGCATTAAAGCATTTAATCAAGCAAACTCAGCTCGTATACTTTTCGGCGGAAATTGAGTTCCTCAAAAAACACAATGGACCGACTCGTAAAGAGTTCACCTTCAAGTCTCAGCTGAAAACCCTCAATCCATTCGTTGACGCTGAAGGCTTGCTTCGAATCACCGAACGACGGCAGAATCTCGACATCCCGTATGACACCAAGCATCCTCTGGTTCTGCCTCAAAAGGCTCACCTGACCTACCTCATCTTCAGGCAGACTCATCTCCGAATGCTTCATGCAGGGCCACAACTACTTCTTGCGACTTTGCGTTAGCGTTATTGGCCAATCCGGGGACGAGACTTTGCAAAAAAGATAGTCAGGGAGTGCATCATCTGCATCTGCTGCAAACCACGGAGCATTTGCCAGATCATGGGACCATTACCACTGTCCCGAGTAACGGCGTCGCGCGCGTTTATCAACTGCGGTGTTGATTATTGTGGCCCGTTCTTCGTGAAAATTCCGAATCGTCGCGGTCCGTCGGTAAAGGTATTCGTCGCAATTTTCGTGCGCATGGCGTCTAAAGCAGTACACATCGACATGATGTACAGTCTCACGTCCGACGCGTTCGTGAACGTACTCAAGCGCCTCGTCGGGCGTCGTGGACGCGTAACCGACATCTACTGCGATAACGCACGGACGTTTGTCGGAGCAAATCGTCTTCTGGAGGAGAATCGCCAAAAAATCAACGACATGCACAATTCGAGTGGACTGCTCGTGTTATGTGCAGACAATGGAATCACATTCCATTTCAACCCTGCTCGCTCGCCTCACTTCGGGGGCCTTTGGGAGGCCTCCGTGAAGACCTTCAAGTACCATCTATACCGTGTGATGAAAGATACACTGCTCAACATAACACTTCAACACGCTGATCATTCAGATCGAGGGGGTAATGAACTCCCGTCCGCTCACTCCTCTTTCATCGGACCCAGCGGACGTTATCGCCTTAACTCCTGGCCATTTGATCATGGGAGAACCCGTTCACTCTCTTCCCGAGCCGAATATTTGCGACATTCCCATTAACCGTCTTGATTCCTTCCAGAAGATGCAACAACGTCTTCAGCATTTCTGGAGAGCCTGGTCACGTGATTATGTCGCCCAACTACAGGATCGCAAGAAATGGCCGGTTGTCCATCCGGACATCGAGGTTGGGACGCTGGTGGTTCTCAAAGAAGACAACGCTCCACCGATGCGCTGGAATCTTGGCCGGATCGCGCAGGTATTCCCCGGTAAGGATGGACACGTCCGTGTGGTTCAGGTTCGAACCGCACATGGTACCTATCGACGGGCAATAACCGAGGTTTGCCCACTTCCCATCGAGCGAGATGACCGTGATGCACATTCATCAGCCTCACCGTCACCACCCACCACCCACTGAGCCTGGACATGCCTTGTGATTAGTTGAAAGTGGCCCGGCATGTTGAAGAACTTAATAAGTAGGGGAACACTGTTGAAATTTGTATACTGTAATTAGAACCCCATTAGAAATTGAATTGTTGTACATCCAATCCAGAATGAGCCAAACGATAAGATCCGAGAGTAGGTAGACTAGCTTATCACTCTATATCTTTATCTCTTTTAGATCCGATCGCTTCACGATCGTGCCTAATAAACCCCGAACTCAACCAGCTAGGGAAGATAATGATCGGTTGGCCCTCTTTAAATTAGTATAAAATTTCATTTTCATTTTCATTTTGCAGCGTTTGGTGGGGCAATGGGAGCGCAAGTCAATCCAAAGCCGAGGATAAGGGAAGGGTAATGGCTGAATAGTCTATGCGGACCACTTGAACGCCATGGGCAAAGGAAGGGATTGAAGAGGTCGGTTATTGGGGTTTTGAGGAAATGACGCATATTACTAGCTTTGTGCTGCAAAATGTAAAGAAATCGAAAATCCATCTCCCACTGATTCATCCTTTTACACAAATACCAAATTGATATTTAAAGCAACCCTCAAAATAAACAGACAATATAATCAGTTTTAAGCAGTTAATATAAATGTGTTACTTACTTTGCTTTGATATACTTCTCTGTTAATACTGCTGTGATGTCTTTATTTTCGAAGAAGTTTCCATTATTTGCCCTTGCGTTGTTGTCTCTGGAACTGTTGACATTGTTAAAGTTCATGCTCAATACGTATAAGTAACGTATGGAAGCATGCAAACAAGACATATCATAAAAAGAAAAGAAAAATATTAGTAAAATTCGATTATTATCTCTTGTTATATTAATAAAGTAAAATCAAAGTTTAAATCAAAAGTAATATGTTCTTGTTTCCTATTTTGTTTCAATGATTTTCATATTTTACCTGCTATACCTTATTATCTAACTTAGCATATGCATTCAAACATGCACAACTTATTCATTAACCGGTTAATGATCTGGAAGCCCTTCCAAAATTGAAGAGTCGTTGCTTGTGAAATCTTCAAAGTCCGATGGAAGTATCTCATTATCCGTGTTTTCATCTCGCTCACTGTTGCTATCATCATCTGATTCCCGGAGTGAACCATATAGCTTTTTGGTTTCAGAATCCATTATTGTTTTATCATGGGCCCATTCTTGCCAGACTTCTGCAGGGATTTCACTTCTCTCGATGTCTTGAAGTATCGATATTCTCCAAGTGAAAGCCGGTCTTCCAATTTTCTTTTTTTTTGGCAGCCTATACCGCAACGCAGTTCTTAGTATACCTTCATTACCACTCCTAATGACGTGGCCATAGAATTTTAATCTGGCTACTCTTATTTTATTGTTGACTGTACGGCCCTCTAGAATTTTCATTGGTGCAAATGGTTCCTCATCTTCTGCTGGTTCTTGTCTCTCAGCTCCTTCCATCTGTTCACTTTCCACATTTGCGGTCAACGTTGATGTTTTTACTATGTCGTTCTTGTCTTTGCTTAGTGACATTAGAGCTATCAGCATTTCCCGTTCCATTGTGCGAAGATCATTTCTATTTCGTTTCAGTATTGCTGATACTTCCATACTATATGTTACCACTGGTGTTATTAGTGTATGGTACAACCTTTTAACGACTTCCCATTTTAATTTATATTTTCTTAGGAATGAACACAGCGCATGGAAAGCTTTTTTGGCTTTCTTAATTCGTTCGGCGGTGATTTCTTTCCGTGCCAGACTACTGGTTATAAATGCCCCAAGATACCGGAGCTTTGTAACCACTACTAGTTTGTATTTTCCAAACTGTCTAGTGTAGTCAGGATCCGTATTTTTAATGTCGTATGGGTTTCTGAACAATACCTTGGTTTTGGTTGTGTTGATTTGAAGGCCCACAGATGCCAGCAGTGGTTCTAATTGTTCTATTAGTTTTTCAACATCCTCCTCATTCTCGCAGAGAACCAAAATGTCATCCGCATATGCCAATATGCATGGTAGCATCATGTGCCCAATGTGTTCAAAATTCATCTCTGGGACAAATTCTTTTAGTGTCATCAACACATGGTGTAGCATCAGTATAAACAGACGTGGACTCAGAGGGCATCCTTGTTTGATTCCCTTTCCTTTGGAGATAGTTGGGGTTCGTTGTCCATACCACTACAGCGATGTCAATTCTACCAAACACGCTTCTACGATTCTATTGATCAATGCGGCGGACACTCCCATTTGTTGTAAAATTGGCGCCAGTTTTGAAACCTCTATTGTGTCGAATGCTTGCTTCAAGTCAATTGACACCAAAATAGTGGTACAACCTTTTCTCCATCTTTCGTCTAGAATTCTCCTCAATACGAATATTTGATCTGAAGCGCTTCGGGATTCCTGAAAGGCCATCTGATACGATAGCATTGCTGGTAGTTGATCTCTCAAACGGTTGAGTAGTATGCAGGCATATATTTTGTATGCTACGTTGCATAGCGTTATACACCTGTAGTCGTCTACTTTTTGCGGATTGTCTACTTTGGGAATGGGAACTTGTAGAGTAGATGTCCAAGCCTTTGGGACAATATTTTCTTCGAATGCCTTTTTTATTATTACCAGTAGTGATTCGCTTAGATTTTCGGTGCCGTATTTGAAGAGTTCTGCAGGTAGTCCATCCGTTCCAGGAGTAGCATTGTTTTTCATATGTCTAAGAATATTCTCAATCTCTATTCGCGTTGGTACTGGGCCAGCATTGCTTCCTTCCTCATTGAGACGTGTGAATTCTTTGTTTCCGGATTCAGCGTTTCTCAGCTTCTCTTCCCATTTTTGGATGTTTATATATCTCCTTTTCTTTGACTTAACACCCCTTTTATGTGCCTTTATGAACCTAAAGGTGCGTGTCATTTGTTCAAGAGGGTTAGTATCTTGGATGTCTTCTAGAAAGGCTTTAACCTTTGCTTCGAAATGCTCTGCTTCTGCAGCATCTTTGAGCTTTCTCGCATAAGCTCTTTCTCTTTTGAGATGTCCATTGTTACGGTCCTCCAGAAGTTTTTGCCTAGCCAAGAAATATCTTTTTGAGGCAGCCATTCTTTTCGGCGTTTGGGGGGATGTTTTCGGTCCTATTGTTGTTGAGGCTGCTGTATGCAGCGCTTTTGACATTTTTTCCCATCTTTCATCTATTGTGTCATTCTCATTTTCATTGATTGCACTTAACCGCTGATCCAGTACGATTTGGAATCTATCGCGGCAATCCTTGTCAGACTTAAGCTTGTCTAAGTCAAGTTTCAGTTTTTTAGTAGGATGAGGGGCACTCCTAAGTTGCTTCTCGCTATTACTGTCCTGAATCTTTATTTTAAGCACGCATTCCAACAGTTTGTGGTCACTATTTAAAGTTGGATGGAAAAATGCTTTGACGTCTGGAAATAACATGTCCTTCATTCTACTGATGAGAATGTGGTCTATTTCAGAGCTTGTTCTACGATTGGCCCATGTGTAAGTGACCGATTTTGATTTGCTCAACGATACGTAGTTTCTTAATTTGAGACAATGCAGCATTGTTTTAAGCTCTATCCCATTTGCATTGCAATCATTGTGAAACAAGTTTCTTCCGATATACTCACGGTCATCCTCCGCCAAATCATTTTTTTCCCAGACGAACATTCATGTCACCTGCTATTATAATACGGCTTCTTAAACTTTCAGGAAGCCCAGATACGTAATTTGTAAGAATGTCAAATTCGTTGTTCTCCGTAACTTCCGCGCCTCTTATGTAAGTGGAAATGAAGATGATGGGTTCCTTGAACACTTTGCATGGAAATGAGCACGAATTGCTGCTTATTTTCCTGAAGCAATGCTGTTCATACAAGTTCTTATTAATAAGAACAACCGTTCCTCCTCCTATGCGGTCTCTTAATACGGATTCGTTGTTTACATTGAACCAATGATAATGTTGTGTATCGATTGTGCATGCTGCCATCCTTGTTTCTTGTAGGGCAATTATCGCATATTATTTTTGAAAGAAGCATAAGTCCAGTGCCTCTTGCTTCTCCCTATCGGAACAGCCTCTTACATTCCAGCTTGATATCTTCAATTCTGTTCTCTTCGTATAAGCTAATTGTGTTTGCTGTGGCTCGATCGATGATGTCGTTGTCCTCATGCTTATTTGGGATTCGTTAGGCCTATTGTTTCTTTGCCACGCTTGTACCTGCGGTAATGGAGGTCGGTATTCATTTTCAGAATTGTTTGGCAGCCTGTCGTAGTTGTTGTTCAGAATTCTATTTTTTAGAATATGAATTACACTATCGTAGTGGTTTCTCAAACCGTGTACAGATCTGCTTCCTGCTATGCGATAAGCTATTCTAAGTGTTCGATTAACAACTCCTGGTTCATTGTATTTAATAATTGGTCCTTCTTCGTGGTAAACATCGATCCTGCAGTTTAGCGCTTCTGCTGTTGCGGCTATAGTTTCTTCTCCACCCCATTCTCTTTCATGCTCAAGCCGACATAAAAAATCCTGGATGGCTTGTTCTGTGTCCTTGCTCCTATTTAGTCCCGCCTCGATAGTTGATTGCAGCAGGCATGGTTGGTACCTGTCCGCATTGTTCCTGATGTGGTGAACAACCATTCTTCTGAAGTTGATGATTTCTGCTTCATGACGCTGTTCACGGATATCGTATTTGTAATATTGGTTAACAAGTGCTGCAAATAGGCAATGCCCGTCGCCTGGTATAACCCGTACTAGCACTACACCATTACTGTATTTCATTCGCTCCATAGTTATATCATGGAACATTCGACTTAAATTGGCTAGATTGAAACCTGGAATAACCAAATTGACTACCTGAAAACATCTAATCCCTTCGCGATGTCAGTACTACAATAGGGTGCCACCGCTTGTATCAGCGCAGCAAATCCTTGCCCTACTGAAGTACTGACAGATATCTTTCATAAAAAAAAAAAAAAATGTTGGTAAGCTTTCCCAAATTGCGAATTACTTCTGCGTAAGCTCTGTAGACGTAAGCGCGTTGATTCCGACAACCGCGAGAAATTAAACATGCATCAATACAACATAAGGAAGGATCTATTTTTCAGTCACGTAGGATTTAGTTCATAGATTAACATTGACTGTTGTTTACAAATGTAAGTACTTGAACACTAAGAAACTAATCCTCTCCTTGTTAATGCTGCTTGTTATTGGTCTACTCGCGTTTTCTTAATGAAGTTCAAGACTAAATAGGAAAATTTATTATATAACTTTAAAGGTTAGTTGCCTCCCTAAGCGGACCCTCCGCATCCTAATTCTTTTATTAATCTACCTAATGTTATTAGACTTTCTGAACTTTCTTATTTAAGTTCGTTTGATAAATATGATATCTAATTAGTCTAATTTAATAAATTTAATAATCTCTATTTCACCTAACAAATCACTTGTGCTTGCAATCTAAAGTTAAACGTGTTTCAAGTACTTTTGATTTTGAACTATACCTATTTATTATATCTTAGCTCGACCCAAGTGACACCTTCAAGTGACTAAAATGCTTCATTTTGAAGTTAGTTTCCTAGCTGATTTTAAATTATATAGGGTATATGCTCCAACTACGCTTACACGTTTCCACTATGGCGTCCCACAAAATTACGTATGGATATATCACTATAGAAGCACGCCACAGTGGAAATCCCGAGCCATAGTTCAAACACTTATCCCAAATCAAAATGAAGCACATATAAGATTAGTTACAATACCATGTACAAAAATGATGTTCAACATTGTTTTCTGAGTAATACTTCAATGAAAACAACAATGAAAGCTTGTCACGCAAATAGAAGGAGCACCGTTGGGCACTTTCTGAAATATTTCAATTGTATAATTCCCATGCAAACCCAAATAAATCTATCTGCGTAAAAATAAATAAAATAAGAGTGATTTGCGGCAAAACCCGCCAGTATCACACCCAACGTCAGTGCCTATACGTAAGCGTACTACGACGCGGCTCTCAATTAAAGGAGTAACAAGTGTGATACTATCACTGCTGGACTAGATCTTTGGTTCTCTCATGCAGTGGTTTATCAGAGAGGGGAAGCTTAGAAATACCCATTTCCTGCCCATGGCGCCATTCTATCGCGACATGAGCCGGCAACGTCGGCCATAAGCCCACCGTCTCCAACATTCCACTAGCATGAAATTAAGCCCGCCCACCAACAGCAAGGTGCAAAAACTAGCCAAGGGGAAATGTAAATAAATTAGTATAAAATTGGCCTTTATCAAAAACACAGAAAAAACCACCTTTCTCGTGTTCTTCACTGCATGGAAGAAAAGTACTCCACGATTTGTGCCACTAGTTGCCCCGTTTGTTCCTGCTTCGCTGACCACTGGTGTAGTTCCTGCTTTGCTGCTGCCCTGTGCGCCATGTCCACCGCCGCTTCATCCAGGTTAAGGAGTCACTATTATACACACGGTTGTCAAGGCGATTACTTGCTTGCTGTTTGATAATGTTTGTCATGGTGTACTATTGCTCAACATTTATAATTTTAATCCCAAACAAATGTTTCATCTAATCTGATTCAAATGGTGTAACAAAAAATGTAAATCCATCCAGAAATGGCCATGTTACAATCATCTAAAACCTTACATAATTTCGTGACGCTGCTTCTATGAAATGGAACCCCATACCTGCAACAAAGACGTAGTCTTACGTCAAAATACCGCACTAGCTCATGAAACTGTTCCTTTTCAGAGCCCATGCATTTTGCAGAAACTTGGTTTCTCCGAACCGCGATTGCCCCCCGCCGGTCGATGATTGTCTGGTGCTCATCTGTGTTCTGTTTTGTGCGAGCTGCTACCTCCCTATCCACCTACAACTCTTCCAGCAACAAAACCGCACTGTTGGTGGTTGTGTTTTATTGCTATTATTTTATTCGTTTATTATTTTACCACTCCAAGAAGGATGACAACGACGGCGACGCGCCAGGCAGCAACGACAATGCCAATATTGTTTTCGTCTCCCCCCGCCCCCCACACTCCACAGTCCCACTTGTTCAACACCCACTTGCCCCCCCCCCTTTCACAGGACAGAGTGCAGTGCACTTTTCTCTCTTGCCAGAATCACTTCCCGCTCACCACCACCACCACAGCAGGTGGGATGGGATGGAAAAGCTCCCTCCCAAACAGCTCCATTTCCACCGCCCGCACAGAACAACATGACTTTGTTTTTATTTTTGTTTTTTCTTTCTTCTCATAGCCCCAGTCTAACTCTGCCAGCAGTAGTCGGTGCAGCGTTATGATGGTTGATCATGTCGGTCGGTGCGGAAAATATTAATAGCCGACAATTATTACGCGCGAAAGAAAGGCAGTGCAATGTTTCAAACACACTTTCCAACGGAACGCGGATGGGTTGGTGGAAAAGGGGGAGGTAACGGGGCGGACGGAAAGCTTGATCATTATGCTGCTTTTGTCCTGTTTTAATTACTCCGCTTTCCGCTTCCGCTCTGATGGATGTTGATGTGTTTTTGCTGACGTGGCGTGACGTCGCCAGAGCTGTGTGCGGTGCTGAGAGAGTGGCACCTACTATTTTTAATGAACCTGGCACCACACGGTGGGTGGGGAGGTGCCACTCTTGACTTCCAGGAAGCGGTTCAGGAAGCGGCGTTTTGTTTTTGTTTGGCACAGTTTCGTCGGGTTTTTCTGATGATGATGATGATGATGATGCTGCGTTGGTCCCCGGAGCCGGAGAGTTTAGGGAATTATGCACGTGGTGGGTTGCGATTTCAGCTGCGTGGCTACGGTGGCAGATTTGAACGTTGGTATTATAGCAATTAGTGGGAATAAATTACTTGCGGAAAACGTATGGTTTTGGCGAAACGGATAAGTCAAACCGGGGTGGGAGAATGAGCTTGTAGGGATTGAGTGTGATAGCAGGAATTATTTCATATAATTTGATCATTTAATGAGCCATGGCTTAGGATTTGAGGATTTTCGTCGGAAGTATGCTATTATGATTAATTAATTTTAAACCAGGCAATTATTATTGTTTGCTGGAAAAATTACTTGAGGGTGAAGAAACTCCAATAAATATTCATCTACGCTATTGAATGCAAGGGGGAAAACTTTTGATTATTTGTATGAGATTAAAACGTCAAGTCTCTAGATCAGATGATCTCAAACCTTGGTTGATTGCGATCCACTTTGAGAAATTTCATAGACTTGCGACCCACCAATATTAAATAAAAATGTTTTAAGTATAGATGTCAATATTTTTTCAAAAATAACTGGCCAAATGCACCCAAAAAGTAAGAAGTCGTATTCAAGATAGGACCGTCGATTTGAAGTAGGATTACTATAGGTATCAACAATCGGCGACTGTGTTAGGGAAACCATGCTGAAAACCGTGTGCTATAAAGCAACCAGTTCTCAAGTGCTTGAAGATGACAATGGAGGTGGTGTTGACGCTGTTGCCATCACAAAAAAGGAGTGGATTTCCCCACTCTGCACTTCGATGAAGGATGTCGACCAGCTTAGGACTGTGTTGACAGATCACAACCTACAGCCTCGGTTCAAGCTCTGCAGCGTCGGAACAAAAATTATGTGCTCCAGCCTGGAGGAGTACAAGGCGATCGGAAGTTTTCTGAAGGACAACAAGGTGGATTTTTACACCCATGACTTGCCATTGCTGAAGCCACTGAAGGTAGTTTTGCGAGGTTTGCCGTCATTCAAGGCAGCCATTGTGAAGGCTGAGCTGGAGCGGCTTGGTCTACAACCAGATAACACCAGCTACCGGGACCAGTTATTCCTGGTCCACTTTATCAAGGGCTCCACCACACTTGCCGGGCTGAAGGAAAACATCCGGGATCTGTTCCAGGTTTCATCTCATGGCAGTCATACAGTCCTCAACACCGTGATGTAACGTAGTGCATGAACTGCCTCTCTTACGGCCAGGGGCACGAAAAATTGCCATATGACGCCACGCTGTGACAAGTGTGGAGGTACCCACGGGACAGCGTCCTGTGGTCAAGCTGATGACAACGAACCAAAGTGTGCCAACTGCGGTGGAAACCACCGTGTGTCCACTCGCGACTGCCCCAAGCGAGCGGAATTCATTAATATTCGCCAAAAGAGATGCAGATTAGCGGGGTTTAAACTAAAAACTGTACATATTTGGGTTAAATCCACCCAGATCGGTCAAAACTGAACCTACCCAAAAATGGGTAAACTATGTTGGGAGTGACAAGTTGACAATTCGACAACATCGACATGAATCCGATCGACTTTGTTCATTTGTCAACTTGTCACTCCCAACGTGGTTAATCCATTTTTAGCTAGGATCAGTTTTGACAGATCTAGGTGGATTCTACCCAAATTTGGGTAGTTACACTTGCAAGTGGCTTAACCTTTGCGTGCCTAACGACTAAATTTGCCGAGGGGGGCGACCCTATCGACGATGCAGGCTAAATTGTATTTTACTGTGGTTAGCTGTGCGCACGCTGAGTAGATAGAAAGAAGATTAATGACGATTCTGAAGATTTCCTGCAAAAAGATGATGCGCGATGCAAGTAGTTGCGAGAAATGAAAGAAGATGTTTCGAAGATTGATTTGCTAAATAGTGTAAAATTTGTTGAGCATCTAGAACTAAGATTTAGATGTGTCGTCCCCCTGGAAATTTGAATAGATTTCAAAATTCAATTAGTTCTAAAAACATAATTTCTAAATCTTTTTCTTCACAACAAATTGAATTTTGTCGGGAATTTATTGAAGTTTTTGAATTCATCTGAAAATATTTGAATCAATGCATGGTTCCGGAGTTATTCCGGTTCCCGTTGGGGTCACTTTTGGTCGGCATTGGGCTTTACTGTTCTGTAATAAGTATGCACACGATGAACATCATTATTATTATTATTTAACTTTATTAGGGAGGCTTTCAGCCTTTGGCTGGTTCGCCTCCAACGATGAACATCATGTTTTTTTTCTCTCAAATGATGTAATTGGACCAATGGCAGCTATAACGACGGTCCACGATCACATTAGGCATCCCGGAAATGTTCCGGTGCCACCGGGGAAGTGGCCAATTCTCAACAAGAACCAAAACCCATCATGCGACATATCAAACTTCATGATTTGCAAATTTTGGCCAGTTATGGTCTTATTAAGAGTCCATGGTCACACTAGCCTTCCCAGACATGTTCCGGTTAGGGGTGTGAAGTTGTTCGCCTCCTCGTGGTGCACCCTGGAAACGATGGACCACCAGTGCTGCGGTACTGATCCAGTCGGCTAATCGAACAACAAACGAGGGGACGCGCCGGACGGCGCCTTGCGATCGATGTCAGTAAGATCGCAAGTATGTATACTGACACACTGGCATTATGTAGGATACAGAGTGGAAACTTATCATAAACCACGCTACGGGCTGGCGGCCAAGGTATTTCATCCTCTTAGTAGAGTCGGGTGGAACCGACCGAAACGACGTTTGAGCTAATGTCTTGTTCGTCTCCGTCCCATAAAACCCTGGCAGGCCTTAGAATACGTTCCTCCCGTGCCACCCAGTTGGGGACAGCGGTGGGAATAGGTTCGGTTGAGTTATTCCCGTCTTACGCGATCCGGCTCTGAACATAACGCCCCATGAAGGCCTATGTCAACCCTCGTCATGGACCTCACTGCTCGCATAGGCACCCATGGGGATCAATCAGCGACTATTCCATTTGCACGGTAGGATAGCGGTCTAAGGGGGACCCAACAGTCGGGATGATTTCAAAAAGTCATCAAAAAAGCACAAAACCCCAAACCCCCAGTGAACAAGTCACCGAGGAGGCGACCGCGAATCCGTTCGCGAAGGGTGGTCTATCCAGATCTCCCCAACACAGTGAGCCGAACAAACGGCCGAAATCTCCGCGCGACGCAGAGACAACGGCCGAGATCGGTGGACAGCCGGAGGAGCAGCCGAAGGACTGGCCCGGGCTAATCAGAACCATAGCTTTGGACCCCTCCCTAGGTTGCTTGCAATCGCGGGACAGCTCGACGGCATCATAGAGTTCACGAGCACGAAGAGCAACATCGCGAAGGACCTAAAGCAGGCCTTGCGACAGCTCCGTGCAACCGTGAACGAGGCCCAGGACGACCACGAGTGGCTTAGGAAGCGACTAGAGGTCGCAGAGAGGGCGGAACAGAAGGAGCCGAAGTCTACCCAGACGGACGCCTTCAACTTCGCGGGCAACAACACGATGTCCAGCGAGGCCCTCCACTTTGCCGTTACGCAGGGACAGAAGCGCGATCGGCCCTCACCCTCGCCAGTAAAGGGCGCGGCACGCCCTAAGAGACGGAAAGTCTCTGCACAGGTGGAGTGCGTGGCTGTGGCCCATCAGTCCACTGCATCAGTGGACGTACCGCAAAAGAGGGCTGGAATAGCCAATAGAAATTCAGTTGAGAAAAGTAGCGGCTTCAAGGGCGGGAAGCAGGGCAGTAAGAAGGGCACCCCCCCCCCCCTGAAACCCCCGAAACCCCCAGGACAAAACTGCCCCCAAGAGCAGTGCTGCCCGGAACAGGAACAAGGGCGAAGCTCTCATCTTCAAGACGGAAGCGTCGAAATACGCGGAAGTCTTGAAGAAAATGAGAACGGACGAGCGCCTTGTGGAGATGGGCAGCAACGTGAGGAGCATCAGGCGCACTCGTACAGGCGAGATGCTCCTGGTTCTCAACCTACCAGAAACTGGCAAAGGAGGTCGTTGGTACTGGGGTGCAGGTGAAGTCGCTAGGCTCGACTATCACCATCCAGGTCAAGGACCTGGACGAAGTGACGGAGGCGACCGAGATAGTCACGGCGCTCCGGGAACAGTGTCAAGTTGAGGTACCGCAAACAGCGATTACCTTGAGGAAGGGACTGTTTTCCACCCAAGTGGCTACCGTCAGGCTCTCTGCAGCTGAGGCCAGAAAGGCGGTAGCCGCAGGGAGGGTGCGAGTGGGCTGGTCGGTCTGTCCCGTTAGTATTCCCCGACCGGTTACGGCTTGCTTTAGGTGCTTCGGTCAGGGCCATGTGGCCCGTGACTGTAAGAACACCGACAGGAGCAAGCTTTGCAGATGGTGCGTCTCGGAGGGCCATAAGGCGCGAGGTTGCCAAAAGCCGCCGAGGTGCACTATATACGCGGAGAAGGGGAATACCCCTACCAACCACATGGCAGGTGGCCCACGCTGCCCGGGGGCCAAGAGCAATGCTGCTAAGGCAAAGAGCAATGCTCAGCCATGTTCGAGGTAGCGCAGTTGAACCTGAACCACTGTTCGGCTGCCCAGCAACTGTTGTGGCAATTGGCAGCGGAATGGGGAGCGGATGTCGGAATCATCTCCGATCCGTACCGCGTCCCAACCGGCAACGGGAATTGGGTCATGGACGCGTCGGGGATGGCGGCGATATGCACGATGGGGAGCTTCCCCATTCAGGAGGCAGTCGTGTCCAACTCGAGCGAGGGATTCGTGATCGCCAGGGTTAATGGAGTATATTTAAGTAGCTGCTATGCTCCGCCCAGGTGGTCTATCGAGCAATTCTCGCCGATGGTGGACAGACTCACTGCGGTACTTGTCGGCCTAAGACGGGTGGTCATTGCGGGCGACTTTAACGCATGGGCGGTAGAGTGGGGTAGCCACCACACCAATCAGAGAGGACGCATCCTACTGGAGGCAATGGCCAAGCTGGACGTTGTACTATCCAACACCGGCTCGGTCAGTACCTACAGAAGGAATGGTGCAGAATCCGTCATCGACGTGACATACTGCAGCCCGAGTTTGGAGGGCAACCTACACTGGAGGGTTGATGAGGGTTACACTCATAGTGACCATCAGGCGATTCGGTACAGTGTGGGGCCAGGTGAGAGGCGAGTGGCAGGAGGAAATTTTTCCTGCGCTCGAGGCTGGCGGACGTCGTTCTTCGAGGAAGAGGTCTTCGGCGAAGCACTGAGGCGGGAGCGAATAACCCCGGATCTGACGGGGGAAGAACTGGTAGCAGCACTGACAAGGGCGTGCGATACAACCATGCCTAGGAGAGCCTATCCCAGGCATGGCCATAGACCGGTGTACTGGTGGAGCGAGTCGATTGCTATCCTCAGGGCGTCTTGCCTCCAGGCGAGAAGGAGGATGCAACGAGCTCGTACGACTGAATCTCGGGAGGAACGCCGTGTCGCTCTTCGAGCGGCTAAGGCAGCCCTCAATAAAGAGATCGCCAGACGCAAGCGCGCGTGCTTTGACAGCCTATGCCAAAGCGTTAACACGAACCCATGGGGTTGAGTGACGATGGAGTGGAGTGGGATGGAGTGACGAACAGTGAACTTGACGGTATTGCCAGGTCACTTGTGGTGGGCAAGGCCCCGGGCCCAGATGGGATCCCGGTTGTGGCTCTGAGGGCGGCCGTTGCGGAAAATCCAGACATGTTCCGTTCTGTTTTTCAGACTTGTCTGGACGTAGGCATCTTCCCAGATGCGTGGAAGCGGCAGAAGCTGGTGCTGCTTCCGAAGCCAGGAAAACCCCCTGAGGACCCGTCAGCATACAGACCCATCTGTTTGCTGGACACCACTGGGAAACTGCTTGAGGGGGTCATCCTCAACAGGTTGTCGGCCTACACCGAAGGTGTAGACGGCCTGTCAAGCAGCCAATATGGACTCTCAATAAGACCATTACTGGCCAAAATTTGTCAAATCATGAAGTTTGATGTGTCGCATGATGGGTTTTGGTTCTTGTTGAGAATTGACCACTTCCACGGGGACACCAGAACATGTCTGGGAGGGCTAGTAGGACCATGAACTCTCAATAAGGCCATTACTGGCCAAGATTTGTCAAATCATGAAGTTTGATATGTCGCACGATGGGTTTTGGTTCTTGTTGAGAAATGACCACTTCCCCGGGGGCACCGGAACATTTCCGGGATGCCCAATGTGATCGTAGACAGTCGGTATAGCTTCCGGTTCCCGTGATCCCAACGGGAACCGGAATAACTCCGGAACCATGTATTGATCCAAATATTTTCAGATGGATTAAAAAACTTCAATAGATTTTCGACAAAATGCAATTTGTTAAGTAGAAAAATATTGAGAAATTATGTTTTTAGAGCTAATTGAATTTTGAAATTTAGATTAATGGGAACAAATGATCATAATTAGCCATAATACAGTCATGGTTCCTATATATGGAACCTGGAGATAACGGAACGGTCCTCGAATGATCCGGAACATAAAAAAAATGGTGAATCTACGAAACTGATCCTACAACTCCGCGGTTTTTTCGAAAGCATTAGGAACTGTGATATAAGAAAGAATTTGGGATCATTACATAAACCTGGACCTGAATGGCCATAGGACCATCCTCCGGAAGATCCGAAACATCCATAAAAGTGGTCCATCCATGAAACTGATCCTAGAGCTCCGCATTTTTTTCAAAAACACGTGGAACTGTAATATAAGAAATAATTGGGGTCGTGACAAACATGGACCCGGATAGCCATGAGACTGTCCTTCAAAAGATCCGGAACATCGGTAAAAGTGGTCAATCCACGAAACTGACCCCAGAGTTCTACTGTTTTTTTCGAAAGCATTTGAAACTATGCTATAATAAAGAATTTAGGGTCATGACATAAACATGGACCCGAATGGCCGTCCTCTGGTAGGCCCAGAACATCAGTAAAAGAGGTCAACCAATGAAACTGATCCTAGAGCTCCACGGTTTTTTTCAAAAACATTAGGAACTGTGATATAAGAAAGAATTTGGGGTCGTAACAAAACATGTATCTGCATGGCCATGGGATCGTCGTCTGGAAGATCTGGAACATCCGTAAAATGATCAATTCATAAAACTGGTCCTTGAGTTCCACGGTTTTATTCGAAAACACGTGGAACTGTGATATAAGAAATAATTTGTTTGGAGGCGAACCAGCCCAAGGCTGAAAGCCTCCCTAATAAAGATAAATAATAATAATAATAAATAATTTGTCGTAACAAAACATGGAACCAAATGACCATGAAACCGTCTTCCGGAAGATCCGTAAAAGTGGTGGATCGATGATACTGATTCTAGAACTTCGCGGTTTTCTCGAAAACACTTCGAACTGTGAAGTTTTCGGAAAAAAATCACGGTTTTTCACAGTTTCATGTATGAAACACTTTTACGGATGTTCCAGATCTTTCGAATGCGGTCCAATGGCCATTCAGATTTATGTTTATGTCACGACCTGATTTTTTTCTTATATAAAAATTTAAAGAGATAAAAAACTGCTGAGCTCTAGAATCAGTTTCATGGATGAACCAATTTTAAGGATGTTTCGGATCTTCCGGAGAACAAAGTGGAGAAGTGTTCAAAGTGAAAGAAAGACCAGTACAGAGGTTCAGTCGACCTTAAGCACCGTATACCAGATCTGGATATAGTCATCAGCCTGTTCGTCAATGTTGTTTGTTTCAACTGCGGAAGATCTGGGCACATTTCATCATCAAACTGCAACCGGATTGGTCATTTTGATACCAAATGCAAATCATCTCCAATCTCCATGAAGTCGAGTCAGTCTTCCTTTTCGGCTCCGAACAAGAAAAGTCGTCGAAGAATTACGAGTGCAAGATTTTGAAGGTGATAAGATCTACTATGCTTTTTATGGCGGCAATATTTCGAATATAACGGCGGCGGTGGTGTAGTGGTAAGCGTGATTACTTCTCACTCCAGCAGGCCTGGGTTCAATCCCAGTCGGCGTCGCCGGGATGTTCTGAGGCATAACATCTCTGATCACGCCTTCCTTCGGAAGGGAAATAAAGCCGTTGGTCCCTGGTTCATGAGTTGATGGGTCGATAGGTAGGGTCCAGGTGTGGGAGCTACCTTCCTGGCGTCAGTAGCATTGGTGCTTAGCACGGAAAACATAATCGACGGAAAACAAATCAAGGAAAAAACATCTTTCGAATATGTTAAAGTTTGAAGTATGAGGTGTTCGTTTAGATATGCTAGTAGATTCTGTAGCGGATGCAAACCTGGTGACTTTGGAGGCTTGGGAGCATCTAAAACAGGCTGGCGTTCTGGAGTGGAGTTTCTCGGCCATAACATTACTAGATCAGGCATAGAACCATCCCATACCAAGGTATTAGCAGTTATGGCTTTTCGTCCACCTGCGAATGAAAGTGAAGTTCGTAGTTTCTTAGGACTCGCAAACTATTTGAATAAGTATATACCGAACCTAGCAACCCTTGATGAACCACTTAAGGTCCGTTTAGACTATCTGATTTCTTGGTCTGATTTTGATCGCCACCATAATGAAAAATCTGCTCGATTGTCGAACCTCCCTGTTTGCTGGTGTTCACACTGCTTGCAAATGTCCAAAGAACTGTCAATTTTGATTTCAAAACAAAACTGTACCAATAATCTAAAGTAAATACTTCCATAATGAATTACCGGAAAATTGCTCTAGCTTCGGGAGGCGTATTTGCTTTTATTATTTTAATTAAAATTAGAAGGATAAGGTGAATTTTGTGGAGTAGGAAATAATTGCTCAGGAAGAACACCGGCAGGGATATGGCTCATCTTGTCCTTCAAAAACTGCGATCTGAAGACGAAGCTATTGGGAAAAGTTCTCTATAGATCTACATGATTCCTTGAGTTCTGAAAATTTCTGTTAAGAACTCAATTCTGCATATTTATCTGAAAACCCTCGGACGTCCCTGAAGTATGGTTTCTGTGTCTGGTAAAATATCTTTGAAGTTCAAAAATCTTTCCTGAAGATCTGTAAATTTCTCGATAGTTCTGCAGATTTCTTTGAAGTTCTGTGTGCTCTTCAAAAGTGCTGCAAATTTCTCTAAAAATCAAAAGATCCTTAAAGATCAACAATTATCTTTTACATTCAATAAATTTCTAAAAATCTACGTAATTCTCTAAAGTTCTGTTATTTTCTCTGCAGATTTCCATGAATCAATGAATATCGGTAAATATCTCTGGACATCTACACAATTCCCTAAAACTATTGAAAAAATTATCCATAAATTTTTGAGCTTCCCGGAAGTTTGAGGAAGTTCTCTGAAGATCTTCTAATTTTCTGATATTGTGCAAATGTATCTAAATATCAGCGAACTTTCCTGAAGTTCTGTAAATTTCTCTTAAAATAAAAGAACCTTAATAAAATTCTGATTTTTTCAACATCTGCTGATTTACGACCTACCCTACCTATTTCTGTTAAATTCTGTAAAGTTTTCTTAAGTACTGTATTTCTGCTCTGAAGATCTACGAACTGCCCTGAAGTTCAGTAAATTTTTCAGTAGATCTCTGAACTTCTCCAAATTTCTGTTAATTTCTTTGTGGATTCTTGGACTTCCATAAAGTTCTGCAGATTTACATGAAATTCTTTGAAATACCCCAAAGCTCTACAAATTATTAGAAAATATTTGAACTTCGCTAAAGTTTTCAAAATTTCTCTGGAGATTTACGAAGTTGTGTAAATACTTCTAAAGACCGGTGAACATTCCCAAAGTTCTGTGAGATTTGCTGAAGTTTTCATTTTTTTTTTTTCTAAAAATGTACGAACTTCCTGAAGTTCTACAGACTTCTCTTAAAGTCTACGGACTTCTCTGACGTTCTTCAGATCTATCTATTTCCAACTTTCATGGAGTTCTGCAAAATCTTGGACTTTCGTACTTTGCTGAGATTTGTTTTTGGAAGTGAAGTACTTTTTTGTCTTTACGATTTTTTCTGAAGATCTCATTTTTTTCTGAAACTGTGAAGCTTTCTGAACCACTGAATGTCTCTGAAGATCTGCAAAATTGCTTGCAGCTCTGAATATTTCTCTTAATATATACTCTTCCGAAGTTCTGCAAATATCTTTAAAGTTCTGTAAAGTTGTCTGCAGCTGCGTAGGTCTATTCTAAAGATCTACGAATTACGGGCTACCCTGAAGATCTGAAAATTTCCCTGGAGATCTTTTAAATTACCTAAAGTTCTCAAAATTTATCTTAAAATATTTGAGCTTCCTTGAAGTTTTAAACATTTCTCTCATGATCTACAAATTTCCCTGAAATAGTATCAATATATTGAAGTTCAGCAAATTTTATTGGAGATCCATTAAAATTTCTAAGATTCTAAAAATGTATCAGAAAATCTGCACACTTTCTTGGAGGACTTTAAATTTATATGAAGATCTATGACCATTCTTGTGATTTTTTCAGAAGTTTTGTAGCTTTGTTCTGAAGATCTATGAACTTTTCTGATGTTCAATAATTTTCAGTAGATCTCTAAACTTCTGTAAAAGTTTTTACATTACATAGATTCTTGGACTTGTCTTAAGTTCTGCAAATTTCCCTGAAGATTTGCAAAATTTCCCTTACAATTTAACAAATTGGTCTGAAAATATTGTAGCTTGCTTGAAGTTTTGAAAATTTCTTGCTTGAAGGGATTCCCCTAACCTCTGGTCTAGCCACGGAGATCGTCTGGGGTGGGCTACACTCGCCTCTTTTGTTGGCTAGCTCGAGCTTGAAACCCTGGAGCTTCAAGGTCGGCTCCTGGCTTGTCGGCACTGATCAAACGTACAAAACACCTCTTTATCACTTTTACTCTTTATTCTCTCACTCACTTGTTATGTCTGTAGTGTGGGTGTGTAGATTGCTGGCCAGCGATGACGGAATTCTGCAACGGGTGGGGTTTTTCGGCGGCGGATGAACGGACTGTTCCCAGTGGATGCCAGTGCTCGACGGTTGTCACCGTGTGGCACGACGGATGTGGCACTGGGGCTCGATCGGGTGATCGACGGTGATCTCCCAGTGGTTGTCGGTGTATTACCGATGGACGCTTGCTACACGGGTGTTGGCGTGTTAATGGACGCCCTCGTGGTTTAGCCCGTAATTAATGGGTCCTAAAGGGAATATGAGAGGTGGTCTTAGGGCTGGGAATTCCGCTACCGGGTATTAATTGGGTCCTACCTGGCTCTGTGTTCGGTAGTTTCACCGGTATTTGTTGGCGACTCTATATTTTTCACTTCTCTTCAGAACTTTTAATAAACTTAACTTGGCAGATCGATCTATCTCGCGCAATGGCTAAAGTGAAAGAGAACCTTTTCTTCAGTTTGACCCAGTAGCTTCCCCCTTGACCTAAGCCCATTTCCACCTCCCTCCCACTTTTTCACCACCCCTTGTCCATATCCTTCTCTTAATTCCAACGCCCACCTTCATCCTTACTCCTTCCCGTTATGTGTTCTGTGTTATGTGTTGTTGGTGTGACTGGGTTACAATATTTAATTGGACCGATGGTTTGGGAGTGGTCTTTCATTTGCCTTACATATTTAATTATATTTACACTCAAAACAAGACAATATTGCATACAAGAAACTGACATACAGATTGAATTCACAATGAACACACATATACCCTATTCCTCGCTCTCGCTATCTCCTGATTTTTCTCGCTCGAAGTGAACCAATAGGGTACAGGAACCAAAACGGTAACATGTATTACATACTTATTCTTATATAATACATGCTTAGTATTATATAAACACTGTTTTGTTGACCATGCCATGATCAAAGCCATTACAGCATCTTTCGGCCAATCACACTGGTAAATAAAAATCAGTCAAATCAAACACAGGACAATATTGAATATGTAAATCGGTTCATCAAAACACAAATCAAGCATTATTCAGCAGATCAAATCCGCGAAATTTTAGAAATAAAAAAAATCAATATTTTCACCTCCCTTCCGGTTATTTTGCTGAATGAGTCGAATGAACATTAAACACAAATCTTTTTCGTTCGACAAATCAAACGTCAAATCTAATCATCATGTCGAAAAAGTATGAACGCATCCGAACATTGCATCCGTCAAAATTATCGAGCAGTCCGCACGAATCAGACCAACCAATCAGATAGTCTAAACGTACCCTTAGAGAGCTTACCAGGAAGGGTGTGACGTTTATTTGGGCACCACGACACGAAAAGTCGTTTCTAGCGATAAAGCAAGCTATGGCAGATGTTAAGAATCTTGGATTCTATAATGCTGGCCATAGGACAGCAGTGATTGCGGATGCCAGCTCAACTGGGCTCGGAGCGATGCTGGTACAGATTGATGAGTACGGACAACAAAGGGTTATTAGCTTTGCGTCAAAATCAGAAACAGAAAAAAACGCTACTGCCCGACGGAAAAGGAGGCCCTGGCATTGGTCTGGGCAGTTGAGAAATTTCAGTTCTACCTTCTAGGAACAAGATTTGAACTACTCACGGATTGTAAGTCTCTTTTATACTTGTTTACGCCTCAATCTCGCCCTTGTCCCAGAATCGAAAGATGGGTTCTTAGACTTCAGTGCTTCGATTATTCTGTTGTTCATATTCGTGGTGATGAGAATGCTGCTGATGCTTTGTCGCGCCTATCCTGCGCAACTATAGAATCTTTCGATTCTATCGCTGTTTCTTGGGAAGAGTCGCTTTGCAGAACGCGAATAGATACAGAAATCATGAATATTTTCAAATGTCTGAAAGATAACTCGGTAGACTTATTACCCACTGCTTATCGTATTATTTCCGCAGAGCTTTGTAACGTAGGCGGAGGTGATCGCATAGTGATTCCAACCGGGTTGCGCCAGCGGGTGATGGACATTGCTCATGATGGCCATCCTGAAATGAAAATGATGAAGTCTTTTCTCCGAACCGCAGTTTGGTGGCCTAAACTTATGTGAAAAACTGTCGTGGATGTGTGTTGGTGACAACTCCAGATGCTCCAGAACCAATGCTCCGAAAAGACCTACCTTCTGGTCCTTGGGAAGACATAGCAATTGACTATCTTGGACCACTTCCCGAAGGTCAGCACCTGCTCGTTGTAGGAGATAGTTACAGCCGATATTTAGAAGTGTGTGAAATGACATCTACAGACTCTAGTGACACCATCGGACGTCTTCGTGAGATGTTCAGCAGGTACGGCGTACCATCGCTTATTAAGGCAGACAACGGTCCACAATTTGCGAGAAAAGAGTTCAAGAACTTCGGTAAAAGATATGGGATGCAACTAGTGAACACAATACCATACTGGCCACAAATGAATGGTCAAATTGAACGACAGAACCGTTCTATATTAAAGAGAATACGTATTGCACAAGAGCTTGGTAAGGACTGGAGGAAGGAGCTGCACGAATTCTTGCTAGTGTATCACGCTACCAATCACTCAACGACTGGTGAAGCGCCCTCAAAACTGATGTTTGGGCGGCGTATCAAGAGCAGACTTCCTCGTGTGCCCGTTTCTGTTGACGATGAGGCTGTGCGAGATTTCGACAGTCTTCAGAAAGAGAAGGGAAAAGTATATGCAGATGAAAAACGTCATGCTCAATCCAGTAGCATCCAAGAGGGTGACCGTGTCTTCTTAAAGACAATGAAGAAAGACCACAAGTTGAAATTAGCTTTTTCCCCGGAAGGGTTTGATGTTGTAAGAACCGTCCGGTCGCCAACATCTGGAAAGGAATTTCGTCGTAATGTTACCCATTTGAGGAAGGTTCCAGGCAGCGGCGACCAGGTTGCTGACATCGAGCCTGAGGTTTCAGCTTCAGAAGATGATCTGCAGCAGCTGGCGAACAGGACATCGAAGAGTGCTTTAGAAGATGATACATTGCGTGGTTCCAGTTCAGCTATACCTCAAGAAGAGACTTCCAAACGCAAACGATGTGAACCCACAAAGTTCAAGGACTATGTGCCATATTACATTGAAGAAACAAAAGGTGGGGTTGTAGGATCTGGCAACACGGTTAGGGAGAGGATGTAGATCAGGGTTTTGACAACACGCCGAAGGGGGTATGGAGGAGGAGAGAGAGAGAAGGATGAGGAGAGGGTTTGGTGTACGGGATGAACACGCGAATAAAGTGAGCTCTGAATAGGAAACTAATTACCCGTGTAATATCCGATTAATCCAAAGGGACTTCACGACACTACATGGAGCTCTAGGATCAGTTTCATGGATGGACCACTTTTAAGGATCTTTCGGATCTTCCAGAGGACGGTCTCATGGCCATCCGGGACCATGCTTATTTCACGACCCTAAATTATTTCTTATATCACAGTTCCACGTGTTTTCGAAAAAAAAATGCGGAGCTCTAGGATCAGTTTCATGGATTGACAACTTTTAAAGATGTTTCGGATCTTCATGAGTTCGCTCCCATGGCCATCCAGGTCCGTGTTTATGTCATGAACCCAAATTCTTTCCTACATCGCAGTTCCTAATGTTTTCAAAAAAAAAAAACCGCGGATCTCTGGGATCAGTTTCGTGGATTGACCAATTTTACGGATTTTCCGAATCTTCCGGAGGACCTTTTCAGTAGTCTCCAGGATTCATATATAGGAACCATGACTGGATTCTGACTAATTATGAATATTTGTGCCCATTAATCTAATTCATGGCTCTTAGGACACTTGCAAAATCCATAAACACTCCTTCGAATAAAAACTTGTAGCGACTCTTTTCACGTTTGAATAAAGTTGACGACCCTATTTTTAATCTTTTTACAATCAAAATAATCTAAAGAGTCTAGAAAATCTAGAAGTACCACAATTTTTTAAATTCATCAAAAAACTGGCTAAGTTATGCAATTGCAAACTTGCCGTTTCACGTTTTTTTGAGGCATCGTATTCGGAGTGTTAATCTGAATACTTTTTAGTTTGAACCCCGTGCAAACCGAGGAGGGCGATTCTATCTACAATGCAGGAAAGATTGTGTTTTGCTGTGACTAGCTGCGCGCAAGCTGTGTAGACAAATAGTAGAAAGATTTGAAATTTTCGCTCCACAGTGCTCAAACGGTTCCAAATTGGGCACTGATTAGCCTCCCAAAATTTGAGCTCATTTAGTGAGAAACTGTCTTGGCACAAACCATTTGAAGTTTATATTGGAATTACTATGGAGAAACCATAATTTGGATTCATATCGCTCTCAAAATTCACCAGTTCCCTCTACTTTAAAAAATGATAGCTGATAAAATGAAAATTTTATCAGCTACAACTTTATTGAAGACCATTTTTCGATCAAATGTAAGGAACAAAAGTTATTAATGATTCAAGTCACTGATGTCTTATGATCATGCTCAATCAACAGTTCAGCAGGCAACATTGGTGTTTATGGCATGTAGAATAGAAGACAAAAATCATGGCTACTATGTCACACTGCAGAATACAGTGTTGCCCACAATACAGTTGCTTAATCTTGCCATAAGATTATCAATCCATTAACAATTAATAACTATTTAATTTGACGTTTGGCTGAAAAACGAATTTCTGCAAAGTTGTAGCTGATAAAAATTCCCATAAGGATAGCAGTAGAATTTGTTGATAGTACAATATGTAAAAAGGCTAGAATACAATGAATAAAAAGTTTTGTTTTCCCATAGCAATTTCCATATAAACTTCAAATGGTTTGTGCCAAGTCAGTTTCTTATCAAATGAGTTTTAACTTTCGGAGGCTAATCAGGACCCGATTTGAAACCGTTTGAACACTGTGGAGTGAAAATTTCAAATTTTGCATCAGTCTAATGTAGATGCGAGAAATGAATGAAGATGTTTCGATGATTGATTCGCTAGTGTAAGATTGTTTGAGCATCTCGAATCAAGATTAAGATGTGTCGCCCCCTTCGGTGCAAACTATAGATTTCCCAAACGTCATTTAGCACATGGAACGAAGTAATGCTAAATGGAACGATATGAAACGGAACGCATAATCAAAACAAAACAGCAAATAAGGCTACCAGAAATACGCTTTTCTGATGGTCATAGGGTTACTAACAGGTGTTGAATAAAAAATGAGAATGATTTCAGTGACGTCCAGCACTCTTGTGTGAGCATCGCGACTATGTTGCGTCGTACGGCTGAACAGGGCCCTTCTGCAATATTCATTGAGGTTTTTTTGAAGAATAAACAATGTGTTTTTAATAAAAAAATACTGAATTTGCTGAAATTTTTTTTTATAGCTATATGACTGAAAAAGTTTTCATTTTTTATTGAACACCCGTTGTAAGTTCAAATTAAAAATGAACCCCCTCAATTTGCACGAAGCGTCGTTCAGATTAACGGGGGTCCACGGTAGAAAAAGTACAGAAGACGAACATCTCATAAGCAAATAAAACCGAACGAATAGGACGCGGGATATTACCGTGATGGAAGGCATCCGCCTTTCTCCCGATTTGCTATCACAATGTGCAAATGGTAAATAATAACTTTGCCAGAACCCAATGTGTCGTGAGAAAGGTATCAATAAAACCTCTTCGTCTTAGCTGGTTGCTGCCCCAGAAAACCGACACTTAACGTGACAAAATCACATCAATCAATTGATCGCATTACATTTTCCGTTCCCCGTCATCGTCGGTTGGTGGACACGGGCGAAAGGACGACAACGTTGGTCGCATGTTGTAGTACTTTGTAAACAACCAACTCCCAATGGGCCCCGCTCACATTGCAAGTTAGGAAATTGAGGTTCCGTTGGTTCTGCTAGGTAGTGGCATGACCAACCCTATGACAGGATGTCATTATCGCGTAGGCAACATGGCTGGGCCTGGAACATGCTGCCTACTGTCATACTCTGGTGTTGGTATAGGCTCTGTCACAAGCAGAGATGCCAGGCTTATTTTGAAAAAATCTGGCAAAACCCGAAAAAAATGTCTGGCTAAAATCTGGCACAGCAAATTAACATAGGAAGCTGCCAGATTTCTCAAAAAATCTGTCTGGCAGAGCTTAAATTTCTCTGGCTATGCCAGATAAATCTGGCAACCTGGCAACGCTGGTCACAAGGCTGAGCATGACGCCAATGGTAAATACTTCTGTTTCTACACACTTCTTACTTAACCGGTACAGGATGACAGGAGGACGACGAATGTCGGACGACGACGGGAAATAGGTATGATGGCATCTTTATAGCCTTGTTGCGTGCGATGTTCCATTGCGATGGCGGCGGTCGGTGACGAATGCAGACAGGGTTAATGCCGGTTTCGTCTCCGTCGCCTTGGGTAATAAATTTGCTGTAAGGTTAGGTTGTCGGAGCAGCGTTAAGGTACATATATCAGCGCCAACATTTCAAAGGGGCGTAACTTGTTTTGCCGTCGATTTCTCGCAACTAAAAGCTCACCTCTCGAAAACAACAATGCTAGATGGTAGAGGAAACAATCATCTGCCTGTTGGTGTCATTAATTTTCATGAGTGAGCTTTTATTTGACAGCTAAAGCCATTGTTTACAAATGCAATTACGCCCCTTTCAAATGTTGGCACTGATATTCAAACAGCTGAGTCGTACTGTCGAGCAAAATGGGTAATTTAATACTTTTATGTGACATGCAATGGCGCCTGTTATATTTAGAATGCCTGGTTCAGAATTTCGCAACTTGACTTTTTCCCACGTGAAGTACCTACACATATTTACATTGTTGCCATCGCAGCAGTCCGGGTAGACCGAATTTATTGTCAATCATGAAAGAACAAGGGAACGCGTGGAGCATATCCAAGGATGCCATGTCGCAAAGGATGACTTATTCCATCAAGCACCACATTTTTGTGCCTTTTATTGTTCTTTCTCTACCCTTCGCGTTTTGAACGATCGATGCCGTTTCTTTGAAGAATACGTGTCGTGATTTGTCCGTCAATAAATTCGTGCCTCATCGACAGCGAAAGTGTTATTGTTTGCCATAAATAGGAGCTTTGGATACCGATATTGTTTGCTGCTTTTCATCGTAATAAGTTTAGAGCCTGTATACCACCCTATGTATCCAAAGATTGGGTCCACACGGTGAATGAGAACGACCCAAATTTGAGTTTAGTTAACTCGTAAATCAAAAAGTGCAGGAGTTCAGCGAGTAAATATGCCTAATGTTTGTCTAGGTCCAGGTTTGTTCAGGAAAAACTTCCCGAATATGAGAAAAGTAAAGATTGGATGTACTCAGTCCAAGAGGAAAATTTACTCATCACTGAGTTCCTGCACTTTTGGCGATTATGAGTGAACTAAACTCAAATTTAGGTCGTTGTCATTCGTCGTGGAGCGATAAAAATCTTCAACTTTTCTTTGTTTTTGCCTAGAAGACTGCTTAGCTACAAAGGACAATTTATGGTTGTCAATGAAATATTTACCATAAATGAACACGGAAAACATTAATAAATGTCAGATGCTGACGACATTTTGACAGCAATCCATACGAAAGTTTAATCTTCAAGGACGCGATATCATCAATATTGAGGGTTGAGGAATTTGCATGCCATGAGTTCAAACAACGTCAATTCTTGTTGTTTTAAAAAATAGTCCCTCAACTAGTACCATGGACCCCCGGAACCTGATAATGCATGGGCTTGCTGTCAAAAAACCAGAAAACTTATCCATTTTGCGCCGTGAGCGGGGCGACACATCTAAATCTCAAGTTTAGATGCTCAACAAATCTCACACTAGCGAATCAGTCTTCGAAAAATCTTCTTTTATTTGTCGCATCTACTTGCATCGCGCATCATCTTTTTGCAGGAAATCTTCAGAATCGTCATCAATCTTCTTTCTATCTACTCAGCGTGCGCGCAGCTAGCCACAGCAAAACACAATCTTTTCTGCATCGTAGATAGAGTCGTCCCCCTCGGTGCGCCGGCCTTTACCTCTATGGTTTTAGCATGTGCAAAGCGAAATGGAACGATACGAAACGGAGCACAGAATCAAAACAAAACAGCAAATTAAGCTACCAGAAACTCGCTCTTCCTGATGGTCATAGGTAGGGTTACCATATGGTATCCTAAAGGAGGGCATGTTCTCCTTTTTCAACAATTTTTCTACATCCTCCTTTTGCCCGAAAATGTCCTCCTATTGCATTATGACCAGTAGCAGTCCCTTCATGGACATCTTTTCAATCAGCTTCCGGAACGATGCCATTCCCTTCCCAACGTCGATCAAACTGTTCTGAAAAACCAAGCCTTCCGCACCAGATCCTCGAACAGCTCGATCGTCTTGAGTGGAGGTTCTCCGATCTCGAAGCCTTCCGGTAGCGACCCCAGCACCATCCAGAAGAATTCCGTAAGGCTCCCAGATTACTGTTGTACTTGGCAAAGGTCATCGCCTTGATGACCTCTCTCATCCTAATGTTTTGACAATATGTCCGCTGTGAGGAAATTGTGGATTGTGTCAACAACAATGATTATCATTTTGACACATGCACAGAGCAGACGCAGATATAGTACAGTGTTGCCAGTAACTTTAAATATCATGAAAATGTCTAACCATGGGTGCCAATGAAAGTGCCCAGGTGTGTCCGTCTGTATTTTTGGCACACTGTACGGAATGACCAACCCCTTGTATCAGGAATATACTACAGCTGTCAATCCCCCTACATATAGGCTGTGGTTCATTTGGTGAATTTTCATTTAAATTTGACAGATGGATGGAAAATTTTAAAATAAACCTGCTATTCAACCAGACTTGTTTCTAACAGACCAGGGATCAATTTTGACAAACAACTCCTCGAAATTCTGATGATCAACAACAGAGAGAATTTCTAACATTATAATTTATTTTCGATGTGCCAAATTTAAGTGAAAATCCAACAAATCTCGATTACGTTGTCGAAGGGACGTATCAGCTTTTGTAAACAATTCATTTGATTGTCGATTTGGCGTAACTGGTAGCTCGCCCACGCATGCTAACACTGCCATCAAATATGGGAAAATGTCCTCTACCTGATAGGGGTGTTAGAACCTTAGACTGTGTTCCAATTGGGGAATTTTCATCTAATGTTGAAATCTCTAAGATAAATTAAAATGTTTGAAAATCCCTCTCATGTTGATTGGCTGATTTTCGAGAATGAGTTTGTCAAAATGGTTTGCTTGCCTGTCAGAAAGAAGTCTGATGCAATACCAAGACTATTTGAAAATTTCCCATCTTTAAAATGTAAGTGAAAATTCACCAAATGGAACACAGTCTTAGATTGAATCCAACATGTGTTCGATTTTGACGTTCTGGTTCTATGGGATTTTAGGTATAGGTTTAGAGTCCTATGCTGAATCAATGGTAAAACTAACAGGTTGCTTAGATGTTACTTTTTCATGTTGCTTTCAATCAGCGATGACATGTATCCTTATTACGGTACATGATAAAAGTTGGGATGATTTTAAGGCTGTAAAGCTGTAGTTTTCATGCAAAACAGCTAGACTACATCATTTTCTAGCTTTAAAAATAAATTATGAAGGCTAGTTTGATGCATTTTTCAGAAGTATAACGAGAAGATGAATTGAATTGATAACGACTACAAGTTATGACCTATCTAAATTGAACTTTTGAAACTCATTAATTTAGTCATAGTGCACATATTATTAAAACGTTTGATAAAAACTCATTGTCCTCTTTTAATGTTAAGAAAAGGAAACTTTGCCCTTCTTTATCTCCAAACCTTAAATGAAATGTCCTCCTTTTCAAGTTTTTGATATGGTAACCCTAGTCATAGGAGGGTTACTAGAAGTTCCAATTAAAAATGAACCCTGTTAATATACATAACGAAGCGTTCAGATTAACGGGAGTCCACGGTATTGATAAAGTGTCATTCCTAAAGGCCGGCCCATAATGGATAATTTTTCTGGTTTTTTGACAGTTAGTCCATACATTATCTGTCAAAAACCCCGGAAACTTATGCATTGTGCGCCAGCCTTAACTGACATACTCGGTGCAATCAGTTCATAGACTTCTCCACCACCGTTAGTATTAGTGTTCAATTTCACTAATACATGCGTTTTACTGATTGAAAATAAAGTCGAACACTTTGATTGCATGGTTGAAAATAATAAACAAATAGATTTTACACGACTACACTAGCAAGGCTGATTCGTGATATCTTGCGGCAAGAAGTCAATAGGCTGCTTAGCATATAGAATAAGATCGACAACTCAAGACAATTATTTTCCAAAAGCAGTTCTGCCCATTTTGAAATGTTTGTGCTTAAATGCCTACTCACCTATGCACTACTCGGTGCTTCTGCAAGTAGTCCAGTGCGGAGCCGATTTCACACACCAGTAAGGCAACGCTGGCTTCCGAAAATTCCACCTGTGTGATCAAAGCCGGGATTCATATATTCCGGGTGCAACAATTAATGAGAGAAAGAGAGATGGAATCCAATCAACTCCTGTAGCGTTCATATGCTGAAACTTCACTAGCTTCTGTTATGTTTGGATGCATTTAAACTTACCTGATGGTTTAAGTGATACCGCAAATCGCCTCCGGCCAGCAGGTCACAAACCATAAACAAGTCCTCCTCGTCTGCAATGGGAGGAATAAGAAGTATTGAAAAAAAAGTTACGAAAACAGATATCATCGAATATATTTGTTTATGCTTATTTAAATACTGTTGACATTCAACTGTGTTTTGAAGCCTTATTGAACAGAATGAAAATTTAACAAAAGCTTGATGCACAAATATCTCAATGCAATTAAATAATAGATCCAGTTTGCCAAAAAGGTATGTCGTATTGTGTAAACTTTCTTAATCGGACTCCAACAATGCTTCAGACTTGAATTTATGGTTTTATCACCGACAAACCGACATGAAACTTAAACTTAATTCTTGATCGAGAATCCATAACGGCCGATTCAAATGTGCAGCGATACTATCTGTCAAAACCATAGAAATGTTTTATCTAGATAACATACTTTGTCCGAAATAGATTAGACACGAACCAACTCATACATTTTGTAGGCGTGTTCGTGGTTAGGATAAATGTTTTCCGCGAACACGGCGGCAGATGTCAGTTTTGATCTTTGATCAGAAATTTATTTGTAATTTGTATGTTCATTCATGTCGGTTGGTCGGTGGATATCATCCAAACCATTTGTGGAATAGTTCTATAATTACGCTTCTTTTATCTCGATAAAAATAATATATCCAAAATAGACCGGTCCCGAACCAACGCAGATTGCGTCACTAATGGTCGAATGTACAAAAGTTCAAACTTACGAAAGGTCGAATTGATAAAAGGTCGAATTATAAGAACGGTGTCAAAAGGTCGAGTGATGCAAAGGGGGACCAAAGGACGAATGATGAGAAAGAGGACAAATGGTCGCATGGCTCAAAAAGGGACAAAAGGTCGAATGGATAAAAGATCGAATGGACAAAAGATCGAATGAAAAAAGATCGAATGGATAAAAGGTTGAAAGATCATAAGAGGGATAAAACGTCGAATGGACAAAAGGTCGAATTATAAGAACGGGGTCAAACGGCAGAATAGTGCGAAGGGGGACAAAAGGTCAAATGCAAGGGGTAAGACAGCTCCTAATCATGAGCAATTTCAGAGTTGCTTTTGAGGCATCTCGAGTAATTCACGTTGCTCAGTGAGCAAGATCACTGTCATTTGCTTTCTCACTTTTCGCATCACAGCAACATGTGGAGGTGCGAAGCCGAAAAGCTGCTGTCAAGCAAAACAAAAACAAAAAGGAAACATCCGGCTCGATTTGGTAGAATAACTCGTTGACCAAATACTCCAGATCCGGCAAATTATACGTACCCTACACGTCCTCTGATACTCGTCGAAGCGATCCCATTTCCATTGCTCAACAATCTGCCGCTAGATGAAACTACGAACCAACCACTGAATTCCCATGGCGCCGTTCTGCTGCGAGCGGACATCCTCACACTTCTGGTACTACTGCTGTGCTTTCTGAATGATTGTGACGTGGTCCGCTTTCTGCGATACACCACCTGGTTTCTTCTGCAGCCGTCGACGGAAGTGTTTGATGAAGATTACCATAACTACTTTAAAGATATTTCATCGAGAAGGATAAAAATTGTTTTGTTGTTTATTTGTTATTCCTTTAACTATTATTTATTATATTCGGAGCATGTTCCGTTCTTCAGTTAAAGGGTGATACGGTCAAAATTTGGTCAAGGGAAAACGCGTGTAAATCGGTGAAATCGTTTATTTAAAAAATCAAATTAAATTTCTTTTTCAAGTTCAATTAGTATAAAATTCAGGAAAAATATTCAGTTAGGCTTCCGCTTTTCCAAATCCGAATTGCCGGGCCTTACGCTTGACCCCTGCCATCAGATTTTGTACAGCCACCTTGTCCACCTTCTTCGCCGCAGAAAGCCAGTTTGCCTTGAACTGCTGCTCGCCCTTAGCAGTTTTTTTGGTCTTCTTTAGGTTCCGCTTGACAATAGCCCAGTATTTCTCAATTGGGCGGAGCTCTGGCGTGTTGGGAGGGTTCTTGTCCTTGGGAACCACCTGCACGTTGTTGGCGGCGTACCACTCCATGGCCTTTTTACCGTAATGGCAAGATGCCAAATCCGGCCAAAACAGTACGGAACAACCGTGTTTCTTCAGGAAAGGCAGCAGACGTTTATTCAAACACTCTTTCACGTAAATTTCTTGGTTGACAGTCCCGGAAGCTATGAAAATGCTGCTTTTCAAGCCACAGGTACAGATGGCTTGCCAAACCAGATATTTCTTTGCGAACTTTGACAGTTTCATGTGCTTGAAAACATCTGCTACCTTTCCCCTTCCTTTTGCCGTATAAAACTCCTGTCCCGGAAGCTGCTTGTAGTCGGCTTTGACGTAGGTTTCGTCGTCCATTACCACGCAGTCAAACTTCGTCAGCATCGTCGTGAACAGCCTCCGGGATCGCGCTTTGGCCGTCGTATTTTGTTTATCATCGCGATTTGGAGTCACTACCTTCTTGTAAGTCGATAGTCCGGCTCGTTTTTTGGCTCGATGCACGGTTGTAGACGATACACCCAGCTTATTTGCGGCATCTCGGAGAGAGAGGTTAGGGTTTCACTTGAAACTACCGGCAACTCTCTTTGTCGTCTCAGCGGCTTCCGGTTTTCGATTTCCCCCCGATCCAGACTTCCTGGCTGTCGACAAACGTTCCCCAAACACTTTAATTACATTTGTAACGGTTGATTTGGCAACTTTTAGCGATTTTGCCAACTTTGCGTGCGAGTAGCTCGGAAAGCAAAATTTTGATACGCTGCTCTTCTTGCTTGGACGGCATTTTGACAACTGAAGAGTGAATTCCAAAATCAAAATAGGAGCAACATTCTACACACACACACCTTTAAAATGAGGGGTGTTCAGGTTTTTTTTAAATGCAAAATTGAAAGAAATACGTCAAGTTGATATTAACCAAATTTTGACCGTATCACCCTTTATATGCCGGTGATTGCCTGCAAGGATTTCTCGTTCTCCTCGGTGAAGCCGTTTTCTAAACAAAATCCGGAATTCACATCATTTCAATAGCCGGTCTGAACAATTTTATTTTGTTTACTAGCAAGACTGACGCCTATTATGTGAACGGGGTAAACGGAGTAAGCCAATAGGTAAAGAGGCAAAAAATCGATGCACGTCGATTTGATTTTGAGGTACATTGAGTTACTCACGAGTTACTCGCTGCAAAAATGCAACTCAGAGTAAAGCTGTCTTACCCTTTGGTCAAATGATAAGAAGAAGGATAAATGGTCGAAGGGACAAAAATTCGAATGGACAAAAGATCGAACGAACAAAACTTCGAATGGACAAAAGGTCGAATAATTACAATGAAGACAAAAGGTCAAATGGTTCAAATGTGGACAAAAGGTTCAATGTTACAAAGAGGGAAAACAATATAATAATACATAGAAATCTAATATAGAAGAAAATTATGATTATATCTTACAAACAAGCACAGTATTTTCCGGTGGTAAGTTTTAGAGCATCAATAAGAGAGTTTCATGGGAATTTTGAAAAACATTTTATGGCGGATAATTTCCTGCCTGCAATCCAAAAATGTATTACATTGAATGTTAGTTTCATTTACTATCATCCTCCTCAGCGAATACTACCGCGAATGATATAAGTTGACCTTGCAGATGATGCAATGATTTTTTATATTTTTTATATCGTGTTCTGTCAACCCTTTCGACTAAAGACTGGAGCTTGAGCTTGAGCTTGAGCTTGATTGACCGCCCACGGTTGCTACTCTGTTACTGCCAGATCAGCTGTAATTACACAGAGAACCAATAGACGATGCTTGGGACTAGCAATCATCCTCAATGTGTAAAAACTGGTGATCTTAAATTAGGCAATACCAGCGCCAGCCGCGCCCGAACACAGATCAAGAAAGGAATGGGAAGGATTGTGTTGACATGACACTCGCTTTGATGGAAGCCGAGAACACCGCTGCACTTCCACGAGGAATCACTGGGATGTTGGATAAGAGGGTTGGGTTTGCAGCAGGGTTCGTTTTGGTAAACGATAAGCTGAATTGATGTCTTAACGATCATATAACGCGATGGAGCTTGGGACTAAACCCACGGTCTTCTGCTCAGTAAGCAAAACCGTTTGCCACTAGGCATACGAGCACCTTTTTAATCACCAAGTTGCTGTTATTACCATGTAGTCATATTAACAAATAAAACGATTGACGAATCTTGAATGTGGATGGGCCTGAAATTAGACTCATAATGTTCTGCTCAGTAAGCAAAAACCGTTGCTCTAAGGCCACCGAGTCCCTCATATCACATAATACCGTTGCTCAAATTTGTGTATCCATTCAAACCCGGAACCAACGACAACAACGAGTTTCGCAAAATACACGATACACAAGCGATTTTACCATAAATTTCTTTGATACGTAAGGACCTGGGACCGCGTTTTTCTGCTCAGTAAGCAGGCCACTGTAACCGACGATCTTTCAAATCCGAAAACTAAAAACTACGAAAAAGTACTTAGGCCTTCATTAAGTTCCACTTTCACGCGACGTTCAATGACAGGGTCCTATCCAGGATTACATCTGAAAGATCCAAATCTGGCCAACGCCCACCCTAAACCTAAACCTGTTCTAATCCACCTGAAATGACTAAGGAATGGAAGACTTTGACTACCCAGCCATGCAATAGTCTCATTCCGTGCCTTATGGCAACTTGATGATTCTATTGCGCTCATCTTTTGGCACCACCCAGGGGAGACTTGGTCCTGTACCCAATGCTTAACTTATCTCCATTCCACTCAGCTACTCGCAATTTCTTGTGATATAGTGGGCGGAATATTATTATATGAGACAATTCAATGCAGACGTCTTTCCAAATTTGGCAGATCGACAGGTAATCGGTGAGTTACCACAAAAGTTGCTATTCAACAACTCGACAACGTCCCATCGTCAACGCCTGCTATGAGAATTTCCCATTGCAGACGCCAACGAAATGACGTCATCGAGCTATCGATCAACTACCCTGGTTATCGCCTGGTACCTTATAGCACGATGCTAGGAGGCGAACCGGAAGAATCGATGAGCTACCTCTCCCCCCGCTTTCGACTAAAGACTGGAACGCGCAAAAAATGGTCGACGAAAAATCGTTTCGTTCAGTGAAAAATTACATCACAAAAATCTTCATATTTTTCTTTTGGTAGTTCAATTCATATATTTAAAGGAAAAAATGTTCGTTTATTCTTTTGGTTTGCCAAATCCAAACTGCCGTGCCTTACGATTAACGCCTTCCATTAAATTTTGCACAGTGTTCTCATTGCCGCCGAACGCCAGTTAGATGGATTTATTAGTTTTTTTTTGTGATTCCGTTTGACCAAGGCCCAATACCGTTCGATAGGGCGGATTTCTGGGCTGTTGGGAGGGTTGTGGTCTTTGGGTACCACAACCACGTTGTTCGCATCGTACCACTTGATTGCCTTTTTCCCATAGTGGCAGCTCGCCAAGTCCAGCCAGAACAGCACAGGTCTATTATGTTGCTTTAGGAATGGTAGCAGCCGCTTTTCCAGGCACTCTTGGACGTAGATCACTTGGTTGATGGTTCCCGTAGTAATGAAAATGCCGCTTTTTAGACCACACGTGCATATGGCCTGCCAGACGGGATATTTTTTCGGGAACCTCGATAGTTTGATGGTTTTGAAAATTTCCGCCACCTTCACTTTTCTTGATGCGGTATAAAACTCCTGTCCCGGAAGCTGCTTGAAATCCGCCTTCACATAAGTATCGTCTTCCATGACTTTGTGAGCAGATCCGTATACAGCTTTCGGGACCGCAGCGACGTGTTTTGTTTGTAATCTCGGTTCGCCACCTTCACCTTCTTAAACGTGGACAACCCGGCTTGTTTCTTGGTCCACTGCACAGTAGTATAGGAGACATTGAGCTTGCCAGCGAAGTCGCGTATAGAAAGGTTAGGATTCCGCTGGCAGCGACCTTCTTCGTCGTCGCTGCCACGTCCGGATTACGATTGCCGCCGTTTCTAGGCTTCCTGGCGGTCGACAGACGCTCCCCGAACACTTTAAAACGTTTGTCACGGTCGATTTGTCCAAATCCAGCAATTTTGCCAACTTGGCGTGTGAGAACGTCGGATTCTCTTGCTGCGCGAGCAAAATTTTGAGACGCTGCTCCTCTTGCTTGGACGTCATTTTGAAAACGGGATAGCAAACGGTGAAAACTCATCATAGCAACCATTGTATATACACTCAACTTCCAAATGCAGCATTTCAGGTTTTTTATGCATTTTTAATAGAAATACTCCAATTTGAAGTTGATCAATTTTTGCGCATTCCAGACTTTAGGACACGGAATGCTAAAGAAATTACTTTCCTTTAGCACTTCTTGACCCAGTACGCAGTTTTAAAGAAATCGGTAAATAAAAGATCGATTACATTGGTATCGTGATCGACATGAAAGTGGGCGCATTTTTAATGTAATTTCACTTTCCTTGCGGAATAATGATCTAATCAATTATTCCGTTAGGTAATGTTGGCGTTTGTTGCAAAACGGATGTTTTAGATGCACTTGAACCATCGACAAACCCACATGAAACTTAAAATTAACTCTTGATCGAGAATCCATAACGGCCGAATCAAATGTGCAGAGATCCCATCAGTCAAAACCATAAAAACTCTTTATCTAGATAAAAATAATTTGTCCGAAATAGATAAGAGCTGATTGTGTACGCGTGTTCGTGGCTAGAATAAATATTTTCCGCGAACACGGCGACATTTGTCAGTTTTGTGCATTGATCAGAAATTTCTTTGTAATTTGTATGATCATTCATCAACACAAAACCTAATCATTGTTGATTTGAAAATTTGACGACATCTCGCTATGATCTCAAAATATAGCAAAAGATACCTCCCTATAGCTGTCAAATTGTTCTCATCCTCAAAAATTACTAAAATTTAACGATAGGGGGGAGGGGGGGTTAACTTTTGCTCGATTTAGCGTGAAATTTCTTTCACTAGTTTTAATGATTCAACTTATAGGCCTTTTTAATGCACCACCAACGTAAAGTGCACCACGTGAGTTCGAGAGGAAACGTCAACCAAGTTGTTAGAAGAAGGATTTTTTCACAACGCAAACTAAAGCATTTTTCATTGAACATCTTACCAATTTCCATCAGTAATTGTCTTATTTTACGATTTTCCACACATCTGAACTGATTTGCACCTAAACTACTCGCACACAAGATATCTGGAAGATCATAACCACTAAGGCACTATTGTAATTATCAATTTTTCTTTATAAAAACATTCCTAAACACTAGCAGGATCCTTGCAAATATGATACAGAATTGAATTTTTCAACTATGGATCAAGTTTTGAAGCATCTCAGATGAATCAATTTATCAGGAAAAGTGAAAAAATTCTGCTCACAATACTCTTTTTGACGTTCTCATATTCACCACCAGAGGTTGAATCGATCGCTTAGTTTCTACTAAAAGCGTCAGTGATTTCAAGTGGTATAGTAGGCAGGGTTGCTGCCAGGGTTACTTCCACTCACTTGCTAAAAAAAATGTTTTTCGGAATTATGAAATTCTGAAATAGTATAATGCTAATTAGTACTTGTAAGTTACAAGAAGAGGTCATGAAGTATATGTTTGACACGTAAAATCTGTCAATATTGCTTTCAGTGCGTCACAATCAGCGATTTTTCGACTCGTGAGCGCTCACTCTGAGTGAACGCTCACGAATCATAAGATCGCTGATTATGACGCTCTGAAAGCGAAATTGACAGGTTTTATGAGTCAAACACCCTCTTCTTCTTAATTACTAGTACAACATATCATTATAACATCTAATGATTGCATAATTCCGAAAAATATTTTTTTATAACAAGTGAGTGGAAGCAACCCTGGTTGCTGCCACTCACTTGCTATAAAAAAATGTTTTTCGGAATTATAAAATCATTAGATGATATTATAATGTTTTTTACTTGTAAGCTAAAAGAAGAGGTTGTAAAGTGTGTGTTTGACACATGAAACCTGTAAGTTTTGCTTTCAGAGTGTCACAATCAGCGATTTTATGATTCGTGAGCGATCACTCAGAGTGAGTGCTCGCGAGTCGTAAAATCGACGATTATGGCTATCTGAAAGCAAATTTGCCGGGTCTTATGTGTCAAAACCTTGCCTCAACCTCTTCTTGCAACTAACAAGTACAAAATATCATTAAAGCATTTAATGGTTCAAAAATTCCGAAAATCATTTTCTTATAGCAAGTGAGTGGAAGCAAGCCTGATAGTAGGACATCGATCTGTCAAACTGATTATACCAGCTGTAAATTGAGAAAGTAGATCAAGGGGGTAGTCAATTCTATTAAAATATTTCTAATGTGGTTTTAAATTCTATATCTTCTTAGCGCTCTTCAACTCATGTATTTGTATTGCAATAATAATATACGTTCTTTATTTTTAATTATGAAACTTAATTTATAATTATAAATTATCGTTTGCTTAAAAAAGGAGACATTTGTTGAAGATGTTTTAAACGATTACTTGCCACCTAAAAAACCAAATTTAAGCTGCCATGGGTTAACTGTTTACAATTCAATTATGAAAGCGATGCGTATTGCTTTTCTGTAATTATTACTAAAAATTTGAGAAACTCCAAGCGAATACTTGTTTATATCTTTAAATTTGCATGAGTATTTTTTCAATTTTCTTTCTCTATGTTAAATTTAGATAATAAATGTAGGCACCATTTTTTTCCATTAAAATTTTTTGTTGGAACCAATTGCATCAAACTTTGATTTCATTTCATAATGTATGAGGGGAAAAAACAACCGCCCAAATTTGGAGTTTGATGCATACAGTTTCAAGCAGCATCATTTTGCAACAAGTGTCCTGGTTTATATAAGTATTGCAAATCTTAAGAAGCTGTTAAAGTTTTACCGCCAGTATAAAAAAGAGCTGAATATTTATAAAAAAACATAGTGTGCGTTGAGAAATTGAAGTATATTTGCCTGCGATTCTTTGAAGCCTTGTTCATTTCATAGCTGTAGTAAAGGGTGATACGGTCAAAATTTGGTCAATATCAACTTGACGTATTTCTTTCAATTTTGCATTTAAAAAACCTGAACACCCCTCATTTTGAAGGTGTGTGTGTGTAGAATGTTGCTCCTATTTTGATTTTGGAATTCACAAAATTCACTTCAGTTGTCAAAATGCCGTCCAAGCAAGAAGAGCAGCGTATCAAAATTTTGCTCGCGCATCGCGAAAATCCGAGCTACTCGCACGCAAAGTTGGCAAAATCGCTAAAAGTTGCCAAATCAACCGTTACAAATGTAATTAAAGTGTTTGGGGAACGTGTGTCGACAGCCAGGAAGTCTGGATCGGGGGGAAATCGAAAACCGGAAGCCGCTGAGACGACAAAGAGAGTTGCCGGTAGTTTCAAGCGAAACCCTAACGTCTCTCTCCGAGATGCCGCAAATAAGCTGGGTGTATCGTCTACAACCGTGCATCGAGCCAAAAAACGAGCCGGACTATCGACTTACAAGAAGGTAGTGACTCCAAATCGCGATGATAAACAAAATACGACGGCCAAAGCGCGATCCCGGAGGCTGTACACGACGATGCTGACGAAGTTTGACTGCGTGGTAATGGACGACGAAACCTACGTCAAAGCCGACTACAAGCAGCTTCCGGGACAGGAGTTTTATACGGCAAAAGGAAGGGGAAAGGTAGCAGATGTTTTCAAGCACATGAAACTGTCAAAGTTCGCAAAGAAATATCTGGTTTGGCAAGCCATCTGTACCTGTGGCTTGAAAAGCAGCATTTTCATAGCTTCCGGGACTGTCAACCAAGAAATTTACGTGAAAGAGTGTTTGAATAAACGTCTGCTGCCTTTCCTGAAGAAACACGGTTGTTCCGTACTGTTTTGGCCGGATTTGGCATCTTGCCATTACGGTAAAAAGGCCATGGAGTGGTACGCCGCCAACAACGTGCAGGTGGTTCCCAAGGACAAGAACCCTCCCAACACGCCAGAGCTCCGCCCAATTGAGAAATACTGGGCTATTGTCAAGCGGAACCTAAAGAAGACCAAAAAAACTGCTAAGGGCGAGCAGCAGTTCAAGGCAAACTGGCTTTCTGCGGCGAAGAAGGTGGACAAGGTGGCTGTACAAAATCTGATGGCAGGGGTCAAGCGTAAGGCCCGGCAATTCGGATTTGGAAAAGCGGAAGCCTAACTGAATATTTTTCCTGAATTTTATACTAATTGAACTTGAAAAAGAAATTTAATTTGATTTTTTAAATAAACGATTTCACCGATTTACACGCGTTTTCCCTTGACCAAATTTTGACCGTATCACCCTTTATTGACTGCTTAGGCTGAGTGTGAAAGCACTGCTCTATTCAATTCATTGCTCTATCGAGACCGTATGTACCAAACGGTAAAGGACGAGGCAATAAGAGAGCCAACAAATACATTGAGTCCCTCACGAACAGGCGACTCACACCGCTTGCCTTCGCTCACACAGAATGTAATTGAGGCATTTTTCCATAGAATATGTTAGCTCAGTCATTCAAAACAAGAATTGAGTACCATCACGGATGAATAAACGTGCTGACTGAGCTACTGACTGAGTGCTCTTCTGTCAGTGACCCTCACGAGGCAGTGAATGATGAGGCGGATGACTGTTCATATTCATATGAAAATGACTCATTAAACCTTTACTTTACCTTTTACGCACTACTGACAGCCAAGCTGTATCAAGAAAATCATGATGTTGTTGTAGAAATCAAAAACATCCTAATACCCGGACATACTATGGCTTATATCATATAATATAGGCTGTCTTGCAATGAGCACTCATGCATAGGATTTCCAGTGAAAACTAGATGTATGAATGCTCATTGCAAGACAGCCTATATTACATGATATAAGCCATAGTCTGTACGGGGTATAATCCACACATCAACGACCAGCTGCAAATCTTGCGGATAATAGGCTCTTTTCATGCACCGATTTGGAAAGGAATTTTCATCCAATCCATTTGTTTACATCGGGATGACGATTATCAAAACTCAAAACAATGTACATTGTACTGCACAACATTAAAATTTCCATCGGGTGTGTTCGTATATTTCGAAAATCTACAGAGCTGAACTGATTTCCAGCTGAAATAATCACACATTAAAAATCCGGAAGATCATAATCGCTGGGACAATTTAATAAATCTTATTTTTTCTTTTAAAAAATTTATGGAAGCACCAGCCGGATCACTGCAAACCCGATACAGATAGCAAAATATTCAACGTGGATGATGATTTCAAGCACTTGCGGTGAATAAATTAATCAGGAAAGGTGAAAATATTTTCCTCTGAAAATTTCCACCCTCATCACTCTTTTGAGGGTTCCCCTATTAACCGCCAGAGGCTGAAACGATCGCTTATACCCCGTTAACATTACAGCGTATATCACGTGATATACGCTGTCTTGCAATGAGCACTCATACATCTAGTTTTCCCTGGAAATCCTATGTATGAGAGCTCATTGCAAGACAGCCTATGTGAACGGGGTATTAGTTTCTATTGGATTCGCCCATTGAACAGGTCTTTTTTGGCGTGACTCATCATAGGAGTGGTTCATCAGATCTCAGGGATCCTAAAAATCTCGACTTTAGCGCCAGAAAACGTCATTACTTTTCAGCTGCATACCAGGCTTTATCCATACTTCTTCTCCTTATACCTTTTCTCCTGTCAAGCAGTGATGCCACATATACAGATTTATCTGTAATCATACAGATTTTTAAAATATTTTGATACAGATATCTGTATATACAGATTACAGATTTTTTTGAAATATACTGATTTTTTTCTGAATTTTAATATCAGCTGAATGTATTTTTAACTCTTTATTATATTTATTCATTCCGATAAATAATCGTTTCTTCCTTTTCTGTAGCAACGAGCACCAAACCCAAATAGCAATTGTGCAGTAAATAAAATATTATTTTAATATCTTCGTTAATTTTGAACCGACAACTGATGTTCAGATGTTCTGATTTCGGATTGCTGGGTAGAAGCAATGTTAGTATTTTTTCTTATTGTTTAATCAACCGTATCACATAGTGACAAGTACTATGGTTAATTCAATTTTTGGATTTGTCGAATCGGTAAACAAGCCTATTTAACAACCCATAAGCTGATTGATTACAGTTTGTGACTCAAAGGGTCTACTGTCTATTACGCCATTTGAATAGGGTAATATCAGAAATAAATAATATTCCATGCAATTCGACTGAACATCTAATAAAAGTTTTGTGTTGTGACAAAACACAAGAAAGTTCATAAAGCAGATGAACACGATTGCACATCTAAAAATACAGATGGGTTGGTTAGTTGTCTTTATTAAGGAGATTTTCAGCCAGACGCTGGTTCATCTCCGGAACAAATACAGATGGAACTATCTCAAACTTTATTAACTGACAAAATAATACTGAGTAATTTAGGTTCGAGCAACAACAAGTGAATTCAATATCCATTCAATCTTCCAAAAGCTTAATAAAGTTGAAATTTGGTTTGATTAGAAGTATGTGAGAAAATGAATCATCGAACAATAACATTTAATCAGTAATACTTCATACACGGGCACCAGCAATGGTAATAGAAGTCATAGAAACGTGAACTCTGTTTTGAAAATCATGATTTTCAGTTCTTGTAAACGTGATTTAAGGTGATACTCTAAGGAAGCCTTGGTGTAAAACTTCAAAGGCACAAATGTCAGCTTCCACAAAACATACAAATTTGAAATTGCTACTCTCTGTTTGTAGTAGCACAGCAAACAAGGAGTAGCAATTTCAAATTTGAATGTTTTGTGGAAGCTGACATTTGTGCCTTTAAAGTTTCACGCTAAGGCTTCGTTAGAGTATCACCTTAAGTTCATGAGTTGTGCTTGATATCGTGAACCTGTTCTAGAAAACGGGAGCATGGTTCATGAGTAAACAATAATATTATTGTCAATGTGTTTACCACTACCGGTAGTTTACCAAGATCTACCGTTAGCACCACCAAAAAATCTGCAGCTAAATACGTCGACGAAATACCAGAACCTGCCACGGTAGTCATCGATACAGAAGAAGAAGCGTAGGACAAAGCCAGTCGCTGGGAAAAAAAATCCAGACAACTCTTCAAAGCAGCTAGCGTCCAGAACAACTGCACTGGAGCCGGCTCCACTGTTCACTCCGAAGCTAGACGAAATTGATGCTGTACCAGTGCCCGTAAACTAGACGATCATTCGCCGTATAAAATATATTGATTGGTGAATTCAGCACTCGTTGGTTTACCAATTCTACTGCCACCGCCGGAATAGTATACACGCAAAAAAAACCGTTCCTTTATTCGTGAAGAAAAAATTATGATTCCGTGAACTGCTAGTTCATCTGAATTCATGACTTTATTCCCGTAAACGTGATCACTTAATTCGGATTTTCAAGAATGTAATCACAAATCTTGTGTGCAATTCGTATGGAATTTTCCACTAGCTTTCTACCCAAAAGTAAGTTAGTTGTACCCAACAGTAGGTAAATATGATTATACTCAACGTTGGGTTCCCACACTTTACCACCCCTGTTGGGTAGTTTTGCTTCTCCGTTTTTGACAACATTAGAAGGAGAAAAGGAGACAAACTACCCAACAAACAATTCAAAGTCACAAATAAGCATACACATTGAATAAATGCTGCATAACAGTGTACAATGCTGAATAAAACAGGATGTCGAATTATGTGCTGAAAAAAGCTCATTGAGATCGATAGATGCGCCTTTATTCCGTCGTTTGCTCTGATATGATTAATTTCCTTATTAAAAGCTTTATAAACGTTGACTGTCTTCCTTATTCAGAACCAGAAGTTTGATCTAATAACAAACTGAATAAGTGTAATTTACTCAAACATTGTCGCTTTTATTCGACTGTTTTCAAATGATTGAATAAAATGCTTAAAATTATAGCTCCATTATTAGATTGCATTGCTTTACAATATTGCTGTATAAAGGTGAATACACTCAGCAAAATAGCTCTTATATCACTATGCGTCCATGTTGTAATCACATGATTTGTAAATGCTTTATAAACGACGTATTAGATTCATTATTCGACAACACTGATTCAGTCTTACAACAAGGCGAAATCAGTATAGTAGTGGTTACCGTTTCCGCTTTCCAATTAGAAGGTCGTGAGTTCAATCCCAAGCTCAACCCTTTTTTATTTGTGTAGAACATAATTAATTTAAATAGTAATCATCGATCACATGACTCACGATAATGAATGCATTAATCTAGTTTAAAATATAACCGAGCATCCTTTCTTTCGACTTGGAGATGTGAAGATTGGTCTCATTTAAAACAACGATGAATGAATTAATCATTCCCACTGGGCCTTGAAGGAGCTAGAGTTGCGATCGGGAGTGCTGATAGGCATTTACTTTCATGCAAGCTTTTATAGATTATTGAATTACCCATATGATGATTTCTAGGATAGCTCAGATGAGACAAGGCAAGCGGCTGGTGATCGGAAGGTACAGGGTTCGATTCCCATACAACGGCGCATGTATTATAAGTATTTAATAAATTTTCTAATATCTGTGTGGTGCGAGCCACGTCAGAAATATTGAAATACAATACACTTAAGAAACACACAACACCCTTCCCTTGTCCCTGTCCCCCCCTGTCCTCTTATTTTCGCGTTAATTTTCCCACAGTTGAATAATCGTTTAATAAATGTATAATAAAGTCTAAATTAAACGTTACTTTACATGATAATCAAGCGTATACAGAGCATCACTGTTTTAAGGAAGCAGTGATTTCTAATAAACGCTGAATAATCAAAAAAAATATCGTATAAACTCTGTTACAAGTCAATATAAGTCGAATAAAAGCTTCTCGACATACCTTATTATACAACACCAGTAGTTCAATGTTGTGGTTGAATAAATTCTCCAGATTTGTGTTAGAGATGAACTAGCCTAAGGCTAAAAATCTCTTTAATAAAGAATTAAAAAAAAATCCAGATTTGTGTAAACAAAGCATGAACAGAAGTTATTATTTAAAAAAGGAACAAGTACCTAGAAGTTGAATAAAATGACCAAGAAGTCGTTTCTTCAATAGACGATTGTTTGTTGGGTAGTCAACAGTAGGTAAAAGAGAACTGGCCGTTGGGTACTTTTTTCTTACCGTGTAAGAATCAGTTGAAAGAAACGAGAAATTAAATTCAATCAAACGTTTTCTCCGCCGAATTAATCATATTTTCGAGCAGTTTTGGGAAGCGATTATCAGAACATGAAGCAATCAATTCGAGATTTTTCAAGCTTAGCATAAATAACACCCTATTATCTCGAGGCTCTAAAAACATCAAAATATGGTTCCACGCTAAAGTTCGAGTGGTAGGAAATGTCATTTTCAACTGCTCGAATGATATAGTCTGCTTATGTTACAGTTTAAGAACACTTAATTTTACATGAAATGTTTGTTTACGTTCCATGATTTACGTCCAGTATGGATTACGTCTCGCGTAAAAGTAGCTATTTTTAATGGTGAATTTGTTTATTATTCAGTTCCAACCTGGATCGGGTATCAAGATTGGATCTGCTTGTTTTCTGCCAAACGTCAGTTGGATCGTTTGTTTTTAAAACCCACCTCAGGTTGAGGTTCGCAAGTTCGCACTGACAAAAAGTTCGGTTTCGATAATAAACAAATTCGATATAAGTGTGCACGCTCTCTGGTTTTATCCTTAACGGTACGCAACCGTGAGTAGAAGGATAACTTCAAGGGGATCAGCCTTAGTCTGATCCGTAGCGCTTCGCTACGGATTGCTATTCAAGGTTAGTTCTCGTTAGCCCTCGAATGAAAATCACCTCGAGATCTCCCAACGAACTACGTGGTTACGGGCGAGGTTACGTTTTTGGCGCAGGACTACGTCTGTAATTTCTATATGGGGGTACACTTTGTAAAAACCTAAAATGGAACATGTAACAAATTATGAAAGTTTTTGAACGTTAATAAGTCAGCTGCCCCTGGACCAATTTCAATAATTTTATCACTAATCGATTAGTAATATTTTTACGCATCTGTTAAATTTAAGACTTTATCATTTTTCAAAATGTCAGTATTGAAAATTTAATGTTGCTATGATAATTAAAATTATCACCGATTGCCTGCGAAAAGCGATTTCCCTAACACAGATTTCAAAGTTGAATTCCAACCGGTCTCACCATACGGTGTTTATCAATCACTGCGTGGTGAGTGGTGGTGTTCTCCAGCACACAACGAAAGGCTGATTGCAAGCAGCGAGCCACAGTCCACATGAGCATCCATAGAAGGAGTAAGAAGCCACACCGCTATTGATCGGAATCAGTAGCTCTTCGTGAGTCGCTGTGGGCCATCTATGTCAAGCGCGTCATACTAAAGAGTATAATCAGAGAGAACCCCGCTCAAATTCCTATTCCTAAACAAAATACAAGCTCCTGCTGCAGTTAACGAATAAGATTGATTATATAAGACCACGTAGACCTACGTCACCATGGCGTACAACCAACAATCAATACGAAACTAACGATTTTAAATTGGCTCACCACTTTAGTAGCCTATTGGTCCCAAGCAAACGATTAACGTACCCTATTCTAGTTGAAATTCTATTACTACACTATGTTTGTTTTGATTCGCTATGAAAGTTTGACAGGTAACATCAGGGGTGTGTGGATTCATGCAGAACATGCAGGGGTGAGTGAAATAGCTTGGGACTGCTTGGGACCGTTGTTCTGGTACTGAGTGAGCCAAAAATAATAATGATTTTCTTCGGGACCCAGTGGTCTTAGAGTTACCTCTATGGTACAACCCCATAGGGCTGTCCCTTGTAGTTTTTTTAATTCTTTATTGAGGAGATTTTTAGCCTATGGCTAGTTCATCTCCGGGGGCGATGTTACGGGTGCCGACTGTGTTTGAAATTATGTTAGCGCGGATACCCAATATCCGCTAATTTCCAAAAAAAAATCCTCACGCATTTTTTATATTTTCAGCTCCCACTCTCACTAAAAGTATTCAACCGACTCACGTTTTCTTTTTCCTTAATTTTCGAAATAAAAGTTTCATTAAACTTTTTTGCATTTCATTTTCCAAAAACATGTGTTTAACAGTTTCTTGAATTTCACTTGCCTTACGATTTTTATTTAGATTTCAAGGCTTATATGTTCTGGAGATATTTTAAAATCAATCAAGGGTTGATGCATATATTATGTCACGCTCTCAGGAGGGAGAGGGCTTCTAAAATTTTGACGATAGAGAGGAGTGGGGATTAAGTTTTCCTCGATTTAGCGTGATATTATTAATGCATGGGCCCTAATAAACTTTCACTTGTTTTAATGATTCATCTAATATTCACTTTTATATAGTTTGCTTCAAATTCACTTTAGATTACATTAGCTTCTTATTCACAAAATAAATCTTCTTTAAAAGTTCAACTGATTTGGCAGTCGAAAAGGGAAAGATGGCATGACCTACTTCCTTCAACTTTCCACTGAAAAACGAACCTTTTCTATGATTGTCATTTTTACCCTCTTCTAGTACCCATCATCATTCTCTTCTATTCGTGCACTGTAATACATGTTGCCTGCTTCGAAGGCGCAAAAAATAAATTATATACATCTGAATAGGGTTCTCAATGAAACTTGAACCGAAAGTCCGTTTCACCTTTTAGAATAGTCGGTAGATGAGCCGGTAGATTGGCAACCCGGCTGAGCTGTAACCCGGCTGAGTATTTCGATACTAGCCTAAATATTATGATTGTTACACGCAACTTCTAACGGCGCCGGTGGTGTAGTGGTAAGCGTGATTACCTCTCAGCCCAGCAGGCCTGGGTTCAATCCCAGTCGGCGCCGCCGGGATGTTCTGAGGCATAACATCTCTGATCACGCCTTCCTTCGGATGGGAAGTAAAGCCGTTGGTCCCCGGTTCATGAGTTGATGGGTCGATAGGTAGGGTCCAGGTGTGGGAGCTGCCTTCCTGGCACGTCGGTAGCATTGGTGCTCAGCACGGAAAACAAGATCGACGGAAAAAACAAACCAAAGAAAAAAAAAAAAAAACACGCAACTCCGAATCCTACAGATGACACTGATGACAATATTGAAGTTGATGATGATGATAGTGAGAAATAAGTATTGCGCATTTTGCACCAAATTAGACTCCTGTGTAAAAAATAATTGCACAGTAATATTTTCGCACAGGCCAGAAAATTTAAAAATTGACTTTTTTGAAAGCAGTAACAGCTTTAGAACATTACTAGCAAGCTACACTGTTGAATTAAAGCTCTAGAAAGCATTAAGAAGCTCCATATTTAACTTTTATGATCAGTGCGAAAATATTACTGTGTACTTATTTTTAGCGCAGGAGTCTAATCAGGTGTGGAATCCGCAATACGTGTTGGTGGAAAAGTTGTACGTGGTGAAGTTGAAGGCTATATTTAAATGATGTCAATGATAAAGTTCATGGTATTTTTTAACTTTATGATGATGCCTGTTGGCTGAGACTTGAAAAGTCTTGGTCAGGTCACCAATCAAACAAACTAAGTTGGTATGTTATCCAAGTCAAATACTCACGGTCTTCTGCCACCAGAATCTCTCAAAATTGAGTTTCCTGTCTCTTACATTGGACTGTAGCTGAATGTAATTACGTCTTCTGTCCATGCAGTCGCCACATACAAAACCCAAAAAACAATGATATGTTGGGCACTATATAAACGATAAAAGCTGAATTTCACAAACAGAATTCTCTCGGCAGTTAACTGGATTCAGAAAGGATTTCAAGATAAATTACATTGATTGCATCACCCCGAAGCAGTAAACTAAGCGCAAGGAGTCTACAGAGGGAGGGGAAAAACCGAAGCGATAACAATCCAGTTGTGCTGTGCATGCTTCTTCATTGTTCAAAGTAAATATTTTTCTTTAAACTTCTCACTCACAGCTCCAGCTATCACAGCCCGAATTGAAATGACAACCGGAAAACGCAACCGGAGGGTGCAAAATTTCTTACTGTTTTGTATGTTCAGAATCTTTAATAAATCACCGAATTTACAGATTCAGGGAAAAAGTTGCTTGTTTGCACTACCTGAAATGACGATCGAATTCTTGTAAATTTTTATTAGGGAGCAGCCGACAACCCAGAAGGTTCCCTGAAAGCAATCGTAGTGCCAATCCTTTCGCACTGATAAGGAAACAATTTCTTCCTTCAAGTTCAGTTCGAATGCATGTAGGGTTACGGTATTTATTTTCGTCCTGACGTTGAACCTAAAATCCTATCGACAATTGGGTTGTTTAATTTCGGAAATCATACTGAATTGCATACATCATCTGAAAGAGCTTCTGAGCAAAACAATAATTTTATCGATCCCATAAACATTCATCTCGATTTTTAAATCAAAATTCAAATTTTTAATGCTTGACACTAAATATATTAGTTGACAGCTCGCTCCCTTCCAGGGGCTTACATCAAAATTGATAAAATTTTGGATGTTGGTTCTATTCTTGAAGCAGTTTACGAATTTGGTTTTACCTCAATACCCATAAACAACCCAATTGACAGTAGAAAGTTCTGCTTAAAAGGGACTAGATTGATAAAACAATTTCACTGACCCGGAAAGGCTTCAATAATGGGTTAAAGCAAACGGTAGGTGCCGCAACCCTGAATGACAACACAGTGCCCACTTCTGATGAAGCAAAAAGAAAAGTTACTGCTGGAATCAGTAATGCAATTTAAAACTGAGCAAAATTCAATTTATAAACTTGCCTTCTATCTCCGGTGGACCATTGGCGAATACAGTACAGTAGAATGACAGCTTTCATTCTCTTTCTTCCTCTACCACCACCAGGCTTGGATGGGGGAAAAGAAAAGCTGACTCTGCACCCGCCCGTCAAGTGATTCCATTTCGATGCAGTATGAGATATTCATCGCTTAGCTAGGAACTCTTCCCCATAAAAGATGACTGCGAAATACTGCACCCACTATTCCTTTGATCTACCAATGGTCTAATGGAGTCGCTTTGAACCCAGGAGGAAGCAATCATAAATCTTTCAAGTATGTATATATTGATTGTAACGAGTACTTCGTCGGCAAAATTTCCACGTCGGTAGTTTTTATCCATTTAGAAATTCCAATCACTCGCGGAGAACTCACCTTGAAACGAAAACCAAAGGTTCACCAGGAAGGGATGTTCCAGTGTGGCCAGCAGATCGACTTCCTTGAGGACCCCTCCGAGGGCCCCCCGACCGATGCAGGCACTGCGGCTGACGTACTTCATGGCGAAGAGATTGCCATTGTCGCGCTTCTGAACGATGCACACCTGGGGGAAGAGATGGGAAAATTCCGGATCAGTTAAAGTCACATTGCGTTCGGAGCTTCGAAATATACATTTATATGTATGGAATAGCGGTAAGTTCAGAAACGACTGACATTGCGAGATCTCTTGAAACTTCACGAACTTTTAGAGCTTCTATTCGTAAGGAGCATTTTGATCTCCTGGAACTTTAAGAATGCCCGTAACTTTGGCTAATCTGGGCATGTGTCAACAACTTGCGGAACTTCTGAAACTAAAAGAATTTCAGGGTTAGGAACTCCGCAATATTTTGTCACAGAGCGTTCGTTAGTAACTGATGCGCTGAGAAACCTACGATTTTAGAAATTTCCCACACAGCTGAGAAAAAGAGACTCTCACTCTGAGTTCTCTGCCTTCTCAATTCTTGATTCTCGATTCTTACTTGGGTTGTTTAACTTCGAAAAATATAGCAACTTTTATACATCATTAGATAGAGCTTCGTTTCCTGAACACGATTTTTAAATCAAGATATAAATGTTTGATCGTTGACACTAAATCTATTCGTTGACAGCTTGCTCCCATACAAAGTCCCACCAATGGGCGCTAAGATGGTGATCTTTGCTAATGTAATAGCATTTATTTGAAATAGTTCCAAGGCACCGAAAATGATGAAATTTAGGATTTCAGTTCCAGTTTTATTACAGATTACCAATATGTATTTACCCTAATACCGTTAGCTAACCCAATAGAGTTGTTTAAAACTGGAACTGAAATCCTAAATTTCATCATTTTCGGTGCCTTGGAACTATTTCAAATAAATGCTAAATATCTATAAGCCGTCAACTTATAGATTTAGTGTCAACAATTAAAAATTTAACCCTGATTTAAAAATCGAGATAAATGTTCATGGATACGGCCCTCAATTATCGATTCCCGATACTCGATTTCCAATTCTCGATTACCAATTCCCGAACCATCAGCTGTGCCTTCTTCATCTATTGCACAAACGAAAACTTTCAAGATTTCACTCAGCAAACAACGCAAACAACCGTCAACGAGAAGAAAGGCGAGCAAATCGTTATTAATAGCGACCCATTTCTCATCCTCAACAAACCGTCGCAACATCGCAACTGTAAACTGGCAACACCCGGCTTCCAGAAGCAGGAAAATATAAATAAAAAATATAAATGCCATTGTTTGTGTGCCTTTTTTTTTCATCCTTTCACAAATACTTCAGAGGAGAACCCGTTTTTCATGTGCTAACTCGTTTATCACCACCATGTTGCGCTTTCAACGGCCGACCCGAAGCTACCTTTTCCCTATAAAGACGATTTTGCTGCCAACCGCAAACAGTTTATAATAATTTCGGTCAACCACTGCAATATGGTATGACACTTTTATGAGGGAAGGTATACTTTAGTACGAGATTTAAACCTTTGAAGCTTTTCCGTAGGAATCGAATTTCCAACCCATCGTCATTCCACATATTTTCTGTTTTCCTCAAGCTTGAAACTCAATTTTGTTCTCGTTCCCATTCCGAAGCAATACAATAGATGCTTCCAACGAAAAGATTTGCAGTCGATAATGATGCTAAAAATAGTCACAAGAGACAAATGAGCAAGGATATTCTCCTCTGTCACTACTTGCTACTGCTCAGGGCTAGAAAAGCAACATGAATGGGCAGCTGATTCCTGGAAGAACAAAATCGTTTTAATGCAGCTTCATTTATTTCCCACAAAAGGAAGTATGAATGAAGTCTTGCGGAAGTGGAGCTTATGGAGGCAGGAAGTGATGGACTGGAAGTGGTGACAGGATGAAAGATGCTGGTAACAGATTAAATGGGCTTTCACGATACAATTTGTCAAGTTTGACAAATTTGTCAATTTATGAATTTTAAAAATCTATAAATAAGTATTAAATTTCAATAAGACCGTTTTCTCAATTTCTAAATAGGGGAAATGTATGTAATGTCGGCCTAAGTGTCCCTAATTTGGGCCCATACATAAATTCAGCAATCGACTACATTTTCAATAGCAACTAAAAATATCCATTTGTTCCGTCCCCCCATCTAGATTAAATTGATAAATAGCAGATTTTTAGCGATGGGCCCAATCTTAGATCCATAGGCCAACATTAGAGCCATTTTCTCTATGTCTATTTACTATTTTTAATTTCGAATTTCGTCGATTTATTCAGTAGGAAAATTTGTCAGTTGGTCATATTTGTTATATAATTTTTTTAATTTTAAAAATTTGTCAGTTAGTAAGTTTGTCAATTTGTCAATTTATTGATTTGAATTTTTTTTAATATGACAAATGATCAGCCAATTTGTCAATATGACAATATTTCAATTTTTTTAATATTACACTTGATTTTTTTCAATTTGTAAATTTTTTATGTTTTCAATTTGTCAATTTCATCAATTTGTGATTTGTCAATTTCGTCAATTTGTTAGTTTGTCAATTTAAAATTTCAAATTTATCAATTTTCAATGTTGTTATTTTAATCAGTATTGTCAATTTCCCAATTGGTCTCCCAACAAAATTTTATGTTGTTTGTTGATGCTGAATAAGCCAATATGCAGTATAATCTCTTTTTAGCCATCATTGTATGTTGAGCAGTTTTTCAACTTGTCATTTTGTCAATTAGCAATTTGTGATTGATAAATTTTTCAATTTATCAATTTGTCTGATGTGTCATTTTGATAAATTTGTCAATTTTACCTATTTCTTCAATTTGTGGTTTGTCAATTGATAAATGGACCGATTTGCCTATTTCATAATTTTCGTGAGCATTTTCGTTCATTTTTCACCCTGCAGCTTAATCAGCTTCATAAAGCTCATAAACAGGTCTCGTTGCAATTTGGGAAATTTTGTTCATTTTTTTGATTTGTCAATGATTTGTCATACATTACCAATCATCCTGCAATTTATAAATTTGTCTAATTATTAATTTGCACAAATTGGCAAATTTGGATAATCTTTCAAATTTGTCCATCTGCTTGACAAATTTGGAATTTGGAATCAGGAATTTGGAATTTGAAATTTGGAATTTGGAATTTTTAATTTGGAATTCGGAATTTGCAATTTGGAATTTTGAATTTTGGATTTGGAAATTGGAATTTGGAATTTGGAATTTGGAATTTGGAATTTGGAATTTGTAATTTGGAATTTGGAATTTGGAATTTGCAATTTGGAATTTGAAATTTGGAATTTGCAATTTGGAGGAATTTGGAATTTGCAATTTGGAATTCAGATTTTTGAATTGGGAAATTGAAAATAAGGAATTTGGGGTTTGTTATTTGAAATTTTGAATTTTTAATTTGTGTTTGAAATTTGGAATTTGGCATTTGGAAATAGCAATTTTTTATTTGGAAATATAGAATAAGGAATATTTGGAATTAAAATTTGGAAATCGGAATTAAAAATTTGTAATTAAGAATTTAGAATCTAGAATTTGGAGTTTGAAATTTAAAATTTAAAATTTGAAATTTGAAATTTGAAATTTGAAATTTGAAATTTGAAATTTGAAATTTGAAATTTGAAATTTGAAATTTGAAATTTGAAATTTGAAATTTGAAATTTGAAATTTGAAATTTGAAATTTGAAATTTGAAATTTGAAATTTGAAATTTGAAATTTGAAATTTGAAATTTGAAATTTGAAATTTGAAATTTGAAATTTGAATTTTGAAATTTGAAATTTGGAATTTGCAATTGTGAATTTGGAATTTGGAATTTGGATTTTGGATTTTGGAATTTGGAATTTGGAATTTGGAATTTGGAATTTGGAATTTGGAAATTGGAATTTGGAATTTGGAATTTGGAATTTGGAATTTGGAGTTTGGAATTTGGAATTTGGAAATATGAATTTGGAATTTGGAATTTGAAATTTGGAATTTAGAATTTGGAATTTGGAATTTTGAATTTGGAATTTGGAATTTGGAATTTGGAATTTGGAATTTGCAATTTGGAATTTGGAATTTGGAATTTGGAATTTGGAATTTGGAATTTGGAATTTGGAATTTGGAATTTGGAATTTCGAATTTGGGATTTGGAATTTGGAATTTGGAATTTGGAATTTGGAATTTGGAATTTGGAATTTCTTTCCTTTATTTAACGTCGGTCTCTGTTCCGCAATCTAGTGCCAATCACCGACGGACATCGATTGCCATCCAGTGACGGCAATCGAATAAGCAGGAAGGCAGCTTCCACACCTGCGTAGGATATCGCACCCATTCAACACACATGGGCCGGGACCAACGGCTTTACTTCCCTTCCGAAGGAAGACGTGCCTCAGAAAAATCCCACCGACCTCGGCTGGGATTGAACCCAGACCTATCGGGGTGTCAGAAAGCAGTCACGCTTACCACTACATTTGGAATTTGGAATTTGGAATTTGGAATTTGGAATTTGGAATTTGGAATTTGGAATTTGGAATTTGGAATTTGGAATTTGGAATTTGGAATTTGGAATTTGGAATTTGGAATTTGGGATTTGGAATTTGGAATTTGGAATTGGAATTTGGAATTTGGAATTTGGAATTTGAAATTCAGAAATAAAAATTTAGTATTAAGAATTTGGTAATGAGGGATTTGAAATTTGACATGTGGACATTGGAATTTGGGATTTGGAAATATGAATTTGGAATTTGGAAGTTGGAATTTGGAATTTGAAATTCAGAAATAAAAATTTAGTATTAAGAATTTGGTAATGAGGGATTTGAAATTTGACATGTGGACATTGGAATTTGGGATTTGAAAATATGAATTTGGAATTTGGAAGTTGGAATTTGGAATTTGGAATTTGGAATTTGGAATTTGGAAATTTCAAATTTCAAATTCTAAATTCAGATTTACAAATTTAAATTTCAAATTTAAATTCAAAATTACAAATTCCAAACTCCAAATTCTAAATTCATACTTACAAATTTAAATTCCAAATTCATATTTGGAATTTGGAATTTGGAATTTGGAATTTGGAATTTGGAATTTGGAATTTAGAATTTGGAATTTGGAATTTGGAATTTGGAATTTGGAATTTGGAATTTGGAATTTGGAATTTGGAATTTGGAATTTGAAATTTGGAATTTGGAATTTGGAATTTGGAATTTGGAATGCAGGGTTTGGAATTTGGAATTTGGAATTTGGAATTAAGAATTTGGAATGCAGGGTTTGGAATTTGGAATTCGGAAATAAAAATTTAGTATTAAGAATTTGAAAATTAGGGATATGAAATTTGACATGTGCAATTTGGAATTTGGAATTTGGAATTTGGAATTTGGAATTTGGAATTTGGAATTTGGAATTTGGAATTTAGAATTTAGAATTTGGAATTTGGAATTTGGAATTTGGAATTTGGAATTTGGAATTTGGAATTTGGAATTTAGAATTTGGAATTTGGAATTTGGAATTTGGAATTTGGAATTTGGAATTTGGAATTTGGAATTTGGAATTTGGAATTTGAAATTTGGAATTTGGAATTTGGAATTTGGAATTTGGAATGCAGGGTTTGGAATTTGGAATTTGGAATTTGGAATTAAGAATTTGGAATGCAGGGTTTGGAATTTGGAATTCGGAAATAAAAATTTAGTATTAAGAATTTGAAAATTAGGGATATGAAATTTGACATGTGCAATTTGGAATTTGGAATTTGGAATTTGGAATTTGGAATTTGGAATTTGGAATTTGGAATTTGGAATTTAGAATTTAGAATTTGGAATTTGGAATTTGGAATTTGGAATTTGGAATTTGGAATTTGGAATTTGGAATTTGGAATTTGGAATTTGGAATTTGGAATTTGGAATTAAGAATTAAGAATTACTTTAAATTGATTCTGAATGATTAAAAAGATTTTGGAAAATTTTGATTTTGGAATTCTAGGAATTTTGGGAACTCAAAATTTGGAATTTGAGGACTTTGGAAATTGAAATTTGGAATTTGGAATTTTTACTTTGGAATATGGAGCATGGAATTTTGATTTTGAAATTTGGAAGATGGAATTAAGAATTTGGAATTCAAATTTGGAACTAAGAATTTTGAATTTGGAATTAAGAATTAAGAATTTGGCATATGGAATAAGGAATTAAGATTTTTGAGTTAAGAATTTGGAATTAAGAATTTGGAATGAATAATTTAGAATTTGTTATTTAGAATTGGGAAATAAGAACTTGGAATTTGGAATTTGAAATTTCAAATTTCAAATCTGGAGATAAAGAATTTTGAATTTGAAATTTAAAATTTCGAAATTGGAAGTAAGGAAATAGGGATTAGCTATTTCAAATTTTGAATTTGAATTTGAATTTGAATCTGAATTTGGAATTTTGACTTTGGAATCCGAAATTTGAGTAAAAAATTTGGTCGAAATTAGGAATTTAGAATTTGGAGTTTGGAATTTGATAATTGGATTTTTGAATTAAAAATATGAAATTTCGAATTCGGGATTCGGAATTTGGAACTTGGAATTTGGAATTTGGAATGTGGGATGTGGAATTTGTCATTTGTCATTTGGAATTACTAATTTGGAATTTTGAATTTGAAATGCTAAATTTGTAATTTTGATTTTGGAAAATTTGGATTTTGGAATTTTAGGAATTTTCGGAACTCGGAATTTGGAATTTGGGGACTTAAGAAATTTAAATTTGGAATTTAGACCTTGGAATATGGAATATGGAATATCGATTATGAAATTTGGAAGTTGGAATTCAAATTTTAAATTAAGAATTTGGAATTTGGAATTAAGAGTTAAGAATTTGGCATTTTGAAATAATAATTTGGAACTCAGGAATAAGGGATAAGGTATAAGAAACTTAAAATTTTTAATTTGAAATTTGGCATTTTGAAAGTGGAATTTGGAATTTAAATTTGGATCTGCGAATTTGTATTTTGGGATTAAGAATTTGGAATGTGGGATTTGGAATTTGGATATTGGAATTTGGAATTTAGATTTTGGAATGTGCGATGTGGAATGTGGAATTTGGAATTTTGAATTTGGATTTAAGAATCTGGAATTTGTAATATGGAATTTGGAATTTTGATATTGAAAATTTGAAATAAGAATTGAGAATGTGAAATTAAGAATTTAGAATTTGAAATTTGGATATAAGAATTTGGAAATGAGAATTTGGAATTTGGAATTTCGAATTTGGAAATAAGGATTTAGGGATTTGAAATTAAAAATTTAGAATTTGGCATTTGGAAATAGGAATTTTAAATTTGCACATAAATAATTCGGAATTTGAAATTTGGAATGTGGAATGTGGAATTTGTAATTTCTTATTCGTAATTTTGATTTTGAAATTTTTAATTAAGAATTAAGAATTTGGAAATTGGAAATAAGAATTTGGAATTTGGAATTTGGAATTCAAAATTTTGAATATGGAAGTAAGGAATTAGGGATTTGATATATAAAATTTGGAATTTGGCATACGGAAATTAGAATTTTGAAGAATAATTTTTCAAAAAATATGCAGAATTTGGAATTTGAATTTGAATTTGTTATTTGGACTTTGAACTTCAAAATTTAGAATTTGGAATTTGAATTTGGAATTTGGAGTTTGGAATTTTAAATATGGAATTTCTAACTTGGAATTTTGAATTTTGAATTCCGAATTAGGAATTTCGAATTTGGATTTTGGAATTTGTAATTTGAAATATGGAATTTTGATTTTGAAATTTGGAATTAAGAATTAAGAATTTGAAATTTGGAAATAAGGATTTGGAGTTTGGAATTTAGAATTTTGAATTTGGAAGTAAGGAATTAGGGATTTGAAATTTAAAATTTGAAATTTGGCATATGGAAATTGAAATTTTGAATTTGGGAATAATTTTTCAAAAAAAAAATAATTCGGAATTTGGAATTTGGAGTTTTTTATTTGAAATTTTGAATTTTTAATTTGTGTTTGAAATTTGGAATTTGGCATTTGGAAATAGCAATTTTTTATTTGGAAATATAGAATAAGGAATATTTGGAATTAAAATTTGGAAATCGGAATTAAAAATTTGTAATTAAGAATTTAGAATCTAGAATTTGGAGTTTGAAATTTAAAATTTAAAATTTGAAATTTGAAATTTGAAATTTGAAATTTGAAATTTGAAATTTGAAATTTGAAATTTGAAATTTGAAATTTGAAATTTGAAATTTGAAATTTGAAATTTGAAATTTGAAATTTGAAATTTGAAATTTGAAATTTGAAATTTGAAATTTGAAATTTGAAATTTGAAATTTGAAATTTGAAATTTGAAATTTGAAATTTGAATTTTGAAATTTGAAATTTGGAATTTGCAATTGTGAATTTGGAATTTGGAATTTGGATTTTGGATTTTGGAATTTGGAATTTGGAATTTGGAATTTGGAATTTGGAATTTGGAAATTGGAATTTGGAATTTGGAATTTGGAATTTGGAATTTGGAGTTTGGAATTTGGAATTTGGAAATATGAATTTGGAATTTGGAATTTGAAATTTGGAATTTAGAATTTGGAATTTGGAATTTTGAATTTGGAATTTGGAATTTGGAATTTGGAATTTGGAATTTGCAATTTGGAATTTGGAATTTGGAATTTGGAATTTGGAATTTGGAATTTGGAATTTGGAATTTGGAATTTGGAATTTCGAATTTGGGATTTGGAATTTGGAATTTGGAATTTGGAATTTGGAATTTGGAATTTGGAATTTCTTTCCTTTATTTAACGTCGGTCTCTGTTCCGCAATCTAGTGCCAATCACCGACGGACATCGATTGCCATCCAGTGACGGCAATCGAATAAGCAGGAAGGCAGCTTCCACACCTGCGTAGGATATCGCACCCATTCAACACACATGGGCCGGGACCAACGGCTTTACTTCCCTTCCGAAGGAAGACGTGCCTCAGAAAAATCCCACCGACCTCGGCTGGGATTGAACCCAGACCTATCGGGGTGTCAGAAAGCAGTCACGCTTACCACTACATTTGGAATTTGGAATTTGGAATTTGGAATTTGGAATTTGGAATTTGGAATTTGGAATTTGGAATTTGGAATTTGGAATTTGGAATTTGGAATTTGGAATTTGGAATTTGGAATTTGGGATTTGGAATTTGGAATTTGGAATTGGAATTTGGAATTTGGAATTTGGAATTTGAAATTCAGAAATAAAAATTTAGTATTAAGAATTTGGTAATGAGGGATTTGAAATTTGACATGTGGACATTGGAATTTGGGATTTGGAAATATGAATTTGGAATTTGGAAGTTGGAATTTGGAATTTGAAATTCAGAAATAAAAATTTAGTATTAAGAATTTGGTAATGAGGGATTTGAAATTTGACATGTGGACATTGGAATTTGGGATTTGAAAATATGAATTTGCAATTTGGAAGTTGGAATTTGGAATTTGGAATTTGGAATTTGGAATTTGGAAATTTCAAATTTCAAATTCTAAATTCAGATTTACAAATTTAAATTTCAAATTTAAATTCAAAATTACAAATTCCAAACTCCAAATTCTAAATTCATACTTACAAATTTAAATTCCAAATTCATATTTGGAATTTGGAATTTGGAATTTGGAATTTGGAATTTGGAATTTGGAATTTAGAATTTGGAATTTGGAATTTGGAATTTGGAATTTGGAATTTGGAATTTGGAATTTGGAATTTGGAATTTGGAATTTGGAATTTGAAATTTGGAATTTGGAATTTGGAATTTGGAATTTGGAATGCAGGGTTTGGAATTTGGAATTTGGAATTTGGAATTAAGAATTTGGAATGCAGGGTTTGGAATTTGGAATTCGGAAATAAAAATTTAGTATTAAGAATTTGAAAATTAGGGATATGAAATTTGACATGTGCAATTTGGAATTTGGAATTTGGAATTTGGAATTTGGAATTTGGAATTTGGAATTTGGAATTTGGAATTTGGAATTTAGAATTTAGAATTTGGAATTTGGAATTTGGAATTTGGAATTTGGAATTTGGAATTTGGAATTTGGAATTTAGAATTTGGAATTTGGAATTTGGAATTTGGAATTTGGAATTTGGAATTTGGAATTTGGAATTTGAAATTTGGAATTTGGAATTTGGAATTTGGAATTTGGAATGCAGGGTTTGGAATTTGGAATTTGGAATTTGGAATTAAGAATTTGGAATGCAGGGTTTGGAATTTGGAATTCGGAAATAAAAATTTAGTATTAAGAATTTGAAAATTAGGGATATGAAATTTGACATGTGCAATTTGGAATTTGGAATTTGGAATTTGGAATTTGGAATTTGGAATTTGGAATTTGGAATTTGGAATTTAGAATTTAGAATTTGGAATTTGGAATTTGGAATTTGGAATTTGGAATTTGGAATTTGGAATTTGGAATTTGGAATTTGGAATTTGGAATTTGGAATTTGGAATTTGGAATTAAGAATTAAGAATTACTTTAAATTGATTCTGAATGATTAAAAAGATTTTGGAAAATTTTGATTTTGGAATTCTAGGAATTTTGGGAACTCAAAATTTGGAATTTGAGGACTTTGGAAATTGAAATTTGGAATTTGGAATTTTTACTTTGGAATATGGAGCATGGAATTTTGATTTTGAAATTTGGAAGATGGAATTAAGAATTTGGAATTCAAATTTGGAACTAAGAATTTTGAATTTGGAATTAAGAATTAAGAATTTGGCATATGGAATAAGGAATTAAGATTTTTGAGTTAAGAATTTGGAATTAAGAATTTGGAATGAATAATTTAGAATTTGTTATTTAGAATTGGGAAATAAGAACTTGGAATTTGGAATTTGAAATTTCAAATTTCAAATCTGGAGATAAAGAATTTTGAATTTGAAATTTAAAATTTCGAAATTGGAAGTAAGGAAATAGGGATTAGCTATTTCAAATTTTGAATTTGAATTTGAATTTGAATCTGAATTTGGAATTTTGACTTTGGAATCCGAAATTTGAGTAAAAAATTTGGTCGAAATTAGGAATTTAGAATTTGGAGTTTGGAATTTGATAATTGGATTTTTGAATTAAAAATATGAAATTTCGAATTCGGGATTCGGAATTTGGAACTTGGAATTTGGAATTTGGAATGTGGGATGTGGAATTTGTCATTTGTCATTTGGAATTACTAATTTGGAATTTTGAATTTGAAATGCTAAATTTGTAATTTTGATTTTGGAAAATTTGGATTTTGGAATTTTAGGAATTTTCGGAACTCGGAATTTGGAATTTGGGGACTTAAGAAATTTAAATTTGGAATTTAGACCTTGGAATATGGAATATGGAATATCGATTATGAAATTTGGAAGTTGGAATTCAAATTTTAAATTAAGAATTTGGAATTTGGAATTAAGAGTTAAGAATTTGGCATTTTGAAATAATAATTTGGAACTCAGGAATAAGGGATAAGGTATAAGAAACTTAAAATTTTTAATTTGAAATTTGGCATTTTGAAAGTGGAATTTGGAATTTAAATTTGGATCTGCGAATTTGTATTTTGGGATTAAGAATTTGGAATGTGGGATTTGGAATTTGGATATTGGAATTTGGAATTTAGATTTTGGAATGTGCGATGTGGAATGTGGAATTTGGAATTTTGAATTTGGATTTAAGAATCTGGAATTTGTAATATGGAATTTGGAATTTTGATATTGAAAATTTGAAATAAGAATTGAGAATGTGAAATTAAGAATTTAGAATTTGAAATTTGGATATAAGAATTTGGAAATGAGAATTTGGAATTTGGAATTTCGAATTTGGAAATAAGGATTTAGGGATTTGAAATTAAAAATTTAGAATTTGGCATTTGGAAATAGGAATTTTAAATTTGCACATAAATAATTCGGAATTTGAAATTTGGAATGTGGAATGTGGAATTTGTAATTTCTTATTCGTAATTTTGATTTTGAAATTTTTAATTAAGAATTAAGAATTTGGAAATTGGAAATAAGAATTTGGAATTTGGAATTTGGAATTCAAAATTTTGAATATGGAAGTAAGGAATTAGGGATTTGATATATAAAATTTGGAATTTGGCATACGGAAATTAGAATTTTGAAGAATAATTTTTCAAAAAATATGCAGAATTTGGAATTTGAATTTGAATTTGTTATTTGGACTTTGAACTTCAAAATTTAGAATTTGGAATTTGAATTTGGAATTTGGAGTTTGGAATTTTAAATATGGAATTTCTAACTTGGAATTTTGAATTTTGAATTCCGAATTAGGAATTTCGAATTTGGATTTTGGAATTTGTAATTTGAAATATGGAATTTTGATTTTGAAATTTGGAATTAAGAATTAAGAATTTGAAATTTGGAAATAAGGATTTGGAGTTTGGAATTTAGAATTTTGAATTTGGAAGTAAGGAATTAGGGATTTGAAATTTAAAATTTGAAATTTGGCATATGGAAATTGAAATTTTGAATTTGGGAATAATTTTTCAAAAAAAAAATAATTCGGAATTTGGAATTTGTAATATGGAATTTGGAATTTTGATATTGAAAATTTGAAATAAGAATTGAGAATGTGAAATTAAGAATTTAGAATTTGAAATTTGGATATAAGAATTTGGAAATGAGAATTTGGAATTTGGAATTTCGAATTTGGAAATAAGGATTTAGGGATTTGAAATTAAAAATTTAGAATTTGGCATTTGGAAATAGGAATTTTAAATTTGCACATAAATAATTCGGAATTTGAAATTTGGAATGTGGAATGTGGAATTTGTAATTTCTTATTCGTAATTTTGATTTTGAAATTTTTAATTAAGAATTAAGAATTTGGAAATTGGAAATAAGAATTTGGAATTTGGAATTTGGAATTCAAAATTTTGAATATGGAAGTAAGGAATTAGAGATTTGATATATAAAATTTGGAATTTGGCATACGGAAATTAGAATTCTGAAGAATAATTTTTCAAAAAAAAAATCAGAATTTGGAATTTGAATTTGAATTTGTTATTTGGACTTTGAACTTCAAAATTTAGAATTTGGAGTTTGAATTTGGAATTTGGAGTTTGAAATTTTAAATTTGGAATTTCTAACTTGGAATTTTGAATTTGGAAATCAGAATTAGAAATTTCAAATTTGGATATTGAAATTTGTTATTTGAAATATGGAATTTTGATTTTGAAATTTGGAATTAAGAATTAAGAATTTGGAATTTGGAAATGAGAATTTGGAATTTGGAATTTAGAATTTTGAATTTGGAAGAAAGGAATTAGGGATTTGAAATTTAAAATTTGGAATTTGGCATATGGAAATTAGGATTTTTGAAGAATAATTTTTCAAAAAAATAAATCATAATTTGGAATTTTGAATTTGGAATTTGAATTTGAATTTGGAATATAAACTTTGAAGTTAGAATTTAGAATTTAGAGTTTTAATTTGGAATTTGGAGTTTGGAAATTTAAATTAGGAATTTTGAATTTGGAATTCAAAATTTTGAATTTGGAAGTAAGGAATTAGGGATTTGATATTTAAAATTTGGAATTTGGCATACGGAAATTAGAATTTTGAAGAATAATTTTTCAAAAAATATGCAGAATTTGGAATTTGAATTTGAATTTGTTATTTGGACTTTTTTTTTTTTTTTTATAATGCGTTTATTTTTCCAGGCTCATTTGCCGTAGCTTTGCGGAGCCGATATTCATCGTTTGGGTACAAAATTACTTAAAACTAACGTTAGTAAAGCGGGGGCCGATTACTCGCGGCTATCTCGAGGTTAGGGGTAACAAATTGTAACAAACGGGTGGCAGGGTAGGGATTGAGAACACAAGGTTTTTTAGAGCAATGTGCTCTTGATCTAGAACTAAGCGACATACTGGAGAAAAAGACAAACATGGGGGTACACCGATGGAGACCTAGCAACTTGAGAGAACACAAGATGACACTAACTACTAAATCCTCAGATCGATCCGTTTTAAAAACACATAAATTAAATTAAAATAATCGAGATCTCGGCTCGCCAAGATGTCTCTAACGGGCCGCATAGGTTGTTTTCCTCGGGCCCTGAGGGATGCGGATAACTCGGATCTAGCAACACAATGTAGGGTGCATGACCAAAGCACGTGGTCGATATCGTGATAGCCTCTACCACAAGCGCACAAATTGCTGCCTGCGAGCCCGATTCGGAAGAAATGCGAGTCTAACGAGTAGTGATTGGACATGAGCCTTGATATGACACGTATAAAGTCACGGCTCATGTCCAATCCTTTGAACCATGGCTTGTTCGATACCTGTGGGAGAATAGAATGTAACCATCTTCCCAGATCACTCTCATTCCATTTTTGTTGCCAGTTGGTGAGGACGTGCTGACGGGTAATTGAGAAAAATTCCGCAAAGGCGATTTGTCGATCAAAAATATCGCCTTCCATAGCGCCCACCTTAGCTAGCGAGTCCGCTTTCTCATTGCCCGGAATTGAGCAATGAGATGGGACCCAAACTAAGGTGATAGTATAGGAGCAGTTAGATAAAGTACTCAATTTAGCTCGGATTTCGGTCAGGAAATACGAGGAGTGCTTCATCGGCCTCATTGATCGAATAGCCTCCAACGAGCTAAGGCTATCAGTAAAAATAAAATAGTGATCAGATGGTAGTGAGGCAATTTGCTCTACTGCGTAAAATATGGCTGCTAGTTCCGCAACGTATACGGAACAGGGTTTTTGCAGTTGATATGAGGCGCTATGAAATTCGTTGAATACTCCAAATCCAGTGGAAGCGTTTATAGTTGACCCATCTGTGAAAAAACTCTTATTGTTACTAACATGGTGGTACTTGTTTGCAAAAATTAAGGGAACAACCATCGACCGATGGTGATCTGGTATTCCACGGATTTCTTGCAACATGGTCAGATCAAAATTTACAGAGGAACTATAAAAGTCTTGGAGGCAAACACGAGAGGAATTGAATGAAGAAGGGCCAATCTCCAGCGTCATGTAATCGTAATAGAGACTCATGAATCTTGTTTGAGGATTTCTGTCGAGCAGCTTCTCAAAGTTTTCTATTACCAATGGGTTCATTACTTCACAACGGATAAGAAACCGAAAGGACAGCTCCGCGAAACGATCTGTCAGTGGAAGAACACCCGCGAGTACTTCGAGGCTCATCGTATGCGTCGAGTGCATACAGCCAAGCGCGATTCGGAGGCAACGGTATTGAACTCGTTGCAGCTTCAAGATATGTGTTTTCGCCGCGGATTGAAAGCAGAAGCTACCGTACTCTAGAACCGACAAGATGGTTGTTCGATACAACCTGATCAGATCTTCCGGGTGTGCTCCCCACCAAGTTCCGGTAATTGTACGAAGAAAATTGATTCTTTGTTGGCATTTTTGTTTCACATACGCAATATGTTTTCCCCACGTGCTTTTGGAATCGAACCAGACACCTAAATACTTGAAAGATATACTTTGAGTGATTGTTCTACCCTTTAGTTGAAGCTGTAACTGTGCAGGATGATGCTTCCTAGAAAAAACAACCAACTCAGTTTTCTCCGGAGAGAATTCGATACCCAGCTTCATAGCCCAAGTAGACAAATTGTCTAAGGTATCTTGCAATGGTCCTTGCAGGTCCGGTGCACTTGGCCCTATAACGGACACAACGCCGTCATCTGCAAGCTGCCTTAGCGAGCAATTTTCATCAAGACAACCATCAATGTCTTTTACGTAAAAATTATAAAGAAGAGGGCTTAAACATGAGCCCTGGGGGAGACCCATATAACTAATTCGTGAAGTTGTCGAGTTTCCATGAGAAAAGCTCATATATTTCTCAGACAACAAGTTGCTCAAATAGTTGTTCATAATTGGTGAAAGCCCACAATCGTGGAGTTTATCCGAAAGGACATCGATACAAACAGAATCAAAAGCCCCCTTAATGTCCAAGAAAACTGAACCCATTTGCTGTTTTTGCGCATAGGCCAGTTGAATTTCAGTTGAAAGCAACGCAAGACAGTCGCTCGTTCCTTTGCCTCTCCGAAATCCAAATTGCGTATCTGAAAGTAAACCATTCGACTCGACCCATTTGTCTAGACGAAAAAGAATCATTTTCTCCAACAATTTCCGTATACAGGACAGCATCGCGATGGGACGGTACGAGTTATAATCCGACGCGGGTTTACCGGGTTTTCGAATGGCGATAACTCTTACTTGCCTCCAGTCATCCGGAACAATGTTGTGCTCCAGAAATTGATTGAATAAGTTCAACAAGCGTCTCTTCGTGACGTCTGGGAGATTTTTGAGCAAGTTGAACTTGATTCTATCCATTCCTGGAGCTGAGTTGTTACATGAAAGGAGAGCAAGTGAGAATTCCACCATCGAAAACGGGGAATCTATTTCGTTATTACCCGACGGACGATCACGAACGTTGGTTTGAACCGGTACCGAATCCGGGCAAACTTTCCGCGCGAAGCTGAAAATCCATCTGTCCGAGTACTCCTTGTCTTCATTAATCGGTGATGACGCGTTTCGCATTCTCCTGCCGACATTCCAGAGTGTTCTCATGGAAGTCTCTCGCGACAAACCATCGACGAACCGACGCCAGTATCCGCGTTTTTTTGCTTTAATTAAGTCTTTAAAGGTTTTCTCGAGGTCGGTGTACCGCTCGAAATCCCCGACCTTACCGTGTTTGCGGAAGCGTTTAAACGCGGCGGACTTCTCGCTATTCGCGTCGGTGCAATCCTTATCCCACCACGGGGTGGGAGGTCGCTTGCGGACGGAAACACCCGGAACACGTTTCGTCTGTGCTCGCAGCGCAGAATCGATGATGACACGCGCGAGAAAGGAGTACTCGTCCAGCGGAGGAAGTACGTCAACCGATTGACTGGCATCAAGAACCGCGGACGCGAATTTTCGCCAGTCAATGTTTTTCGTAAGATCGTACGCGATGTCGACCGAGCGAGTAGAAGATGAACCATTGGTAATAGAAATTTTGATTGGCAAATGGTCACTACCGTAGGGATCTTGAATTACTTTCCACGAGCAATCCAACGATAGTGAACTCGAACAAAGTGAGAGGTCTAATCTGCTTATTTTTGCTGGAGGTTTGGCTACTCGTGTTGCTTCCCCGGTGTTTAGAATTGTCATTTTGAAGAAGTCGCACATGTCGTATATCAAGGTTGAGCGGTTGTCGTCGTACAGTTCCCCCCAGCCTGTACCGTGAGAGTTAAAATCTCCCAAGATCAACCGTGGCTCCGGCATAGCCGTGCAGATATCCGCGAAACTTTGACGAGAGATCGCGGTTTTCGGTGGAAGATATACTGAGGCAATACTGAGGCATTTACCTCGAATATTAACCTGACATGCAACTACTTCAATGCCTGTCACTGAAGGCAGATCGATTCTATAGAAGGAATGGAGCTTGTTGATCCCCAGAAGCACCCCTCCATACGAATCTGCGCGGTCAAGGCGTATAATGTTGAAATCGTGGAAAGCAAGATCGTTGTCTGAAGAGAGCCATGTTTCACAAAGGGCAAATGCATCAGAAAGTGAGTTGTTAACTAAAAATTTAAATGTGTCAAGTTTTGGCATAAGACTTCTACAGTTCCACTGAAGAACAGAGATCATATCCCCGACCTCATTCGGAGAATTATCCATCAAAGGATATGATCGATGCAAGGAAGGACCACCTAGAAGCTAGTTGCTTCAAAAGAGTTTTCACCATTGGCAGCACTAAATTAATAATGCTCCTCGTTGAGTCAGAGACATTGAATATACTGAAGAAGCTATCCACAATACCAGAAAACGTGAACATGGGAGCATGTTCTTGCTGATTATTCAGCTGATTTTCTGGCCGAAAAACTGGAACATCTGGGGTTTTAGATGATCCTGGAAGTGACGGAAAGTTCTTGTCATAATTACAAGGTTTATAACCCGGTGGAATGGGTTTCGGTGAATTTCCGTTACTTCTTGATTTTTCCAAGGTGGAAGGGTGGTCCGTACGAGTGGCCTTACGAGGCTTTTCGGTGGTGTGTTTTTTTGCTCGTTTTCTCGTATTGCCTTTAAAGACAAACGGACTATCCTCACCGACCTCTGAGTCAGAGTCTAGATCATCAACTGGCAAAATGGAGAACGTGTTTCTGCTTTTTGGTGTGGTCTGAGAAGATGAAGCGGTATTCTTTAAGAGTTCTGCTTGAGTTCTCTTGGAGCGAGCTTGCAGAGACCGCTTAAGTTTTTCTCCCTGCTGTTTATACCTCGGGCAGTCAGTCAGGGTATGTAGGCTTTCCTTGCAGTACACGCATTTTGGAGGAGCACCGCAAGGGCCCTCTTGATGTTGCTCGCCACACTGATCGCAGCGTGGTTTGTTCGAGCAGTAGTCCGATGTATGACCAAGTTGTTTACATTTCGAGCAGTTCATTACCCGAGGTACAAACAGACGTACAGGCAGCCGAACCTTGCCAATAGCGACGTAGTGAGGTAACGCTGAACCCGAAAAGGTCACACGAAACGAGTTTGACAAGGAATACGTTTTTTTGGAGCCTACTACGGATACTGTCTGCATTTGAAGGCAGTCCAATATCTTCACCTTCGGCAGGGCACGGTTTTTAAAGATTCCGAAGGAATCGGGACCCAAGAAATCATCACTAGTCAAACTCGCTTCGGTGACCACTCCTTCAATTTCTACCTCACTACTGGGTATGTAGACTCGGTATTCCAATGAAAAAAGCTCGCACGCAACAATTTGGTTAGCCTGCTTCCGGTCATCAACGGTAACGCGCAGTTTTATTGGTGTTACCTTGAAAATATCGGTAACGGCCGAAAAATGTGTTGTTAGATCCTTAGAGATCCTCGGAATGTTCAAAGGTTTTTGTTTGGGCCGGAAAAAAACAACCCATGGGCCTTTCGAGGCTTCTGGGTAAGCCTTTAGGCGGGGGAGCGCAGAGGTTTTCGGGGGCAATGGTGTGGGGGGTGCAGGTGGACGAGGAGGAGATGGTGGGGGAGAGGGTTGTGGGCGATATCTTTTCTTGGGATATGCTCCAGTATTTTTGCTGGAGAGCGAGTCAACTGGAACGTCAAGGGTTTCCATTTCCACAACTTCCTCGAGACTTTCGTGTGAGGTGGAATTAAGAGTTTCGTCGTCTGAGATGGCAAGCGACCATCCCCCGCCTTTGTCATTTTCATCCATTGCGGTTAAATATCGCCGCAATGGTGTTTTTGGTAAATATTTTACAAATAATTACAGTAATTTCAAATAATATCAAAAATAGAAAAACAAAAATGCAAAAATAAAAAAAAAATAAATGATATAGTTTTACTCTACTCTTTAGTATGAGTAATATGAAAGAAACAAAAAAAAAAAAACCAAGAAAAAAAAAAAAAATAGAAAAAAAAATATATATATACTGAAAAAAAAAAATTTGGATCACCCTAACTATACTCTACTTAAAAATAGTACGAGAAAAAAAAATCAAGAAAAAAAAAAAAAAAAATTATAGATATATACTATTTACAAGATTTTGGATCACCCTAATTATGACCCAGCCTAATCTAATTCTGGACCATGCGGGAAGATGCGATACTGGTGAAAACAAAGCGACACGGTATACCTATTGCACTGAGGCGGCAGATGACTGGTGCGATGCTATTGTATTCCCCAACGGCTGTTGGGTCGATAGCCTTGCAGCTGGTATGCCTCTTTCGCCTCGGTAGGCAATTTAACGTGCTTTCGTTGTTGCTATCAATGGGCCGATAGTGGTGATGATTTTACAGATGTTGATGTTAAAGCTGGACCGTAATCAAAGCGCTCGGCGTATGATTAACGGCTTCCTCACTCGCGCACTAGTTGTCTTAACACTATGCCAACTAACTTTGGCGAGAAAAAACCCTCGCGTGGGGAAAAACTCAAAAACTCAAAAACTAGTGTCGTACAACGAGACCGATGCGACTTGACCGGCTCAGCGTGCGAGACGGAATGAATTATTTGGACTTTGAACTTCAAAATTTAGAATTTGGAATTTGAATTTGGAATTTGGAGTTTGGAATTTTAAATATGGAATTTCTAACTTGGAATTTTGAATTTTGAATTCCGAATTAGGAATTTCGAATTTGGATTTTGGAATTTGTAATTTGAAATATGGAATTTTGATTTTGAAATTTGGAATTAAGAATTAAGAATTTGAAATTTGGAAATAAGCATTTGGAGTTTGGAATTTAGAATTTTGAATTTGGAAGTAAGGAATTAGGGATTTGAAATTTAAAATTTGAAATTTGGCATATGGAAATTAAAATTTTGAATTTGGGAATAATTTTTCAAAAAAAAAATAATTCGGAATTTGGAATTTTGAATTTGGAATTTGGAATTTGAATTTGAATTTGGAATTTGGACTTTGAACTTTGAACTTTAGAATTTAGAATTTGGAGTTTGGGATGTGGAATTTTAAATTTTATATTTGGAATTTAGAATGTATTATTGCTGTTGTCCACACGCAACAAAACCATGCCTATTTTCGTGAACAAAATATCACGACAACTTGAGCTAACATTTGCTTCGCATTGATGAATTGATTCCCATAAACGTGAATTAATAAATACAACCTTCGTGAAAACAGCCACAATTCCATGAACTAAATTCGTGAGTGCTCAGCACCACAAACTATTTCGTAACGCATAAAAAAAATCATGATAGTTACTTTATAAACCCATAAACGTGATTTTGTTCCTGACTTCATTAATGCAAAAATCACAAATATGTATAAAGAAATAGCAACGGTAGTTGAGGTTTGCTTAAACTCATAAACAAGTCTTGATGATACATTCTCATTTGCATTCAGGTAAGATGGTTAAGCCAAGCGTTTTTTTTCGGAGCTATCACCTATGGTTGAGCCAGAGCCCATTACTTATTAAAAAAAAAAAACGGCCTGTGCTTTACAATACAACACTGAGGAATAACAAAAAGATAACCACACGAATACAGACATGAGCCGAGATGATGAATTAATCCGATACGCGTAGCATTATAAGAACTGAGGATCCTGAAGAGGAAGATGACGGTAAATATTCACCGCTACTGTTCCCGAATATGTAACGTTAACAATAATTGACAGCAATCGAAAATATGTACTCTCAGGACAATCATATTGAGCTTTATCTAAGAAGAACGATTGCTCGAGTTGCAGTTGCTGGTTGTATCCGTGCAAATAGCTGCTAGTCCATTTGTTTGCCGACCGCAGCGGGAAAATCCAGTGGATTTAATTCTGGAATTGGTCCCCAAAACCATCATTCTCCTGGAATCACTTTTTTGGCTATCCTGTGTGCTCATTAAAAAAAAAAAAAAACTAACTCGGTTCCGAAGCGTACGTCAAAAATATATAGCAGCTAGCTTATGAAGTCAACACATAAATAAATATCAGCTGTCAAAAACAGTCTGTGAGCTATGTTCATGTTTTCGTGATCCGAATCATCCCAAATTCAAGAACTTCAATCATTTATACTTGAACTAAATCACGGTTATCAGGAAAAGAGTTCACGTTTTCATGACATGCGTTCTCTGATGTATGGTGCACACAGGCTCTATTTTTATTTTCCCGAACAAGGTTCTCGATTTCATGATTTTTATTCATGGTGTATATTCGTAAATGAAAAATCAGCTTGTTCCGAAATTCGTGACTGGATTTTTTCCCGTGCATCCTTATAGTCAAAAGAACCGGACGTCTATTATAATTAATCTTCCTTGCACACCACATTGACATACAAAAAGCCAAGGGTCTAGCACCGTTTGTAGAACTAAAACCACTCATCTCGAAGCCTGTTATCCGATCCGAAGCAATCAACAACGACAACCGGTTGTAACATGAGAAACGTGACCCAGCATCTAGTCCTTTTCCTCAGCTGATTGAAAACTAGTTCAACCATGTAGCTAAACCTTCAAAACGTGATGACTGATAACTGATAATTGCTTCAGTACTTCAGTTCTCATTATACTGACTCAAAACTCTTAGATCTTCTGATTTTCTGATGTCAAACTTAAATCTGTTCAACTTGCAACTGTTCAATCATTGGATGGAAAGTTTAAAACTGTAAAATTTTCAATTGTCCAGTTTTCTGCTCTCCATTTGTCATTTGTAGTCATATCATAACTGATCAGTTGTAGGAAGTTCCTTTCAAAATGTTCAACGTTCTTCTATTCTACTTTCAGCTGTTCAATTATTATTGTTTCCCTCGATCATTATTATTCAACTGAACTTTGCCCACCAATAAAACAAAAATGCACAATCCAATTTGCCTGCAACCGCAAACATACGTATGGAGATGCAGAATAGCAGACACAAGTTTGAAGTCTTAGTACTGCACTTTACACGAGAAACATTGTATTTCTTTAAGTATCCTACCAACCCTATGCAGACTCATTTCAAAGCAGATCCGCATAAATAGCTCTTTTTGTAGTGGTATACTCATAACAGCTTTCAACTATACGTCATCATCGTCCGAGTAAAAACCACACAACTGTGGAGAGATAGGATGCATATTTAAAATCAGAAAGTCTCGCTTCCTGCTTTCTGTGCACCTCCCCCTCTCCCTGACTCTGATATAGACATAAGAATAATCGCCCCCGGGCATGACTTCAACTGGGATGAGAAAATGGATGTTGCTCGGTGCATTTGTGTGGCTATTGGGTACGTAGACTTCTTGATAGCTTTTGAGTGATGAGGAAACGGACACTGTGGATGAATAAGTCATAAGTGGGCAGATTGGTTTGGTTTCGGAAAGTAGATTCACGGAAACGGGTTGTTGTTACAGCCCTGCAGCATGGAACTGAAGGAGTTCAAACGAGCCATGAAGGAGAAGAACGACCTCAGAGATCAAATACGAGCAGTATATTGTTTTTCAACCGACCGATATCCTTCTCTACATAATGAAGGTTTGGGGCTGGGAACTTGTCGTCTTCTGCGCGTGATCCTAGATCTGTAATTGTACCACCGTCGTTTTCTGCAGTATCGCCGTTAAATGGACGTAAGAATTCCATAAGATCCACTTATGAGTTTTAGCCACAAGAAATCAGTATGAATTTTACTGATTTGCCTTATGAAAAATATTGTTGTCAAAACCAGTGCTGATAAAAATCATTCCTTCTACACTCAACCTAGCTGAAAATGAAGACAACCTTAACAGATAGACCAACTACCTGCAAGAATTTTAATTTTGACATAAACACATTCTCTTGATCAAGGTAACCTCTGAGTATCGAAGTCAAAATTAAATTTTGTTTTAATTCATTCGTGGCTGGATGTTTATGCCTGTGTTGTTGTCAATATCAATAATCATCTTTATCTTGGTGGGTATGATTGTGAGGATCAAATGCAAAATGATTATTTTCATATTACACAAATATAGTGCTGTAGAACGTGTTGTTGGCGCTGGGATCACTGCCTCAAGTCGCGATGCGTAGTGTCACCCGAAACGAAACGCGGAGTTCAACTGTCTGCTGTTATCGAATGACAGGAGCGAACGAAGAGAGAGAAGGGACATCGGAGATGAAAAGAAGACGTGAGTAATTGAGTGAATTTAAATGAACCTACCTAGAATTGAAAACTAACTAATGTCGTTTTCGTTTTTGCGGTGTAGCTACACCGGTGCTACACTGCCGAACACCGAAAAAAATTAGGGTGTAGCTATCGGTTGCACCTTTGTTTACAAACAAATGATGATGAACTGTCAATGACTCGCACTTATTGCTGCTTACACTACACCGGTGTAGTGTAGTAAAAACGAAAACGACATAAAATTGTTAAATTTATAGTTCCTAAAAAGAGGCTAGAACATAACCCTAGCGAACAGAAACTTTTCATCTGGTGAAAGCACCGAAAGTTTAAGTAACACTCACATCTGTGCTAATGAAATATACTTGCAGTTTAAAGCTGCACCTACCCACAATTTGTGCTGCTCAGAACCCGGTGTTTTTGTTTGTTTCTGATCGCCACCATAACACACTTTAAAACTTTCGAAAGTTCGCCATCATTAGCGCGAAACAAGCCAGCGATAATGCTGAGTCATCCCACACGCCGGACAGGAATCGATCGGGAGGCTGCGTGAGCTGCTCGCGCCCCGTATCGACAATTTCGTCCAATGTGACCAGTGCGACAGCTGGTGGTACATGAGCTGTGCGGGGGTGACGGAATCGGTCGCCGAGCGGGCATTTACATGCTGCAATTGCTTGCCGTTGAGTGTCAACACTAAGTCGACCAACCGGTCAGCCCGAATTGCCCTGAAGCTGCAGAAGCTGGAGGAGGAGCGCGCAATTCAGCAGCGCGCCTTGAAAGCCGAGAAGCGGGCCAGCGGGAGTCTACGAGCGAGTCAACAACGTGTGACACAATGGGCGCAACAGCATTCCTCGGAAATCGCGCCAGGTGAGGAAGCTGCAGGAGGAATACCGAAGTCCGATGAACCGGTCGAGCGCCATAATCCGGCAACGGGGTGTCAGACAGAAGTCAACCCAGTGAAGGAGCAGGAGAAGGTGATATTATCGCCGATGGATCACAATCCGGCGCAGCAGAAGCAACGACGGAAAACCTTAGTGGAAGTATCGAAGCTTTTTTGGAATCAGCAGCGGAACACAGGCGCGATTCCCAAGACGGTTCCGGATCAGCGAGTCGAAAGTCGTATGACGACATTTATTGGTAACCCTTTCCCCTCTGTGCCTCCCGTTATTCCACCAGGTAAGCCACCACTTAATTCTACTATACATAAGGATGTTGCGCAACCGAGCCAAGATTATTCGGAAAATTAGCGAAATTGCCGACTCTCGTCAACCCGAGTCAGGCAAAATTAATTGGGACTGAGCCTGTTCTACTAGGCCATCCCGCCCCTACGGTTCCTCTCTCTTTGCCTTTGAGATGGAACTAAACCCAGTTGCCTCCAACAACGGGTCCCAATGTTGGCCATATACAGCCGAGTGTGCCCGGCACCAAGTGTGCCCCTAACTTTTCCGGCACCAAGTGTACCCCCCCCCCCCGCTTCTTTGGTACCAAACCCGGTACCTACCCCTTCGCAGTTAGCCGCACGACAAATAATGCCTCGCGATTTACCCCCTTTCGCCGGTGACCCCGCGGACTGGCCGATCTTTGTCAGTTCTTTCGTGAACACAACCGCCGCGTGTGGATATTTGAATGTGGAAAACCTTGCCAGATTGCAACGGTGTTTGAAAGGTGCCGCGTATGAAGCCGTGCGAAGCCGTCTTTTACTACAAGAATCAGTGCCACAAGTTATCAACACCCTTCAGCTGCTTTACGGACGTCCGGAGCTGTTCGGTCAACTTCAGCGCCCAAGGCGGAACGTCTCGAAACACTCATCGAGTTTGGGATGGCGGTGCAAAGCTTGTGTGGCCACCTGGAAGCAGCGGGTCAACATGCACACCTAACGAACCCGTGTCTGCTGATGGAGTCGGTGGAAAAGTTGCCCACCCACGTCAAGATGGAGTGGGCAAATTTTATGCAGCGGTACCCGGCGGTGAACCTCAAGACCTTCGGGGACTTCATGAATGGCGTGGTGGTGTCGGCCAGCAAGGTGGCGCAGTTCACAGAAAGATTCGGGAAAGGTGCCAACGTGGAGAAGTCAAGGATGAAGCATAAGGAAACAATCAACACACATGTAAGCCAGCCGGAGCAATCGAAGAACGAGGAGAAGCAGTGTTGCGTTTGTAAACGACGTGGACATCGTGTTCGGGATTGTGACAGTTTCAAAGCGCTCTCCATCGACAATCGTTGGAAGGAAGTGCAACACAACGAACTCTGCCGCAGCTGCTTAAATGCGCACGGGAGACGAAGTTGCCGGAATGCCAATCAACGCGGAATCAACGGATGAGGATCTCGCAAACGACATCGGCGTCAGCGGAAAAGCGGCACCGTTATGCCTAACCTGGACGGGTGATGTGTCTAGAATCGAAGCAGACCCGAAGCAGCTACAGCTGAAGGTATCAAGCGCAAACGGTGGAAAGCACTACAAACTGGAGGATGTTCGTACCGTTAAGAAACTGGCTCTGCCGGGTCAGACGCTGCACATCAACGATTTCGTGGACAAGTTCAGGCATCTCAAAGGTCTTCCACTTGCTGGCTATGCGAACTCGGTCCCTCAGTTGCTGATTGAGGTCAATAACTTGCGACTTACCATTCCGTTGAAAGTGAAAGAGGGCGTGTGCTCCCTTGTCACATACACTCAACTTCCATGCGTGTGACTGTGACCGTGAACTGCACGAAATGATTAAGGACTATTTCGCCCTCGAGGACGTCGGTGCCAAACGCCGGTGACCGAATTGGTTTCAGCCGAAGACAGAAGAGCTCAAGAAATTTTGTAAAGAACCACTGTACGCGTAGGCGATCGATTTGAGACCGGATTGCTGTGGAGGTACGACGAAATTGAGTTTCCGGAGAGCTACGGAATGGCTTTGCGAAGACTCGAGTGCCTAGAACGTTGGATGGATAGGAGTCAATTGTTGAAGGAGAACATTCACCGTCAGATAGAAGAATATCAGCTGAAGGGCTACGCGCATCGAGCCAGCGAGGAAGAGTTGAAGACAACCGATCTGAAACGGGTCTATATAGTACCTACCACTGGGAGCTTTGGTGAATCCAAAGAAACCAGAGAAGGTGCGTCTCATCTGGGATGCCGCAGCTGTAGTTAACGGGATAACTCTCAACACACTGCTTCTCAAAGGCCCGGATCAACTTACGTCGTTGCCAGCAGTTTTGTCAAGGTTCCGACAATATGCCGATATTAAAGAGATGTTCCATCAAATGTGGATGCGTATGATGGACCGACAATCGCTGCGTTTCCTATTTCGCAAGGATCCGACCGTTTTACCGGACATCTACGTCATGGACGTGGCGACATTCGGGGCAACCTGCTCCCCAGCGTCTGCACAATACGTGAAAAACAGAAATGCGGCAGAATTTTCCGGAGAGTATCCAAGAGCCGTTGAAGGAATCATATCCAATCACTACGTCGATGATTACCTAAATAGCTTTGGAACGGAAGCGGAAGCAGCAGAAATAGCGGAGCAAGTGAAGGCAATCCATAGCAAAGGAGGCTTCCTGCTGCTGAACTGGCAAACGAATAGTATCCATGTAAAGCAGCGATTGGGAGAGGCTACGGACCCTAGCAACAGGCATCTGTTTATGGATAAAATCATGAAATACGGCAGGGTGCTTGGCATGCTGTGGTTGACAGAGGAAGGCGCCCTGAGCTTCTGTGCACAGATGAAGGACGACATACAGTAAATCGTGGACAGCGACTCCCGTTCCACAAAGAGTCAAGTCCTGCGGTGTCTAATGAGCTTTTTCGAACCGCTGGGATTGTTAAGCTTCATCATGGTTCAGGGCAAGATTCTGTTGCAAGATGTTTGGCGTGCTGGAACACAGTGGGATCAGGAGATGAGCGAGGAACATTGGGAACGTTGGTGGAGCTGGACTGTTCTGCTATGGCAAATATCGACCATATAAATTTCCCGATGCTATTTCCCGAACGCCACCGAGCAGAGCTACAGTCAGCTGCAATTACACGTGTTCGTGGACGCAAGCGAAGCAGCGTATGCAGCAGTGGCGTTTTTCCGAATAGTCGACGCAGACGGGACACCAAGATGTGCTTTGGTGATGGCGAAAACGAAGGTGGCGCCGTTGAAACCGTTATCGATACCGCAAATGGAGTTGCAGGCCCATGCTTGAATCCCATAATGTGAAAGTTACGGAGCGATATTTGTGGTCAGACTCATCGACGGTGCTAGCCTGGTTGAGAGGGGATCCCCGCAAGTACAAACAGTACGTGGCCTGTAGGAGCAGACGGATGTGATCGAGTGGCGGTGGGTACCGTCGAAGCAGAATCCAGCGGATTACGCAACCAAATGGGGAAGCGGGCCATCCATGGACGTCGGAGGAGTCTGGTTCCAAGGACCACCGTTTCTGCAACGGCCTGAGAAAGAATGGCCGCAACAGAAGATGTCACAAGGGGTCGTCGAGGAAGAATTACGTGCCTGAAACGTTCACGTCGAAACTGCCGTGCTCCCAAATGGGAGCGCATGCATCGAGCAATGGCCTACGTGCACCGATACGTGGGAAATTTGAAACGGATGATCTACGATCAAGTGAAGATGACAGGCTACCTCTCTCAGGAAGAACTACGACAGGCAGAAGCGACCTTGATTCGGATGGTACAAGGGCAGACTTACCGGGAAGAACTGAAAATCCTCTCAAACAACCAGAATCATCCGAGACCACACCCAGAAGGGTTGAGCAAGCATAGTGTGCTGTATCAGTTGACGCCGTTCATCGACGACACCGGGATTCTACGGGTGGATGGGCGAATCGGAGCAGCAGAAAATGTAAGCAACGAAGTGAAATTTCCAGCGATTCTGCCTAAAAATCACCGGGTAACGGATCTGATCGTAGACGCCTATCATCAGAAGTTTCGACACGCCAATTCGGAGACCGTATTGAATGAGATACTGCAGCGCTATCATGTGTCCCGCCTTCGAACAGTTGTCCGGAGCATCGTCAACGTGTGCACAATGTGCAAAAATCGTAAATCAGTACCTCACATTCCACGACGCTGGCCTGGACTTGTTTGGACCATTGTTAGTGAAGGTCGGTCGCAGCATCGCAAAAAGGTGGATAGCGCTCTTTTCCTGCCTCACTGTTCGAGCAGTGCACTGCGAAGTGGTGTACAGTCTGTCAACGGATGCTTGCCTCAAGAGCATCCGTCGCTTCGTGGGCCGTCGTGGTGCTCCAACCGAAATCTACACGGACAACGGAACAAACTTCCACGGCGCTGAGCGGGTGCTGATGAAACAGCTTCAACAAGTTTGTTAACGCAAACCCTAGGAATTAATTCTCCTTAGTATATAAGACCTATATTTATCTTACTCGATCACTTGCGATCAATATCAAGAATGTACCCTTCCTTATCATTAGCCTTCGGATAACGAGAGAAGAGAATTTTGAATAGGCCTTTTGCTCTCTTATCAAGCCACTGAATTCGCATATATTACTATACATGAACCAGCATTGTATCAGTCGAAAATAAACCTACAAAACGTACACGTCGATCAAACTATCTTGCAATAATTAGAGGAGTGTAATAAATAGAAGTGAAGTTAAAATAAAGTGATCTTTCTGTACACGCTAATTCAGTCGCAAATTTTTAGTACCTAATCCGAACGTCTCGTAAGTGCCCGCGCCAACATTTTGGTCCTTCGAGCCGGATTAACCGTGAGAAATGCGACAAATCGCGGTGATTAATTGCCGTCGCGAGTTACTGTTCGGTACTACAAAGTACGGACCATAGTGCAATTATTGAAGCAATAACGTTCCCGCGTGAGTTTTCGATCACAGTGCTACTGTATAGAGCCTGTGGATCAACGCGGGTCGAAGTTAAAGGAACAATAAGTGCGCGAAAGATCACGTAATTAAACGTGATCTTGGAAGAATTTTGTGAACGTTGGGAGTTTGTCGGCCTACGTGGAAGAAAGCTCCAGGCAAGCAGACGGACATCGCGTGGGAACGCTATCGTGGCTTGACTTAGGTCCTTTGTGCACCACTGGGCAATAGTACAAAGAGGGGACGTTGAACTGACGCCGTCCTGGATAAAGCGGAGCACCCGTAAGTACCGCATGCGAGTTTAAGCGTAGAGTGATAACGGGCTCATTTGAAACAAAATAAAGGGATTTTACGTTGTTTGACTTATTGTATACAGCCTTTTGTGCAATTCCACTAAAGCAATTTTCGATTTTTAGGATTCGTTTGCTTTCATCCCTGCTAGTTGAGGTTGCATAGTGTGCTCTGGTGGTTCAGGTTGGTCACCTGTGTCGTATTGTTGTACAAATTATTGGTCGCTGGTTGAAGAATGGCTTCAAATTTGAGGTAGTTGAGCTGCCAAGAACGCTTTCATTTGGATACGATGGCCAACTTGAAGCAGTTTATGGATCGTTTTGATGCGGATATAGAAAGAACCAACTGAAGGGATGGAAGCAACGAATGGAGACGGTTTACAGGGAGTTCCAGTTGAATCGTCTTAAACTCGAACTACTGTTCGATGAAACAAAGGCGACAAACGCGGACGAAACCAGTTTCTTAACTAGCAAAATTCGTGAGTTGAATGTAGCTCCACAGTCAAATGCTCAAGCTCTGGCTGTCGTTAATGTGCCAAATCTACCCCAGTCCCGAATCAAACTCCCTGAAGTGAAGTTTCCAACTTTTGATGGATCAATTTCGGAATGGATCATATTCAGGGATACATACAAATCCCTTATTGATTAAAACACTCAATTATCGCAGATAGATAAGTTTTCTTACCGGGTTGCATCATTAACCAAGGATGGCAGAAAGGTTATTGAATCGATTGAGCTGACAGGTGCAAACTACGCCGTTGCGTGGCAGTTGTTGGAGAAGCGGTTCGATAACAAAAAGTTAGAGGTTAAAACTTACATAGATTCACTTTTCACAATTGGATGGTTGGAGTGTGCTTCTATCTCACATGGTCTGTAGTCGTCTTGATTTGTTTGAGGTCCTACAGTATCGGGAGCTCATCGATTTCCTGCGTACGCATTTAATGGTTCTCCAGTCGTTGGGGCCTTCGAAGTTTCGCTCATCTGATTCGCAGAAAGCGGATTCATACCGTCCGTTGAAATCATCGAAAGTCAATACAGTCCACACCATTACTAATTTGAAGCCTGGTTCCTGTTTGTTCTGTTCGAAGTCTCCACACTCACCATTCAAGTGCGACGTGTTCCAGAAGCTGGCCGTTTCCCAACGCTTTGACCAAGTGAAGAAAAAGAACCTTTGCATAAATTGTTTGTTCTCCTCTCATTTTTTGAAGGATGTACGTCCAGCGGTTGCAGAGTTTGCAACCAGAAGCACCATACTAAGCTACATCAACCTCCTAGCGATCGTTTGTCCTTACAACAAAAACCCAATACACCTTTCGTTTCTGGTTCGAATTCCTCATTCTCGAACCAAACGAATTCCTCGAATCAGTCTTCTTCGCAATCTCGGTTGAATTCATCGATTGAAACCCAGTCACCATCAACCTCTGCCCAAACAACTACCACTCTCGTTGGTAGCAGTCGAACCGTTCCTACTACTATTCTGCTGCAAACCGCTATCGTCAAGGTTTTCGGTTCCGATGGAGACGCCCAATCGGCCAGAGCGTTGTTGGATCCTGCATCGCAACTTAGCATAATCATCGAGAATATGGTTCAGAAGCTCAAGTTACGTCGCTATCCTTATCGTCAAGAAATTGGAGGCATTGGTAACACTCTCGTCGTATCGTATCACGCTGTTGATGTTGGGATAGGGTCCCATTGCACCGAATATACTGTCGAAGAACCCTATCACATACTGAAGAAGATCACCCGTGAGCTTCTTGTCAACGCGGTCGATTCTTCCGGCTGGAACGTTCCATCTGGAATCACACTAGCAGATCCCAACTTCCATGAACCGGGACCCATAGATCTTCTGCTGGGCATGGAGCTGTATTTCGAACTACTCCTAGAAGGATTCATCAAGCTGGGTCCTGAAAAGCCGGTTCTGCAAAATACCGTTTTTGGCAGGGGTAGCATCCGGTAAGGTAGGGCTTTATCATTCCCGTAACCAACTCAAAGTGGCTCACGTGTGCAGCACAGAGCCACTCGATGATCAAATCGCTCGCTTTTGGGAAATAGAGTACTGCTGGTCTCCTAGCACTCGTTCTCCAGAAGAAACTTTCTGTGAAGAACACTTTGTTGCCAACACTTTTCAAGACGAATTGGGTAGATTCGTAGGGTGACTACGAATCTACCCAATTCGTCTTGAAAAGTGTGACGAGTCGACGTACTGTCTCAACTTGGAAATTCGAAGGAAATAGCCACTCGCAGATTCCTTTACTCTTGAACGTCGTCTTGAAGCGAACCCAAAACTGAAGGAGGCGTACGTTGCATTTATTGCTGAGTATTTGCAGCTCAACCATATGCGAGAAATTGACGACACGTTCAACACTCTTCCGTCGTACTACCTGCCTCATCATGGCGTCGATAAAGCCTCTTGTCGGACGGACAGTGGATTATCGCTCAATCAGGCGCTGATGGTAGGTCCTGTGTTACAGGATGACATACACGAGATATCGCTTTGCTTCGGGATGCACCAGTTTGCCATCGTTGCCGATTGCGAAAAAATGTACCGGCAACTTCGTCTTCACTCTGTTGACTGCCCACTGCATCACATCCGCTGGCGTTTTTCTTCCTCGGAACCGCTGAAAACCTTCGAGCTTACACCGTCACCTATGGCCCTGCCTCGGCGCTATAATTGGCTACTAGGTGTCTTCTGGAGCTGTCTATGCAAGGAGCTGATCTATATCTTCATGCTGCGCTAGTCCTCTCGAAGGATTTTTATATGGACGATATGCTGACTGGGGTCGACGATGAAGAAGAAGGAAAAGAACTGTACACACAGTTACGAAATCTGCTGCAATCTGCCGGGCTTAACTTAAGTAAATGGACATCCAACTCGACGGTCATCCTTTCGATCATACCACCCGAACTACCTGAAGAACGAGCAGTCCTAGCGTTGGATTCACCATCGACTATCAAAACCCTTTGACTGATATGGGAACCAGCAATAGATCTGCTTCACTATTCCGTTCCCAAGTGGTCTCAAACAATCGACAGGCGCACTATACTGTCAGATACAGCAAAACTTTTCGATCCGCTTGGACTGATTGGACCAGTGATAGTTCTAGCAAAAATCTTTGTTCAATCTCCCTGGTGAACGTCTGCATCCTGGGATGATCATCTCGACGAAAATCAACAGCAGCACTGGCTTTCCTTTCGTTGCAGTCTAAATGCACTTTCTTCAATCTCCGTACCTCGGTGGGCAGCACTCGCTACTGCACCAGTCAACAAAGAACTCCATGGGTTTTGCGATGCGTCGGAACTTGCTTACGGTGCCTGTCTATATATTCGTACCATTTCTAATGATGGGAGCATCTCCGTTCGTCTGCTGACTGCGAAATCCAAGGTGGCACCTCTCGGAGATTCGAAGAAGCAGAAAAAGGTCAGTCTTCCCAGGTTGGAGTTGTCTGCGGCTCTTCTTTTGAACCACTTGTACCACAAGGTGAACTCTAGCATCGCACTGATCACTCAACCGTTTTTCTGGTCGGACTCAACGATCACACTCCACTGGATCAACTCGGTTCCGTCAAGGTGGAAAACTTTTGTTGCGAATCGAGTATCGGAAGTGCAACATCTAACAACCAACGGTGTCTGGGCTCACGTTTCGGGTATGGATAATCCAGCGGACATAATCTCTCGTGGAATGAAAGCAAGTCAGTTACACGAGTCGTCAGCCTGGTGGACGGGACCATCCTAGCTGAAACAACCATCCCGTTTCTGGCCTCCAGTCCTCCAAAGTGACCTGCCTGAACTGACAGTGGAAGCCCTCGAAGAACGATCGGTATCGTTACCGGTCATAGATCACGAACCGAATGAAATATTCGGTCTACGCTCTTCATTCATTTCTCTAGTTCGACTCACTGCGATGCTTCGTCGATCCATTCACAACTCCAAACCGGACAATCGATCTAATCGAAAAATTGGATTTCTGCGGACGTCCGAACTAAACCAAGCTACAACAACGTTGGTACAGCTAGCACAGTCCGAAGATTTCTCCAACGACATCGACGCCAAGTCGTCAAGTCAAATCGAACTCGTTGTTGAAGAATCTCTGCCCAGTCTTGAAGGACGGTATATTATGGGTCGGCGGTCGACTGCAGAACGCGGATATACCAGAGGATAGGAAGCATTCAATGATCCTTCATGCACCGCATCTGCTAACAGCAAGCATTATGTCCCACTACCATCAGAAACATTTGCACGCCGGACCACACCTGCTTGTAGCATGCGTCCGGGAAAAGTTCTGGCCACTCCGCATCCGTAACCTAGCACGTAATGTGGTCCACTCCTGCATCAATTGCTTCCGATGTAAACCATCGGCACTGGAGCAGCTTATAGAAGATTTGCCTGCTGAAAGAGTTACGCCAACATTGCCTTGAACACTGGTGTTGACCTGTGTGGACCGGTCCAGTTTCGAAAACTTCGCAAAGATCAACCAACAAAATGCTATGTGGTAATTTTCATCTGCCTTGTCACAAAAGCCATCCACATTGAGCTGGTTTACGATCTGTCAACAGCCGCCTTCATCGCGTCACTACACCGTTTTATGTCTCGGAGAGGAAAACCACACGTAATCCACTGTGACAACGCCCAAATCTTGAAACAATTCTACTCGCAAAAACATAAAGCAGCAGTGGTAAATCGTTGCGTAGACGACGGGATCCAATTCAAATTCATACAACCCTGCAGTCCCAACTTTGGAGGGTTGTGGGAAGCGGCGGTGAAATCATTTAAGAAGCATTTCCGTTCAACAGTTGGCAACTACATGCTATCACAAGACGAGTTCGTTACGCCTTTGTCTCGTATAGAAGCCTGCCTGAATTCTAGGCCGCTCACGCCACTCACTGCAGACCCAAACGACCTAGAGGTTCTAACTCCGGGTCACTTTCTTATTCATCGTCCGCTCACATCTTTCCCTGAACCTGATCTATCAGAAGTACTACGAAATCGGCTCGATCGTTGGCAGGAGAACCAAGAGCTCCTCCGACGAGTGTGGAAACGGTGGACGACTGACTACCTGTCAGTGCTTCATCCACGCATCAAGTGGACACAAGCTAGGGATAACATTGCTGTGGGCACAATTGTGCTCCTGAAAGAGGACAATCTCTCTCCACTCAAGTGGAGATACGGCAGAATCACCCACGTTTTCCGAGGAGACGACAACAACATCAGAGTAGTCAGCTTGAAGACGGCCGATGGAGAATTTCGCCGCGCAATCTCCAAGATATGTATCGTTCCCGTGCACCAAGTCTCAACCCAGTCGGCCAATGGGAACAACCAGCATCTTGATGACCAATGATGTCCACCATCGCAGTATATCGATACTAAGCAACGATCGAAGGCCTCCGACCCCTGTAAGTATTGTTTTTCATTGAAATTTCAAAAAGCTGTCCTCCTACATGCACCTTGGATCCATCGACGGCGACTCCAACCCCAACCACGAGTGCGCCCAACCGAGTGATAATATCTAAAGTCCGTTACTATGACGATGACATCACTAGCAACGACCAATCGAACGATCGAGTACTGGTGGAGGAAACAGCTGATCAAGGACCAGACCGTGCAAAGATCAACGACCCTTGCCGAGCAGAAGATAAATCAAAACAAACGACGTGGAGAGCAATCGACGACAATGAAACCCGACGACGACCAGATCATCCTCTCATTTCACCTACATGTCGGTTGAAAGGCTAACCTTTCAACGGAGGCCGGCATATGTTAACGCAAACCCTAGCAATTAATGCTCCTTAGTATATAAGACCTATATTTATCTCACTCGATCACTTGCGATCAATATCAAGAATGTACCCTTCCTTATCATTAGCCTTCGGATAACGAGAGAAGAGAATTTTGAATAGGCCTTTTGCTCTCTTATCAAGCCACTGAATTCGCATATATTACTATACATGAACCAGCATTGTATCAGTCGAAAATAAACCTACAAAACGTACACGTCGATCAAACTATCTTGCAATAATTAGAGGAGTGTAATAAATAGAAGTGAAGTTAAAATAAAGTGATCTTTCTGTACACGCTAATTCAGTCGCAAATTTTTAGTACCTAATCCGAACGTCTCGTAAGTGCCCGCGCCAACAAAGGTCTTGCCGCGACCGTGACTAATACGACAACTAAATGGTACTTCATTCCTCCAGCTGGGCAGCTGAGTTATTGGCGAAAGAGAAAGTCGATGAAGAGAATCGATCAATGCAGATAGGACCTTTTGAAAAGTTTATCGAGAACTGTTCGTTTCGCTCGTACTTCACAGCGAAACGCGAAATTTTTCGCGAACACGGTGGCAGATGTCAGTTTTGTGCTTTGATCAGAAATTTGATGGTACTTTGTATGGTCATTCATGTCGGTTTGTCGGTGGTACCGTGTCGTAAATATCGACTATCTCAATTTAAGTTATTCGCATCGTCCAGAGGCGAACCAGCCTTTATGTGTTTACACTTATGATATTGCACTAGCGCCAGCTGCTAGCGAAAAAACTCACCAGCATAATGTAAACAGGGCATCAGCGTCTACCAGCATGAGATTTCAGGAGCAACTGAAATTCGTGCTAGTTGGCTAGTATGCTAGCGCTAGCAAATCCGCACAGATGTTAACACCCCATAAAGAAACCCCCACAGTCTGCCTGCCAATCATGCCAATAGATGTTTCCTCGTGGAAGCTTCCTGAAGCTCCATTAGCTGATTCAAGCGTCCACATACTAGCTGAGCACACTGTTTAAATCAATGAGAAAAAAAATCAACGAACAAAATTAAGCTCGTTTGGGTTTCGGATTGGAGTTTCCTCCGCGCCATGGAAATGATACCAGGTGGATCGAGGCAACATTCGGGAAAAGACTAAATAAGCTTCTTACATCTGCTTGCCGTTTGGCTATTCCGACCCGTCACGAGAGCTTTTCCATGTCCGTGTCCCCCACAACGAGGATTGCAACAACAGCAGTACCTCGGTCACTGACAAACCGACGTGAATCACCATAGAAATTTCTGCTCAAAGCACACTACCGACATCGCGGAAAACGTTTATCTAAGCAGTTGGTTCGTATCTGATCTATTCTGGACAAATTATCTTTATCTAGATACAACATTTCTATGCTTTTGTCAGTACGGATCGCTGCAGCTTTGAATCAGCAGTTACAGATTTTCAAGCAAAATGTAAGTTCAAGTTTCATGTCGGTTTGTCGTTGGTTCGGTTACAACCGTTTCCAAGCCGCTTTAAACATGCATGAAGCGCTGGAATACGAAACCAACCTAAAACGTACAACGGAACGGTGCGGTCACAACTGGACATGGTCCACATGGTCTTCGTGTTGTACCGTCAGCTGTTGTCCGTTGTGGGTTCTAATCGATGATAGCTTATTTTCACAGCGTATTCAAATGTTTGTTCACAATGCCATCCATTGAGCGACGACAAGTTTCCACATTTCAATCGATGGGAAAACATGTAAACTCGGCATTGTATGGCTGGCAGTCAAATCCCATCTCAACTGCAGGAGAGCGTGCCCACAAAAGGGGATATCGTGACTTCCATCAAACGAATTGGAATTTAAACTGCAACGCATGCATGAAATTCCATTGTAAAAACTGAGGACGGAGGCTTACTGACTGGAGACATCCAAATCCAACGTGAAATGATAGACTTTTCAATTAAATCGTCGCCCATAGGAACTAGGAAGCTTTGTCGTACATCCTGCAAAAAAATAGCCCAAAGCAACAAACAACGCAACGGCAGAGAGCAAAACAACTGTACCGAGATTCGATGAGATTGGAATCGCGAATGGGAAAATGCGGAGCGTAAAAATCAACCACCACAACAGCCTGTATATCTATACCGAATGGTTATCGATTTGGAAAGTGGGCAAATATTTACCCAAAGCTTTTGGATGTTGAGTTTGAGTGTACACAATCCTAGTGGAATCAGTCGATGAGGGGCTTTTTTTTATTTCGCTGAAAGTGGAGTGTGTTTCCCAGGGATTTGAAAGGACTTCTAGGGTCACAGCAAATTGACAATCCTCGAAGAAATCTAGGTTATGTAACACTCCGCTTACCGTCTGTCTGCCATTAGGTTCGCTTTAGCTTTGGAAATCCCGTTGCAAAGCTCGTCGCTACTGACTGGGACATCAAACGAAACCAAGCCTCATAATAGCCTCCGGTGGTGACGGTTTGTTTTTTCGCAATCCGTGTTCCATTGATATCAGGCTTTGCAGGTGTTTCTCCGCAGCTTCGTTTCATCTTTTATTTCGCTGCCGTTGGAAAGCATCCTAATAGTTTGCAGGGGCTTCGATGCCGTTTTTGGCAGTGTGGTTAGTTCTTCGGATTTTTAGACCGACCATAAAATTTTTGTGGATTTTTAGGGAATTTTTGAAAAGTTCAGAAGAAATTTTACGGATTCTAAAAATTTTGCCACAACCACCCGCTCATCACTTTTTTAAAAATGTAGCTTTTTGAATGATGTTAACACTGTCTCCTCTCTAGTTATGTGCTGATTTGTTTTCGGACAACGAACACCCTCTGAATATATTTTTTATTCATAAGGGAGGTTTTTCAACCAGTCCGTAAAATATGCTCAGTGCTCTGAATTCAGCAATAGCAATTCGTTTGTTATTCTTGTGCAGTCATGTTTTGCGAAATTAAATAAATCCAGTTCCACTATTCAATATTTTGCAGTTCAATTTGAACAATGTTGTTGTTTACTTTAGAAATTTGTTTTTTTTTTAAGCTTATCTTCAATTGTAACTTGTCGATTCAAGCACTTGATAGCTGCTGTATCATTTCAATAATTATGTGTTGCTGTTCAGTTAGAGTAGCCCCAAAATTAAACTTTTTCAGAAAATCATTTAGAAATTATCCAATTGAAAATTAATAAATTGAAAATGAACCAAACTAAAATTGACCAATTGAAAATTGACCAATAGAAAATTGAAAATTGACCATTTGAAAATTGACCAATTGAAAATTGAGCAATTGAAAATTGACCAATTGAAAATTGACCAATTGAAAATTGACCAATTGAAAATTGGCCAATTGAAAATTAACCAATTGAAAATTGACCAATGGAAAATTGACCAATTGAAAATTGACCAATTAAAAATTGACCAATTGAAAATTGACCAATTGAAAATTGACCAATTGAAAATTGACCAATTGAAAATTGACCAATTGAAAATTGACCAATTGAAAATTGACCAATTGAAAATTGACCAATTGAAAATTGACCAATTGAAAATTGACCAATTGAAAATTGACCAATTGAAAATTGACCAATTGAAAATTGACCAATTGAAAATTGACCAATTGAAAATTGACCAATTGAAAATTGACCAATTGAAAATTGACCAATTGAAAATTGACCAATTGAAAATTGAATAATTAAAAACTGGCCAATTGAAAATTGACCAATTGAAAATTGACCAATTGAAAATTGACCAATTGAAAATTGAATCAATTGAAAATAAACCAATCGAAAATAAACCAATCGAAAATTGACCAATTGGAAATTGTTTAAGTGTAAATTGACCAATTGAAAATTGACCAATTAAAAATTGACCAATCGAAAGTTGACCAATTGAAAATTAACCAATTGAAAATTGACCAATTGAAAATTGACCAATTAAAAATTGACCAATTGAAAATTGACCAATTGAAAATTGACCAATTGAAAATTGACCAATTGAAAATTGACCAATTGAAAATTGACCAATTGAAAATTGACCAATTGAAAATTGACCGATTGAAAATTGCCAATTGAAAATTGACCAATTGAAAATTGACCAATTGAAAATTGACCAATTGAAAATTGACCAATTGAAAAATGCCAAATTGAAAATTAAACTAATTGAAAATTGACCAATTGCAAATTGATCAATTGTAAATAAACCAATTGAAAATTGACCAATTGAAAATTGACCAATTGAAAATTGACCAATTGAAAATTGGCCAATTGAAAATTAACCAATTGAAAATTGACCAATGGAAAATTGACCAATTGAAAATTGACCAATTAAAAATTGACCAATTGAAAATTGACCAATTGAAAATTGACCAATTGAAAATTGACCAATTGAAAATTGACCAATTGAAAATTGACCAATTGAAAATTGACCAATTGAAAATTGACCAATTGAAAATTGACCAATTGAAAATTGACCAATTGAAAATTGACCAATTGAAAATTGACCAATTGAAAATTGACCAATTGAAAATTGACCAATTGAAAATTGACCAATTGAAAATTGAATAATTAAAAACTGGCCAATTGAAAATTGACCAATTGAAAATTGACCAATTGAAAATTGACCAATTGAAAATTGAATCAATTGAAAATAAACCAATCGAAAATAAACCAATCGAAAATTGACCAATTGGAAATTGTTTAAGTGTAAATTGACCAATTGAAAATTGACCAATTAAAAATTGACCAATCGAAAGTTGACCAATTGAAAATTAACCAATTGAAAATTGACCAATTGAAAATTGACCAATTAAAAATTGACCAATTGAAAATTGACCAATTGAAAATTGACCAATTGAAAATTGACCAATTGAAAATTGACCAATTGAAAATTGACCAATTGAAAATTGACCAATTGAAAATTGACCAATTGAAAATTGACCAATTGAAAATTGACCAATTGAAAATTGACCGATTGAAAATTGCCAATTGAAAATTGACCAATTGAAAATTGACCAATTGAAAATTGACCAATTGAAAATTGACCAATTGAAAAATGCCAAATTGAAAATTAAACTAATTGAAAATTGACCAATTGCAAATTGATCAATTGTAAATAAACCAATTGAAAATTGACCAATTGAAAATTGACCAATTGAAAATTGACCAATTGAAAATTGACCAATTGAAAATTGACCAATTGAAAATTGACCAATTGAAAATTGACCAATTGAAAATTGACCAATTGAAAATTGACCAATTGAAAATTGACCAATTGAAAATTGAACAATTGAAAATTGACCAATTGAAAATTGACCAATTGAAAATTGACCAATTGAAAATTGACCAATTGAAAATTGACCAATTGAAAATTGACCAATTGAAAATTGACCAATTGAAAATTGACCAATTGAAAATTGACCAATTGAAAATTGACCAATTGAAAATTGACCAATTGAAAATTGACCAATTGAAAATTGACCAATTGAAAATTGACCAATTGAAAATTGACCAATTGAAAATTGACCAATTGAAAATTGACCAATTGAAAATTGACCAATTGAAAATTGACCAATTGAAAATTGACCAATTGAAAATTGACCAATTGAAAATTGACCAATTGAAAATTGACCAATTGAAAATTGACCAATTGAAAATTGACCAATTGAAAATTGACCAATTGAAAATTGACCAATTTAAATTGACCAATTGAAAATTGACCAATTGAAAATTGACCAATTGAAAATTGACCAATTGAAAATTGACCAATTGAAAATTGACCAATTGAAAATTGACCAATTGAAAATTGACCAATTGAAAATTGACCAATTGAAAATTGACCAATTGAAAATTGACCAATTGCAAATTGACCAATTGAAAATTGACCAATTGAAAATTGACCAATTGAAAATTGACCAATTGAAAATTGACCAATTGAAAATTCACCAATTGAAAATTCACCAATTGAAAATTGACCAATTGAAAATTGACCAATTGAAAATTGACCAATTGAAAATTGACCAATTGAAAATTGACCAATTGAAAATTGACCAATTGAAAATTGACCAATTGAAAATCGACCAATTGAAAATTGACCAATTGAAAATTGACCAATTGAAAATTGACCAATTGAAAATTGACCAATTGAAAATTGACCAATTGAAAATTGACCAATTGAAAATTGACCAATTGAAAATCGACCAATTGAAAATTGACCAATTGAAAATTGACCAATTGAAAATTGACCAATTGAAAATTGACCAATTGAAAATTGACCAATTGAAAATTGACCAATTGAAAATTGACCAATCGAAAATTCAACAATTGAAAATTGACCAATTGAAAATTCACCAATTGAAAATTGACCAATTGAAAATTGACCAATTGAAAATTGACCAATTGAAAATTGACCAATTGAAAATTGACCAATTGAAAATTGACCAATTGAAAATTGACCGATTGAAAATTGACCAATTGAAAATTGACCAATTGAAAATTGACCAATTGAAAATTTACCAATTGAAAATTGACCAATTGAAAATTGACCAATTGAAAATTGACCAATTGAAAATTGACCAATTGAAAATTGACCAATTGAAAATTGACCAATTGAAAAGTGATCAATTGAAAATTGACCAATTGAAAATTGACCAATTGAAAATTGACCAATTGAAAATTGACCAATTGAAAATTGACCAATTGAAAATTGACCAATTGAAAATTGACCAATTGAAAGTTGACCAATTGAAAATTGACCAATTGAAAATTGACCAATTGAAAATTGACCAATTGAAAATTGACCAGTTGAAAATTGACCAATTGAAAACTGACCAATTGAAAATTGACCAATTGAAAATTGACCAATTGAAAATTGACCAATTGAAAATTGACCTATTGAATATTGACCAATTGAAAATTTACCAATTGAAAATTGACCAATTGAAAACTGACCAATTGAAACTTGACCAATTGAAAATTGACCCATTGGAAATGAACCAATTGAAAATAAGCCAATCGAAAACTGACCAATTGAAAATTGACCAATTGAAAATTGACCAATTTACAATTTACCAATTGAAAATGGACCAATTGAAAATGAACCAATCTAAAATTGACCAATTGAAAATTGACCAATTGAAAATTGACCAATTGACCAATTAAAAATTGACCTATTGAAAAGTGATCAATTGAAAATTGACCAATTGAAAATTGACCAATTGAAAATTGACCAATTGAAAATTGACCAATTGAAAATTGACCAATTGAAAATTGACCAGTTGAAAATTGACCAATTGAAAACTGACCAATTGAAAATTGACCAATTGAAAATTGACCAATTGAAAATTGACCAATTGAAAATTGACCAATTGAAAATTGACCAATTGAAAATTGACCAATTGAAAATTGACCTATTGAATATTGACCAATTGAAAATTTACCAATTGAAAATTGACCCATTGGAAATGAACCAATTGAAAATAAGCCAATCGAAAACTGACCAATTGAAAATTGACCAATTGAAAATTGACCAATTTACTATTTACCAATTGAAAATGGACCAATTGAAAATTGACCAATTGAAAATTGAACAATTGAAAATTGAACAATTGAAAATTGACCAATTGAAAATTGACCAATTGAAAATTGACCAATTGAAAATTGACCAATTGAAAATTGACCAATTGAAAATTGATCAATTGAAAATTGACCAATTGAAAATTGACCAATTGAAAATTGACCAATTGAAAATGAACCAATCTAAAATTGACCAATTGAAAATTGACCAATTGAAAATTGACCAATTGAAAATTGACCAATTGACCAATTAAAAATTGACCTATTGAAAAGTGATCAATTGAAAATTGACCAATTGAAAATTGACCAATTGAAAATTGACCAATTGAAAATTGACCAATTGAAAATTGACCAATTGAAAATTGACCAATTGAAAATTGACCAATTGAAAATTGACCAATTGAAAATTGACCAATTGAAAATTGACCAATTGAAAATTGACCAGTTGAAAATTGACCAATTGAAAACTGACCAATTGAAAATTGACCAATTGAAAATTGACCAATTGAAAATTGACCAATTGAAAATTGACCAATTGAAAATTGACCTATTGAATATTGACCAATTGAAAATTGACCAATTGAAAATTGACCCATTGGAAATGAACCAATTGAAAATAAGCCAATCGAAAACTGACCAATTGAAAATTGACCAATTGAAAATTGACCAATTTACAATTTACCAATTGAAAATGGACCAATTGAAAATTGACCAATTGAAAATTGAACAATTGAAAATTGAACAATTGAAAATTGACCAATTGAAAATTGACCAATTGAAAATTGACCAATTGAAAATTGACCAATTGAAAATTGACCAATTGAAAATTGACCAATTGAAAATTGACCAATTGAAAATTGACCAATTGAAAATGAACCAATCTAAAATTGACCAATTGAAAATGAACCAATCTAAAATTGACCAATTGAAAATTGACCAATTGAAAATTGACCAATTTACAATTTACCAATTGAAAATGGACCAATTGAAAATTGACCAATTGAAAATTGAACAATTGAAAATTGACCAGTTGAAAATTGACCAATTGAAAACTGACCAATTGAAAATTGACCAATTGAAAATTGACCAATTGAAAATTGACCTATTGAATATTGACCAATTGAAAATTTACCAATTGAAAATTGACCAATTGAAAACTGACCAATTGAAACTTTACCAATTGAAAATTGACCCATTGGAAATGAACCAATTGAAAATAAACCAATCGAAAACTGACCAATTGAAAATTGACCAATTGAAAATTGACCAATTTAAAATTGACCAATTTTAAATTGACCAATTGAAAATTGACTTATTGAAAATGGACCAATTGAAAATTGACCAATTTTAAATTGACCAATTGAAAATTGACCAATTGAAAATTGACCAATTGAAAATTGATCAATTAAAAATTGACCAATTGAAAATTGACCAATTAAAAATTGACCAATTGAAAATTGACCAATTGAAAATTGACCAATTGAAAATTGACCAATTGAAAATTAACCAATTGAAAATTGACCAATTGAAAATTGACCAATTGAAAAGGGAGCGGACATCGTTGGACCTCTGATCTTCACCATCACGACTGCGTATGCATCACCCCAGGGGTTGGCTTCAGCGTCTCGACACAGTTCCTTAAAGCAGTTTGACTTTCTCTGCTTTATCTCTCGTTTAAGTGCGGCCCTGCCCTCTCGAAACACTTCTCCTCGTTCCGCTCTTTTTTATCTTTTTTTCTTGCTCTCTGAAACCGTCTTCTTGCTCTTAGAAAACTAGCGCGAAGGGCGCTAAGTACCTCCTATCATACAGCGGTAGAGGTAACAATAGCTGCAATTTCCAAACCTATCAACTAGATGCTGGCGTCAGATCAATCGGTGGAAACTAACGATTTTAAATTGGCTCACTACTTGACTAGCCTATTGGTCCCAAGGAAATCGATTAACGTACCCCATTCTAGTCGAAATTCTAGTACTACACTATGTTTGATTTGATTCGCTATGAAAGTTTGACAGATACAATGAGAGGTCCGTGGATTTTCCTATGTTTCGAAGGGTACATCGATTAGCTTGGGACCGAAGAGAGTACCATAGCTGAGCCAAAAAGATGAGCACGTTTCTTCAGGACCTTCTAGTATAAGATTTACCTCTATGGTCAGATGGCGATTTGAGTGTGAAACTATCTGCACTGTGTCCGCACATCGAAGGAACGTGAGCAAATCGATGATCATCTCTTTTGCCAGTGGTGACGGGGGGGATACCCCTCACCTTCCCTCTTCAACAGGGAGTTTGGTAAAGGAGATGATCAACCCAATTCGTGCCTTCCTCAAAATTGACCATTGCTCGCTCTCTACTCTCTATACGCTATGAAAGTTTTGAAGATAAAATGAGGGGTTAGTGGATTTTCCTATGTTTCGAGGGGTGCATCGATTAGCTTGGGATCGAAGAGTGTACAAGAGCTGAGCCAAAAAGTTGAGCACGTTTCTTTGGGACCTTCTGGTCTTAGAGTTACCACCGAGGCAAAAATGGTTTCCACGCCGCCGCCGCCGATGAATGGACCGGCGCACAAGTTTAATTCGCATGTATCGTACAGTGATCTCCATAGTGCAGATTTACCAATTCTCTACCCAATGTGGCTAGAGCATGCCAAGGGACATTCTTGAGTGTCAGCAGCATTGCGTCACTCCCATCTACTCGTGGAAGCCTTCAGACAATGGAAAGAAAAGTTAGGATTTGTTGCGGCCAACGCTGAGCTGGAAAAATTTAAAAGTTTAATTAAATTCCCTACCCTGCAGAGTGACAACCATTGCTGATGAACGCAAGTTGGAAAAGCCCCTAGACAGCAAGATAAACGGAGAGCTTCATCTGAGTTTTCATTTTCATCATAATTGTTCATTCCTCTCAAGTGTGACAATGTCAAAGATGGAATTTAAATTCTGCAGATAACAGTACACATCCCTTGGTCTGTAAACGAAGTCAGCGATTGCAAATGTGAAATCTATTGTCAAAGTTGAGCATTCGGTGAAGTTGCTGCCGATTAATATTTGCTTTAAAAATGCAATCGTAGAGTTTGTCATCATTTATTTGCAAACAAACACCATAAACAAAAAAAAAGTTTCGTCGCCGGCGAACAATAGAGCCATCGTCACGTCCACCGAGCACACTTACGCTTTTTCCACTTGACAACGGAAATTCCCGCGAACAAGCATGCCGCTGATAGTGATAGTACAGTATCCCCTCGATAAAGCGACACTCTTTATTCCGATCCGATCCAAAATTGGGAGCCAACGTGAAAACCGATGCCTAATAACCTACAAACCAACAGTGTCTAAAGCCCCCCAATAGTCCGACCACGATTTTTTTTTTTTTCGAATTACCGAGGGGAAGCTGTAGTAGTATGGAATGAATGTTTGGAAAATGGTCCCGATTCCGTTCCGCTCGTTCCACCAACTATCAAACAACACAAAACGGTGAGAAAATTTGCAATTTATGCAAATTTCCTACCCGCATACCAGTTTGCCGCGCATCTCGCATCCAGAGGGAAAAACAGTGAGAAGTGGTGATGATGTTAAATTCACCACACCACCAACAACGGAACCAATGGAAAGATGGCGCCCAATGAAAACATGCGGATAAGAGCAAAGCATGCCATGGCGGATATTTGCACATGTAATGACGTTTTGATACGTGCCACGGGCCACGGGCCACGACGGGAGGAGGGCGACGATACTGTGTTTGATCTGCGTTTGGAATTTTGAAATTTCCCCTTCAAGTGTGCATCCGTCAGATATGTAGAGTTGAACAAGAAGAGCGAAAATTTTGCGTTGCAAATGACGGCGATGGCGACGGGCATACGCTCTAGCTAGGAGCACGTCAGATGCGAGCCAGGTTCGGATGGATGGGAAATTATATATATTTAAGGTTTTGCTCTTGGGTCTGTGAAAGATGGTGTTGGCAGTTGACGATGATGAAGTTGACGGGGAAGCGCGTTAAAATTCGGGAAGACGTGTAATGATGGGTGATAATTTTATTATTATTTACACATTTTTTCGACAATGTTTGCGATTTGAATTTTATATCAAACCGCATAATTTGGATGTTGTCGAACATGTCAGCTGACCACCACATGAGATATTGAGCCAATACCCAAACCTCTTTTTTAAGATTGGCATAAACGCTATCTAAGATCTAATTTTCAACTTTTTTTTAGACATAGATGGCGACAATCCGTTTGTCTCTTACCGTTTATATAAAAAAAGGTGTGAGAGCATCCAGCCTTCTTAATATGATGTCTTCGGTGACAGTAATTTTTAATGACGGAAATTCAATGTGCCTCTTTTGATGGAACTCCAATTTACTTGAACGAGACCTATCCAGCCTCTCTTCCCCTTTATCCTTCCTAACAGCCCCGCTGGTACCATCCTAACGCGGTCCTAAAGTAGAAGTGCTCATTTCTGTAATGAGCCTTTCCATTCCGGGTTTTATACTTTCCACACGACCATATCTACTCAAAGCATACAAGAACACACATACGAGAGCGCCCTCTCTTGTTCGCCATCAAAGCTAAAAGTGAAGCCACTTCAATTGAGGCATAGCAAGGTAGAGTTGCCGGAATGCTTTCCCTGTTGTTACGGAACTGCGGATGACATCGTTCGAGTGGGTAGGCATGTATGTGACCTTCAGGCGATGCTTCCAGGCATCATTCAGAAAAGGCTTCTAGGTACAGTGGTGACAATGACGTGACCTAGTTTGCAAAGTGAACTGCTGTTCTAGTCTTACCCACAGGTCGTCTCATTGACCCGGTGGTGCTCAGTTTGCATACAATGGCATTGTTATTCCTTGCATGCAAGGAATAATGGAGCAAAATCGTAATGCGGCTATAAATGTGTCGATTTACAGGAAGGTTACCTAGGTTTGCCAACTCATGAAGTTCCAGAGCCCGGTAGTATGATTTTAGAACTGGATCGGTAATCCTCGTCTCGCTGCAAAAGAAGGCGAAAAATGTTAGCAGTCGAGCGTGATTGCAGGAAAACGATTGCAGTTTTGTTATTGTTTGGAAGGCAATTGTTGAGGAGAAAGTTACGAACTACGGTTGATCAAGCATCGATCTCGACTCCGTTATACGTTATCACGTGATATAGAACAATTCGTGATATAGCAGCTATATCACGCTCTTTATTACGTGATATCCCATACAAACTATCTGTCAATCTATATCACGAATAGTTCATGAACTCATATCATGTTGTGTACTTGATAAAAATTTGAAAAGCAGCGGCTGGCAACCATATAGCTGGTCCGTATTTTTCGGCATCAAATGTCATTCTCTTGTCATCCCGTCGAATCAATACACAAAATACAAAGTGTCCTCCTTTTTCTCGCTGAATTATTGTTATCATTCTCCGTCAACGCAGCCGCCTCTAGAACAAAATAATTGGAAATCTCTCCTGCAATAGCAATCGTACTCCCAGGTTGAGCAATTCCGAGCCCTTTCCGTTCTGCATTGCAAGTCTACCGGGTTGGAAATGTTTCTAGAACGACAAAGAGCATGCGCTATGTTGTAGGTAAATTTCAAAAGTAAAATTAGTGTAGCGATAATTACCATCTTGTTAACTTTCACTTTCAGTGTCCATGTCCAACTAAGGGACGAATTTGAAGCTCACTATCATCTACATCGATGTCTGTCGGAAATGGTCAACTTGGTGACCGATCCGAAGCATTATTCTCGAAGGTGAAACTTCCAGAAATTCGCCTTCCTTCGTTCGGTGGGAGGATTAAGGAGTGGGTTACGTTCTGGGATAGTTTCCGCAGCCTGATCCACGAAAACAAGCACCTAACCGATATGGACAGGTTCAGCTATCTGAAGTCAGCCCTGTCTGGAGAGGCCCTGCAAGAGATCGAGTCGGTGGAGCTTTCGGCAGTGAATTACAGTGTAGCGTGGAAGGCGCTTGAGTCCCGCTACGAGAACAAGAAGCTGATTGTGAAGGCACATCTGGATTCCCTTTTTGCCGTGGAAGGCTTGAAGCGAGAAAGCTACGACGGACTGAGTAATCTCATCAGCGCTTTCGAGAAGAACCTGCAAATGCTAAGGAAGATCGGCGAAGAAACTGCTACATGGAGTACGATTCTCGCATACATGGTGTATTCCCGGCTGGATCCTGCCACTCTACGGCAGTGGGAAACACACCACAATTCAAAGGGTGTACCGACGTACGAAAACCTAATCAGTTTCCTTCGAAGTCATTGTGCAGTGCTGCAATCCGTCGCCCCAACGAAACCGGCGAGCCAGTTTGATCAACGGTCGTCGAAGTCATCCGTGTGTCACACTACCGTGAAATCTTCAAGCAAGTGCCCATTCTGCAGTGGATCGTGGCATTCTGCATTCGTCTGCAGCAAATTCCAACGTCTTCAAGTTTCCGAGCGCAGTAAAGCTGCGCTCAAAGCAAGGTTGTACCTGAATTGTTTGAGTCCTGGTCACATCGCATGAAACTGCGAGAAGGGTGTCTGTCGTCACTGCCAACAGAAGCACCACTCCCTGCTGCATGGTGCATCAGCTAGATCCTCCGTTCCACAGTCGCAGTCAAATCCTCCGACACAAACCAGACGGCAGCCACAATCCAAGCCAACAAACACACAACGCTAGTACCAATACATCCACCACATTGCAAGGACAAAGCACTCAATCAACAGCCACTCCACCACTAGCCACAAATACGGCTGGATAGTTTCCGGAAAGGTTCCCGAGCATTCACCCAGTGGATGTCATTCTCTGACTCTCGTGTGTTCTACCACCGAGCTCCAGGATCAACTCGCAAAGCTCTGGGACCTAGAGACATGCCGAAACCTTAGTACGCATTCTTTAGAGGAGTCAGCGTATGAAGAATATTTCGCCCGGACAACGATCAGAGACGACACCGGCAGATTTATTGTGACGATGCCGAAGAAGGAAGCCGTAATTAATCGGTTAGGTCATTCGGAGACCACAGCGATAAAACGGTTGATAGGCATGGAACGCCGTTTCGCTGCAAATCCAGCTGAGCTGAAGACGATGTACGACGAATTCATTCGCGAATATCTTGCACTTGGACACATGAAGGACGTCACCGAAGAGGTCGAAGAAGTAGGAGTAAAAAGGTACTACCTACCACACCACGCTGTTCTTAAGAAAGACAGCACGACTACAAAGTTACGCGTAGTTTTCGACGCTTTCTGTCAAACATCTACCGGAGTTTCGCTGAATGACGCCCTCATGGTTGGTCCAGTAGTACAGGATGATCTGCCAAGTATCTCGCTACGTTTCCGCATGTACCGTATCGCAGTCAACGCTGATGTTGCCAAGCTGTATCGCATGGTTAAAGTTCAACGTCGTGATCATCCGTTGCTGAGCATCAAGTGGAGATTTGCCCCTTCCGATTCATACCGCACGTACGAATTGACCACTGTCACGTACGGTACTTCATCTGCACCATATCTTGCTACCAAATGCCTGCAGCGTTTAGCAGATGACGGAGCGTTAACGCATCCTGTAGCGTCCAAGGTGGTCAAGAAGGACTTCTACGTTGACGACATGCTCTCAGTGGTAGACACCGTAGAAGAAGGTAAACAGTTGGTTCAAGAAGTCATCGAGCTGTTGGATTCAGCGGGTTTCACGCATCGAAAATGGAACTCAAACAACAAGGAGCTTCTCGAATTCGTTCCGGAAAGCTTGAGAGATGAACGCTCAATCCATCAAGACATTGGGTTTAGTGTGGGAACCTAGTTCAGACGTTTTCCGTTTCACGTTCCCATCGTTCAACTGGTCAGCAACGATTACGAAACGCTTGGTCGTCTCCGATGTTTCACGGTTGTTTGCCCCGCTTGGTCTGGTTGGCCCAGTTATCATTCAGGCAAAGATCTTCATCCAGGAACTGTGGAAGCAAAACTGCGGCTGGGATGAACCACTTAATCAAGAACTTCAAGAGCAGTGGAAGGAATATCGGCGGAATCTAGCAGCACTAGAAAACCTTACCGTTCCCCGATGGGTAGGAACCGGAAGTCACATCGGCATACGGCGCCTGTTTCTACGTACGAACAATCTCCGAAACGGGGGAGGTGTGTGTGAGGTTGTTAACAGCGAAGTCACGCGTTGCACCGCTTGATAACTTGAAGAAAGGAAACAAGCGGCTCTCCACTCCACGCCTAGAACTGTCGTCAGCCTTGTTTTTTTTTATATATTAATTTATTTGTACAGGCTCAATCGAATAAACTTTACAGAGCCGAGTTATCATTTTCATTATACATAATTAATGTCTTAAATCTAGAGTTAAAGGAATTGAACCGATTACTCGCGGTCGTCTCGAGGTTAGTGGAGATTTACATTTTTTTGGATGGGGAAAGGGAGAAGGAGGTTTGAAATATGATTTATTATACAAATATTTAATTAATCCTAAAACATGAACTTATTTCTATTCATCTTGAAGACAAACATTAAAAAAAAACCTACACGCACAATACACAAACTAAACACAAGGTTAATCAAACTTACAATCTAAGGTTAGTATTCTTAAAGTAAACATATATGAGTTTCATAAACTCCAGATCACGTCTAGCCAAAATATCCCGAACTGGAACATTAGGTTGTCTACCTCGAGCCCGAAGGGAATCGCACAGCTCAGATCTGACTCCACGATGCTCAGCACAAGACCAAAGGATGTGATCGGCGTCTTGGTAACCTTGTCCACATTCACAGAGATTGCTGTCTCCCAGCCCAACACGAAACAAGTGAGCGTTTAACGAATAGTGATTGGACATGAGGCGAGACATCAGACGAATGAAGTCTCGACCCACATCCAACCCCTTGAACCAAGGACTCTTCGACACCTTAGGGATGATCGAGAATAGCCATCGTCCCAAACTTCCTTCACTCCATTTATTTTGCCAGCTGGTGAGCGACTGTTGACGATAAATGAAGAAAAATTCATTGTAGGCGATTTTTCGATCGTAAATATCGCCTTGCATAGCGCCCACCTTAGCAAGTGAGTCCGCCTTCTCATTGCCCGGAATCGAGCAATGAGATGGGACCCATGCAAAGGTGATGACAAAAGATCTTAAAGATAAAGCACTTAGAAGCTCTCGTATTTTCATGAGAAAATACGAGGAGTGCTTTACCGGCCTCATGGAGCGAATAGCCTCGACAGAACTGAGACTATCCGTAAAAATAAAATAGTGATCTGGTGCAAGTGAGGCGATCGTTTCTAGCGTATAATATATTGCCGCCAGTTCAGCAACATATACGGAACAAGGAGCTTGAAGCATTCGAGAGGCGCTATGAAATTCGTTAAAAATACCAAAACCAGCGGACGACTCTATTAGTGATCCATCTGTGAAGAACGATCTTGCGGAATCAACTTGGCCAAACTTTGCAGCGTAAATTGACGGAACAATCATGGAACGATGATGTTCTGGGATTCCACGAATCTCCCGCGTCATAGATAAATCAAAATTAACTGAATTGCCGAAGTCGGAGAAGCATACACGATGGGGATTATGCTGTGAAGGGCTGACATCCTGTGTTATGTACACGTAGTACAATGACATAAAACGAGTTTGAGGGTTTAGCTCAAGAAGCTTCTCAAAGTTTTCGATTACCAGTGGGTTCATAACTTCACAACGGGTGAGGAGCCTAAGGGACAATTCCGAAAACCGATCCGATAGTGGCAACATGCCCGCCAACACTTCGAGACTCATCGTATGAGTCGAGTGCATGCATCCTAACGCGATACGAAGACAACGATACTGGATACGTTCCAGTTTGATGATGTGAGTTTTAGCCGCCGACTGGAAGCAAAAACTACCGTACTCTAAAACCGATAAAATCGTTGTCCGGTACAACGTTAGAAGATCTTGCGGATGAGCTCCCCACCACGTTCCGGTAATTGTTCGGAGAAAATTGATCCTTTGTTGGCATTTTCGTCTCAGATACTCAATGTGAGATCTCCAGGTGCATTTGGAATCGAACCAGACCCCAAGATATTTGAAAGACATGGAATGAGTGATCGGCTTACCCAAAAGTTGAAGCTTCGGTTGTGCTGGGCTATGCTTCCTAGAAAAAACGACCAACTCAGTTTTCTCCGTGGAGAATTCGATACCTAGCTGGATAGCCCAAGTAGACAAATTGTCTAAGGTATCCTGTAAGGGTCCTTGCAGGTTGACCCCTTTGGGCCCTGTCATAGACACTACGCCATCATCTGCAAGTTGTCTCAACGTGCAGTTGTCACTTAGACAATTGTCAATTTCTCTGACATAGAAATTGTACAAAAGGGGGCTTAAACATGAGCCCTGGGGGAGACCCATGTAACTAAATCGAGAAGCTGTAGAGTTTCCATGAGAAAAGCTCATATGTTTCTCTGACAGCAAATTGTACAAAAAGTTATTAATTAATGGGGAAAGGCCACAAGCGTGGAGTTTGTCTGAAAGGACTTCAACCGATACTGAATCAAAAGCCCCCTTAATATCCAAGAACACAGAAGCCATTTGCTCTTTTTTAGCAAAAGCCAACTGGATTTCTGTGGAAAGCAACGCGAGACAGTCGTTCGTTCCCTTACCCCTACGGAAACCAAATTGAGTATCTGAGAGTAGGTGGTTCGTCTCAACCCATTTGTCGAGGCGAAAAAGGATCATTTTCTCCAACAATTTTCGAATGCACGATAACATCGCGATGGGACGATACGAGTTATGATCTGACGCGGGTTTTCCAGGCTTTTTAATGGCTATAACTCTCACTCGCCTCCAATCATCTGGAACAATATTGAACTCCAGGAACTGACAAAACAAGTTCAACATGCGCCTCTTAGCGACGTCTGGGAGGTTCTTCAACAAGTCGAACTTGATCCTATCAGCCCCCGGAGCCGAATTGCGACACGAAAGGAGCGCGAGTGAGAGCTCCAGCATTGAAAAAGGCTGGCTGATCTCGTCTACCGAATTCGTCGTTTCGCGAGGAATCATCTGTGCCGGCACGGAATCAGGACATACTTTTCGCGCGAACTTGAGAATCCACCGATCCGAGTACTCCTCGCTCTCGTTGTTTGAAGACCGGTTACGCATCCTTCGCGCCGTGTTCCAAAGCGTATTCATCGACGTTTCGCGCGATAAACCGTCCACGAATTGCCGCCAGTATCCGCGTTTCTTGGCTTTGATGAGGCTCTTGAGTTCGCGTTCAAGAGTTGAGTACGCTTCGAAATACTCGGGTGTTCCGCGTTTCCGGAAAAGCTTAAACGCGTCGGATTTTTTACGATAAACCTCAGTGCATTGCTGGTCCCACCAAGGGGTAGGAGGTTTCCTACGAAAAGACGTTCCTGGAACCGGCCGAGTTTGAGCTCGAAGCGCGCTGTCCAAGATCAGATTGGAGAGGAAGTTATATTCCTCCAACGGTGGAAGCTCTTCTACCGACGACACGGCTTCATCTATCGCGGTCTTGAACGTTGTCCAATCGATATTACGGGTGAGGTCGTACGCGACGTTAACGGATTCCGACGAATTGAACCCACTGGCAATCGAAATTTTGATCGGCAAGTGATCACTACCGTGGGGATCCTGGATCACATTCCACGTGCAATCCAACGATAATGAATTAGAGCAAAGTGTGAGGTCTAATCTACTTCCATTTGAGGATGGACCACCCAAGTAACAATTTCCAGTTGAAGAAACGCTTTCGTTTTGATTTTGTTCAGCTGCATGTTGAATAATAATTGCACAATGTGTTCACCACAACTTTTATAAAACCCTTGTTTACACTCGTTTGGAGAACCTATACAACTGCAACACAAAGGTGTTGTCTAACGTATTCAGTAAAACGTTTGCCCAAAATCAATTTCTTGTTGAAGAAACGCTTCCATTGTGATTTTATTCATCTGCATGCTGAATAATAACTGTACAATTTGTTTATTACAACTTCTGTAAAACTCTTGTTTACACTGGTTTGGAGAACCTGTTCAACTGCAGCATTATATGTCTACGCGGTATAGGAGTAGAAGCAACTTTTATACAACGTTTATAGATACATATTTAAACTCAAGCTTTATTATTTTGGTGAAAGCTCTTATACAACGTTTGTAGACACTTCTTGACAGCTGCTTTGAAATTTAGTAGAGAGTGAACCTGAGAGGCGTTTGTTGCACTCTTTTATGACTCCTAAATAATCATTGTACAGCAAGCCGTGAAAAGCGTTTACAGCACTTTTCAATGACTCCTCAACAACCGGATAGAAGCAACTTTTATACAACGTTTATAGATACATATTTAAACTCAAGCTTTATTATTTTGGTGAAAGCTCTTATTCAACGTTTGTAGACACTTCTTGACATCTGCTTTGAAATTTAGTAGAGAGTGAACCTGAGAGGCATTTGTTGCACTCTTTTATGACTCCTAAATAATCATTGTACAGCAAGCGGTGAAAAGCGTTTATAGCACTTTTTAATGAATCCTTAATAACCGTTGTGTAAGTACTCACAATATTCACAGATTAAAATTAATTTAACAATTGTTGTGGTACGCCAAAATAATTGCTTGTACAGTTTTTATTAATTTAATTTATTTGTGCACATTGAAAAAATATGTAATTATGCCATAATACACATTCTGTGATCATGGAGGAAGTAGTAACTAGCATCGGTTTAATCTTTGATTGATATTCTTTCGATTAATCTCCCTAATAATTAATTGAGAGAATTTATCTAGAAATGTTATCGTTGATTATATGATATATGTCTTAAATTAATGTTTGCATTTATTAATAACACCTATATATAATTTACCTCTACTTCACCAAAGGTTTCTCGAAGCAAGATTCGAACTCATGATCCCGGATTGCCAGCCGCTTCTGTTTCCATCTGCTCTATTCTTGAATACATATTTTGATCATATGAGAGAAGTATATCAAGCTCATCTTGAGTAACTTCTCTTGCAGTCGAATAATCATTGCTTTATGGTCATATAAACGTGCTTATCACTTGTGCTATTTTTAGCAACAAAATTGTGGTTGGTCGAACGTAAACAATCATGTAAGAGTGCTCCAAGCAGCTTTTGAAGCTTTTAACCAAATGGCAATACAACTACATTCTTGTTCAACTCTGGAAGCTATTATTCAACGTTTGATCAACTCATGTGTTGTATAAGAGCTCCCAATGGTTTGTTTTGATGCGTTTATTCCACGTTCTATATAGCTCTTGTCAATCGGTTTAACTAAGGTGCTATAAAAGTTATCGTAGGTCTTATAAAGCATATAGTTAAACCAAACGTAAACAATCATTTAAGAGTGCTCCAAGCAGCTTTTGAAGCGTTTAACCAAAAAGGCAATACAACTACATTCTTGTACAACTCTGGAAGCTATTATTCAACGTTTGATCAACTCAGGTGTTGTATAAGAGCTCCCAATGGTTTGTTTTGATGCGTTTATTCCACATCCTATATGGCTCCTGTCAAACAGTTTAACCGAACGTAAACAATCATTTAAGAGTGCTCCAAGCAGCTTTTGAAGCGTTTAACCAAAAAGGCAATACAACTACATGCTTGTTCAACTCTGGAAGCTATTATTCAACGTTTGATCAACTCAGGTGTTGTATAAGAGCTCCCAATGGTTTGTTGTGATGCGTTTATTCCACGTTCTGTATAGCTTTTGTGAATCAGTTTAACTAAGGTGCTATAAAAGTTATCGTAGGTCATATAAAGCATATAGTTAAACCGAACGTAAATAATCATTTAGGAGTGCTCCAATAGCTTTTAAAACTTTTAATCAAATGGCAATACAACTACATTCTTGTTCAACTCTGGAAGCTATTATTCAACGTTTGATCAACTCAGGTGTTTTATAAGAGCTCTCAATTGTTTGTTGGGCAGCCAGACGTGTTACTTCTCCATTGTTAAGAATTGTCATATTGAAGTTATCACAGAGGTCATATATCAAAGTAGAACGGTTGTCATCATACAGTTCCCCCCAGCCTGTACCGTGGGAATTAAAATCTCCCATAATCAACCGTGGAGTAGGAAGAACTGAACAGATATCTGAAAGTTGTTTTTGACTAATCGAAACTCGGGGAGGAATATACACAGAAGCAATACAAAGGCTCTTGCCTTTAACAAAAGCCTGACATGCGACAACTTCAATACCTGGAAATTGTGGAAGATTCACTCTATAGAAGGAATGGCACTTTTTGATCCCCAAAAGTACTCCTCCTCCACGCGAATCCTCACGATCCAGTCGAATAATGTTAAAATCATAAAAAGGAAGATCGATATCTGAAGAGAGCCAAGTTTCACACAGAGCAAATGCATCACAATCGTTATTGTGAACCAAAAACTTAAACGATTCTATCTTAGGAATAAGACTTCGACAATTCCACTGTAGAACAGTGATCAAATCCCCGACCTCGTTTGGAAAATTATCCATCGAAGGAGATGATTGCTGCAAGGAGGGGCCACTTTAATGTCAACTGCTTCAAGAGGGTTTTCACAGTAGGAAGCATTGCCAGAACAATGCTTTTCAGAGGATCAGAAATATCGAGGTAATTGAGGATACTGTCCACAATGTTATCAAATGAGAACAACCCAGATGAAGAAGGGGCTTGTGTTCTGAAAATTGGGGCATCGGGGGTTTTGGATGTCCCCGGGAGAGGTGGAAAATCCTGGGTATAATCAGTTCTGCGGAATCCAGGAGGAGTAGAAGTCTCCTTTTTTCCACCACTCCTTGATTTGGGCAAGCTGATTTGGGGTTCTTGATCTGCAACTTTCCGTGAACGGATGCGTTTTCGTTTCCGGGCCGAACCTTCCGGAAAACTGAAAGAAACTCCCTCCTCAGCCAAGTCAGAGCCAGACTCGTCATCTGACAAAAGAGCGAAGGGATTTGTTTCGTTGGTCGATGGCTTGGCTGTCTTAAGCATTTCTGCAAAAGACCGCCTGGAACGTTCTTTAAGAGAGCGCTCTAGTTTTTCCCCGCGTTGTTTATACACCGGACACGACGAGAGACCATGAGGAGGAGATTCTTTGCAGTACACGCATTTTGGTGCCGTGACTGTGCAGGCGCCATCCTCGTGCTTCTCCCCGCATTTGGAACAGCGTGCCTTGCTGCCACAGTGAGAGGCCGTATGTCCCAACTGTTTGCAGTTTTGGCAGATCATGACCCGAGGAACAAACAAGCGCACAGGTAGCCGAAGTTTTCCCAACTCGATGTACTGAGGAAGGGCTGAACCAGAAAAGGTCACGCGAAACGAGTCTGTGGGGGTAAAACTCTTTTTACCCTCGCTGACAGATACTGAGCCCAGTTTTTGGACATCCAGTATCTTCACCGGGGGGAGCAAGGGGTTCTTGAAACGGCCAACCGCCTGCTTCTCCAAGATCTCGGGGGTCAGACTCGCTTCGGTGACCACACCTTCGATCTCCACATCACGAGCTGGTATGTAAACCCTGTACTCAATCGTAAAGAGCTGGGAGGCAGCAATCTCGTTAGCCTGCTTCAGGTTAGAAACGACAACACGAAGTTTATTATGCCTAACCTTCGTGATCTCGGTCACGGCCGAGTATCGCTTCGTCAGATCAGTGGAAATTTGCATCAAGTTCAAAGGTTTGTTTTTGGGCTGAAAGTAGACAACCCATGGCCCAGTCGAGTCATCTGGATAGGCTCGCGATCGGGGGCTTTTCTGAGACGAACCATGAATGACAGGACGTTTTCGTCTTTTCTTGCCATCGAGTGGCAAACTGGTGTCATCTTCCGACAAAATGTCCATATCGTCTTCTGACGAGACGTCCATTTTGCCGTACTAGTGGGAGCGGTAAACGCTCTACCACCGAAACGATGCTTAAAACCACACAGACACAATAAACAGAAAAAAACTACAAACACAGAAACACAAAATTAAATTTAACTGATGGGTGAGAGAAAGAAACAGGAAAAAAAAAACTTATCTGTGATACTACTACCACCGAGTGATTACACAGCAGCAGCGGAGCGACGCGCAGCGTGGGTGACCTTCGATGCGCGTGTGCGGGCGATCTTTGTAGTGGTGTGCTTGTATGAGGCTCGGCACTCAGCTGGACACACGATGATGGATGACCGGTATAAATGCGGAGGCAGATGCTGACACTCGATGACGATGATCTGTGTGCAGGTATGCGTGATCACGCACCGATGAAACGCAAATTGGTTTGCGAATATCCGATTGCAAGGGAACAATTTTCTTTCCGATGACGCCGAAAACCACTTTCTTCTCAGAAAAACTCACTTTCAGATAATTGTTTAGCCGGTAACTATGCCAGTAATCACTAAGCGAGAAAAAACTGATAATTTAAACCCAAGATTTGGATTTAAACCAACCGAATACCGAGAAAACTTCCGAAATACCGGAGCGCGAAACAAGTCGACTGTACTTCTTGCTAGGTCGCAGTGGGATGGTCAGCCTTGTTGTTGGCACACCTTTGCGAGAAGGTCACAAGCAGTCTCGGCATCGAAGCGAAAGGCTTTTTTCTGGACGGACTCCACGATAGTCAAGTGTTGGATTTCTTCGTCGCCGTTAAGATGGAAGCAGTTCGTAGCAAATAGGGTTTCAGAGATTCAGCACATCACGAAACAAGGCGTTTGGAACCACGTAGCTGGACAAGAGAATCCAGCCGACATAATTTCCCGTGGAATGATCCCAGCGCAGCTACAATATGAATCGCTTTGGTTCAACGGTCCGCATTGGCTAAAGTTGGACGAGCACAACTGGCCATCTGCTCTTCAGATACATGAAGAAGACTTCGATCCCATGGATCTCGAAGCCAAGAGCATGGCGACAGCACTTCCAGTGATAACTCCAAGCGATATCTTCAGCCTCAGATCATCGTATACACATCTTGTACGATTGACTGCTTGGCTTCGCAGATTCCGCTACAATTCGCAACCGGCGAACCGTGACAATCGACGGTGTGGTCCTCTCACAACGCTCGAACTGGAAGATGCTTTGCATGTATTTGAAAGCTTCTCGCTGATTTGACAAACGGTAGAGAAGTTCGAGAGTCGTCGAAGATTTCGTCACTACACCCGGAGCTCAAATACGGAATACTCTGCGTTGGCGGCCGACTTTGCCACGCATCGATTGCGACCCGTCGCAAGCACCCGTATATCCTGGATCACCGTCATCCATTTACCTACATGGTCGTCGTTCACTACCATCGAAAGATGTTGCATGGTGGACAACATGGTTTCGTCCGTTAGAGAACGGTTCTGGCCAACAAACGCCCGGAACCTAGTGTGAAAGGTCATCCACGAGTGTGTACCATGTTTCAGAGTGAAGCCCAAGATTCAGGACCAGCTCATGGCGGATCTTCCCCCCAAAAGAGTCACCCCGTGTCCACCATTCCAGCGCGTAGGAGTGGATTACTGTGGCCCGTTCCAAGTGTCGTATCCGTACCGGCGCAATCGCCCGGTGAAAATCTTCGTTGCCGTCTACGTCTGTCTAGTAACCAAGGCCGTTCACCTGGAACTAGCGTCAGACCTGTCCGCTCAGGGATTTATTGCGACCCTGAAGCGTTTCTCTTCCCGGCGAGGCAAACTGGAGATCATAATGTACGACAACGGAAGAAACTTCGTAGGTGCGAGACGACAGTTGGACGAATTACGTCGCCTGTTCAACAACCAGCAGTTCCAGGCATCCGTCGTCAGAAGTTCAGCTGAAGACCAGATTCAGTTCCGGTTTATTCCAGCGTGTTCTCCAAACTTCGGTGGACTGTGGGAATCGGCAGTCAAATCGTTCAAGCTGCTCCTCAAACGAACGATTGGCGTGCATACTCTACTGTACGACGAGATGCAGACGATCCTGACTTAAGTGGAAGCAGTATTGAACTCGCGACCACTCACGCCGCTCAGTAACGACCCGGACGACTACGAAGCGTTGACTCCCGGTCATTTCCTGATTCAGCGGCCTCTTACGGCAATACCAGAACCCGATCTGGATGGGATTCCTGAAAATCGTCTGTCAGCCTGACAGAAAGCGCAGCGGTTCACGTAGCAACTGTGGAAGAAATGGTCGCATCTGTACTTGTCAGACCTCCACAATCGGACCAAGTGGACAGTGAGAAGAAACAACGTGGTACTTGGAACCATGGTGGTCCTAAAGGAGGAGAATCAGCCGCCACTTGAGTGTGACAGAGGTCCACGCAGATCGTGATGGGGGAGGTTGAAAGGCCTCCGCACACCAGTTAAGTTAATCGTATATTGTATTTTTCGTAAAAATAACCCCGCTCATTTTTCCCAGTCACGATTCGCCCTTGGTTTCGATTCCCCGGAACAGTCTTAGTCGATAGAAAATCGAGCCGTTCCCCTTCACTCGAAGTAATCCGTATAGTTTCGGTGGTGGTGAATGGTTGCATGCATTGTTTTCGGTTCGTTCGAGCATGAACATCGTCAGCGGCGTCCAACGCCAGCGCTTCAGCGCCCAGTCAGTTCAGACATTTATTTGCATATCAAATTTGATTATTCGAGGTAAACTGCATCTGCATCATCGAGAAGGAGAAGTGCGCACTTCGTCCTCGTTGCACTAACAGTGTGCGTCAGCAAGCATGGCCAGCTTGTCCAGTGTTCACAACGAGTAGCAGCAGCATTGTAACAGCATCTCGCAGCCCTCGGATATCATCGAAACAGCTAGTAAATTGTCATCAGAGCGAGAAGGAGAGGATCATCGGTGCCAACGGGCACCCGCGGAGGTCACGGTGGCCTCCGCTCCAGGCAAGTCGCTTTTTATTGTGGTTAAAATGGTAAAAAAAAGCACCCTCTCATTTCTTACAGCGACTCTGCAGCCACACTACCATCGAAGAACATCGAAACGTCGACCTCTCCGACGACAATCGGTCGTCCAGGTCCACTGAGTTCACCAAAGTCAACGTCCGACATCAACTCGTCACGTCAGTCAGATTCCGTCAGAGCTAAAAATCGTGAAGCATCATGTCGTCAGCAAGCACCAGTATCGAACCACCAAGCAAAGCAATTGAAGCAAGAACCTGGAAAGAAATCAGGAATCAGTCGAATCGAGGGAAACCGTCGAAACCGGACAGAATAGAAGCACCAGCCTACGGACAACTCCTGCTTCTGCACTGTCATCACATCAAGCAGTTTGTCAGGTATGTTGTTCCGGGTTTACTACTTTCTACTCCTGGATACTCCATTTTCGTTCCCACCATTCCGTAGTACACTACACCTACCTGCAACGATCGACGACGATATAACGGCAGAAATCCAGTGGTTTCTACAAAACAACAACAGCAGCAAGCGAAAACATCACCAGTTCAACAGCACCAAAAGAACATCAGCTACATACATGCAGCAGAACGCGCCAAGGAAGCCCCTGAACCACTCAACCCAGTCGTGCTTGCTTATTCCTGTCATCGTAGTCGTTCTGGCCCTGTGGTTGAGAATGGTGAAGGGGTCTTCCAACCTTCTACATCAGGCAAGTATGCGTTTGTTGAAAACAGTTCTTCTCCTGATCCGTCTCTGTGTTCCAGAGTACCACCATGCTCGATCATTCTGCAGACCTCCAACCGACTTCGTTCGTGGCCTGCGAACAAAGATTCATGATTTATTCATGACTGCCGTTGACTCTGACTACGATGTCGTAGTTCATACGGAAACCTGGCTCGATGACCGCATTAATTCATCTCAATTATTTGGTAGTCTATTCACGGTATTTCGAAACGACCGCAACCACCAGAATAGTACCAAATCGCGTGGGGGAGGCGTCTTGGTTGCGGTATCCAAACCCCTAAGCTCCTGCATCGATCCTGCTCCAGTTTGCACTTCTCTAGAGCAGCTGTGGGTCAAAATAACGACGCCTCGTAGATCAATAAGTATTGGCACTATGTATCTACCTGCAGACCGGAAATCTGATTCGAGCAGCATTGCAAACCAGATCAGTTCGATTGGTACACCGTGTTCTCTCGACTAGAACAAAACGACCTCGCTCTGGTATTAGGTGACTACAATTAGTCTGGGCTCTCATGGAACGTTCCTGCAAACGATCTTCCTAGCATTGATGTTCTTCACTCGAACATGCCCGCATCCTGCTGTGCTCTCCTTGATGGTTTCAACCTGCATGGCTTAACGCAAATCAACTCGATACTGAATAGCAACTCTCGGCTGCTTGATCTCGTTCTGGCGAACGAAGCTGCAGGACTGGAATGTTCTATCCTAGAAGCCCCAGAGCCTTTGGTTGGCATCGACACCAATCATCCTGCGTTGGAAGTTTCCATCAACCTATCTGTTCCTGTTCGCTACGATAACCCCCCTGTTGATGTACATGAGCTCGACTTTCGTAGAGCAGATTTCGTCGCGCTGAGTCACTCGCTTGCCCAGGCAGATTGACAGTTCCTTGACACGTGTTCACTATTGATGAAGCCGTCAACTACTTCGCTGAGGTCGTTGGCCGGGCAATAACTGATTCTGTCCCACTGAGGAGACCCTCTCCCAAACCCGCATAGTCCAATGCTCGACTACGGAATTTGAAGCGTCTGAGATCGAAGGCCCTCCGTAAATACTGTCGTACTCGTAACCCATTCACCAAACGATTATTTTCAACAGCGAGCAACGAATATCGCACATATAACCACATTCTTTACAAGAGCTACCCAAGCCGTGTGCAGGCTAATTTACGGCTTAATCCAAAGCAGTTCTGGTCATTCGTTAATACCAAACGAAACGAGGAGGGGCTACCAGTCGAAATTCACCTGGGTGATAGAATCGCCAGCAATTCCCTTGAGAAATGTAATCTTCTGGCAGAACATTTCAAAAGCATTTTCAATGACGCTACGGCTTCGTTGTCCCAAGTTGCTGAAGTGGTGAGGGGCACTCCCAGTGATGCTATCAATTTTTCGATTACCTCGGTTACAGTAGACCTCGTCGAATCCGCCATCAAGAAGCTGAAATTTTCTAATGCTGCTGGCCCTGACGGGATCCCCTCAAGTATCGTGAAGCGATGCTGTTCAGAGCTTACAACACCGCTTTCGAAGCTGTTCAATATTTCATTACAGTAGGGGGAGTTCCCAACGCGTTGGAAATCGTCATTCATGTTCCCGATCTACAAGAAAGGAGACAAGAGAAACGTCGAAAATTACCGAGGGATCACATCACTCAGTGCCTGCTCTAAAGTTTTCGAAATCATCATCAATGACGCATTATTCTCTAGCTGCAGAAATTACATTTCTCCTGACCAACACGGTTTTTATCCCAAGAGATCAGTTTCAACAAATCTAGCTCCGTTCATTTCTTTATGTCTTCGGAGTATGGAAGCTCGAGCGCAGGTGGACTTTGTATATACAGATCTTAAGGCTGCATTCGACCGGGTTGACCACTCCATACTGCTAGCTAAACTTGAAAAACTCGGTGTATCCTCGGGTCCGGACCGAGAGTCAATTGTATGGGTAAGGAGCATTGCAGCGATAATGTGCGGTGTCAACAACACCTCGATGCCGAACGATCCTACCATTCTGTAGATGTATCTGCAATCGCAGCTGTTTCTCCCGCATAACACCCCGGTACGATTGATGGCTCACCAATCAGTCAGCCGTACAGTTCATTCTATGGACTGAACTCGGATTCGAATGACTGTGGAGGTCTCGCTCTTTCGTAACTGTTCGTATCACCGACGGCAACAGCAACATTAAGAAAGATGCCAGATATACGGAAATCTCTGTAGATCTACGGATTTTACAATTTTTGCGGAAATACCGATCCGTAGGCAAAATCTACGGAATTCGGTACAGTTTCTACGGTTTTTTCTTCTTCAGTGTACGTCTCCCTTTAGAATCGAATTTTACAATCTAGAGTATAATCTGATTCTGAAGGGAAAGAATCATAAAGTAAAATATACCCCTGCAACTTGTCAACCGTTTTCTTGCTCACTTATCCGCTTTTTGATAGAATAATTTGTCGTTGACGGCGACTCTGCAGCTCTTCCCTCCTTTGAAATATCCCGTAAGCAAACGTCAGACTATGCGTGAAACATGGCATCTCTTCACTCCGCCGAAAGTTCCCATAATATACTGTCAATCTTTGCTTGAAGAGAAAAGTTTTCGACAGTGCCGTGTGAAGGCGAATAAAAGTCGTGTGGAGACCAGTCTTGTAAGCGGTCACCGTAGTCGACACATTTTCTGTGATAATCGACTGCCTTTGCTTCCGACACTTGCAAAACAAGCTTTCAAATTACAGTACAAAACTAAAATGTCATACGACAGGCTCTGTCATACAACATTGTCGCCGAAGGCCGTCACGAATGTATACATTTTAGTTTTTCTCATAATAAGAGCTGCTAATGTTGTGCTTGTGTGAATTCTGAAAATAGCAAGCAACGATGTCCTAGTTATTATGGTCAGATCAGAAATGGTTTAATCTACACCAAATTGAGGAATTAGAACGAAATCACATATGTCATATGATAGTTATTTGATAATTTTCTTTTTGCTCGAATGTTGTTCAACCGTTTGCGTTATTTAAGAGAGACGACGCTCTGTTCCCCGTCAGCTCGATGATGATCAGGCCTTCAACGTGTAAGTCGTCGTACTTGTCCGGCTTTATAAAGGAAACTACGGTTAAAGAGTGGCTTGCTTATTAGATTACGACACCACTGTACCACCGCTACGGGATCACAATTGATCAGATCGCCAAAGATGGTCTTGAAACCCCTGCAGTGGATCCTCAAATTGAGCTGGAAACCATTGCCGTGGATAATGAGACAGAATTGCTGCTTGGGCAACATGAAACGCTCCTTTGGAATGAGGACAAATGCCTGGAGATCGCTCCCGCACAAAACAGGGTTCCTCTGTCATTAATATATGACGAGCACGGCGAAGAGATAGCTTTTCCTACCATATGTTTCGGCCATCTACGGAAATTCAAGCCAGGGGTTCGGGTGACATATTTCATGATTGCATCCAGTGAAACTCGTCGTCAAGACAGGCGTGTGGCCAAACCACAACATTTGTTGTATATGACAATGAAAGTTCTTCGCCTTAGAGTTTCCGAAGGCTTGCAATGCATTTTTAAGTTCCCGGGGACCGTAAACATCACACGTGTCGTCAACTTTAAGGACCGCCTTATTCATGGAGCAGTGCATTGAGCGAAATCTATCCTTCCTCAAATGAATACCGAATTCAGTACAGTATTGGCAACAAAGGAAGAGAAATTTGTTCACCATGATGCGACAATTGGGATAGCCTACGATTTTTCTCACACTCAGTGCAAATGAGATGAAGTGGCCCCATTTGTTAAATCTCCTACAGCGATTGTCAGAAGGAGACAATGGCAATGACTTAACAGATCCAATCCAGGAATTGACTGCACTACAAAGAGCAACTCTGGTCAATGATGATCCAGTCACGTGCTGTACGTACTTCATAGAGCTGGTTGACTCGATTGAATTTCAGCACCGTGGAAGTCCTCACGCGCACATCTTGCTATGGCTTAACAAGGATCCCGGGGAAGCAATCAGTGAAAGTATGCCAAAAACTACAGGTGCAACAGTATCATGGTATTCATGCCTGTACTACCATCGGCCCTTTTCAGGGCCACTAAGATTTTCCAAAAGAGTTAAATTTCTCAACATGTCCTAACTAAAATTCATATCAAAAGCTTCTTTTCAGGGCAATCATAGTCATACTTAAGAGTATAAACAGAGAGAACCCCGCTCAAATTCCTATTCCTACACAAAACACAAGTCCTGCTGCAGTTAACAAATAATATTTATTATATAAGACCACGTAGTCCAACGTCACCATTGCGTACAACCCCAGAGGGCTGTCCCTAGTAGTTTTTCAAAAGTTCTTCCATCGATTTATCATTTAACGTAAAATAATACCTTAGAACTAAAAAAAATATCACCTTCGACTAAAAAAAATCCGTAGAAATCCGTAGATTTGAACAAGTCAACGGAATTGCATAAAAAAAATCTGGCATCTCTGAAAAATGCTGCTAACAGAATTGTGAAGGTCACCACACCGGAGGTAACAGAGCCAATCTGAATCGCGGTATTAATGAACGCAATCGGAATCGGCAGTAGTTTTAGGGAGATTGATATATTATAAAAATATGATGGAAGAACAGGCAGATACAAGCAGGAAGTAGTCATCAAACGACTGGAACCAGTATCGAGATTCTGGACCGACATTTGGATAAACCATGGATGAAGTAGTAGGACGCATTTAGTACCCAACCACGACTGCTGACACTGGGAAGCTACTGCAGGTCTATTGCTGCTATTACTACCACCGGTGGGCATTTTAAGTCGAGTCCTTCCTATTTTTCAGATTGCCCGAGTAGCATGACCATATTGCAGACAAGATTCATGTTCCACTTGCCGGTTGGGTTCTTGGTTTTGGCAAACGTCTGCCAGAATGACGCACGGTAGAGAACTTTCTTCTCCTGGATGGACAGCTTCTGCCATCAGTCACCCTTCTCCTTCTCGCGGTGGAGCTAATCTTCGAGCGCCACTTCCTTGCAGCGGATGACCGGCAACCCGCTCGTTGAATATTATCACGACTTTTTCCCGTCCTTGACTTGAAAATGTAAACACACAATCTCAAGCGTCATAAGTGCAGGGTTGCCAACTCATGGGTTACTAAGACTGATGCTTGATTGCTACACTTCGGCACGTTCAGCACAACGCTTGACCTAGCTTTCGGCACAGATTGGGATGTGCAAAGTTGAATACGCATTGGTTTACTCTTTAGATGAAGCTATAACTTTTTATTTTCCTAATTAAAGCAAATTAACCGATCGGTACTCAAAATTCTATGGAAAAGCATATGCATCGGACTCCAACATTGTAAATGTTTAAAGTTGTGCAGACAGTGATGAATTAACCAAATTGGCAAAATTAACTACAAAAAAAAATCCTCTTCAGGCATCACTGGATATAAGACTAAATCAAAACAGCAGGCTCCTATAGGCTATAGCCATAAACGAAACTGAAGCCCAAAACACCGGTTGCCATTGCCGGAAATGATTAAGTGAGGACACACCGCATCAAAACAATTTGCCGGGTGGCCGGTAGAACGAGTTGGAATCTAATTTCGCTCGATGATCGATCGGCTCCAGCCGGAAAATCCCCTCTAATCTGTGTTCCTCATCGCAGATATTTGCTGACTTGGCATGCTTTGCCTACAGCAGGAAACGTATGTTGTTGTTTTTCCCTTAGCCTCTATTTCTTGGTTACTTGGTTTGCTTGTTTGTTTGTATACCAGGACGACAATTTCACAGCCTACTCTGAGTACCATAAATCTTTCATTTCCGACTGCCGGTGGATGCCGGGAATCGTCGTCGTCGTCGTCGTCGTCGTCGTCGTCGTCGTCGTCGTCGTCGTGGTGGCCGTGATTGATTAAGTGAACAGGGCAAGATTGATGGAGCGGAGGCCAACCAGCAACCACCATTGCACCATTGTATGCCTTTCTGTGTCTATTTGTAGGTACCCACTTTCGATTAGCAGAGCCGGAATAATGAATGAATGCGAATGGGAATGCCGTCGAATGGTCCCATATGAACGCCACACAGCTGACCTTTTCAATCACAATCTGCTTCAATTGTTACGCCTCAGCAAAGTAGACTGTCATGACTGGAGTGAAATATGGCTTCCACTTTCCATTTCGCTTTTTCGAGAAGTTTGCACGACTGAAATTTCAACACAGCCAATGAATCGGGAAAGCACACAAGATGAAGGAATTTCAACTAGAAGAATTTGAAAACGCAATTATTTCCACAGGTAATCTGACAGCTTTCATCTCTAATCAAATAAATTATCCCGCACAAAGAGCTTCCTGCAAGCCCTGCGGCATCAATGACTCGCGCCTAAAACCGTTTGCCTAAGTAACCCTTCAAGTCACATTTGTATACTCTGGGTGAGAGTGAAAATCCTGGTTGCAAAACATCGTCGTCGTCGTCGTCGTCGTCAAGTGAATATACGCTCCGCATTCCATCTCCTTCAGGTGATATTACCTACCTAGTTGTTTACATAGAACTAAGTCATCAAGCCTCTCCTCGTGGGGGAAGAAGAAGGAAGCTCAAGCGGAAACTCGTCGGTTCTAATTAATTTGTGAAATTCTATGCGTAATAAGCAGGCACTGTTCCTGGAACAGCCGCTTACCCAGGAATGGTGCGGTGGTGTTAGCGATGATGATGATAATGGAAAGATTTACTAACTTGTGTCCGCAGCTCGGTTCGCAGGGAACTTACCGAGTAGTGGGATGCTTAAAAACGTTTGGTTTGGAAGGACGCTGGTAGTAAATTAACTTCTAGCTCTCTTTGAACTTTGGAACCTTGTCGCTTGAAAGGCATGAAACGAGGGGAAATTTATGCTGTGGACAGTGGAGTGGCCAGAGCCCAAAAACACTGAAAATTCTGGACAATTAGAAATAACTAATTTTACACGTAACGGAATCCATCTTTCACATAGAGGATGAGACGTAAACAAATATGTGATGCGATATTAAGTGCTCCTGGACTAAAAAGTTCATTATTAGACGAAAAGTACGTTTGATTGAGCTAAATTTCGCGTCTGTTATGACTCAATGTTATGTCACAATTGACGCTCGTATATGTCAGTCTCAGAGCACCTAAATTTATATGATTTTTTCTGAGTGTGTGGTTCAAAGTATGAATTACAAAATATTCTCTAAATTTCAATCAAAAATACAAGGGATTATAAACTTGCACTTTTTGTTTTGTTTACTTAAGGACTGTGCTCGAAAAAAATGCAACAGACAAAAAAGATCAACGAAAATTTATTTTAAGTCAGATATTTTTGAATCTCTCAGAGAATAAAAAAACACGTATTAATTATGTTGGTTTATTCAACCTCCTCACCTAGGCTAAATGCTCGCACCTTGGACTTAACGCTGCAACAATTGCGCCATCTTTCTTACACACTTTCATCCACTCTTTCTTCATATCTTTGTCGTTGAGCTTGCCCTTCATAATCGCCCAGAATGTTTCTATTGAGCGAAGTTCTGACGAGTTTGGCGGATTTGACAAAAAAACAACATTGTTGGCTTCGTACCACTCCATCACCGGTTTCGCGTAATAGCACGATGCCAGATCCGGCCAAAACAGAGTGTCATATTCGTGAGACAGCTTTAAAAATCAACCGCAGTTATTTGGTTGTTGATTTTTGTCTACGAAAATCAAGTGTGATCTTGGGCATTTATGATATTTGATTTTCTGATATTTTCCCTACACTGAACTGAGTAAAAGCCGACTGAGTGGCAGCCAAATCCAGGACAATGCCAGCCGTGTCGGAGCAAACGCTCTAAGAAACGGCGAAATTATTGTATAACACCGGTCGAAATGTATTAAGGTTCAATTTACTTTGATGCATTTTCGAAAAATTCAAAAGCAGTTTTTTTCAACGCACTATTACAGATTGCTAAAAGCTTGCGTCATTGTGTGTAGAATAGCAAAAGGAATCGAATAGTGCGAGCATTTTGCAATCTGAACTAATCCGTCGGAAAAAACTGCTCTTGAATTTTTCGAAAAAGCATCGAAGTAAATTGAACCTTAAGGTAAGAAGGAATTGCATGCGTAGATGGTTTTCAGTCGTCTTCAGCTCCAGTTAAATGAATCTGCAGCAGGTAATTTCCATTTTTCATCAGAACAAATACAGAAAAAAACAAACTTTTCGGATGAAAATATCACAGAGTGGTTATGACACACTTGGCACGAGAACATCGTTTACTCAAAAGTGAGTAGCCATACTTCCCGATGAAATGAGCATGTTCGACACAACTTTGAGTTGTTGCGAGTTACCGTGTTTTCTGCTCAATAAACAATGCGTTGTGGTAGCGTTCCACACGGGTTTCTATGCGCACTCACACTATCATAGCATGCTGCCTAACCTACACTCAAAAAAATGTACACGTCTGATTCAAATGTTTGAACTCTTGATTTTTCAAATGCACATCCACATTGATTTTCAGGGATTTCCACATTGGATCAAAGTGTTGTTCTAGTGCTTTACACTTTGGATTGATGAAAAATCCCACTCCATCAATTCAAGTGTATTTCACGTTGAATCCAATTGAATAACTTATGAAACCACACCACTGTTCAAAACAAATCGCTTTCAAGTGATTAACATTTCAATACGATGCGAATTACTTGTTTCTCAAAGGTAAACAAGAATATATATTTTTCAACCTGTCAACTTCATCCGAAATCAAGTAAAAATGACGTTGCCATGGGAAACACCTGCACCGTATGCAAATTATACAATTCCCGAAGATTATGCTCGAAGAACATTTACGTGGATAGCAGGGCCAAGAGTGATTTTCTTGCTAGATAAAATTTCCGAAGGAGATCATTACCAACCGAAAAAAAACCAGTGATAAAGGAAGATGCTTATGCATTCCCTAATAAAAAATAACCATAAACGAACGATAACCCAAATCATTGAACTATTCCACAAATGGTTTGGATGATACCCAGAACACGTCGTTAAGCAAATTAACCATACAATTTTTATTAGGGTTGTGGCCCGGTGTTTCGAGTTGATATAGGTTCAGTGAAATGTTGATTGACAAGGAGAGGTAATCATATGATATGCATGAAATTATTTTATCTGATTTATTTTCGGATTGTTTGTAGTGATGGAGTTATACATGAATTCTCTTCAGAGAAATTGATTCTGGAGGATATTCTGGGAGCCATCCCTAATAAAAATTGTATGGTTAATTTGCTTAACGACGTGTTCTGAGTATCATCCAAACCATTTGTTGAATAGTTCGATGATTTGGGTTATCGTTCGTTTATGGTTATTTTTTATTAGGGATGTCTATCGAACTAGAAACTTAATCGAAAAGGTGAGTAACTTCTATTGTACTGCCAATAGCATTAAAATCTTATCAGCATTCTCTTTTCAGAATTATCCTTACAGTAAACCTTTTTACTTAAATTGGGTCACGAATGGCTCCTATACGGATGACTGGCATCGAGATCGAGCTGGGGAAAGCAGCAATAGAATATATTTATGTGTAAATTTTTTAAATAAAATTGAAATTTGTTTAACAAATTTGTGTTAAACAAAATAGTTAAAACCCAACACATACTAATCCGATATGATTGACATCACACTAACAAGGGTAGAGCGTTTGATAATTATGTGTCAGATTTTTTAATTCAACAAACGGGACATATGGAATCCGTGTGTGTCGCAAGCGTTTTTATAGTGATAAGAAATAGTTTATATCAAAACATTCACACTTGAAATGGATGTGTTTGCCAAATTGCGCAAATTTAGATGTGAAACACATGTGAGTGACGTGTTATTTTTTATGAGCGTAAGGAAGGGGACGTGGTGTCAAATCAGCCTACTGATCATTCTTGTATGAAATTGGTTCCAAATGTAAACAAACCCTGTAAGTTTCTTATGGCTTGTTCACGTTTGGAGCCAGTTATACATTATAGGCGAAGATTATTCGTATTTGACAGCCACCTACCGGGGAGCCCCCCCCCCCTTGATCTTAACTGCACACGGTAAGAAAAAAGTACCCAACGGAAAGTTCACTTTTACCTACTTTTGACTAGAGACGGTGTATCCCAAGTCCCCGGCAAGATTACAGATAACCTTAGTTTCACGTACCCACTTGCAAATAGTAGATGTCGCTACATAACGTAAACAAAGGGATTGTCCTTCACCGCCGCAACGGCGTTTCTCTATGAGAAACAAAAATTTTGATTCACCATGAGTGGATGTCAAACCACAGGCAAGAATGCCATATGAAAAGAGCGAATTTATGATTTACGTGGTGAAATTAAATAAATCCATACATATTGAACCGATTGATTGAGTTTCATCTTATATCATCGAATGGCAATTAAAATACTTTGGTTTCTTCAGTTTTATTTTGCTCTTGATCAGCCTTTAGATTATTGCTTTGAACATAGTTGTGCGATGAAGGTATACTTTCCCGTGTTTCTCTTACGGGGTAAGTAAAGTAAACGGTTTGAGAGGCTGAAATTGGCCTTCGACAGCATACAAAGTACACCGCTGAACTAACGTTGTACTTTTTTAAGCTAGAAAGAGCATTATAAGCAGCTTCTGGCGGAACTTGAACTTTTAGAAAATAAATTAAGAAAGGTTTTTGTTCCCTACTACATTATAGTTAGTTCGCACTTTTATGAAAGTTAATTCTAAAGTCAGGTCTTTATGAAAGTTTTTTTTTTCTTAAGGCAGGTATGAAGTGTATTGATTTATCAGCATTAGTAGTAAAATTGGAGCTGTTTGAAGAATTAAACCCAGTCCTTCTGCGTGAGAGCCCCAGCATGAACTGCTTCGTCATCTGAGATATTTTAAAGTGAGCTGTTGTCCTGCTTTGTTGGAGTTTTCAGTGCCAGCTGACTGACTTGAATACGAAACACAACACCTCGATGAATTGGTGTTTGCCCGCAGGGTATTTCAACACACTTGTGGCGCACTTGTTAGCGTTCGTAGATCGCATGCCAAGCACACGGGTTTGAATCTAGGAAATTGATCTTTATTTTGTTTGGATGGAATCTTGATGCACTGCATAAATATAAGAATTATGATTCATTTGACCCACTGATCATTTCATATTTACGTACATTAATGTATGTTCCTGAAAAATATATGTGTGGATTGCTTCGTTCGGGCTATGACGGACCTTTTAAGAAACTTTCAAGTTGCTAAGAAGTTCCGCAGGGATCTTTTAAGATACTTAAAAGATGCTAAGAAGTTCCGCTGGGAACTTGATTGGAACTTTGTTGTGGCCTTGTTTCAGCTTTACCTGAAGTTCCTAAAAAGTGCTTAGGGATGTTTTTTGGAACTTTTTTTGTACTTCAAGAGCCTGAAGTTCCTATAGCTGGTAAAGTAGCAAGAAAGTTGTGTTGGAACTTTATATGCACTTTATGGAACTTTAAAGTGGGTTTTGTCGTTGAATGTGGATCTTTTGGTTGCTTGGAGTACTATCGGAACTTTATTTGAAATTCATGGAACATGAAAGTTCTGTCGGAACTTTAATTGAACTTTATGGAACTTGAAAGTTCTGTCAGAACTTTACCCGAACTTTATTAAACTTGAAAATGAGTTTTATCGTTGAATGCGGAACTTTTGATTACTTGGGTAGTCAAAATCACCGAAAGTATTCTCGCTCAATTCTCATTTGTTCCGATTAATTCGATGTTAACCACATATTTTCGATTTACAAATCATATGTTTAAGCTTTTGGTTCTGTTCTGCTCAAAGACATACGAGACTACATAAAAAATATAAACTGATTATGAATTGTGCATACGACTGAAAATCAAAATGACTGCGCATGCGACTGAAAATCACTAGACTTCCTATGTCGCTGATGTTATTTTTGACGTCGGACTTTACGTGTACCACACGCGCGTTCTGGTTTGGTAGGCGCGCGGCAATAACGTAAATTTTAAACTTTCATTTAATTTACTATACATCATTTCCGCACTCGCCCTATTCAGATAACTCTTCTGAAAACTTGTGAGTTTGACAGAACCACCAGAACCAAATTATTGGGGTACACTTGAAATATACTGGAGTTGTCAAGTTGCCCCCGGGTTGGTGTATCCAGCTTTCCATGCTCGATAATGATGTAGAAGTCCTCTGTTGCCAAGTAAAAAGAAAGGGAATCTTTCGAAAAGCGTGATGATTTCGAAAGTTTAACTGTTTTTCTCTTGGCGTGACTCATTATCCAGCTTTCCATTTTCAGTAATGGCGGCCTGTTTGTATGAATAAATGTAACCTTCACTGTGCTTTTTGACACTAACTGGAGGGCGTATGTTGTTTCATTTTCTTCTGTTCCTGGGAGAAAAAAAGGAGGGGTCAAAATCCGAACCTCCAGATAGCACAGGGAAGGATACATTTATTCATACAAACAGGCCGCCATTACTGAAAATGGAAAGCTGGATAATGAGTCACGCCAAGAGAAAAACAGTTAAACTTTCGAAATCATCACGCTTTTCGAAAGATTCCCTTTCTTTTTACTTGGCAACAGCGGACTTCTACATCAACTTCAAATGACTTCTAGCGAGAAAAAATAATAGCGGCTGTAGTAAATCATTATATCAGTGATTTTGTCAAATTATCTTTATAAAAAATAGTAGAAATTCTCATTACTGATCATTACCAAACGTTTCCCATGACAATTGAATGCTCACTGCGTGTTTAGTATCATTTCTTCGATTATATTTTATATTTTATTGCAATACCTTTCGTGGACCTTTCATAGCATCGTAATGTTTGTTTACTTTGCACGATAGGTAGCTGGTTTGACAGTTCGAAAAGTAGAATTGGCTTCACTCTTGGCGTGACTCATTATACACTGCCTCTACTTTTGGCTAGTTTGTCTCCTTTTCTCCTTCTAATGTTGTCAAAAACGTAGGAGCAAAACCACCCAACAGGGATAGTAAAGTGTGGGAACCCAACGTTGAGTATAATGATATTTACCTACTTTTGGGTACAACTAACGTACTTTTGAGTAGAAAGCCATTGGAAAATTCCATACGAATTGCACACAAGTAAATGAAAACTACTTTGACCCGCTTTACCCACTTTTGGGTTCCTGCACTATAGCATAGAGGTAACTCTAAGACGAGTAGGTCCCGAAGAAGCGTGCTCAACTTTTTGGCTCAGCTCTGGTACTATCTTCGGTCCCAAGCTAATCGATTCACCCCTCGAAACATAGGAAAATCTACTAATCCCTCATTTGATCTGTCAAACTTTCATAGCGAATCAAAACAAACATTGTGTAGTAATAGAATTTTAACTAGAATGGGATACGTTAATCGATTTGCTTGGGACCATTAGGCTAGTCAAGTAGTGAGCCAATTTAAAATCGTTACTTTCGTATTGATTGTTGACTATAGTGCCGAGATGAGTGAAAAGAACTTACTTTTGGGTACTTTTTTCTTACCGTGCAGGCAGAAGATTCCATCTACCGCTAGGTGCGCAAGTGTTCGCCAATGATAAGTGGAGCCACTTTCTGATCGAAAGTTCCTCTTCTGTTCTGTGATATAGGTCCAGGTTTGTTTCTACTGTTTCAAACTGTGGACAATTTATTAGTAGATGTCAGAACTGGCATGTTGGTTAAGGAGAGGATGATATGTAGTACTGATGGATGATATTTGTGGGTCCAACTCTAAGACGATTCTCTTCGACTTTTCATATCCGTTCATCTTTCTATATTTCCTTTTATTTTCCTCAGAAAAAGGACTCTGTTGGAGATCCACTGCTGCCCCCATGTTCGAATAACGGACTGTACGATTATTCTGCGAATATCAGAACTTGGTTGAGGCCCCATTTTTTGGAGCTTCGGCTGAGGCAAGCGAGACGGTCTGTTTCCTCGTTGATTTAATACCGCAATGTCCAGGTATCCAATGATTGCTTGAATTACCGGGTGCTTCTGTCTTGGGTTCTCCAAAGCTGCCATAACACTAGTAATTGTAGGGGTGAAGTCGTCATTTTTAATGGCATGTAAAATGGCTGCTACCTCGGCAGAAAAAAAGGGAACTGATCTGGAAGTCTGTACTACGAATCCAACCTTTCCATTCGCTCGGAAGCCGTCAGTGAAAATGTTGATAAAGGGTGTCCCACATCAAATTGGATCACGGAAAAAATGCTGTAGAAAATTACCCATTGGGTATTTTCTCTTGAAAATGTTACCAACAACTTGTGAAAATGGTCCTGCTCAAGACAGGATGTTCAAGGAGGATAGTTAAGGTTAGGGTGAGTTCTTTTGGTTTTGATTATTAGGTTAAATTTGAATGTAAAGTTAGTAAATAAAGTGCATGTTTCAAATTCATAAATCTAGTACATTGGCACATATTATTTGTAAACTAAACCTAACATAAATATATAACCCGTATAATTAGTTACCCAGCTCTGTAAATAAAAGTTTGGAAATCTATGCATGCAGATAAACCACTATATAAATAAATTAAAAAAAATGTAAATAAAAATAAAAGACGGCAAAGTCCGCATTAAAATTACCAAGTTAAAAATCCACTAACCCCTCGACAACGGCTTACATCCTATCCGTAACGTCAGTTATATTTATGTCTCCAATGTTGGCACCGCGGATCATTGAGAAAAGGAGAAGGGATGATTAAAAGAGAGAGAGGAAGAGCAGGAAGAGAGAGGGGAGATGAGGAGGCAGTTTTCCACAACCAGACCAGACAGAAAGTTTCGAATCGTCAGCGCGAGAAGTCAAAAAAAAAACAGAAGGAGAAAAAAACGTGAAAAAAGGCCGTTTTGGAGGAACACGACCCTCGGAGTACGTTGGTGAGGTTTACCACGAGTGTCCGAAAGTATTCGAGTCCTGGGAGTGATTTGTCCGGCAGATTATCGCGCCGGGTGTGATTTTGTACCCGTGAGTGAAGTACGGACAACGATCCGGTTCTAACGATCCGCCTAGAAGTAAAGTGTGTGCGGAAGGTTAGGAACACCACGTGGAGTACCATAGCCACCACGATCCGGAAGTGCAGGTACGTGGAATTCCGGCAGACGAAGTTCGGCGAGTCCCGTGCTGATGGTTGCTTAGCGTTGCATCATTGCGGCACCACACGCGACAGGTGAGCAGTAGCCACAGCTTTGGAGGTGATGGTCTAGTGAGGTCTGGCGGGTCCGCCCCCGCTTGCTAGCACCCAAAATCCGATGAGTTACTGCCCCATCGACGAGCACGAGGGACGTCGAGTCAAGCAGTGACAAGCAGCGATGGCCGCGAAGAACCCCGCCCCGGTCTAAAGCCACTAAACACCAGAGCAGCTACCGAACCACCAGTTATCAAGGTAACCAGCACTTATCTCTCTCTCTCCCGACATGCATGTTCCGTCATAAGGGCCCCACCAGTTCCAGCACGGCCGCAACGAACCTCCCCACCCATATTAAATGTATCTGAGATGAAAATGTATGATTAAGCTTACTGTGTTTGTCCCTCTTTCCTTTTGGATCATAGTCCTTGGTTTCATGATTGGGTCTGCCTGTCTCGTGAGTTGTTTGGTCGTTAGTGTGTTCTCCCCAAAGCAAGTAGATTAGCCGACCTTGAGAGTAAAACAATACCTGAGCTAGTCAAATTACAACAAAAATTTGGGTAGAAGTAGTTTAGAGTGCATTGTTTACACTGTATTTGTATCGCTGTCAGTTTTTCGAAAGTAGGAAAAATAGCGTCACCCGAAAAGCAACGCCCTGAATTGATTTTGCGCAAGCACCTGGAAAATCCTCAACTCTTCCATCGGGAAATCGGAAAACGGAATCGTACTGTCAACGTGTCGTGTGATTAAATTAAACGTTACTACGAAACTCTGAGCATCGAACGGAAGGAGAAATGCGGTCAGAATGTGATCAGGATCACAAGCGTGCCATGAAAGCGTTTAAGCGGAATCCCAATGCTTCGGTCAGGGATGTGGCCACAAAGTTGAATCTGTTCAAGTCTTTCGTTTAGAGAGCCTCGGAGCGGGAGGGACTGCATACGTACAAAGTGCAGAAGGATCCAAATCGTGACGAACGGCAAAATACTTTGGGAAAGTCACGGACCCGGAAACTGTACACTCAGATGCTGACGAAGCCTCATTGTCTCATCATGGATGATGAGACTTACGTCAAGGCGAACCTCCGGCAGCTTCCGGGGCTACTGTTCTTCACCGTCCAGCACAAGTGATATTAGGGAGGAAGTAAGGAAGCAGAAACTTTCAAAGTTTGCCAAGAAATACATGATTTGGCAAGCGATTTGCTCATGTGGTAAACGGAGTGCACCGTTCGTGACTACCGGGACTGTAAACGGGGAGATCTACCTCAAGGAGTGTCTACAGAAGCGTCTGCTTCCTCTGTTGAAGCAACACGGGGCCCCTACTATCTTCTGGCCGGATCTAGCTTCGTGCCACTATTCAAATGTTGTCCTGGAGTGGTACGAAGCCAACGGGGTCACTTTCGTACCCAAAGACATGAGCCCCCCCCCCCTCTCTCCCCCAACGCACCGGAACTAAGCCCCATCGAAAAATACTGGGCTATTATGAAGCAAGCACTATGGAAGCATCCCAAGAAGGGTAAAATCTGAGGAAGACATAAAGAAAAAGTGGGTTTCCGTACAGAAGAAGCTGCAGCCAGATGTTGTGCAGAACCTAATGAGTGGAGTTAAGCGTAAAGTTCGAACGTACGGTTATGAAATTGAAGTTGAATGGAATAAGTATGCCAAAAGCATACAAATGGGTTATATTTTATTGTCTGAATGTTTGAAAAGGATCGGTCAACCAAGTAATTTTATTTTCTAAGCGACGCCGTTGGTGTAGTGGTAACCGTGATTGTCTCTCACCCCAGCAGGCCTGGGTTCAATCCCAGTCGGCGCCGCCAGGATGTTCTGAGGCATAACATCTCTGATCACGCCTTCCTTCGCAAGGGAAGTAAAGCCGTTGGTCCCCGGTTCATGAGTTGATGGGTCGATAAGTAGGGTTCTGGTGTGGGAGCTAGCTGCCTCCCTGGCGTCGGTAGCATTGGTGCTCAGCACGGAAAACAAGATCGACCGAAAACAAATCAAAGAAAAAAAAATGAGCTCTAAATTGAGCTGTCAAATTGACCGGGTTTCCAAACATGCCATTAATTACAACCAAACAAAGTCCGTTCAATGACAGGCAAACTCGGCACTGCCAGCACAGCTGCAGCACACTGAAAAAATATGACGCATAATATGTGTGTAGAGTGAACACCCCTTGGTTAATGTGTATTGATTGTAAAATATTTAGCATAATTCTGATTGCCATGTATTAAAATCTTTGTTGAAAAAAGTTGTTGATTTAGCAAAGAAGATGACGAAGGCAAGCAGTGAAATATGCGAGGAGCTGTCAACTTGTGTATTTTCGATTCATCTACCCGACTTGAAAATGTGTATTTTTTAGTTTTTCGTATTTATTTATTTTAAGTCGTCTGTATTTTTGTATTAAGGTATATTAAATTCATTATGAAATGTATTTGTCGTGTACAAAGTATTTCGAGGTATTTTTGAGTATTTTCATAATTTAGTTTCAGCGTGTACGCATTTATGTATTTTTTTTTTGTGTATTTTCCGAAGTGTGTATTGACAATTCAGCTGATTTATGAAGTCGATCGCCCCTCGGAAATATGCCCCGATAAGTTCAAATAATATTAGCATAAAATCAACAGTGATGCAACATTAATATTAACGGCAAGATTTTAGGTAGTCCCATTGTACGGAAACGCCCTGTTTTGTTACAAGTACTCAACATCAGTTAGGTACTGTTAATGAATATTGCATTTACAGATTTCACTTTCAATATAGCAGTTTAAAGTGAAACATCTAAATCATTCTGTACACTGGTAATCATACTTAAAAATATGTTGTTATTAATAACCAAAAACTGGATACAACTGGATGAGTTCTCGAAAACCTAGAAGATTTTAAACTTTAACTGTTTGACTAAATGTGTTTAAAAAACTGGAATGTTGGCATCACTGAATATATGTGTGTGAGAGAGCGAGAGAGGTAAGAGCAGATTTTGATTTGGGTGCTTTATTTTTGAATATCCTAGATTTCCTTCAATACGGCATACTGAAGTTATATCCGAGATAAAATTGAGGATAATACGGCATAATGCTCAGCAACCTGAAGGATAATTCGAGATTGGCGTATTATCGTCGATGGAGCTTACCGCTAAAAGAGTGAGAGTACCAGAAAACCCTTTATGACTAAATTTTATGTAAAAATTGACGCTTATACTTATGTCAGTATCAAACCCCTTAATTCACATGAATTTTTCGGTAGTGTGTGATAAAACCATAGAGGTAACTCTAAGACTAGAAGGTCCCGAAATAATGTGCTCAACTTTTTGGTGCAGTTCTGGTACTCTCTTCGGTCCCAAGCTAATCGATTCACCCCTCGAAACGTAGGAAAAACCAATAAACCCTCATTTTATCTGTCAAACTTTCATAGCGAGTCAAAACAAACATTGCGTAGTACTAGAATTTCGACTAGAATGGGGTACGTTAATCGTTTGCTTGGGACCAATAGGCTAGACAATTTTAAATCGTTAGTTTCGTATTGATTTAGAACTGCTGTCCAATGATGCTTTTAGATTGAGAGATTCAGATTAGATTAGATATAGTCGTTCAAGAATTAACTTTCCAACCCAAACACAACAAAGGTTAAATTTTCTCAATTTGCCGATTTCTCAACCCATTAGCAGCAGTTGTTTGACTGCCCCTGCCCTCCTTCACTATCCAGACAGATGATAAAGCTTGCAGCACTCTGTTCGTACGATTATGGTTATCATATTTTACAACCCACGCAATTACGATTTGATCCCCGGCATTAAAATTGAGATTATGCTTACTCATATGCATGTGGTTTTCGGTTCGCTTTGCGATGACAGACGCTTGCAGGGTCAGGCAAGATGGGGGTGGCAATGTTTGAGATTCTACTTACTCGTGACCTGTCATGGCAGCCGGCTTCTCATACCCGTACCCGGAGCACACTTACTTTCAGTTCAGTGAAATATATGCTTGCCATTTGCTATGCTATATTTGGTCTTGCTCATGTCAGCCATGAGGGGGGGGGGGGGGGCAAGATGGGAGATGGGAAACATCATGAATTCGTTTTCCACTCGAAAATGATGCAGCTGAGATAACACCGAAGCTGGGCAGTTGTGGCAAACAGTATTAATCCGTTAGGTTGAATAATTCGTGGTTGGGTTGCCGAATTTTGAATTCAAGCAGGGACGTACAGCACACAGTATGGATTATCGGTACAATTGAAAATCGGAAAACCCCACACGCGACAATTGAGTTTACTTTTGTTCTGTACGGTAAACACTGGATGATGCAATATAGCTTCTTTTCATTGTTGGCAGTGCTATCATTTTTCATCGGCTGCCCTCAGGTATTCCGTTACTGAAAGCGAAAATACAAAATACGGGAAATGTATGTAATGTCGGCCTAAGTGTCCCTAATTTGGCCCCATACATAAATTCAGCAATCGACTACATTTTCAATAGCAACCAAAAATATCCATTAGTACCGTCCCAATGACGCGTTCATCTAGATACAATTGATAAATAGCAGATTTTTAGCGATGGGCCCAATCTTAGATCCATAGGCCAACATTAGAGCCATTTCTCCTATGATAACTTTAAAAAAATAGAACTCAAAAACGAAAAAGAACACGTCGCTGATTTTTTTATATTTTGTATAAAAAGCCTAGATTTTCAAGGAAAAATAAAAAAAATGCGCCCTCTGTCTACAAACCATGGAAAACATAAACACTAATACAATCAATGTTTTTCAATACAAAATCTAATTTTGAAACATCATTATATTTTTCTAAAGAGTGTTTTTAATTACCTTTTATTTGATTTTTTGATCTTTTGAATCGGCCTAGTGGTTCAAAACCTTTGAATTTTTGACAAAAGTCTTTTTTATCTAAAAAATCGATTTTTTGGACCACCCTAACATGGAAATGGTCACCCTAGTGACAAAATAAAAAATATGGGTCTAATTTTTTGCGCTAAGGAACAAAACTATAATTTTTAACGAAATTCTGAGAACCACCATCCAGCTTTCTATGCTCGGTAATGGCGGCCTGTTTGTATAAATAAATGTTTCCTTCACTGTGATTTTTGACACTAGCTGGAGGTTCGGATTTTAATCCTTCCCTTTCCCTCTTCCATGAACAGAAGAAAATGTAACAACATACGCCCTCCAGTTAGTGCCATAAAGCACAGTGAAGGATACATTTATTCATACAAACAGGCCGCCATAACCGAGCATGGAAAGCTGGATATCCGGCATTAACCAGTACCATATGGGATTTGAGCTAATTGGGACTTTGAAGAGATAACTTCCTAATGTCTTTGGAGAAATTGTGAAGCAGATAGTTGGCTACCTTTTGGGAACATTCAGTTTCCAGCAGGTCACAAGTCTGGTCCTGTGAAAGATCCGGAACATGCGTAAAAGTGGTCAATTCATGAAACTGATCCTAGAGCTCCACAGATTTTTCGAAACTACTCATAGACGTCTTATCAGAATAAATTCGGAGTTGTAACCGCAAAATATACCCTGCAGACCACGGTATGGCCCACCGGAAGACCCGGAACATCCGTAAAGTCATCAATTCTTGAAACTATCCAAGAGCTCCGTGGATTTTTCGAAACCACTTATAGACGTCTTATCAGAATGAATTCGACGTTGTGACTGGAATGTGGACCCTCGAGATCATGGAATGGACCTCTGAAAGATCTGGAACATCCGTACAAGTTGTCAATTCTTGAAACTGATCCTAGAGCTCCACAGAACAATTCATAGACGTCTTATCAGAATAAAATCAGAGTTGTGACCGCAATATGGACTCTAGGGACTATAGGATGGTTCGCCGGAAGATCCGGAACATCCGTAACAGTGGTAAATTAATGAAACTGATTCTAGAGCTCTGTGGTTGTTATCTTAACCACTCATAATTGTCTTATCAGAATGAATTTAGAGTTGTGACCAGAAAATGGACGCTGGGGACCTCGAGATGGTCCACCGAAAAATTCGGAACATCCGTAAAATTGGTCAATTCATGAATCTGATCCTAGAGCACCACGCATTTTTCGAAACCACTCAGACGTCTTATCAGAATAATTTCGGAGTTGTGACTGGAATATAGAACCTGGGGTCCACGGTATGGTCCACTAAATGATCCGGAACATGCGTAAAAGTGGTCAGTTCATGAAACTGATCCTAGAGCTCTGCGGATTTTTCGAAACCCCCCAAAGACGTCTTATCAAAATGAATTCGACGTTGTGACCGGAATATGGACTCTCGAGATCACGGAATGGACCTCTGGAAGATCTGGAATACCCGTAAAAGTGGTCAATTCTTGAAACTGATCCTAGAACTGATCCGCAGAACTATTCATAGATGTCTTTTCAGAATTATTTCAGAGTTGAGACCGCAATATGGACTCTGTGGGCTACAGGATGGTCCGTCGAAATATCCGGAACATCCGTAACAGTGGTTAATTCATGAAACTGATCCTAGAGCTCCGTGGTTGTTATCTAAACCACTCATAGTTTTCTTATCAGAATGAATTTAGAGTTGTGACCAGAAAACGGGTGCTGGGGACCACGAGATGGTCTACCGAAAAATCCGGAACATCCGTAAAAGTGGTCAATTTATGAAACTGATCCTAGAGCTCCGTGAATTTTTCACAACCTGCCGTAGACGTCTTATCATAATTATTTCAGAGTTGTTACGGGAATGTTTACTATGGAGACTACGGGATGGACCACCGAAAGATCCGGAACATGTGTAAAAGTGGTTAATTCATGAAACTGGTCCTAGAGCTCTGCGGTTTTCTTTTAACCACTCATAGACGTCTTTTCAAAATAAATTCGGAGTTGTAACCGAAATATGGACCCTGAGGATCACAGAATGAATCTTGTAAGTTGTGGCTTACTTGCCAGCCTATAGCTGGCCCGATTTACCCCGGCGGGGCGGCTACGAGCAGAGTACTTCCCCCAAAGACGTTCGGATTTGGATGGATTGATAAGAAAAGAAAAAGAAAAATACAATTTAAGACGTCTATTATCCTCTAACCTTTCCCTTTTCTCCTCGTTGTCCTCGGTGTCACTCGGTGGGGCCCGTCGACGATAGCGGCAGCGGTTACAGATCGTACTGCTTCACGTTAGACATTCAAAAGTTCTTCTCCTACGGTTTTGTCACTTGGATTTTCAACAACTTGTTGTCCATCTTGGTTCTGTGATGTGATTTCCGGATCAGGATTTTGATCCACCAAATCATCATCGCCAACTTCGTCCTCTTCTTCCTCGTTGGTCGGCGGAGTGGGGGCAGGACTGTCCCCGAAGTGATAGTCCCACAAAGCGATCACTTCCTGTAAACATTTCCTAGTGACCGAAACCTCCTCCCCTACGCCATATTTTTCCAAGAGTTGGAGCCGGACTCCCAAATGAAGTAACCTGCTCCGAAATATCTCCTTATTTGGGCACCTATACTGTAAATCTTCCCTCATGGAATCAAACTTCCCACGATACGCCCCGAATTCGACTTGAGCATCCCCTTTGAACGACCGAACAGCATTCGTAACTTGCACTATCTCGCTGTTCAGCAATCCCCTCAAACGACGACGTCTTTGTGATCCCGATTTATCCGACTCAGGAAGTATGACAACACCACGGGAGTTTAATTCAAAGTCAACCTCGTCGGTATGCAAATGATCAACGCGTAGATGCAGATACGCCTCATTGAACTCCGTCAACGCCAACGGTCTGCGTGCCATGTTCAAAAATGAATGGATCACAGATTCAAAATATGGAGATAAATTAAAACCTGCCAACTGTGGAGTGGAGTATGAATACGGTAAGGACCCTTTTTCATTTACTGACGATTCCCTATGATTTTAGGTCACCAAATGTTGCGAATGTCAACCCAAATCGGTTCAGAGGATTTGAAAACCCCGCTCTGAGAACAAAGTGCTCCGAGATGACGACAACTCGTTCTGCAGACGACAGAAAAGAAAGTTACGAGCCACGGTAGGAAATCGACGCGTTTTTTGCCCCGTCTGTTTTAAGTGAAAACGAGAAGTTGGAGTGCCGTTTTCGTGGCGTGTGTCCGCTGGAGGGATAATTCCCAGCACCGTCGCGTGGAATTGACGTCGTTTCCCCGAAAAGTGCCGTGGTTCGTGAGCTGAAGTGAAGGGTGTCGGATCGCCACCAAGGGAAGCTAAATGTCGAGGATTTTTCCGCTTCCCGGCTAAACCCCAAGGATCCTCGAACACCCACCATCCTCACTGCGGTGGCTCAGCCAGTAGAGCCAGTCTCGCCACCGCAGTTAAGACCCAAGAAGGGACGAAGCAGGTCGAACCGAAGGAGCGTTCGCCTGGGTAGTGCACTGCGGTGACTACCGGGACGATCTACGGCGAGTAGTTGGTCCGGTGATTCGTCACCATCGACGCCGAGGGGGTTCCGATAAAGGAGCCTTGCTCATCCCCCCCGCTAAACGCCAAGGACTGCTGCTACGCAGCTAAAGTGAAGTAGGAGACGCTCGGCACAAACCGTGTCTGGAGCCGACGTGAACAAGCCGCAACCACCGCCACTATCGTCGAAGGGCCCCACCGAGTGACACCGAGGAAAACGAGGAGAAAAAGGGAAAGGTCAGATTATAATAGACGTCTAAAATTGCATTTTTTCTTTCTCTTTTCTTAACAATCCATCCAAATCCGAACGTCTTTGGGGGAAGTACTCTGCTCGTAGCCGCCCGCCGCGGTAAATCGGGCCAGCTATAGGCTGGCAAGTAAGTCGTAACCTACAATCTCTGGAAGATCTGTTCAATTAACGAAACTGTTTCTAGAACTCAGTGAGTTTTCCGAAACTATTTATCAAAGTCTTATCAATATTAATTCGGGATGTGAGCAGAAAATGGACCCTGCTTCCACGGGATGGCCATTCGGAAGATGCAGATCATCTCTCCGTTTATTTTCAAACCCATTCATAGACCTATTATCACTAAAAATTCGGAGTTGTGATCGGAAAATAGTATTTTGGGACCACTTAATGGTCCTTCGGAAGATCCGAAACATCCGAAAAAGGGGTCAACTCATGACCCTGACCCTAAAACTCCACCTTTTTTTTCTTAAACACTCATAGACGTCTTATCAGAGCGAATTAGAAGTTTAGACCAAAATATGGTAACCAGTTTAAGTATATTGTAGTCTAATCAGTTAAATATGTTTACTACTTCACACGCTAAAAAAATACCCAATTCTCCAAACATTGCGCATAGCTTTTGAATTAATTGATTCCTTAACCCAAAACCCGATTATCCCTTCAATATCGTGATGTTTATAGGTAGTATGGGTTCCCTGACTCTATTCAAATGACAAAATATCCAGTTGTCTCTTCGAGTCATAAACTGTAATCGATCATTTTACGAGTTTTTAAAACGGCTTGATTCGACAAACCTAAAAATTTCATTATTCATAGTATTTATCACCATGTGGTATGGTTATTTAAATAATAAGAAAAACTAACATCTCTTCTAACGCACAATCAGAAATGAGAAATCAGTCCGTTCGAAAATAACGAAGATAATGTTATATTTAGTGAAAAATGCGATTTGGGTGGTCAAATGCGTAACAGTATTGAAGTAGTACATACAAATTCTCGCAATGACCGAATACCACTTGACCTTGTCAATTAACCAGGAATACTTCGAATTAAGGTAAGGTTTTCCAACACGCTAGAAAATAGCATAAAAAATCGAATTTATATGATTGATCGCGAATATCTCGCGATTGCCAAATATAAAAGAAATTCCTCCAATCACTTTTCGATTTTTTATTATCATAAAAATGCATCATTTTGTCATCAGAAAACGAGGTGTTTCCGTGATGGGAAAAGTGGTTTCCCTAACACAGTCGCCGAATTTTGATACCGAGCACGTAATCAAATATATCATATTAACAATATGATCCATTCATACCTTTTCCAAACATTGTAATGGCGACCCGAAACATATTGCATTATGCATGATATAGCGTTGGAAAAGGTCAGCAACAATCATCCTACAATCGAGGGGCGCGAATATAGTACTTATTACAGATATAAAATTCAACAAAATTTCATCATTACTTCATATTTTACTTGAAAATTTGTCTAACGTGTCACAGTGGTCATCAAATTCCCTTTGTAATTGCCCAGTATTTTTCGATTGGTCAAAATTCCGGGCAATTTGGAGGATCCATTAGCTTGGGACAAAATTGATCTTGTTGGCAGCGTACAAGTCCAGAGCCACCTTGGAGTAGTGGCAGCTGACCAAATCGGGCCAAAAGATGACTTTGCCCCTATGCTTGCGGATGAACGACACGCTTTTTCAAGCATTCTTCGATGTAAACTTGGGATGTCATCGTCGAGGATGTGACGAATGGTTCCGTTTTCAAATCGCTTGCCAAATCATGGCCTTCTTCGCGAACTTGTCGGCAAACACGAACTTGAATCTTCCCGGCACATCCCCACGTTCAGTCGTGATGTAAAACTTTTGACCGGGAAGCTGCTTAAAATCGAGTTTGACGGATGTTTCGTCATCGATCACAGTGCAGCCGTTGTGTTTCGTCAAAATACGGTCGTACAAGAGCATTGCATGCTTTTTGGCCACGGAATTCTGCTTCATGTGCCGGGTCGGATGTTTACTGGCTTTGTACGGCTTGTATCTTTTCCTGGCAAGGATGTTCCACACCGTTTGAAATTTGGCATTCTACCTTCTGTCTCCGATTGAAAGACCGGGGTTGGCTTTAACGCACCACAACACCTTGCTGCGCAGCTGACGATCCCTGCTCCCAGTTTTTTCGTGGCATCTTAAGCATTTTAGCTAGCTTGGAACCGGACCACTCCGGATTTTACAGGCGTTTGTGCACAATATTTTTTCTTCTTTCTAGTTTCATTTGACGATATTTCTGAACGCGGTGGACTACTTTGATCAAACCTTCACCAGTTGTTCTCTATAGAAGTGTAAACAAACTACTGTCAAAGATTTTCGATTCCCAATACTAGAAGCGTGTTAGGGGCGTACCAATTTACTTTTAGTCCTTTAGTGCTTTTAGTCAGCCTTTACATTGGTAGCCTTTTTGACCACAGAGGTGCTTTCATCGTTAAAAATTTGATTCGCCGGCTAAGCGAAAGAGTGGATCATGTTGTTAATCGTATATATTTGACGTACTGCTACGTTAAATCTACGGTCGTGACTTGGATACAACCTCTTATTCCTTCCAGATCCTCGAGAAGATAGCAATTTTCCACATCACTTTCTTAAAATTTGTAATCTAAAATCGCTCAAAACTGCCCAACAATCAATTCAGAGTCACAAATAAGCATATATATTGAATAAATGCTTTATAACAGTGTACAATGCTGAATAAAACGGGTTGTCAAATTATGTGCTGAAAAACCTCATTGAGATCGATAGATACGCCTTCATTCCGCTGTTTGCCCAGATCTGATCAATATAGTTATTAAAAGCTATAAATACGATTACTTTCTTCCTGATTCAACACCAGAAGTTTGATCTAATAACATACTGAATAAGTGTAATTTGCACATACATTGACGCTATAATTCGACTATTTTCAATTGATTTAATAATATGCTTTATTATACGTCTAATACAGTGTTCACTCGGCTGTCGACAAAAGCAGGCCACTCTCGATGTGTGCCACGCGATCGTCTGTTTTCTCGGCAGCAACCATTGTGTGGTGCTCCTCATTGTTCTTCATCAGCAGTTCTTTCGGTCGATGCGTCGTCGACTTTGATCGGAGGCGAACCAGCCTAAGGCTGAAAGCCTCCTAAATAAAGCTAAATTAATTAATTAATTCGTCGACTTTGGAAAGCAACCGTTTCGTGATGAGCGTGTGAGTGTTGGCCACGTTTTGCGTCCATTGCTGCAATGGAAGCGCTTTGCCCCACGATGACGTAACTGCCATACAATGAAACCACTGGAAGCGGCTCCAGTTCTGATGGAGGAGGCTTTTTGGATAGCGGAAGATAAAGTGTTAATTGTGTTGTACCTTTTGACTATAGTTTTAAGATTAATTGTATAGTGACCAAGAATCCTCGGCTCTGTAAAGTGAATTCAGTTGAGCCTTATTAAATAAATTAATGAACAAAAAAAATACGTCTAATACATAATTGTTTTCTAGCTCCATTACAGTACATAGGTATTGGGCTGTAGCCCAGTTAAAAAGCAGTTATACGTCAAAAATAGACGTCACATTTAGTTGTCATAATTGGTGAGGGGCATTCGAATGGAATTTTAAGTGATAATGTAAATAAATTTGAAATTATTTTCATTTCACACTGAAATCAAGACTTAAAAACGTTATGAGCAAAAGTATTAAACCTTTCTAAACTAGCAAGATTGCATGCTGTGAAAATACCAATAACAAACTTTACACTTTAACGTTGATGAAACAATCCATTGAAGCTCTCCTCGGTGTTTTTTGACGTTTGACAAGCCAGCCCAGTTAGCGAGTGGAATTCACTAACTGGGCTACGCTTTTAGCCCAGTTAGTGAACAAGTACTGTATTAGATTCCATTGCATTTCTTAACAATATTGCTGAATAAAGGTGAATACAGTCAGTATAATAGCTCTTATACCATATGTTTTAATTGCATGCTTTGTAGATGCTTTACAAACGGCGTATTCATTCGTTATTCCACAACACTGTTTCAGGCTAAAAACAAAACGAAATTGGTAGCATATTGGTTATTGTTTCCGCATTCCAAGTAGAAGGTCGCGACTTCAATCGCAACCTCTTTTCATTTTGTTTGTTTGGTAGGCTCAAATGTTATAAAAATAACTTTGTGGAGCCGAGTAACATGGAATACCAATTTTGGTACTCAAAATACAACAAACAAAAAAGATATAACAATGCTTTTATCAAAGGATTTTTGTGGGTGGCGATCGAAGCGACGACAAAGCGATCTTCTCCCGTGCACGCAACTTCTTTCTTTCCCGAATATGTTCCTCATTTTCATTGAACCCGAATCGTGATCGCTGCTGCTACTTCTGAACTTCGTTTCCCGTTGCATGCTCTCCGCTACTCTCGTCGGTCGTCGGGGTCGTCACGTCCATTTCGTTATTTTCATCCAACATCTCCAACCCTGTGTCCGTTTCCTGGTCGCTAATGACTAGGGACGCACCTTCCACCACTACACTGCTTGGGGCAAGAAAGCTTCCGGTGTCCGTACGCCTTGCACAGAAAACATTTATCTTTGTTGCCATCATAAAATATATTTCCTTTGCTATTAAAGAAATGTAATGACGTGGGGATTTCCTTCACATCCATATATATACCGCGTATCCCTGTATATATCTCAAAACACAGATCAGTTGGAAATTTCTCCCGGATGATTCGTTTAATTTTTCCATATTTCCCCAGCACTTTATCCAGCTCGTTATCGGGAAACTCTGGTGGCAATTTATACACACGCACATATTGGATGAATTCACCAGCATGCGACATACGTACCTTTGCCGTTGTTCCATTCGCATAATGGAAGATTAAATCCTCCGACTTGAATGTCAGAGCATGGAGCATCGCTTCCTCTGATTTGAACTTCATGAAGACTCCCCTTTCCTCACCAATGCGATAACTAACTTCCATTTCAGCCGGATCCGCGTCGAGTGCTTTGGCGAAATTTACAATCTCTCCGATGTTTGGTTTAGCATCACAATGGCTGAAGCTAAACTTGACGGTGTTTTTTACTTCACACATCTTGCACCGTAGCAACAAAAGGCACCGAACTGATAGCAACGAACAAAGAGCAACTATATAATAGCGAGTCTCGAAAACAGGCTATCGCGTTGTTCACACCGAAATAAAAAATCGACTGCTGCTGTAAACACCTGTGGGACGATGTATCGCAACCTCAACCCTTTTTTATTTATTTTCTATGCCTAATTAATTTAAATCGTAATCTACATCGTATTACTCACAACAACCAATTCATCGATCTATCGAAAAAAATAGCCCAGCATCCTTTCTATCGAAATTAGAGAGATGGAGAGGTAACATTGGTCTCATGTAAAACAACTATGAATGAATTAATCATTCTCACATCTTCTTGAATTAGCTAGAATTACGGCTGGGAGTGCTGATAGGTATTCAGATTCAAATTTTTATTGCTTATTTAGCTGCCTATATGATGTATTCTAGGATATCTCAGATGGCAAGGCCGGTGATCGAAAGGTCATGGTTCGAATCCCAACTAACGACAAGTGTGTTGTGCTTGTATGTATGTAATAAATTTTCTAGTATCTGTGTGGTGAGTGCGTGCTTCGACAGAAATAATAATGACACAACAATCATTAACGAAAACAACACTGCTCTGTGTCGTTCTTATTTTTGGATTAATAAGAATATCCCGTAGCTAAATAATCGTTTAATAAATGTATAATAGTGTCCAATAAAACATTATTTCACATGAGAATCAAGCGTCTACATACACCTTTATACCATCTCTGTTTAAGGAAGTAATGATGTCTAATAAACGCTGAATAATCAAAAATTTGATCAAATAAGCTCTGTTACAACTTTTGAAAGTCGAATAAAAGCTTCTTGACATACCTTATTCAACACCAAATATTTCGATGCTGTGGTTGAATAAATTCTCCAGATTTGTGTGACCAAAGCCTGAATAGAAGTTATTATTAAAAATAATGCAAGCATTATTAAGCATGCAGTTGAATAAAATCGTCAAGAAGTCGTTTCTTCAATAGGCAATTGTTTGTTGGGTGCTCGATAATGCGATTAATTGGAAACTGACGTAAAATGGAAAATAAATAAACGGAAACTTCTACCTAGTGAATGCACCAACATCATCCATCATCATGATGGAGCAGGAAATTCAAAACCACAATCATTTGTTCCAGCTTGTTTAAAAAAAAACAGCAACAAATTGAAACATCAAATCGCTTTGCGACAGGTCGTGAAGCGTATTATTGATTTATTGCTCTGTCAATTTCCCACCGCTTGTATTGCTGAGTGAAAGCAAAATAAAAATTTCGCCGTCACCCGTTTGTTCGCCGACGTGTACGCCTGATGGCGACACAATCATTCGAAGCGTTCGAGGGTCAGAGAAGGGTAGGAATCGAAAGAAAATTGCAATATAAAGCTGTCACTGTGTCGCAGCTCAACAGTAGAATGCACTTTCCACGTTCTCATCGTCGCAGTTGTCGTCGCTGGGAAATTTGTGAAATGGCACCGACTACCTACATGCGAGAAAAATTCGAGCATTCGAGATCTATGTAGTGAGCCAAGCAAGCAAGTGGCGTGAATTCAATCGCTTTTTGAATGATGTAGAGAAGCGTCTCAGAACATGGGTTACTACTGCAATAGCAGAAGCATCATTCGGTGTGGAATGGGAAAAAGAACTATTTCATTGCTTTGCCGGTTGGAGGGGGAACAAGTTTCGGGGGATTTGTGACAGGGTAAGATATGACACGGTGCTCGGGAACTGTATTTGCACAAGTGGACCACGGAACGGGTGTGTCTCTGGTTATGCACAGGCTCCGGCAAAAGGAAATGCAGTTCAAGCGTATGGAAATATTTTCTGCAAGTGGATTTGTGAGCCCGAGGAGGCACTCCTTGATACCTAGTACAATGGTTCTGCAACCTCTCGGTTGTTTTGTCATGTGTTCTGCCAGATTCACATGGGTCGTTACCATCAGTCTTGTACAGACTATTGCCTTAAGTTATCATTAGTTAACAAAAGTTCCACCAACCCAGCCCAGAACCCAACGGCAAAGTGCAAAATACATTCCTACAGAGGAAGTTGCAAGTGAACTCAAACGGAACCCTTTTGCATTCTTTTGTCATCCTGACACACTGACTGCATACCGGACGGAACCCTTCCACTCTGGCGTCAGGTGCTGAAAGTGGCAAGCTAGTAAATCTGTTTTCACACCCCAAAGTTGGTGGGAAACTTTCGAAGACGAAGAAAACATCAAGTCTCCCGCGTGCCCGATTGCAATGTTAAATGGGAAGACGAATAGGGTTAATCTTTCGGTCTAAATGTTTAAGTACTTGGGCGAAGTGTGTTTCTCGGAATACGTTGACACTGTCCAGAATGGAGCAACCCTGCTGGAGTTTATGTTGGCTACACCGTTCCGTGGCTCTATCAATTTTCGAAGTCCACAAATTCAGATGTGGATCATTTTTTGACGCACGCGAAATCACGATACTACATGCACAGAAAATTTCCTTCCCTAAAAAAGTATACCCTTGCTATCCTCGAGTAAACCGCGAGTAATCGGTCCACCCCTACTAGAGTATTAAGGCAGTGAACATCATAACCATATAAAGCGACATATCAAATCACATCTACTCGATGAAATATTACCAATGGCACTCAAAACGACAACCATAGAGCCATAGAGCCAGATGACCATCATAGAATCGTTTCTAGATATTCCGGCTTTTGGTTCCACATGGTTGAATTTGATATCTCTCATAACCATGTCAAACAACATATCAAATCACATCTACTTGACGAAATATTACTAATGGCTTTCAAAACGACAATCATTGAAAAACATATATAGCGGCGCCGGTGGTGTAGTGGTAAACGCGATTTCCTCTCACCAGAAAAGGCCTGGGTTCAATCTGGGCCGGGAAGTAAAACCGTTGGTCCCCGGTCCATGAGTTGATGGGTCGATAGGTGTGGAAGCTGCCTTCCTGGCGTCGATAGAATTGGTACTCAGTACGGAAAACAAATCAAGAAAAAAAAATAATATAAATGTCACTAAAAACTACAACCATTGTAACATTAGAGCATGTCCCATTAAAATAAAATGTACCCATTATTGTAATAGTTTGTAATATAGGAGCTAGTACTAGAAATTGTTATAATGTTTAAAATAAACTCGCTTATTTGAGCGCCGTCCGCTACCAAAACTGCTCGAGTAGACAACTAACATCCCATCTCAATGGTTGGCAAAAGGATATAAAGAAAAGTACGCATTTTTGCCTTCGCGTGTGTACGCCTAGTGTGGCGAGTGAAACGGGCTGTTAACCTGGCCAGAAGAACCAAAACCCAGTCTCGGGAGTGCGTAATTCTGGTGTTCGGACGAAGTGTCCCGAAACCGTGCTGGTCCCCAATCCCCGCCATTACATATATGCGTTCTCGACTGCATGGGATTGGTAGTTCGCGAGTGTCCGTCGATTGTGTGGTAGCCGAAGGAGTGAAGAATTGCCTCCTTTATGCTCCTAGTGTTGGTCCGAGAAACCAGACCAGAACCGGCCGTTAGAACGGTCCACATTAGTGCGCGAGTGGATGAAATTAAATTTTGAACCTACTTCCGAAAAGTGCGCCCCAACCAAAAAAGCATAACCACGTGTGCTCACAGGATTCCTACGAGAATCCCTGCCGCAAGTGTCCCGACGCCTGCGACGACGCAGAGAGCAACGAGCGACGGCGCGGGCCCAACGTAACCTCTCAATCGACAGAGTAGGCAGCCCCTGAGGGAAAAGGTAAGTTACATGCTACCTTCAGAATGTTATACCATAAAGCCATATAGGCACCATAGAACCAAATTCTGGATATTCCGGATCATGGATCCGTATGGTAACATTTCATATATCTCATATCAAGCGACATATAAAATCACATCTACTCGACGAAATATGATCAATGCCACACAAAACGACATCCATAGATCCATATAAGCCTCCGTAGAACTGACTCCGGATATTCCGGATCAAGGTTCCACAAGGTCAAACCAAAACCACTTTGTAACGTTGGATAAGTCAAACCATTTTGATAAATAATTATCAGAGTATAAAACTTATACATTTGACGTAGATAGGTGAAAAAAAAGGAAAAAACGCATAGAGTTTCGATGTTTTCAACAACATTTCTCAACACTTCAAATTACACAACTTTGCCCTGAAAACCATTCGGCTAGGATGCTCCGTTCAAAAGATAGACTCGAGCGCCACCTATGTGGCGTAAAAATTAACTAATATGAAACTTTCAAAAGATGGTGCTTTTAGTATTGAGCAACTTTGTAGAACATTGTACCGCTGTAGAAAGCAAACCAACTGCGCTAGAGGTTTTGGCCACGCGATTGGCTTCGCTGCCCCACTGTGCGTCGCTAGCTTTCATTTATCTATTGTGACTGTGATCATTGACAGCACGGGCAAGTCCAAGAAAACCCCGAAGAACAACAAGCAAACACACAACAATGTCATACATTTCTATAAGGGGTTCGTCGAGCGGTTGCAAACGCAACAGCATCCGAACAGTGAACCGGAAGACTCATCCGGAAGAACCACTGTGACTCGATGGGTCAACACCAATACATAAGTTCTTTTCCCGAGCATGCTCACAATGGTTGAATATTGGAACACCTCAGCTGATACTGGAGATGATGCCTGGTGTTTATGTTGGCAGTGTTTCAAGCAGAACTCGATCATATGATTCCAAGGCCAATAAAGAATATAAAGCGTTTTAATGATTCGTATTTATTTATTATTTTCTCGAGGATTTCTTGAAAGCCATGGCTCTCCCTGGCAAATAGACATCATCATCGAGTAGGGTAAGACTTCCCCTACTCGATAGATATGTTGCTTTATGTAGGCGTGCCTTGAATTCCTAGAAATCATCGAGAGAAGTCATTGTTTACAAAGGCTGTTACGCCCTAATTCCAGCTCTATCTAGATTTGTCTTATTTTCTTTTGTGATAGGTTCTGTAACATTAGAGCATGTCGCATTAAATTAAAATTTACCCATGTAACCAGTTGGTTACAATCCGTGGATTTTCGTTTGTATGAGTTGTTGTTGTTTGGAAAATTCACGTATTTTAATTTAAAAGACAGAAGGCAACACACAGCAGCGAGAGGGTTAGTACCGCTGCAAAAACACTCGAACGATACTAAAGGGAGGACAATTAAGCTAAAAATGGAGAATGATCGGCAAAAGGCATGCGAGTGGCCATGTTGTAAAAGAAAAAAACCTTCTAATAGGCAGAAGTAATCAGGCGTCCTTGTAGACCGGTATCGTGAAGTGTAGTGCATATATAATACACCCCCCCCCCCTTGTGGGGTTTGGGCTGGAAAGCCTACCTCCGTTCAGGTAACTGATTTTTATTATCCTGACGGAAATTTCCCTGACTGAATTTGATAATTCTCAGGACCTCTTGTGCTTTTGTACAACATGTACACCTCGTACCGTAAGCAAAACGGTTTTACACGGCTCGCCTCGGAAGTCAAGATGGCTTCCGAGCCTAATAGTAAATGATCCTCGATCGTCCGTCAGGGACGATTCCCTCAGGCCGGTGGCCTTAATTGCCAAGGAGGGTCCCGTCAGCCGATTTTGTCAACGACGGAAGACGCCTGCCAGCAAAAACGAGCCAGCAACGCCTGCTGAGCCGTATGTGGCTGATGAACGCCACCAGATCCGCCATTCTCCCAAAGCGGCAACTACACTGTCTGCAGCCCGCACCGCAAGTTTCCGGCCACACGGTAGTGCAGGTGCAGCCGTGTGGGCCAACGCCAGCGTCGCGACGCCGTAGAAGATCCCGCTGCAGCAGTGAGTACAGTGCAAATTTTAAGCCCTAGCATACACGCCACATATATGTGAAAACCCACACCCACACGCCACAGAATAGGGCAATAAATGTTATACAAAATGTGAAAATTCCTCTGTTTTCATACTTTGTCCGCGTAGCCCCTCCGAATACCCAGTAACATGCCGGCCCTGCGACACAGTTCAGGGTTCTCATGCTACTGAGTTAGTTACCCGGGAGTTTCTGGTCATGCCATAGTCACAAAATGTTGCCAAGAAATACATAATTTGGCAAGTGATCTGCTCATGTGGCAAACGGAGTGCGCCGTTCGTGACTACCGTTACTGTAAACGGGAAGATCTACCCCAAGGAGTGTCTACAGAAGCGTCTGCTTCCTCTGTTGAAGCAACACGAGGGCCCTACGATCTTCTGACCGGATCTAGCTTCGTGCCACTATTCAAGTGTTGTGCTGGAGTGGTACGAAGCCAACGGCTTCACTTTCGTACCCAAGGACATGAAAAATCCTCCGGTGAAACTGGATTATCTCCGACTACCTTCAGAAGGTTGCTTCTTGGCTGAGCGAACCGCAGCCTCCCAAGGCCCCCGAAGTGAGGAGCACTTGGTGGGATGAAACGCCACTGAATGCCTTGCGTGGCACCCTGCTTGGCAACGATCTCGTTGTGAGTTTTGTTTTTCAGCAACGTCAGAAACTCTTGTAGAACATTTCTGGCACCGACAAAGTTAGTGCCATTATCAGAGTAGATGTCGCTACATTTGTCTCTCCTTAAAATGAAACGATGTAGTGCTTGGAGAAACCTATCGGTTGATAAGTCGGTGACCAATTCAAGGTGCACTGATTTGGTACACAAACATATGAAGAGTGCAACGTACGCCTTCACTGTCGGGCGTCGCGGAGCAGGCCGAATATAAACAGGTCCAAAATAATCCACGCCTGCCCGGGGAAAATGGTCGAGAAACCGTCTCCTAACGGTAGAAAACGTAGTTTCATTACTGCTAACAAATGTTGAGGTCCCGCGTGAAGAAGCTTCTCATGATAATGCTGCAAAAGCTTGCGTGTAAAGATGTGTCGTGCCGGTAACAGGATTGGATGCTTGCAGTCGTCTATCTCCTGGGATTTGCTCAAACGACCTCCAACCCTCATGATCCCATCCTTGGATATTAATGGATTATACCACCGTAAGGCTACAAATGGTGAGTCGACAAACTGGAAGGAGTGTTGTCCCAACAGCTCTGGTCCTCACAAGTTCCTACCTCACGCTTCCACGGGTCAGCCGATGACAAAGACCGCCAGCAAAAGATGCTGGTAGCGTAGCCTGGGCAATGTCACCACGATAAAAACATGGATCCGGATCGTGGTGATAGCAAAGTGAGGAGGTGCGACCCTCGAGCGTCTGTTCACCATGGAGGTGCGGCTCAAACAGCGTCTGTCTCGGAGCGAGCGGCTGAATAAGAAATGCTGTATCACGTCAGCTACACCTAAGGTGGCAGCCCCACCAACATGATGTAGGTATCGCGACCCCGGTAAGGTAGCATACTGAAACCCCCAACATTACTCAGAAAAACGAAGAAAGAGAAAACAACGAACGGAATTTTCGGCAACCGACCCGGCAACGAAATAAGGACAATGAATGGAAACTCGGTACTTGGAATGTCAGAACCTTAAATGAACCTGGACGAGCGGGCCTTTTGGCTCGTGAACTGCAAAAAGTGAATGTGAGCGTAGCTGCTATTCAGGAAGTACGGTGGCCTAGATCCGGAGAACGTGAATTCCGGGCGGTGGATCCCATCGCCAACACTTCCTTCAAGTATCATATCTATCACAGCGGTGGCGATAGGGCAGAACATGGAGTAGGGTTCATAGTGATCGGGAAGCAGATGAAGCGTGTTATGCGGTGGAGACCGGTAAGCGACCGCATCTGTGTATTAAGGATGCGGGGCAAATTCTTCAACTACAGCCTGATCAACATCTATGCGCCAACCAACGATAAATCCGATGACGTGAAGGACGCGTTTTATGACAGTCTCGATAAAACTTATGATGAGTGCCCAAAACACGACGTGAAGATTGTAATTGGAGATGCAAATGCGCAGGTCGGGAGGGAAGATTTCTTTCGTCCAATCATTGGTACAGAGAGCCTACATACAGTAACCAATGATAACGGCCTGAAACTGATAAACTTCGCCGCTGCTAGAGGTATGGCCATCAGTAGCACCTACTTTGAACGCAAGAATATCCGAAAGCACACCTGGAGACACCCAAATGGCGAAACTTGCACCCAGATCGATCACATGTTGGTGGATGGCCGGCACTTCTCAGATGTCATTGATGTAAGGACTTTTAGGGGGCCTAACATTGACTCAGATCATTCTCTTGTTGTCTGCAAAATTCGGGCGCGTCTATCGACCGTTACGAATTCAACGAACCGGAGATCGATGCGTTTCAATATCCATCGCTTGTCAGTAGAAGGTGTTGCTGCAGAGTACCGCCAGAAGCTTGATGAGCGGATTAGCGAAATCAACGTGAACGAGGACCTCAACAATCTGTGGAACACAATCCACGGAGCGGTGAACACAACAGCACAAGAAGTGATAGGTACCGCTCAAAGACGACCACGTAATGGCTGGTTTGATGAGGAGTGCCAGAGGTTGACGGATGAGAAGAACGTTGCCAGAAGCCGGATGTTAGTGTCTGGTACCCGGCTGAACAGAGAGCGGTACAAGGTAGCAAGGGCAGCTGAGAAACGAACCCACCGCAGAAAGAAAAGGCAATACGAAGAACGCGTGATTGCTGAGGCGCAGGAAAGTATGGAACAGAACGATATGCGAAGGTTCTACGCGACTGTCAATGGTGTGCGGAGTAAAACAGCGCCATCTCCCGCCATGTGCAATGACCTTGAGGGGAATTTGCTGACAGATAAAACAATGGTGGCTGCCAGGTGGAAAGAACATTTTGAGACATTGTTGAATGGAGAGAGTGAGGGAGTATCGAGGAACAGAGTAAACATCGCAGACGACGATCAAGCTGTGGAGCCTCCAACGCTAGACGAGGTTAAAAAGGCAATACGTGAGCTGAAAAACAATAAAGCTGCTGGGAAGGACGAGCTCCCGGCCGAACTTTTCAAACACGGAAGTGAGCAGCTGCATCAAGCAATCCACCGAAGATATGGGAGGACGAAGAACTGCCTGATAGCTGGTTGGATGGCCTCATTTGCCCATTATTCAAAAAAGGGCACAAACTCGAGTGCGCCAATTATCCAGGAATAACTCTTCTGAATTCGGCGTACAAAATACTGTCACGCGATGTAACAGATTGAGACCGCTTGAGGAGTCCTTCGTCGGTGAATACCAGGCTGGTTTTCGTGAGGGCCGATCAACGACGGATCAAATGTTTACCCTGCGTCAAATCCTTGATAAATTCCGGGAGTACAACTTGCAGACTCACCATCTGTTTATTGATTTCAAAGCAGCATACGATTCAGTGAAGAGAAATGAGCTTTGGCAGATTATGCTAGAACATGGTTTTCCGGCGAAACTAATTAGACTGATTCGCGCAACGCTAGATGGATCGAAATCAAGTGTAAGGGTTGCAGATGAGATTTCGACCTCGTTCGTGACCTTAGATGGATTGAAGCAGGGTGATGCACTTTCAAACTTACTGTTCAACATTGCTCTTGAAGGAGCGATTAGGAGAGCTGGTGTGCAGAGGAACGGTACCATCATCACACGATCGTACATGCTCCTTGCCTTTGCGGACGACATCGATATCATCGGAATTGACCGTAGAGCAGTGGAAGAGGCGTTTGTGCCTTTTAAGAGGGAGACGGCGAGGATTGGGCTCACGATAAGTTCTACCAAAACGAACTACATGGTAGCCGGTAGACAGCGTGGGAGCAATAGTGGTGTTGGTAGTGTAGTGTTGTTAGATGGTGAACAATTTGAGGTAGTGGAAGAATTTGTGTATCTTGGAACACTAGTGACATGCGATAATGATGTTACCCGCGAGGTGAAGAGACGTATTGCAGCTGCAAACAGGGCCTTTTTACGGATTACGTAGCCAGCTGAAGTCCCGTAGCCTGCAAACGAAAACGAAATTCGCTCTGTATAAGACGCTGATACTTCCGGTAGCCCTCTACGGCCACGAATCGTGGACGTTAAAAGAGTCTGACCGGAGAGCATTTGGTGTCTTCGAGCGTAAGGTGCTGCGAACAATACTCGGCGGTAAACAGGAGAATGGCATCTGGCGGCGTCGCATGAATCACGAGTTGTACCAAGTGTATAACGGTACGGATATAGTGAAGCTTATAAAACCCGGCAGACTACGGTGGGCTGGGCATGTAGTGCGGATGCCGGAAGAACGACAAGCAAATATTATATTCAGCAGAGAACCCGGTAGAGGTCGTCGACTCCGGGGTAGACCTCGGACACGTTGGCTATTTGCAGTTGAGGAGGACATCAGGTCGCTAAACGTTCATGGCGACTGGAAGCGATTGGCTCAGGACCGAGTCCAATGGAGAAGAGTACTTCGTTCGGCGTTGAATCAACCTGGCGATTCGTAGCCCATCAAGTATCAAGTAAGTACCACCGTAATGAAGAATTAGACGGCAACACCGTGTTGTTGAGAATTATTTTCCATTCTCGTCTGAGCGTTTCCTTATGTACTCGCTTAATCAGAACAGTCTCCGCCTCCCGAAGTTCACTAACAGATAGGAAAGATCCATTCTTCCGGTTAGTTCTTGGTTTGCGAAGTAAATCCATCAAACGTAGCCAATATGCAGTGCGGCGGATCATGTCAGTGTAAGAAGAGAATTTTCCGATATATTCCTCATTGAATTCAGCGAACGTTGAAGCTACGTTTGACACAACTGTACGACGTTTTTCATCCTCCCCTTCTTTTCCGAAGTTTGGCAGAAGTTTCGGCCACAGTTCTGATCCATATTTCAACCAGTTTGGACCTTGCCACCAAAAACGATTGTTCAAGATCCTGTGGTAAAATTCCCCTAGAAATTAGGTCTGCGGCATTCTCGAGTCCTGGTACGTGCCTTCATTTACATTGGACCTTTTCATAAAGCTGACCAGCTAGAAGGGCACCGCAAAGTTCTAACCATGGTATAGATTGGCATTTTAGTGGTCAAACCCGAGATTTGGAAGTTAGAAGTCGGACTACTATCCTTCCGCTGGCATCTTCACTTCTCATGTAGATACATGCACCAAAGGCCTTTTCAGAAGCGTCCGAGAAGCAGTGTATCTCCACCGATATCGCTTCAGGTATGATGACACAACTGTCGACATTAATCTGGTTGAACGCTGATAATTGTGAGTGCAACCCCTTCCAGGTCTCACTCAACGTGGACGGGAGTGGTTGATCCCAGTCCAGTTTTTGACCCTTCTCATCCTGAATCGGCCATAACTTGTGCATGAATATCTTCGCAGTGGCGATAGAAGCTCCTGGAAGTCTTCCTGAAGACATGAAGAAAAAGTGGGTTTCCTTAGAAGCTGCAGCCAGATGTTGTACAGAACCTAATGAGTGGAGTTGAGCGTAAGGTGCGAGCGTACGGTTATGATATTGAAGTTGAATGAAATAAATATGCCAACAGCTTATTAATGGGTTATATTTTATTGTCTGAAAGTTTGAAAAGGATCGGTCAACTAGGTAATTTTCTACAGCGTTTTTTTTCGTGATGCAATTTGATGTGGTACACCCTACAGTGTGTAATCCGGGAAGTAGCTCATTCTACCCCGTTTTCCGCAAAACTCGTTATTTATGGGTAATTATTAACAGCCGCTAGATTTCAGACATCCTAAATGCCTTCACCCTTTCTTTCATCCTAAATGCCTAAATATGGATGACCATTTAAAGGCATTTGAGTACCAATTCCTACCAATTCCTACCAATTATCAAGCAACACAAATCCCGGAAAATGGCAAAAAACTAATCCCCCGGCCGAACTCCTATTGCAGCCTGTGGGAACATCCAATTTGCATCATTATCTCAAATAGCAGTCCCATAAATCCTTCGCCAGTCACCTAAGGTTAATCTTATCAGCACCGAACGTAAAATCCCCCCAAAAGCCGTCGCGTCGTAAAGAAAAAACATTTTTCATCGGCACTATAGAGCCTTCCATCGCATCGCCCGCATGGTAGAAAACTTCCAGAGACCAGGAAATGCATTTTGACGACGACGAACGACACGCGGTTGAAACTGGGTCACGCTCAGTTAGCTACCCACAATATGTGTTTCACGCGAAATTGAATATCTTTCACCTTCTTCTCCTCTTTGCCTCCGTTCGTTCGGAGAAAGCTATCAGGATCAGGCAAAGAACGACATGGAAGTGCAGAATTTGCATTAAAATGCACTTAGGGTTGCATCCCGGCATCGCTCGCTGTCGTATGTCTTGTATGCTGGTGATGATATTGGCAGTTTCTTTCCCTGTGTGTATAATACAAGCCGGCTTACACGTGTACGGAAATTAGAATTCGCTTGCATGATCACCTTTCTTTTCCCCGCATTCGCAGAATGGTGGCACAATCAATTCCACTTCGAAATTCGAAATTCTGTTGCATCAATGGACACACCTTTATCGAACTAGGCAGCGTTGACTGTGGTGAACGGCGTATAGAAGACGGAAAATCCATTTCATTAATAACAAAACGGAACTTGCTTACCTACCTTCAAGAAATTTAAATGCAAGTCGTTTGTACATACCTGTAAGAAAAACAGAAAAGGGATGTAAGTGAATTTATTGACAAATCGATACATGGAAGATTGATCTCTTCGAAAATTCATTAATCTCAAATTTCATTTCAAAAGGTCCTGAAGAGAATCGATGAATGCAGATAGGACCTCTTGAAAAGTTTATCTATAAACCAAATCCAATATGGCATTAAAATTTCCAAAGACATTCCCAAACCATCATATCAATAACAAACAACAAATCAGACCAACTTCGCCATCCGGTTCCGTAGTGGCATTGGCATTCCTGCTCAACTTTCTCGTATTCCAGCATCCTCCTCACATCGGAAGGGTAAATACCTATTGCTAACGACAACGAATCAAAAGCAGACAGGTGTGCAAAACTTTCCTAATCCAATATCGAAATGGATTCTCTCGGCTTTGCGGGTCGACGGTCAGCTTTAGCGAGTAATGCGATAGGTTTGTTACAGTACGACACCGGTAGTTCAAACTCCTATAATCTGACATTGACTGTTTCGGCAGTTAAAATTTTTAACGTTAATTTCATTGTATTTTGTCACCTAAACAATTCACTGAATGTATTTAAACGATTTCTTCAGCTTCAGCTTCAATCTGATTCTGATTATGATCTGACTGGGCAAACTTGTTATGCTAATTTGGCTTTAAATGAAATACACTCACAAAAAATTTTGCTTATTTAGCTTGGTTTGGCGAGAATACGCAAATTCTCCAAGGTCATACAGCAACCAAGTAATAAGTTTTTCAAACGTATTCATGGCATAGCTATACATTTTCCACGGACATGGGGCAGATGATAGTAGTGTGCTTTGAACAGAAATTACTCGGTCTCTTCTACGTTCATTCACTATGGGTATCCCACTGTAAACTCTAGCCCTCTTGACTTTTTGATTCTATGGAACGGTCACAGAAGACTTTTGAGCTCACCCAGTTCAAGGCATAGAAAACGTCAGGAATAGACCCGGAAGTCCATCAGAGTAAACATTGGAATCTTTCCGATTTACCCTGAAAGCCCTCTTTCAATCAAAAATCATCAAGTGACGATAAAGGCCTGTATAGAGATCGAAGCGAAGCGAAAATCTCATACAAAATACTAAATTTTTCACCAGCGTGGAAAACGCAATTGGAAAATTTTCCACTTCGCTTTGAACTGTAAATAGATGCGATCCAGCGAAATCTAACGTTGTGGATCGCTTACGTTTATTTATTTTTTTCGCGCATGCAACGCTCGCGAAAAGAGCAGCAGCTAAGCGAAAAGTTGACGTTTCGGGAGAGCATATCTGTCAGATTTTCACTTCACTGGAGGTGTAAACTGATCGATTTCGTTTCACATGAACTGTAAACTGCGAAAAAAGGAAACTGGAAAATGTTCCACAAACATTTTTTCACAACCTTTTTCGCTAGCGAAATTTCATGATTTTTCGCGTGCTTCAATTTTCGTTTCGCTTCGATCTGTATACTAGGCTTAAAGCTGTAAACCATCAATTTCAATTGAAACCCAATTCTGTCTTCTCTTCGAGCAGATCTCCGTCAACAACAACAGAACCACTTTCGATCAGTTTTCATGCTGTTTGTTTTGGTTTGACTCGTGTTCATTTCTTCTTTCATTGTCAAATGAACTAAATTTTGCATTGAAGCGAAGCTGTTCGATCCAAATTCGAGCAGTTTTTCTGACTTTTGTTGATTGTTCACTCGGTTCACGTGCACGTGGATCACCGACAAACCGACAAGAAACTTAAACTTAATTCTTGATCTAGAATTCATAACGGCCAATTCAAATGTGCGGCGATCCCGTCTGTCAAAACCATAAAAAATGTTTTATCCAGATAAAAATAATTTGTCCGAAATAGATTAGACACGAACCAACTCATAAATTTGGTACGCGTGTTCGTGGCTAGGATTAATATTTTCCGCGAACACGGCGGCAAGTGTCAGTTTTGTGTCAAATGTATCATTGTCGGGTGGTTTGTTTACCCAATAATTTGGATATTTTTTGAATCGCGGTTACGTCTAGAGATCGAAAATTGATATGCGACACCATCTTTAAATCCAAGATGGCGGCTTCCAGTTTAATAAAAAGTGGGAAATACTGGCAAATACCTAGCAATGAAGGTATTTTTGGAATCGGGATGATGTCTAGAGGATGAAAATCGATATCCGACGCCATTTTGAAATCGAGGATGGTGGATTCTGACTTAATAAAAAGTGGAAATACAGTCAAATACACATCAATATCGATATCTTTGTAATCAGTATGAAGTCTACAGATCGAATATTGATATGTGACGCCATTTAGAAATCCAAGATGGTGGCTTCCGATTTCAGAACAAATGGGAAATATTGTCAAATACCCATCAATATAGGTATTTTTTGGAATCGGGATGGCGTCTAGAGGTCGGGAATCGATATCCGACGCCATTTTGAAATCCAAGACGGGGACTTTCGATTTGTGGAAAAGTGTCAAATACCCTAATATATGGCTATTTTCAGAATGGGGAAGAGACGTAGATGCCGAAAATTGATGTCACACCGTCTTTAATTCCAATACTGTCAATAACCGATCAATGTGGGTTTTTTTTGGAATCGGAGTGACATCAAGAAGCCAGAAATCGATGTCCGACGCCATCTTGAAATTAAATATGGTTGCTTCCAATTTCAGAAAAAAAAAGTGTCAAATGGCCTGCAAATGGCATCGAATATCGATTTTCAGCATCTACGCGTCGTCCCCGTTCCGAAAAACACCCTTATATTAGGGTATTTGACCCTTTTTATGAAGCCTGATGGCCGCCATATTAGATTCAAAAATGGTATCTGATACCGATTTTCGGCATCTACGCGTTGTCCCCGTTCCGAGAATAACCATAGTGTAGGGTACTTGAAACTTTTTCTGAAACCCCGATGGCCGCCATATTGAAGTCCAACATAGTGTCAGATATCGGTTTTCGGCATCCACGCGTTGTCTCCGTTTCGAAAATACCCATATCTTGGGGTATTTGACACGTTTTATGAAACTTGATGGCCACCATCTTGGATTCCAAAATGGCATCGAATATCGATGTTTGGCATCTACACGTCGTCCCCGTTCCGAAAATATCCAGAACAACATGTGAAAAGGGCATACAAGCTTTTTGTAAACAAACCTTTGTAGGCCCTTTTCTCACCAACCGAGGGTCGCCCACGCAAACCAGCAATATCATCGGGAAGGGGAAAGTGTCCCCTACCCGGTTATGTTAAAGGTTTGCGTTGGTGTCATATGGGTGGCGAGAAAAGGGCATAAGAAGGTTTGTTTACAAAAAGCTTGTATGCCCTTTTCACATGTTGTTCTGGATATACAAATTGTAGGGTATTTGACACTTTCTGAATCCTGATGGCCACCATATTGGATTCCAAACGTAGCGTCGGATATCGATTTTCGGTATCCACGCGTTGTTCCCGTTACTGAAATACCCATATCTTAGGGTATTTGACACTTCCAAAAACCAATGGTCACTATTTTGAATTCCAAAATGAAGTCCGAAAATACCCATATTGTAGGGTATGTGCGACTTTTCCTGACCCCGATGGCCGCCATCTTGGACTCCATAATGGCTTCGTTAATTTAATGTTCGTTTAATATAAAATAATATATATTATTACTACACATAATCCGGCTGCCATCCCTATCGGCAACTGATATTGTGCGGATACTATATTTTGATGCTTGACGACGCGATGCGTGACAAGTCGAATGAGCGCGAATTGAAGTGAAAGTGGAAAAAAAAACGAAGGAAGCAGTTTTCGACTCATTCATTGCGTCAATTGAAACAATTCTTTGCTTCAAATGAAATGAACTGAAGCACTTGACGGACGAAACAAGCGATAGTCAAGTCATGTTTGAAAGGAGGAATGTTCATCGTGTCTCGATAACAATAAACGCAACGACTTACTTCTTTTCATTGTTTCGAAAACGCATAGCCCTGCTCCAGACATGTCTTGAACGTCTTCATGACTTCCACGTTCTTTGGAACGATCACAGAGGACTTCTGAGCTCATCCAGGAAGTTCAAGGCTTAGTTTAGAGGTCCTCATGACTAAACATGGAAGCCCTCCTTGTCCTTGTGACTTCCCTAATAAAATTTGTATGGTTATTTTACTTAACGACGTGTTCAGGGTATCATCCAAACTAGAGAGGGACTAGTATAAGAGAAGAGCAGATTCAAAACAAACTGCCAAGATAGGCGCTGCTCGATTGGCTCTAGCTTTGACAGTTCGTTTGGCTCAAAACCAGCCAGTCTGCTTCTCTCTTATACTAATGTGTAAAATAGTTCTATCTTTTGGTATATCGCTTGGGTATGGATTTTGTTTTATTATTATGGTTGTCTTGAAAGTCTTGTTTACTTTTAGTTCTAAAGAACTATCACAGAAGACTTTTGTGCTTACCCAGGAAGTCCTGGGCTAACTTGAGAATTTGTCGAGACCAGACCTAAAAATAGTCAAGAACCGTCATTGAAGTACTTTGGATTTATAAAGAAGCTCTCCAGAATTGTTTTGAAAGTCCTCTTGACTTTCATCTTCTTTGGGTCTGTCTCAGAAGAATTTTGAGCTAACCTTTGAATAAGCGTACACGTAAAAAAAAAGTACTTAATGTTGAGTTCTTTTCACCCAGATTGGCAGTTCCGTGCGCCAACTCAATTTAGGGCATGGTGGGTATACAAATGGTGATACAGCTTTGTCACTATATAGGCGAGGAGGTCGTGGGGGGAAAAGTGCGGTTTTAGAGCAAATTGTAAACAAACTCGGTCGCTGTCCCATACAAAAATCCAACATGGCTGAATCATGAATTTGACACATTAGAACACCTATATGTAGTCACCTTGATTTAGGGTTCTAACGCCTACTGAATTTTGAGTTGTTGTCATTCACTCGCATGTAAACAAGATTACTTACTTTTAAGTTGTTCTCACTGAACGTCAAGTTCAAACTACTTAATATTGAGTGTTACACAACTTACTCAATTTTAACTTTGCGCACGGAACTGTCCAATTTTGGATTGTTTTGCTCTTTTCGTTCTTGACAACAACAAGAGAGCAAGTGAGAGGCATCAACTCAAAAGTAAGTTTAAAGAACTCAACCGGTTGGTAGTTTTGGTTCTCCGTGTAATGTTAAAGCTTTAGAGAAGATCTACGATCGTTCGGATCAGAAGATTGCTAAGGCTCTGAACCATTTGGCGATTTATTTTAACTTTTGGTTAAAATGTGACAGATAGAAAGTTATCGATTAACCCTGCTATCCGAGCGTGGTTATTTCTGACAGACAAGAAGTTAAATTTTGACGACCGTGGCTCGAAAACCGGTCGATCGACAGCACGGGGATTTTCGAACATAAGAAATAACTTTCGAAATGTCACTTTTAACCACGAGTTAAATTTAACTCGGCAAATGGTTCACAGCCTAAGAAGTATTGTGAGCATCAGGCTAGTTTCTAAAACTACAAAATAACTTCGAGGCAATTTCCTTAAGGTCAGTAAACTTTTGGGAACTTTCAAGTAGTTCTGAACAGTGCTGATAAAAATCATTTCTTCTACACTCAACTTAGGGGTGAAAATAAAGACAACCTTAACAGATAGACCAACTACCTAGGGGCTGTTCATAAACTACGTAAATAGTTTAGGGGGGGGGGGATCTTTCCCCAACCCAAAGATAGTGTTAGTTTGCGTAGGCGAGCCTTGAATCACGAGAAAACAGTTTCCGAAGTATTGTTCGCAATAGCTGATGTGCTCTTTTCTGTTGTTGGTCGTGATTTGCTCGATTGGTTCCGCTATTTGACAGCTCAATTGGTTCCCGACATTTCATCCGCCAGACTATGAATATAGCGACTATAGTTGGCCTCTGTTCCGCAATCTAGTGCCAATAACCGGTGGACATCAATTGCCATCCATTGACGGCAATCGAATGTGCAGAAAGGCAGCTTCCGCACCTGCGTGGGATATCGCACCCATTCAAACACACATGGGCCGGAACCATCGGTTTTACTGGAATATCCCACCGACTTCGGCTGGGATTGAACCCAGACCAGGGCGTCACAATATCAGCTTCAATCGACCAAATCGATGCGACGAAGAGGCTGCTGGCTTTCTTTTTCTGGTAAAGTCGAACAGCTTCGCAGCATTCTAGCACCTCAGTCGGCGTGCACAAACAAATGTTCAATCGCTTGTCTCTCTTTCTCCCGTCGCTCCATTGGTCTTCCTTTCAAGCTTCGGTGAAAAGGATGAGCGAAAGAGCGCTCTACTTTGATAGTTTTCTCTTTCATGAAACGCATCAACAGAGGTTTCATGACGTATATGACGGAAAATGAAAATACATATTTAAAGCATTTCTCACGTGAAAACACTTGAAGATTACACGTAATATGTTTGATGTATCTTCCATCCGAATATATATCTAAAAAAAATTAACGAAAACGGGACATAACGCATTTTAAACAAATTGAAAGAGCGGTGATAGAGTGTTCGTGAAAGGGGATTGAAAGTCATAATAAGGTTTCGTTTAACTAGAAAATCGACGTTACTTACATTGAAAGCGATGAGCATAGCAACGACGAGAAGATCCACAGCCAGCGTTTCCTTCTAAGCGTGCTTCTTTTTCATTATCATTTCTTGCTGATAGTCTAGCTAGGCGTTATAGAAATGAAGCGTTGAACACGTTTGTATGAGAGAAACAAAACTCGAGTTCATTTTAGAGCTTCGAAAATGTAGAGCCCTGACCCAGACCCATTGAGGTGAGAAAGTAGTCACGCTTACCACTGCATCACCGGCGCCGGCGAATTCTAATTTTGACATAACAACATTGTCTTGATCAAGGCAACCTCTGAGCATCGAAGCGAAGACAACTCTTGATTTGTTGTCTTCGATCGAAGTCAACATTTCTCGATTACTTTTTCAAAGGGACGTATCAGCTTTTGTAAACAATGCATTTGATCGTCGGTTTGGGGTAACTTTTAGCTCGCCCACGCATGCTAACACTACCATTAGATACCGCGATGGGCGATCTACCAGTTACGCCAAATCGACACTAACTGGAGGGCGTATGTTGTTCCATTTTCTTCTGTCCCTGGGAGAGGGAAAGGGAGGGGTCAAAATCTGAACCTCCAGATAGTGTCAAAAATCACAATGAAGGATACATTTATCCATACAAACAGGCCGCCATTACCGAGCATGGAAAGCTGGATAGCCGAAAATAGCCTGAAAACGCATGGCATTTTGATCAGTTTCACCCCGGTAATCAATTTGCGCCCGGATTAAAGTACCCATTTTTTCTGATTGTTGCGCCATCTCTCGAAAAAGTGTAAATCGCAAACAAACAAAAAACTAAAACGATTTTAAAACCAAACCCTCCACCCACTGAGTGACTACCAACTACATCCGCACCGCCACTATTGATTGCACTTTTTCATCTCTAATGACGTGGAAATGTCATTTGATTGGAAGCTTTCGCAAACCTCCATCTTCCAACTCACCCCGGCATGCATTGTTAGCCGAATCTAACCACACATACACATAGAAGCACGTGCGCCGATAATCCGGTTTCCATTCATCGAGCACATTACACGTGACCGGTAACCACAATGATAAAAGCGAACGTCGAAATCGCTGTCAAAAACAAACATTCGCCATCCTCATCTGATGGGCATCATATCGGTGCCAATATTTCATTTGGGCGAAACTTTAGCTTTGGTAAACAATTACCATCAACTCACTTCTGCAAATTAACGATGCCAGCTGGTAGAGGAAACATTTCTCTACCTGATGGTGTCGTTACTTTGCATGTGCTGAGCTATCATTCGCGAAAAATCGGTGCTTAAAGCCAATTGTTTACAAACATAGTTTCGCCCTTTTGAAATGTTAATGAAGATATGTATATTGAATGATTGGACCGAGGATTGGACATTGGATTATATACGGTTGGATAGACTTCACGCTTTTTTTTCAGTGAAAATGTATCGCTTTAATCACAAGCTGATTGATGCGAGGATTGATCAAAGTAAACCTAGCCAACATTTTTTTTGTTTTGCTTTTGTTGTTTTGGCAGATATCCCTTTCATGAATGAACTCCATTTTTTTATGTTGATGGTTAAACTTCTTTATAGGGGAAATGGCTCTAATGTTGGCCTATGGATCTAATATTGACACCATCGCTAAAAATCTGCTATTTCCGGAGTAAATTGTGATTAGGGCGAAACTAGCAAAATGTAAACAAATAAAGATTTTAATCCATCAGACGAAGCAGTCTACGGTCTGCTACAACATTCCAACAACATATGTTTTCTATTTTCCACTATTGAAAAATTCATATATAGCGAAGGACGCAACACAGTGTATTTCTAAACAAAAATAAAAATAGGTTGCGCCCTTTCCTTTGTTTATACCAGCATAGGGCGAAATTTGAAAGGATGCCAATGAACAGGCGAAACCAAAGTTGTTTACAAAACAGAAGTGAACAAGATAGAAGCTAGTGCGGATTGGTTTTAATTTTGCGACAGCATTTTAAATTGCGGAATTAATTTTGATGTTTGCAACACTGCAACATTCAAATCATGGACTTTTCTAAGCTTCAAATGCTAATCGGTAAGCAAATCATATTGTTAATATTCATGGTGTAAAGCACCGCTCAAATAATAATTGCAGATGCAGCTGCTTTGCTGGACATTCCACCCGATAGGTTTGGTAGTAGCTCGTTTACGGAAACTAATCGGTCTCTCCAAGAACAGACACAAACCACCCTTACTGCTGAACATCCGTCTCTTCAAGCATTCAGTTCATTTTATTCAGAATCTCCAGATCAAACAATCGAAAACGCAACGATTGACGAAACGGGAACAACTCTCTCTGCTTGTGAACCATTACCAGAGAAGCAAGAACTCCATTCTAAAGGTAATGAGTGATTAGGACAATGTAAACAAAAGTTATAATTACATGTTTTTCATGTGTTTGCAGTGAACGTTTCAATGCAGTCGCATCCGGAATGTAATCCAGATACAAGTTCACGTACCATTACTACACCACACGAATCAAATCACTGGATTTCTCCTGGTACAAGGGTCGGTACGCCGTTTCTGGAAAATATTGTTCTGTCGTTGGATCAAATATTACATACTGGAATTGAAAAATCTCTTGAAGAAAGTACACGGACTACCCTTACTGCTGACCATCCGCCTTTTCAAACATTCAATACACATTTGAAGCCCCACGATCAAACAACAAATGAAAATATCGAAATGATTGAATGCACGGGAACAACACTTTCTGCTGATGAGCCATTGCAGGAGGAAACAAGCATCCCGTGGAACATCCAGCGTAGTGGTAATGGTGTTTTAGACAATAATTGTTGTTAATTATTAACAAAAGTCTTGTTTATTTTCATTTTATTTTCAGTTGACGAACACTCAAATGGTATTTCAAACTATAGTCTTTCTCTTCCACGTCATTGCCATGGAAATTATTCTGGTAGCAATTTGCAGCCACAAATGCGTTCGATTGAGCCTCCGGCAACATCAAGATATGATGAAAGTACAAAGTCAACCATCGACAGGCTCAGTACATCACTTCCTACTCGCAGCTGCAGTAACTATTCCAGTAGAAATCTTCTTTTGAGAAGACACCCGGCAGATGCAAGCTTTGGCTCACAGAAGATTAGATCACGGAAAAGGTCTAGTAATAACAGTAGTTCAACTGGAGGAAGACTCAGTAAAACGCTTCCAGAAAGCAGTCTTGCTAACTACTCAGGTGGGAATGTACTGCTTGGAAAACTCCCTACCTATGAAAGCATTGGTTCGCAGAAGGAAGAAAACCGGAAATTTAAAAATAGCCACTCAAGCCCAGCCGGTGGAAGACTCAATACGTCGCTTTCAGCAGGTAGTCTTGTTAACAATTCAGGCAATCTGCTGTTTAGAAAACTTCATGATGAACGCTTTAGTCCGCGAAAGGAAGAAACCCGGAAGACTAAATCAAACATAACCGATGAAATAACGCCACCTTCAATGTCTGTGGCACACTCTGATTTTCCACACATTACATCAATCTGTGAACCAGATCCTGAGGATCGGGCAACTGAATTAAATTCAACATTCGATACGATTCGCTACGATTTGTCATTCCATGATGTCTACAGTTGTACACCAAAACGAAAGAAGGTTCGTGAGAGTGAGAATGACATGAACATAGGAAATATATCCGAAGATAGGTCAGATCATCAACCAAAGTTTGATTCATCAGATCCGGAATACGTGCCAGGTAATGATCCAGATTTTGAATCGGAAGATGATGGTACGGAGGTTTTGGACATCGATAACGAAGGAATGGATTTTATCATAGGAGACGCTAAGTCACTCACGAAATTCTCAGTCGATGAGTATTTCGAAAAGTATCGGAATAGGATCGTTATAAGTGATGACGAGTTGGAAGAAGACAAGGAGACAAGCAATAACAACGAAAATGAAGGTAAACCATATTTTAGTTTTAATTATGAGGTTATGTAATTCATTTCTATTTATTCTGTTGCAGATGCCATCGGGGACCTCGGCTTTGAAGAGCTGGAAAAAGATGACTGTAGAAAGAAGAAGAAAAAAACGCAATTATGGCAAATAAACAAAATTGCCAAGGAACGCGGTCAGGAGTACAGCAGAATAGACGGTACGGTTGTTCCTGCTAGGAAAATACAGGATCCATGTCGCTGTACCTTTTTTTTTTTATCTAGTTCGTTTATTTGGAAGGCTCAATCGCGTTAGCTTTACGGAGCCGATAATTCATTGTTCACTGTGTGTAACAAGATTCACTTAATTCTATGTCTAGTAGGAGTTGGGCCGATTACTCGCGGCTTACTCGAGGTTAGAAGGGTACATTTTCGAAGGATAGGATCAGGGGAGGAGCTTGGGGTAGGGTTTCGTTGTGTCATCAGAGCGTTGTCGCCAGTATGAACGGTAGTGCTGTTGTAGCTTCGTCTGGAGTTCGACCGGCTATGGTGGGTGACCAGTGGGCGACGATGAGACTCATCGAGACGGGGGGACAAGACAAACAAAAACTAATAAAGAGAGACAAAAGACAAAAGGAATTAAATTCTTATACTAGACATTTGAAGAAAAACATAAACGGACTGCATATAGCAGAGATCACGGGTTGCCAACACGTCTCTGATAGGAACATAGGGTTGTCTTCCTTGGGCCTCGAGGGTATTCAAAAGTCGCTCTCTGGCGGCGTCATTATCCGTACATTGCCAAACTGCGTGTTCGATGTCATCGTAACCGTTTCCACACCGACAGATGTTGCTGTCCACGAGGTTTATTCTATTGAGATGAGCATCTAGCGAGTAGTGGTTGGACATAAGTCTACTCATCACGCGAATGAAGTCACGACTTAAGCCCAAGCCTTTAAACCACGCTCTCGAAGAAACATTAGGAATAATTGAATGTAACCACCGTCCAAGATTTCCAGTGTCCCAATCGGTTTGCCAACTCGAAAAGGTACTCTGACGCACTAAATGGTAAAATTCATCGTGTGAAATTTGCCTGTCATACAATTCGCCTTCCTGCGCGCCCACCTTTGCGAGAGAGTCCGCCTTCTCATTGCCTGGGATTGAGCAATGTGAGGGGACCCATACAAAGGTAATCATATATGATCTTTCGACCAGCACACACATCTGCTCCCTTACCTTTGAAAGGAAATAAGATGAGTGCCTACCTTGTTTCATCGACCGAATAGCCTCAATCGAACTGAGACTATCCGTGAAGATGAAGTAATGGTCTGCGGGCATGTTGGAAATCATCCCCAATGCGAAGTTGATTGCTGCCAGCTCAGCAACAAAAACGGAACAAGGTTCCTGAAGTTTGCGGAAGGCGCTAGAGTTTTCATTGAAGACACCGAAGCCAGTGGATCCATTGAGACGGGACCCGTCTGTAAAATATCTTTTCATGCAATTGACTTGTTGGTACTTTTCAGTAAAAATACGCGGAATAATAATAGGTCGAAGTTGATCGGGAATCCCATGAGTTGCTTGTTTCATGGTCAGATCATATTCAATTGAGGAACTGCGATTGGTGAAGTGAACACGGTCTGGAGTATAACAAGGAAGACACATATCTGATGATATGTAGTGGTGGTAGATTCTCATAAATCGAGATTGTGTGTTCAGCCCAAGAATTTCTTCAAAATTAGCATTTATAAGTGTGTTCGTCACTCCGCATTTGATTAGTATTCTGAGAGAGAGCTCCCAGAAACGGTTCTGGAGGGGTGTTACTCCTGCCAGAACCTCGAGACTCATGTTATGCGTTGAGTGCATACAGCCTAGAGCAATACGCAGATAACGATATTGAATTCGTTCCAATTTTATTAGGTGACTTTTTCTTGCCGAGAGAAAGCAGAAAGAGCCGTACTCTAGAACAGAGAGAATAGTTGTTTTATAAAGCGTTATGAGGTCTCCCGGATGAGCACCCTACCATGTGCCGCAAATTGAACGGAGAAAGTTGATCCTCTGCTGACATTTTTGCTTCAAATACGTAATATGGGCATTCCAAGTGCACTTTGAATCAAACCAGACCCCAAGGTACTTGAAAGATAATGATTGGGTAATGTTTCTGCCCAAAAGATTAAGCTGCATTTGGGCTGGGTACCGCTTTCGAGTAAACACTACCAGTTCAGTTTTCTGCGGCGAGAATTCGATCCCTAGATTCATAGCCCAAGAAGACAAGTTATCTAAGGAATTTTGCAATGGTCCTTGCAAGTCCACGGCATGTGGACCTCTTACGGAAACCACACCGTCATCTGCAAGTTGTCTTAGCGTGCATTGTTCTGCCAAACAGTTGTCGATATCTTTGACGTAAAAGTTATAAAGAAGAGGGCTGAGACATGAGCCTTGGGGCAGGCCCATGTAGCTAATTCTGGAAGTTGTCAGATGTCCAAGAGAAAAGTTCATTTGCTTTTCTGACAACAAATTGTACAAGAAATTATTTAAAATTCCAGAAAGTCCACATCTGTGCAGATTGTCTGACAGAATTTCAATGGAAACTGAATCAAAAGCCCCCTTAATGTCCAAGAATACTGAAGCCAATTGCTCCTTGTGCGCAAAGGCCAGTTGAATATCTGTGGAAAGCAGCGCTAGACAATCGTTTGTTCCTTTGCTCTTGCGGAACCCAAACTGTGTATTTGATAGCAAGTTATTTGATTCGACCCAGTGATCGAGTCTCCGAAGGATCATTTTCTCCAACAATTTCCTAATGCACGAAAGCATAGCAATCGGACGGTATGAGTTATGGTCAGACGCTGATTTGCCAGGTTTTTTAATGGCTATTACTTTGACCTGTCTCCATTCAGGCGGTACAATGTTGTTTTCTAGCAAGGAATTGAATAAATCTAGCAAGCGTCTTTTAGCGATATCTGGGAGATTTTTCAGAAGATTGAATTTAATCATATCGCTTCCCGGTGAGGAGTTGTTCGATGAAAGAAGAGCCATAGAGAAATCCAGCATTGAGAATGGTCTATCCAGAGAGCCGCCGCTAGGAGACGCTTCTCGAAGAATATTTTGTGCTGGAACTGAGTCCGGACAGACCTTTTTAGCGAAATCGAATATCCATCGGTTGGAGTATTCTTCACTCTCATTGAAAGATGAGCGGTTACGCATGTTGCGAGCCACCCTCCACAAGGTGTTCATTGAGGTTTCTCGTGAGAGTCCCTCGACGAAATTGCGCCAATAACCGCGTTTTTTTGCTTTGATTAATTGTTTCAGCTTTGTCTCAAGCTTTGAATATTCCTCGAAGTAAGTGGAGGTTTTGTGTCTATGAAAAGCTTTGAAAGCATCAGATTTTTCTACATACAATTTTGTGCATTCTTCGTCCCAACCAGGTGTGGCTGGTCTCCTTTTAAAGGGTGCACTTGGAACTTTTCTTTTTTGTGCTTCCAGTGAGCTTTTGTAAATCAAATCGGCTAGGAATCGATATTCTTCCAATGGTGGAAGCGTATCTATTGATTCGACACCGATTGTCACCGCCGTTGCATATTTCTGCCAGTCGATGTTCCTTGTAAGATCAAATGGAACCCGAGATGGTTCTGCAGAGTGAGGGCCACACTTTATTGAAATGATGATTGGCAAATGATCGCTACCATGGGGATCATTGATAACCTTCCACTGACAATCCAATGATAGCGATCTTGAACACAAAGATAGGTCGAGTCGGCTTTCTCGAGCCGGAGGATTTGCTATACGTGTCGCTTCACCAGTGTTCAAAATAGTCAAATTGAAATCGTCACATAAATCGTAAAAAATAGCCGCTCTATTGTCGTCATATAGATCGCCCCACCCAGTACCATGGGAGTTCATATCACCCAGAATTAATACTGGGGATGGAAGAATCGAAACTAGATTCCAGAGTTGACTACGGCTAATGGAGGTTCTTGGTGGAACGTATACTGAAGCTATGCAAAGATCTTTGTTCTTCACATTTATTTGGCAAGCGACGATTTCGACGCCTGATAGAGCAGGAAGGGAAATTTTGTAGAAAGGGTAGCACTTTTTGATCCCTAAAAGTACTCCTCCATAAGAATCGTCTCTATCCAGGCGAATAATGTTAAAATCGTGGAAGTTGAGTTCTTTATCGGAAGAAAGCCATGTTTCACAGAGAGCAAATATATCACAGTCAGAATTGTGAAGTAAAAATTTGAACGAGTCTAGTTTAGGCACTAGACTACGGCAGTTCCACTGTAGCACAGTGATCATATCTTCGACCTCGTTCGACGAATTATCCATCGAAAGATATGATTGATGCAAGGAGGGGCCATGAAACAGTCAATTGCTTAAGATATGATTCTAACGTTGGAAGCAAGGCAGAAACTAAGCTTCTTAGAGGGTCTTGTATGTTGAACATGTTTAATATGAATTCCACAATGTCCGAAAAAGCTAGCAAACCTCGTTCGGACTTGGATTTCTTTTGAGAAGTTTGAGGAGCAGCTTTTTTATTTTTTTTTATCTTTGTTGGGCAATGGCGGAAAATTCTTGCTGCATCCAGGGATTGGATCAACAGGAGCCTTCGGTTTTGTTTTTTCATCCCCATTACCCTGGGAATTTGGCAATCGTCTGGAGGTGACTTTAGTTTTCTTACGGCGCACTTTCGGGGAGGGGCATTTTCTTTTTGAGGAACCGTCTATTTTTGAAGGTGCGTGTACCACCGTAGAATCACCTTCATCGGATGAGTCAGAGTCCGATTCTTCAACTGACAAAACCGAAAATTGGTTTGCATCTTGGACGGCTGATGCAGCCTTCAACATTTGAGCATATGTCTGCTTGGAGCGTCCAGAGATTGAACGCTGCACTTTATCGGAGTGCTGTTTGTACATCGGGCACTCCTGCAAGGGGTGAGGATTCTCGCCACAGTAAGCGCATTTTACTGATTCTTTGTGGCAAGAATCCTCTTTGTGGTTTTCACCACATTTGCCACAACGAGTTTTGTTGCCGCAATGGCTGGCCGAGTGTCCCAGCCTTTTGCAGTTGGTACAATTATATACCCTCTGTACAAACAGTCGCACCGGAAAAAAAGCACCATCAATTTTAACAAAGTTTGGGAGAACTGAACCTGCGAAAGTCACCCGGAACGAGTCTGAATGTTTATAAACTTTTTTACCGTCTAGCAAAGATGCTGAATGCAGTTGCCTTACATCCAGTATCTTCACTAGCGCGGTAGCGAATGTCGAGTTTTTAAAAGTTCCCGAGGCATGTTTCAAGTCCTCGACAGTCAGACTCGCGTCGAAGACCACGCCTTCTATCTCCACATCTCGAGAAGGGATGTAGATGTTATACTCAACACTAAAAAGCTCGTGATCAGCAATTTTATTTGCCACATCATAAGTCGGTGCTTCTACACGCAGTTTGTTGAATCTTTCTTTGTGTACCAAGATTCCCGGATACTTACGCAGCAAATCTCTCGTTATGTCGAGAGTTTTCAAAGGTTTATTTTTGGGCCGAAAAAAGACAACCCATGGTCCTTTCGAAGACGGTTCATAGTATCTGGTTCGCGTAACGTAGGCATCGGAAGATGCCATAAGTGTTGCGCAAAAGCGGTGCGCAACCACTTAAGAAGGTAAAAAAAATTAAAACCTTCACTAATTAATTAATTTTAATTACTAGTAATCAAATATTTTGCCCGACGTACGAACAAATCAAAAAGAAAAAAAAATCGAAACAAAAAAAAAAACAAAAAAACTTATATCTACTTGCAAAAAGTTGTCTCACTATGACCCATACTCCCCTACGAGGGGTGAGAGACAGAGTCACGCGCCACGAGGCAAAATTTAACTACAATAGGGAGGCAATGGACTTGCAAAATGTATTGTCTAATACTTATGCCGGTTGTAAACAACCTATCAGCCGTTGCAGCTAGATGGTCCGTTTGCTGCTGCTGGTGGTGATGGTGTTGGTGGGTCGGCACGATGATGGAAAAATGGCTTGACGACCGGATGGATTACCGGGGTGAATTAAAGCTGGATGGCAACTCCAAGGGGCTCGGCCCATGGAATTCCACTTCCTCTGTTGCACACTGGTCACTTGGGGCACCCAATGGGGGGGGTGAAAAAACCGCTCGGGCGGAAAAAAAAACTCCGAAAAAAACTAGATGCCGCGTGACTGAGACCGGGACGTTGTTAACCGACTGAGTGTTCAACTAGGAATGCTATACCTTTTTAAAATGCTTTGAAAAATACAGCGATGCTGTTCGAGAGCAATTATTAACGAGTCTACTCAAGCTTTCACTGTCCGGCCAGAATCAATTCATAAGCAACCATATGGCGGTTAGCGTAACCACTCGGCCGACGGTTAGTTGAATTATAAACATCGTATTTTTTTTTTAACATAGACTAATATCTTTTCTCTTAAAGGTGCTGAATTCTCGAAGGATTTATACGCGTAAATATTATTTACCGGCAGCTAATGGAAGAGTACGAGTATGCAAAACGATGTTCACGTCTACACTAAACATAAAGGACAAAAAAACCCGTTGCCTTTCTAAGAAGATTATTCTAAACAACGGAATATCTTACGATGATCAACGCGCTAATAATGGTGGCCAGCGCCGTATATCGACTGAACACATTATGTACATAGAAAACCATATCAAGTCATTCCCAGCCTACACATCACATTATGGCCGGGAGAAGTCTTCGAAGATGTACTTAAGCAGCGATCTGACCATTGCCAAGATGTTCAGGTTGTATAAGAAAAAGTGTATTGAAGAGGGACTCGAACCAGTAAATTATAACTCGTACAGGATAGTGTTTGGGACGTTTAAGTTGGCATTCCGTAGGCCGAGTAAAGATACATGCCCCGATTGCGACAAATTTGCAATACAGCTTAAAACCTCATCAGATCTTGAAGAGAAATCCAAGGTACTGGCCCTTCGTGACACGCACCAACAGCATGCAAAGCGCATGTATGAGGAAAAGAAGGCAGACGTATACGAAGCCAAGCATGTTGAGGGTGTTAGGACTGTATCGTTTGATTTGCAGAAGTGTCTGCCTACTCCACACCTCCAGTGTGGAACTGCTTACTATTGTCGACAGCTTTATACACTCAACTTTACGATATTTAGCACTGAAGGCAACCGAAACCTGGCTGACTGCTATATATGGGACGAGACGAAAGCTAGAAGAGGTTCGCAAGAGGTAGGATCTTGCTTACTGCAAGATTTAACAAAAATGGATCTTGCCATTAAATTTGTTAATTATTACTCTGATCGGTGTTCAGGCCAAAACCTGAATTATGTTATATGCTTAACTTTTCTCATGTTTATTAGAGAATGTAATTTCGTTGGGAGAGAGATGATAATCCGTCACAAACTAATGATTTCTGGGCACAGCCATATGGAGGTTGATTCGGTTCATGCCTCCATAGAAAGAGCTAAAAGTCGAAGTTCAATCGATATTGAAACCCCCAGAGATTGGGCGGTATTCATTGGGTCTATTGAGCGAAAGGTTCCATTCAAAGTGCACGAAATGGAGCAAAAAGATTTTAAAGCATTGAAGATTCTTGAACACCATTTTAAGCGACCAACTAAGAACACCGTCGGTCAGAAAATGAAATTTCAAGAGATCAGTATGTTCGAGTACAGATCAGCACAACCTGATACTGTTTATTATAAGTACCATGTAAACGAAGATGAATTTCTTTCGTTTAAAGTTGACACTCAAGGGGAGATGCCTGAACTAAGTCCAATAGCGACAGAACCACTCCCACTAGCACCTGAAAAGCTGCAAGATTTGAAAAAGTTGATGAAGTTTGTTACGAACAAACAATTTTATGAAACTTTTTTGAGAAATCTCGTTCCCAAGAAAAGAGGAAGGCGGGCACAAAAAGGAGGAGAGGACCATTTTGATGCTGACTTGGATCCAGAAGAGGATTTTGAATCGGAAAATTAATAGAGAAATCGTTACCTTCTTTATCGTATTGAAATTGATTGAAATAAATGTACACATTGCTATAAACATTATTGTCAGTAAATGTATCCGAAACATGACTGTATTTCAGCTCCAAGCTTTGATTTATCTGGTGTAGAATGGTTTTATTTGGATGACTTTCGAATCTGGCTGTAGTCTTGGGTTGAGGCTCGGTTGAGGGTAGTAACCTGTTTGCATTTTAAATCTGTATAGAAGATAAAAACCGTTTCCCTGTATTATTCAGACGCGGAAATAAGAACAAAGTCTTACCGTAGTATTACTTCGTGACGTAAAAGGTAAAATAAAAGATAATATTTCTTTTAATAGTACTTATTCACATTGAACAGCAGCAGCAACAAAAATTTACTATGAAATAAAAGCAAAAGGCTCATCTTAAACTGAAACGTAAACACGGCGCAAAGTCAAGGGCGACACTTTGAAGGAAATCAAAACAAGGCGCATAGTGATGGGCGACACTGTCAAGGATATCAAAACAAGGCGAATAGTATTGGGCGATACTATCATTGTCACATATTGAGGGCCAATTCTAATAAAGGCGTATTCAGAACGTTCCACATTTATGGGCGAAATAATGAAAAGGAAGATTTTTCAAGGGAAAACGAACAAAATTCGAGTTTTTAGCTCAATACAAATAAAGTTAGAACAATTTTACATCGATAAATTTTATTAGATGTCCAAAGTATTGCTAATCCTTTAATTAGGAATAAGATTGGTAAGCGCAAACTTTATTAGCTTGTTTTCCAGTCTGTTGTCATTGCTAGTTTCGCCCTAATCACAATTTACTCCGGATTTATCAATTTTATCGCGTCATTGAGACGGTACTAATGGATATTTTTGGTTGCTATTGAAAATTTAGTCGATTGCTGAATTTATGTATGGGCCCAAATTAGGGACATTTAGGCCGACATTACATCCACTTCTCCTATACATTGAGTTTTTTTAGACTACATTAGCGAGATTTTTAGCTTCTTGGATAGTTCATCTCGTAACTATGAAGTTTTATAAAAAATTTCCTGAAATTTACGTTTATAGTATGTACTATATTTTGAACAATCTTTCAAAAGAATACTTTTATCATTGTTTGAGTCAAACCCAAACACCTCAAATAAACCTCAATATGCCTCTGAGATAGTTTGAGGGATTAATGTGCATTTGGTGTACATTTTGAATAACTGATGACATATGGATCAAACCAAGGGTCGGTGTACCAGTTATGGCTATACGTTCCTTTTGTGGTGTGTTCCAATTATGGCCTATTTAATTCCCATAGGCCACAATTGGAACACACCATAATAGGAACGTCTAGCTATAACTGGTACACCCACCGACAAACCGACATGACACTTAATTCTGATTTATGCCCGAAAATCGTAAACGGCCGATTTAAATGTGCAGTGATCCGAACTGTCAAAACCATAGGATTTTTTGAACTAGTTAAAAATAATTTGTCCAGAATAGAACAGACACGAACCAATCCATAACTTTTGCATGCGGGTTCATGGCTTAGCTAAATATTACCCGCGAATACGGAGGCAGATCAATACGAAACTAACGATTTTAAATTGGCTCACTACTTGACTAGCCTATTGGTCCCAAGCAAACGATTAACGTATCCCATTCTAGCCGAAATTCTACTACTACACAATGTTTGTTTTGATTAGCTATGAAAGTTTGAGAGATAAAATGAGGGGTTATTGGATTTTCCTATGTTTCGAGGGGTGAATCGTTTAGCTTGGGACTGAAGAGAGTACCAGAGCTGAGCCAAAAAGTTGAGCACTTTATTTCGGGACCTTCTAGTCTTAGAGTTACTTACTTAGAGTTAGTTACTTACTTAGAGTAATTATTATAACTTTCAATCTCATCACAGGTTTTTGCGAAAAAAAAATAAAGAAAGATTTTGTTTGAACAATACACAGATTTCAATGTCTTGTTAATAAAGAGAACTAACTAAACTAACAGATTTCAATTTGGCAACCTTGGCCATGTGTGCCTGCTCCGATTTCAAAATGCAACCCAATGATGATAGCCTAAATAATCGGAATCCCCCAGGACAAAAAAAAACCCCAAACGCCAGAAGCTCTCGTACGGAACAACGGAAAGTTACGCTACGAGTGGATTCACAATAACAGAAGCTGATTTAATTACACTGAAAGCTGGTACCGGAGTTTTCCTTTGCTGGTGCAGCTGCCACAAACATTAACATTTTGTTTTCCGTTGGAATTCTGCACGGCAAAAGCTGCCCGACGCTGGGTGTACGGTGACCATTACCCATGGACAACGACCGAAAAGCGGAGTTTATCCTTCTCTGGTTTGCTTACTGGACTGGGTGTGAGAATGTGAGCATACACTGCTGCCTTTGACAGAATCGGAAAAGTGGCGTATAATTCCAGAGTGAAGGTTGCTCAACAAATCGCATCGATCATTGCGAGGAATGATTTATCCTCACTCTTTTTGACAGTTCAGTGAGCTTGTTTACATGGCGTTAGAATTTTTGCATACGACTTACGCTTATATGGCAAAGCTTGGGTAGGATCGGCTAGCAAAATGAACACCACAACAAATTACATAATCAAACCAGGCAAGTTTTTATTTTAGTATATTCTGCCACATCCTTCTCTCCTAACTGCCTCCTATTCCCTGTCCTTTCTCCCTATTATCACGCTTTTGTGCCTCCCATCTTGACCTACTGTTCTTTCCAATTAATCATGATTTTCTTCAGGTGAGTACTCACAAGATACCGACCGGGTGCATCCGAATCGCGGATCCATTTCTGTTGTCGGTGCGCCTACACAACACAACTCCACACTTCACGTTGATGTCCCTTTACTGCCTGAGGTACGCTTCGTGGCCGTCACACGTCTCACTTCCGTCATGAGTAGCCGTTTTTGGCATCTGACTAGGACGAGGTCTCCTTGATACGAACGGTGCGGGTGAAAGCGAGTGCAACCAGTGTGTGCCTAAGACTTCGACTCCAATGAAGCAGGATCTGGCCGGTAAAACTATCGGGATTGTGCTCACACGGGGGACCACACGACGAATGAACGTGATTTTACCACCACGCAGTGTGTTTGTGTGTGCGGCGGAAGAGTTGTCAACAGTCTCCATCCTGTATGTCAGCAATATAATTTGCGTAGCTTGTCTTCTTTCAAGCGACGCGGCCCGTGCAGCATGGACGAGTGCACGGATGGATTTGAGTTCACTCACTCGAGAAAAAGTGAGACAATCTGCGGGAAATGTTTACTAATCATGAACACTACATGTTCATTATTCATTATTCATGAACATTTAGGCTCTGAACCATTTGGTGGATTATTTTAACTTTTGGTTAAAATTTGACAGATGAAAAGTTATCGATTAACCCTGCTATCCGAGCGTGGTTACTTCTGACAGACAAGAAGTTAAATTTTGACGACCGTGGCTCGAAAACCGGTCGATCGACAGCACGGGGATTTTCGAACATAAGAAATAACTTTCGAAATGTCACTTTTAACCACGAGTTAAATTTAACTCGGCAAATGGTTCACAGCCTTAGTGTTCATTATTAGTAAACATTTCCCGCAGCTTGTGTCAATTTTTTTTCGAATGGGTGAACTCAAATCCATCGGTGCACTCGTCCATTGATTTCATAGATGTACGCTTCAATGCATTTACTCAAACGTGTGAAAAGGCTTACTCTTGATGTCGGACAGTGGCAAAAACAGTACTCAAAATTAATACGTAACTGAATTATAAACTAAAGAACAAAATATGGCGATGCCGTTTTTCAGAGTGTGATTGAAGCTATTTTGATGCTCTTGTAAAATTGACCCTTGGTGATGTCCTAGGACTGAAACATTTTAATCCTGATCATTTTTATAGCACCAACAGTTATAGCGATGCCACCGAAAATGTATATAAGTCCCTGTGAACAAGCTGCTGTGTTGATGACATCGTCGTGCAATGATCTATTAAATAATTTATTTAGCCCCACTCACACTTTGAGCAGTTCTACGACAAATAACGAATTGGAAAACTAGATCTTCTCAGATTTGCATGAAAGTTTGATTAAGTGTTTGTTATGGACAATGATTCAAATTTTTAATAAAGTTCGGCTATTTTGGATCATATATAAAATTTCAAAATGGAGTTTTAATTTTTTTTTAATTTCGTACCCGGAAACTGCATTTCTGACCAAAATTACTTTTGAGACAAAGTTAAAGAGAAAAATTTATTGTTTTAATTTTTTTAATGGTAAAAATATAAGGACAGGTCTGTAACGTGCCAGTGCGGTGTTACTCCCAGCACTGATGAGACCCCCGTCTCCAAGCCTCAGGGTCGGCACACGCTCGTGATTATTCCGCGAATTAAAAAAACACTCAAAGTTCACTTAAGATAAACTCCCACTTTATTCGTTTTGACGACACTCACTTCACGGACGGTCTCCCACTTCCTTAGGTTTCTACTCCTACCTTGTGCTAGCACTACTCTTCTTTGTCTTCGGGGCCCCTTCACCTGCCACTGCCGTCGTCGTTCCTCTCCTTCCTCTGGTACCGCATCACCTTCTTGGGCCAGGGGTGGACGCCTCTACCTGTCCCGTGCGCCCCTCGAGTATGGTGACGGACTCGAGGTTTCAACGAACCACAAGGGTAAGTTGACTTGCCTGGATTGGTTGCGCACACTGTAGCTGAGGGATCAGATTCTGGAACTGCGATTCGGACACACTATCGGCGATTGGCGTGGTCGTCTCCGGAAAATTCGTTGAGTTCACTGGCGTTACGGTAAAACCGCGAGGTCCTGGCTGTCCAATGGTATGTGGCAGCTTCCTCTACAACTTCTTCAACTTCAACTTCCAACTTAGCTCACTTTAGCACTTAGTTTTCACCTTCAAACTATTAACGCTATCAAACGCTATGTGACCGTAGTCTATAATGATCACCAGGCTTCTGACTGTGCCTCTTGGTGGACGATGACCCCGAACCGTGACCGTTGAACCGTCGTACGTGCCACGAATTCTCCACGCAATGGCCCGATTACGCCACCCCTATGGACGTCCATTCATGACTACCCACAGCGTGCTCTGGTGGTGGCTAGTGGCATTGTTCTACAGTTTATAGGGAAGTGTCTCCTACTGGCTGCGTTCGTGAGGATTCTGGGACGTTTTACCTTTTACGAACATTTAAACATTTTCTTAGAATTTAATAACTAAATATACGAAAACTACACGCGATTAATCTCACCAATCTTGAACGCAACGCTTACACTTGTTACAGGTCTTACTAAATATGTTAATTTGACCCTCCCATCCATGGATTCAGTGTTTCACCGAAATGATCTGTAACAAGCCTGATTTCGATTCCACTTGCTCATATACATCCTCCTTAGCACACAATGGATCCTCCTCTTCCGGTTATTTAAAAACACTTTCGCGTATTTGAAAATTTGAAATAATGAAAACTTAATGGAAATTGAATGGAATGAAAATGGAAGTGGAATGAAAAGGGAATATGAATGTAAATTGAAATGAAATGGAAAATGAATGAAAATAAATTGGAAACTGGAATGAAATGGATTGGAAATTGCGAAGAATGGAAACTGAATAGAAATTAAATTGGAATGGAAATGAATTATAAATGGAATGCAAATGGAAATTGAATGTAATTTGAAATTAAATGGAATGAAAATTGAATGAGGATGGAACGGAAATGGAAAGGTTAATGAAAGAAAAAAGAATAGAAATGGAAAAGAAATAGATTTTAAATTGAAATTAAATGTAATGGAAATGGAATGAAAATGGAAGTGAAATGGAATTTAACTGGAATGAAAATTTAAAAGAAATGGAAGATGTATGGGAATTGAAAATGGAATGGAAACGAAAGTGGAATGGAAATGCAATAAAATTTGAATTGAAATGGAAATTGAACGAAAATTTTAAGAAAATGGAATGGAAAAGGAATCGAAATTGATTGGAAATGTAAAAGAAATTGAAATGAAATGGAATGGAAATGGAACGGAAATGGAATGAAAAATGGAACAAAATAGAATATGAGTGGAAATTTTAAAATGGAATGGATATGGAAATTGAAATGAAATGGAAACTGGAAATGGAATGGAAAATGATAAAAAAAATTAATGCGAAATTAAGGAAAATAGAAAGCAAATGGAATGGAAATTGAAACTAAATGGAACGTAAATGGAATGGACAATGAATAGAAATGGAAATAACATGAAAATTGAATGAAAATGGAAAGGAAATGGAATAGAAAATTAATGGAAATAGAATGGGAATGGAATATAATTAAAATTGGATTAAATGGAAATTGGAAATGGAATGGCGATGTAATCAAAATTTAAATGAAATGGATAATGAATGCAAATAGATTGGAAACTGAAATGCAATGGAATGGAAAATGAGTGGACTGGAAAATGAATGGAAATGGAAGTGGAATGGAAATGGAATATAAAGGGAATGCAAATGGAAATTAAATGTTAATTGATATTGAATGTATTGAAAATAGAATGAAACTGGAATAGAAAATGAATGGAAATAGAAAGGAAATGGAAAATGAATAAAAATGGACTGTAAACTGAAATTAAATGGAATGGAAATCTAAATGAAATATAAACTGAATGGAAATTTAAGTGGAATGGAAATTGAATGTTAATTGAAATTACATGTTATGAAAATTGAATGGAAATGGAACGGAAATGGAAAACAAAATGAAATGGAAAATGAATGGAAATTGGAAATGTGACGTAAATGGAAGTGGAATGGAAATGGAATAAAAATTTAAATTGAATGGAAATTGAACGAAAATTCTAAGAAAATGGAAGGAAACTTGATTGTAAATTTAAAAGAAATTGAAATTAAATGGAATGAAACATAAAAGAAAATTGAATATGCATGGAAATTGAAAAATGGAATGGATATCGAAATTGAAATGTAATGGAAACTGGAAATGGAAAGGGAATAGCTAGAAAATTGAATGTAAAATGAAGGAATATATAAAAGAAATGGAATGGAAATTGCAATGAAATGGAAATGGAATGGAAATGGAAATGGAATGGAAATGGAATGGAAATGGAATGGAAATGGAATGGAAATGGAATGGAAATGGAATGGAAATGGAATGGAAATGGAATGGAAATGGAATGGAAATGGAATGGAAATGGAATGGAAATGGAATGGAAATGGAATGGAAATGGAATGGAAATGGAATGGAAATGGAATGGAAATGGAATGGAAATGGAATGGAAATGGAATGGAAATGGAATGGAAATGGAATGGAAATGGAATGGAAATGGAATGGAAATGGAATGGAAATGGAATGGAAATGGAATGGAAATGGAATGGAAATGGAATGGAAATGGAATGGAAATGGAATGGAAATGGAATGGAAATGGAATGGAAATGAAATGGAAATGGAATGGAAATGGAATGGAAATGGAATGGAAATGGAATGGAAATGGAATGGAAATGGAATGGAAATGGAATGGAAATGGAATGGAAATGGAATGGAAATGGAATGGAAATGGAATGGAAATGGAATGGAAATGGAATGGAAATGGAATGGAAATGGAATGGAAATGGAATGGAAATGGAATGGAAATGGAATGGAAATGGAATGGAAATGGAATGGAAATGGAATGGAAATGGAATGGAAATGGAATGGAAATGGAATGGAAATTAAATGGAAATGGAATGGAAATTAAATGGAAATGGAATGGAAATGGAATGGAAATGGAATGGAAATTAAATGGAAATGGAATGGAAATGGAATGGAAATGGAATGGAAATGGAATGGAAATGGAATGGAAATGGAATGGAAATGGAATGGAAATGGAATGGAAATGGAATGGAAATGGAATGGAAATGGAATGGAAATGGAATGGAAATGGAATGGAAATGGAATGGAAATGGAATGGAAATGGAATGGAAATGGAATGGAAATGGAATGGAAATGGAATGGAAATGGAATGGAAATGGAATGGAAATGGAATGGAAATGGAATGGAAATGGAATGGAAATGGAATGGAAATGGAATGGAAATGGAATGGAAATGGAATGGAAATGGAATGGAAATGGAATGGAAATGGAATGGAAATGGAATGGAAATGGAATGGAAATGGAATGGAAATGGAATGGAAATGGAATGGAAATGGAATGGAAATGGAATGGAAATGGAATGGAAATGGAATGGAAATGGAATGGAAATGGAATGGAAATGGAATGGAAATGGAATGGAAATGGAATGGAAATGGAATGGAAATGGAATGGAAATGGAATGGAAATGGAATGGAAATGGAATGGAAATGGAATGGAAATGGAATGGAAATGGAATGGAAATGGAATGGAAATGGAATGGAAATGGAATGGAAATGGAATGGAAATGGAATGGAAATGGAATGGAAATGGAATGGAAATGGAATGGAAATGGAATGGAAATGGAATGGAAATGGAATGGAAATGGAATGGAAATGGAATGGAAATTGAATGGAAATGGAATGGAAATGGAATGGAAATGGAATGGAAATGGAATGGAAATGGAATGGAAATGGAATGTAAAATGAAGTAAAAGGTAATTTAAACGCCACTTCGATCTCCAACATGGTGGACAACCCTTATAAAAATTAATATTCATCATCATTAAGTACGTTACAGCGTGTTCGTAGTATCGTGCAAAATTATTTAGAATATGATATGCTCATGATGCACATTCCTCACCTATCTATAGAATACTGGGACTTTTCTCAAATCAAAAGTTTGGTTTCAAATAAGTCAAAAATACTAAACTAACATTAATTGAAATTTAGGGGGATTCAGTTATTCAACTTCAAAATCAGAGCAAAGTTCGTATACAGGTTCTCCACTCGTTAAATGTTTTGATATTAAGCATGATGGGTATGCGTCGAATTTCTTGCCTCGAGTTGAAGGAATTTCTTCAGCACCTCAACCACGGCTGTTTTCATGCTTTTTGATTACATGAAGGATTATGCTATGGAATGGCGGGGCATAACCATTAGCAAAAAATACGTTATGCTTATCTACCTAAAAAGGTGCTTGGTACTGAAATCTGTAATTTGTGATAGGGAAATCACTTTTTTCCCACCATAGATAAAACATGGTCCAATAATTGATTGGAAGGATTTCAACCTAAAATGTTCTGATTATTCGTGATCAATTGCTTAATTTCGCATGAAATAGGTGCAAAATTGTACACCCCGTTTTTAAGAGTTTTTTTAGTGCTCTGAAGAAAGCCCTGCCTTAACTACCATGAAAATTTACTCATTTTATTTAATTATTATTCAGGATTTTATTAGAATGTTCTCATGCATTTCCTTCGGAATAATTTCCAATCACAGAGATTATTTCAAAATTCTTTTAAAATAAGTTTGAGATTCTCTTTGGGAGTCCCTAAAAAACGTATTTATAACAGTCTAGACATTCTCTGCCGATGAAAGCAAATAAAGCACACAATTCATCCTTAGATTTTATGCATCCATAACTCTATTTAAAATTCCCTTGAATTTTCTTTGAAATTCACCTCAGATGTTTCTTGAAATTTTGCTTTGAAATTTCCTTAAAATTGTCTAGGAATTCAGTTCATGCGGTCCTTGGCATACCTTTAAAATTATTGCCATAATTACTTTGGAATTTTACCCCCAAAATTCGATCCCCTTTGTATTTTTCACGGATCCTGGAATCCTCTTCACAATCGAACTGGAATTTTCCACAAGGGCTACTAAAAAATTCTACTCTGAATCTGAACTCACACACGTGATATAACGTTAAAGTTTAAAATCCCTAAGAGTTCTTTCTAAAACTCCCTTTAATTTTCTCTGAAATGCATTTGTGTTATCCCAGTCAGAATTCCTTCATTAAAAATAATCTATCCTGGTCCAATAATCTTAAAACTTTTTCTAAAAATAGATTTGATGAATAATTTTCCCAATTTGTCGGCGAAATTCGTATGTTTCTCCCGGTTTCTTCAAATTCCCGTTTCACTGGTCTTTCGATCGACTCTCCAGAAATCGGACGATATCGAGTAGATGTGAATTGAGCTTAATGCAAAAACAGCTTGTTGCAGAGGTGAGTCTCCATGATTTTGCAATTACTTGCAGCTGATACCTTCACAACGCCGTCCGTTACAAAAATGAGCGAAGGCGCGACAGCAGCACTGCTTTATAACTTTACAGGTTTAAGTAGAACGATGTTGAACCAAGTGGTACTCGATTTTTTTCAAAAAAAAACAGTGTTGAAATTATCTCCTTTTATTTGAACACTTTTATAAAGTATTTTTTATAGAAAATTAGAAACGTATTTATTTTGGCAGATTCATAAAGTTGTTTCCTATCGAATGGTACATTTGGATTTCAATTTCATGTATCAATGACAAACTTATAAGCGTTCAAAACCTAACATCTTTTCGTGATGGTCGCTATTTTAGATTTCGATTCATCCGCTGTATCTTCCCGTAAGACGTAGTCTACGTCAAAAAAGAATCATGAAAACCCGTCAATCCGTTTTCGAGTTATAGCGTGATATACGAACAAAATCCACTTGCTTCTCAAATTCAACTAGTTTTTGGAATCAAAGACAATATTCTAACTCTATTGATTAATTGATCTTAGTTGGTTAATTAACGGCACCAAGAAATTGCAAAATATTGCGATGCAATCAATTATTATTTTGCACGTAAATCGAATCAAAAATAAAAGTCATGTGAAATGCTGGCTTCTAGCAAGGGTTGCAAGATAATTAAGGTTCAAATCCCTGCTGCCGAATTGTATTTTGTTTTCTCCGCCTATCTCTCCCTATAAGTATTTCTAATAATCATTATGTACGTAGGGGAAGAAATTCAAATTGGCGCCTTTAGTGGATTGATTTTGATTTGCGAGCAATTTACGGAAACAGTTTGCGTCACTGCCGACTTTTAAAAGGCTTTTCACGTAGTACAAAAAAGCCCCCAACGGATCTAGACCAAATCCGGAATCTTTCAGACACTAACAGGCCCAGGCAGTGCATAAAAAAGCATCGTAAAAATTGTTGATTTGGAAATAATACTCGAAGCGTTGTCGTCGCCATTGTCGCTGATGCCGTCGAACCCTTGTCCATCTGTACATGGGCGCAGACACACCAGAAAGAACGAACAACTTTCTCCTATACAGCAGGGGTCGGCATTCCGAGACAAGCAGGGCAGTGAATTTGGGCGACCATCGGAAGGAACCAGAACTCCTGCTGATCCAGTAAAACTGTCCGTTATCACCATAGAGCTTATGCGCGCTAAACAATGAGGGTGGAAAGCGGAAGCCGTTTTGTCTCAATTTAGCATGCTTTTCAGCTCGTTTCACACTTCTGGAGGAATAATATCTGCTGCAAATGGAATGCTGTCTTTTGTTCCGGTGCACAACAGTGTGGTGTCTTACAGCCAGCACAGAGGCACTGAGAAAGCTTGGTTGTTCCTGGTAAGACAAAAGCACATGACACGTGGAGGATGGTAAGTAAGTTAGTCGGTACTTTCTATTCCAGGTCTCTGCACATTCAAAAGCCTGGGCCGGAAGGAATGACTCTTGCCTGTTTGTCAGCCGGAAAATGCAGATGCCCAGTTACCGATGCGGAAGTTCCATTGCTCATTGAGGTAATCAGAAGTAGTTGATTTCTGAAATAGACAAACGGACGCTGGAGAACGTTCAATGATACATTTGATCCAACCGACGAGCATAAGAGAAGTGTGAACGGTGCTGATGCTTATATTTGCATATACAGTACCCACTTGCTCATCCGACACTCGTTGGTACTGATCAAGTGAGACCAACAATAACAAACAAAATTAATTTTGACAATTGAATAGACAGACTTCGAAGGTCCGAGTCAGCTGTCATAAATGCATAGAATATGGATGTGAGCCGACATTAATCAGAAACATGGCAACGTCATTATGGATATTTGGGTACATACACGGTTAATATGATTTATGTAAGTTTCTCGAAAACTGGGTATGAATATTCGCTACAGTACTCCCATGTATGTTTATATACCGATGAAAGATAAATACTATAAAAATGTTGAGATTTGATTGGGTTATCATCAATCAATATGATAAGTAATCACGCAGAATGATAGATACGTCATAGCTACTGATTTGATCCCATTAATTTGCAATTCCGTTTAATACAGACATTTACTTCTATATTTACATTATTAAGTGATCACTGAAAGATAAAAATCTGTTGCTCGAAGCGTGCATCGCTCTATTCCGAAGTCATCGATCTAAAAAGCCAACAATCTGGCAACTCGATCTATTTAGCAACCGATGACGAAATGGGAACAGCTTAACTTTTGTTCGTCCCAAAGTCCTGGGGAAGAGAATGGGTGAATCTAACCGCAAACAGACACTGGAAAACATTGGTGACATCAACGCAGCGGGACAGTCTGCACGACGATAGCTGAGCTTGGTATACAGAGAGCAACTTTCTAAGCGATTTGGTTCCCATGCATGGTTTTCTGGCAATGCACCAGAAGTCAAACGTCGTTGTCGTCATTGCCGTCGTCGCCATTGTAGAGCTTGGTGTTTACAAATGTGAATAATAAAGTTTTCCCCATGTGGGGAAAACAATTTAGAATGTATTTCTGTCCCCACATGGTCGGTAAGTTGGTGGAACGGAGCTTGCCTCAGGCAAACCGGTTTGGTTTAGTATCTTCCTAAACTGGTTAAAGTTGTGACAATTGAGACACGTGACGAAATGCAGTAGAATGATGATTCCGATTAAATGTAGCTATACTAGTCACAAGTTCTTCAGAAGTTATCTTGTATGATTATTTGCTCACTTTTAGGTAAATGTACACGTAAGCCCATTCACTCTTACACCTGGGGATGTCAGTTGATCGTTCGATTAGTTCAAATAACCGAATATCAAAAAACATAATCGAGTAAGCAACGAAGCATTGAAAAAACGTTTGAACTGGTATAAAGCTGGATTTAGAAAGGGCAAGTCAATTGATCAAGTCAGTTGAATTCAACTGACTTGAACGCGAATTGAACGTGTAAACCATGCCATTCAACTGATTTGATCAACTCACTTGAATTGAAAAAAAGTTGAACCAGGCTCAACTTTTCAAGCCAATTGAATTCAACTAAGTTGATCATTTGACTTGCCTAGTCTAAACCCAGCTTAAGAGTCACATCAAGAGAAAATAAGTAATAGGTTGTATCCAAGACACGACCGTAGATTTGACGTGCTCGGTATCAATATTTGGTGACTGTGTTAGGGAAACCACTTTTTTGTAGGCAATCGGTGATAATTTTGATCACCATTGCAACAGTTGGACATTTGGGTAATTTTCAATTGTGACCTATTGAAAATTGGAAAAGTGTTCATTTTAGCCGATTTGTAGAAACAATTCCAATCGATTTGTTTGTTCATAATTAAAATCCACCCACTATTGACAGAGTTACAAGTGGTCAAAACCTGACCACTTTTTGTATCACGGTCGATTTTGGTTTTTTTTTTAAATTACACCCCCAATATGTTGCAGAAAGACGAAATCCTACGTCAAAACGGTGGAACTCGCATCACGCTTTTCGAAGGATTCCCTTCCCTTTCACTTGGCAACAGAGGACTTCTGCATCATCTTAAAAAGACTTCTAGCGGGAAAAGAAACTGGCGGTTGAAGTAAATGATTATAACCAATAATCCGACGACCCCAGCAGCCTCACCACTACCACTGTTGCGAACGCAAACACTCTAAAGCAACCAAACCCATGTGTCAGTCAGAGGATCGTCGATCATAGGAGGCATCATATGAAAGTCAAGCGGTCCATTAATGAAATATGTAAACAAGCCGGAACAATAACTCGATCGAGAAAGTAAAAGCAACCGGTGGAAACTAACGATTTTAAATTGGCTCACTACTCGACTAGCTAAGCAAATCGATTAAAGTAACCCATCCCTAATAAACGTGTACCATATACTGACGATATCTTAGATGGTGCGACCATACCACATAAAATTGGGATGATATCCCGAATTGGTGGTTAGGCGCATCTTATGGTTATTGTTTATGCGGGATTCTAGTCGAAATTCTAGTACTACGCAATGTTTGTTTCGATTAGATATGAAAGTTTGACAGATAAAATGAGGGGTTCGCGGATTTTTCTATGTTTCGAGGAGTGCACCGATTAGCTTGGGACCGAATAGAGTACCAGAGCTGAGCCAAAACGTTGAACACGTTTCTTCGGGACCTTCTGGTCGTAGTTACCTCTATAGTAAAAGTGGTGATCCCTCCTTTGATTAAAATTATTACTATTACCTTAATTCTACAGGCAAATGATGTTTTAAACTGCCTTAATCTATCTAATTTATACTGTTAAGCTTAAAGTCTATCATGTACTAGTGGAATAATAACACTTTCTTTTGAGTATAACTTTTTTATTGCATGGGTAAAAATTGATGAAATTTTGAAGAAAACTAGTTTAGAGTGTAATGTTTACATATGCAAAATCTCGTCATAATTGTAACCGTTAGTTACAATGTCCTTGGTTTTAAATTGTGCATGTTGTTTTAGGAAAATGTAGTGTTTGTTTAGTGTCAGTGTTGAGTTAGTAGGATTAGTAGGATTGTTGGTAAAATTGCTGTTATTGAAAATTGTATAAATTTGTCTTAGTAGGTAGTTTGAGAATGATATTTGTTTATAAGCTTAATTGGATGTGACAGGATCGAAAGGGTGTTATAATCAACTGTGGTAGAAAAACTCAATAGGCGAAGGAGATGATATGGATGGGTGGTGATAAGCTACAAGGAAGGAAAATGGAGGAAATAATAAGGAACGAATTGAAAACTGGATGGGAAAAGGAGGGCTTTTGATAGCTGGGATAGTCAACCATTGCCCAGAAGTAAACCGGCGTTTGTGCCTAGAAGACGTGAGTGGAGTGCAAAAGTGAACCAAAGTGCAGTGAACGACCTTTTTATGTTCCTGGTGTTCATTCAGGTAACTGAATTAGACCAAAAATGATTTTGGCTTGGTTTTAAACAACCATTTGTTTTTGGTACTCCACGGATATCCTCACGATCGGCACTTTTCGACCAAGTCAGTCCCGACTGTCTTGGTCTAAATGTCAAGGACCTTCAACTCTCCGGCTTAATAATTGCCAGCAAGGAGAGCATCCTCGGACTCGGAAGTCCTAATTGTTAAGGAGGAAGACCCTTCTCGGCTCGACCAAGGTGGCATTGTCACGGCAGCTGATTTTCCCCAACGAAGGGAGACGCCGTTGACACCGAAAGGGCTACTTCAGTAGCTGCACAGGGATTGCTATATTCTCTGGTTGCGAACCGCCATCGCAACGCGCAAACCCAAGCCTCAAACCCGCCATTGTAGTGACCACAGCTCCAGTCACCAGGCGCCATCTTCCAGACCAGTTTAAGACACCGATCTGCCATTGTCGACGGAGTGATTAAGCCACGGATCGCCATCGCGGTCAAACAACAGCTGCCCATTATAATCACCGCCATCGTCCAGCAAACACCACCGGTACGTACCAAGGAAGCAGAACACACCCCATAATAGCCCAATAAAACCATCTGCACCATAGTTCCATTTTAATAAACTTCTAAGCTTTTTCCACCAACACTTTAGCTTCCAATTAATTTCACTATCACTTAAGAAATCCCACAGTTTCTGCACAGTTTGTTCCGCGTACCCCTCCAAATTACCAAGTAGCATGCCGGCCCTGTGACACAGTTCAGGGGTCTCATGCTACTGAGCTAGATATCCGGGAGTCTTGGTTGAGCCACATCTCTGTCAAGTGGTTATTCGAGATGGACGACAAAAAAATTATGGGAGCGGTCGTGGAAAATCCAGGCCAGTCGCACAGTTGGATCGCGACACAGTTTGGAATCAACAAGGAGACCCAGACAACCCAGCGGCGAGACGGCAGCGGAAGAAAAGCGAAGATGACCGACCCCGTGAACGCAAGGAAGGCGAGGGATTTCTTCAAGCGCAATCCGAACCTTTCGATTCGGGACGTGGCCAAGTAGGTCAATTCTTCCGTCTGGTTTATCCAGCAGACAATGAAACGGGTCGGATTTCATGTCTTCAAGGTAAGGAAGGCGCCTAACCGAAACGATAAACAGAATACGGTGGCCAAACCCCGCGCCAAGAATCTGTACCGCGAGTGGTTGATGCAGCCGATATGTATTGTAATGGACGACGAGACGTACATTAAAGCGGACGCCAAGCAGATCCCCGGCCTGGAGTTTTTCGTCGGCAAGTCCCGCCTGGATGTTCCGGAGAAGTTCCGGAAGAAGAAGGTCGGTAAATTTGCCAAGAAGTACTTAGTGTGGCAGGCGATCTGTGGGTGCGGCAAATTCAGCAAGCCGTACATAACGACCAGCACCATCAACGGCCAAATATATAAAGAAGAATGCCTCCAAAAGCGCCTGCTGTCCTTCCTCCAGTCCCATAAAGGTAACACTCTGTTTTGGCTGGATTTGGCATCGTGCCATAACGCGAAACCGGTGATGGAGTGGTACGAAGCCAACGATGTTTTTTTTTTATGTCAAAGGTGGCAAATCCACCAAACTCGCCAGAACTTCGCTCAATAGAAAGATTCTGGGCGATTATGAAAGGCAAGCTCCGAAAAACAGGGAAGGTCTTCAAAAACGATAAGGATTTGAAGAAAGAGTGGATGGAAGTGTGTGAGAAAGATGGCGCGAATGTTGCACAGGATTACATGGGTAACGTTAATTCCAAGGTGTGGGACATCCACTCGACGACGCTTCTTGGAATTCTTTCGTGCCTCTACTTCCATCATTGTTGTGGCTGCAATCAACTGTTGCTCCGAAATGCTGGCACCTGGCGTTACATCAGCCAAACGACGCTTCTTGGGGATTTTTCGTTGATCTTTTACTCCGAATCGTTCTTCATTGAGCACCTTCACCAGCTGCTCTGAGAACGAGCTATTGGTGCTGGGCTTTGGTTGTTCATCATTCCCTCATATAATTCATTTCATCACAGCATACCTGTTTGACGGATGGATGCCAGGCGTCTTAAATCCCGCTTCCATGCTGTACTCAGAAGTGGACTCCAAAGTTTCTGTCAACAAGCGTGGGAAAATGTGTTTTAGAACGCAACCCTTGTTTCTTACCTACCATTTTTCCAGCGTACTCCACCATATATTTTTCAGCGGCCCAAAATACGCCTCATTGAATGGTTGACATGGACGAGTGCATCGATGGATTTGAGTTCACTCACTCGAGAAAAAGTGACACAAGCTGCGGGCAATGTCTACTAATCATGAATACTAATACCCCTTTCACATTACAGGCTATATCACGTAATATAGGCTGTCTTGCAATAAGCACTAATACATAGGATTTCCAGTGAAAACTAGATGTATGAGTGCTCATTGCACTGTAATGTGAACGGGGTATAAATGTTCATTATTCATGATTAGTGTTCATGATTAGTAAACATTGCCCGCAGCTTGTGTCACTTTTTCTCGAGTGAGTGAACTCAAATCCATCGGTGCACTCGTGGGTAGAATTGGGCGGAATTGGAAAATAGTCTCCAATCAACACTCGTGGCTTCAGCAGCTTCTGGCAGTACGGAAGGGCAACTGTAAAAATTCAATGCCAATTGGTCCATTCATCGAACCATCATGGAAAAAAACTGATTAAATACTTGTTTCTAACCTGACTTGTAGCGGCTTCCTTTGGATCCTCCATGAACGCATGTTAGCAATACGTACGTTGAAAGCGTTTTCCATGTTTTTCCATAATATGATGATTTTGAATGGTCCAAAACCCGTTCGACGTGCTTCTGTTCTCTTCTACAAATCACACTTCGGCTTTCGGAATCGTCCGTAAAATTGGTCTCGTCGTAGTTTATGATGTTTTCTTTTGGAATGCTTAAGCGTTTCAGCCAGGTTGTCAAAATATTCATTCGCAGTTGTGGGCACACCTTGGCACGGGAACGTTTGATATTTTGAAACCAACGAGCTGCCAAGTTGTTCCCCTTCATAAACAGAGCAATCCAATCCGGATTGTCAACCTTTATCACCTCGCTGAGCTCCTTCTCCTGGGCACTGGTTAGAACGGTTGGACTTCCGACGTTCTTCGTGTGCAGACTTCTGCATCTGTTGTACAGCGTGACGAAGGAAAATTTGTAATGTTTGGATGCTTGCCGGATTGACATTCATGTCAGAGTGTTTTCTGCGTGTAATTTGAGCCTTGTGAGGTATTTTAAACACTTTAATCCACTTTTTATCATCTTTAATAAACTGTTGTGCAAAATCCTCCACACGCTTAGTTCAGTTCACGCATAAATAGGTAGTTGATTCACCCATATTTGGGTTTCTGATACAATACCTACAATATGGGTAAATAATACTGACAAAAATCGGTGAAATTTACTTACATTGTGAGTAAAGCGACTTAACCCAAATATGGGTAATTAAACTTTACCCATATTTGGATGAAAAACTTAACATTGTCAAAACCGTCAACTTTCGCTTTATGTGCGCACAGAGAAAAATATTTACCCTAAATTTAAGTTCTTTTTACTTAATTTTGGGTAATTTTGAGTTTTGCATCCCACTCTCACTTTTTGTTGTTGTCAAAAGCGGAACGAGAGATTCGACTTTCCCATGACTATCGTTCAATAAGCTACTAGTGAGTATATGAGATATTCTCAAATTTGAGTCAATTGAACTTAATTTTGGGTAGAAAATACATACGAGTAAGTAATTATTTTTGCCGTAGCCAAATGCAAACTACTATAAGCGGTTTACTGAAAATTAGCTTATTGAACGGAACATGGGAGATGAGTAAAAAGAACTTAATTTTGGGTAATTTTTCGGTTCCGTGCGTGTGCGATGCAGTATTAATTATCCGTCGTAGCAAATTACATTCCGGAAATTTAATCGAATTTAATTCCGTAATCAAATTGCCGTAATTCGTAAGTAGCTTGGTGGAAATTCTACATTAGTTGGAGGAGGAGGAGAAAGCTGGAGGGAACAAGCTTACCTCGCCGTGTCATCATCCAGCGTTTTCATTGGTGGCTGGTTAGTAATTTTACGGAAGTAATAGTAATTCAATGTTTTTTTTTTCAATTTTCCCTTCTAGGTTCTGTGCTGCTTCGTAAGACCCCCTTTGATAGGTAAGTATTTTGCATGATAGTTGATTGACCGATATTTACATTATTTTTTCCACTCACTGGAACTATTTAGCTGACTTTTAAAAGTTCCGAAACGGTCAAAAACTGCACTTTTGCGGCGAATAGTCTCGGTACCTTTGGCGTACTTATTCCTTGCTTTGTGAGTAACAAGCGCGGAAAAGGTACCGAGACGATTCGACGCAAAACCGCAATTATATGATCGTTTCCACTTTTATAAAATCTTTGAAATAGTCCAGTTTGGTGGTACATGTTTAATATTTGCTACAAATAAAATACAATTTAAACAAAGCATTTTGATTTTTTATTTAATCCGTTAAAATTTCAGAAGAAAAAATTAAAATATTCACCCAAATATGAGTTAAATTCACCCAAAATCAATAATCCATAAATAGGTAAAAATTACCTACATTATTCGTAAGGTGCATGTACTCATATATGGGTAAATCAACTTTACCCATAAAATGGGTATGTGCACTTTTTCGCGAGTATGGGTGTTCTTCACCCACATTTGGGTGAACTGAACTAAGCGTGCACAAAGTGCAACGTAAACAGGACACTTTTGACATATCGGATGATGGTTCATTCACACTAAAGTTGTGTTGTTCCAGATGGTTTCACCGCCAACTGTTCCCGCTTAAATTTTGATCTGACCATGTTGCAAGAAATCCGTAGAATACCAGATCACCCTCGGTCGATGGTTGTCCCTTTAATTTTTGCAAACAAGTACCACCATGTCAGTAACAATAAGATTTTTTTCACAGATGGGTTATTATTTATACGGATAGCCTTAGCTCGTTGGAGGCTATTCGATCAATGCGGCCGATGAAGCACTCCTCGTATTTCCTGACCGAAATCCGAGCTCAATTGAGTACTTTATCTAACTGCTCCTATACCATAACTTTAGTCTGGGTCCCATCTCATTGCTCTATTCCTGGTAACGAGAAAGCGGACTCGTTGGCTTAAGTGGGCGCTATGGAAGGCGATAGTTTTGATCGACAAATCGCCTTTGTATTAATTTTTTTTTTTTCAAAATGGCGCCTTTGTGATCTGGGAAGATGGTTACATTCTATTCTTCCACAGGTGTCGAACAAGCCTTGGTTCAAAGGATTGGACATGAGCTGTGACTTTATACGTGTCATGTCGAGGCTCATGTCCAATCACTGCTCGTTAGACTCGTATTTCTTTAGAATCGGGCTCGCGGTCGGTTATCACGAGATCCACCACGTGCTTTGGTCATGCACCATACATTGTGTTGCTAGATCCGAGTTATCCGCATCCCTCAGGGCCCGAAGAAAACAACCTTTGCGGCCCGTTAGAGGCATCTTGGCGAGCCGAGATCTTGATTATTTTAATTTAATTGACAGATAAAATGAGGGGTTATTGGTGTTTCCTATGTTTCGAGGGGTGAATCGATTAGCTTGGGACCGAAGAAAGTACCAGAGCTGAGCCAAAAAGTTGAGCACGTTATTTCGGGACCTTCTAGTCTTAGAGTTACCTCTATGGTGTTACCATCCGGAAGAAAGCATACTGGCAGGTGATTATCTACCAACCAACCACAACCGCCTATCCAACAAAATCCCCAATCACATCGACGCAAACAAAAAACTTTCACTCCGATCCAGACAGCAGACTTTTTTCATTTCGGTCTCCTTTGTAGTCATTGCACCTAAAAAAGTGTGAGGGGCAAGACACACAGAATATTGTGACTTTCAATCCTATTTGCATTCGCTTTCCGGGTGGATGCGGTTTCCGCACAAACATAGACTCAAGGCATGGGAACGCTCTCGGTAGGCTTATTCCGACAAGTTCATTTCAGCTTTTAGTTTGATGAAGGAAACTTGACTATATTTGGCGGGAGAGCTTTGTTCAAGCAAAGCTAGAGAACATTGCACACTGGGCCAGGAAGGCAATCTAGAGGAGCAAAATCAATTACTCCCAAACGAAGCATTTCCGCGACTTGGTGTCTTGGGCAAAGTATCTCATCATAATAAGGACCATCTATTGTTATAAACAAATAGTTCAAAACTCTTCCGCAAAGATGGCGCGACAATTTAACTTCTTTCTCTGACGTTTTGGAGACTTTATGTCTTAGGCAAAGTTGTTTATCTTGACAAAATAAACAACTCTTTTGGAGGCGTAAAATTTCCACAGCCTACTGGTTCCGAGTTATATGGAGTTAAAGAAAAACAAGTTGAAAATATGGTTTTTTTCTTTTTGTTGTGGGTTTTTTGCTTACAACCATATAATGTTATATTTTTCTCTTATGCAAATCTTCTATCTATCTATATATACACTACAAAAAATATAAACTTTTTTTTTATTAGCTATGACATATAAAATAATCGAAACTCGTGGAATATAAAGTTTATGTGAGCTTTATAATCAATACAAGTTTCTTAGTGTGTTTCAATTGATCACTTAATGTCAAATAAAAACCACACAATTGAAAAGTATGTGTCAAATTTAATAGTTAAAATCCATAGCATTCCACACATGCATCTGATAAGTATGGAAAATGAATAAAGAAATTCTAATCATAGCGGAAGCATAACGCTGAAATGGCGTCTGTTAACAGTTTGGAATCCGTCGTGATAAAGGAACTTGATTTACCACGAGAAGTCCTATCGATTTTTGAAGGTAATATTCTGCAATTAATTTGAAATCAAATAAATACTACTAACTCTTCTATTTAGAGCTAGGTTTTGATATGCTAGCTTTAATTCGCGTATCAAAAGACGAATTAACAAATGCGTTATTGACGAGCGAAAATATCTCTTGGACACAGTGGGATGTCGATGAAATATTTGGACGTTTGGTTCGTTGGCGACAACAAAACGTAAGCTGAATTAATTTTAATTTAATTTAATTTATTTTATAATTTTCTATAATTTACAGGGCTACGAGATAATAGATTTCACCAAAGTGGAAGTAGAAGAGTTCTGGATCGAAGAAGCAGGAGAAGAACAACAAATACCAGTTGAAGAAGACGAAGAAGTATCCGCGGAGGAGAACAGTCAGGAAATTTCTCGGGAAAAACAAGTAGATTCCTGCTACACGAATACAGCAAAACCTCGCGTGCCTGTCGCTGTCACTGCTTCAAATCCTCAAGAACCCGGTAAGGAAAATAAGATCAAAGCAGTCAAGGACTCAAATCACATCAATTCAGTGAAATCAATCAATTCTCTCGTACCGCTGAACATCATTCCAAGAAGGGTTCTGGCCTCCGGATCTGACAATACCGTTTCTTCACGAACTGGATGTCTTCCAGCCGTGCTTGAAGACTGCTCATCAAAGAAAACTGATGCACAAATTTCCACCGACATCAGTTGTCCGCAACATAAAAAATGTTCAGATTCCGTCGAAAGTTCTGCAACTGAAACCCATGAATGTCATCTCGATGATGTTCAAGTAAAATTAGGAATAGCCAACGGAAAGAAAACTGCCTCCGAGTTTTCGGTGATTGAATGCTCAAATCACCATTTCACACCATCGATTCTATCACGACTGCTGGATTCCACGATCACCGGAAAATAAATCATAGAGAGAGGAAATCTGGGTCCATTGACGACAGAAAGTCAGCGGGAACTGGTTTCAATCATCGCTGATTACCACTACCATAAGGGATTACAGGCATCCGAAAGAATTCTAGACGAATACGCTACATCAATCACAGCACTCTTTAAAAGTGAATCGAAGGTAAATCTATTTATGCTATGATATTGATGTGATTATTAACATCCAGTTACGTTTCAGGAAACCTACTTCATTGAACGAGGAGGAGCGAAGAAAAATCCAGGAGGTAAAATTTATAACCGGATCGTCAACAGCAAACAAAAAATAACTAAGCGGAAGTTGAAGGAGCAGCAACATTTGAGTGGCTCTAAGAAGAAAACAGACCCGATATGTGCTCTGGATCCAGCTGCAACTGACGCGGTTTTATGGCTGGGACAAAACACAAAACCATGGGGAACAACACTGGAAAAATGGATAGTATCGTTCCCTGCCCGCAAACCACAGCTCATGAAGCCTGACCAGAGCGAGAAACTTTTCAAGGATTTTCATCATTATGGAGATGAGTTTGGATACCAGTTGGTAAGTTGGTATACTATAGGTGTACTATTGACCAATGACGGAATGATCTCACGAAAAAAATTGACGTTTGAGCGGTGCTGCGTTTACTAAAAATGAACACATGATGTAAGGCTCGCGTAACTTTAGAAAAGGGCCAATCAACTTTTATTAACAACTTCTTATGCTCTTTTCACGCGAACCAAAGAACAGCCACGCAAACCAAGAGCTTTATCGGGAAGGGGAGAATTTACCCTCCCCGATGGTGTTGTTGTTTTGCGTGGGCGTACTTCGGTTCGCGCGAAAAGGGCTTACCAAGCTTTGTGTACAGAAGTTGATGGACCATTTTTAAATGTTACGCGAGCATTATCAATGTGTTCATTTTTAGTAAACACGGCACTGCTCAAACGTCAAATTTCTTCGTGCAGTTCATTCTGTGCATTGGTCAATTATTGTCCGCCTTTGAAAATCGGAATGAAAAATTATGCACTTGTGTTGTTTTGATTACCTTTTGACACGGTCAATGAATGCAACTAAAAATTTAGTATTTATGATTTATTTTTTGTTAAAACTCAATTTACTAAAAGTAGATTTAAAATCGAGTTTAAAATTATACTCAACATGTCTAAACATGAATAAAGCGAGTAAATTTTATTAACAACCAGGAAACTAGTGCTGAAAATTGAGTATATGGTATTTTATTTATGCTGGTTGTCGAGTAACCTAATTTAATCAACTAGGTTAATTAATTCATTTCATTCAACGTTTATTTTCAGATTGACGAAGATTTTCGGTTGCTGGATGTAGGAAATGGTCAAGGTTTGAAGAAGTGGGAATCTGTTCTTCCAAAGATCATTCAGTACGTTGATAAACCGTATAAAGACGGTCTATCCAAGTCCATTTTAGAATTTTTAAAATCACCAAACCTGAACCAATGTAAGATGCATAATTATTATAAAAATTAATTTAAAGTTAACTCATTTTGCTTTAGGTGAACAAATTAGTGCCATCCTTCTGCTTTTAAACAACTTCCTGAGACCAACAAAGGTAACAAAAACCTTCAAGCCATCGATCTTGTCAGCACAAGAGGATATCATCTTGTTTGCAGACACTGATGAGCAGGCTTTGGAAAAAATTGATGAACTGAACTCGACTTACACCCAATTTGGATTTTCACCCATTGCACGTCTCTTATTCCGAGGTCAAAACATAAGGTCCTTGACTGGAGTATTCGAGGTGTACTACAAAGGGGTTACGTACAAGCTTGATACAGCGGCAAGAGCAATTGACGTACTCGTTAAGCTAAATACCATTTTTGGACTGGAATACTCACTGTACTGTTCAAGAGCAGTACGAATCTATCAATAAGCTAAGAAGATACTTGTCACCTGACTAAATATGATCACGTGTATGATTCCTGAATGCCCTGCTAGTTTTAAATCAGCGTACCTTTATTTAGATCATCTATTTGACATACATAGAGTTCCTAGAGTATACATATATATATTTGTACGTACGAAGGGTGTTATCAAAAGCTAGCCAATTGGTATGTTTTCAAACGTCATATTTTAAGACATGTAGAAGATTTACCTCAGTATCCTCAACCTTCTGATCAAATTGACCAAATACAAATAGCGACTGCTGTAGTAGCCAATAATCAAAATTTTCTTGGATCTACTTCATCTTCTGTAAACGATACTGAACCAAAAAGTACGGTGTATGCCGATAATATTGATAAGTTCCTACATTCTGCTGTAAACTATACATTAAAACTACATAGCGAAACGAACTTATCGCGCAGTGATGTAAAGAATGTTCAAAATCAAACAGCCAAACTGAACTCAAATATTGTCACCGAGATAGAAAAACTACTTCCACGTGTTACTTCTGAAGTCCAGATTGAATTCGAGTTGAAAAGTTATCTAGATAAATTGAAATCTCCATTTGATTCTATTGACACCGAGTATAAGTTTCTGAAGTACTTACAAGACAACAATATTTTCCATCCTCCAAAAATTATAACTGTCGAAAATAATAGAACTGTTATTCATAATTAGATAGGCGCAATAGTTGAAGAAGAAAACAGTTATCTTGCTATTATGGATATTGAATTTCAGTTGAAATCATTTTTAAATTGTCCAAATATTTTGAACGCAATCTTGGAACAGATCACTAAGCACCAGCAATCCGATTCAATAAATAGCATTGTTACTGGAAGTAGATGGAAAGCGATTCAACAGAAATATCCTGATGTAATGCTGATACCAATTTCATTGTACGCGGACGAATTCGAAATTAATGACAGTCTCAGCTCGCACAACAAGAAACATGTTGTTTGTGGAGTATATTATTCTATTCCTACGATTCCCGATGAATATAGGTCAAAACTATGCAACATTTTTGTTGCTGCAATGATAAAAAAGTAGATTTAAATGACGCAGGGTTCAATACATTATTCGAGCATGTTGTGAAAGCATTTAAGGACATTGAACAACAACAGCTTACATATAAAGTCAATGGGGTTAGTAAAGAAATTAAACTTGTAACAACGTTGCTTCAGGGTGATAATCTCGGTATGCACCAATTGTTACAGTTTCTATCATTTAACGCAAATTTCTATTGTCGTTTTTGTAAGCGGAGTCGTGAACAGTGCCAACAAGATACTCAGGAATGCTTGGACTTCATTAGAAATATTGATAATTACGATGTAGATGTTAGCATGCAAAGTCCATCAGAAACAGGTGTAAGAGGAGAAACGGTTCTTAATGGATTGCCATCATTCCATGCAGTTGAGAATATATCAGTTGACCCAATGCATGACTTCTTCAGCAATGGAGTGTGTTGCTTCGGGCTAACTGCTGTTCTTAATTATTGTATATTTAAAAAAAAGATTTGTTTCTCTCAAAGCATTCAATGTGGCCAAAAGTGTTTTTAGTAAAATAGCTCTAGACTCATCGCTGCGAAGAATGCCGGATATAAGTGATACTTTTGTGGCACGCAAAAAAGAACGTTCGGTTGTGATGCGAGCTACAGCTAGTGAAATAAAGGCGTTTTTGCACTATTTTCTGCTAATCATGGGCCCGTTTGTTCCTCCTAACGATCCTGTTTGGAACTATTGTAAAGTTCTAGTAAAACTCACCGAAAAAATATTAAATCAAACGTTTTCTTTGAGTGATATTGATGAGATAAGCAAACTGTGCAAAGTACATCAAACATTATATCAGGACCTATTCGATGAACACCTTAAACCAAAACATCATTTCGTATGCCATTACGGTTCTGTAATTAAGACTAGTGGAAATGTAGTCAACATGATGAATTTCAGAAATGAAGCTAAACATAAAGGTTTCAAAGAATATGCACATATCATTACCTCACGAAAAAATATATGCTTCACATTATGCATGAAGGCAGCATTACAATTTTCTAACGATCTTCATAACGAACAGTTTTTCAACTGCCCTTTAGAAGGAAAACTACTACGGTGTGAACTGGAGTCAAAAGCTTATTTTAAATCGTTGATATTGCCATTACCTTTTAACATGAATAGAAAAATTGAATGTGCTGACAAAATCAAATTCAAAGGAACCGAATTTAAAGTAGGAACTTTCATTACTAAAACAGAGATAGAAACCGATAATTTGTATGAAATAGTAGATATGCTTATCATAGATACAACCGAGTTATTTGTAGTTGGACGACAATGGATAGTAGGGGAATTCGATGAGCACTTTTTATCTTATAGCGTAGTTGATGTTAGCAGTAAATATTTCATACTGAACTTGATAGATACTGACGGGCCACCGATAATGGTTTACAATGTGCAGAACAAGCAATTATTTAGGAAAAAAACCGATTTTGTAACTATGGATTTATAGCTTAAGAATCATTTATAATAGTTGATAAATGCTATTATAATAAATGTTGTTAATAGTTTATAAACCAATGACCTTTTTAACAAAACATAAAATATAATTATACATTCAAAAGTGTGGTGAATTAAATAAAAGTAGCTGTATTTAATATTAGTTTTATTTGTCCATACTTCTGATAACTGCATAATGTAGTTTTGGTAATGAAATGTTTTTTTTTTTTTAAATTGATGAATACGCATAAAATACGGAACCTACTATTACAGGTTATAAATTTCATTCCTAAAAACTAATAAAACTGAAGAGAATGTCGAATAAATATCAAACGTCTTATTTTTTCATATTAAAAGATAAATATTAAAGATTATGATTGGGAAAGTTAAAATTTATAAGTCATCACTTATAAAATTCATATTAAAAAAAAAATCTTGAGATTATGTGCCTAACACATAAATGGTATTAGCGAGGTACTATTGCAAAAATCTATATCAGTTCACACATAAACCTTATATGGTTTATTTTTTCAGTGTATATATAAAAATGAATTTCTGTCTGTCTGTCTGTCTGTGTTATACAGACTCGGAAACTACTGAACCGATTGGCGTGAAAATTTGTATACAGGGGTTTTTGGGGCCGTGGAAGGTTCTTATGATGGTTCGAGACCCCTCCCCCTTCTGTAAGGGGGGGGCTCCCATAGAAATGAAACAGAAATTTCTGCATAACTCGAGAACTAATCAAGCAAATGGAACCAAATTAGGCATGTGGGGACGAGTGTGGGGGTATAAGGAGATAATCATAGGGGGTAGCCCCTTAGATAATAGGGGGGGGGGGGGCTACGTACAATATAGCATGCTTTTTTTTTAAATCGGCGCATAAACTCAAGCTAATATTGAATCCCGAGCAAGACCGGGCACACTCAGCTAGTACATTATACAAACAACTTTTGTGGAGAAACATACTGTTTTAAGCTTCAAATTTTAAAGATATTGTTGGTAAAAACGAAAAAGCAGCAATTTTTTTTACTTTATTATCACCCAAAGCACAAAATATCGCAACCTAACATTTTCAGCAAAAGTTAAGCAATACTCGATAAACAAAATATCAAAATTTGAAAGAGGTGGTGTTTTTGAGATTTCTTCATTTTAGTGGAACATGTTTTTTTTTCTATAACTTTTTTTAATGTTTCACTGCATTGGCAATGGCGTTTTGAAGACTTGATGTCTTTGGCAAATCTTGATAAAATAAACAACTCTTCTAAAGACGTCAAAACTCCACAGCCTACTGTTTTCGAGTTATATGGAATTACAGAAAAACATGTGAAAATAAAACGTTTTGAACTATTTGTTTATGTCAATAGATGGTCCTTATTATGATGAGATACCTTGCCCAAGACACAAAGTCGCGGAAATGCTTCGTTTCGGAGTTATTGATTTTGCTCCGCTAGATTGCATTCCTGGCCCAGTGTGCATTGTTCAAGCAAAGCAATTCTCTCGAGAAGAGCAACCATGATGATTTCTTCTCATTCGGTGATAATTTCGTTTCGTTTTCGGCAAATTTTTCTGGTGATAATGATTTTTCACTCTTCCGGAGAACCAGATTTTCAGCTGTCTACAAAACATATGGTGTATACTGACCGAATTCTGCACCATTATTCCGGCCGCCTTCAATCGTATGGGCTGGTGGAAAACCGACCCGATAATGTATGGTGCAATTCACTTTTAATTATTGCAAAAAATTTCATCATTTAGACTCGAGTGATTTTAATGTCGTCGTTCTCTAATTTCGTTTTCAATTTCGCTCTAACAATCCCACCTTGGAATGTATTTAACGCTTAAAACAAACCCCATGATATTTCATCTGATGTTTACTTTTGACCCGTTTGTTCTCGACCTTACAGCTAGTCATGTTTACATATCAAATCCAGCTGATGAACCTGTTTGCGCGCGAAAACGACAAGAAACAGCTGAAATGGTAAGAGTTTCAAAAGCCACAGAACATTTTAGCAGCTTCCACATTTTGTCAAGAAAGTCTAAATATTCGTAGAAACCACAATTAAACTTTCAATAATTTTGCACTTCGTGCGTAATATTATTTCTACCTAATATCGATACTACTAAAAAGAACAAAATGATTGAAATTTTCGAGAAAAATTCCAGATTTTCTGAAAATCGAAAATTTCTATGCAGCAAAACTAGTTTATCCACCACGGGCGGGGCGACATCTGTCGGATTTGATAGTGTAAAGTAAACCACAAACGAGTTGCTGTTACCAACTCTCGCGTCTGCACCCCCCTAAAGAAGAAATCTAGCTACGCCAATGCTCTCTACTCACAGTGCCTTGCGGAAGTTCTTGTCAAGTTTAGGGTTTTTATTTGCTTGTTTTACGCTCGATTTGCTTCTCCAAATGAAGCAATTTACGTCAATCTACTTGCTTCCTGCAGGACGACGACGACGACGACGACGGAGACGGAAGTAGAGAGAAGGGAAGGTGTGGTGCAAATCCTGCCCACTTGTCGGTGTATGTTCCGGGTAAGTTCTGTCGGTTTGTTGTGCGACGGCACAGTGCTGTTGCTTGTGGTTGAAATATCGGTGAATTGCTAAGGGGGAAGTCGATTTTACGAGTAAATCAAGAGCTCGTCGCTGGTTTGTCATTTGTTAACTCTAGCATTCAGAATCATAAAACAATCAAATTGTTATGATCGATTATTCGATTGATTTTTCATCGTTGTAAATAATTCAGCAGGATTCATATTTCTCGATGTGTTTGCTATTGCTTTTGACCAGCTCCAGGCCAGAATTTCATAAAAATATAAAAAATAAGACTTAACCTTCTCCGATTTGCACGAAACTTTGCCTAATTATGTGTTTTGGGAAATTCGCCCATTTTAGATTTGTATTTATTTTTTACAAAATGGCGTCTTTGACCTCGGAATTCCATGGTCCTAAGCTGCTCGTATCGAGGATGTTCCGTCCCATCTGATAGTGCCCATGACCGCTATTAAGGCCGTTTCCGACATATTCTGCCTTCCGGATTTTCATTTGTAAGAAGTGTGAGGATTGTTTATTATCCTCAAAATCGTTTAGCAACTATCCAAATTGATCATTAGACTGATGCAAAATTTGAAATTTTCGCTCGCTCCACAGTGTTCAAACGGTTTCAAATCGGGTCATGATTAGCCTCCGAAAGTTTAAACTAATTTGATTAGAAACTGACTTGGCACAAACCATTTGAAGTTTATATGGAAATTGCTATGGGAAAACAAAACTTTTTGTTCATTGTCTTCTAGCCTTTTTACATATGTACTGTTAAAAAATTCTATTGCTATTCTTATGGGAATTTGTATCAGCTACAACTTTGCAGAAAATCGTTTTACAGCCAAACGTCAATTTAAATAGTTATTAATTGTTTAAGAGATTGATAATCTTATGGCAAGATTAAGCAACTGTATTGTGGACAACACTGTATTCTGCAGTGTGAAATAGTAGCCATGATTTTTGTCCTCTATTCTACGCGCCATAAACACCAATGTTGCCTGCCTGCTGAACAGTTGATTGAGCATAACCATAAGACATCAGTGACTTGAATCATTAATAATTTTTGTTCCTTACATTTGATCGAAAAATGGTCTTCAACAAAGTTGTAGCTCAGCTGTTTCTAAAGCGATTTTAAGATCGATATGAATCAAAATTATGGTTTCTCCATAGTAATTCCCATATAAACTTCAAATGGTTTGTGCCAAGTGAGTTTCTCACTAAATGAGTTCAAATTTTGGGAGGCTTATCAGGGCCCAATTTGGAACCGTTTGAGCACTGTGGAGCGAAAATTTCAAATTTTGCATCAGTCTATTGATCATCTATGAGCCCCTTGAAAAGGAATCAGCTCTTCCAGAAACGACGTTTGACTTAGACTTAAACGTAGCCCAACGAGCGAAATTCGACTGTACTACAGTTCCAAAGCTATAAAACAAAGCTTAAGCAAGCACCACTCGAGCAAAAACATTGTCAATACACAAAAGTATTGACAATCATGTTGATGAAAATATTGACGTCGAATATATTAATGAGCATATTGACGCAAAATCCAAAAAGTTTGATTTCATGTTTCAATATTTCCCCTCATTTCTCCCTTCTGTTTAACTACAGCAGCAGATGAGGCCTGTCCTTTGGCATCTTTTGTCAATGTGGTTGTGATTTAACTCGGAATATGTCCGCGGCTACAACATTGTTAGTGAGCAGTGACTGTGTATTGATGACCCCCCGACCATATTGTTGAAAATATTGACACATTGATGGAAATATTTGTGGGAGAAATCACCGACCACCTATCTCCAGATAAACCATCCTACCGTTTCCTACCCCTCACATCATCATGATGACATCTATGGCAGTTGCAAACATCGCAGACTAAAAACAACACCAGCTTCACGAGAAGTAGCAGGCGTACAGTTATTTCTCATACCTTGTTCCATTCCACATTCTGTATTCCTAGAGAATAGTTATTATTAAAGACCGTGTGAAACCGGCCTCGTGTATCTTTTATATTCGAAAGAATTCCATTTTCGTGGTTTTCTCCAGTTCACTTCTTTTCTGTTTGTTCTGCCCACAATATTAACAAAACTTCTGTTGTGTGGTGCGCACTTTGCACGAGCGAAAAGATTGAATGTGTACACCAAGGGGAATTCAACTCTGTGCCAAGAGTTTTGGCAGTGCCGAAAGCTGTGCCAAGCGTAGTGCCGAGCATTCCGAAGTAGGCCGAAGTGTATCAATCAAGGTGTAAATATCCCATGAGTTTGGCAACCCTGAAGTTAGACTTTTGTGATTGTGTTTACATTTTTAATTTATCTAATTCATGACCATGGTTCATGGCAAATATTAAGCTTCATTCTCATTAGAATGAGAGCGGATTGGGTAGTGGAAGAGGAATTGGAAGCAATACCACCTATACGACCCGTTCACAAGAAACGAACGGTGGATGAAATTTTCACTAGCTGCAAGTAAAATGCTCTCCGACAAAACCCAGAACTCGAACGGATGAAAGTTCACTCCCACCCTAGAAACAGTTCTGATCGACTCAGAACTACGCAACCTCGAAGACATCAGCCAAGCATATCGTATCGCAGATTGTGATGTCCCTTACCATCACCCAATTACACATGTTCAAGTCTATCAAGTTCACGATCCTAGGCAGATGTGATACCTCCCTCAAGGTACCACCAATCAAAACCAATGGCCAATGTACCACCAGTGAAAACCATCTAATGTCCCCCACTTCATATCTGTCATACCACGGAAATTGTGCACGATCCAGATAAACTTCGCATCTGCAGTTCAACCAACAATCAATACGAAACTAACGATTTTAAATTGGCTCACTACTTGACTAGCCTTTTGTTCCCAAGCAAATCGATTAACGTACCTATTCTAGTAAGAATTCTAATACTACACTATGTTTGTTTTGATTCGCTATGAAAGTTTGACAGATAAAATGAGGAGTTAGTGGATTTTCCTATGTTTCGAGGGGTGAATCGATTAGATTGGGACCGAGCTGAGCCAAAAAGTTGAGCACGTTTCTTCGGGACCTTCTGGTCTTAGAGTTACCTCTATGGTTCAACTGTACCCTGTGGTTGTTGTTGTTCATCTGCACGCCCATGGGATCTTGCCAAGATTGAGCAAAGCCTTGTAATTGATGTATTAGTAGGCCACCCATCGCACCGGATCCTTTTGAGGCGAACTAGTGCAACAGAAGAGTACAGATTGGCTCGTTGATGATGGGGTCGAAACCACGAGCTGCTGGGATTTTCGCTAAGAATCGGATGAGATTAACTTAGTTTCATGGTGCAGACAGGTGCAGGCAATACTCACAGCATTTTTTCAGGGAATCCGAACCCGATGAAGTAAACAAAGAAGTCAACCTTAGCAACCGATTTTTCAAAACGTCAACTCTCGACAGTGATGCCGTTTGATATTATGTCGAGTGTATCACACTTGTCAACGTTTGTCCTAAAGGGCCGAATTGTGGCACAGTGTGCAGAGTTGACTACCCTTTGGTGTACACCCTTTGTTCTAAAAAAAACAAAGAAAGCACTCCTAGCGAATCAATATTTCCTGCGTTCCTCCGTATGACGAAGAAAATTCAAAGGCGTTTCAATGCGTTTGAACGGAATTGAAACTCGTAGGATGAATTTAGAATCAGGAAGCAGTGTTAGGATTTCAACAATATCTCAACAATGATGAACAAATAGATTTAAAAGTCATCTTTCTATATTCCATCTTTTGATACAAAACCACTCGAAAAAATTAGATCAAAAGCCCTATCATCTAGCAAAATTTCTAAAGCATATTTCCACCCTTTTTTACCAACCAAAGACCACCAAAAACTAATGTTCATGCTTGACCTACTTCGTAAATAAGAGAATAAATCTCTCTCCCTCAATCGTTAGGCAGTACAGACGGACTTTACCGCAGGAAGCACTCAGTCGAACTCATCCCCAGAAATTTGGGTGTATTTTCCATTCGCGACTGGGAATTTATTGACTTTGGCAAAAAGTGGCGACGGTAGAAGAAACGAAGGATCATGACTTGGTGTTATACTCGCCAACCTACATTCCAGTCGGTCACTGTCAGTCAGCAGTGGCTTAAAAGGTTACTTTGCGAAAGTTCCGTCGTCGTCGTCGTCGTCGTCGTCATCGTAGACGTCAGAGGTTGACGAAAGTTTCTGAGTAAATATATACCTATATACATCTCAGAGGTGACTCACCTGGCCTGGTTCTTTGGGTATTTTGCTGTTCTGTGGATTAAAGCAAAAAAGTTTTCCGTTCGCTGTTTTTCTTCTTTGGGTGGTTGGTTCTTCAGGATTGGATTTTGCTTCGTCACCGTTTGTGATTTGTGCTTCGTCTCAATTTGATTTATTTTATTTTTAGGTCGTTGTGAAATGTTTAGCAACTGAATACATTACCGTTTGAAGGAATTGTAATGGAAGCGTGTGTAAAGCGTAAATATTTCAAATGTTAACAAGGACGTCTATCGTCCTTCGACGAGCATTGAATTTTAATCCAGGTTTCCACGTCAGTGTTGTTAACTTTTCATGGAGTACGATACGTAGATAGATGAAATTGTTTCCATTGGGTTAATTATTCCTAAATGTAATGACCATTTTCCAAAAACAATCATTTCAAAGGAAAATGTTTTTTTTAAGTCATGAACGGAATCGGTAATCTACGGAATTTTAGAATCCGTAGATTTTCTTCGGCACTTTAAAACAAATCCCTAAAAATCTAGAAAATCCGTAGAATTTTATGGTCGGTCCGTAAGCTCCAAAAATCCGTAGATCTAAGCATAAACCCGTAGAACTAACCACACTGTTCCACACTCACTAATGACGGCCTGTTAGTATGAATGAATGTATCCTTCACTGTGCATTTTGACACTGATGGCGGTATGCCCCAATGAGGATGATACGTGATTTAACAAAGATTTTCTTAAATCTAGATTAACCTTTAATGCTTTAATACACCATTCGGTAAGCACCAAGAGAGGATAAAACCATACTACGCAGCCATTCTATCAGTCATGCTAGTGGAAAATTCAACTACAAAGGTCTATTACAAAGACCCAATACAATATTTTAAATATGCACCATGTGATCGAGCATTCAAGTAAATTTGTATAACACTTGCGGTGAAACCCACTGGGCAGACGATACGGCCATGCTTAGCGGCCGACTGCAGAATAAGGCGTGCAAAATGGTGACACGGAGTCACGGGTGATGAGCTGAAGTGTTCTGCGATGCTTAAAGAACGGTCATCGTTCACTTTACTCACTATAGCTCCGACTCGAAGCTATACCTCAGCGAAATGTTTTACTTCTACGTTAAATATTTCAAAAGTTACAGTGATTTGAAGGTGTCCGGATTAATGTGGATACAGACCTTACCGTCATTTATAGAGCATCTTCGTCTTATTAATCGAACAGGCTTGCATTTGACCCAGCGATTCCAAAACAAAACACTCACCGTTTAGCCACTAACAAGTCCTCACCATTAATTAAATTACTAACAATCCGGCTAGAAGTTCAGAGAACTTCCGACGAGAAGTTCACAGAACTTCATTGGAGTTCCGACGAAAAATTTAGAGAACTGTCGACGAGACGTTCAGAAAACTTCCGAAGAGAAGGTCTGTGATCTTCCAACGAGCAGTTCAGAGTACTTTTGATGAGAAGTTCAGAGATCTTCCAACGAGATGATCAGGGAATTTTTGACGAGAAGCTCAGAGAACTTTCAATGAGAGGTTTAGAGAACTTCCTCCAAGAAGTTCACAGAACTTCCTTGAATTTCCTACGAAAAGTTTAGAAAATTTCCCTGGAAAGGTTCAGAGAACTTCCGATAAGAACTTCCCTGAAGTTTCACAGAGTTTTCCTGAAGTCCACAGAACTCCATCGAAGCTCCCTGAAGCTCCGACAAGAATTTTAGATTATTTTCGTGCGGAAGTTTAAAGATCTTCCGATGAAAAGTTCAGTAAATTTCCGAATTTCAGACGCAAAGAGCAGAGAACTTCCGATGATAAGTGCACAAAATTTCAAACGAATGTTCACAGAACTTCCAACAAAAAATTTACCAGAGCTTCATGTGAAAAATTCACAGAATTTCATTAAATTTCCCTAAAATTAATAGAACACCACTAAAATTCTGTGAAGTTAGAAAGTACAATGAACTTTCGGCGAGAAGTTTAGAGAACCTCCAACAAATGGTACACAGAACTTCTTTGAAGTTCCATCGAAAAGTTTAGTGAACATTCGACGAGAAATTCAAGGTACTACCGATGATAAGTTCAGAGATCTTCTAAAGATAAGTTAATTTCCCTGCAGTTCGGACGGGAGGTTCACATAACTTCCGTTAAGAAGTAAACAGAACTTTTGACGAGAATTACACAGAACTTCCCTGAAGTTCACAGAACTTCATTAAAATGCCCTTAAGTTCCAACGAAAATTTCATAGTACTGCCGTTGGGGAGTTCTGCCGACATGAGAACTTTCGACGATAAGTTCAAAGATCTTTCGAGTTTCGATGAGAAGTCCAGAGAACTTCCGATGAGAAATTCCAAGATTTTCTGACGACACATTCTGATAACTTCTGACGAGGAATTTAAAGAATTCCAGACAAGAACCTCTAAGTACTTCTGACAAGATGTTCATAGTACGTTCAGAGAACTTCCGACAAGAAGTCCAGAGGTCTACCGAGGAGAAGTTCAGAGAACTTCCAGCGAAAAGTTTAAAGATCTTCCGAGGAGAAGTGCAATGCTTCCGATGAGAAATTCAGCGAACATCTGAGGAGAAGTTCGGAGAAGTTCTGAGCACATCCGACGAAAAATTCAGAGATCTTCTGATGCGAACATCACAAAATTTCTGACGAGGAATTCAAAGAACTTTCGAAGAGAAATGCAGAGAACTCCGTCGAGAATTTCGGAGAACTGTGGTATTTTGGTTGAGCGTGCATTAGAGTGGTGGAGAGCTTTCTGGGAAGAAGTGGGTTGAAAGGGTCAGAGACGACGAAGGTGAAATAAAGATGGTGTGTCCTGGTAATCTAAATGAATAAAGCGTAGTGTTTTGATTGGCATTTAATACCGATGATCCTGGGGAGATCACAAGAACTACTGACGATAAATTTCGAGATCTTCTCAATAGAAATTCACAATACTTTCGACAAGAAGTTCATTCAGAAGAGCAGCATAATCAGAAGCAATATCCATCCCGAATAGGCAATAAGTTTTTCACTGACATCCAGCCAAATAAATTGCTAAGCTGCTCGGTGGTGCCCATCTCGGCAAAAAATCTAAGTGTGTACTTAAACCTGAGCTAATTCTCTTCATCTGATTTATTTCAGCGAAGACAACATATCAAGAAGACTGTCAACTCTTCCAGTCTCTCATACGTCCGTTATGAGACAGGTACAATCGCGTCATCTACCGCTCAAAAGTTAATGCTTCGAACGAATTTGATAGCAAAGATTACATCCTCAGAAGAAAAGTGTATGCATTTACTTATTATTCTATACATTGCTTCCACCTTCGCCCAAGCGCAGCGCTACTGTATCTGTCGCTTGAGTTCTAGCAAAATTGTCAGTCTTCTTGATATGTTGTCTTCAATTTCAAGCAAACAAGATAAACTTTTTGATCTTTTTTTCTGACACTGAAAAGCACCGGAAGATCAATACTTGGTTTCGGTGTAGTTTTAGCACCCGATCTGGACGATGCACCACTTTAACCGTGGGTCCTTGGCGGCGTCCTTTAGCGAATTGAGTTCCTCCGTCGTGACACCGCTCACTACTGCACCATTCATATCGAACGAGTGTGAGATACGTGCTAGATAGCGAAAGACAATTTAACGTCAAAAAGGTCTATATCCGTGAATATATCCGAGCATTTGGTGAAATTTTGGCACGTCCATGAAGTCGGAAGATCAGTTCTTTTCCGTGAAAGGGTGTAGTGACTTGGCCTGGAGAATTTACGGGTTTTTCTGACAAAGAGCAAGAACCGGCTACACAACTTTGCGCTAGAGTCTGTGTATAATTAGTCACGCCAAGAGTGAAGCCAAGTCTACCTATTGAACTGTCAAACCGGCTACCTATCGTGCAAAGTAAACAAACATTACGGTGCTATGAAAGCACCGACGAACCAACGTGACAGCTCATACAAACAACATTCAAATTCTTGCCCAAGACGCCATATTTAAAATACGTAAAACACTACCGCCATCTACTCACCCGATGGCGTCATATCATGAGCAAGGACACGAACCCACTTATAATTTATATTGCCATGGTTTGCGTCTCACCTCGTTTGACAGATCACGTTTGAAAGTTCGAATCGTTCGTTTGACAACTCGAATTGTGGACAAACGAAATGCTCCTGTGGCATGTCGGTTCGTCGGTGATGAAAGCTCCAAGAAAGGTAGGGGAAATGGATGTAATGTCGGTCTAAATTCCCATAATTTTGGCCCATACATAAATTCAGCAATCGACTAAATTTTCAATAGCGACCAAACATATCCATTAGTACCGTTCCAATGGCACGTTCATCTAGATAAAATTGATAAATAGTACATTTTTAGTGATGGGTCCAATCTTAGATCCATAGGCCAACATTAGAGCCATTTTCCCTTTTGCAATAAAATTTTATAAAAAAAATATCGAAGATATGATCATAACCTTGCAGTGAGCTTAAATTATCATGGGATACGTTAAGTAATGGTCAGTAATGATAACTTGTAAGATTTGTTAAAAATAATTCGATAAAATCACCGATATAATGATTTACTACAACCGCTCATTTGCTTTCTCACTAGAAATCATTTGAAGCATAGATACTACTGATTCCGTATATAAGCGGAGGCACAGAAAGTGTTTTTGGCAACCATGAAAAATAAATGCTCTTATTGGCATTCGTGAGAAATGTTCATGCCATCATAGAGCTCATCGTTGAGCGGTTTTGTTTTTTTTTCGTGCGAAAAAGTTCAAAATGCAGTGCAAAGCAAATCTTTGCAACAATAAATCAAGGAGTACACACTTAGATTTTTTCGCCGAGATGGGCACCACCGAGCAGCTCGGCATTTTATTTTGCTGGATATCAGTGAAAAACTTGCCGAGATTCAGCTAACAAACGGAAATTTTGCCGAGATCTCAGCTAACAAACATATTTTTTGCTGAATTTCCAGCAAAATAAAATGCCGAGCTGCTCGGTGGTGCCCATCTCGGCAAAAAATTCTAAGTGTGTAGTTTCATGTGGAGTGGAGTGTGGAAAGCATTCTGTGCTTATAATATTACAATACTTCCCCCGCAAAATACACCATCACGACGTCATACTCGTTTGGCTACACTAATTCTAGATAAACATTTCAAAAGGTCTGCATTGATCGATTCTCTTCATCGACTTTGTCTTTCGTCAATAGCTCAGCTGCAAAACCTTTCCCTGATGTACATATTTGACGGTTTGGACGCTAGATAAGAACCTTCTTTATCAAACTATGTGGTAGAATTAGCGCGAAATCTGTTTGCAAAGCAGTGGTTATGAACAGAGAAAGTTGATGAAGAGAATCGATCAAAGCATATAAGACCATTTTAAATGTTCATCGAGAAATGATAGTTCATTTGGCTACATTCCACTTTGCATCCGCTTATAGGGTAACCAACTGATTTTGGACCCCTAGAGGAAGTGAGATCACGTTTATGTCAAAATAATATTATTTGTTTATTATTATTATGCAATTTACATGCTGTTGTGTTCGAAAGCTACTCATATTGGATGTAAAATGTCACTAGATGTTTTATTTATTGATATATACTCGAAAAATAATTCTTTTCACATCATGATATTCACATATTTTGGACCCTTCCACTTGATTTTGGACAGTGTCCATAATATATTTTGGACACACTGAATGGGAACGAATATATTTTAGACATGCTGAAGTTCTTTCAACCTATGAGCCTAAAATTAATTACGACGGTCACTTCTTCCTATCTCGCATTTGTTAGGTCCGTCTAGGTGGGAAAATTTTCAAAGAAGGTGCCGTAAAACGGGGTGAAATTGATCAGCGGGGTGAATTTGATCGCTGAGTATACCCAATATTGTACTTATGCATAATATTTTTACAATGTATACAAAGATACATTCGTACGCTTAGTAACGAAAAACATGTTACACATGAAAAAATATCACGAGAAATTTCAGCGATCAATTTTGCCCCGCTGATCAATTACACCCCGTTTTACGGTATGCATAAAAGTTAACCCCCCGTTACTCGCGCTGTTGTACTTTGTACAACACATATGAGTTTTCCATTGCCATTTTGTTGCTGCCAATCGATCTGAAACCAACTTGTATTCCTCAAAAAACTTGTTTTGAACTAAAAAAGCTAAACTTTGATTACAATTAACCCCCAAAATGCGGATAATAGAGAAAATGTAAATGGAAACCGCGTAAACGCGGTGTCCATACTACGTGGGATTGACTTAATTGGTTACAACATGGAATATCTCGAGATCCTGACCAGATAGAAAGTTACTGTTTTCGACAAAGTTGTTCAGGAGGTCAAAGCTATTTCTTAGTGTACAATAGTTCAGAATTATCTCACTTCGTGGTGCTAGTATACATGTGAAATTCTCGTGTATAAAATATCTCTAGATCCTGACCAGATAGAAAGTAAATGCCTTCAGCAAAGTTGTTCAGGAAGTCAAGCTCTTTTCGTTGATGGAGTAGTTCAGAAATTTCACACTACGAGGCGCTAGCATATACGTGTAATTCTCGCATATACAATAGCTCGAGTTCTTGACCAGCTAGAAAGTTACTGTATTGGGCAAACTTGTTCAGGGGGTCATGACTTTTCGACTGGTAGACAGTAGTTCAGAATTTTCTCACCACGTGGCGTATGTATACATATACACTTCTCGCATATGATATATCTCGAGATCCAAATAGACCAAATAGAAAGTTACTGTCCTTGAAAAAGTTGTTCAGAAGGTCAAAGCCTATTGCTTGGTGTAGAATAGTTCAGAATTTTCTCACTATGTAGTTCTAGTATACACGTTAAATTCTCTCATATAAAACATCTAGAGAGCATGACAAGATAGAATGTTACTGTCTTGGGCAAAGTTGTTCAGGGGATCAAGGCCTTTTGGCTAGTGGACGGTAGTTCAGAATATTTCACTTCATGGTACTAGTATATACGTGCAATTCTCGCATATGATATATCTCAAGACCTGCTAAAAATGTACTGTAATCGGCAAAGTTGTCCAGGAGATCAAACCCTATCGATTCTCACTAGGTGACATTGAAAGACACGTGAAATCCTTGCATATAAAATATCTCTGAATGACCCGCATACTAGTGCCACGTAAAGGGAAAATTCTGAATTACTGTACACCAACGAAAAGATCCTAACATCCTGAACAACTTTGCCGAAGACAGTAATTTTCTGTCTGGTCAGGATCTAGAGATATTTTATATGCGAGAATTCCTCATGTATACTAGCGTTGCAAAGTGAGAAAACTCTGAACTTAAGTCCACCAGCAAAAAGACCTTGACTTCCTGAACAACTTTGCCGAAGACAGTAACTTTTTATATGATCAGGATTTCGAAATATTTTATATGAGAATTTCACGTATATACTAGCACCATATAGTGAAAAAATTCTGAACTATAGGCTTTGAACTCCTGAACAACTTTTTCGAAGACAGTAACTTTCTATCTGGTCAGGATTTCGAGATATATCACATGCGAGAACTTCACATGTATACTAGCGCTATGTAGTGAGTAAATTTTGAACTACTGTCCACCAGCAAAAAGGTTATGATCTCTAAAACTACTTTGGCATAGACAGTAACTTTCTATCTGGTCAGGATCTCGAGATATTCCATGTTGTAACCAATTAAGTCAGAACCCTCGTAGTATGGACACCATTTACGCGGTTTCCATTTACATTTTCTCTATTAACCGCATATTTTGGGGGTTAACTGTAATAAATATTTAGCTTGTTTAGTTAAAAGCAAGTTTTTTGAGGAATACTCGTTGATTTCAGATCGATTGGTAGCTCGGCTGCAAAATGGAAATGAAAAACTCACACTGTTGTACAAAGTACAACGCGTGAGTACTCGTGTTACAAAAGTTGGCGCGAGTAACGGAGGAAATATAACATAACATAAGGAAACAACTGATCATACTATAAAAAAAATCATTCAGAAGTAAATCTTAATACGGAGACCTGACTCTATGCTTGCAGTCCATATTATTTTTTGTATGGGCTGTTCATAAACTACGTACAGTCAGGAATCCTTATTGCCGGATTCCTTATTGCCGGTATCTCTTATTGCCGGATCCTTATTGCCGGGCTATCCGCGAATAAGGATACCCACAGCTTATGGGATTTTCACTAATGGGGGCTGTAGTGGATTATCTCATTTGTTTCAATACATAAAGCTATACTGTCTTCGACAAAGTTGCTGTACTGGGTTAGACCAACAAGCCTGTGCCATTGGATTCAGGTTAAATTGGGAACTACGCCGCTAGAGGCGCTTCACTTTTATGTTACTTATGACGGGCGCTATAATATATGGATCATATTTCCAACATAGAATATTTCGTGATCCTGACCATATAGAAAGTTACTGTCTTCAGCAAAGTTGTTCAGGTGACCAAGTCCTTTCGGATGGTGGCCATATTAGTTCAGAACTCTCTCACTACGCAGCGCTAGTGTGCATGTGCAATTCCTATACAAACTGTATCTCGAGAGCCTGGCCATATAGAAATTTGCTGTTTTCAGCAAAGTTGTGCAGGTGATCAAGTCCTTTTGGATGGTGGCCATATTAGTTCAGAACCCTCTCACTATGCAGCGCTAGTGTGCATGTGCAATTCCTATATAAACTGTATCTCGAGAGCCTGGCCATATAGAAAGTTGCTGTTTTCAGCAAAGTTGTGCAGGTGATCAAGTCCTTTTGGATGGTGGCCATATTAGTTCAGAACTCTCTCACTACGCAGCGCTAGTGTGCATGTGCAATTCCTATATAAACTGTATCTCGAGAGCCTGGCCATATAGAAATTTGCTGTTTTCAGCAAAGTTGTGCAGGTGATCAAGTCCTTTTGGATGGTGGCCATATTAGTTTAAAACACGCTCGCTACGCGGCGCTAGTGTGCAAGTAAATTTCCTGTATAAGCTGTATCTCGAGAACCTGGCTATATAGAAGGTTACTATCTTCAGCAAAGTTGTTCAGGTGACTAAGTCCTTTCGGATGACTGTCATGTTATTTCAGAACTCTCACACTACGCGGCGCTAGTGTACACATGAACTTCCTTAATATGTAATGTCTCCAAAGCTTGTCCATATAAGATGTTGCTGTGCAATGTTGGAACAGGAACAGGAAAAGGGATGACGTGTAGAGGCCGGAAATCGATGTCAGATGCCATTTTGGAATCCAAGATGGCGGCCATCGGTTTAAGAAAAACTGTCAAATACCCTAAAATATGGATATTTTTGGAAAGGGGACGACGTGTAGAGGCCGGAAATCGTTGCCAGATGTCATTTTGGAATCCATGATGGCGGCCATCGGGTCAAGAAAAACTGTCAAATACCCTATAATACGGGTATTTCCAGAGAGGGAACGACGTGTAGAGGCCAGAAATCGATGCCAGACGCCATTTAGGAATCCAAGATGGCGACCATCGTGTCAAGAAAAACTGTCAAATACCCAACAACATGGGTATTTTCGGATAGGAGATGACGTGTAGAGATCGGAAATCGATGTCAGATTCCATTTTGTAATCCAAGATGGCGACCATAGGTTCAAGAAAAACTGTCAAATACTCTACAATATGAATATTTCCGGAAAGGAAACGACGTGTAGAGGCCGGAAATCGATGCCAGATGCTATTTTGAAATCCAAGATAATGGCCATCAGTTTAAGAAAAACTGTGAAATACACTACAATGTGCACACCAAATTCCTTAAATCTTGTTCGGTACTATTTTTGCTGGATTTGTTCGGTAAAATGTAATTTTTACCGAATACTTTGTAAAAAATATTGTTTTACCAATTTTCGGCAATCAGAACTGCTGAATTACCGTAATTTACATACATTTACCGAAAACTGTAAATAAAATTTGCGGATTGATACTGTAAAAGGCTGTGATTCCGCAATTCTGTAAAATTTGTGACGAATGTACTGTAACAGCAATAAAGTACCGAATTCTGTAAAAGTTATTGAAAATATTTTTGTACTGTCAAACTCAATATTGGCTGCCATTTCGATGTTGCGTGTCTTTCGGTTCTACGTTGTGAAATGTAAGTACTTTACTTTTAGCTAGATTCCGTGCAATTTATGCCGAAAATATAATTAGTATAATTTTTAGGCCAATTTTTTTCAGACGCCATAGACGTTAGGCAACTCAATGGCCTCCTCTACCACAAAAACTGCATTTTAGCGCAGTTTGCTACTGAATCGATCGAATCCGGGTTCTTCAATGATTTTTTTAAATTTTCTTTGCGAACGCAAGATGAAAATGTCTCTTCAAAAATATATAGTTAAAAGGAATGAATCTTTTGGTTTGGCGAAACAAGAAAACAGTTAATTAGTCAATAAAAATTAGAATGCTTATTATTTATTCTGGAAATAAAGTACAGTCGATTCGGTAAAAATTATACTGAACGCTATGGTAAACATTATCGATCTTTCAGTAAAATTTACAGTCCAGGTCAGTAAATTTTGACAGCCCACAACCGAAGAAAATTTACAGAACGGATTGTAAATAAAAATTTACCGAATGGATTACCGAATGTTCAGCAGTTCCATATTCGGTAAAAAATTACAGTATACTGTAAAAAAATCTTAGTGTGTGGGAATTTCCAAAAATGGACGACGTGTAGAGGCCAGATATAGATTCCAGACGCACACTAGTGCCACGTAGTGTGAGAGTTCTGAAATAATATGACCATCATCCGAAAGGACTTAGTGACCTGAACAACTTTTCTCAAGACAGTAACCATCTATATGGCCAGGTTCTCGAGATACAGCTTATACAGGAAATTTACTTGCACACTAGCGCCGCGTAGCGAGCGTGTTTTGAACTAATATGGCCACCATCCAAAAGGACTTGATCACCTGCACAACTTTGCTGAAAACAGCAAATTTCTATATGGCCAGCCTCTCGAGATATAGTTTATATAGGAATTGCACATGCACACTAGCGCTGCGTAGTGAGAGAGTTCTGAACTAATATGGCCACCATCCAAAAGGACTTGATCACTTGCACAACTTTGCTGAAAACAGCAACTTTCTATATGGCCAGGCTCTCGAGATACAGTTTATATAGGAATTGCACATGCACACTAGCGCTGCATAGTGAGAGGGTTCTGAACTAATATGGCCACCATCCAAAAGGACTTGATCACCTGCACAACTTTGCTGAAAACAGCAACTTTCTATATGGCCAGGCTCTCGAGATACAGTTTATATAGGAATTGCACATGCACACTAGCGCTGCATAGTGAGAGGGTTCTGAACTAATATGGCCACCATCCAAAAGGACTTGATCACCTGCACAACTTTGCTGAAAACAGCAACTTTCTATATAACCAGGCTCTCGAGATACAGTTTATATAGGAATTGCACATGCACACTAGCGCTGCGTAGTGAGAGAGTTCTGAACTAATATGGCCACCATCCGAAAGGACTTGGTCACTTGAACAACTTTGCTGAAGATAGTAACTTTCTATATGGTCAGGATCACGAAATATTCTATGTTGGACCTATGATCCATATATTATAGCGCCCGTCATAAGTAACATAAAAGTGAAGCGCCTCTAGCGGCGTAGTTCCCAATTTAACCTGAATCCAATGGCACAGGCTTGTTGGTCTAACCCAGTACAGCAACTTTGTGGAAGACAGTATAGCTTTATGTATTGAAACAAATGAGATAATCCACTACAGCCCCCATTAGTGAAAATCCCATAAGCTGTGGGTATCCTTATTCGCGGTTCCTTATTCACGCCCCCGTTACCCCGGCAATAAGGATTCCTGACTGTAGACGGTTTTTGAAAGATTTCAACCCCCCCCCCCCCCCCCCCCTTCCGTAGAAGACAGTCTCAAACACAAAATTTAAAAAATTGTATGGACCGTAGACATCTGCCAAGCGCTCCCACCCCCTAAAGCGTCTACGTAGTTTATGAACAGCCCCTTAGTTAAATGCGTTTGGAAGATAGGAAACCTTTTGTGGAAAACTAGGAACACTCAGAGTGGACCACTCTACGTGTTTTGCCGTTTTTCCCATTTTGAATCGCCTGATAAACAAGAAATATATTTAAAAACAATGAATTCATATAATTTTGATTGATTTACTTAACAATTTAATCAGAAATCTGAGATAATAGCACGATCGACCAACTGGAATTTTTTTGTCGCTCTTTTGATGATTCTCATTTGATAAGTGTCCAAAATAAGTTGGTAACATTTTTTTACGATCTTTTTTGGACACTTTTTATTTAATACTTTTTAAGTAAAATCTTAAGGTGAAATCTTTATAAACACGTGAAATACATCTTCCAAAGTCAGATAAACTGATTTAATAAAAAAAATCATTGAATTGTATATTTTAGACCAAATTTAAAACAAGTACACTAACGCTGATTCCTCTTGACAAACGTCGAAACATGAAACTTTTTCGATAACATTTTCTAAAACTGCATAAATTGAGCAATTGTAAGCAATTTGAGGTGAACTAATGATCTTGAAACATAGCAAGTAATTGAAAGAATGTATTTACAACATCACCCAGATGAATTTGAAGAAACTAGACAGTAAGCGAGGAAAATATATGAAAAGGGTCCAAAATATGTAGGGGTCCAATTCAAGTTGGTTATCCTATAATGATCAGCTCATATATTCCGCAAAAACATAATATGTTGTCGCAAAAAGGATACTTGGGATTAATATCCTTTTCCCATACCATGCAATCTGCAAAACAAACCTCGCATTGTATACCTGGCTACGTCCTTACAATCGCAGGGGAAAGGTAGGAATGTTAGTTCAACATCTACTTAAGAAGGTGCAGGGAACCCATACTACCTTCATAGACGTTACAGGAAATGGAAATCTTGTTAGTAGGGGAAAGGGGATATAAGGATGCTCTATTCGACAATATAAAGCAGTATAAACATGAGATAAATAATTTATATAAATACAATCAATTATATGCTTACCTTTTTAATATATTGAAGTCATTTCCTTTCATACACCCGTTCATTCTTTTTCTTCAACTGAGTTTAAAATGACTGAATCGATGGGTTCAGAGCAAACGTAACTTTTAAATAAAAATGGTGCGAATCTATCAAGTATTACCATCATTGTTGAAATAAACTTTATTAATAAGACAATAAAGAGATAGAGTATTATATTGTATGCCTTAATCATCTAACTTTACTGCTCATCTGAATCAACTAGAAATCATTTGAAGCATAGATACTACACATTCCATATATAAGCGGAGGCACAGAAAGTGTTTTTGGCAACCATGAAAAATAAAGAGCATTCGTGAGAAATATTCATGCCATCATAGAGCTCATCGTTGAGCGGTTTTGTTTTGTTTTGTGCGAAAAAGTTCAAAATGCAGTGCAAAGCAAATCTTTGCAACAATGAATCAAGGAGTAGTTTGCGTAATATTCATCCTTCATCCGTTTTCCACGAAATAATTCGAAATGTGGAGTGTGGAAAGCAATTTGTGCTTATAATATTACAATACTTCCCCCGCAAAATACACCATGACGACGTCATACTCGTTTGGCTACACTAATTCTAGATAAACATTTCAAAAGGTCTGCATTGACCGATTCTCTTCATCGACTTTCTCTTTCGTCAATAGCTCAGCTGCAAAACCTTTCCCTGTTGTACATATTTGACGGTTGGAACGCTAGATAAGAACCTCCTTTATCAAACTATGTGGTAGAATTAGCGCGAAATCTGTTTGCAAAGCAGTGGTTATGAACAGAGGAAGTCGATGAAGAGAATCGATCAAAGCAGATAGGACCATTTGAAAGGTTCATCGAGAAATGATAGTTCATTTGGCTACATTCCACTAGAGTCGGTGTATTATGAGCAGCGTTGCCATTTATACAGATTTATCTGTATTATACAGATTTTTTAATCTTAATACAGACCCGATACAGAATACAGATTTATCACAGATTTTTAAATTACAATACAGATTTATACAGATTTTTATAAAATGCTTGAGAAAAAAAAATCTATATCAAAATAAGTTATCAAGCAGTTCTCACTAATATCAATATATGTTATAATTTTGATATTCTTCGCATATCTTTTAGCTCTCATTTTTGTTCTGTTAGCCATCAACTCCATCAAAATGAAATCAATTTGAGTTATCAGGAATAATGAAAACAACATAATTCTTGTTTTCATTTTGTTCTCACCCTCTGCTCGGGAACCTATCAAATTTCCATCGACAATAATTAATCATGTTATGGTGTTTTTGACAGCATTCACAACCAGAGGACCAACCGCTTTCGGATGCATATGGAGCTGGTAGTAAACGATTTGAGATTGTATGGGGATTTACAGTATTAATTGAATATTTCCAATATAAGCATGTATGTTAAATACAAGAAAAGTGCCCGAGCACATTAAAATGGTACAAATACAAGTACTCGTAAACATTTTACTTGCATTGAAAATGTATTTCGTAAGAAATTGCGGATTTTCTGATATTTTCCATACTGCAAAAATGATTTTACCAGCACTGGCGGGGCGACATCTCTCGACTTTTCGGTGTAACTACCACACAAATGATGTAATTAATTATATTCATCTATAAGATTCTAGCCCACACTACAACTAAGTGGTGGAACCATGCTGTGACGATCACTGTCCCGATTGACGTTCATGACATCAAGACGAAGACCAATAAGCTTGAGCTTAAATGTATGCCAAAAGCAGCCACTGTATACATACCTGGGTCATACAAGCATATTTGTCTTGTCATCGTCGATGTTGTTGAGGCGTCTTTTCCCAAGACGGAGTCCTATTATCTTGGCAACACGTACAAAGCTACTTACTCAGGGAACAAAGACTTTGGGAAAATCGGGCACAAAATGATCGGTCGTAACACTGAGGCCCCTGCAATAACAATGACGTTGGTGGATTGCATGGCTACATGGAAAGTGATTTGCAGTGGACTGTTGTCACATGTTAATCCTGGTGCATAGAGGTCAAGCTTGCGGTCTTGGCAACGAGTAGATTTGGAGGGTTCTCGGTTTGGACTGATGAGGCTAAAGCCAAAAAAGAGGTCAGTGCTGAAGACAGTTATCTCAGGCTTCTTAGTGACTTCCCAACAAACAATTGAGAGCTCTTATAAAACACCTGAGTTGATCAAATGTTGAATAATAGCTTCCAGAGTTGAACAAGAATGTAGTTGTATTGCCATTTGATTAAAAGTTTTAAAAGCTGTTGGAGCACTCTTAAATGATTGTTCACGTTCGGTTTAACTATATGCTTTATAAGACCTACGATAACTTTTATAGCACCTTAGTTAAACTGATTCACAAGAGCTATACAGAACGTGGAATAAACGCATCAAAACAAACAATTGAGAGCTCTTATAAAACACCTGAGTTGATCAAACGTTGAATAATAGCTTCCAGAGTTGAACAAGAATGTAGTTGTATTGCCCTTTTGGTTAAAAGCTTCAAAAGCTGCTTGGAGCACTCTTAAATGATTGTTTACGTTCGACCAACCACCAACCACAATTTTGTTGCTAAAAATAGCACAAGTGATAGGCACGTTTATATGACCATAAGGCAATGATTATTCGACTGCAAGAGAAGTCACTCAAGATGAGCTTCATATACTTCTCTCATATGATCAAAATATGTATTCAAGAATAGAGCAGATGGAAACAGAAGCGGCTGGCAATCCGGGATCATGAGTTCGAATCTTGCTTCGAGAAACCCTCGGTGGAGTAGAGGTAAATTATATATAGGTGTTATTATTAAATGCAAAAATTAATTTAAGACATATATCATATAATCAACGATAACATTTCTAGATAAATTCTCTCAATTAATGATTAGAGAGATTAATTGAAAGAATATCAATCAAAGATCAAACAGATGCTTGTTACTACTTCCTCCATGAACAGAATGTGAATTATGGCATAATTACATATTTTTTCAATGTGCACAAATAAATTAAATTAATAAAAACTGTACAAGCAATTATTTTTTTGCGTACCACGACAATTGTTAAACTAATTTTAATCTGTGAATATTGTGAGTACTTACACAATGGTTATTAAGGAGTCATTAAAAAGTGCTATAAACGCTTTTCACCGAGCTGTATAGTGATTATTTAGGAGTCATAAAAGAGTGTAACAAACGCCTCTCAGGTTCAATCTCTAATACATTTCGAAGCAGCTGTTAGGAGGTGTCTACAAACGTTGTATTAGAGCTTTCACCAAAACAATAAAGCTTGAGTTTAAATATGTATCTATAAACATTGTATACAAGTTTCTTCTATCCGGTTATTGAGGAGTCATTGAAAAGTGTTATAAACGCTTTTCACCGCTTGCTGTTCAATTAATATTTAGGAGTCATAAAAGAGTGTAACAAACGCCTCTCAGGTTTACTCTCTATTAAATTTCAAAGCAGCTGTCAAGAAGTGTCTACAAACGTTGTATAAGAGCTTTCACCAAAATAATAAAGCTTGTGTTTAAATATGTATCTATAAACGTTATATAAAAGTTGCTTCTACTCCTATACCGCGTATACATATACTGTAGTTGAACAGGTTCTCCAAACCAGTGTAAACAAGAGTTTTACAGAAGTTGTAATAAACAAATTGTACAGTTATTATTCAGCATGCAGTTGAATAAAATCACAATGGAAGCGTTTCTTCAACAAGAAATTGATTTTGGGTAAACGTTTTACTGAATACGTTAGACAACACCTTTGTGTTGCAGTTGTATAGGTTCTCCAAACCAGTGTAAACAAGGGTTTTATAAAAGTTGTGGTGAACACATTGTGCAATTATTATTCAACATGCAGCTGAACAAAATCAAAACGAAAGCGTTTCTTCAACTGGAAATTGTTACTTGGGTTGGGCTTGGAGAAAGAGGACGAACCAGAGGATGTGTACGGATGGTTTGAATTGCTTAAAGATGCGGAGGCTGAAGCAGACCGGAGATCTGGGACTGTTGGTGAGGGACAGGCTGATGACGGAGCCAAAAGAGAGTTAATCAAAGCGTTGATAGACAAGAAGTTCGTTTCAAAAGTTGGTGAGACGAAAGAGATTGACCATGTTAGTGGAGTTACTTGCGCTGACCCCGCAAAAGATATAGTCATAGGGGACCACACGATCCCAGACTGGTTCTCGTCCTACAACACAACTGCGAACATGCCCGACAGGGTTAAGTACTACAGCTGGTGGAGAGTGGATACACTGCACTCATTATGCAAAGGTTTGATCAAGTGCGATGATGGTACAAAGCCGGCCTTGGGTGCATTTTTGGCTGGTGAGATCCAATACGAGGTCAGAGAAGCGACGGACCTGGTGAGAGTACTATCGTATGCTGATGTGTATCTTGATAACGCTCGGTGTTTAGCATCAATAACCGACCCCATTGACATAGTCAACAGATCCTTGAGTTTTGGCAGCTTGCTGTTGGCAATGACTGAGTTATGGCGAAGCACATCAGGGGTGACTCTTTTGGATTTAAACAGGGTGTCTACAAGTTGGAAACTGGTAGACAGCCAAACATGGGAGGTTATGCGAGCAGCAACCGATGATTTTGTGATCACCAGTCCAAACACAACAAACACAGCTTGGACTGATGCGACTTTCAAGATTCTTTCGGTGGTGAGTTCAAACCTTGGTGTGACTGACGCTAAGTGGGAAGACCATTGGTATGGTGGGGTTGTGCCTTGGTGGTACGTTCAGGCAGGCCTGGTCAAGTTTGGTGGCGATGTCAAAACAAGGACAGACAAAGTTACAAGCGTGCGATTGAATGTCGACGAGGAATGGGTCGATGAGGTTGGTTACCATATAAAGGCGAGCACATCCGCCCCGTCTGACATATCTGTCTTGACAAGTAGCATAAGCTACGAGAAGAAAGTCCAACGCAAAGCACTCCCCTATTTCACCATATTGACACCAACCAAGGATGGTCACAGAATGGAAACACACTGGACCAGTTGGTACTACAACTACGTGAATGACCTGCCTAAGAGTGGATTGAGGCGGAGGACTCGAGTACATGAACCAGAGTACGACGGAATAGTTGAGTTGAACACCATTGTGTTCCCAGATAGTCGTAGGTTCAAAGGGTACGAGAATCCTGAGGCATTCGTCGATGGTACGAATAGGTACCTGCTCCCGATCGATCATTCTGTGCGCGGTGGGTTGACATGGCCAGATCCTTTTGTTGACTGGCTTAAGCAGGGTCTTATTGCGATTGAACCCCACCTTCTGAACTTGGACGTTGTTGGTGCAGTTGGGGCAGCTTTGGGCCATGTTAATAAAACAATCATTGATTGGCTCAATGATAAAATACATGGTGAGAAGTCCTTTCGTGACTGACCTCATCAACAATTTGTTAGTAAGCAGATCGCCGTTCTCCGGTTTGTTTGTTTACGGAGGTGTGAAACGGTATGGAAATATTATAAACAGATTTAACATCTTCAAGAAAGACAGAAGCATAGCAGAGAGTGAAACCCACGAGTTTATAGGTGACGTAGGTCAATTGCTTGGCGAGTATTGTAAAATTATAGAGAGTTGGCCATCGCCAGGAGAAAAGGGTGATTTTACCAGACACGTAGTTAAGGTCGGGACAAAAGAGGAAGAGAGAGAAGAGACCTGTTCATTGGGAGGTGTTACGAAGTATATATTTGATCTAATTGAGTACGCCCACCAGAGTAGGAGATTGAAAGGAAAATCAAGTGTCACAATCGAAGGTAGGACATTCTTTGAGAACTTCAGTCATACATCATTGACCAAACTTCAACGATTTTCGAAGTCTGACCCGGGGTTGGGGAACCATTCAACATTCATGAAACCTTTGCTTTTTTATTACAAAGCATTGAAGGCTGTCAAAAACACAGAAATGTCGTATGGCTTACTGTCAGGTATTATACAGTGTGTAAATAACTTGACAAAAAAGGTTTTGGTGTGTGGCCATTTTAGATTCATCGATGACATAATTCGACAATTCCTCGGTGAGATAGACAAAAAGACATTTGTGTTTATCAGGAGAGCGCATGTAACAGCTTGATATACAGCAGCCTACACGGACTGAGCACAATGGGCGGGCCAAGAGGTTGGACGGAGGAGAGTATCGAGGCAAACCTTACGGATTGGGTCGTTGGAAAGAAAACTTTCCCGTATGAGACAGATCCGTTTTTGTTGGGGAAGACAGAAAAATGGTTGGATGAGTGGTGCATGAATATCAGGAGCACAGATTTGACATTCGATGAGTTCGTTACTGACCCGATGAGATGGGCTACGGGTGGAGGGGCTAAGAAGAAGAAGATGGACATCCGTGGTCAAGAGATTGAGGGAAGAAACAAATGGTTCTGGGCATTGAGCGGTCTGCAAGCAGGGCTGAATTTATATGAAGAAAGTCTTAAGGAAGGAAATGACGCACAGGTGGCGTTGAAGGAGGAAGTAAACTGGACACAGTTGGGAATCCATCATTCGATGATTTTCCGGGTGTTGAAGTCATTCACGGAGCCCCAGATGACCCAGCGAAGGCCAGGAAGGTGTTGAGTCTGCTCACGCGTCGGCCGAATCTTTCAATCCACGATGCGGCGAAGAAGGTGGATGTTTCCATCTGGGTTGTCCACAAAACGATGGAACGTACCGGCATCCACGTCTACAAGGTTCGGAAGGTACCGAACCGGAAAGACAAACAAAGCAGGTGGCCGGGAGTGGCTGACGAAACCGAGGTGCGTCGTGATGGACGACGAAACTTACATCAAGGCGGACACAAAGCATTTACCGGAGCAGGAGTTTTCCGTTGCCACCTCATGAAGAAGGAGAAGGTGAACAAATTCACCAAAAAGTTCTTGGTTTGGCAGACCATCTATGGGTGCGGCAAGACGAGCCAGCCGTACATCACGACGGGTACCATCGACTGGCAAATATACCGGAACGAGAGTCTCCAGAAGCGCCTCCTACCCTTCCTGCACTCTCACGAAGGCGAGACGCTGTTTTGGCCGGATTTGGCAGCCTGCCACTACTGGTTGGACTGGTATAGAGACAACAATGTTGTTTTTGAACTAAAAGACGTCAACCCACCGAACTCGCCCGAACTTAGCCCAATTGAAAAGTTTTGGGCCATCATGGAGGCCAGACTTCGTAAAACTCCTAAAGTGTTGGAGAACGAGTTGGCTTTGAAGAAACAGTAGGTAAAAGTATCAAAAGAAGTCGACCCCACCATTGCCCAAAACCTTATGGGTGCTGTCAAGGGCAAGGTGCGGGCATTTGGGTATGGAGCAGAGATCCGATGTGTGTCTCACTTTTTTCGAACACAGTCTTTAGCATAAAGGCCGCCATTACCGAGTGTTGAAAGCTGTATTAAATTGCAAATAAACCTGGAGGAAATATCAGAAGTACTCTAATCAATAAAGCCATTAGTTCCCGGTTCATGAGTTGATGGGTCGATAGGTAGGGTCCAGGTGTGGGAGCTGCCTCCATGGTGTCGGTAGCATTGGTGCTCAGTGCGGAAAACAAGATCGACGAAAAACAAATCAAAGAAAAAAATGTCAAAAGCCCAAGATTTAATATATTGTGGTGTAAATTATTAATCCATGAGGAAACCATCAAAAATTCCAAATACCAAAACCAATAAATCCTAATACCAAGAGAGAATCTACCCCGGAAAACAACCTAACTAAACACAATCTACCGCAGTTCAAACATTGCTAACAAAGTAGGCACTTCATCTCCACCATGGCGTCAAGCCGCCTGTCGCCAGTCAAATGACGCGTCATTAATCCCGCCTAATGACCACCTCCACCACTTGAACGTCTACCCAGCCGTTGTTGGCCCAAAGTGCCATTTAAGAATTGATGAAAGAGCAAACACCGCTCGCTCGCTCGCTTCAAACCCTAATTACCAATTAAACCACGGCCGACTGGGTGGATAAAAGTTTCACTTTTCCACCGAGTTTAATCCTCAACGAGCTGTAAGCTGTTTCATCCATTGCTGTGACAATATCATACTAGCTCACAACTCCAAGTCACGTACCTCGCTCGGAGCGGTGAAAGTTGTCCGTTCGCGAAATATCGTAAGGATATTACCAAGGTCCGAAGCGAGGCGATGATAGCTAGCAGCACACCTGATTTGCAAGGAAATTACACAACCGAGGTGTTGCTGTTGATCGGGAAACTACACCACAGACCACCGGATTTGGATGGCTTGTGGGCGGAAAGTGAAAGCTTCGGTGCTGAAAAGTTTTCGGGATGATTTATCGGCTGTTTAGAAGATGAGAGGGGGCACAACATTCCAGGAAAAAATTGAGCCACCGTTAAATTTTCTCATCGATAATTTTGATATTTTCAAGAGCTGGATTTTCACTTTCTCTTGTTTTATCCTCGGTTTTATCACTCGTTTTCAACACGTTAACTTGAAAGAATCCCATTTTAGCCCATGTTTTTTAGCTTGACATCATCCGTTACGTCAAAAAGGAATTCCGTTTAAAATGGTCGACTGTTTGGCTGGATGGTTTTGGTGCATTCTTTGCGCTAATGCTTGTTTAAAAAGTTAATTTTATCGTAGTATTGTGTCACTTCAATTTTTAGATCCCAGATTACGAAGCTTTGTCCTGAGTTTGGTTTGCATTGCATGAAAATCTGTTAGATACATTTCAACCCAGAACAGTAGGCTTGTTTGTTCATTACATTCCTCTTTAAAAAAAAATCATCCAATCAGGCTTTCAACTTTTTAAACGGACCGTAACAAAAATGTCTACCTTTCTTACGTCTTTCTGCAAACATCACAAAACTTTCCCCGTGATAACTTTCTTGTTCCATGATTTTCATGCATGAACTATCTCGAAAATGAAACGAAAATGACCCAAACCTGTCTGATTCCCTTTGTTTCCTTCCGTCCTGCTCTGGTGGAGTTCTTCAACTTCTACATTAAGGAAAAGCCATGCGAATCCAACAACACGGCGGCAAACCAGAATGGCCCGAAGTCACTACTTCTAGCATCAACTGAAATGATGTGATTGTCTCAGCCTCGGAGCGCTGGAAATTTTCAGTCCATTAACTAACTTTTCAGGGATTTTCGACCTAGTTTTTTGCCGAAACCATGCCATCAGAGAGGTTGACGAACGTTGCTGGCAGACGGAGCGGAGGGTGGAGTGGTGTGGTACTAGCTCACCTGGTGTTCTGTCAATCTTTTCTCTTTTTCGGGCTGCTCGAGGGGAAAACTTTTTCGGTTGATGATTTTGTTTTGTTTGTGTGGAGTTTTCAGATTTACCAGCTATGGTGGTCAGCTCTAAGCAAGTATTATTCTCGGATTAATTCTCAATCAAGTTTTTCTTGGCGGGCTTGGGATGGACCCCACTTGTCATCATTAATGTTTTTGACGTAGGATTACGGCTTTCGGCAACATATTGGCGGTGCAATTAAAAAAAAACCAAAATCAACTTTTCGTTACGAGTGGTCAGGTTTTTTTCCATTTATAACTCTGTCAAATGTTTCTACGAATATGCTAAAATGAACACTTTACCAATTTTCAATAGGTTACTGTTGAATATTACACAAATGTCCAATGGTAATCAAAATTATTGCCGATTGCCTGCAAAAAGCGCTTAACACAGATTTCAAAACCGAATTCCATCCGGTCTCGCCGAACGGCGCTTATTCAATCACCATGTGTGGTGGTATCCGGTCGGTCGTCATCAGTAGCAACAGCAGCAGTGTTTTCGGCGCTAGCGTTGTACATTGTTCTCCAGTACACAACGAAAGGCTGCCCGCAAGCACCGAGCTGCAGCCCACATGAGCGTCCATTCACCGAAGAAGGAGAAAGAAGCCGCACCGCTACTGATAGGATTCAATAGCTTTTCCTGAGTTGCTGTGGGCCTTCTATGCCAAGCGCGTCACCCTCGTTCCAAACAACATACAGCTCGCCAGCCTCATCCATGCTGAACACCCTAATAGCTCAGCATTACCCAACCATCACGACAAAACGGTTCTTTTCAGGACCACCATAAATTATTGTTGTTAAAGAGTTAATTTTTATTGAACGTTCGCTCAACTTGCTCCCAGCCACATCATCCCCAAAGGTCTGCAAATGCGTAACAGTATTGAAGTGGTTGTAAGAAAGGTTTCTCCTACAATTGGGAGCATGCGACTTACCTTAATGACTCAGGGGGAGCCTAGCTTCCGTCTAAAGGGTTAATTTCTACGTTGGGAGAGGGGACTTTCCGTTCCGCTGATACACCAAAGTACACCACCTTCACGAACGACACCAATTCAGCACGAAGCGTCCACTCGAACCGTACACACTAATCGAGTCAGTACGGTTTTACCGAGTTTTTGAATTGCGGAACTGTTCGGTAAAAGTTTAAAAATCTGTGGAAAATTTATAAATGAGAAAATTTGTTCTGAACTTGTACATACTTAGTTCTGTTAACCCCATTTAATGATAGAAAATAAAATTGGTCGATTTCATTGATTCCTTAAGGATTACGGTCATTTGAATTTTTACCGACTTTTTCAGTAATTCAAAAACCCAGTAAAAAAATACTGACTCCTGTAAAAAAATCTTAGTGTGTACTTTTACAGAAAACGGGGATTATTATTCTTCGCGTACTTTGGACCACGGGAAAAATCGGATCCGCTCACGGAACGAGATCGGGAGTCGGTCCTCAAATTTCCCTGCACTATCTTCGTGTTGTGATAGTGTCAGCGTGTCGACACTTGATATCACTGTTAACTGGATGCGACGCAAGTGACATTCACACGACGGTTTTTAATTTTACTCCACGGACACGATTTTCGACCTTATCGTTGGGAGGTTGGTACGCAAGAGACCGACGCCTCTTTTTTTTCGATCCTCCTCCACTTCCCAAGTTCGTTTTCGCGCGTCGTTGTTCGAGCGACGCTCGTTACGGCGAAAGCTGCCCACCGATCGTTCTCTGCGTTTTGGACGCCTCATTGTGTCGGAGTGGGTGTTGGCGTTTTGCGGCAAGCCGGAATACAATTTTATTTTAAATTTATAAACCTAGCTCCTACAAGCAATACTATACAATTTTAATGTACAATTTTTGATTATTTATGGGACATTGCAAATATGTAACATGATACATAAAAATTCTTGCAATATCGAATTCCACATGACTTTGTCAGTTATCCAGAACCAGAAACACTTCGAATTAAGTTAAGGTTTTCTCCTTTTTTCTCTCGCTTGAAAAAACGCAACAGAATCTCGAATTTATATAATTTATTGCGAATATCTCGCGATTGGAAAATTTAGCAAGAAATTCCTCAAATCAATTTTCATTTTTTTATTATCTATTGAATAAACTAGAAATTCCGTGCGTTGTGTGCACAAAAATGCATAATTTTGTCAAAAATTAAGGCGTTTACATGATATGAAAAAGTGTTTTCCCTAACACAGTCGCCGAATATTGATACCGATCACGTAATCCTACGTCAAATTTACGGTCGTGTCTTGGATACAACCTCTTACTTTCAAGCGTTCAATTCTTCACATCCTAATTTATTCACCGTGTGATTTGCTACACGCTTACTTCAGCTTACTCACCGGGTGTGTCAATCGTACTCAATTCAGTCTGATGCATTAGGTTGTCAAAATCTGAGTAAACGAGAAATGTCAAACTGAGTAAAAGCCACTCAGTCAGTCAAATCCGGGACTTAGAAAAAAAAATGTCAGCCGTGTCGGAGCAAACGCTCTAGCAAACGGCGGAATTATTGCATAACACAGGCCGAAATGCATTAAGGTAAGCAGGAATTGCATGCTGAGACGGTTTTCAGTCGTCTTCAGCTCCAGTTAAATAATTCTGGAGCAGCTAATTTCAACTTTTCTTCAGAACAAAAAAAAAACTTCCCGGCTGAAAATATCTTAGAGTGGTTTTGGCTCACTCTGCGCGAGAACGTTGTTTACTCAAAATTGAGTAAAAGCGCACCTACTCACTTTTGAGTAGCCATACTTCCCACTGAAATGAGCATGTTTGCCTCAATTTTGAGTTGTTGCGAGTTACCGTGTATGCCGATGTATACACGCTAACTTGAAATTAGGCATTAATGGTTAAAGGATAACCCATGATTGTTACTCATTAATTAGTAACTGTTACCCATGAAATACCAATGGGTAACAGTTATTCATTAAACATGTATAAAAATTACCCATTAATGAGTTAAGCCATATTACCACCGGTTGAAGATTAACGATTTTAAATTGGCTCACTACTTGACTAGCCTATTGGTCCCAAGTACATCTATAAGCGTACCCCATTCTAGTAGAAATGCATATTGTCGCGACCAAAAGCTACTTTCTTCTCCGGTTGGGGAGAGTCTTTCGCTTACTAGGTCCGACACTGATTTTGATTCTAGGAGCTACACAGCAAAAAAAAAGTAATAAAGTAATGTCTTCAGAGAAGTTGTTAGATTCTTTGTAAGCTTTGTTTTGAAGTAAGTAAAATTACGACCTATCCACCTAGAAGGGCAATAGAAAATTCAAATTTTGTAAACATGCTCAAAATTGGTTGGCATCTTCAGCAAAGTTGTAGATAATGCAAATACTAGCAACTTTACTGAAGATGTCAATATCGTATACTTAATGTATGATGAGGTAGCTGACGTTTTTTATGAAAACTCCCTCAAAAATCATTTTTTGTTAGAAAAAATGTTCAAAATTTTATTTTAGCAGTATGATTTGTTCTAGACATTAGGTTGTTATAATGAACCTATCAAAAGTTATTCAATATTTTAACATAAAAATAGGTCATTTTCTACGCAAAATATCTGGAGAACGGGCGAATACGGGCAAGCCAAACCATCTTCATTCAAAAAGTATGCCTTTGAACTACAAAATACAAGTGGTTTCATTAGGTTCTGATAGGTTCTACGCTTGGCATGTCACTTGGCATGTTAGAAATACATTTGCCATACTACCAACAACATCCAACCTCTACAACACGTCATCTCTCATTCAAACAACACTGTATAGCTTTTTCGGCTTCACATCATGATCCTATAGCAAGCCATGATAAAAACGTTTAGCTGGCGCATAAACACAGCAATGTGCTTATGAAATCGACTATGTGTGATACAATGTAATTAAAAACGTTCAGCATTAAATAAAATACGTTTGTGCGTCTCTTTATATGGATAATATATTTTTAATGCATCAGTGAACTTGAAAAAATGCCATCTATCATCAGAATAGATTAACGTATGTTGTGTCGATTAGTGCTGAAATCATAAATTAAGCTTAGTATACAGATCGAAGCGAAACGAAAATTGAAGCACGCGAAAAATCATGAAATTTCGCTAGCGAAAAAGGTTGTGAAAAAATGTTTGTGGAACATTTTCCAGTTTCCTTTTTTCACAGTGTGAAACGAAATCGGTCAGTTTACACCTCCGGTGAGGTGAAAATCTGACAGATACGCTCTTTCTCGAAACGTCAACTTTTCGCTTACCTGCTGCTCTTTTCGCTAGCGCTGCATGCGCGAAAAAAAATGAACGTAAGCGAAAAAGATACGATCCACAAAATAAGATTTCCGCTGGATCGTATCTGTTTAAGCGAAGCGAAATCTCATATAAAATAATCGATTTTTCACCAGCGCGAAAAATGTAATCCACAAAAATTTCACTTCGCTTGGAACTGTAAACAAACACCATCCAGCGAAATCAAGGATTGTGGATCCTATTTATTTCGCTTACGTGCACTTTTTTCACGCTGTCCGCACGAGTGAAAACCGCAGCAGGTAGCGAAAATTTGACGTTTCATGTTCGATACGGGTTGTTTGAATACATCAGTTGGTCTTTGTTGTTGTGTTTCTGGATTTGTGGATCTTTTCCGACGAATGTTTTAAAAATGGATTTCGGCCAAGTTTTTGAAGACGAAGAGACGAATTTCAATAGTGATAATAGTATTTATTTCAATCAATTCATAATTGATGAATCATCGGTTCCTTTTGTGGACGATGATGAAGGAGACCTCTCGGGGCAAAATGGTAAAGAAAACCGCAAAAGACATCGCAATTCACCGGCATCCAAACACAAATCAAGAAAGAAACAGCGGAAATTAAAGCACACTGAAGAAAAACAGTGGCTGGCCGAATTGATGAAAAGTGAAGAACTAATTTGGAATAAGCAACATGCTTTACACTCGAACTTAAACGCTTTAAGTGCTGCCTGGAAACGAATCGCGAATCAAATGCCTTCTTCTACAGGTAAATATTAGCTGTGTTTTTTCAATGTCTTCAAATGAGACCCTGCTTATTTCCCAATTAAACCCAGTGTCACTAGTTGTTTTATTATTCTACAGTTCTATTTCTCGATTACTTTTTCGAAGGGACGTATCAGTTTTGGTAAACAATGCATTTGATCGTCGATTTGGCGTAACTGGAAGTTCGCCCACGCATGGTAACACTACCATCAGATTGGGGAAATTTCCCCCTACCTCACAGTGGTGTTAGAATGCGTAGGCAAGCTATCAGTTACTCCAAATCGACGATCAAATGCATTGTTTACCAAAATTGATACGTCCCTTCGAAAAAGTAATCGAGATTTATGTTATGTTTAATGTTACATTTGAACTATTTATGTGTTTTTTTTTTATTATTGTAGTACCCGAGTGCAAGGCCATGTGGAGAAGCATGAGAGATGCTTTGAGATATAAGCGGAAAGCGATTGTAAAAGGCAAATCCGGTGATAGTGGAAATGAGGAACAATCCAAAGATGTTGAAAACGATGCCGAGGACCTTGACATCACAAACATGCTATCTTTTCTCACACCCGTTACCACTCAGTTCCTACGTAAAACAATAACCCTGGGTGCAACAGACGGTGATGCTCAAGAAACCCAGGGCCCTATTCTCGACGATTCGATCAACGAAGAAGCATCGACTTCAAACTATGCGTATGTGAGTATTCATTTTAATTAAAAACTATAATTATAGACCAACATGTGAAAAGGACTAATGAACTAAATAAAAACAATTGCTTTGCTGATTTCTCATGAATCACAAGACACACAATCCAATTACACCGTATTAAAGAACAAACTTAATAAGTCCACATACTGCCGAGCATACTGCTGTGTTGGTTAGAGTAAGTTTTTAGTGATTTGTGAGAAGTAATTGGGTAAAGTAATTGTTTTTCCTAGCCCATTGGCCCTTTTCACTTGTTCGTTGAAAATTTACAAGGAATTAGGGATTGTCCATTAATTATATATATACACATTTCAGGCTGTACACAAAGAGAAGAAAGACGATGTCGCCGAGTCTGTGCAGAGTATTTCGAAGGCAATCAACCAACTGGTGGCTGTAGCAGCATCTCAACCACAAACAGTACTTCCAGCACCATTCGAATTCAAATACGATTATATTTGGAAGCACATTGAAAATTTATATACACATTTGGACGAAACAACTATAAACCAAATAAACCAAACCATTATTAATATGGTTTATGAAAATATCAAAGATGCGAAGCAAAACGACTAAATGATGCAATAGAATCAGGAAACAACGGATTCGAAACTTAATGTAACCCTGGTCGGTAACGAATCAAAGCAGAAGAATCCACATGCTCAAACAGTAACAATGAGAATAAATTTTTCAATCATATTGCATCTAAACAGTGTTCTTTATTGCTGATTATAGTAAAAAATCTGAAATACTAGATACTAATTTTCACTCAAAAAAACTGCTTTTCGTTGCCAAGGAACAGCACCTTCATGTGAGTTGACATACTCTTTAAGGTAGTTTCTGATAATCACAGCATTTCCTTGTTCACGAACTCGGTTGCCAGAAAGCGGACATAACTGGTTAGTGTTATTCCTCCATTGTCCCCCGATGAGCTTACCGTTAGCATCGTAGGAATCAGCAAAATTTGCCGGGCAATATGATGTTTTTCCTCCTCGCATTAAATAGTTGTGCAATATCACGCAGGCAGATACAACGATTTGAGCCTTGTCTGGGAAGCAAAACATGGGTCTGCTTAAGCATAACCATCTCGCGCTTAAAATACCGAATGCGTTCTCGATACACCGACGGGCACGACTCAGACGATAGTTAAACAATAGCTGGTTCTCTGCAAGCATTGTTCCTCTCCTTGGTGTAAAAGGTTTCATGATTCTTCGGCATAAAGGAAACGCATCGTCACCAATAAAAAGTACGGGATTCCCTTTGAACCAATAAATGTATCTTCCGGCAATGATAGAGAGTCCTCAATGATTTTTTTTGCCAAATAGGCTTCCAGCAAACACGCCAGCGTCTCCTTCTGATCCATATGCTCCAATATCAACATAGCTGAACCTGTAGTCAGCATCCGATATAGCCATTAGCACAATACTGTGAAATTTCTGTAAGGTTACAAAATTACAGTTAAGCCCTTATGATTCTGAACGCTAGACATAATACCACAATACCTTGTAATTGAAAAATAGACTTCCAGCTTTTGGAGGGCACCTGATAGCAATGTGCTTGCCATCAATTGCCCCAAGACAATTTGGAAAATTCCACTTTTCGTGGAACCTGTTGGCAGTTTCAATCCATCTGTTGTTGTCATAACGAGGTAGATTTTCGGCACCCATTTCTGCACAAATAGCTTTGCTAACGCTGATTATAATGGAACCAATTGTTGACTTGCTAACTCTATACGATGATGCTACATGGCGTTCAAATGTTCCTGAAGCAAGATATCTGAAAACAAAATTTTATATTTTTATAATGTAAGCTTACATAAGTGCAAATGTTTACTCCAAAGTTATTGCGAGCTTTTCTTTCGGAGAAATTCCATCATCAGGCCTTGTATTTCTCTTTGGCTGAAGTCGACGGTATACCCTTTTTAGTATATATTCGAAATCATTGGTATGCATATGAAAATTTTCCTTGAAGGCTGGTGGATATGATGTCATATCGTCAAACTGAGAATAATGTTACATTATTTTTAATCGTAGGAAAGCGAGAAATTTAGTAAATACTTACAGCGGTGACGAATCTACCCTTGGTGCTCCGCTCTGCTAAATAGGGATTTACTCGCATAGCCCTTGTTTTACGCTTCTTTTTACGAAAATTACTTATTATAACTGTTGCAACACCCGCAGCAGCACTTGCTGTAGCTGCTAGAGTCCAAAAATTTAACATTATTTTTGATTACATATAAAAATCGCAAATCAAACAGATTTTGTCACCAAGAGCAGTTTTCCAAGCGGCAACACTGTAAATATAAATCCAACGAAAATAACAGCAATTAAACCATAATAAAATCTGACAGTTGCGGTAAATTTTCACTTCGCTAGAAGTGTAAACTGACTGATTTCACTTCGCACGAACTGTAAACTGCAAGGTGGTGAAATTAAAATACGTTCCACAATATTTTTTCGCTTCCATTTTCGCTAGCGAAATTTCGTGATTTTTCGCTAGGTTCAAATTTCGTTTCGCTTCGATCTGTATACTAGGCTTTACAGTTCAAAGCGAAGCGAAATATTTGCCAATTGCGTTTTTCACGCAGGTGAAAAATGTAGTATTTTGTATGTGATTTTCGCTTCGCTTCGATCTCCATACAGGCCTTTAAGAAGAAAAAAAAAACTAAAATGAAAGATACATTGAAAATTAGCAGCGTTCATCATCGGTTCCAATATCAATGCTGTCCTCGTCGCTGTCACCAGCATCGGAATAAGCTGATTCAAGAAGAAGAGATCTGGCATCTTCCGACAGTGGCATTTGTTTTTTGTCAGAAAGTGCCCTTAACGAGGAGATGAGGGGATCAGACGATTCTAGGAGCCGATTAAACAGGTCTGTGTTTGTTGCTGTCCGTGAAAATTTTCGTGTGTGGTCCAATCGATATCGCTTAATGTCCTTATTCCGACATTCTTGGGCCTCTTCCGACAATTGCCCAATTGGCACAAGAAAATGGCTTATGATCTGGGATCCATGCATAAGAACTTTGTGTACAGTCACCGGGAGATAAAACCAGGGGTAATTCTTGATTAATTCTCTTGCCGTTTCAAAACAATACTCTTCAAACTTTTGAGAGTCAATTTCCAATCCCGAAGCCAGAACTTCTAGTATTATTATGCATATATATAGCAATGCAGGGTTCAATCCGGTGATCTCAGCTGACTTCTCCCAGTTCTGGAAGAAGCGGCGTGCACTGTTTCCGTCATTCGAAGTTCCAGATCCTCCTGAACGACGTTTGTCGACGATCAATCCTGTTTCCACGCGGAACCGTTCTTGTATTTGTTTCTTCCTCTGTCGCATTGCCTCATTATCAGCTCCATTTTTTGATATCCAAACGATACGAGATGTGAAGGAAATATTCATAAAAACGTATCCATGGATGTAATCTGCAAAGACCAAATCGAAAATAATCCTTGTTTGTTGGGCGTTGATGTATTTGGGAGAGATCGTTCATTTGGATAGGCGTGGCACCACAAATGTAGCATCTTTGGACAGATTTTGTAGACGTTACCGAGTTGCACACTTTTCCGTCTACCATTGTCATGAGCATATCATATTTGACAACGATATTCTTCCCGTTTATCGTCAGCTTCAATGGTTGCAAATCCGAGATCTGTTGTTCAATGTAGTCGTTTTCTTTAACCGATACCTCGATTGTTTCAGTTAGGAACTGGATATGAACTGGACGACAGTAGCGTGTTGAAGACGGTCGAGGGTTCTGAAAAAGGCACTTCTCGCCGCTTCGAGCAATAATGGGAACAATAGATGTAATGAGCATGTTGGAATCCGATTTAGCTGCATCATCGCAGTCAAATCGTTGCTTATACTCGGCGTGACCGGAACTGCCATCAAACCCCCATTTAACGGAAAGCACGACGTCGAGCAGTTCACTTTCTGAAAATTCATGAAGCTTTGAAGTATTCGCTTTGATAATTCTTGCTGCAGTATGGTCCAACAATTCTTGAAGTTTCACTTCGACAACGTCTTCGGTAACGGTGATGGCATCGCTATCTGGGTAGCAAGCTTTTTTAGCAGACAATATTTCGGGGTAGTTCGGATACAACTTAGCATTTCTCGTGTTTGCGCCATGTCTTATTTTAAGGTATAGAGATTTTGTCAAATTAGCATCCAAAATCAATGCCAACGCCTCATTATTTGAGTACGGCATGATCTTGGGCTGGCATGAGCCTTGCAGAGTTGAAAGCATCCGTTTGGCCCGAGTAGGTGTCGTACAAGTGGCATTCCAGACAACAGTAGCTTCGTTACTTCTCCCACACGATCGTAATTTCATCTGAGCTGCGTAGCACAGCTCAATTGCTGCATAATTTTTGCATTTTTTTTGCTGTATTTTGCCTTTTAACGCTTTCGGTACAGTCATCAAAAGACAACGGCTGTCGACCACCGTTAACACCGTTAGATGTAGACGGAAGTTCGTTCATAATTGCTTCCGGTAATCGAAACGGTTGTTTAAAGTATTCAACGTTCTGCTCGAAAACATTGCTCAAAGTACGGTTGTGCTTATCCCCCAGCTTCTTAAAGTATTTGCACAGATTCTCTGCGATTACAAATACCTTTGGATGAACCTCTGGCATGAGGTCGGCATCGATGTCGAATTTGCTCAAAATATGTTGAGCCACAGAAAGACACATAGTTTTAGTCATGATGTGAAGCCCAAAAAGCTATACAGTGTTGTTTGAATGAGAGATGACGTATTGTAGAGGTTGGATGTTGTTGGTAGTATGGCAAATGTATTTCTAACATGCCAAGCGTAGAACCTATCAGAACCTAATGAAACTACTTGTATTTTGTAGTTCAAAGGCATACTTTTTGAATGAAGAGGGTTTGGCTTGCCCGTATTCGCCCGTTCTCCAGATATTTTGCGTAGAAAATGACCTATTTTTATATTAAAATATTGAATAACTTTTGATAGGTTCGTTCCTTTTTTCCTGCTTTTCATTTCATTTTCGTGGCCTTGGAAACGATATCAGCTATGGCTAAGCAAACGAGATACTACCAACAATCAATACGAAACTATCGATTTTAAATTGACTCTGTAACCCTCGTCCAGGGTGACAATTATAAACCACCCTTTTGCCGTGTTTGCCATGAGCGTGTATCTTGTCTGTTATAATTTGTTTTTGTTTTGGTCACACGCTCGGCAACATACTCACCACTGCCTGATATGTAAATATTTTAATTTGTTATTTTCTTTGTAGATTTTATTCGGTTTTTTATGTTGTTAGTTTAGTTAGATTAGAAAAAAAAAATCGTTTATTAATGTATCGCGTCTCAAATAAAATTAGGTCCGGTTTCTCCTCCCGCTGCAAAAGAAGGCGAATAACATAAACAGCATAAAAAGTCGAGCGCGGTTGCAGGAGGATGATGGCGTTTTTTGTTTTGTGACGTTGTGAAAAGAGGAGAACAGTTCGAGCCACGGTGGAGTCTACGCGGGTTTTTCGTTCGGAGACGTTTTTTTTCTTAGTCCCGAGAAAACGGACTTTACCTGGAAAAAGTTTGCCCAGCCGCGACGCGAGTGCCAGTACGCATCTTCCCAGTGCACCGCGAGTGGAAGCCGGCCCCGTGGCTGCGAAAATTAGTGTTGTTGAGTGCAACAGAGTGTCGGATCGCCATTGTGGGAAGCTAACCACAAAGGATCCGGTAGACACTCGCCGTCCTGACTGCGGTGGCTCAGCCAATAGAGCCAGTCTCGCCACCGCAGTTAATCGTCAAGCAGGACGAAGCAGGCGATACCAGAGGTGAGTTCGCCTGGGCAGAAACACTGCGGTGTCTGCCGGGGTTGCCTACGGCGAGTAGGCAATCCGGTGATTCGTCACCAACGTCGCCGGGGGGGTTCCAACAGACGAGCCCAGCTCATCCCCCCCGCTAAGTGTCAAGGACAGCTGCTAAGCAGCCGAATAAGCAAACCGCTCAGCACAGTCCGTGCTTTGTAGCAGCAGAACCGCCGCCATACCGTCGTCGAAGGGCCCCACCGAAGAGCAGCAGCAGCAACAGCGAGGAGGAGAGGGCAGAGATAAGTAGCGAATAGACGTCTAAAATTGCATTTCTTTTTGTTGTTTTGTCCCACCCAAATCCGAACGTCTTTGGGGGAAGTACCCTTGCTCGAGGCCGCCCCGCCGGGGTAAAATCGGGCCAGCTATAGGCTGGCAGGTAAGCCGCAGCTTACAATTGGTGCCCAACGTAAATATACACGGAAAAAATATCTTCCGATATTTTTTCCATCCGAGCGTGGGGTACTTCCACCAAAAGTTGGATTTTGGGTGGAATAAGGATAGTGGTGAGGCTTTTTCCGCAATAGGCGCGGTTCGTTTTAACATTTTTTACATGTTTGTCTTATTCTAAATCGGCTAATCGACTCTTGTTGCCTTCTGTAGAACGAGTTGTCATATCCGGCGTTGTTTCGTTCTCAGAAGTTGACTTTCAATTCCCTCGAGCCGATTTGGATGGCATTCGGACGCATTTGGTTACCTAAAATTTAAGGAATCGTCAGTAAATCAATTAAGGTACCTTACCGTGTCCATACTCTACATATTGTTTGTGTCGTTTGGATCCTTTTCATATTTTGCTTCTTTGTGTCATTCATCCTATCAACATGGCTGTTGAATCGTTGTCGCTTGACGATTTCAACGCTGCATATTTGCAGTTGCGCGTTGATTATTTGTGTAGCGATGAATTGGACTACGAGTTGAACTCTCGTGGTGTTATTATCCCTCCTGAATCGGATCCAACTGGTGTCCAACGATGTTGTCGTTTGTGGGAAATGATGAATGACGAAAAGGAGAAATCCACTAAAGTTGCTCGTCGTCTCCCAGGTAGTGCGGTGGATGATTTGGTGGTTTGTCAGGGGAAGTTCTGTTCCATTGAGGAAGAACTTCACCAAAGGTGCCCGAACAAGGAAATTTTTCGGAGTAGGTTACTCCATTTGGGTGCCCGACTTCAATTTATCCAACATCACGTCATGGGTCAGATAAGGGAAATAACTTTACAAATCTTTCAAAAAGTGTTTGCTTTATACAAGCAACATTTCGACAAAAATGACAAAAACATTCCTTTATCTGATCCATTGACGATTGAGGAAGATGGAGAAAATGAGGATGACTTGCTCGTTTTGGACACTACGCCCCAAGATCAATACAAACAATGGTCTAATGTGGAAAACTCGGGAAACCGAGGCGTAGGAAATGAAATTTTCGCTATATTACTTGAAATTAGGGCGGAGATTCAGGATTTGCAACAACAATCCGCACAGAGTGAAGCAAAGACTTCTCTGAGGAATCAAACTTTTGAAGAATCTCTTCAAAAGTTCCACAGCGGGATTGCTACAATCAACTCGATGACCTCTGCACTGAAGAACACACTTTTGGAAGTCGAAACACTTCGCAAAACGGTTTCTGATTTACAGATCATCGTTCACAACATGACTCCTAACGTGACTGGCCCAGATCTAAACACAAAACTGGATGATCCGTGTTTGGTGGGAGAACCAACCGGTTTTTCTTATATAGACCAACACACGTTAGGAGGGTTTATAAATCCAGCGGATTTGCAAAAGCGCTTTTCAGAGCCTGCAAAAAGTCCAGGTATTTTTAAACCACACATTTTTATTGATTCTGGTATGGTGAACAATTCTAAAACATTCGGTAATGTCGGTCCTGGACATTATTTTCAGAACTCCGAATTTCATCCTTCACTCCCGATCTTTACTTCTCCAAACTGGAAAAGTAAAGAAACGGTCGAGTTCCCCGCGTTCTGTCGTCAGCACCAACGGGTGGCTGACTGGAAAATCCAAAAATACGCTGGGAATGATGAGGGGATCGGACTTAACGAATTTTTAGAAAATGTTCACCACTATGCAGAATCAGAACAACTTTCCGAAGAGGAACTCTTCAACTCAGCCATGCATCTGTTCACCGGAAATGCTCTGGCCTGGTTCCAGACTATGCGGTCTCAAAAGCGCCTTTTCAATTGGAATCATCTCGTTTGTGAGCTCAAGGCGAACTTTGTTCACCCTGAACTTGACGCTGCGCTCAAAACAAAAGCATCTCAGCGTCGCCAACAACGAGATGAATCCTTTCAGGAATATTACCTACAAATGGAGAAAATCTTTGATGACCGCACCGCTAACACGAAGCGAAAAACTCGAAATTTTAAAGCGAAATCTCAGAACCGAATACAAAGAGGTTCTAATCTTCCAGCCGGTGAACACGCTGGCCGAGCTAATAAGCCTCGGGAAATCAGTAGATGCTTCAAAGACACCCATCTACCAAAAGGTATTCGGGAAGTTCAGAGAAGTAACAATGCAATCTGTGAAACCTGCCTCGGATGGCTACAAAAGAGATAAGCCACAGCAGGAGAATCGCAGAAACAATTCTAAAACAAAGATTTTCTGGAATAGAAGTGGACGACCACCTTCACCAGAAATCAACAAACCATCTGGTAAACAGATGGGCCAGAATCTCCTCAAGAATGCTCATAAAAACCTGAAAACAACACAGACACACAAATCGGTAACCCTATTAGATTGCCTTGTGGACGTATATCGTCCACCAGACCTTGGAGTCTGTTATAACTGCGAAGGAAGAGGCCACGATCATGAATCGTGCCCCCTACCCTCGCGTGTGTTCTGTGTTATCTGTGGATTTGAAGGGTACGAGCATTCTCAATGCCCTTATTGTTTGAAAAACGGGATAAGATCCGACTAAAAATAGTTTTGGAATCTTATCCCTTCAAAAACTTCATTATGAATTAATTCTTATTAAATTTAGAGCTCACCTACTTTTCAATTTTCTCAATGGAAAAATTCCATATTCGAGCCCAAACATTTTTTCAGCCTTCGCGGCACCATCCAAACAGGAATAAGCTTCCTCATCCAGCGGGATTTGATGAAGATGACCTAAAATGAAAGATATCAATTAGCATGATTAATTCTAATTGACTTACATGCAAAGTACTTACCAATAATAGTACTTTGTACCGAAGTTTCGTTTCGGTCCAACAGCGAATCATCGTCAACCGGTCAACAAAACAAATTCCTACTGATTCCAAATCATCACCAGTACATCATACCCGGCACTCAATTGGGAGTCCCGGGATGGAAAGTGACGATTTTGGAAGCAAGTTTGTCACTGAACTGTTGTCGGTTGACCTACCTCCAGATCCTTTCGCAGTTTGGAGTCGGAGATATCGCCCTACAGGCAGCATTCCTTCTTCGGCACCGTTCAAATGGTTCATCAGAGAACCAAAACATTACTCGTAGTCATCCGTGCACTCGTCAATGACGGGATTTTCACAGGTCGATTTTCGACCTTAAAACGGCCAATCCGCCGTGCAAATTATTTTCCTCCACACGGAGAAGGATACCACCAGCAAATACGATCATCACCAGAGGCTTTTCCGACGGCGAAAGCCTCAAAACTACCGAAAACGAGGTAAAAATTAATCGAACCGCGATCGACAATTTCGCGATTCGATTGTTTTTGTTTACACCTCGTTTTCATATTCTCTTTCGCCTCTTCGCGAGGATGACGTCATCAACGGATTGACAGTTTCATTTATCGTGCGTTCCGCAATCCATTCAGGATGGGTTACACTTTTGCGCGTGATACCTCAGTGGGAATACACTGAGAAAATTTCTCGCCGTAATTTTGGCGCGCGCAAACACCAATTTTAATTTGTTTTTCGTAATTTTTGTTTTCCTTCATTTTATGTTGAAATCAGAGTAATTAGGCTAATTCTTCATAGAAATAGATTTTAATTGACTGGCTTTCACATTCGGGGTCTTGCTCTTGTGTTTTTCTTCGGAAATTCACTTGATGTATAGAAGACCTACCAAGTAAGCCGTAGCTCACAACTCACTACTTGACTAGCCTATTGGTCCCAAGTAAATCGATTAACGTACCCCATTCTAGTCGAAATTCTAGTACTACACTATGTTTCTTTTGATTCGCTATGAAAGTTTGACAGATAAAATGAGGGGTTCGTAGATTTTCCTATGTTTCGAGGGGTGCATCGATTAACTTGGGACAGAACTGAGTCAAAAAGTTGAGCACGGTTCTTCGGGACCTTCTGGTCTTAGCGTAACCTCTATGGTTATACAGTGGATAGTCAGCATAGGGAATCGGTGGTGAAATTATAATTCAGTTGCGGTTACACAGATTGTAAACTTTATTACAGATCACGAACATAAAACGTGGTAAAAAATGTAAACTCAAACATTTAAGTTCCAGATTCTTCAACCATCTGGCGCTGATTTTCAATCCATATCCATCAGCTTTCCCTCGGGGTTATCCAAGCTGTTTGAAAGGGTAGTTTATAACGGCGAATCACGGTTAATCAGCGGAAAAGTCAGCGTATGGAATCGGATGTGAAAGGAGAGAACACTCGCGATTACATAATAAGTGAACTTTATTAAAAACAAAATAAAAACTTGGAACTTGGAACGTGATAAAAACACACTCACGTCGGTCGCGGTTCGATCGGAGAATGGCTGTTTTGAAGATGACGCCACTTGCACTGGTCGAGGGATCGGCAGCTACTAGGGGGTTCGGACGGGTGTGGTGACCAAGGAGTATCTATATCATAAGGTGAACATTGTTTTTCTCCACAGTTTACAGCAGGTTTCTAACATCTGCCGAACAAAACAACATCTTACTCGAGGAACAGTTTGGTTTTCGGAAAGGTCGATCGACCGTCCACCAACTGTAACAAACATTCTTAGACGGAACAAGGCTGTTTCTAAAACATCTGCTATGGCATTATTATACGTTGAAAAAGCGTTTGTAAATGTCCTGGACGACCCAGGCACATACCTAGTGGGGATCTTGTTTATATTTCGTCATATGTTCGTACCTTTACATTTATCTCTGATTACAATTTAGGAACCAAATATTTCCGACCATGAATCCGAATTTTTATGAGGTCCTGAATTTGGCCCCACACTTAGTTTTTTTTTCTACCGGGCTCGGCTGTGCAAATCTCGGCAAAAATAAGTCTCACTGAGATCTCAGCAAAAGTGACATTTGATTGCTGAGTCTCGGATAATGCTTAGCTGAATCTCAGCAATCAAATGAAATAGTTGCTGAGTGCATATTCATTGTCAGCCATTTTGGCAGAGAGTAAGTCGTCAGTTGCGTTACTTAAGGTGTTGCGTGTGATTCAATGAAGTGTAAACGTCAACTTTTCGTTAAGTACTAAATCTTTATTTGTTTTCAAATTTACAGATTTATACAGATAGGAGATGACTAAATCAATATCATGAAAATTGCCCGAGAAGATCACTAAACAGCTTAACGTAATCTACGTCAACCATGTGGTCGTGTCTTGTACACAACCCCGCACATTGTGTTATTCATTTTTACACGGGTAAACTTCTCCCAGCACTGAAATCAATACCCCATAAATCGCCTTCCAAACGATTATTGATGACATTACCGGTTGAATCCTCGAAAGCAGTTTGCCAAAATCAACACCATCCATAATCTGAACAACGCTGGCTCAGTTCCGTTTGTGTGCAATGCATCTACTGACTTTCGCAGAACATCGTAGAAATGCTTTCAATGCCCAGCAGCACCAGCGGACGTCATCGTCGTAAACCTCCCACACATGTATTGCACCAGCTCCAAAAGCGAAAACGATCCACCGCACAGAGCTTCTTCTAAATGCAAGCGAACCATAGTGCAAGTGTGCAGCGATCCCGAATGGCAAACGATGTCAAAAGTTGATTCCGAATTGAATTTTTCTCCTTTATAAATTTCTGAAACCCCGGTGGATTTGACATTGATGCACTCCCACTCGCCCTCGCTTTAACCAAAAGCACACACGGCCAATGGGATCGACCCAAATTTGAGTTGCTCATGTTTTTCTGTGGAAAACGGGATTTTCCTGGAAAAAATCAGGAACATTTACTCAGCGCTGAGTTCCTGCACTTTTAGCAATTCATCAGTAAACTGATCTCAAATTTGAGTCGATTTCATTGGCCGTGCATGCAAGCTACGAAACCGTGCAAAACCATTTCCGGAATGCTGACTTCGTTGGCGTTTCAATCCTCGGCAGTGAGTTTTTAGTAGGGGAAAAGCAGCCCAAAATGCACCCCGGGCAAAACTCCCGATAACATTCCCATTTTTAATTCATGAATTTAGCATTTCGGATCAAAACAATCCCAGAGTTATGAGTGGAATAGCTATGAAATATCAAATCAGGCGTTTTACCCGAGGTGCATTCGTTCCCTGTTCTACCCTAGAGAGGATTTGTGTTCTTCTTCGTGGAGGAGTCAGATTTCAAAATCTCACCCTAGCTTCCGGATGGTTTGGTTGAAGGAGATGAAATACTGCCCCATACATTTTCGAACAGACCAAAATCTAAGACAAGCGTGCAATCTTCTGGATGGATACCGAAATGATGATGATGATGATGATGGCGCTAAAATGCGCTTGCTTTGGCAGACTGTTGCAAAACAACACTGCAATGACCGGAAACGCGAAATGTTTGAGATGTGTCTTGGAACTTTTAATATATTGGACTTCTGCTCTCTTGCTTGTGCTGCTACGTTTCTTCTTCTTCTTTATCGTGACTATCACGCTGTTAAACTAGTTTAACTCGGCCTTGAGCTGTGTTCCATTTGATGAATTTTCCCTCAAATTTGACACATCGAAAATAAATTAAAATGTTCGTGCTCGTTGGTGCTCGTCCGAACAATCATCGTTGAAATGTACCATTTCTCAGAACGGCGTCGGAAGCGAAAACCCACAGTCATGGCAAGAGTATCCCACATCTGGCTGCGAACTTTCCATTGGTAAACTGCATTAGACCAGTAATTCGCCAGGTTCCAGGATGGAGTGTAAATGAGCATAATGAGCCGAGAGCGATCGGCCAGAACTATCAACCGGACCGCAAACACTCCCTCCGCGCTGCCTTCTCGGGCTGGATCCCGCTTGGAATTCAGTAAAGGATAGGAAGAAACGACGAGTGCGCCACCGGGAATGCATTATCGAAACATACTGCTACCAACCTGCCGGGTGCGGTTTCCGGATCTGGTTGTGGCGTTGGTGTGGGAGTGGATAGCTTACTGTTTACCCACTTCACCATGTGCAGCACATTAGATACTGTAATTGTGAATGAGCGCAGTCCGGTTGGCAACGAATGGAAGCCAGAGGAACGGAGTGCATATTGGGATTTTTTTCTCTTACCACCTAGGTTGCCGTGAATGCTCGTCTGTGTTCAGTGAATATTCTGTTGTTGTTGTTGTTGGAGTTTCGATTTGTTGGCCCGAGGAGCTGTGCCTCATAAACGCCAGTCGCTGTGACGGTTAGTCGTTACCTAGCCGTTACGGATTTATTCTTGCCATTCGGATGAATTTTATTATGTTTTTCAACTCTACGTTATTTACTCCTTCTTTGTCACGTACTAGGTCTTGTATACGTCTGTGATCCTCCCAATCAAAGTAGTTTCGAATGTGGGTGTACTTTATACAGTTTAATAGCAAATGTTCCGTTGTGTCAATTTCATCGCAAAGATCACATTCTTCTGATTCTACCAGCCGCATTTTGGCCAGCCAGTAGTTCGAAAAATCGTGACCGGCCATAATCCTGTTGAGTGTTCGCACCTCTTCACCGTTGAATTCCGAGTTCCAGAACCACGGTCTTCCAGGAAAACAGTTGAACAAATCGTAAAATTTCTTCCCTTTATTCTGAGTGAATACGATGTTGGTATACCACTCATTTGTAGCTTCTGCTAGCTGCTTCTTATAGCGAAGTACCACATCGTTCCAGAGGAGCTTGTTGACGATAACCGCATCATTGTTTAGTCCTGCTTTGGCCAAAGTATCTGCTGCTTCATTGCGCTCCAGGCCCACATGGCCAGGGATCCATTGTAATATGGTGCCCGTTGATTGCAGTTCCTTGCAGATTGCTCCTGTTAGACTGTCCCAAGTTTTGCATTCCTGATGTTTTGCCAATAGCAGACAGGCTGATTGCGAGTCGGTGAGTATCACAGTGTTCTCTCTGTCTAATTTTGAAATTTCTTCTAGGCCAATCCGTATGGCAACGAGTTCCGCCGTCATGATGCTGGAGTGTTGTTCTAACTTAAGACTTATGTCCATTCCGGTCTCGCGTTCGTAAACTCCTATTCCGCAAGCGTCCGCTGTTCTCGAGGCGTCCGTATATACCCTTCGCCATAGAGGGTACTCTTTGTTCATGTATTCCAGGGTGATTTGTCGCATAGTAGATGGAGCCATTTTAGTTTTATTGATAGGCATTCCTTCAATTTGATGCCGAATCGTGACATCATATGCAGTCTCTGCCGTGACTTGCTCGTAGATTCTGCTCACTTCACTCTTGTTTCCAGCTGTATCGTGGTCTTGTAGTGAAATTAATTGATGATATACTGCATCTTGTTTGCGAAAGTGGGATGATATTCTCTTCTTTGTCCAATAGTACCGCTGCAGTTCTAGTGGCTCCTCATTTGCTAGGGCAGCCAAGGTGTTGATCGGTGTAGTCTTAGAACATCCCGTAGCTATGCGTTGACATTGTCGATGTGTTACGTCTAAGTCGTTCCGGTAGGTTTTAGATGTGCTACCGTAGACCGAGCTGCCGTACCGGAGGAAGCTATCGTATAGTGCTTTATGGAACAGTAGCATTACTTATGGAGTCGCTCCCTTCTTTATGCTGCCTATGACTTTCAGCATATTTTGTCGATCTTTGATCTTGTGTTTCAAGTCTCGTACATGCGTGCCGTAGTTTAAGTTGCTGTCTATACAGATTCCCAGATATTTGTAATATCTAACGCACTCTATAGACTTATCCTTGATCTTTAGATCTAGTTTCGTCTCTTTTGGTTGGAATACTATTACTTTCGTTTTATTGCCGTTGATTTCGAGTCGCAGGCTATCGCTGTGGTCCACGAAGTTGTCTATCACTCGTTGTGCTTTCACTTTGACTTCATTGAGACATTTACCGCTAATTATCTTCACAAAATCGTCCGCGTATTGCACTGTCACCACATTTTCCTCGTCGTCATCGGTTTCGTGCAGCTCCTTGGTATATAAGTTAAAGAGGGTGGGAGACAACACATCCCCCTGAGGCAATCCTCTTGAGATTGTGGTTGATACCAACCCTTGTTCCGTTTGTATAACCAGCTTTCGGTTTTTCAAGAAATTCTCGATCCATACTATGATATCCTCTGCAAATTCCATTCTGGTCAAAGTTGCTATAAGTATGTCTGTATCCACCGCATTGAATGCGTTGGAAAAGTCAAAGAATACTGCTACACTTATCAAATTGCTTCTTTTAGCTGCCTTCAGATGATTTGTTACGAACTCGAGACAGTCCTCCGTTGATTTTCCTGGTCTGAACCCGAACGATAGATCCGGTAAGAGTTCCTCCCTGCTCTCATGTTGTTGTATTCGATGTAGTACTGCAGTGTTAGCTGATTTGACGATCGTCGACAGGCATGAAATCGGCCTGTACGCCGATAGTTCGGTTGCATCCCGTCCGGGTTTCGCAATTGGTACTATTTTGACCTCCTTGAAGCTTTCTGGCAGGTTTCCAGCGGCGTAGTACGTATTTATTTCTTGAACAATTTTTTGCTTTGTCTGTGTGTTTAGATTCCTCAGAATCTCGTAAGTTAGGCGGTCTGTTCCTGGCGCCGAATGGGCCTTCTTTTTATGGATGATATGATTCCATTGCTCTAGGTTGAGCAACTCTTTTGCAGAAGCCGTACTTGGAGATTTGGGCTGAGTCATTGTTGGTTGTGTGGGCCCGAAGTGTCCTTCTAGGAATGTTTCAGCTTTTTCTCTCGCCGTAAGTACTATGTTGTTCTTGGTTTTGTTTTCGTGGTTGTATCGTAGCCTCCTTACCATGCTCCAATTAGACTTGGTATCTCGTGGATCGATATCCTTCGTGATGGCCGCGAGATTTTCCTTCATCAGTAGCTTTTTCTTCCGTAGAAAAATCGCTTTGGCTTTTTGCAGCTTAAGTAGATTTTCTTCGTTTGATAACCTGTTAAAGGTTCTCCAGCAGTCTTGTTTCTCTTTGTACAGGAGGGAAAGTTCTTCGCTCCAATAATATTTTGGGACGAAGTCGCTCACCCCGCTGTTTCTGCTTATCGTGTCGGTAACTAGGCGTTGCAGCTCCTTAATTGACTCCAGCTGCTCTGCATCTATGAGCGCAATTTCCTCATTGATCTTCTTCCGATTGAAAATAGCTCTTTGTTTTTTGGATTGTATTTTTTTCAGCTCGATATCTTTTATACGATGGCCTGAGCCGCCAAATGTATAGTGCTTTACACTCCACATTAGTTCATTAAACAGATCTGGTGTGCATAGAGTCAAGTCGATTGCACTGGGGGTGTTATTCAGTGCAGCGGGTCGGTACGTCTTCTCTCCATTATTCAGGATCAGTAATTCTGTTGTAGTAATGGTTTCTAGGATTAATTTACCCTTACTATTGGTAGATTCACAGCCCCAGGCCTCGTTGTGGGCGTTGAAATCTCCTCCAATGAGTAAGTTTTTGAGCATTTGTGTTTCTCCTAATAACTTCTCAAAACCTGTATTTAATTCCGTTATTGTAATCCTAGGATTTATGTAAACTGAGACTAGACTCAGATTTTTGCTAGGTACTGTAATACCGATAACCTCCAGCGTTTCGCTAGTGGTCAGGTCTAGTGGAATATAGTTATACGCATCGCGGAGGTATATGCCAACACCTCCACCCACGCCTACCAAACGTGGTTGTAGAATTTTATGATAGCCCGTTATGTTTGATGATGCTATCGTATTTTCATTCGTCCATATTTCTGATAATAATGCTGCGTCGAGATTTCTTGCATGTAATTCATGCGCTAGTTCATTTTTATTTTTCGTGAGACTTTGAATGTTACTCTGTAATATCTTGAATGTCGCCATTTTCGATATCAGTATTCGGTATTCCGTCTTTTACGTCATAACCTAGAGAAACTGCTAGCTGCTTGACTACTTCTAGAACAATATAGTATCCGTTTTCGTCTTTTGCCTCAACGGCTTTCGAGAGTTTGTTGAAAGTTTTTCCAACCGTAGATTGCAAGTTCTCTTTTTGCCGTGCGATTTCCTTCATTTTATCTTCCCATCGTTTTCGGAGCTCGAGGTGTTTTTCCATCGTCATTACCTGGGTTCCTGCCAGGCTTTCTTCTTGTCCAGTCGTGTTTTCGTTCTCTGTCCTCCTTTTTTTGCTTCCGTATCGGACTTTTTCGAATCCGTCTTCGTCAACTGCCCTTTCTATCCTGTTGCTAGCTTCTGGCCCTTTATCCTTGGGTAGAGTCTGCTTCTTGACTGCTCCTAAATTCCTATTTGTTGTGACCACCGGGCTGCTACGGTTGTTCGTTTTTGCTGTTGGCTGGTGCTTAGGTGCACTTTTTTCCCGGTTGTTGGATTTCTTCAGTATGTTGGAGAAGCTTTCGTAGACTGAGGGAAACACATCTGCTTTTTTCTAGAATGGTGAATCCATTGCTTACGACAATTCGAAACTCATCCCGAGCTTCTTGGTAGGTGAGATTCTTTCTTGCCATCATTTTTTGATGTCATTTTGTTTGCTACATTCTGGACACTTGACGTCCGACGATCTGTGTTTGTCCTTGCAGTGTACACATTTTGGTTGGTTCGGGCACTCTGAATCCTGAACTTGTCCATCGTGTGTTTCTCCGCAATTTCCGCAACGTTTTCGGCTCTTGCAGTTCTTGGCGATATGCCCGTAACGTAGGCACGAGTTACACATGACTGCCTTTGTGATATACGGTTCTACCTTCGTTATGACTGAGTAGATTCTAACGTATTCTGGAAGCTTATTGCTTCGGAATACTACTCCTAGCTTCTCGATCGGTACTCTTTTGCCTGATGCTACGGTCCGCTGTAGTCGGAATACTTCCAAAATTTCCTTGTTTGTTTCGATGTCTTCGATTAGTTCCTCCGGCTGTAATTCCTCTGGGATTCCTGCTATTACTCCTTTGACGGTCACAAAACTCTTCGGAATGAAGGCTCTGAACCGCTTCAGACTCAGGTTTTGACAGTTTACTAGCCTGTTTGCTTCCTTCCATTTACTGAAGAGCACCATCACTTTTGCTCTTCCGATCTTCTTGATGTCCATCACTGCTTTCGCAAATCCGTTTTGTTTCAACATCATCCCCACTGTGATTTTGTTGATTCCGCTCAATCGTACGTTGTTCTCGGTGTCTTCTTGCATCTTCTCCACAATAACCTTGTACGGTCCACTGTCACACTGCTTGAAGTAAAATTTCTCGAACACTCTTTCCGTGTACTTTTCGCCATTTTGTTTTTTAATTGCACTGCCTAGATTGTTTGATCTTGTGTTTTCAATTGCGACATTTTGTACTATCATCGGTGCCCCACCAGGGGCACCGTCGCTTGCACTCATTTTCCTGTTCTAGGGCTTTTATTGTTTGTTCACTCCACTTGTAAATTAATATAGTATCACTTAGCTTGATAATTAACGTTTAGGATTTGTTTCAGGTTTTCAATTTGGAAAAATTCCGATTTCCTTTCACACTCTTCAAGAAAACGTCCGTTCCGCACACACGTTGTTCACGAGTCTGAGTGAATATTCTGAATGTGAATGTCATACCACACGGCGAATGAGAACGACTCAAATTTGAGTTTAGTTCACTCATAATCGCCAAAAGTGCAGGAACTCAGCGATGAGTAAAATTTGTCTCATGGTTTCCTGTGGAAAACCTAAAAAATCTGCCGGAAAATGAGGAAATTGAAGAAAATTTTATTCAGTCTCGGAGTAGTACCAATAGACTGAGTGAATCCAATCTTTACTTTTCTCAAATTCTGGAATTTTTCCCTGGAAAATCCTGGAAAAACCTGGGAAAACATGAGGCAAATTAACTCATCGCTGAGTTCCTGCACTTTTGGCAATTATGAGTGAACTAAACTCAAATTTGAGTCGTTCTCATTCGCCGTGCTCCCGAATGAAAACCTTAAAATCTATTGGCAAATCAAAGTTGGCACTCGTGGAGAATATAAGAACTATGAGAGTGATGATGGTTTCAAAATTTTACACGGTGAGGTATACGAGTGCAATCTTGAAATGCTTTTATTTTGCAAATGGAGCATTTTATTTAAATCTGGTTAATGCTACGCTAGTAGAAAACTTGAGGACTACTTAATAGACATATAATATAGAAAAAAATAATTTCTTTTCAGATTTTTATGTGTAGACATAGATTTCAGCTTTTCTACAACTGTAGCAGCAACCAGATTTAAATAAAATGCTCCATTTGCAAAATAAAAGCATTTTAATATTGCACTCGTATACCTCCCCGTGGAAAATTCTGAAACCATCATCACTCTCATAGTTCTTCTATTCTCCACGAGTGCCAACTTTGATTTGCCAATTGTTACAATGCAATAAACTCTTTTTTAGCAACCGTAAAGCGATGAAGTCGTCATCTGATGTACGAATCTAGTCGATAGGTTAGGAAATTCGACAGTGAGCATGCATAAGGGCGTATAAGCGATGATCGATTCTCTTCATCGATTTTCTCTTTGCATTGCTACAACTAAGCGATACAATTTTCTAGAATTTGTTCAATGCAGAGTAGTAACAGGTTGTATTGGCTATCAAAAGCAACAGCAAACGCACCGAGAAACGTTAAATCTAGTGAGTTATTAACAAAAGAGAAAATCGACGAAGAGAATCGATCATCGAGTATAGGCCCTTATGCATGCTCACTTTCGAATTTATTTTGTGCATGCACGGTTAGAAAAAAGTACCCAAAATTAAGTTCTTTCCACTCATCTCGGCACTCAATATTATTAAACAATGGTAGATTAAAAATAAATCAATTCGACAGTGAGAATCGATGAAGAGAATCGATCATCGCGTATTCGCCCTTATGCATGCTCACTGTTGAATTAATGATTACGCCATATTTATACATTGAGTAGATTACAATTTGCTTTCTAAATTATACTAAGTTCAAATAACGGTGTGGAATTCGTTCAGCGTATAATTGGAAAGCTGTCAATCGCGTTAGTTTAAATTATGAAAGCCATGGAAATGGAATTTTAATTGCACGAACTCCGTTACTGTAGGAAGATCTAAAGGAATCAGCTACGAAAGAGGATAAAATCCAACTGTCTGGTGGACTGCTGGAGCTCAAGAATGAATCCAAAACGGAATTGTGACCGATCAACGGTGAGCTGACTGCATGGGACAGTTTTAAGGAGTCCCTTGTGGAAGACAATCTAACGGACTCGGGCACCATGCTAATTCTAACGGACTCGGGCAACAAAGCTAATTCGAGCCAAATATTTCTAATTGAAATAAAATATTCACCAGTATCCCTATTTTTAGTTATTATTTACAAAAGGAAAAAAATGAAGCATGCAATAAAATGAATGACAGCAGCATCAAAGCCCAAACACGAATTAATAACGATTATATGTAGATAGAATACGTGCGCTATGTATAAAGCAATTTTATACTAAGTTCGTATTCTCATCCTTTAAACCCAGCAATGCGTCGGGCAGGAGAGTTGCGATTTAGCGTACATTTTAATCTATTTAGATTTGAAAATCTTTGAGTGTAGTGCAGGAACCCAAAAGTAGGTAAAGCGGGTCAAAGAAATTTTCATTTACTTGTGTGCAGTTCGTATGGAATTTTCCACTGGCTTTTTAACCTAACGTAAGTTACTTGTACTCAACAGTAGGTAAATATGATTTTACTCAACGTTGGGCTCCCACACTTTACTTCCCCTGTTGGGTGGTTTTGCTCCTCCGTTTTTTGACAACATTAGAAGGAGAAAAAGAGACAAACTAGTCAAAAATAGGTAAAACTGGGTACTTTTTTTTACCGTGTGAGCTTCAAATCTGTAATTTGATTTTGGTTTAGTTTTACAAGTTGTTTTTAGGTTAGAATAGAAAACTTACATTCAGTGGCGATTTTTCTCGAATGGCCTTTCAGGTCAGCTTGTATAATCCTAAGCAAGTTTGCAAATGCTCATTACAGCTAAAATGCTATTTTTTGGATTTATGAAGCTATGAGATATTTCAATGATAATTCTTATTTACAAGATGCAAGAAAAGAAGGTAGCTTTCAGAGGGTCACAAGAGCGATTAGCTGTAACGATGAGCAACGCGATGAGCGAGCAATCAGCGATCATAAAATCGCTAGTTGTGACCTTCTGAAAGCAAAATTGATAAATTTTATATATCATACACAAACTTCACCATCTCTTCTTGCTTCTTACAAATTAAAATTATCACCCGCGTTTATCTGGTTCAATTAACTTTCTTTTTCGTTCCTGCAGACTGACGTTTCGCCAAAAAGAGCAGTGTTGCCAGATTGTTTTCATGATTATCGGTATCAAATGATTAAAAAATCGGTATTTATCGGTATTCACTAATATCATTTTAATTTTTTTCAAACTTTTGGACTAAAATCAAAGGATGTACTTTCCATGTAAGTCGAAATAAATTTTTGGAAAATATTTGGATTAATCTTAATGATACCGACAAAACTTCCAGAGGAAGAATAAAAAAAATATATTGGAGGAAATTTGAAGGAAGTTCTAAAAGATGTCGAAAAAAACCCATGGGGATCTTCCAAGACAAATATTGATAAAATCCAGAAGCCAGAAAAGTTTGGAAATCGGAAGCCAATCCCGGAGAAGCCATTTCCAGGGGAAGTTAGGAGAAGCTCGGAAAAACCTTACAATAAGTCGGAAAAAACCTACGGAGAGTGACTTATGACCCAGAGGAAGACGAAAGAAACTTCTGGGGGAACTCGATAGATACATCCGATAGAATTTTAATTGAACTTCCTGGAGAAGACGCAAGAAACTTCCAGGATACTGGGAGAAACTTCCTACGGTAGATTGGAAGAAACTTTTGGAAAAAGTCGGACGCCAGAGGGCTTACGGAACAGTCGAAAGATACTTCAAGGAAAAGATGGGAAATTATCTGGAAGAAATAGGTTTCTGTGTTCTCTGAACTTCCCAATTTTTTATTTTTGTTTTAAGTTCTCGAAACTGCCGATAAAAACACAGAGCTTCCCTTAAAATATTCTCACAATTTTCTAATGCTCATGTAACTTCCCTTACGTTTCCAAAATGTTCATGAACCCCTCGGAACTTAACTGAAGATTTCGGAAATTGCCTGAGTTTCTCGGAACTCATTTAAAGGTTCAGAAATTTCCTTGAATTTATATGTCCTGATGTTCTCAAAGCTTCCCTAAAGTTATTGAAATTCTTTGGGCTTGTGAAGTTTCCAAAATATTTTAGTTTCCTTATGTTCATTTGAGTTCTCTTGGTTTTCCTGAGATTCCTGGGTTCTCGGATTTGAACAGAAGTTAATGAAACTGTCTATAATTAATCGGAACCTACCCAAAAGTCCGGGCTATTCTGAAGTTTCAGAACTTCTGAAAAGTTCCTGAAGTTTTCCTGAAACTAATGGAACCGCAATACAACTCTGGAAGCATTTCTGAAGTCCCGGGGAAGTTGAAAAAACTGACGGGAGGAGACGGAAGAACCTTTCGAGCGAAACCAGAAGAACCTTCCAAGAGAAGTCGAAATAGATTTCCGGAAGGAATCGGAAAATAACTTACAGGGCAGGGTAAGGTGAACGGAAATTCCTAGGGAAAGTTGGAAGAAACTTCAAAGAAATTTCAAGAAGTTCAAAAATTAACGTTTTTATTGGCCTATTTTTCTACTGAATAAAATTGCCGATTTCCAAAAATTATTGGGATAAACCATCAGCTGTTTCTCGACTCCTTGGTAACCAAAAACGCGAGGAAATGTAAGCATTAGTCGAAAGAGTCGGTATCCTGAGAAACCTTATCTGTATATCGGTATCAAGTTTGAAAATCGGTATAAATACCGATAAATCGGTATATCTGGCATTACTGAAAGAGAGTCTGTTCAGACGGCCGGGTTGCCAATTCAACAAATTCAATCAGTCGATGTCCCTGTGCTAACAGAAGGTATGTGCACGCTATTTTAAAACTACCCAAATTTGGGTAGCATCCACCCAGATCTGTCAAAACTGAACCTACCCAAAAATGAGTAAACAATGTTGGGAGTGACAAGTTGACAAATTAACAACGTCGATCGGATTCATGTCGATGTTGTTCATTTGTCAACTTGTAACTCCCAACACAGTTTACCCATTTTGGGTAGGTTCAGTTTTAACCTAGCTGGCTGGATTCTACCCAAATTTGGGTAGTTTTGAAATAGCGTGTGAGCAAATCGCTGATCATCTCTTTTGTCAGTGGTGGCGAGGGAGTTTGGTAAAGAAGAAGATCAACCCGATTCGTGCCTTCCTCAAAATTGACCATTGTTAACTTTCTACTCTCTATGTACAATTTTCACACTGCCGTAGACTAACGGACCTATTAACTCTACTTTCATCTTTTCAACTAAAGGGTGTCCCGCATCAAATTGCATCACGGAAAAAACGCTGTATAAAATTACCCGTTGGGTATTATCTCTGGAAAATTAGGGTAGAAGAAGTTTAGAGTGAATTTTTTACACTGTATTTTTATCGCTGTCAGCTTTTGGAAAGTTGGAAAAAATGGCAACACCCAGGCGCAAGCACCTGGAAATTCCTCAACTCTCTCATCGGGACATCGGAAAACAACTTCGAATCGTGCAGTCAACGGTATGATTAAACGTTACACGAAACTCTGAGCGGTCAGAATGGATGTTCTATTAGTGATCATGATCACAAGCGTGTCGTGAAAGCATTTAAGCGGAATCCCAATGCTTCGGTCAGGGATGTGGCCAAAAAGTTGGATCTGTCCAAGTCTTTCGTTCAGAGATCCAAGGACCGGGAGTGACTGCATACATACAAAGTGCAGAAGGCTCCAAATCGTGACGAACGGCAATATACGGTGGGAAAGTCACAGGCCGGAAACTTACACCCAGATGCTGACGAAGCCTCATTGTCTCATCATGGATGATGAGACTTACGTCAAGGCGGACTTCCGGCAGTTTCTGGAGCTACTATTCTTCACCGCCTAGCACAAGTTTAATATTCCAGGGGAAGTAAGGAAGCAGAAACTTTCAAAGTTTGCCAAGAAATACATGATTGCCAAGCGATCTGCTCATGTGACAAACGGAATGCGCCGTTCGTGACTACCGAGACTACCCCCCCTCAACGCACCGGAACTAAGACCCATCGAAAAATACTGGGCTTTTATTTTATGAAGCAGGCACTACGGAAGCATCCCAAAGAAAAAGTGGGTTTCCGTACAGAAGAAGCTGCAGTCAGATGTTGTACAAAAAGTAATGATTGGAGTTAAGCGTAAGGTGCGAGCGTACGGTTATGGTATTGAAGTTGAATGAAATAAATATGCCAAAACTTACTAATGGGTTATATTTTATTGCCTGAAAGTTTGAAAAAGGATCGGTCAGCTAGGTAATTTTCTACAGCATTTTTTTTCCGTGTTGCAATTTGATATAGGACACCCTTTATCGCACAAACGAAGTGACAGAAGGAGCGGCTCGAAAACTTTGGTGACTAACCTGCTATTTCAATTTTTCAGTGTACCACATGGCAACACCACTACTACTGGCTTGTACCACATGGCAACACTACTACTGGATTGTATTAGCATTTTCACCAAATGTATTAGAATGTTTTGGTTCTATCTTTTTCACTCTACTCAAAACTGAAATGCATAAAAAAATGACAAAATGATACACTCTTTGCACACTGTCAAATAATCATTGTACACTAAATCAACTTTGTTCAAATCAAAACAAAAAAACTAACCCATCTGGTGGATGATGGCACAAGCTTCTAAGAAAATTCTATTACAGTGAACCACATTATTTTAATGGATTTCTTCGCCAGTTAGTCGTCTGTCACTTCGTTTGTGCTTTATCGTATAAAATTACCACTTTAATGCCGCGAATACACTTGTATGACCTACTATGAGCATGAGCATTATTTGTATAATAATTATGAGCACTATACAACAACTATACACAAACTATACAAGTGCGACCATGAATGTGTAGCCGTATATGCTGTTTTGTTTTGATTCTGCATTCCATTTCGGATCTTTCCATTTCACTTTATTCCATTTCATCTGCTAAATGACATTTGATCTATTTTTAGTGTGCACGGCGTGCAGATTAGCGGGGTTCAAACTTAAAAGTATTCAAATTAAAAACGGTCAGATTACCGGGCATCCATGGTACCTACAAAACTTCGTGTAATTCCGCACTCTAATTGCTACCGAAAAATCAAAAATCAAACTTAAAAATTACGGTCGTTATAAGTGAGTTGTTTATCAATTTGAAATCCATAGCATCAGTATGAAGGTGACTTCGATTTGTCTTCACCAGACCTAGGTTACAAATTAGTCGCATTCGATGCAGAGCTGTGCCCTACAGCAATTGTTTCATAACGTGTGTGCTGACATTCATCGGAAAACGTCAATGCCATCCCTTTAGTGCGGTACGTGTGTGTGGATATGGCTCAATCGAATTATCCAATTTTCACGGGCTGTCAATTTTGATGGGCGGCTGGCGGCATGGAAGCCAGAATTTGATGTCAGTCGAAGTGTCAGTCTTATGACCCATCATCATTCGGAATGGTTGTAGCAGGCGGTCGTAAACGAAACGACGGTGACGATGATGTTCCTTTATATAATTTAGATATTGGACTCCATACAAGAAGGGATTCTAGTAAAAGTGTAATTCATTTTACTTTACTTAGATATAGCTGATCAAAAGTTGCCCTCGCCGACAGCAAATTCTCTCCCATACCTCACTGTGAAGAATTTTGAATCCATTATTATGTCGATAGTTTTTATGTTCGCCATGAGGGTCTACTTTCAATCGCGAATAAGAAACGAAAACACCGACAAATCGACATGAATGATCATACAAATTACAATGAAAATCCTGATCAAAGCACAAAACTGACATCTGCCGCCGTGTTCGCGGAAAATATTTATCCTAGCCACGAACACGCTTACAAAATTTATGAGTTGATTCATGTCTAATCTATTTCGGACAAATTATGTTTATCCAGATCCATGATCTTCCATTAAGTTGGATGTGATCCATCACAATACTCATATGTGCTCGTTTTGAAGCACTTGCTGCTTTGCTTGCTTATGCGAGTGTGTTGATGAGTGAGCCCAACAGCTTCCGTTCAATGTTACCTGTTTTGTTTGTAACTCACACAGTCGCGCCTGTCGAGGCAAACGTGGAATGCGTAGGCATTGTTTTCATTTTCTTCTGTCGTTTCGCTTTTTCTCATGATCGTACTGCAGAAGTCTTCACTGGTTTTGTTGTGCTTTTCATCATCAGCAGCGAGTGTAACGTTTTGCTTGTGAGCAGCGACCATTACTGGTGATTGTTATTTGGTTCTACCTCTCACTGCGTGACAAAACGTTCTGTCAGCGATAGTCGGTTGATGCGTAGACGAGTGTCACGTGAGAGTCATGATATTTTACATCACTGTGTTTATCTAGATAAAACATTTCTATGGTTTTGACAGATGGGATCGCTGCACATTTGAATCGGCCGTTATGGATTCTCGATCAAGAGTGATACTCTAAGGAAGCCTTATTGTGAAACTTCAAAGGCACAAATGTCACCTTCCACAAAACATACAAATTTGAAATTGCTACTCTCTGTTTGTAGTAGCACAGCAAACAAGGATTAGCAATTTCAAATTTGTATGTTTTGTGGAAGCTGACATGTGTGCCTTTAAATTTTCACGCTAAGGCTTCCTTAGAGTATCCTTTTAAGTTTAATGCCGGTTTGTCGGTGACGAAAAAACACATAACACGAATCACGAATGATGGGATGGGATGTTTACATCTGTGCGGATTTGCTAGTTGCTCCTAAAATCTCATGCTGGTAGACACTGATGCCCTGTTTACATTATGCTGGCTACTTTTTTGCACAGTGCTAGTACACTAGCGTTAGGAAATCCGCACAAATCTAGATAGAGCTGATAGGTCGTAACAGCTTTTGTAAACAATGATTTCTAGAAAACCAAGGCTCGCTCACTCAAATCATTGACACCATCGGGTAGAGGAAGACTTCCCCTTCCCGTTGGTTATGTGTTTTGCGTGCAGGACTGTTTCCCTTAGTTCATAGTGCATGTTTACATGCCATTGAAATCCAGATTGGGTTGGTCTTTACTGAGACAATTTCGAATTGTAAGTAGAATTAATAAAAAAAATTACATGGATATTAATTTAGTTTGTTCCTTTTTTAGTATGACGACAAGGACCATCATGTATGGACTTTAAATCAAGTGGAAGTAATAAGACGATGCATTTTTGTTAGTATTCCTGTTCTCGATCCTTGTCTCTGTCGAATTTTGTTACATTATATGTTTAATGCCAATGTGTTTTTTGTCTATTTATGTCTATTAAGAAATAAAGAATACATTTTATTTAAACCGAATCGGAATTAAATAGCCAATTGGAATCACTATGCATTTTATTGGAAGAATCACGTAACTTCTACGTGAAAATCCAGTGACGTTGAAGCTCACTGAATTGAGTGTCTCCATATGAGAATCACGTAAGTCTTACGTGAAAAATGCGATGGAAAAAATCTATGTGTGTTTTCACGTAGCATTGATGTGATGGTTATTTTGAGTGTATTGTTGCGGTGCATTAGCAGCGTTAGAAGCCTACAAGGTAATCCAAGAGACGTTTCTCAGTGGAACTGACAGCTAGAAATCAAGAGTGTGTGAGTGATCTGGTGTTAATGGTGCTGAATGTAAACATAAACAAATCAGAAATTCATATGAGAGTGAACTGTTAGTTCTACTGTGATCTGTAAAAAGTTCGTGGTAAACAAAAAAGTCAGCTGATCGCAACTGTCTCGTGGACAGCCTTATTGTTGTGTATGGAGACCTCCTAGCGCCATATTGCATAGCACATGAGTGAATCATTCATTTATTTTTTCAGACGTGAAAATCACGTAGAGTTTACGTGAAACTAACATAGAATCTGTGTATGTGTAATTCACGTAAACTTCACTTAATAATCTGACGATTTCGAAAGGAGTTTCAGTTCACATATAAGTGGAATCATGCAGAGTTTACTTGGGCCACGTAAAATTGAAAGATTGGTGAGATTAATCGCGTGTAGTTTTCGTATATTTAGTTATTAAATTCCAAGAAAAAGTTTAAATGTTCGTAAAAGGTAAAACGTCCCAGAATCCTCACGAACGCAGCCATTAGGAGACACTTCCCTATAAACTGTAGAACAATGCCACTAGCCACCACCAGAGCACGCTGTGTGCAGTCATGAATGGACGTCCATAGGGGTGGCGTAATCGGGCCATTGCGTGGAGAATTCATGGCACGTTCGACGGTTCAACGGTCACGGTTCGGGGTCATCGTCCACCAAGAGGCACAGTCATAAGCCTGGTGATCATTATAGACTACGGTCACATAGCGAAAGTCAAAGCTAAAAATTAATAGTTTGAAGGTGAAAACTAAAGCTAAAGTGCTAAAGTGAGCTAAGTTGGAAGTTTGAAGAAGCCACATACCATTGGACAGCCAGGTAATTACCATCGCCAAGAAAACCCCGAACCAGATCCAACCGTTGTCAGGTCGATAACCGCCATTTCGAATTCTCCTTCGCGCCCACAGGACCTCGCGGTTTTACCGTAACGCCAGTGAACTCAAGGAATTTTTCCGGAGTCGACCACGCCAATCGCCGATAGTGTGTCCGAATCAAAGTTCCAGAATCTGATCCCTCAGCTACAGTGTGCGCCACCAATCCAGGCAAGTCAACTTACCCTTGTGGTTCGTTGAAACCTCGAGTCCGTCACCATACTCGAGGGGCGCACGGGACAGGTAGAGGTGTCCACCCCTGGCCCAAGAAGGTGATGCGGTACCAGAGGAAGGAGAGGAACGACGACGACGGCAGTGGCAGGTGAAGGGGCCCCGAAGACAAAAGAAGAGTAGTGCTAGCACAAGGTAGGAGTAGACATCTAAGGAAGTGGGAGACCGTCCGTGAAGTGAGTGTCGTCAAAACGAATAAAGTGGGAGTTTGTCTTAAGTGAACTTTGAGTGTTTTCTTGGTTCGCGGAATAATCATGAGCGTGTGCCGACCCTGAGGCTTGGAGACGGGGGTCTCATCAGTGCTGGGAGTAACACCGCACTGGCACGTTACAGGAAAAAGAGATACCCTACGTGATTTTTCACTTAACAACAACGTGTCGATTATTTTGACAGTAGTTGTACACGCTATTCTGAATCCAACCATTCTTGTATCCAGAAAGGAGTTATCAAAATCTGGTTAAACTAGTTTTGTTCTGATGAGTAAAATCTACCCTGATTCTGGGAAAAAAAAATTGCTGTTGCTTTTGATACAACCTGTTGCCAATACAACCTGTTACTACTCCGAATTGAACTAATTCTAGAAAATTGTTTCGCTTAGCTGTAGCAATGCAAAGAGAAAATCGATGGAGAGAATCGATCATCGCGTATTCGCCCTTATGCATGCTCACTGTCGAATTTTCCACTGTTCCTGCACGGCGACCAGCGCTGCCATTTATACAGATTTATCTGTATTAAACAGATTTTTTAATCTTAATACAGACCCGATACAGAATACAGATTTATCACAGATTTTTAAATTACAATACAGATTTATACAGATTTTTATAAAATGCTTGAGAAAAAAAATCTATATAAAAATAAGTTATCAAGCAGTTCTAACTAATATCAATATATTGAAAAGTTGTTCCTCTATCTGTTAGTATTAGCCACTTGGCTTTCGGTATGATAAAATCAACTCAACTGCTCGCCTCCGTGTCAGAACTAAGAATCATTTTATTACTTCTCTCTTATGCTAACTTAACCTACCTAGCGGTGGCGGACGTGACCCTTTCTGCTGGATCAGCACAAACTGCGTTCGCTGCCCGAGTGGCGTGATCGCGTTTATGCTGATCTTTTTGTTTACATATATTTTATCGTCCGTCTGCGCATTGCTTGCGCAGGGCCGTATCCACCACACGCCCTATCCGAATGAAATTTAAAAATTTATTCAACAGAATAAGTTTTTAAATTGTTTTTGAATTATTTATGTTGAGTTTTTTTTTTTTGTATCAAGATTGTATAATATAATTGTTTTACTATATAAATGTGTGTAACATAATTGTATATAATTGTAATATAGATGTATTAGTTATGAAAATGTGTTTGTAATATGTTTTTGAATTATTTATGATGTGTTTTGGTACCAAACTTGTATAATATAACTGTGTCTACTATATAAATGTGTGTAAAATAATTGTATATAATTGTAATATAGATATATTAGTTATAAAAATGTGTTTGCAATATCTTTCTCTTTTTTTTTTTTTTTTTTTTTTTTTTTTTTCGGTATTGTTGTTTTCACATTAAGAAACTATTTCGAGTTAAAAAAAAATTTTAATCCTATCCTTATGAATGATATCCGTGTTATTCCCTATTTGGATCTTTATATTGGAACCTAACTCCTCAAGGACCTGATATGGCCCTTCATATTTAGGCTCCAATTTAGACCCCACTTCTCTCTTTACCAGGACCTGTTGTCCCTTTGCGAAAATTTTGTCTCTACATCCTTGCTTGTTCTTTTCTACCCTAGTTGCTTTCCCTTTCAGAAGACTTTTTCTAGCTTCTATTTGGGACTTTTGCAACTGGAATTTCAAAATACTAGCATAATCGTCTACATTGTAGACAGGGTCGGTCTCATTCTGTTCTGTTAGGTTTGATGGAAGTGTGCAAAGCTTCCCAAATACTAGTTCATATGGAGTCTTGCCCGTTGCACTATGTACCGTTGTATTATAAGCGAACTTATAATACGGTACCCAGGCAGACCAATTTCCGTATGAGTTTCCCGTTTGGATACGAAGAAAATTTCCCAAGACTTTGTGGGAATTTTCCAACGATCCGATTGTTTGGTGATGATAGGCGGTAGAGTTCAACTTCTCTACCTTTAGTTGATTACATATTTTAACAAATAGAGCAGACATAAATTCTGTCCCTCTATCTGTTAAGATTTGCGTTGGAACACCGTAATTTAAAATGACATTATCGACGAATGCTTTGGCCACAGCATCTGCCGATTTGTCCAAAATTGGTGTTGCCGTAATGTATTTGGTTAAATCGCATTGGGTTGTCAAAATATATTGATTCCCTTGCGCGTCTGGTAGAAGAGGACCTACAAGGTCCAAGAAAATTTTCTCGAACGCCGAACTGGCCGTACTAGTCAACTGCATTGGTTGTCTAGTATTTTGGCTTTTGTTCTTTTGGCATTGAGGACAATTTTTGATAAAGGATGCGATATCACTATCCATGGACTTCCAGTGATATCGCTGTTTGATGGTGTTGGTTGTTCTCTTGATTCCCGCATGCCCTGCAGTTGGCAATACGTGGAAATCGTTTATTACAACCTGTTGGTCTTTTTTGTTCGTAATTTCCGTGATTTTCTTTCCTATTATAAAAATAGGTGGCATGCCACTAACTTGGAGGGCTTCAATCTTTTCCCTCAACGATTTTGCTTCGTTCGAACATTTCAGTGTAAGGCCTATAATTTTAGTTGCTCTCGCGAAGTCCACTAATCGTTTCATCACTCCCCGTAGGTGAGTTAATGACGTATTAGGCTCGATAGAGAGAACTCCTTTCTTCAGTTGCTCATCAATTGTTGTTTCTGTAGCTTGGCTATTTTTGTTGCTGTTTTTGGGCCCAATTTGTATTTCTATGTAGTTAAGTTTTTCTTTCTCATCTCCTGCCTTTAGTTCATCTGACGCCTGCTGTTTCTTGGCTTGAGCTCTTGTACACACCAAACCAGTCTGCGGTGTGAGAGCTTTCAAATCTTCTACGGAAATTCGTGATAACGCGTCCGCTACCACATTTTCCGTGCCCTTTTTGTACATTACGTCAAACTTATACTCCTCCAGAGCGAGACGAAACTTGGTCAGTCTGCTCGAAGGGTCAGTTAATGTAAATAAATATACTAGCGGTCTGTGGTCTGTATACAATTCGAATTTTCTACCATACAGATATGGTCGAAAATGTCGAATCGCCCAGACTAGACCCAAAAGTTCTTTTTCAATGGTGCTGTAATTCTTTTCAGCACTGTTCAGGGCTTTGCTTGCAAATGCAACTGGCCTAGCATTTTGGTTGCTTAGGACTGCACCCAATGCCTTACCTGATGCATCTGTATGCAAAGTAAAAATGTTTGACGGGGAAAAATCAGGGTAGTCAAGGACAGGCGGGTTCATGAAGCATTCCTTCAGAAACTGGAAGGAGTGTTCACACTCGTCTGTCCAGACGAACTCCACATTTTTCCGCGTTAGTTTATTCAAAGGACTGCATAATTTGGCAAAATCCTTTATGTGTTTGCGGTAGTAGTTCGCAAACGCTACGAAGCGCTTTACTTCGTCGGCTGTTTGAGGACTACTCCACCTTTTTATGATTTCGATCTTCGAAGGATCTGGCTTAATTCCTTCGACAGATACTAGATGACCCAAATATAATAACTCGGTCTTTAAAAAATTACACTTTTGCGGATTTAGTTTTAGGTTGGTATGTCTTAACCTTTCAAAAACTTCCGCGAGGTTTTTATTGTGTTCCTCTAAAGTTTTTCCAAAGATGATTATGTCATCCAGATATACAAGGCACTTTTCCATGTTGAGACCTGACATTGCTACGGTCATTAGTCTGGAAAATGTTGAAGGGCTTACTTTTAGTCCCATAGGGAGACGAGTCATTTGGTACTGACCCCTATTAGTGCTAAAAGCTGTCACCGATCTATCTTCAGGTCTTAACTCACACTGGTAGTAACCCTGAGATAGATCCAGATGCGAAAAATATTTCGCTCCGGCTAACGACTCAATTACCTCTTCTATGTTAGGAAGTGGAAATTTGTCGTCTTGCAGTGCGTTGTTGAGCTTGCGATAGTCAATAACTAATCGCCATTTTCTTTTATCATCGGTCGATTTCTTTGGAACTAGCAACAACGGGCTGTTCCATTCTGAAACGGCGTCTTCAATGATCCCTTCATCGATCATTTTATCCACTTGCCTTTGGACTTCCTCCTTTTGGGCTTGTGGTAATTTGTAAGGCCTGGTGTACACTGGGTGTACATCTGGCTTTACCGTGAGTGATGGCTGGTAAATTCTTGTCACCGATAATTTGTCATTCTTCAGACAAAAAATATCGTTATATTTCATGCACAGCTTTTGAATAACTGGCTGGTCTTTCGGGTTGATCCCATCAAGGTTCAACTCCGATAAAAGCTCGCCCACTCTCGCATCATTATGCTTGGAAGCGCTTTCGATTTCTATGACATCATAGTTTTCGAAAGGCTTTGTTGAAATGGTTAAATTCTCAATTTTTACAGGCTTATTTTTAACGTTCATCATACGGACAGGGATCTTTCCCTGCACCGGTTGCACAATTGCACCCGCAATAAAAACATGAGGCTTTATTTCCTCATTCAAAATCACCAACGGTTTGGAATACCGGGTGTCTATGAAGGTAACGACTTCTGTTCTGGGAGGTACTATGAAGTTTTCCTCATATCGAGGCGCTCTTAGCGATAGCGTAGAATGTTCAAAATCGATTTTCGCACCAAATTTTTTCAAAAAATTTGTGCCGATTAGACCAATTACACTGGTTGGTAAATGATCTACCACGTGAAAAGTTATAGGATATACTAACTGTTTATATTCCAAATAAGTATCAACCGCTCCCAAGGTGTTGGTAATTCCATTTATACCATACACCTCTATGGTACGGGATGGATCAATGCATCTGTTCAAATTTTTTGTTAAATAACGTTGATCTATGAGACAGCATGATGCACCACTGTCCACTATCAACTTAAAATTTTTGGCATCGATTAGAAAATCTAACCGTAATGCTCTATTAGTATTGATCGAATTAGCGAAAAAACTCCCCTACGTTTGCTTCTTCTCGGGGTTGTTGCTGTTGCGACGGCTGTGGTTCTTCAGCCACGTTCGCATTTCTTCTGCGGTTACTGTTGTTGTTGCTGTTGTTGTTACTGCTATTATTGTTGTTATTTCCGTGATATCCACCACGGTTGTGATTCTGATTTCGATTGTTTCCATGGTCGTCACGGTAACCTTGATTATTTTGGTTACCCCGATAACCATTGTTGTTTTGATGCGGTCGATTGTTGCGACCATTCCCGTCGTAGTTTCGGTTACCGCCACGATTACCATGGTAATTGTTACCACGGCCTCCGCGGTGGTTACCTCTACGGTTTCCCCTGTTGAAAAATGGAGGTTGATAACCCCCCTGAGCCCACATTGCGGACTCAGCGGATGCATGAGGTTGCACCTCCAATGCATCCGAAATAGCAGCAGTCAACGTCTTTGGATTCCTAGATTTCACTAGGTAAGCTGCTGATTGATCCTTAAGACCGTTTATGAAGGTTTGCACTGCTATGGGTTCCACTACTGGCTTCGCTGAGGCCTCAGTGGTGAAGGGCACACCCTTCGAAACCCATGCGGACGCTAATTTGGTAGCGAGCTTTTCTACCTCGCTGCCAAAATCCGTCACTGTTTTGTTCTTTTGCTTCAAAGCTCGTAATTCAGCCTCCACCGCAATAGGTGTAAGTTGAATTGCGAACTTTGTTTTCAAGGCAGTTGTCGCATCTGCCAGTGTTTGGGTTCCATCAATGGATCCCCTCGCGGCACCAATTAACCGCGATTTCAAAAAATTAATAAAATTGGCCTCCGGGACGGTAGGATCGTCCTCCCGAAGAACCTGCACGCTATCCAACCAGGATTGTAGCGTGGCTGCATCCCCGTCGTATTTATCCACGACGCGGATTGCCAAGCTAAGATCCAGTTTGGGCGGCATTATGGGCTTAGTTTTTTCTTCGTCAGATTCGCTTTCGGATTCTTCTTCCTGTTCACCTTCTGCTTCTTCTTCCTGTTCACCTTCTTCTCCGTCTTCCTCCTCTTTTCTTATGAAAAATTGGTTAACTTGCAGCCTAAATGCTGCGAACGCGTTGTCAATCTTCTTGTTTGCTAATGACAGTACAAACTTTTGCAGTGAAGTTACGTGTCTGAGCACCGTATCCTTCTTTTTGGAATATTGGGGGCTCGTTGCGTTAACTGTGGCAACAGCCTTTAATAAATTTTTCACTACTGTCTCTTTTTCTACATATTGGTCCATGTATGCCTACAATGTGACCTAACATAGACAATTCAGAGGATTTGACTCAAGAAGTTAGAAGGTTTTCAGAAAATATCTTAAAATAGCTTCATAGTGTGAAATAATGGCTTCGGTTCGTCTTGCCTTGCTAATCTTCCACAATGGAGAACTTTAATACCAATTAGGGAACACAGTGACGACCTGATTTCTCGAAATAATTTCTTATGTGATATCAATGTATGTTTCGGAAAAATTTCCAACTTTAAATGCAAATTTACGCTCTTTTAGTCATGTACTCAATTCATTAGCAAGAAAATCGACAAATGAGTAAAGCAATAGAGAATCATGTAGATCGATATAATCGTAAATAAGTAATTATAATGCACAAAACAAAAATTTCCACTGCCTATATAAATATTGGGAGTCCTATTAGTAGAACTCTATTAGATTTACACTTGAATGCATTGAGATTATTTTTTTTTTTTTTCTCTTCTTGTAAACATTGAATATTGGAAAAGGTTCTAGAACACACCTTACTTGTTACTAGTGTTATGCAACTTGATTATATGATTATGTTTTCCGATATCAGTTCATTTTATCAGGCACTTACTATCGCTTCCCTTTTTGTTCTGCAAACCGGCAACGACGACGATGACGACTACGTTCTCGTCGTTACAGCACGGCGACTCACTTAGGGCTTCACAGCATCTACGGTCATCTTGAGGCCGTTGTAGGCCCAGTTTAAGTTCTCGATGAGGCCTGCCGACCTTATCCTCAGGGCAGCTCCTGCTGCCAGGTTGTATACCGCTTCAAAGATTGCACGCTTCGCGGCCATCACTTCCACAGATAGTTTTTTGTCTCTACGGGAAATTCGTTCCCAAAACTTTTTTTTTCGCGTTCAAATTGCTCTATCGCTTGAGCAACTATAAAGAAATCGATACTGTCCACATGTTCAATGTTTTTTTTTTTTTTTTAATTTTTGTTCACTTTGTCTTTTACGGTTCGCCTTTTTTTTCTTCCATGCGCACTCGTGGGGTGGTGGTTTATTGTAAATTTCAGCTTCCACTGGACTTTAGCCGCACTTCCAATAGCACTTCGTAAGATTTCCCAGCAGTGGCTTCAAATATTTTTCCTTGCACTTGAATATCGGTCAAAGTTTTGTCAATTTACTTATTGAGAGGAGTCCGTCTTCAAACCTTAAACTTGCGCATTCACACGGCGTGCCGCCCTCTCGGCAACGCGCTCAGTGTTGTGGCGGTTGATCTTCGCTACTCCTTTGAAAATCAAATAGCCAGCGGCAAAGACCGCCATGGCACACAGAGCCACTGTTTGGGTTGTATGATGTCCACACTGGGGCTGTGGCTGTCCCCCACTCGCGGCGGCTGGTGCGGCGACGATTTCGTCCGCACTGAACCAACCCATATTGTCACTCGCGGTTTCGTTTGATTACTAAATTTTTTCCATTGTTTTCACTAATTTAACGACCATCTATCAGGCTTGGCTGTTGTAATTGTAGTTTATTGGCCTGTTAATCACAGAAACTTTCTTTTCGCGACCGGTTGGTTTTCTGCCGCATCGCATCGCAGTGCACTCGCTGTTCGAACTCGATCAAACACACTTTGTGTTCGTCATTAATTTTCACTTTTCGTCGCGGCGGCGGTAGCGTTCAATTAACGGCACACAATTTGCAGCACTCATCTACTGTTCCTTAGAGCTCCTGGTAGGATTGCCATGAAAAGTTGTTCCTCTATCTGTTAGTATTAGCCACTTGGCTTTCGGTATGATAAAATCAACTCAACTGCTCGCCTCCGTGTCAGAACTAAGAATCATTTTATTACTTCTCTCTTATGCTAACTTAACCTACCTAGCGGTGGCGGACGTGACCCTTTCTGCTGGATCAGCACAAACTGCGTTCGCTGCCCGAGTGGCGTGATCGCGTTTATGCTGATCTTTTTGTTTACATATATTTTATCGTCCGTCTGCGCATTGCTTGCGCAGGGCCGTATCCACCACAATATGTTATAATTTTGATATTCTTCGCATATCTTTTAGCTCTCATGTTTGTTCTGTTACCCTAATAAAAAATAACCATAAACGAACGATAACCCAAATCATCGAACTATTCAACAAATGGTTTGGATGATACTCAGAACACGTCGTTAAGCAAATTAACCATACAATTTTTATTAGGGTAGCCATCAACTCCATCAAAATGCAATCAATTTGAGTTATCAGGAATAATGAAAACAACATAATTCTTGTTTTCATTTTGTTGTCACCCTCTGCTCGGGAACCTATCAAATTTCCATCGACAATTAATCGTGTTATGGTGTTTTTGACAGCATTCATAACCAGAGGACCAACCGCTTTCGGATGCATATGGAGCTGGTAGTAAACGATTTGAGATTGTATGGGGATTTACAGTATTAATTGAATATTTCCAATATAAGCATGTATGTTAAATACAAGAAAAGTGCCCGAGCACATTAAAATGGTACAAATACAAGTACTCGTAAACATTTTACTTGCATTGAAAATGTATTTCGTAAGAAATTGCGGATTTTCTGATATTCTCCATACTGCAAAAATGATTTTACCAGCACTGGCGGGGCGACATCTCTCGACTTTTCGGTGTAACTACCACACAAATGATGTAATTAATTGTATTCATCTATATTAAAAATATCAAATAGTAATGAACTCGTGCACTTTTTTGCATTTAAAACTGCTTATCAGGAAGATAATGAATAGAAACTAAAATCTCCATACATTTTCAAACGGCTTCATATCACTCTTATAAATAAGTACGGACGATATCACGAATGGCACAATTATATCCCATATGGTTAGTACGATAGCCCGAATAGGTGGTTAAGCACTTTTTATGGATATTTTGTATGCACTGTATTTGTAAAACAACAAAACATGATTAATTAAGAAAAAAAATCGTCAATACAGAAAATACAGATTTTTTAAAAGAGTGGATACAGATTTTTTTATAAAACCACCTGGCAGCTCTGACGGCGACCCAAATTTGAGTTTAGTTCCCTCATAATCGCCAAAAGTGCAGGAACTCAGCGATGAGTAAATTTGTCTCATGGTTTCCTGTGGAAAACCTAAAAAAAACCTGCCGGAAAATGAGCAAATTGACGAAAATTTTATTCAGCCTCGGAGTAGTACCAATATAGACTGAGTGAATCCAATCTTTACATTTCTCAAATTCGGGAATTTTTCCATGGAAAAACCTGCGAAAATATGAGGCGAATTTACTCATCGCTGAGTTCCTGCACTTTATGTGATTTATGAGTTGACTAAACTCAAATTTGGGTTGTTCTCATTCGCCGTGTTTATAGAAGAGGGAAAGGGAGGAGTGTAAAGTCAAACCACCAGTTTGTGTCAAAAACTACAGTGAGCGATGCGTTTTAAAGCCCGTGCAGACCGCCATTACCGAGTGTTTCCACACTCTTTCCTGCTGGATTGCAAAATATTTTTGCTGGTCGATTTTCGTGATTTAATTTTAACCAAAAGCTAAAAACTTAATGACTCATAAATAAAGATTAAAATTTTGGCTGCTGATTTTTCAATTCAATATGAAACCTAAATTTACCAGGCTTTAATCTTCAATGGTATAAATTTTCACCTCGTATCACAAGATCTCTGCGACAAACTTCCGAAGTTCAAAGGGCTGAAAAGCTATTCAGCGCTAACATCCTTTCAAACCAACGAACGCTCAGTATCCTACCACATCCTAACTACTGCTCGCTACGTTTCATGCGACCGCAAGTTAGTAAATCTTACCATTATTATCATCACTAACACCACCACCACCACCACTACACCATGTTTTCGGTGGGCGGATATTTTAGGAAAGGGGCCTGGATACTACGCACAGAATTTTGCAAATTAATTAGAATCAAGCAATTCCCGCACGAGCTACCTTCTACACCCCAAAGGTGCTTGATTACTTAGGGGGCTGTACGCAAACAACGAAGCCAATATCTATCACCGGAAAGGGATTGAATGTGAAATGAACGTTCACTCGACAACGACGGCGACGGTGACGGTGTTTTACTAAGAGGATTTTCACTCTCGTCATCGGTGATGCAAATGTGACCTGACATGTATTTGCTTAGGGAAGGAGATTTATCCTTGTGATCGATACCGCAGGGCAACGAGCTTGGAGCTCTTTGTGGAATAATTCATTTGATTGGAGGCGAAAAATTTCATATTACATTTTGAAATTCCTTCACTGGTGGCGGTGGAATAAACGGTCCATTGCCTAATACATCGCTGAACGAGTGTAAATTCTTCCAAGCACTACACTCGGAACTGACAGCAGAGGAACGGAACAGGCGAGAACGTGAAAAAACGATCCCTACTAGCCTGATTGAAACGTTTAAAGCCTAGAAAAAGTCGACGAATTGCTCTTGGAAGTGTTTGAAGTTCCCTTACAACTTTCCGAAAGCGGTCGGAGAAAGTTCTCTCAGAATTTATCTATAGCCCTCTCTGAGTTCCCTTTGGGCTCCCCTCAAAACTGCCTTTAAGTGCCCTCTGAACTAGAGTTTCCATTTTCCGGGAATTGGGAAATATTTTAGTAAAGAGATCAGAAAATTATAAAATTGAACTCATGACAGTTACTCATCCGATTTCTGTTATTGATTCTGCAGAAAGATTTATAAAATGTGGAATAGGTATATTTAATCACTTCATTTTAATATTTTTGGGACTTTCTGTTGACCCAGAAGATATACCCGAATACTCCCAGAAGTCTCTTCCAACTTTCCTAAAAATTTACATCTGATTTTATTGGAAGCTTCTTCCCGAAGTACTTCTGACATTCCAGATACCCTTCCGCTGGAATGATCATCTAACTTCTTCAGCAAGTTTCTTAAAACATTCATTGGAAGTTTCTATTCAATCGTTTTGAACCACCGGAGTTTCTTCTCACATTCTTGATAAGTCTTTTTGGCTTCGCATAGAAATGTCTTCTGACTTCCCTTAAAATTTGTCCAGGCCTCTTCTATTGAGTGTCCAGCCCCTTGCACTCATCAAGTCCACTACACTCATAAAATAAATCACAGTGGAAAGTATCCATGTGTATTTCACATAACTTTCATGTGATCCCATAGTTGGAAATTGCACCACTTAATCACATGAAAGTTATGTGTCCAATGAAATCTATATGATTACTTACATAGAAATTCTGATGTTATGTGATATTCAGATAAATAAATTTTTTTTTTGGAAAAATATTATGTGCTTTCCTAATAGAAACTAAATGAAACTTTTTTTCAGTGTAATCCAGTGGGCTATGTTGCCCCCATTGAAAGGTTACACCACTGCCTAGAGAAATAACAAAGACAACAACACTTCCGTTTTTCATTACATGTTACTCTCTTCATGAATGAATACGTTTTTCTTTGAGCTAGTTAGTTCTGTCGGTCTCGTTGGTTTTTCCTCGTGTGGTCATCCGAAAACCCACTTTATCTTCCAGCAATTTCCGTCGGGAAATTCTTCCATCTTCTTCTGGAACATTTTTCCATTTACCTTAGAATATCTTCAAATTCCTGTGGAAGTTAATTCAAACTTTCTCTTTAGAAGTTTCTTTTGGCTTCTGTGGGAAACTTCTCGTAACTTTCACCCACCCCCCCCCCCCTTCTTTCTAAATTTATTTCCCGGAAATTAGAACAAATTTCCAGGAATCGGTAAACGTGATGTCCCGGGTAGGAAACACTAGTCTGAGCTCTTCGGAAGTTCTCTGTAATCATGTGCAACAATTTAAACAATTTTAACTTGCATATCTCTTTTCAACAGCATAAGATTATAAGATTGAGTATTTAGTAATCGAAAAATTGAACATATTTGTAGTTCTTTGGAGAAGCTTTCAGATTTCAGCTTAATTCATTATAAGAGAACAAAGTTACGACCAGGCTTCCGGAAATCTCACGCGTACACAAATGCGACAGCGAGCTGTGAGACAGAGCATCGCATTACTCTCAAATCCATGGTGTGCTACATTAATTGTACAAAAGAGAGACCAGAACGATGCGCGCGACAAACTACACGCTCTCAACAAATTCAAGCGTTTCAATTTTTTTTTGTCTCATCGCATTGCTCTCTCAATGCGACGCATGTATTCAATCACATGCGACTGTTTCATTGCAACATCTCTATGCGCTCTCTCAGGGCGCCATCGCCGTGCGCTGTTTCGCATGCCTTGACTCTCGCGGTCCCATCATATGTGATGTTGTCGGGTGACGAGAGAAGGGACTGGAAGGGTTTGTTCACAGAAGACTTGTGTGCCCTTTTCAAATGGGGTGAAGTTTTTAAATGGTTCCAGAAATATCTTCTAGTATAGATTCAAGCAGACTCAACACATGGTTCCAGAGTTATACTTGAATTACCTTAAGATCACCACTCATGATCCTAGGAAGACGCAATTGCTTGTCGAAAGGATGCTAAAGGAAGGTAAAGGAAGACTACGTGTGCGGTGGATGGCAACCTTACGGTAGTTGGGATCAGGAAAGGAAAATCATTTACATTCGTTTCGTGCATTCATTTACATTCATTTGTCTGTAACTTTTTCCATCAGCAGAATACCGTAAAATGATATATGAAGCTTTTGTAGCTTTTGATATTAACTAAAACTTTTGTAAACAATTAAAATCTGAATCTCTTATGCATGACGAACTAGATCTGGCAGAACATGTTATTGTTTTTCAGTGAATGCAATTTACATTCACTGAAAAACAATGGTGGGTTCTTATCGCTCTGATTCATCATGCATAAGAGATACCGCCGGAGACGAACCAGCCCAGGGCTGAAAGTCTCCTTAATAAAGATATATAAAAAAAAGGGATACCGATTTGAGTCATTTACAAAAGATGTAGCTAATATCAAAACTTTCAAAAGCTTAAAACACTATTTTACGGAATTCTGTTAATGAAAAAAGTTAGAGGCAAATGAATGTAAATGAATGCACGAAATGAATGAAAATGATTTCCCATCCCTGGTTGGGATACCGTTAGCATGTTAGCACCCCAAATAATACCGGAATATCTGTGGAACTATGTGTCCTTCAACAAGTCCTTATGCGGAAATCTTCTAAAATACATTTTTTGGAAGCCTCTGGAGCTTTCAGCCCATTTGGTGGAAAAATAAACAAGTTATTGCGCATTTGCACCAAATTAGACACAGAATCCCTCAGAATACTTTTACTCAGACCAGTAAAAATATAAATGGACGATTTTGAATGTAAAATAGCACTACATTTTACTATACAAGATCATATAGTTGGCGTTAAGTCAGAAGCGACTAAGTAGCAAAATAAAAACAAAAAATGAGTTAATGATATCATAAGATCAAGAATTCCCTCAGCTATATTTCACTTTTTCAGCCAGATTTGAAAAATTAGAGTAGCAAGAGAAAACGGTCAAATAATTTGTCCTATTACATAAGACACAATATTGAACAGCCAACATTAAATTCGTTTTTCTCGAAATCAAAAAAAAAATCACAGTACGGTCTGACTTGACCGATCATATCAACACGCTAGTAATGATAGAACTCTGAAGATTAATATTTATATTTTGTCTTGCTTGAGTGAACACTATTTTAAGGGATTATTTTCAACGCAGAAGTGGACTTTGCTGCAAAAACGTTGGTGGTGGCTTCTTATTAAATACACACAAGTCTACACTTAAAAATTAACCAAGTTCAACATGTTGTAAATTTGTTCTGTTATGATCAATTGAGTTGAAATTTTGACTCAAAACTTGCTTTTCCATTGACCGTTGTCCGATCAGCTATGCACAAATTTTAATTTTATTGGCACCTTCCAGCACGTGCTTCAAAAAATTTGGTATTTCTTACACGTGAAGCTCAAAATATTTGTAGTTTTGCGTCAAAATTTCAGCTCAATTGATCATAACAGAACACATTTACAACATGTTAAACTTGGCTAGTTTGTATGAAAACGACCTTTGTCCGATCAACTTAGCACCTCAGTGTACGTAGGTACGAAATTCTGGATTAAAGTTAATGTAATAAATTTAGAAAAAAGTTGTGTCATATCTGCATTACGGATTGTTGCTATGCTTTTTGCTTCAGGAATTGTATTGAATACCTGTCAATCAACAAACTTACTACGGCAGCAACTGAATTCTTCAGATGTGTTAATGCTCAGAGCATAGTTTATATCAGCCACCATGATGCTGAATTGAAACAATCAATTTGCGACGACAAATTTGTAAATACACTGGAGTCGCTTTTTACGCGGTTTTTTTTTACACGGTTTTTTTTTACGCGGTTTTTTTTACGCGGATTTCGAAATTTACGCGGATTCCGGAATTTACGCGGTTTTTTTTTACGCGGATTTTGGTTTTTTTTTACGCGGATTTCAGAATTTACGCGGTATATCGCTTTTTACGCGGTTTTTTCTTACACGGTCTTTTTTTACTCGGTTTTTTTTTACGCGGATTTCGGAATTTACGCGGTTTTTTTTTACGCGGATTCCGGAATTTACGCGGTTTTTTTTTACGCGGGACGTATCACCCGCGTAAAAAGCGACTCCAGTGTAGTCCTAGTGTTAGTACTCTGGACCCTCGGTGAAATTAAAAAAAGCATATGTATTAACGAGCAAATAAACCACAACTTGATTGTACATTTCGCTTACCAAAGCCACATCTCTTCCTTCGTTCGTTATGAATGGGCTATTTTTTAAATTAATCCTTTAATCAACGAAACTTGCCGCTAGGAAAACTTTGTTGGTCATAACCATCCGACACCTCTTCTCCATGTTCGATAAGAGTGTAGTAGCTAGGTCGCTTTCCATCGTTTTCAAAACAAAACAACACTTTTCCCACATCAAGAACACGAGTTGGTCTTCCAGTTGAGTTTGTTATTTCGATGTCGCATTGAAACGTCGCTTAGCGACGTCTCATTGCGAAAAGCGCATGAGCTTCGGCTCACGCGACGTCGCATGATACTCGTTCTCATGAAACGCATACATCCGGAAATGTGCTGTGCTTACAAAACAGTGCGACACACTGACATTATGAGAATGTGAGATGCGACAAAACTGAAGAGAGAGAAACAGAGTGCTACAAATCTCTTGCGCATGAGACTGCTATGACTATGAGACTATTCGTATTGCGTCTCGCATACGGTAGCGCGCGCACTGGAAGCCTGGTTACGACACGTCAAAGTTGACCATTTTGTATGACAATCGGCATGTGCTTTAGCTTTAAGGGACGTTTTGAGGTGAGCTCTACACTGTACCAAAACATCATCGTCTGTTCGAATGAAACCTCAGACCATTTCAAATCGAAACATCGAAATCACTTTTTTGAATGATAGCTGCAACCGGATGACGGTTGTTTTGTAATCAGATGATACTCCACTCGAATACAGTATTAACATTGATACGAGAAGCAAACGGACCTGTTGTGACGGCTGAAAATAATTACCACAACAGCTTACACTTTGCAACTATTTATTTATTTATATAATAATACTTCTTCACGCATATACTAAAGAAGGTGTACGTGAGCAAGATAGTGTTATGAGAGGTATGTACTACTATAACAAGGTTGATATAACGGTATAACACTTCTCCCCCTCGTAAAAAGAAAGTTACAGTTGGTTATGCAAAAGAAATTACAAAATTCAATATTTGGGGAGGTATGATTACCCGGCTGGATCGTCGTAGGGTCGTCGGAGCCTTCTCCAACGTAGCAGATCGACCGGCCACGGCAGTCGAGGAACGCTCCTGGGGTCCAGGAGTAGACATCATTGTCGTAGCAGCAGGCGTAGTGCAACGAACCACCGATGTTGTACCAGTAGCTTCCTCAAGAGGATTCGCAGCAGCCGAAGTTGTAGGTCCGTCAAGTTCAATGTACTCCTCCCTTGGAGGGTCCACCGAATCGCTCCGCAGATTAGCGCCCACACCGACGACGTGGTCAATGTGACGCTCCCAAATTCGACCATCATCCAATCCGTATAACGAAGTTTTCCAAGCTTCTCGAGGATCTTGCCAAATTTCCATTTATTGCTCGACAAGAAATCGCGAACACGTACTCGATCACCATCCAAGAACTGACGCACAACAATATAAGCCTTGCTTGAAGTTTCATTCTTCGGTAGCAGCAAGTCGATCCTCTATCGAATCTGTCGACCAAATACGAGCATTGACGGTGATTTCCGGGTAGACGGATGAATCATCTTGCGGTAGGTAAGAAGAATATTGGACAGCTCCAGGTTCAGCTGAGATTTGGAACACTTCAACGCTTTCAATTTCTGCTTGAAAATCTGGACGTATCGCTCGACCTGTCCATTCGTTGTCGGATGATATGGCGCTCCCATTTTGTGGACTACACCGTTCATCTTCAGGAACCGTTGGAAAACCTCCGAAGTAAACTGGACGCCATGGTCGCTCACCAGCACTGACGGAATTCCAAACGTACTGAAGATCCCGTGACACATGCTTACGGTGCATTCGGCCGTAATAGATCTGCACACCTTGATCTCTGACCACTTACTGAACGCATCTCCGTATATGTAAAAGTAGGTATCCATGAAAGGACCCGCAAAGTCGACATGGACCCTTTAAAACGGTTCACTTGGCGCTGCCCAGCAATGAAGGTTCATCTTCGCAGGCTCTGCACGTTTCGACTGGCAGTCGGCGCAGTTCGCAATCAATTCTTCGATCTCCCGATCCAAACCAGGCCACCAGCAATAGCATCTTGTCAGTGACTTCGTATGGGTTGTACCGAAGTGAGTAGAATGTAATTCCTCCAGCACACGTTTTCGGAGAACTGTAGGCACGTACACTCGAATTCCCCGAAGCAGGCATCCTTTCTGGAGGGAGAACTCGATTCCAAACCCATCCTTCGATTCCACCAGCTGACCGTGCTTGATTCCTTGAACAAGTTTTTGCACCGTCTGATCCTCCACAGTAGCTTGATCTAACTCGGCCGCAGTCAAGGGTAGAGTTTCGATTTGACTCAATCCACAGCATCAAATTCTTCGATTTCGTTGTGAGGATCAGTTACTCCTAACGGAATTCTCAACATGGCGTCCACATTCGCATGATCCGTGGACTTCCGGAACCAGATCTCGTAGTCAAAGCTCTGCAAGTAGGTAGCGTAGTGCTGCATCCTCAACGCTGACATCACCGGCAACCCTTTGTGCTCCCGGAAGATCTTTGAGATAGCTTGGTTGTCGGTAATCAATCGGAACTTCCGACCGTTCAAGTACTGAAAAAACTTCTTCACGCCGAATATGATGGCGTACGCTTCTTTGTCCACCTGCATAACTGCCACTGCTGCTTGCTAAGGACGCTTCACCCTACGGAGTAGGGGCTGTGCTGAGTCACATGTTTCCCAGATGGCACGGAACGTCCAATCCAGTTCGCGCCCCAGACCCTGAACCGTGTGCAGCAGGTTCAGGGTCTGGTGCGCGAACTGGATTGGACGTTCCGTGCCATCTGGGAAACACGTGATTCAGCACAGCCCCTACTCCGTAGGGTAAAGCGTCCTTAGCAAGCAGCAGTGGCAGTTCGGGTGAGTAGTGGACAAGGCAACTGTCGGACTGCATCTGTTCCTTCACTTTCCTGAAAGAATCTTCGCATTGCTTGGCCCATCTGAATGGAACATCGTTCTTCAGTAGATTGTTAAGCGGATACAGGACCGTACTCGAAGAACCACCCGTAATAATTGACGAAACCTACGAATGACCGAACTTCGTCCTTATTCTTCGGCCTTGGCATTTCCTGTATTGCTTGCACCTTGTAATTCCTCCAGCACACGTTTCCGGAGAACTGTAGGCTCGTACACTTGAATTCCTCGAAGCAGGCATCCTTTCTAGAGGGAGAACTCGTTCTGCTCGATTCCAAACCCATCCTTCGATTCCACCAGCTGACCGTGCTTGATTCCTTGAACAAGTTTTTGCACCGTCTGATCCTCCACAGTAGCTTGATCTAACTCGGCCGCAGTCAAGGGTAGAGTTTCGATTTGACTCAATCCACAGCATCAAATTCTTCGATTTCGTTGTGAGGATCAGTTACTCCTAACGGAATTCTCAACATGGCGTCCACATTCGCATGATCCGTGGACTTCCGGAACCAGATCTCGTAGTCAAAGCTCTGCAAGTAGGTAGCGTAGTGCTGCATCCTCAACGCTGACATCACCGGCAACCCTTTGTGCTCCCGGAAGATCTTTGAGATAGCTTGGTTGTCGGTAATCAATCGGAACTTCCGACCGTTCAAGTACTGAAAAAACTTCTTCACGCCGAATATGATGGCGTACGCTTCTTTGTCCACCTGCATAACTGCCACTGCTGCTTGCTAAGGACGCTTCACCCTACGGAGTAGGGGCTGTGCTGAGTCACGTGTTTCCCAGATGGCACGGAACGTCCAATCCAGTTCGCGCCCCAGACCCTGAACCGTGTGCAGCAGGTTCAGGGTCTGGTGCGCGAACTGGATTGGACGTTCCGTGCCATCTGGGAAACACGTGATTCAGCACAGCCCCTACTCCGTAGGGTAAAGCGTCCTTAGCAAGCAGCAGTGGCAGTTCGGGTGAGTAGTGGACAAGGCAACTGTCGGACTGCATCTGTTCCTTCACTTTCCTGAAAGAATCTTCGCATTGCTTGGCCCATCTGAATGGAACATCGTTCTTCAGTAGATTGTTAAGCGGATACAGGACCGTACTCGAAGAACCACCCGTAATAATTGACGAAACCTACGAATGACCGAACTTCGTCCTTATTCTTCGGCCTTGGCATTTCCTGTATTGCTTGCACCTTGCTTCCTTATCGATGGAGTAACCGCAGTATTCGATATTGTCCACGAAGAACTCGTACTTCTCCTTATTCACCGCATTCGTTCAGTCGCCGAAGTACCTCCTCCAGCCGACGCAAATGAACTTCATCGTTTTCCCCCGTGATCTTGATGTCATCTAGGAAAACGCTTACTCCATCTATTCCGTGCCATCTGGGAAACACGTGATTCAGCACAGCCCCTACTCCGTAGGGTAAAGCGTCCTTAGCAAGCAGCAGTGGCAGTTCGGGTGAGTAGTGGACAAGGCAACTGTCGGACTGCATCTGTTCCTTCACTTTCCTGAAAGAATCTTCGCATTGCTTGGCCCATCTGAATGGAACATCGTTCTTCAGTAGATTGTTAAGCGGATACAGGACCGTACTCGAAGAACCACCCGTAATAATTGACGAAACCTACGAATGACCGAACTTCGTCCTTATTCTTCGGCCTTGGCATTTCCTGTATTGCTTGCACCTTGCTTCCTTATCGATGGAGTAACCGCAGTATTCGATATTGTCCACGAAGAACTCGTACTTCTCCTTATTCACCGCATTCGTTCAGTCGCCGAAGTACCTCCTCCAGCCGACGCAAATGAACTTCATCGTTTTCCCCCGTGATCTTGATGTCATCTAGGAAAACGCTTACTCCATCTATGCCTTGCAGTAGGGCCTCCATTGTGAGTACTCAGCGTTAGTATTTCACGGTCCTCCGGAGCTACTTCCAGTTGCAGATGCGCTTGGATGAGATCAATCTTGCTAAACTTCTGTCCTCCCGCTAGCGAAGCAAACAGCTCATCCACAGTTGGCAGCAGATGCTTGTCCACCACGAGGTTCGGGTTCACGGTCTGCTTGTAGTCTCCGCAAATCCTCACCCGGTTTTCTACTTCCACTCATCGAGCCCATTCAACAGATACCCATATTGCATGGGTTTAAATGCATATACATTGTCCGGAGGCCACCATATTGGATTTTGGTCCACCATATTGGATTCCAAAATGGCGGTGGATGTCGGTTTTTCACTTTGACTGTAATACCAAGCTATTTATTTAATACCCTTCAATATGCAGAGAGCGGTTGAGGACGAATTGGAGAAGCTGGTTGCAGAGGGTGTGCTCATAAAAGTTAACTTCAGTAACTGGGCGACACCGATTGTGCCTGTGAGGAAGTCGTGTCCATTTTGGAATCCAATATGGTGGACCAAAATCCACTATGGTGGCCTCCGGACAGTGTATATGCATTTAAACCTATGCAATATGGGTATCTGTTGAATGGGCTCGATGAGTGGAAGTAGAAAATTGACATCTGCCGCCATTTTGGAATCCAAGATGGCAGACCAAAATCCAATATGGCCGCCCCCGCACAAGGAATATTCATCTAAACCCATGCAATATGGGTATCTACGGAATGGGCTCGATGAGGGGAAGTAGAAAATTGACATCCGCCGCCAATTCAAGATGGCGAACCAAATGGCGGACCCGGACAGGGAATATGCATCTAAGCCCATGCAATATGGGTATTTACGGAATGGGCTCGACGAGGTCAATTTTCCACTTTTACTTATCGAGCCTATTCCGTAGATACCCATATTGCATAGTTTTAGATGCATATTCCCTATCGGGGGCCGCCATATTTGATTTTGGTCCGCCATCTTGGATTTGTGGAAGTCATCTTGGGTTGAAATCCACCATTTTAATTTCATCCGGAATGTTGACTTGAATTTCGGAATGCCCCAAACTCTAGAATTTTACATATCTTCTAATCCTATGATTTTCGATGATTTTGATTTGGTTGATATTGATGCTGGTTGTTTTTGGGAATCGAAAATCACGGCTGATATTGGTCGAAAATCACGTGAGATTTTCGTGGTGATGATGGCTTATGATATTGGTGCCTGTGATTTAAGGTGATATTGATCTTGAAAGATTGCTGATTTAGATTTTCTGATCTTGATTTTAGCCAACACTGCTCAGGAGCGTACGTCACCAGCCCGATTCCAGCGATCATGGCGGGCACATTACCGTTCGATCTCCTGGGTTTTCAAGCTACAGCTCGAGTTGCCATTCGCTTGCTGGAAAAGGATCACAGAAATGTCGACCTTCCAGTCTTCCAACGTGTATCAGGTCGTCTGGTTGGTATCAATTTACGGGACACGTTTTGCCAATCATGTGTGGTATGCTCCCAAGCCGCGCATAGTTTGGGACGTGAAACGACAGGTGAAAGCGGGAGATCCCCCAGATACAGTGTGTCCCATCATTCAGGAGTTGCTGGTATCTATAGTGACTATACTGCACACAACACCCAGTAGACAAGCAGGGAAATATCCTTTTTACGCTCGAAAGTCTCCCAATCTAATTATATACAACCTAAGTCCAGGGGTCACATTGCGAATCTTGAAACGAAAGACTTTTTGTACGAACGCTTGTATGTAAAAGAATTTTGTTTCGAGATGCACAATGTGGCCCCAGTCTGAGACCAAATACTACGAATAAACACCCGTGTGAATCTGGCAATCAAATCTAACGCTTGAGATTCTCATGCATTTTCATGCATTTTCACAACACCAAAAATGCATTCCAGCTTATCTTCCGTCCAGCTTTTTAATCCATTCGGAAAATGGTTCCTGCAAATTGTCTACCTTGCTCGACTCTTATTCCTCTTCAATCCTTGTTTGGACCCTAACCGAGGTGAGCCTGCTTACACGTCGACTTGGAAAATTCCTTTTCGACCCATCGGGTTCTTATAGTAATCTACTTTGAAGTTGATTCTATCTAGATCCCCCTTCTGATGAAATTGATTTGAGCAATCTATTTGATATGCTCACCACGGATGATGAGAATGATCCATCATCCAGGCAAAAATCCACTTAACTAGCCCGGTTTAATGCCAAGAAGGAGAAGGTCCCCTCTATTGTGATAACCACTTCCGATTTCCTTACTCTTCGCACGGAACTTTTGAGCTCCGTTAAATTCAAGTTTTAAAGATTGGCCGTCGGGGTGAATGCCGTGTATTGGATGCCGAAGCCATTATCCTAACATAACTTGTCTGTTTTAACAAAATAATGCTTCATGATACAGCAAAATTCGGCATCCAAACAATCTGTATTCAATTTTGATTATCAAATGAACATTTGGTTATTTTAAACAGGGTCAATTTTTCGGCGTTTACTAGTTTCCAGCATCCAAATTGTAGCCCTATGGTGGCCAACTACAATCTCCTTGGGGTGGGGTTATATAATTTAATTTAGAATAGAAAACACGTAACTCCGTAAGTCAGAAACTGGGCAAGAACCCGCATCAGACACAAGCAAGAGCGTTTGTTTTTGCTGTGCACTTCCCCTGGCCACACCGCATATGGGATGTGAGCATTAGGGTGCTTCATTCTGAAAAAAGTGATGAATTTCTGATGGGCCACCCTCCAGTTCGATTCATAGCCCCAAAATATGAACCTGTGCAAAAATTGGTAAAGATTGATGAAGGTTTAGAGGTCGCGCCAATGATTTGAAATTTGTATGGGAATTACTATGGAAGAATTTAAAAAATCGCTTATATCGCTATAACTTTGCTTCTACTTGTCCAAATGTCGAAAAAATTTAGTATGTTATTGCTATGGCAATAAACAAAAAGCCTACAGTTGCTACGCTCAGTTTTGCAGCGTATCAAGAATTATAAAAATGTGAAAAAATGGCAAAATAGGGTAAATTGACAGATGAATATGTACAAGGCAACAACGCCAATTTCATCGCAACAACAACAGGCTTGTTGATCATTGTCATGACAACCACATATTTTTTTTTTTCAACGTTTGGACAACTACAACCAAAGTTAGAGCAATGTAAACGAAAATCAATAATTTCCCATACTAATTCACCAAAATCTCCATACAAAATCCAAATCATTGGCGCGACCTCTAAACCTTCATCAATCTTTACCATTTTTTGCACAGGTTCATATTTTGGGGCTATGAATCGAACTGGAGGGTGGCCTATCAAAAATTCATCACTTTTTTCAAAATGAAACACCCTAGTGAGCATATAATCTTTGTGGGATGAAATAATAACTGAGAGAAAATTGGAATTGGCTTACGAACTGGCAACAAGCTGTGTGTTCCGGAAAACTGCCTTTGATTAAACATTCTGAAAGATTTCTTTTGATCCTACCGAAGCTTACGGGTAGGAGTAGGAATAGGACCCCGTCCACTGAATGGTAAGAGCGTGCGTGTGTGTGTGCTGTTTGTTATGCATTCGCTTGCCAGGGCAGAATTGCATCCCAGTGCAAGGTGCATCCATTTCAGGAAAACAGCAACATTAAATATGCAAGTTCCATTAAAAAGCAATCTGTTCCATTAGTGCTGCTTGGATCTAGCCAGGGGTATGCTGTGGCTGTCAAATCCAATATTTAACCCGTCTACCTTGTATTGATGACACATGATTTGGTTTTGGAATTTCGAAATTAAAATCAAAGTTTCGATCTGTTTTTAATATTTGTTCATGGCAAAAAAATGCAGATAAACAGATTAATTTAAAGCCTAATAAATTGCTTAACTGATCAAAACAAAAACACTGGACGCCACGTTGAATCTCAAGTTTGTCCATAGCATCCCCCTGGATCGAGTACACAAGCGTTTCATCCAAAGCTTCTTCCAAGAACGTTATTATACCGCCTCCGAGCCACCTGATAAACAATTCACGAAATCAAAGACAAAAGGGATAACTTTACCAATCTGTCGAGCCCCTTTCCGGCCCGAGAAGAAGCAAAGCCGCCTACCGAGAAATGAATTCATCCTTTATGGTTTTAAAATGCACGAAGCCCTCCCCCAGATCTAATTTCGCAATCTCAACCCGGAGTTTGCTGCGGTCAAACTGGGTTTTTAACATCTGTATCCCTCTTGTGGGATGGATGCTCTGCTGGGCTGCCAAATTTAACCATCCGTATCAGATTAGGAGAAGAACACGCAAGCTAGGTAGGAGAAGGAGATATCCCGAGGCCCACAAACTTAGATATTCTCCGTCCAGCCTTTTAATCCATTCGGAAAATGGTTCCACATTGTATCAAAGCATGGTGGCTGAAGCTCATGGCTTCCCGAGTAAAGCTTTCACCGGCATTTTTCTGTGCGTTGCTTAGATTCGGAAGAAAACAAGAAATGTTTGTCTTTTTTGTATCGGGCTCGTCCATCTACGATGATGAAAATGGAAGATGTTGTTCAACTTTGCCGGGCAGAAACGGATAAAATCAAGTGTTGATGAGATTTCGGCTGCCCTGTCTCTCCCCTTTTCGAACCGCTTTTCTATCATTTTTTTTTTTCTTTTAACCAGCGAGTAATGAAAAACGAAGTAGGTGGGTCTGCCACCCTCGATAAACCTCATTATCAATATTCATGAAAGGGAAAAACCGTGCCCTGTTTAGGGTTCATTCTGTGGAAAAAAAACTGTAATTAAAAAGTGCGATCCATCCACCGACAAGCGGACACACAATTTCGGAGCAGCTGTCAAAGTAGGCCGGCAACGGCTGCGTTCGCTCGCGGAACTTTTCGGTACTATCGAAAGATGCTTTCCATCATCCGTTTACCGCTGGGTGAGTTAACAAAGGTAGTTGAGAACGGAAAAGTTCATTACGTCAGATTTCGGGATGATTATATCCGTTCTAGGGCGCGTCTTAACAATTTTCTCATGGAATTAATGCCGAACTCAAGGTAGGTTGTAGCCCAGCTGTGTAATCCCCACTGGTAAATCTGAGATTAAGAGCGGAAACACGGAACGCATATTTTTCCCCGCAGCAGTAAAAACTTAATCAATTGTGAGTGGTAACCGGCAAGTCCAACTTTCGTTTGATTTTCACGGAGAGGGTTACCTTTTATCAACAATCCGCGATTGTTAGCCTCGTTTCATGCCGAAAAATATGGTACCTTCATCCCGAGTTTGTTCGCTAATTGTAATTTTATTCGGACTGGTGCCTTGCGGTGTCGATGGTGGAAGAGTAGGAGGAAGAGCTGAGTTCTTTAATTGAAAAGGGTTGATTGCCGTTCTTTAATTTGGACGGAAATATTTTACGGTTGCCAATTCAAAACAAGACGTAAGTTTCCAAGTACACGGTGGATGAACCTTAATAAACTCCTTGGCGTTATTTTTTGTTTTCCACGATGACTTCATCAACATAGTTTTGACAGCGTTCACTTATTTACTTGGACTTAAACTTTTTTCGGTGGCATCGATCAAATCTGTTATTGTTGTGCTCTAAGATCAGGATTGTAGTGGCCTGAGGACATCCACTAGTGCAAATGCCACAAGAGTTTCAAAATAGTTTCCATCGTAATCTGGAAAAGCAAAACCCAAATTTCGTTCATGCCTTTCAAATTCTAGAAAAGCTGCAATGTTTTCCCTCGAATATGCATAGTTTATAGTCTAAATTGAGTCCTTTATCCAGCTTTCCATGCTCGATAATGGCGACCTGCATGTATGAATAAATGTATCCTTCACTGTGCTATTTGACACCAACTGGAGGGCGTATGTTGCTCTATTTTCTTCTGTTCCTGGGAGAGGGAAAGGGAGGGGTCAAAATCCGAACCTCCAGATAGTGTCAAAAACAACAGTGAAGGATACATTTATTCATACAAACAGGCCGCCATTACCGAGCATGGAAAGCTGCATAGTTATGTTGGCGTATTTTCCGATTTCCGTGAATTTGTCAAGCATTTATACTTAGCAGAGGAAAGCGGCATGGTCCCAAATATAGTATGAACAAGAAAATTACATGCACACTAGCGCCGCCTAGTGAAGAAATTTCAAGCTACACTGTTCACCATCTACACGTCCAACTCAAATCTCAGTTCCGTTTACTCAAATTTGCTGAAAAGCTGGTCACTCATAGAATGAGCAAATTATTCTCAAAATATCTTTAAAAATCTGCTTGAATATTAGAAAAATCTAATACAATTTAACTCAGTCTATCCAGCTCTCCATGCTCGGTAATGGCGGCCTGTTTGTATGAATAAATGTATCCTTCGCTGTGCTTTTTGAAACTATCTGGAGGTTTGGATTTCGACCTCTTCAATCAAACAACATACGCCCTCCAGTTAGTGTCAAAAAGCACAGTGAAGGATACATTTATTCATACAAACAGGCCGCCATTACCGAGCATGGCATGCTGGATAAGCATACTCTTGAGCTAAGCTTAATTTTTCCTGAGGGGGGCAACTTTTATCTAAGATGCAGGAAAAAATATTGCACCGCTGTTACACGCCTAGTAGATAGAAGGAAGATAGATGAAGATTTTGAAGATGCAAAAAGGTGCAGAGCGATGCGAATAGATGGATTTAGATGCAAGAGAAGTAAAAAGATTTTTCGCAGATTGATACGCTAGCGTGAGATTTTCCGACCATCTGAAATTGAGATTCAGATGTGTCGCAACCCCCGGTTTCTCCTCGATTTTCTTTATTACAATCAAGCAGATATTTGAGGAAAATCAAGGAAAGTTTTCTATATGAAGTCCGAAGAGTACTGACTGGGACCCAAATAATTGGGGATCATAAGAATCTTGTACGTGATTCATCACAATATTCCGGTAGACATCTTACGAATTCTCAATAAGATCTTGAGAGTACCACCTGGAATCTGAAAAAAAAAATTGGATTTAGAGATTTCAGAATGACGTACGGAGAATTCCAACTGGCAACCCTAACCGAGATTCTCCGGAATACACTGACAGCGATCTGAGATCTGATGAATGTGGACTAAGTTATGCAAAATGCGGGCTTAGGATCCGAAGAATCAAGATTGCACTGTCTATTCTAACTGGATCTGAAGAATCTTGACTGGAATCCAGATTTTTTTTATTTGGTATCCAGAGAATTCGGACGAAGATCCGGAGAAGTACAAATGGAATGTTGTTCGAAGATTACCGACTGGGATCAACAGTCTCTTGATTGGTATTTATAGAATCGCGAAGGATGTCTAGAGAATCCCAACTGGGAATCGATTAAATCCAGCAAGATGAATCCTGATGAATCCTGATAGAAGGAAGATAGATGAAGATTGTTAAGATTTCAGCAAAAAGGTGCAGAGCGATGCGAATAGATGGATTTAGATGCAAGAGAAGTAAAAAGATTTTTCGTAGATTGATACTCTAGCGTGAGATTTTCCGACCATTTAAAATTGAGATTCAGATGTGTCGCAACCCCCAATTTCTCCTCGAGTTTCCTTAAAATCAAGATATTTAAGGAAAATCGAGGAAAATTTTCCTCAGCCTATGAGCGACCGGCGTTTTTGCGCATTTTCGCAAACAGAACTCGATTTTGAGTCGGATTCAACGGCCTTGGAGTAGTTTTGGTTACAAATTAAAATTGTTGCTGGTGACAGTACTCAACCTACTTAGCACCGAGCAAATACGTCTGTTTACATTTGATAATACTTCTAATCAATTACTTGGGTACCAGCTGGTGATGGTACATGTGGATCTTGATGGAAATATAGCTGTAAAAAGGTAGCTGATCTGAAAAATTCTGGCTGTTAAAACCGAGCTCAATCGGGAGAAATCCAATATGGAATTCATAAAATCCTAGCTGAGATCTGTAGAATCTCGAATGAAGTCCAAGATCCCAAGAATTCCGACAACAATCCCTCCTGGGATCTGGGAAATTTCAACTGCATTTTGTAAAATCTGGATCTTGGATCCGAAGAATACCGATTTAAGTATTCTAAGTTGGTGAGAATCTCGACTGAAATCCTGAGAAATTCTTTTGGGATCCGGAGATCTCCTACTGACATTCAGAGAATCTCGACTGGAATCCAGACAAATTCCGACTAGAATCGGAAAAGGAATGAAGTCCGGATAGTTCCAACTTGGATCCACATAATCCTGACTGAGATTTAACGAATCGCGAATTGAGCTCCGAGATTCAAGAATCCCGACTGGGAATCAAAGATTTCCGACAGGAACTGGCGAATCCTGACCGAGATTCATCGGAATACGCTGACAGTGATCTCACGTATCCCTATTGTGATCTGGAGAATTCCGAGTGAATTTTGTAAAATCCAGACTAGGGTCCGAAGAATACGGTTCAAGTGTCCTAACAAGCAGGGTGCCTTCCATTCATTTTGGCTAAGAAAATGTTCTATGGAATTATGGAATAATAAGATTATATGATAATATTTTGTTTGTGTAAGCAACAAGAAAATATTGTGAAGTTTGGGTCTGACGTATAATACCTGCCAATTTTGCTACATTAGCGTCGCAATAAGCGATTTTGTCATTTATCTCACCCACTCTTCGCTCTTCACTCTTCGCGAAGAGGCGATCAGAAAATCGCTCATTGTGACTCTGTTAAAGCTAAATTTGCATGTGTTGTGTGTCAAACATAAACTTGACAATATTTTCTTCTTACTTACACATACAAAATAATATCATAATATCTTATTATTCCATAATTTCATAAAACATGTTTTTCACCAAAATGAATGGAAGGCACCCTGCTAACAAGAATACAGAGAATCTCGAATGGAGTCCATAGAATTCCTTCTAGGCTCGAGGGAATCCAAAGACCGGAGAATCCCATCTGTAAATCAAAAAATTCCAACTAGAATCTGCAGAATCTTACCCGAGATTATCCGGAATACCCCGACAAGGATCTGAATAATCACTTTTGAGATCTGAAGAATTTCGACTGAATTTTGGAGCTGACTAGGATCCGAAGAATCTCGATTTAACAATCTATCCTAAGTGCATCTGAAGAGTCTCGGATAATTCCAACTTGGATCCACATAATCCTAACTGGGATTTAACGAATCTCGAATTAAGCTCCGAGATTCAAGAATCCCGACTTGGAATCAAAGATTTCCGACAGGAACTGGAGAATCCTGACCGAGATTCTTCGGAATACGCTGACAGTGATCTTACGTATCCTTAATTCCAAGTGAATTTTGTGAAATCCAGACTAGGATCCGAAGAATACGGTTGAAGTGTCCTAACAAGAATACAGAGAATCTCGAATGGAGTCCATAGAATTCCTTCTAGGCTCGAGGGAATCCAAAAACCGGAGAATCCCATCTGGGAATAAAAAAATTCCGACTAGAATCTGCAGAATCCTACCCGAGATTATCCGGAATACCCCGACAAGGATCTGAATAATCACTTCTGAGATCTGAAGAATTTCGACTGAATTTTGGAGCTGACTAGCATCCGAACAATATCGATTTAACAATCTATCCTAAGTGCATCTTAAGTGCATCTGAAGAATCTCTGATAATACCAACTTGGATCCACATAATCCTGACTGGGATTTAACGAATCGCGAATTAAGCTCCGAGACTCAAGAATCCCAACTGGGAATCAAAGATTTCCGACAGGAACTGGAGAATCCTGACCGAGATTCATCGGAATACACTGATAGTGATCTCACGTATCCCTAATTCCAAGTGAAGTTTGTGAAATCCAGACTAGGATCCGAAGAATACTGTTGAAGTGCCCTAACAAGAATACAGATAATCTCGAATGAAGTCCAGAGAATTCCTTCTAGGCTCGAGGAAATCCAAAGACCGGAGAATCCCATCTGGAAATCAAATAATTCCGACTAGGATCTGCAGAATCCTACCAAAGATCTGAATAATCCCTTCTGAGATCTGAAGAATTTCGACTGAATCTTGTAGCTGACTAGCATCCGAACAATATCGATTTAACAATCTATCCTAAGTACATCCTAAGTGCATCTGAAGAATCTCTGATAATTCCAACTTGGATCCACATAATCCTGACTGGGATTTAACGAATCGCGAATTAAGCTCCGAGACTCAAGAATCCCGACTGGGGATCAAAGATTTCCGACAGGAACTGGAAAATCCTGACCAAGATTCTTCGGAATACACTGACAGTGATCTCACGTATCCCTAATTCCAAGTGAATTTTGTAAAATCCAGTCGAGGATCAGAAGAATACGGTTGAAGTGTCCTAACAAGAATACAAAGAATCTCGAATGGAGTCCATAGAATTCCTTCCACGCTCGAGGGAATGGAAAGACTGGAGAATCCCATCTGGAAATCAAATAATTCCGACTAGGATTCTGCAGAATCCTACCCGAGATTATGCGGAATACCCCTACAAAGATCTGAATAATCCTTTCTGAGATCTGAAGAATTTCGACTAAATTTTGTAAAAAGCTGACTAGGATCCGAAGAATCTCGATTTAACAATCTATCCTAAGTGCGTCTGGAGAATCTCGATTGGACTCCAGAGAATTTCTTATGGGATCCAGAAAATTCCAACTGACATTCAGACAATCTTAACTGAATTCCAATGAAGATCTGGAGGATCACATATGGAATATTGTCCGGAAAATCGACTATCGACTAAGATCCAAAGAATCTTGACGAAGAATTTATAAGATGACGAAGGATATCTAGATCCGACTAGATGAATACTGACGAATCTTGACCGGGGTTCAACGAAATGTTCCGTCGGGGATCCGGAGAGCCCCTACTAAGATATGGTGAATTTCAACTGAAATCTGAAAAATCCTGGCAAATAACCGAAGAATCTCAACCAGGAATTAGAGGATTCCGATTGAGATTCAGGGAACCTAAATGGAGTCCTAATCGTTTTGACGCAAAAAATTGGGACTGAGATCATAAGAATCTTGTACGTGATTGTCCCGTTAGAGATCTTATGAAACGCAATCTTGAAAGAACCGACGCAATCTTAAAAACAGAATCGGCTTTGGAGAATTTAGATGAAGTGCGGCGAATTTATACTGGGATTCAGGAATTCCAACTGACACCTGAAGAATACTGACCAAGATTTAAAAAAAAAAACTCCCAGCCAGTGATCTGAATAATCCCTACTGAGATCTGAAGAATTTGGGCTGAGTTTTGTAGAATGCTGACTAGGATCCGAAGAATCTACATTGCACTGTCTTTCCTAACTGGATCTGGAGAATTTTTACTGGAAACTCGATTTTTTATTTGGAAACCAGAGAATTCGGACGAAGATCCGGAGAATCTAATGGAATGTTTTTCGAAAAAAAAACCGACTGAGCTCAAAAGAATCTTGATTGGAATTTATAGAATCGTGAAAGATGTCTAGAGAATACCAACTGGGAATCAAAGGAATCCTGCTAGATGAATACTGACGAATCTTGATCGGGGTTCAACGAAATGTTCCGGGATTCGGAGAGCCCCTAATGAGATGTGGTGAATTTCAACTGAAATCTGAAAAATCCTGGCAAAAACCCGAAGAATCTCAACCGGGAATAAGAGGATTCCGATTGGGATTTAGGGAACCTAAATGGAGTCTTAACCGTTCTGATCCAAAAAATTGGGACTGGGATGGTAAGAATCCTGTACGTGATTGTCCACTCCCGTCAATCTTGATAGAACCGACGCAATCTGAAAAACAGCATCACATTTAGAGAATTGAGATGACGAAGATTCTCCAGAATACCCCCAGTCAGTGATCTGAATAATCCCTACTGAGATATGAAGAATTTGGACTGAGTTTTGTAGAATGCTGACTAGGATCCGAAGAATCTACATTGCACTGTCTATCTGAGCTGGATCTGGAGAATTTTGACTGGAATCCAGATTTTTTTTTATTTGGGATTCAGAAAATTCGGGCGAAGATCCGGAGAAGCACAAATCGGAGATTACCGACTGTTATCAAAAGAATCTTGACTGGGGTTTATAGAATCGTGAAAGATGTCTAGAGAATTCCAAAAAGAATCCGACTAGATGGATCCTGATCAATCCTTCAATCCGGGGTTCAACGAAATGATCCGACAGAGATCCGGAGAGCCCTTACTGTGATCTGGTGGACTTCAACTGAAATCTGAAATATCCTGACTGAAATCCGAAGAATCTCGAATTAGATTCAAAGAACTCAAACTAGGACTAGAGAATTCCGATTATTATTTAGGGAATACTATATGGAGTCCGAAGTGTACCGACTGGGATCAAAAGAATCTTGTATGTGATTCATCACAATATACCGTTAGACATATTAAGAATTCTTGAGACCTCGAGAGTACCGACTGGCATCTGAAAAAAAAATCGGATTTAGAGATTTCAGAATGAAGTGCGGAGAATTCCGACGGGGATTCTGAAATTACTACGTGCATTTGAAGAATACTGACCGAGATGCGCCGGAATACACCGACAGCGATCTGAGATCTGATGAATTTGGACTAAGTTTTGCAGAATGCTGACTAGGATCCGAAGAATCCAAATTAAACTAGATCTGGAGAATCTTAACTGAAATCCAAAGCATGTCTTTTGGGATCCATGGAATTCATATTGAACGAAGAGAGCCACAAATGGAAAACAGTCCGTAGAATCTCAACTAGAATCTAAAGAATCTTGACTGGGATTAATAGAATCGTGAAGGATGTCTAAATAAATCCTGATGAATCCTGACCGAGGTTCGACGAAATGTTCCATTGGGATCTGGTGAATTTCAACTTAAAACTGAAAGGTCCTGACGAAAACCCGAAGAATCTCGAATTAGGTTCAAAAAATTCAAACTAGGACTAGAGAATTCCGATTATGATTTAAGGAATCCTATATGACGTCCGAAGAGTACTGACTGGGACCCAAATAATTGGGACTGGGATCATAAGAATCTTGTACGTGATTCATCACAATATTCCGATAGCCACGAGATACGAATTCTCAATAAGATCTTGAGAGTACCGACTGGAATCTGAAAAAAAAAATAATTGGATTTAGAGATTTTAGCATGAAGTACGGATAATTCCAACTGGGATTCTGAAATATCAACTAGCATCTTAAAAACCCTGACCGAGATTCTCCGGAATACACTGACAGCGATCTGAGATCTAATTAATTTGAACTGAGTTATGTAGAATGCTGACTTAGGATCCGAAGAATCAAGATTGCACTGTCTATCCTAACTGGATATGAAGAATCTTGACTGGAGCCAAGATTTTTTTTTATTTGGGATCCAGAGCAATTCGGACGAAGATCCACAAATGGAATGTTGTTCGAAGATTACCGACTGGGATCAAAAGAATCTTGACTGAGATTTATAGAATCGCGAAGGATGTCTAGAGAATCCCAACTGGGAATCGATTAAATCCGATAAAATGAATCCTGATCGAGGGAACTCATCTAAATCTCAATTCTAGATTTGAAGGAAATCTTCAGACTCTTCGTCAATTTTCTTTCGATCTTCTCAGCGTGTGCCCAGCTAATCACAGCAAAACACAATGTTTTCCTGCATCGTAAATAGAGTCGCCCCCTCCGACAGGTATCCGTAGAACCCCTCCTAGGATCCGGTGAATTTCAACTGAAATCTGAGAATTCTTGACTAAAACCCGAAGACCCTCAACCAAATATCAAAAGAATTAAAACTGGGAATAAGAGAATTTCGATAATGATGTAGGGAACCCTAATTTGAGTCCAAAGAGTTGTGACTGGGATCCAAATAATTGGGACTGCGATCATAAGAATCTTGTACGTGATTCTGTACTTTATCCCAGGGTAAAGTAAGAACTGAAATCTGAAAAAAAAGGATTTAGAGAATTCAGAATGAAATGCAGCGAATTCAGACTGGGATTCTGAAATTCCAACTGGCATCTGAAGAATCCTGACCAAAATGCTCCGGAATACAACGACAGTTATCTGAATACTCCCTACTGAGATCTGAAGAATATTTGGACTGATTTTTGCAGAATGCTGACTAGGATTCAAAGAATCTTGATTGAACTATCTATCCTAACTGGATCTGGAGAATTTTAACTGGAATCCAGAAAATTCCTTGTGGGATCCCGATAATTCATACTGCAATTCAGAAAATTCATACTGGAAGTCAGAGAATCTCGACCATGATCCAGATAGTTTGAACGAAGACCCGGAGAATCATAAATGGAATGTTGTCTGGATAATCCCGACTGGGATCCTGAATGGGAATTATAAAATTTTCATAGAAATCCGACTAGATGAATCCTGATCAATCCTGACCGGATTTCAACGAAATGTTCTAACAGGGATCCGGATCTGTTGAAATCCAAGTGCGATTTGAAAATTGACTAAAAACCGAAGAATCACGAATTAGATGCATTGAATGCAAACTGAGATCAAATAATTCCGATTATGCTTTAGGGAATCCTATATGAAGTCCGAAGAGCACCAACGGGGATCCAGAGAATTGAGATTGGGAACATAAGAATCTTGTACATGATGCTTTACAATATCCCCGTTAGAGATCTTGAGAATTCCCAATGAGATATGGAGAGCACCGACTGGAATCTGATAAAAGAGTCAGATTTAGGGAATTCAGAGTGAAGCACGGAGAATTCCGACTGGGATACCCTGTGTTTACAGTGATCTGAATAATCCCTTTTTAGATTTGAAGAATATTTGGACTGAGTTTTGTATAATGCTCACTAGGAGAATCTCGACTGGAATCCATAGCATTCCTTCTAGAATCCAGAGAATTCCTACTGGCATTCCGAGAATCTCGACTGGGATCCTGAGACTTCCGACGATAATCCGAAAAATCACAACTGGAATGTAGTCCGGTGAATCTCGACTAGAACCCAAAGAATATAGACTGAGATGACTAGAAGCACAAAGGAAGTCTGGAGAATCTGAAGAAGCCAGACTAAAATTCTACGGAATACCACAACAGCGATCTGAAGAATTCCTACTCAAATCTTGAGAAATAGTCATAGTTTCTGTTTTGATTTAGTTTTGGTAGAATGCTGAATAGGATCTGAAGTATCCTTACTAGGATCTGGAGAATTTAAACTGGAATCCAGAGAATTTCTCGTGGGATCCACAGAATTCCTACTTACATTCGAATAATCTCGACTAGAATCCAAAGAATTCCTTCTAGCATTCAGATAATCTCGACTGTGACTCTGAGAATTACAATAAGAATCAGGAGAATCACAAATGGAATGTAGTCCGGATAATCCCGACTAGGATACAAAGAATCTTTAATGGAATTTATAGAATCGCGAAGGAAGCCTGGAAAAAATCGACTGGAAATCAAAGAAATCCGACTAGATAAATTATGATCAATCCTGACCGGGGTTCAACAAAATGTTCCAACAGGGATCCGGATCTGGTAAATGCCTGATCAAGAGTCACCGGGATACCCTGCGAATACAGTGATCTGAATAATCCCTTTTTAGATTTGAAGAATATTTGGACTGAGTTTTGTAGAACGCTGACTAGGATCCGACGAAAAGTGGATCTGAAGAATCTTGACTGGAATCCAGAGTATTCTTTCTGGGATCCAGAGAATTCTTACTGGCATTCAGAGAATCTCAAATTCCGATGATAATCCGAAAAATCACAAATGGAATGTAGTCCGGAGAATCTCGAGTAGGATCGAAGGAAGTCTGGAGAATCCCGACAGGGAACCAATGAATTCCGACTTGAATTTGAAGAAGCCTGACTAAAATTCTCCTGAATACCACAACAGCGATCTGAAGAATCTCTCCTCAAATAATAGAAATAGAAAAAGTCATAATTTCTGTTTTGATTTAGTTTTGGTAGAATGCTGAATATGATCTGAAGAATCCCGATTGAAGTATTCTAACTAGGATCTTGAAAATCTCAACTGGAATCCAGAGAATTTCTCTGACATGCTGAGATCGGGACTTGTAAGATCTCAAACCTAGACCAACATTTCGACGCTGGACGTGCAAGAGACTGTTGAAATGACAAGGCTTCTGATACTATAGACGATTCTTGCTAAGAATATTCGTACAGATTCTTGCTAAGATACCAAATACAAGACACCAGAAACTCATTCCCATCTAGAAATGCAACAGCAAATCAAAATTGACTCTATAGAGACTACCTACCGTATGCGTGATAATGTTTGCACCATTGAGCAATGTCAAAATCTCGATCAAAATTTTAAAAAATCTCAAGAATTTCGTTTTTGAGTTTTTTTTTTTTTTTTTGTTTATTCAAAGGGGGATGTTTCTCAGAGTCTTAAACTATGGTAATCATCGATCGAGTTTCCACTTGCTGCAATTACGGCCTCCACACGCTTCCGGAATGCACGGCAGGTTCTAATAATGTAGTCTGGATCCATTTCTCTCCAGGTACGGGTCACTGTTTGTCTGAGGCTTGCTGTACTCGGGTGGCGTTTAGAACAGGCCACAGGCCTGCAACCACTTCTGAGTGCGGTTCGAGATGTGGCACGGAGACCGTACTGTTCTTTGATCCACGGAAGAATATACTTACTTAAAATCCTGATTTAGACCTCCGTGTTGACCTTATCGCCTTCTGGAATGAACACCGGGTCCATTTTTTTTGCCATCGGAAGCCACCAATCCAAACACCATAACGCTAGCAGGATGCTTGGTCAGATACACGTTCTTGTGCTCGTCGGCCACGGCTTTTACCGGAAGAGAACTAATATACCGGTCGGTTCTGAAATTTGATACGGGATCGACGGTAAACATGCTCTCGTCGGTGAACAGGATTACCGGATTTTTTCGCTTAAGGAAGTTCAAGATTTTCTTGCATCGTTCGACTCGTAGCTCCCGGATGCGGTTGGTAATCATGTGAGTTTTTTTTCCGTGCCCTCGACTTCGCCCCGCAATCTTCCTTTACGATCTTCCGTTCCGTAAAGTCACTGATCCCGTGTTCCTTTGCCATTTTCCTTATTGAACGCACTGGATTCACCCGAATCTTCCTTATTATAGCAGCGATAACCCTCGGAACCCGAGCTGACCTCGGACGACCTGTGGCAACCTTCGCGGATAGTTGTCCTTTCTTTTCTCGGTCTAAAACCCTTTTGACGGTCCACCGGGACACTCCCACGGCGATTGAAATGTCTTTTTGCGACATTTGCGCGTGGGAAAAATCATGAATACGCTGCCACTTCGTCATGGTGCAACTGTCAAACTAAGTAAATCATTTTCTTTTATACACAGCCAACTACTTTATGAGCTATAGGTTACGTGCATGCAAAAAAAAACCAAGGCATTGTATGAACAGGTGAAACGGGAACCTTCTTTGTACGATGGTGCGAACATTATCACGCATCCGGTATGTCCAAGAAAATGATGAGCAAACAGACATGGGCCGCATGGAAAAGTCACACGCTTCAATTTCAAAGGAAAGCATGTGAACCATTTCCAATTTCCTGCACCCTTATCCACTTCCTCCTTCCAAGGGGTTCGGTGTTCCATCCGACCTTTGTACTGTTTGATCCAACCAAATTAGACACAAATTATGACAAGCGCTTCAGCTTTCATCCGCAAATATTCACTTACACATACTCACACACACACACACACACACATTCGCCTGTTTTGCTTGTTTGCTTCGGTAAATGTTTTGCTTTTGAACTTGCTCACTTCCATTCAGTCGGAATGATTATTAAGGATGATGATGATGATGATGATGTGCTGACGGATCAATTACGATAACGAACTTCGTTAGGAAAATTCGCCGATGTGACATTCGCTCCCCCATTTCTCATACACGTGATTGACATAAACGCTTCAACTGATTGTATATCAATAGCCAATAATGAATGCTTACCTTTCCGAAGCTCCCTTTTCCGATGTTCCTCAGAATTTGAAAGTGGTCAAAGTTAACTGCAAGTAGAATTGGGATAAAATAAAATTCCGTCATTAAAAATGTTGATAAGAACCGTCGCTTAAGCGCTGAAATCCCTTCCCGGGCCCGGACAAGTTTGCAACAAAATCATTAAAATTCATTTCAAGTAGAAGGCCTTTCCGCCTCCACAGTCCAGATTTGCCATGAAATTCCATTCCTATGAGCTTCCGTTGTTGATGATGACGATGATGATGATGATTATGACAACGAGGAGTGAGGGAGGCGGACAGCCCAACCAATATTCCTAGCCACAGGGATTCCGGGCAAAGTGGATGCCGCTTGTTGACATAACATCGAAAAGATTTCAGAAGATTTTCTTCGCAACGAACGGTCGATTCTTAGCCCATGCCGATTACTTAGTACTATGGAGAGCAGCGAGAAGGAGGACCCAAGGCGAAGAAAGTACGACCCGTGTCATTTTGTGACGGCCCCGGATGGCGCTATAGGAGTAGGAAATGGGCTTCGAGTTTGATGGGAATAAAAAGAGTACTAGATAGAGATATGTATGTCTGTTGCCGTAGTGTGAGACAGCATATTATTATAGTGCTGTGTGTGAGTTTACGATCGACTGCCGGAGGAGCAGATGGATCCGGAGCTAATAAATGTACCCTTGAGTATGCGGAATCGCTTTACTGGCACAAGAGGATGAATGACGAAATTGATTGGGGCCGGTCATATGTTGCGGATCGTCTCACTGGGAGAGTATTTGAATACGATTAGGTTGTCCGGAAAATTTTGCCCTACATTTGTCATCCCTTCCCTTGGGGGGAAAAATTGCCTATTTGATGAATGTTAATTTTATACCCCGAATTCTATCCTATTTCTGTTCCAATGTGCCTTTCATTAAATTCATTCCGGGAAATTGCTACACAAATTACTTTTCAAACTTATCGAGTCTCTTGTATAACCGGACATTTCCGTCATGGGCCGTGAGTACCCAATCAACGTGACCCTCCGCTCATCCGACACTCGATAATCTGGAAACTGTCAGTTTAAAAAGTGCAATAACCCATTTGAAATTCTCGGCATATCTGGAGGGTACTCGTATTTTTTCCTGAAGAACATGGAGCTGTCCTGAATTTATCTAATCTCACGCTTATAGATTTTTGAACTCATCCAAAAGTCTGAACTTTCATGCAGCTATTGGAACTGCCCTTAAGATCTCTGAAATTCACCAAAGATCTCTAGATCTAGCTTTCCTGAGGTACTTGGTGCTTCTTAAATGTTTGCACAGTTTTCCTCAAATTCACTCCACATCTCTGAATGTCTTTGACTTACTTTCTCGAAATTCCAAGAACTTCTTGAAAGTTTCTGCACATTTTTTGCAGCTAAAGGAACCGCTTTGAAGTTCTTAAGACTTTCTTGAAGTTCTCCATATTTTCAAGATCTTCCTTTATGTTCCCACTGCCCTTACCTCGGGAGATTTTTCAGATGAAAAAAGTTCAAACTTTGGGGATTTTGTGCCACGACAAATCATGTCCGACTGAACCCAAATTTAGCATATGGTATTTTTTTGAGGCAAGGGTCATTTTCTATATGGTAAGTTTGAAAAATTGGATGGTTACTGTTGAGGAGCAATACAAAAAATTAATCACAACCGTGCGTTCAACATCAAATTCCACAACCGAATGCTGCATGGGACTGTGGAACGTGTTGTACTGTCACCGTCTGGAGGATTGAATTGTAAGCACGATTCCACCACTACAACAGACTAAGAGAAGACCATGTAAAATTAATTGCATATGCACTTTTGTGATAGGTCAAGAACTGAGAAGGCATAGAATTAGGTTTCATTTTTAATTATTAGATACAAAAAGGCCAGCTCGATGAGCAGACGGTCACCGGACCAGTTTTTAATTTTGTAATAGATGTAGTTAGTTGGAATAAATGTTCAATGTTTAATGAGGTGATTTTAAATAAAGTGTTTAAATGTACAGACTATTAATGTAACAAAAATAAACTGTAATTGTGTTGTGTGCTGAATTGGATCCCATTACTCACCGCATAAGGAAGAAATTTCTGCGCCCAATCTAATTTCAACCAAGAAACCAATCCTGGAAGGAAGAACCAGTTCCGAGGTAAAACAGTTATTTTTTCCCAAACATTTAATGGCACCCTAGTGTATACGTTTGCGATGCGCTTTGTGGATAGCTCTACTGTACTGTTAGTATTTTAAATGTATTTGATTTTAACAGATTCAGGTTAATTTGGAAGTTGAGAGATTATCCTCCAGCAGTTGGTCGGTTTCGTCGACCCTTGCCATGAGTCATTACTTTCAGAAGAATCAGAAGTTCATGAGGAATTCATGAGTGCGAATAAGAAGCTGAACAAGGATTTTATGAACATTATCCACTCAAGTCCGAACTTGTTCTGGATGTGTGACGAGTTGTAGCCGTCACTGGTCGATCTCGGATAAGTATGCGGCTTAAGCGCCACTCCGGTAAAGGAGACCGCATATCATGTTGAGTTTGCCCGGATGAGACTGCCCCAGGGCGAGTACAAGAGTAATCTTCGTAAAAAGAAGAGATCGAGCCAGCTTCACTACCACCGAATTTGAACGGGTAGGAACCCTTATTGCAAAAACAGCATAATCTCTCACACCTCGAAATATTTCCCCAAAGCACACAAACCTAAAACGACGTTACACGTCAAGCTTTCCTCATCGGTAGTTCCACCTATTTCCACCAGAGGCGCAGTTGCAGCAAAAGAGGTACGCAACATAAAGTCAAACTCCGACCACGTGGAAGACAACAACCGAATTATACGGACCCGAAACAACGTGAAGACACTTTCTTCCTCTCATTCTAATTTTTATTTTTGTTTATCAATTTATTTGATAAGGCTCAACCGAATTAACTTTACAGAGCCGAGGATTCTTGGTCACTTTACAATACATCTTAAAACTATAGTCAAAAGGTACAATACAATAAACACTTTATCTTCCGCTATCCAAAAAGCCTCTTCCATCAGAACTGGAGCCGCTTCCAGTAGTTTCATTGTATGGCAAATTGTTGTACGCCAACGAGGGTCAGAGCGCGTCCATTGCAACAATGGACGCAAAACGTGGTCAGCACTCACACACTCATCACGAAACGGTTGCTTTCCAAAGTCGACGACGCATCGACCGAAAGAACTGCTGATGAAGAACAATGAGTAGGACCACACAATGGTTGCTGCCGAGAAAACAGACGATCGCGTAGCACACATCGAGAGTGGCCTGCTTTTGTCGACAGCCGAGTGAACACTGATTCTAATTTTTAATAGGACAACATTACATCGAAATCAAATCAAACATTTATTTCACAACGGAAAACGGTAAGCTTAGATTTTATTATAACTAGAGCGTGCTTTCACGCTAACTTGAAAGTACCCATTAATGGTTGAAAAAGACCCATTTTGAAGAAAAGTGGCTTAACTCATTAAATGAGTAAATTTTTTACCCATTAATAAGTATCTGTTACCCATTAATGAGTAATTGTTAATCATTAATGGGTAACAAATACTCATTAATGGGTAAAATTGTTTAATCATTAATGAGTTAAGCCACTTTTCTTCAAAATGGGTATTTTTTTACTCATTAATGAGTAAAAGTTAGCGTGTTCACGAAATTTCCATCGCTTTTATCTTTCTACTCCTCTTTATGATCTTTCTCTACCTAGTCCTATTCTTGTGTGCGTAACTACCTTCTATCTCTGCTGTGCTCTTGTGTTTCTTCCTGATGAATCCCACGACGATGCAGCAAGCCGGGAACGGCAAAGCTTAGCACCCCGGTGTCTAACTCTGGGGTGGGACGTGCTGTCAAATCAGCCTACTGATCATTCTTGTATGAAATTGGTTCCAAACGTAAACAAACCCTGTAGGTTTCTTATGAGTTTTTTTACGTTTGGAACCAGTTATGCGAGATAGGCGACCATTGTTCGTATTTGACAGCCACCTCCCCCCCTTGGTCTAACATTGATGGGTTGGGTGGGCATCCATATACGACGATACGTGCGCACGTTTGTCTTGCCGACAGTTGTCTTGCCAGTCGTTCTGGTCCTGTGGTTGAGAACGGTTAAGGCAAGTATCAGGGGCGGGATGTGCTGTCAAATCGGTCTACTGATCATTCATCAATGAGATGTAAATAGGTAATGTCTACTGAATTAGTCGTTTCTTTCGTTCTCCCGCTATTTAAATGGTTGAAAGAGTGTGACGTCAAACTCTGTCACCCATTTCAACGGTCGGAGAATGAAAGAGACGACAAATTCACCTGCTTATACAAACTCATGGACTTTCCATATGTGAATTTGGCTTCAAACATCAACAAACCATCGTTGCTTGCTGTCGTTTGGAACCAGTTATGGGAACTAGGTGACGATTGTTCGTATTCGACAGTCATCTAAACCTCTTTATTGAAATCAATTCCTCGCTTGATTAGCCTCTATGTTTCAGCGCAACATCTTCTTCATCATAGACTGACACAGACAGCCTTTCCGATTGCCAAACTATGTGATCCGATGAACTTGTGGTGTGTTATCAAAATGTTCGTGAGCTTGAGCTTTAGCTTGAGCTTGATTGATCGCCCACGGTTGCTACTCTGTTACTGCCAGATCAGCTGTAATTACACAGAGAACCAATATACGATGCTTGGGACTAGCAATAATCCTCAATGTGTAAAAACTGGTGATCTTAAATTAGGCAATACCAGCACTGGCCGCGCCCGAACACAGGTCAAGAAAGGAATGGGAAGGATTGTGTTGACATGACACTCGCTTTGATGGAAGCCGAGAACACCTCTGCACTTCCACGAGGAATCATTGGGATGTTGGATAAGAGGGTTGGGTTTGCAGCAGGGTTCGTTTTGGTAAACGATAAGGTGAATTGATGTCCTAACGATCATATAACGCGAAGGAGCTTGGGACTAAACCCACGGTCTTCTGCTCAGTAAGCAAAAACGTTTGCCACTAGGCAGACGAGCACCTTTTTAATCACCGAGTTGCATGTAGTCATATTAACAAATAAAACGATTGACGAATCTTGAATGTGGATGGGCCTGAGATTGGACTCATGATGTTCTGCTCAGTAAGCAAAAACGGTTGCTCTAAGGCCACCGAGCCCCTCATATCACATAATACCGTTGCTCAAATTTGTGTATCCATTCAAACCCGGAACCAACGACAACAACGTGTTTCGCAAAATACACGATACACAAGCGATTTTACCATAAATCTCTTTGATATGTAAGGACCTGGAACAGCGTTTTTCTGCTCAGTAAGCAGGCCACTGTAACCGACGATCTTTCAAATCCGAAAAACCAGACTTCCTGCACACGCGCATCAGTTTCAAGTGATGAGAACATTTTGACTCTCTCTCTCCACTTTTCTCTCTATTAACGCTGCGCCCGGGCATATCACATACGAGTTGGTTTTTGCTCTTTTGCTTCTCATTCGTAAATAATTGTGAGGTGTTTGAGAATGTCTCGTCGCTTTCCGACACGAGAGAGGTATTTGTGCTGCATGTACTTAAGACAGCTCGCGCGTTAGAGCTCGTGAGATTTTCTCGCGTACCTTTTCGCCACAAAATAATATTTTGTGCTGTCGGAAGAAGTTGTGCTTTTCGTGTCAGTTTTTTTTTTTTCTCTGAAAGATGGCACGTAGAATTGTCAGTGATGAAGAACTGTTCAATATAAATATCGCCGCAAAAGAGGCGATTTGTTTGTTGTGCAACAAAAAGTTAACTGACCTGAGGAAATTCAGTTACCATCGACGAGGGCTGCTGGATGATGATGATCAAGGTGACGCTGGTCCTTCGAGAAAAATTTCAAAGATTGAGGTACGAATCGACCATAAAACCTATATTTCATCAATGGTCGAACTTGTAACCGTAAATGGTCTTCCCTTGAATATGCTCAAATATCCTGCGTTTCAAAACATCGTAAGGCCAATTGAGGAGGGACTTAAGTTGACAAAACACTTGGACCCGGATTCAATACGTGAGGTATTGTCAAAGGTGGCAGATCAAATCCAACTTATGATCACAAATGAAATTGCCTGTAAAATGGTTTGTCTCAAGATGCATGCAGCTACCCGAATGGACCGAGAGTTTTTGGGAATAAATATCCAGTTTGTTGACAAAAAAAACTATAAGGATACGTACTCTCAAAATAATTGAGCTTCATGATAGACACACTGCAGCAAACCTCACGGAAGAAGTGCTTAAAACCCTGACGCCGTATGGGATCGATATCCGCCGACTACTAACGGTTACGACAGATAATGCTCAGAACATGCGTGCTACAATAAACCGTTTGAAGATGACACAGGAACTGGAACTTAACGGCTCTGGATTTTTCGATGACGCAAACATCGAGGAAGAGGAAGACGATGAAGAGGAAAATTGTGGTGTGGAAAATCAAGAGGATGAATGTGTTGATCGGAAAATGCAACTGATAGAGCCTATTCTTGAAGGAGTGCGATGCGCAGAACATACACTACAGCTAGCCGTGAGTGATACTCTAAAGGAGACTAAAATGAAGGAACAACTGCTGGATATTCGGAAAGTTGTGAAAACTCTGCGTAAGTTACCGTATAAAAAGCTATTTGCTGTGAGCAAGCGGAGTAAGCCAAAGCTAGACTGTCCTACGAGATGGAATAGTACATACACGATGGTACAATCTCTCACCAAAGAAAAGGATTTTATTTTGACGTTAGCAGATGGAGAGGAGCAGATCATTGGCGATAATATGTGGAACTTTTAAGAGTGTTTCATCCACGCTTTCAAACCAGTAGCAGATGCTACATTACAGCTCCAAAACTCTCAGATAACTTTTGGCGACTTTTTCTTAATCTGGGAAAAATGTACATTCCATGTGAGAAGTGCAAATAACGAAATATCTAAGGTTATCGCTGAAAAGATGGACAAAAGGCGTGTCGTTCTGATGAGTAACAGATCTTTCTTGGCTGCAATATTTGTCGATCAGCGAATTAATTTTCGAAACAGTCCGTTCATAACAGATGAAGAGAGAATCGTAGCATTGGTAATTCCACCTTTTTTTTCGTTTGTTGTGTTTATGTAACCAATAAATTTCCCTTTTTCAGGAGTTCATCAAGCAAACGTGGGAAACCATCCAAGCTATTGCTGGTCGCTGCCAAATTGGTAACACTGCTGCTTCGTCTTCGACTGGTAATGAGCAACCAAATACACAACCCGAAGACCCTTTTGAGGCATATCTCAATACCCTCGATGAGTCGAACAATACATTGGAGGACATACACATTATGAATGAGTTCAGCGATCTCTCTAGAATGCCACGGCTGAAACTACCGGAGAATAAAGAGAATTCTATTTTAGAATGGTGGTATCGTTTCAGAAGCACAAAACCGGAGTTGTATAACTTGGTTTCTGCACTTTTGGCGATACCTTGTACACAGGTCAGCGTGGAACGTTCGTTCAGCGTATTGGCGTTGATTTTTAAACACCGGACACTACTAAGCGAGGAAAATCTACGGAATATCTTGTTCATTCGTCTTAACCAGGAGCTTCTGCAGAAAGTGGATTTTAATAAGACCTAAAAAGAAAATGTGAATTTTATACTTGATTTCTTTAATTTTTAAGTTTTTTTTTTAAGAACTGTTTCTTTCTCTACTAAACATGAATAAATGAATTTTGCTTTCAAAAATGGCAAACTTGAATAATATTTAATTGGATAACCCAGTTTCATTTATTTGCAAAACATAAGGGACAATCGGACATGGCCGAATCAACTTACCGTGTGGGACCGAAATCCGTACAACTTATGGAAAACATATGAGGTGTGTGGATTTAGATTCAGTACGGTTCATAATTATATATCCAGCATAATTTTGGGAAGATACATCTATTTTCATGGTTCCAATACTAACAATCTGGAGCAACAATAGTACCGTTGTAAAACCATTTCTTCACAAAGCAAAAGCTGCCCACGCAAACCAACAGCATAATCGTTAAGGGGAAACTTTCCCCTACTCGATGATGCTGATAGTTTGCGTGGGCGGCATTCGATTTGTGAGGAAAGGGCTTTAGAACGGTTTGATTTAAAATGCTCTAATGTTGCTCCAACAATGTTGTAAATTATGAGCTTGTTAACAAAGACTTTCGATGACTCGTTGAAAGTTCGATGACGTATTCTGATGTAATGCCTTCAGACATCAAATGACTACCGCTATGATGGTGGCTTCTGATGCACTTCAGAGATACAGGTTCTGAGTGAATCGTGCGTGGGGTTCTACAGTAATACGGACCTAAGGGCAGCAAATGCTTGTCATGAAGGCTTTTACCTCCAACTCTTTGGTATTAAAAGTACTTACGTAAGATTTTCTGATATTGCAAATCAAATCTGACCGCTCAATATGTGCCACATCACTCTTCATCCAACAAAGGACAGGAAAAGAGTTCCAGTGTTCTTCATGTCTTTAGAGTCTATGATTTCTGCAGAGAGGATTTCAAGTCTTCATAGCTTCTGTGCTGGTGAAATTTAGGTCTGCTTTTGTTGAATTTTTGATGCAAAGTGTCAATGTGAAAAAAAAAACCCGCTAGCTAAGATCTAAATGGCTAGTGAGAGTCTATTCTAGCTTGAACATATATTTCGCATTTCACACCAAACAAATAGGCGCGTTTTAACAAAGTGTGATAAAGGTGCGGTTTCCGTCTAATCATCTTTGTGTCTTCAGAGCACTTATTAGATAAATGCAACTCTCCTACTAATATCACAAAGTTGAATGAGAGTAACCAATTTAAATTCTGTACAAAATGTAAATTTGTTGAGCAACCACAATTGTTCGGTTTGTTGCTTTTTTAGTTAGAATGCAATGCTTTATGTGATTATATAAACTATATATAGAAAATATGTAACAAATCACAGACACTAGACATAAAGCAGTCCATTATTATGTGATTTACAAAAATCAAGATAACGATTGGTTAGAACATGTTAAAATCTCAGACTAACGTTTTTAATAATCAGGAAAATCATTAAACTCGTCGGATATATTAAAGCTCCCTAAATAGAATAAAAATTTATGATCTGAGAAATTAGGGAAAAAAATCCAACTCTTCAATTGTATTGTGGCAGGTTGGTTAACGCATGGTGTAAAAATAGAGAAATCTGTTACTAAGCTGAATATTGCACAGTTTGTTTTCCTTTTTTCGATCTTTTAAAATTATTTTAATGATATTTTGAAACTAAATCGCACAAATAACCTTGCAAATAATAAACCAAAAGCTTCTATCGACGTGCAAAGAAGTAAACCCAAGAGTAAACCACATTATCTCAATCCAACTTTTTTTTCTTCATCTTTCATGATGAGATATAAACAATATTTTTGTACACTTAGATTTTTTGCCAAAATGGGCCGAGCAGCTCGGCATTTTATTTTGCTGGATATCATTTATGTTTGTTAGCTGAATCTCGGCAAGTTTTTCACTGAGATCCAGCAATATAAAAAGCCGAGCTGCTCGGCCCATTTTGGCAAAAAATCTAAGTGTACAAAAATATTGTTTATATCTCATCATGAAAGATGAAGAAAAAAAAAGTTGGATTGGGATAGTGTGGTTTACTCTAAGTGCGTGTATGTAATTTTTTTTCAGGAATCTATCTAATCCTTATAAGGAAAAACTGATTCGCTTGGATTTCCAATATAAAAAAATCCAAACGTGTCAGAAAAAAACAGTTTTTGGTGAAGTAAATTTGTCCATATGCGAAGCCTACTGCCAAAAAATATAATAAAATAAAATAAAAATAAAAAATTTTGCCGAATGTGAGCATCTTAGTGGAATTCCTGTATAAAGAAAAAGAGAACCCTAATAAACGGGAACCATACTTTACCGATATCATAAATAGTACGACCATACCAAATAAACTAGGGATGATATCCCGAATTGGTGTTTAGGCGCTTCTTATGGTTATTGTTTATGCGGGAAGGATTAGTAATTTTCATTTAATTCCACTACCTTATTTGCTTATCCTTGACAGATACGCGTATTTTGTCTACAATGTGCAGACTTCTGTCAAGGATAAGCAAATTAGATAGTGGTTTTAAATTGACATTACTAATCCTTCTAACTTTCTTAATAAAAATACACCGTACTGCGTAAACAACCAATCTTCCAGCACGAGAAAAGTACGCGAGACGAGCTCACGAGAAAATGCACACGAGCTGTTTCATGTACACGCAGCCCATGCTCCCCGCTCGACCCGGCAAGAGACGAGACATCGCTATGCACGTCGCAACAGAAACTCGCATGTATTGATACAAGGCTCGCTCATTTCCCTTGTGCCTCGTTCGTTTACTTCACACAGCTCACCATAGCTGAGAGGGGTACGAAATTAGGTAGCGCAAAGCACACTGTCTCTTCTCTGTGCTCACGAGATTTCAGGAAGCCTGCCGAAAACTAAAAACTACGAAAAAGTACTTAGGCCTTCATTAAGTTCCACTTTCACGCGACGTTCAATGACAGGGTCCTATCCAGGATTACATCAGAAAAATCCAAATCTGGCCAACGCCCACCTAAACCTGTTCTAATCCACCTGAAATGACTAACGAATGGAAGACTTTGACTACCCAGCCATGCAATAGTCTCATTCCGTGCCTTATGGCAACTTGATGATTCTATTGTGCTCATCTTTTGGCACCACCCAGGGAAGACTTGGTCCTGTACCCAATGCTTAACTTATCTCCATTCCACTCAGCTACTCGCAATTTCTTGTGATATAGTGGGTGGAATATTATTATGAGAGACAATGCAGACGTCTTTCCAAATTTGGCAGATCGACAGGTAATCGGTGAGTTACCACGATAGTTGCTATTCAACAACTCGACAACGTCCCATCGTCAACGCCTGCTATGAGAATTTCCCATTGCATACGTCAACGAAATTACGTCATCGAGCTATCGATCAACTACCCTGGTTATCGCCTGGTACCTTATAGCACGATGCTAGGAGGCGAACCGGAAGAATCGATGAGCTACCTCTCCCCCTGTGTTATCAAAATGTTCGTGGCCTGCGAACTAAGATTGACGACTTATTCTTGACTGCTGTTGAGTCCAACTACGATGCAATAGTTCTTACCGAGACCTGGCTAGATGATCGAATTCTTTCAGCACAATTATTTGGCAGTATGTTATCAGTTTTTCACGATGACCGTAACCGAATGAACAGTGCCAAATCACGTGGTAGTGGCGTCTCGATCCTACTCCGGTCAGCCTTTCTCTAATTTGAGCTGCGTTGAGAACCATACCAGTTCCATTGGTGCTGTATGGTCCCGATTACATCAAAACGATCTTGCTCGGATATTTGGCGACTACAAACAGTCTGGACTTGTTTGGAATACGTCCACGTATGATCTTCCAAACATTGTCGTTCTTCGGTCGTACATGCCTGCTTTCAACTGTGCTCTTTTGGATGGTTTCAGCCTGCATGGTTTATCGCAAATTAATTCGGTACCAAACAGAAACTATCGGCTGCTTGACCTTGTGCTGGCGATCGAAGCCGCCGCACTAGAGTGCAGTGCACCGAGACATCCGAGCCTTTGATACACCTAGACGTCGATAATTCAGCGTTGGAAGCATTCATCAATCGATCAGCTCCTGTTCTCTATGAAGACACCGTTGATGTACAAAGCTTGGGCTTTCGTAAAACTGTCTTCGTTGTATTGCATCACTCACTGGCCCATGTGCTGTCAATTTTCAGATTTGTGCTGTTTGCTTTCATTTTTAGTACGGATTTGACAGTCGGATTAGCGAGTCAAAACCCGATAATCCGGACATGAGTTTGTCGGATGAGCGGAGGTATACTGTAGTGAAAGCGTCAATAGTTACCAGAAAATGGAACTTGAAGTGTTTTCACGCACGTGCACGCATTGATTCTTGACAACAATGAATAGCTTTACTCCTATGAGAAAATCCCTAAGCAAACGTCAGACTGTGCGTGAAATATGGCAGACTTTGTACTATCCTTTCACTCCACCGAAAATTCCCATAAGAAACTGTCTATATTTGGTGGAAGAGCAAATTTTTCGACGGTGCCGTCAACGCCAATAGCAGTAGGCCGCGCTAGAAAGCTGACGTGTTTTTGTGTTGCTGCGTATTCTTCGTAAGCGCATTTTGGCTTTAAATTTGATCATTTGTGTGCTGAAATTTAATTGCAAGTGTTCATAAAGTTATCATTCAGTGATATATCGTGTTTGCCGTGAGTGGCTCGGTTGAAGTTGAATCTAACCTCCAAAATTTACAACGCAGATTCGGTTCCATAGTTCGGTGTCGATTTTCATTGCCTTCCGGGAGCCCGATTCTCCGAGTTTGGATGCTACACTTTCCACGTGTAGTTCTATTCTGCCATGATTGGAGGGCAAGGTATGACTGTCTCGTTCTTACAGCGTTAGCAGCTTTTGCGGGCTTTGGCGAAGCCGACACGGAAACGAGGAATATGAAACCGATGCCTCAGCTCGTTGATGACGGTTGCATGATTACGGTGGTGATAGTGCTTTATTATCAGGGTAATGATGTGGTCACCGGGCAGGATTATGAATTGTTTGGCGTCATCGGTGGCAAACTGACATGCGCCAATCCGCAGTACTCCTCTTTCGCCTATAGTCGCTATATTCATAGTCTGGCGGATAGAATTTCGATCTATCAAAAAGCGGAACCAATTCAATATATTTTAGACCAACAGTTGAAAAGGTACTATCAACTTTTATAAACAAAACGTTGAATATTCTTTCCTCGCCAATCGAACACAAATTACCGGCATCATCGGATAGAGAAAACTTTCCTCAACCCAGAGATGGTGTTAGTTTGCGTAGGCGAGCCTTGAGTCACGAGAAAAGGGTTCCCGAAGTTTTGTTTGCAATATCTGATGAGCTCTTTTCTGTTGTTGGTCGTGATTTGCTCGATTGGTTCCGCTATTTGACAGCTCAATTGGTTCCCGAGATTCTATTCGCCAGACTATGAATATAGCGACTATACTTTCGCCCAGTCGAGGCTCTAACTGGTATAGCAGGCTGGTTTTTGGAAGCAACTTCACGGATCCAGTTGAACGTGTTTGCTCCAGGGTGGATACATCATCTGGGAAGCCCTGGTACTGTGCGATGCGGAACAAATATTCTTTGGCTTTGCAAAGCTCCACCGTGGAAAGCGGTCCAAGAATAAACGTTTCACCCTTAGCCGCAGGTTGGATACGTATCAGAAGACAAGAGCATCTCCAGCTCGAGAATTTGATTACGCGGATAGGCGTGCAGTGCGATGTAGCAGCAAGTGGGGGCGCAGTTCGGTGGCTATTGGCGTGCGTAGTGAAGGTTTATTGAGGATTTTTTTAGCCATGGGGTAGTCCATCTCCGAGGCAGTGGAAGTGTTTGAGGCCACTTCGATTCCGGGAGCCATAGAATGTCCGGACCAGTAAACCACATGCTCTCCGGAGTGACGTCAGACGTTCCTTCAAACTAAGTTCCGTCGTCAGCCACGTTGAGTTTTGTGGGAACCCATCGCCATGCTTCTGGTTCGGAGGTTTCGAGTAAGTAGCGACGGTGATCCGAATTTATCCAGTGGAGCACGTCTCAGTCTAGGGATCGAAAGGGCGCTCTTGTCTTCAAAGCGACTATGGAGCACATGGTGGTTCCGTTGAAGGTAAAGCGAAGAAAGGCCACCGCAGTGAAGCCCTTTTCGCTGGCCTCGACGAACGTGTGAAGTTGAATGTCTCCACTTGCGGCAGAATGTTCGTCCACTGTTGCCCTTCTTTTTTTTTCCTTTGGTTTGTTTTTTCCGTCGATCTTGTTTTCCGTGCTGAGCACCAATGCTACCGACGTGCCAGGAAGGCAGCTCCCACACCTGGACCCTACCTATCGACCCATCAACTTATGAACCGGGGACCAACGGCTTTACTTCCCATCCGAAGGAAGGCGTGATCAGAGATGTTATGCCTCACATTATCCCGGTGGCGCCGACTGGGATTGAACCCAGGCCTGCTGGGGTGAGAGGTAATCGCGCTTACCACTACACCACCGGCGCCGTTGTTGCCACTTCATGTAGAGGTCCCCTTCGATCTTTTCATCCCACTGTACATTTGCACGCCAGAATGATTAAAGCAGGATCTTAAGAATATGAGGAAGTGAGACACAAGCCCCAATGAGTCGAAGATCGTCATAAGAACTCCGAGCATTTCCCGTTTGGTGGGTGGTGTCTGGCCGGTTAGGAGAAGTCGATCGTAGCGTTTCCATCCGACTTTGAACATGAACTCATCCGTCTCCGTATGACACCACATGCCGAGAACTTTCTCCATGGGTACCGCGGGCAAGAGATCCAGATCCTTGTACTCAGTGGCTCCTTCTTGTAGAGCTGCGGGCACTTTTTTGGAGTTGCTTATCCAGTTGCGACTTTCGAAACCACCCTGCGAGCGAACGTATTTAACTTAACGAACTGCTTCACTCTCCTCGTGTACGCTCACCGCCATATCGTTTACGGATTGGCGTTTCGTAATGGCCTCTACGGCGACTGGATGAGTCGCTGTGAACCGTTCTGCGCTGAGGTTTTTTATGTTTTGAAGAATCTGTGGCATTGCTGGTCTGAGTCCTAAATCGCCACCTGATGGAACATCTCACGGATGTCCCCGGTCAGCCCGATTCGTCCCTGGTGAAAATAAAGCAGGATGACCAATAGCGAGCACAGTAGGTCAGGCCCCTTCAAAAGAGCGGAATTCAGCGAAACGTCAAACGTTTTGGCTGCTGCGTCCCACACCAGCCTGACCTTGTCACCGGGAACACAGGTAGGTACCGAATCCGTGAATAGCTTTGGTTGATTTCCTTCGACGTGAGTTTCCTGAAATATACCCTTTCGCTCCGTAGTCAGTGATCATACGATCGAGCGCCTCCACTAGTTCCGGATCTCTCTCCATGCGCTTTTGAAGATGTTGATGGCGGCGCAGAGCCATAACTCGGTTGTCGGATAACCGTATGTTGTCGTGATACCAGAGCAGTCCCACCTTGTAGCGGCTCCCGTCAAATGTAGTCAACAATTGAAGAAGTTGTTGAGCGCGTTGATTATCAGCGGAAATTAGAATCTTTCGTCACACCGAGACTGTCTAGTGCGAAGTACGACTTCATGACTTGGTGTAGTAGTTCGTCCGAGTCTGGATCCTCAGCGATCATGTGAACCATACATTGTGCTGAAGCTGCAGCGTCATTGCCACTCAGCGTTCCACAGATCGTCCATCCAATCCGAGTCTTAATGGCTATCCAATCTTCGAACTTTCCTTCTCTACATTTCAGGACCATTCCAATCGAGGCATGCCTCATACCGATCAGAATGCGTGCCAAGCGTCACTAATTTCTCCTATCTCGGCTACGTTTAGGGCTTGAAGCGGTAACAGAAGTTCCTTCATCGTTCTAACGGTCGCGAGGGGGAATTTTTGTCTTGGTGGTGAACTCCAGCGATACCGAGACTAACGATACAAGAACTTTTCTCATTACGCTGCGTTCCCCCGGTCCATTGGAGACACAGCTGTTGTACAACACCTCTAAGTTGTAGTTCGTTTGTCAACTCCTGGTCAATGAGCATTAGTTCCGATCCTTCATCGAAGAACGCAAACGTTTGAACGGATCTATTCTTCTCGTGTAGCATTTCTGGCAGATAGCGAAACAGAACGTTACTGGAACTCGTACTGTGAACTTTGCAGTCGTGCGACCGTTTGCTGATTCCTTCTTGACATGGTTGTGGAGCCGGGGACTGCGGAGAACCACTCGTGGCTGGCGGCACGACCTTTTGTTCGTTGTGAAGCAATTTGTGGTGCTTCAATGCAGGGTTACTTCCACTCACTTGCTATAAAAAAATGTTTTTTGAAATTATGAAATCATGAGATGGTATAGTGATAGTTAGTACTTGTAAGTTAGAAGATGAGGACGTAGAGTATGTGTTTGACACATAAAATCTGTCAATATTGCTTTCAGTGCGTCACTATCAGCGATTTAACGACTCGTGAGTGCTCACTCTGAGTGAACGCTCACGAATCATAAGATCGCTTATTGTGTCGCTCTGAAAGCAAAATTGACAGGTTTTATGAGTTAAACACATACTTTACACCCTCTCCTCGTTACTTACAAGTACAAAATATCATTATACCATCTAATGATTGCATAATTCCGAAAAATATGTTTTTATAGCAAGTGAGTGGAAGCAACCCTGCTTCAATGTACATCCTTGCTTTCCGCATAGTTGTGGCTACAAAGACACCTGCGAAAGAGTCCGTACTCTCTAACCGCAGCCTATCGAGAATCCCTGGAGAGTTCTCTTCTTATTTTGCGAGTGTTTCTTTCTTAATGCCCAGACTGCTGGCAAATGGAACACTTCAACTCTCAGCGCTGGGGTTGGGGTGACGAATTCTTCTCAGCTGACACCGCACTATTCTTGCCTGACCAGCCACCATCTCCGTCCGTGGCGAAAGCCTTCGTTTGTGGTTTATCTCGCTTCTTACCCTTCTGCTTTGCATCTGCCTTCTCGAAGGTTGCTTCCAACGCCTTCTCTACGAGGTCTTCCTTGAATGCACCGAATGTTTCCAAGTCGACAGACTGGCCACGTCACTTGTAGTCCACCCACTCCATGGCATAGTACGACGGCAGCATTTCAACTAGGCTCTGCCCGGCCGCTTTGAGATGCTGGGTAAACTCTTCGACGGCACTCCAAACTCTCCGTGTTTGACCCCTCTAGCTGCTGGATCTTAATCACCAATCTGGTTGACTCTAGTGCTTCATCATCCTTCACGAAAGACGGGCGAGACAGTCGCAGATAGCAGTGACCTGTTTCTTGTGTACTTTCCTGGTACTGGCTTAAGGGGCTTACTTCCATTCCAATCTTCCAGTAGTTCCTTGAAACGATCGAACAGGTCCTGTAGATCATTTTCGGCGAACCTTTTCTTTGGATCTTTGCGAACCGCACCTAGACCATTCGAAAGCTGCTTCTCCGGCTGCGGTTCCCCACTTTTGTCCATCGATTGGACTTCGGCCCCTGTGTAATTAGTGTCAGCTCCATGCGTCGCTCGAGCGCCTTCTACCGCCTAGCAATCCGCTTCCGTTGAAGTTCGAGGATTTTTAGCTGGTTTTCCGGTACGATGATTTCGAAGAGCTCCCATAGATATACTGCCGCTGCTTCTTCAACCGGTGTTAAAAACAGTACTATCGCTTTTCCTTCCTCACACAGCAGTGGAAATTCCCAACAACTACGAAACACATTCTAGCTTTTCTGATGATGTGGATCTCAGCACCAAAAAAAAGTATTGCTATTTCATTTCATCATTAATCACTCGCTGCATAATGACATCAGTTCACTTTTCTGAAAGGCACCAGGCCCCCACCGGCTGAATCAACTCGCAACCAACGCCTAAACTAGAAGCGATAATTCTAGTGATCGAAAACAGACGCGCCTAAAATAGCTGCCACGGCACACTTCGATTGCCTTTCTCAAACACAACCTCATCGCACAAACACGAAGACGATATACGAGACTCGATAAGCGCCTTTCGTGCGGGAGGCGGAGCGCCAGCACGCAGCAAGCAAAGAGAAGAAGAGAATGCACACATAGAGCACGGCACGAGCTAAACTGCTAACGTTAAAAACCAAACGCGAACTACATGAACTTCAAGATAGTATGTATCAAAAACTTTACTAAAATTACGGGAGCTTTTGCAAATACCGAAGAAGTCCAAGGCAGTTCAATTAACTGCAGGAAAATTGGAGGATCTGGAGAACTTCATTGAATATAAGAGATCTTTAGAACAATTCCATGAACTGCAAGAAATCACCCAGAAACGTATAAAAAAATCAAGAAGAATTCTACATTGGAATATGTAACAAAAGTATGAAAGATTTTGAACGTTAATAACTCAGCTGCCCCTTGACCAATTTCAATAATTTGATCACCAATTGATCAGAAATATTTCTACGCATCTGTTAAATTTAAGACTTTGTCATTTTTCAGAATGTAACTATTGAAAATTTAACAGATGTGCAACTGTTGATATTATAATTAAAATTATCACCGAATGCCTGCCAAAAGTGATTTCGCTAACACAGATTTCAAAGTTGAATCACATCCCGTCATCTCCAAACGGTGTTTATTCAATCATCGCGTGGTGAGTGGTAGTGCTCTCCAGTACACAACGAAAGGCTGCCTGCAAGCAGTGAGCTGCAGTCTACATTAGTATCCATATAAGGAGGAAAAAGCCGCGCCGCTATTGATCGGAATCAGTAGCTCTTCGTGAGTCGCTGTGGGCCATCTTTGCCAAGCGCGTCATACTAAAGAGTATAAACAGAGAAAACCCCGCTCAAATTCCTATTCCTACACTAAGCAAAAGCTCCTGCTGCAGTTAAAAAATAACATTTATTATATAAAACCTCGTAGTCCTACGTCACCATTGCGTACAATCCCATAGGGCTGTCCCTTGCACTTTTTTTTTTAATTGAAAGCAGAAAAAATCACGTCAATCCAATAAAGCGAACACAATTAACAATAAAAAATTTCCACCACCACCACCAACACCGCCGACGACAGTTTAACCAATCACACGAATGATAAAAGCGCCCCTGTCAGTTCCACCGGTTAGTGTCAATTTCCTTGCCCCGTTAATCCTTTTATCTTGCCATTAAAAATTAATGTATTCAGTCCCATTTTTGGGCTCGGTTTTTTTTATTTCCAGACAAGCGAACAATTTGGTAGATTAAAAGCCGCCGGAAAACGTTCTGGGAAAAATATTTCGTTAAACGAAACCCTACATAAGCATGAGCATGATGCTGCCTGCCTATCTCGCACCGCTTCTTTTTTTTTTTTTTTTTTTGGTCGGCCAGCATACATCATCCGACTAAATTGGCAGAGTGGAACCTTTTGGCTGCCGAGAAAAAAAAAACCGTTTTCCTCGTTTTTTCGGCGAATGCTAATGGGATGGGTATTATCATAAAATTTAATGTTCTCTCACATACGTGATATGTGAAACCGAGAGGAAACGCAGTCAAAATTAGGTGAGAAGTCAGCACCAATGTTTCGGTGAAATTGAGTTCCACCGAGGGGAATTCAGCTGAAGCTTATTTTCACCAACTGGCTTTCAGCTTTGGTCCTGCCCTCCGTCCGGCTTGAAATGTAATCAAGCAAGTTGATTTATTCATGGAGCCACAGAAAGTGTTTGGCAGAGCACAACATAACAATAGAGGAATAGGGCCACTCTTGCACTAATAGCGTACCTTTTCGTTTGGCAACGGTTGATGTTTAACCGTACAGAAGTCCGAGCTGCTAATTGGATTGACCCATTCATCACGCTCCGACCCTCGCCGGATGATGTTGACTCCGGAGGATTTGAATTATTAACGTGCAACAGTCCAATTTGCGCTCATCACCACCACTACCTCCATCATCAGCATCATCGTTATCCGGATCTGCCGAGATTGGATCGGGAGAGATTTGCGGTTTACCGGCTCCCGAAAATCATCCGACATAAGCACAGGAATTTTGGTTGTATATTAGGCAGATTTAAGCGGTAAACTGCTGTGTTTCATTCTCTCAAACACTGTTCAACGAATGCTGACTATAATAGAGAAATTATTAATATTTACAGGGTGTCTGCAAATTATCCGTACAGACTTTGACAGCATGCCTCTATACCACCAAACGGATTAAGCTAAGCATACCTATATGGTTTAATATCTTGACCTATTGTCTTTATATGCAGTTAGTTTGGTAAAGTTGTGATTTCGAAATGCCTACAACATACATACATTTATTTGTACAACATCACATTTAAGATAAGACATAATCAACAATAGTACGCCACAATACTCGGCTGCCGCTCTCCATCCTCGGTCATGCCCAATGGTCGCTAGATCACGCTCTACCTGGTCCGCCCATCGTGCTCTCTGCGCTCCACGCCTTCTTGTGCCAACCGGATCAGTAGCGAACACCAACTTTGCAGGGTTGTTGTTCGGCATTCTTGCAACATGCCCTGCCCACCACATCCTTCCGGCTTTGGCCACCTTCTGGATGCTGGGTTCGCCGTAGAGTGCAGCGAGCTCGTGGTTCATTCTTCGCCGCCACTCACCGTTCTCCTGCACACCGCCGAAGATCGTCCTTAGCACACGTCGCTCAGAAACTCCGAGTGCTTGCAGGTCCTCTTCGAGCATAGTCCATGTCTCGTGTCCATAGAGGACCACCGGTCTTATTAGCGTTCTGTACATGGTACATTTGGTGCGGGGGTGAATCTTTTTTGACCGTAGTTTCTTCTGGAGCCCGTAGTAGGCACGACTTCCACTGATGATGCGCCTTCGTATTTCACGACTTACATTGTCATTAAGGATCCACGGTAAAAGAATTCCTCCACTACCTCGAAAGTATCCCCGTCTATCGTGACATTACTTCCTAGACGAATCCTGTCATGTTCGTTTCCGCCTACTAGCATGTACTTTGTTTTTGACGCACTCACCACCAGTCCGACCTTTGCTGCTTCGTGTTTCAGGCGGGTGTATAGTTCTGCCACCGTTCGAAATGTTCTTGCGATAATGTCCATGTCGTCCGCAAAGCACACAAATTGACCGGATTTCGTGAAAATCGTACCCCGGTTGAGCCCGGCTCGTCACATTACACCTTCTAGAGCGATGTTGAAGAGTAGGCATGAGAGTTCGTCACCTTGTCGCAGTCGCCGGCGAGATTCGAATGAACTGGATAGTTCACCCGAAACCCTTACGCAGTTTTGCACACCGTCCATCGTTGCTTTGATCAGTCTGATCAGCTTCCCAGGAAAGCCGTTCTCGTCCATGATTTTCCATAGCTCTGTGCGGTCGATACTGTCGTATGCCGCCTTAAAGTCGATGAACAAATGATGCGTTGGGACCTGGTATTCACGGCATTTCTGGAGGATTTGCCGTACGGTGAAGATCTGGTCCGTTGTCGATCGGCCGTCAATGATAACTTCCCACGAACTCGGTCATTTTAGGTGATAGACGACACAGCACTTTGTAGGAGGCATTCAAAATAGTGATCGCTCTGAAGTTCTCACATTCCAAATGATCGCCTTTCTTGTGAATGGGGCAGGTTACCCCCTCCTTCCACTTCTCCGGTAGCTGTTCTGTTTCTCAGATCCTGACTATCACCTGGTGCAGGCAGGTGGCCAACTTTTCTGTGCCCATCTTGATGAGTTCGGCTGCGATACCATCCTTACCAGCTGCTTTGTTGTTTTTGAGCTGCAGAATGGCATCCTTAACTTCCCTCAGCGTGGGCAACTCAGTTCCGTCCTCTGCTGCACTGACGTAGTCGTTTCCTCCATTGCGCTGGTCTCCCGTGCCTACGTTCTCCTCGCCATTCAGGTGCGCCTCGAAGTGCTGCTTCCATCTTTCAATCACCTCACGTCCGTCCGTCAAGAGGCTTCCGTCCTTATCCTTGCACATTTCGGCTCACGGCACGAAGCCGTTGCGGGATGCGTTGAGCTTCTGGTAGAACTTCCGTGTTTCTTGGGAACGACACAGCAGTTCCATATCCTCGCACTCCGCTTCTTCCAGGCGGCGTTTTTTTCTCCCGAAAGATGCGGGTCTGCTGTTTCCGCTTCTGTTTATACCGTTCCACGTTCTGTCGGGTTCCATGCTGCAGCATTACCGCCCGCTCTGCGTTCTTCTCCTCCAAAATCGCTCTGCACTCCTCGTCGAACCATTCATTCCGTCGACTTCTTTCCACGTACCCGATGGTGCTCTCGGCTGCGTCGGTGATGGCTGCTTATAATGTACTCCAGCAGTCCTCTAGAGGGGGCACATCAAGCTCGCCCTCCTCTGGCAACGCTGCCTCGAGATTCTGTGCGTATGCTAAGGCGACATCCGGTTGCTTCAGTCGCTCTAGGTTGTACCGTGGTGGGCGTCGGTACCTACATTGTACAGGTAGTGGTCAGAGTCGATGTTAGCGCCACGATAGGTCCTGACGTCGATAATGTCGGAGAAGTGCCGTCCATCAATCAGAACGTGGTCAATTTGCGATTCCGTCTGCTGTGGTGATCTCTAGGTGTAACGATAGGGGAGACTGTGTTGGAAGAAGATGCTACGTATGGCCATGTTCTTGGAGGTGGCGAAATCGATGAGTTGTAGGCCGTTCCCGTTCGTCAGCTGGTGGGCGCTAAACTTTCCAATCGTCGGTCTGAATTCCTCCTCCTGGCCTACCTGAGCGTTTAGGTCTCCTATGATGATCTTGACGTCGTGGCTTGGGCAGCGATCGTACTCGCGGTCGAGCTGCGCGTAAAATGCGTCCTTGTCATCATTAGTGCTTCCGGAGTGAGGGCTGTGCACGTTGATTATGTTAAAGTTGAAAAATCTGCCCTTGATCCTCAACCTGCACATTCTTTCGTCGATCGGCCACCAACCGATCACGCGCTTCTGCATTTCGCCCATCACGATGAAAGCTGTGCCCAGCTCGCGTGTGTTGCCGCAACTCTGGTAGATGGTATGATTACCTCTGAACGTTCGCACCATGGATCCTGTCCAACACACCTCCTGCAGCGCTACGATGCCGAATCCGCGGTCCTTCAGTAGATTGGCGAGTATTCGGGTGCTCCCGATGAAATTGAGAGATCGACAGTTCCACGTGCCGAGTTTCCAATCGCAAGTCCTATTTCGACTCTGAGGTCGTTACCGTTGGTCGCGGTTCGTATTCCTCTGTTGCTGATTTTCCGTTGCAATGCTTTTTTACGGCTGGCTCGCAGGGCCTGACACCAACCCCCTAACTTTCCGGAGGACCAGGGTGCACAGTTGTGCTTAGAGTCCTTCACTGGCACTCGGACGTAGATCAGCCGCCCCTAACTTGGGTAACAGACGCTGTTGTGAGCCGCTCCTCTTGGAGAACAGACGCTCAGGCTTGCCAAAGCAAGCCCCCCCCCCCTTCCCTGTCAGCCTATGACCAAAACTCCCACTGGGGTTGGTTACCCGATCTTCCCTAAGGTTGCTCACAGCTCCCGGCCGGTACCACGGGGAGGTAGGGATAGGAGTTTGCTGGGAAGAGGCTAGTGATCTCAATGGGATCTGTATTGCACATTACCCAGCATTAACCGACCTACAAAATGAAGCCGAATAGTTTGCGCGGAGCTGTTGTTGAACTTTTTCGTCAAAGATTGCAAAGACGCTGAATATGGTGAAATCTACTGTGAGTGACTCAATAAAACGAAGAGGAAAAAAACCGCACTGTCCGGACTCCACAAATGCGCGAGACAATCCGGCGACGAATCAACTGAAATTCATCAATTTCCATCTGAAAGTTGGCGAAATCACTAGAAATGTTGAAATCTTCCGCTGATGTCATAGTTCATGATGACTTGAAGCTTAAATCATATAAACTATGCAAAAACCACTACATGACACCATGAAAACAAACCGTTTGAAGAAGATTAAAGGGTGATACGGTCAAAATTTGGTCAATATCAACTTGACGTATTTCTTTCAATTTTGCATTTAAAAAACCTGAACACCCCTCATTTTGAAAGTGTGTGTGTGTGTGTAGAATGTTGCTCCTATTTTGATTTTGGAATTCACTCTTCAGTTGTCAAAATGCCGTCCAAGCAAGAAGAGCAGCGTATCAAAATTTTGCTCGCGCATCGCGAAAATCCGAGCTACTCGCACGCAAAGTTGGCAAAATCGCTAAAAGTTGCCAAATCAACCGTTACAAATGTAATTAAAGTGTTTGGGGAACGTTTGTCGACAGCCAGGAAGTCTGGATCGGGGGGAAATCGAAAACCGGAAGCCGCTGAGACGACAAAGAGAGTTGCCGGTAGTTTCAAGCGAAACCCTAACCTCTCTCTCTGAGATGCCGCAAATAAGCTGGGTGTATCGTCTACAACCGTGCATCGAGCCAAAAAACGAGCCGGACTATCGACTTACAAGAAGGTAGTGACTCCAAATCGCGATGATAAACAAAATACGACGGCCAAAGCGCGATCCCGGAGGCTGTACACGACGATGCTGACGAAGTTTGACTGCGTGGTAATGGACGACGAAACCTACGTCAAAGCCGACTACAAGCAGCTTCCGGGACAGGAGTTTTATACGGCAAAAGGAAGGGGAAAGGTAGCAGATGTTTTCAAGCACATGAAACTGTCAAAGTTCGCAAAGAAATATCTGGTTTGGCAAGCCATCTGTACCTGTGGCTTGAAAAGCAGCATTTTCATAGCTTCCGGGACTGTCAACCAAGAAATTTACGTGAAAGAGTGTTTGAATAAACGTCTGCTGCCTTTCCTGAAGAAACACGGTTGTTCCGTACTGTTTTGGCCGGATTTGGCATCTTGCCATTACGGTAAAAAGGCCATGGAGTGGTACGCCGCAAACAACGTGCAGGTGGTTCCCAAGGACAAGAACCCTCCCAACACGCCAGAGCTCCGCCCAATTGAGAAATACTGGGCTATTGTCAAGCGGAACCTAAAGAAGACCAAAAAAACTGCTAAGGGCGAGCAGCAGTTCAAGGCAAACTGGCTTTCTGCGGCGAAGAAGGTGGACAAGGTGGCTGTACAAAATCTGATGGCAGGGGTCAAGCGTAAGGCCCGGCAATTCGGATTTGGAAAAGCGGAAGCCTAACTGAATATTTTTCCTGAATTTTATACTAATTGAACTTGAAAAAGAAATTTAATTTGATTTTTTAAATAAACGATTTCACCGATTTACACGCGTTTTCCCTTGACCAAATTTTGACCGTATCACCCTTTAGAAAAAGCATTCGACAGTGTTTGGCATGAAGGTTTGATTGCTAAATTGAAAAAGTTTAATTTTCCACTTTATATTATGAAATTAGTTCAAAATTATTTAACTGACAGAACTCTGCAGGTAAATTATCAAAATTCCAAATCTAATCGACTACCTGTTAGAGCAGGATTTCCTCAGGGTAGCATTCTTGGGCCTATATTGTATAACATTTTCACTTCGGACCTCCCTGATTTGCCTCAGGGTTGCCACAAATCTTTGTTCGCTGATGACACAGGCCTTTCCGCTAAAGGAAGAAGTCTTCGTGTTATTTGCAGCAGACTGCAGAAAAGTTTAGATATTTTCTCTTCTTATTTACAAAAATGGAAGATTTCTCCCAACGCTTCCAAAACTCAACTTATAATATTTCCACACAAGCCTAGAGCTTCGTTTTTGAAACCTAGTAGTAGCCACATAGTCACTATGAACGGAGTTCCAATTTCCTGGTCAAACCAAGTGAAATATCTTGGATTAATACTTGACCAAAAATTAACTTTTAAAGATCACATTGAGGGCATTCAAGCCAAATGTAACAAATATATAAAATGTTTGTATCCTCTTATAAACAGGAAATCCAAACTTTGCCTGACGAATAAACTTCTAATATTTAAATAAGTGTTTAGACCGGCCATGCTTTACGCTGTGCCAATATGGTCTTGTTGTTGCACTACCAGGAAAAAAGCACTTCAAAGGATTCAGAACAAAGTTCTGAAAATGATTTTGAAGTTGCCTCCCTGGTACAGTACTACTGAGGTACATAGAATTTCAAATGTTGAGACTTTAGAACAAATGTCCAACAAAATAATGAATAATTTCAGGCAAAAATGGTTGCAATCCTCAATTGCAACGATTAATTCCCTTCATACTTAGATAAGATTTAGTTTTAGTTTTTAGTTTTAATATATCAATTGTTATACTGACATGCAGGTTAAAAAACCTGCCATACCCAATGTAAAAACACTTAGATATATATCATAACAATTAAGGCTGGTACGTTACTGCAGTAACTGGAACACCTAGGTTAAAAATGAAATGTAATTTATTTTGAATTTTGAACAAATAAAGAGTAAAAAAAAAAAAAAAAGATTTTGAACGTTAATAACTCAGCTGCCCCTGGACCAATTTCAATAATTTTATCACCAATCGACCAGAAATATTTCTACGCATCGAGCAATGCTTCCGGATGTTGATTTTCATCAAGAAACTATTGAAAGTTCCAGAGTTGCAATCTTGTAACTAAACTTGGCAGCAGGGGTGCAATTAATTAATTTAGCTTTATTTAGGAGGCTTTCAGCCTTAGGCTGGTTCGCCTCCACCCGCAGGGGTGCAAGTGATTTTGATCGATTCTCTTCATCGACTTTCTATTTCGTTAATAACTGGGCGACAAACACATTCATTAATACGTTTGTTATTCTGGATGACAGAAGAGCAAAGCAGAAATAGTGCGAAATAGGTTAGTGAAGCCATGGTCATCAAAAGAGGAAATCGATGAAGAGAATTAACGTTCACCCTTCTGCTTCTAAGTCCCTTAATTCAGTGGTCGTCATAGTAATGAAAACTAGCATCACACCGCTTTTTGGTTCTTGGGTTTCACTTGCTGGTTGCAATTCTGCTGTTCGACATTTTCGATGGACCACCAAAAAACATGAAATTACACTATTTTCTAGGGATGCTTAACAGTCCAATTATATATATTTATCGTATTTTCAATTATTTAAGCTCGTAACCGACATCCCTTCTTATTTCTACTCGTTTGATTTAGCACAGTAGACAAGATAAATAAAAGTACTAATTTGTCTGAACAGGCATAGAGAAGAACCATAACGTGAAACAGGATCATACATTCACCGAAAAAAGTGTTAAACGTCTTTCTGATAAAGGCTAAGATTTACTAACTTGTTGAAAGAAGGCATTTAACGAGAAAAACTAAAAAGAGGAGGAGCTTTAGCTGGGTGGATACTGATATTCTGCGGCCTTCCAACCTATCGCAGACACTAGAACAACCCCAATCATTGAACCGAAAAATATGGGATTGTCCGGTCCGATTTGCTGTTCCAGCTGCCTACACGTCATCATCATCTTCCAAAGGCTTTAAGCCTGTACTACCATCGGCCCTTTTCAGGGCCACCAATATTTTCCAAAAGAGTATAAACAGAGAGAACCTCGCTCAAACTCCTATTCCTACACAAAACACAAGCTCCTGCTGCAGTTAAATAACAACATTTATTATATAAGATCACGTAGTCCTACGTCACCATTTCGTACAACCCCATAGGGCTGTACCTTGTAGTTTTTTTTTTAAATCGTGCTTGCTTGGGGTTGGAACACCCTACACACTAAAATTTTTAGGCCGAAATTGCAACAGCCGAGCAGCTCTGCAATTTATTTTGCTGAGATTCAGTAAAACAATTGCCAATACTCAGCTAACAAATAACATTTTTCTGAGATATCAGCTAACAAACAGATATCAGCAAAAGTAAATACCGAGGTAATCGTCTGTTGGAGATTAAGTGTGTATAGTGTACAATTTGGGTGGAAAAATGCATTCAACTTCAAATGGTGTGCTTTTTCCCGGAACATGGCATTTCCTCGCACACACTTAGATTTTATTTTTCCGAATCTCGGCAAGTTTTTCACTGAGATCCAACAAAATAAAATGCTGAGCTGCTTAGTGGTGCCCATCTCGGCAAAAAAATCTAAGTGTGCATAGAGAATATGCACGTAGGGTGTTTGATGTCAATCTATCCAGCATGACACTTTTCACAAAAGTTTATAAAATTATGTTTTTCGTTGTGAACCAACAGCGTACCTTCAAGGATTTAGAACGTACCTTCTCCTTAGAAAATCAATCATCCATATAAAGTTGAATTTCCATAAGGTACGTTCAACCACTACCAAATCATGTTATTTCAAGAACTTGTGAGAATATTTTGAGGAGATTTAATCCTCAGCAGTCCACGAATTCGGTCGTCTCACATAACTACGTATTTTCTAAAATAATCATCAAAATTAAATTTTCCATATAAAATCAACTATCTAATACATATAAAGTTGAGTTGCCTTGAGGAATGTTCAAGCCATACCCATACAGATTGATCCTCCGAAAGATCCGAAACATACGTAAAAGAGGTCAATTCATGAAACTGATCCAAGAACTTTTTTTCGAAAACTCTCATAGACGTCTTATAATTATGAATTCGGAGCTCTAGGATCAGTTTCATAAATTGACCACTTTTACGGATGTTCCGGCTCTTTTATGGACCATCCCGTGGTTCCCAGTATAAATTGTCCTGTCAAAACTCCGATTTTATTGTGATAAGACGTCTATGAGTGGTTTCGAAAAAACCGCGGAGCTCTAGTTTCAGGAATTGACCACTTTTGCGGATGTTCCGGATCTTTTAGTAGACCAACCAGTGATCCCAGTATAAATTATCTGGACAAAACTCCGAATTTATTGTGATAAGATGTCTATGAGTGGTTTCGAAAAAAAAAACCCTGGTAGAAAATGCCACTTTCCACACCATTTGAAGTTGAATGTACTTTTCCACCAAAATTTTACACCATCAGATGTTGAATGAAAAATTCTTTAATTTGCGTTGGGAAAAATAGTTATTCTGATGTAAACAAACGGTTTGGTTAACGTTTCTTCTCGAACTCGCGTGGCGCACTCTACGTTGGTGGTGCATTAAAAAGGCCTATTTTCATCGGTGATTGTCTTACTGTAAGATTTTCCACAGATCTGAATTGATTTGTACCTTAACTATTCACACACAAGAAATCCGGAAGATCCTAACCACTAAGGCACTTTTCTAATTTTCCATTTTTCTCGACAAAAATATTCCTGAACACCAGCAGAATCTTTGCAAAAAGGTTAGAGAACTAAATTTTTCAACTGTAGATTAAGTTTTGGAGCATCTTATATGAATCAATTTATCAGGAAAAGTAAAAAAGTGTTCCGCTTCTTATGTCTCATGCTCACAACATTCTTTTTGACGTTCTCCTATTCACCACCAGAGGTTGAATCGATCGTTTAGTTTCTATTGAAAAGGCCAACGACCGTCGCCATTTTGAAATCCACGATGGCGGACATTGGTTCACATTTAGTGGATTTCATTAAGTAATGTAAGTTGCGGCTTACCTGCCAGCCTATAGCTGGCCCAATTTACCCTGGCCCTATTCTTTTCTTTATTTAACGTCGGTCTCTGTTCCGCAATCTAGTGCCAATCACCGACGGACATCGATTGCCATCCATTGACGGCAATCGAATGTGCAGGAAGGCAGCTTCCACACCTGCGTAGGATATCACACCCATTCACAATACACATGGGCCGGGACCAACGGCTTTACTTCCCTTCCGAAGGAAGACGTGACCAGAGATTTTTATGCCTCAGAAAAATCCCACCGACCTCGGCTGGGATTGAACCCAGACCTATCGGGGTGTTAGAAAGCAGTCACGCTTACCACTACACCATCGGCACCGGCTACCCTGGCCCTATGAGCAGAGTACTTCTCCCAAAGACGTTCGGATTTGGATAGATTGATAAGGATAAGAAAAAGAAATATGAAATTTACAACGTCTATTCTACTCTGACCATTCCCTTTTTCCCTTCGTTGTCTTTAGTGTCACTCGGTGGGGCCATTTGACAATAGCGGCGGCGGTTTCTGCTTGTTCACGTCGGCTCCAGACACGGTGCGCTAATGTTTTTCGCCTTCTTTTGCAGCGGGAGGATAAACGGGACCTATCTTTATTCTAGACGCGAGACAATTTAAAACGATAATTTTTACGCTACATTCTAATCCTTAAAACAAGCCTATACGAAAAAAATCTACTTTGAAAACAACAAATTAAAATATTTACAAATAAAGCAGTGGTGAGTATGTTGCCGAGCGTGCGACCAAAATAAAAACAAATTATAACAGACAAGGCACACGCTCATGGCAAACACGTTAGAAGGGTGGGTTACAATTGTCACCCTGGATGAGGATTACAGTAAAAACAAGAAGTATAGGGCACATGCTAATTTGTTCTTGGTGGACATAAACAATGTGATATAGGTGATGATGTGAGGAACCTGCTATTGTAGAGAATATCTGAGAAATGTGATTTGAAATGTTGGGCAGATCATCAAGCTGAAGTCTTGCACAAATTTCCTGAGAACTTTTGGAAAATCTCTAATCACTTGGAAGTCTTTGAAATCATTTCTGAGCAATCTGGTATTTGACAGAATAGCTGGGAGATGTGATTTGAATTGACGAGCCGTTGTAAATCTTCAGAATGATTAACTTGATCAAACTGAAGCCTTGAACAAATATTTTGAGAAATTTTTGGAGATCTATGATTACCTGGAGATATTTGGAATATTTTCTGAGCACCCTGGTTTTCGATATGATAATAAATAATATGCAACTACCACTCACCGTAGCAAGACAACTATCGGTAGACTGTGGACTATCCTCGCTGTTCGACTTGATCAAGTTAAATAACCTCTAATTGTACTCAACCTACCACTATATGAAGGGCTAAATACGGTTTGGATGAATCCGTGGACATCATCGCCAACGTGCTTTCAAGGGATAAAAGAGATTCTCCTTCCAAAAACAAATTCAAACAACCGGTAAAAACAGGCCATCCAACAGGAAGTGTCCTGATGAGTGGGGAGAAGAGCCCGCCCTCTTTTCACGAAATGTTAAATACAGGAAATTGTAATTTCCACTCTCCCCCATCCACTTCGCTTCAATCGGATACCCTGGTGGCGTACCCAACATGTTTTTTTTTTTGTGATTTTGATTTTTGATTGTCAAAATTGATTCCTGGTCTGTCAGAAAAAATGGAATGGAACACAGCCTAAAGGCCGGCGCACAATAGATACGTTTTCAGATTTTTTGACAGTTAGCCCATGCATTATCTGTCAAAAAACCCGAAAACGTGTGCATTGTGCGCCGGCCTTAAGGCTGTGAACCATTTGCCGAGTTAAATTTAACTCGTGGTTAAAAGTGACATTTCGAAAGTTATTTTCTATGTTCGAAAATCCCTGTGCTGTCGATCGACCGGTTTTCGAGCAGAACTCAGCCACGGTTGTCAAATTTAACTTCTTGTCTGTCAGAAGTAACCACGCTCGGATAGCAGGGTTAATCAATAACTTTCCATCTGTCAAATTTTAACCAAAAGGTTGAATAATCTACCAATGGTTCAGAGCCTATGTAAAAATATGAGCATCTGTCAAAAGTTGTTCCAATCTAACCCTCAAAATGCACTCGATTGGAACACATTTTTTTTCATTTTTGTGGTGACAATCGTCCCTACTTTTACTAAAGTGCTTTAATCAAACCTGATACAGCATCTGCATTCCATTCTTTCATGCCATGACACAATGACAAAGCGATAGCATTCTCACCCCACCTACTTATGATGTTCCATATTTGATCACAATAGACGCCCCCATCCAAGCGGCAGGATCCATGGTGCTGTCGTCTGAGAATTTTCCTGAACCCCATTCCCAGTTTGCATGAGTAGCACATTTAGGCCACGTAGGTACAGAGCAAGTATTGAGTTCCTGCCTGATGAGAGGTGATGCCACTTTGATAAATTAGTAAATAGAGTTATTTATATGCAACACTCTTCCGCATCTGCCAGGCCCGACCCATGGAGACGATGATGCTGAGTATCACATATCATCGTCATCTTAGATAGCATCAAGGAAGAGCTTTCGATGATACTCTGGTGTTAACAAATTTGTTTGTACTTGAGGTCGTCGTCGGCGTCGTCGGTGAGTGTCATTTTTTTCTTGTAAAGGTCACGTGTCTGGTTCACACTTCACGTCGCCAGCAGAGTGTCTTGTTTTGCTGTTATTGTGCAGAGCTTTTGGAAACATGAGGGGGACGGAGGGAAGAACAATGTCATGCACCGTTTGAAAACAGTGCTTCACAATGTCTAAACACAGCTTCTTATTGTTGGATTATTGTAAGAGCGGTGTTCATTTGGCACCTTTTTGAATTTTATCACGATAATTGGTTCCAGAGATACGATGAAAACACCTCAAATGTTGTCCACCGTTTTCTTCGAATTGAATCCATCGTGAACTGCCTTGATGTTCTGCCAACTTTGGGAAAAATTCCAAAACTTGAACAACTGCCACTCCGCAGCGCTTCTATGTCTTCTACTCAAAACTAACTTTCCACACATTTTCCCGTAGCATTCTCTTGTCACCGGTCCTTCGATAGTTTCGAAGAGAAGTTTCCTATTTCAAGAAAGGCAAAAGTTGTAGGTACTCGCACCCCTTCTCCATATGCACATGAAAAAGTTGTTTAGTCGAGTTCTCCGAAAAGCACAAACAAGCAGACTTGCTCCTGTTCTTGTAGCAGTCGGCGAAAAGTGCGATGATCTTCTATTCAAGCAACATATGCTGCACAGGCATCGTCAGAATGGCTGGTTGCTGTAATTGTTTGTTGATTGTTGTTATTTTCCCACACGTGTGACACGTGCGATTCAGATGCTGAGAGGTGGCAAAACTTTCCAGAAGTGAGCTCGTGTAGCAATATGACGCACAGGAAACTTTACCCATTCATCCAACTCGCTGATGACGGAGAGTTGCCGTCGTGATTGTGTGGCACAGTGAAGTGTGGATTGTATCTGAATTCAATTTCCTTCTTTTAAAATTTTCTTCTTTTTCGTGTTTTTTGTCCAATTATCGAAATCATTGGTGTATTTTCTGTTTATGCTCGATATGACGAAAATTGGTGCTTATGCCAAAGTTGGTTCTGCTATTTCTGATCATTCATTTCAGAATTATAAAACTGCAGTGATATATGTGATTACCGTGTTGAAGCTTACGGCAGCTTTTCAAACTGAACCGCAGCAACTCACCCCTATCATGACGAGCAGCACTAGCCCATAAAAAGCCATTTCCCATGATTAACTACCGCATTTCCTAGACAGCCAGCGGGCAATCTGATCGCCAGTGTGCGCCATCATGCATCGTTATTCGAGTTGCATCATAAAACTTTCCGAACAAAGTTTAATTTGATCCCCGTTGGGCAAGCGCTGCTGGTTGTAGAATGGTTACAGAAAGTGTTGCACTGAACCTCGCGTTGTACTCTGTTGTGTAGATGGTTGATCTAGTTTCATGCTGCGTGTACGTAATACTCTGTGCAGAACTTTTTAGTTCACTTTAACTAAATACAAAGCCACACATGCAAGGCGGCTGCAACAACCACAACACAGCTAGTTCGCTAAAGCCCTGTTGTAAAGCTTCGTAGGGCGTTTTAGTAGAAGCCCAGGAAGTGTTCACCGTAAACATTTGATGCATGGGCAAATGCATTAGACCACAAGCAACAAGGTTCGAAAAAATGTTAAGTTATAGTTGACACATCAAGTGGGAACAATTCGAAAACACCAATTACAAATTGATCAATTGCAATTTGACCAATTTAAAAAGGACCAATTGCAATTTGACCAATTTAAAATGGACCCATTTCAAATTAACCAATTGAAAATTGACTCATTGCTAATTGATAGAATGCCACCAATTGCAAATTGACGTACGGTAAATTGACCGATTGCAATTTGACCAATTGCAAATTGACCATTTGCAAATTGACCAATTACAAATAGACCAATTGCAAATTCATCGACTGAAAATTAAAGTACGGCACATTTGCGAATTGACCAAAGGCAAATTGAACCATTGTAATTTGACCAATTGCAAGTTGACCAATTGCAAGTTGACCAATTGCAAGTTGACCAATTGCAAATTTACCAATTGCAAGTTGACCAATTGCAAGTTGACCAATTGCAAGTTGACCAATTGCAAGTTGACCAATTGCAAGTTGAGCAATTGCAAGTTGACCAATTACAAGTTGACCAATTACAAGTTGACCAATTGCAAGTTGACCAATTGCAAGTTGACCAATTGCAAGTTGACCAATTGCAAGTTGACCAATTGCAAGTTGACCAATTGCAAGTTGACCAATTGCAAATTGATCAAAGGCAAATTGACCAAAGGCAAATTAACCAAGGGCAAATTGACCAATTTCAAATTGACCAATTACAGTTTTACTTATTGAAAACTGACCAATTGCTAATAGACCAACTGAAAATTGATCAAAGGCAAATCAACCAATTGCACATTCATCAGCTGCAAATTGACGTGCAGAAAATTTACCAATTGCAAAATGATCAATTGCAAAATGACCAAACTAACCAATTTAAAATTAATCAATTGCTAATTGCAAATTGCAAACAACCAATTGCAAATAACCAATTGCAAATTGACCAATTGCAAGTAAACCAAATGTAAATTTACATTGCAACTAACCCAATTGAAAATTGACCAATTTCAAATTGATCGAAGGCAACCAATTACAAATTAAACAGCTGCAAATTGACGTCCGGAAAATTGACCAATTGCAAATTGAACCTTTTACAACTGACCAATAACAAATAGACCAATTGCAAATCGACCAATAGCAAATTTATCAACTGAAAATTAAAGTACGGCACATTGAACAATTACAAATTGACCAAAGGAAAGTTGATCAATTTAAAAATGAACAATTTCAAATTGACCAATTGCCAATTCATCAATTACAAATTGACCAATTGGAAGTTGATCAATTGCAAATAGACCAATTGCAAATTGACGAATTCTAATTTGATCAATTTCAAAATAAACAATTGCAAATTGACCAATTGCAAATTGACCAATTGCAAATTGACCAATTACAAATTGAACAATTGCAAATTGACCAACTGCAAATTGACCAATTGCAAATTTAACTATTGCAAACTGACCAATTGCAAATTGTGCAAATACAAATTGATCAAAGGCAAATTGACGAAAGGTAAATTGACCAATTACAAATTGACGAATTGCAAATTTCCCAATTTCAAATTGACCAATTGCAAATTTAACAATTGCCAATTGATCAAAAACAAAATGACCACTTGCAATGCGACAAATTGCAAATTGACCAATTATAAATTGACCAATTTAAATCCACCAATTGTAAATTGATCAATTGCAAATTAACTAGTTCAGATTGACCGATTTCAAACTGACCAATTGCAAATTAATTAATTGAAAACTGTCCAATTGCAAACTGACGCAAGTTCAATTGACCCATTCCATATTGAACAATTCCAAATTGCTAAATTGCAAATTGATCAAAAGCAAATACAACAATTTCCAATAAACCAATTGCAAATTAACCTTACTAAAAGGCAAATTGAACAATTGCAAATTGAACACTTGCAAATTGAACACTTGCAAATTGACCAATTGCAAACTAACCAATTTCATATTGACCAATTTAAAATTGACCAATTTCAGATTGTCCAATTCCAAATTGACCAATTTAAAATTGACCACTTTCAAATTGACCACTTTCAAATTGACCAATTTCAAATTGACCAATTTCAAATAGAGCAATTTCAAATTGACCAATTTCAAATTGACCAATTTCAAATTGACCACTTTCAAATTGACCACTTTCAAATTGACCAATTTCAAATAGAGCAATTTCAAATTGACCAATTTCAAATTGACCAATTTCAAATTGACCACTTTCAAATTGACCAATTTCAAATTGACCAATTGCAAATTGACCAATTTCAAATAGAGCAATTTCAAGTTGACCAATTTCAAATTGACCAATTTCAAATTGACCAATTTCAAATTAACCGATTTAAAATTTACCAATTTCAAAATGAACAATAGTAAATGATCCAATTGAAAATGAACCAAATGCAAATAGACGAAAGGTAAATTGACCAATGAAAAATTTAATAAAGGCAAAATGAGCAAATTGATCAACTGCAAATTTACCAATTGCAAATTGACCAATTTCAAACTGGCTAATTACCAATAGACCACTTGCAAATCGACCTTGCAATTGACCAATAACAAATTGATCAACTTCAAATTAAAGTACGGCACATTGACCAATTACAAAATTGACCAAAGGCAAATTGATCAATTGCAAGTTGACCAAAGGCAAATTGCCCAATTTCAAAATCAACAATTGCAAAATTACCAATGGCAATGAGAACAAATTGCAAATTGATCAGTTACAAAGTAACCAGTTACAAATCGTCCAATTGTAAATTGACCAATTTTAAATCCACCACTTGTAAATTGACAAATTGTAAATTGACCAACTACAAATTGATCAAAGGCAAATTAACAAAAAGTAAATTGACGAAAGGAAAATTGACCAATTACCAATTGACGAATTTTAAATTTTCCAATTAAAAATCGACCAATTTCAAATTGACCTATTGTAAATTGAACAATTGCCAATTGACCAATTGTAAAAGGACCAATTGCAATGAGACAAATTTGCAAATTGACCAGGTACAATGTTACCAATTACAAATTGACCAATTTTAAATCCACCAATTGTAAATTGACCAATTGCAAATTAACCAATTGCAAATTAATTATTTGAAAATTGTCCAATTGCAAAAAAGCCAATTGCAAATTGACCAATTGCAAATTGACCAATTGCAAATTGACCATTTTCAAATTGACCAATTTCAAATTGACCAATTTCAAATAAACCAATTTCGAATTGACTAATTTCAAATTGACCAATTTCAAAATGACAAATTTCAAATTGACAAATTCCGAAATGACTTATAACAATTTGACCAATTCAAAATTGACAAATTGTAAATTGATCAGAGGCAAAATTAACAATTGCAAATTGACCAATTGCAAATTGACCAATTGCAAATTGACCAATTGCAAATTGACCAATTGCAAATTGACCAATTGCAAATTGACCAATTGCAAATTGACCAATTGCAAATTGACCAATTGCAAATTGACCAATTGCAAATTGACCAATTGCAAATTGATCAATTGCAAATTGACCAATTGCAAATTGACCAATTGCAAATTGACCAATTGCAAATTGACCAATTGCAAATTGACCAAATACAAATTGACCAATTGCAAATTGACCAATTGCAAATTGACCAATTGCAAATTACTAATTCAAAATTAATCAAATGTAAATCAAATAACTGCAAATTGACCAAACAATTAAAAATTGAACAGTTTTCAATTGAACAAATACCAATTGAAAAATTGCAAATGGTACAATTAAAAATTGACCAATTACAAATTGACCAATAGTAAATTGATCATTTGCAAATAACCAATTGTAAATTGAACAAATGAAAATTTACGAAATGTAAATTAACCAAATACCAATAGACCAATTGCAAATTGACGTACGCAAAATTGACCAATCGCGAATTGACCATTTGTAAATTCATCAATTGAAAATTGACCAATTGAAAATTTACCAATTGAAAATTGACCAATTGAAAATTGACCAATTGAAAATTGACCAATTGAAAATTGACCAATCACTGAAGAATGTTTTGACCAATTGAAAATTGACCAATTGAAAATTGAACAATTGAAAATTGACCAATTGAAAATTGACCAATTGAAAATTAACCAATCGAAAATTGACCAATCGAAAATTGACCAATCGACGTTTTGCAAAATGAGCCCTTGCAAATTGAATAAACAAATTGAAAATTTCCCAAATAGTGAAGAACACCATTGGATTACCCTTCCTAACAGCAAGAGCGAAGCCCTATATTGGCGGTTTTGTGAAGGCACTGGATGTCAATCCCGCTGAGATGGAAGCAACATATCAGATTGAAGAGGAGAAGGTGGTTTTCATTAAGTTCAAAACGAATTGATCAATGCTGTATAGATTGCTGTATAACCCGGAGCAATTGAGGTACTCATGTTCAAAACGTTCGGGCTAACGATCTTCCACCCGAGGTCCCGAATCGGGATCTATCGTTGGTGCTGGGGAAATATGGAAGGGTTAAGCTCGTCATTCTGGAGAAGTTTCCTTGACTTGCGCACAGGTGTGCGAGGTATTTATATGAACGTGGAGAAGGAAATTCCATCAACGTTTCATTTTCTCAATCGGAAAGGGAACCATTTTCTGTGACGGGACCAAGAACATGTGTTTCTTGTACAGAATGGAGAGGCACCGAATGAATTCCTGTCCGAAGCGGAGTGTCCGGAACCTGCCGGAAAAGGCAAAGCCAAAAACTGTGAGGAGAAAGCCAGATATCAGATAATCCATGACTTTCTGCAAACATCAGGTAAGAACTCGAACTTTTTCCTTGAAATTCCCAGTGCTTCCAAATCAAATCCTGAAGTTCTAAGAATTATGCTGAATTTTTTACTTCCTGAGCTTCTGAGACAAATCCTGAATTTCTTAGAAATTCTCTGAGGTTCTACAATTTTTGAAGTTAAATGAATTTAAAATAATCCCAGAACTTCAATGAAGTTTTACCATAGAGGTAACTCTAAGACTAGAAGGTCCTGAAGAAACGTGCTCAAATTTTTGGCTCAGCTCTGGTACTCTCTTCGGTCCCAAGCTAATCGATGCACCCTTCGAAACATAGGAAAATCCACGAACCCCTCATTTTTTCTGTCAAACTTTCAAAGCAAATCAAAGCAAACATAGTGCAGTTCTAGAATTTCGACTAGAATGGGGTACGTTAATCGATTTGCTTGGGACCAATAGGCTAGTCAAGTAGTGAGCCAATTTGAAATCGTTAGTTTCCACTGGTTGGTTGTACGAAGTACCTCGAATTGCATCGTAATTCACAAGGCTTCCACAAAGTTCTCATAAGTCCTATGAAGTTTGCTGCACTCCTACTAAGTTCCATTTTTTATAATTGAAAGTCTTAAGAAGTTAAGGAATCTTACGAAGTTATTTTCTGTTTTAAGAAGTGCCCTTAAGCTAAAAGAAGAACTTTCATTAAGTTTCTTGAAAAAAACCAAAGTTTTTGTAATTCCAACGAAGTTTTCTTGGACTCCCAGTCCTACATAGTTTTCCAGATTTTTCCACAAAGCACCCAATATTTCTTCAAAACTATCTGTAGCTCTACGAAGTACCCTGAGTTTATATTAAATTTCTTGAATTTCTTTGATGTCTTCTGAATATTTAAAATTTAAAAAATCTATGGTAGTTAATGAAATAACCCTGAAAGTCAACGAAATTTCCCGAATTTCTACGAAATTCGCAAACTTTCTCTTAAGTTCACTTATGTTCAACAATGTTCTCTGAACTTAAACAAAACTTGCCGTAGTTCTACAACATTCGCTGAAGTTCTATGAAGTTAACTGAGTTTTAACAAAGTTTTCTGAGCTTTTACAAAGTTATCTGAATTTCTATAAAATGTGTTGCACTTCTAGAAAGTTTTCTGAGTTTTTGCAAAGTTCAAGTAATGCCTATGAAGTTTTCAAAAGTTCTGCGATGTTTCTTGGAGATCCATAAAGTTCATTCTACAACGCTCCTTTCACTTTGAAGAAATTTTCCGAACTTCTGCGAAGTTCTTATAAATAAAATTATGTTCTCTTAACTGTTACGAATTGCTCTTGAATTCTAAGAAGGTCCCTGAACTTCTGGAAAGACTCTGTTTTTTTCTGTTCAGAACATAACACCATTTCGACCAGTAACTCGATCTATTGTAGTGTATCCCGTTTCCTTAGTTATGTGCATGTCGTATTACTCCATCACTATTGAGCAATGATGAAGTATTCATTTTTTTACAATTGTCATTCTTGCATTTATCGCAAGGATCCGACACTAATTAAAAGGTCTCGCTATTTATACCCTTCCAAGAATGAAAACATCCTCAAATGGCGCGCCCCTGTATCAATCAAAATTGTATTCCTTAGCAACAAAAATAAGGAATTACACCGATAATGACCATGCCCTAGTCTTAACCACACAGTCACACAAGGCATAAAAAGTAACAAAGACTAAGATGTGTTCCTTTGAATACTGAAAAAATCCTGTCCACCTAGTACATATGAAGCAGTCAGTACTAGGAATCGGTGGTAGATCTTACATCCTGTAACGTACCACGAAAAGGTGATCTCTGTTTTATAAATATGTTTTGTATATCTGAAATATTGAACATGGACGCCTTCCTTCGCCCGAAAATTTTGAAGACATCTCGTCGATATCGTTAAAGATTTTTTTCTAAATGCACCTAGGATCCTAGGATTGCTTTATGTCAGAGTAAACAGGTGTAATAGTGAGAATTTGTTATGATATATCTTCCTCATTAAGACTAGCCTTATGGAATGTGATGAGGGAATCGTAAAAGTGAAAGAGCCGATGGACGCAAAACTGAGAGTTCTCCACCTAAACAAACTTTAAAATCAATTTTCCTGGACAATTTGGAGAATTGATTATACCTTTGAGAACCTGTTAAAACTAAACTAAAAATGAACTGTTAAAGATTGAACGTAGTCCGGAATTGAATAGAACCGTTCAACATTTCAAATTGAAAATCCAAAACCAAAATATCATAATATTCGATACCGAGCAGTTATTTGTGTCTTATCAATAATCTCTAGCAAATGAACCATCAACAAACAACCAACTCCACACGCCACGCGCCGTCAAACACTACTATCCATTGTTTCGAGCGGCAGCGTCATCACAAACAAAGTTATACTACACGCACCCTCGTTACCATTGGAACAATCTACTGACGATGACAACGAAGATCTAATTTCCCCACCAGCCATTGAAACTACCAGTGTCAACAATACATACATACACCAGCACCACAAGCGACGATATCGGAGTGCGAATCTTGGCAACACGCTTGCCACGCGGTCCCATCAGCATCGTTACCATTTCAACTTCCCTCAAACAACGGCCAGCACGGACTGGGTTTTGCGTCCCAAGCCAATGAATCGAGCGAGCGGATGATAAATGGAAACCCAAGCGACTGGAAGTGGATTCAATTAATCTGATACCTCAGATACCTCACTTCGACCTAGTAGAAGTACATCGCGATAGGGGCTATGTTTTCAATGAATTAGAAATGCAAAGGACTCACCGTCTTCATCCGAGAGCAGACTCACATCCTGCCGCGACGAGGAGTTGACACCCATTCTGCTTTGCAATTTGGTTACCGTTACGCAGTGATGGCTATGATTTATGTTCGTATTTTACACTTAATGCCCGCACAATAATTGAGCTGTAACAGATTCACTTAGGGGATCTTAAGTAACATCCATCACGATCGAATGCAATTCTTCTGGGAAGTAAATCTGTAAAAAAAAAAGAGGGAAAAAATCGAACTGTCAGATTTGATGCAAAACTTAACTACTATGATTATGAATAATTCTCAACTCTAATAATTACACCAAGCCTGACAACTCTGCCCAGGGTTCAAGCTTGAACCAACGCATGAATATAGAGCTTTTTGACGTTTAATCGGCGCACACTAATCGCCAAATCGTAGATGGCGAGGTATAAAGCAAGATCAATCTGGAGGTGGCTGGTTATATTATTGCAAAAATTGTACAGGCTCAGAAAGCTCTCAATTAACAACTGTGGAAGTGCTCAAAGAACACTAAGGTGGTTAGAGCCGGCGTAGAGTCCCAATGAGGACGTAGAAAAGCCAAAGAAGAAGAAGGACAATAATGTAAATGTTAGCTGCTTAAAAAGTCAAATGAAATCAAGTAAAAACATTGATCTGAATTTTCCATTGTCAACATCAAGCTAACGAATCAAAATACAACGACATATAGGCATTGAATGTTCATAATGGTCGACTTGAAACTTATGTACATATCCACATCTACTGCACCGACTGGAGCTGACTGCAATCCTGCAGGGACCGAACCTTGTGAAAACAAAATATCACTATCATCATCAGGGCACGTGCTCAAATCACATGACACCGGCAGTGTGTCGTATCGTCCGATACGTCATCACAGCGCATGCATACATGTATGTTGTGTGTGTAGAGTGAAAAGGAGCTGCCGGAGTGCCGGGTGCCCATGATCGAACATAGATAACAACTACGAAAATAAACGTTATCGTCGTCCCGTGTAGCCTCTGGACGTGCTGCACCCATCAGCGATACGAGACATGAGATTGTTATCTCTTCTGCTGGTGGAATAGAAACAAACAACGGATTGGATTTTGTAACGTCGGAAAATGACATCAAGGAATTGAAGGACTATCTACGATGACGATTGAGTTCAGATATGTTTAATCTAAATTTGTGTTTGTGATATGTGATGTAAAAGCCAACCTCCGCAAGCATGATAAATATTTTAAAGCTTATCGTCAATAACTGGGTATTGGGGATTTAATCAATATATGCTTGTCAACTAGGATTCAATGTGAACTGCCAAACGGAAGCCAAACATTCAGAAGGCCACATTTAGTTACTCTTGTCATCTATCGTCTGATATTCTTCTTCTTCTTTATTCCTTTATTTAACGTCGTTCTCTGCTCCGCTATCTCTGATACACCCCTGAACATGATATTGCACGCTATTTCAAAACAACCCAAATTTGGGTAGAATCCACTCATATCGGTCAAAACTGAACCTACCAAGGGGTAGGACACTCCGCACACCAATGTTGGGTCATCTTTTTGGTCAGTGGAGGATGATGAATAGACTTCTGTTGTTTGTTTTGTGCGAGTTGCAGCATTATTTGAATTTAAAAGTACCAGGCTTGCCAAAAGCTCCATCAAGAGCCATCAATAAGCTCAGCTCTAGCATATTTTGATGAATGATATATTTGGCTCTCACGGAGCTATATATACTTGATGCTCAAGCTGGGGTCTTGACGTCAATCTATCAAGCGGGACAAACTTAACGAATTTCAAAGTTGATACGTGTTTTGGAATGTACCAATAGCGTACCATAGCGTACCTTCAAGGACTTTGAACGTACCTCAAAGCTTCCCGGAAAACCCGTGTCCCGCTGGATAGACAAAGGATTTCAGCAATGACCAAGTCGATCGAGCAGATTTCTACGGAAATGTGAGTTACCAAATGCGTACTTTACGAATCTGTAATTCATTTTTAACGTACCTCTTATTTTCACTAAAATGGTTATACTAAACGTTTTAAATCGGTTTTTATATAAATTCTGGGCACAGAATTGGATTCCTCGAAAAATTTCAGCCCCATTTCATATAAAAAAAACATATTTAAGTGCATTCTAGCCAATTTGAGGACCAAAAACAGATTTTTTTAATTTGCATCCCTTAAAAATATACTAATTTTGAACAAAACCGATAATTTCATGAATAATTATGGAGACGCACGGTGCTGCTTGGAAAACTCTATCATGAGAAATGCCTCAAATCATCAGATATCTTGCAGAAATTATTCTTGAATATCCTTGGAACACTTTCTGATTGATTACATTTCCGTAGAAATCTGGTCGATCGACTTGGTCATTGCTGAAATCGTATGTATAGTAGTTGTAGATTTGAAATTTTTCACCCAATGACATTAGATGAACTTAGAGTTATTTGTTTTTCATTAGGAAAATCGGCTGGAGTAGATAATGTTAATGCTAGAGTTATTCAAGATTGCTTTCATGTCATTGGCCACATCTTTCTGGACCTTGTTAATAAATCATTGCAGAATGGACATGTGCCACAAATTTGGAAGGAATCCTTAGTGGTTCCTATTCAAAAAGTTGCTGGAACGATAAAAGCCGAAGAGTTTCGTCCCATCAACATGTTGCACACGTTAGAGAAAATTTTAGAACTTGTTGTTAAAGGCCGGCTGTTGGAGTATTTGAATAGCAACTCTTTGTTGATACCAGAACAATCGGGATATCGGGAAGGTCATTCTTGTGAAACTGCATTGAATTTGGTGTTAGCAAAGTGGAAAAATAACTTGAGTGTAAAGATACGATTGTTGCTGTTTTTTTTTTGGATCTTAAACGCGCTTTTGAAACAATTTCTATGCCCTTATTGTTAAGATCAATCAAGCGCTTTGGAATTACGAGTACTGCATATAAATGGTTTGAAAGCTATTTGTCTGACAGAACTCTACGGACTGTTTTTAATGATTCTGTTTCCAGTCCCATGGGGAACAACCTTGGAGTGCCCCAGGGAAGTGTATTAGGGCCCCTTTTATTTATTATGTATATTAATGACTTGCGACGTGTTTTACGGTTTTGCGACATTAACCTTTTTGCAGATGATACTGTGTTATTCATTGCAGCTAAGGATTTAGAAGTTGCCGTCTCACACTTGAATGAAGATTTGCAGTATCTAAGTAGATGGTTGAAGTGTAAGCAGTTAAAATTGAATACAAGTAAAACTAAATTTATGGTAATTTCGCGGAATCGATTAAATGAGAACGTCTCTGTTGTAATTGATGATGAGACTATTGATCGCGTTCAGAAGATTAAATATCTTGGCGTGATTATTGATGACAAACTTAAGTTCAACTCTCACATTGACAATGTCATCAAGAAAATTGCCAAGAAGTATGGAATTCTATGTCGATTGAAAAACGATTTAACTATTGCCAGTAAAATACAGCTATACAAATCAATCATCTCTCCTCATCTATACTTTTGCCCATCCATTTTATTTCTGTCCAATGCAACACAAATATCGAGATTACAGCGCTTGCAGAATAAAATAATGCGTTTGATTAGTAGCACAGCAAACAAGGAGTAGCAATTTCAAATTTGTATGTTTTGTGGGAGCTGACATTTGTGCCTTTAAAGTTTCACGCTAAGGCTTCCTTAGAGTATCAGCTTAAGCTTGATCAAGACAAACAGAGAAGAGAGCCCACTGCTGTCGGACTTAGTTTCCGTGCTACAATGGGTGGTAAACCACTATCATCACCCAAAAAGTGGTCCCCAAGTTAAAAAAAAAACATCGGTCTCTCAAAATGTTACGTTTTCTGGGAATGGTCCTATAGTCTATTGAATGTATTGTTGGGTGTCATTATATTGAATAGAAGAACCGTGCATCAATCAAAGGCCGTGCGTGCTCTCTCCGAATGCATAACAAAGGTCACCGTTTCACCGAGTCCATCCCGAAGTTCAAAATGTTGTTTGGTGAGCAGATCCGACATAAATCATACCTCACCCCACATCACTCATCGTGAACCAGCTTGAGCATCAATCTGAGCTCGAGCTCTTTTGCGCTCTTTGGATTTGACATCATTGCTCTTTATATGTGAGGGATGAACTAGCTCACGATGAATGAGCATCTATACGGCATAATCTGAGCTCGAGGAGTTTAGGCAAACTTGAAGCGTACTAATGGGGTCTGATTAACTGCCTCTTTCTCTAGAGCCCACTCTAGAACCTACATTTCGTATTTAGATCTATAAGTGAACTGCTGGTCTGAGTTCTTCTGGTGTATTCAATTAGAAGATGTTTCTGAATATACAGTTAAACAGTATGTAATGTTGTGAACAACTTCAATGACAGTTGTCGAGCAGTGCTCTCATTTTATTTACAACAATCCAATTCCTAAGAGATTGTGCCAAATGTGTGCCGAAGGTGAGCCGATGGAAGTACCCAAGCAGTGCCTAATCTAATTTCGGCACAATGTGCTGAGTGACTTACCCCTTGGAACCTACCCAAAAATGGGTGAACTATGTTGGAAGTGACAAGCAGCGTTGCCATATATACCGATTTATCAATATTTATACCGATTTCCAAACTAGATACCGATATACAGATAAGGTTCCTCAGAATGCCGATTTTTAAAATTTTATACCGATTTATACCGTTTTTTTTTTAAATAATCAAAATTATTATTGCCTGCCCGCACTCGAATTTCGGAGAAAATTTTTGTGAGAGACTTGTATCTTTTTGAATACCTCATATTTTCGAGCTTTCAAAATTCTAAATAATCATCTCTAAGATGCCTTATTAGACTGATGCAAAATTTGACTTTTTCGCTCCACAGTGCTTAAATGGTTTCAAATCGGGTCCTGATTAGCCTCCCAAAGTTACAACTCATTTGGTTAGAAACAGACTTCGCACAAGACATTTGAAGTTTACATGTAAATTATTATGGGAAATCTCAACTTTTTGTTCATTGCCTTCTAGTCTTTTTTCATATTGAGCTGCGAAACAGTTTGATAGCCATTATTAAAGAAAATTTTCTCAGCTACAACTTTGCTCAAGATCGTTTCTATGTAAAACGAGACAGGAAAAAGTTATTAATTATTTAAGAGGTTGGTAAACTTATGGCATGATCAAGCAGCTGCTCTGTAGGCAACACTGTATTTTGCAGTGTGACATAGTAGCCATGATTTTTGTGTCCTATTCAGCGCCCCAGAAACACCAATGTTGCCTGCTGAGCAGATGATTGAGCATGATCATTAGACATCAGCGCATTGAACCATTGATAACTTTCGATCCTTGCATTTAATCAAAAAGTGGTCTTCGGTTCTTGTAGCTGGGAAAATTTCTTGCAAGTACAGTTGAAAATTTTTGAAGCAGACCGATATGGTGAATTATTAGATAGACATGAACAAAAATCTTGGTTTTACCATAGTAATTCCCATACAAACTTCAAATGGTTTGTGCCATCTCAGTTTCTCACCAAAGGGGTTCAAATTTTGAGAGATTAGTCAGGATCCGATTTGGAATCGTTTAAGTATTGTGGAGTGAAAAAGTCAAATTTTGCATCAGTCTAATGGAGTACGTTTATCGTTTGCTTGGGACCAATAGGCTAGTCAAGTAGTAAGCCAATTTAAAATCGTTAGTTTCGAATTGATATAATCTGGCATAATCTGAGCTCGAGGAGTTTAGGCAAACTTGAAGCGTACTAATGGGGTCTGATTAACTGCCTCTTTCTCTAGAGCCCACTCTAGAACCTACATTTCGTATTTAGATCTATAAGTGAACTGCTGGTCTGAGTTCTTCTGGTGTATTCAATTAAAAGATGTTTCTGAATATACAGTTAAACAGTATGTTTGGAGGCGAACCAGCCCCAGGCTGAAAGCCTCCCTAATAAAGATAAATAATAATAATAATTAAACAGTATGTAATGTTGTGAACAACTTCAATGACAATTGCCGAGCAGTGCTCCCATTTTGTTTACAACAATACAATTCCTACGAGATTGTGCCGTATGTGTGCCAAAGGTGAGCCAATGGAAGTACCCAAGCAGTGCCTAATCTATATAATGTCGGCACAATGTGCTGAGTGACTTACCCCCTGGAACCTACCCAAAAAAATGGGTGAACTATGTTGGAAATGACAAGCAGCGTTGCCAGATATACTGATTTCCAAACTAGATACCGATAAACAGATAAGGTTCTTCAGAATACCGATTTTTAAAATCTTATATACCGATATATACCGTTTTTTTTTTAATAATCAAAATTATTATTGCCTGCCCGCACTCGAATTTCGGAGAAAATTTTTGTGAGAGACTTGTATCTTTTTGAATACCTCATATTTTATTAGCTTTCCAAATTCTAAACAATCATCTCTAAGATGCCTTATGCTTGATACTCTTTCGACTAATGTTTGCATTTCCTCACCGTTTTTGGCTACCCATCAATCGATAAATAGTAGATGGCTCTTTCCGGTAATTCCTAGGCAATCGAGAAATATTGTTTAAACTTTGTTTAACTTCCGGAAGATTTTATTTATTTTTAACCTTCCTGAAGTTTTGTCCAACTTTCCCTGGAATTTTCTTCCACCTTACTTTGGAAGCTTCTTCAGCCTTCGCTCGAACGATTCTTTCATCTTCTCCCGCCAGTTATTTTTAACTTTCCCGGGGCTTCAAGAATGCTATCAGATTTTTATTGCGGATCCACACTAGTTGCAGCACATTGTTGCAAAACGACCTCTGCAGGGACAAAAGCATTGGTCGTACCGGCTAGAGCATGAATGACTACCACAACAAAACATACGATAACATAGTGCAAGCTTTATTTCCCTCCCATGTTACACCTAACTCCTGAGCTCCTGTTCTTCAGAATCGCCTAGCTAGTTCTTTTTTCTTCTTCTTCAATGCTTCATCTCTTCAGTGGTGTACTCACTGCTACCGGAACATCCGCACATCTTCTCGTTCACAGCTCATCACCGTCGATCTTTGGACTGTACCGACGTGGAGGCAACGTGCATGCTCCACCGCGACCGGCTTCGAGGGCCTGATGACGGTTGGCGTCCTCCTCAAAGCGATCGGGTTCAGATCGTCACCCGCTTACTGGCGATGTAGGTCCGCTTTCAGTTCGCACACCTTGCACGACAACGTATCGGCACGTACGGTCCAAGCCGAGTTCCTTTGACGGTGCAGCGCCGACCAGGGGGCGACTCAATTTCGGACCGAGTTCACTCAGCGTTGCCGCTGTACCCTGAGCTGGTCAAACTATTATGTCGCTGATTCTTTCGTCGATTCGAGCTGGAAAACAAAAAGCCTTCGCATTGAAGGCTTTTATCTTTTGTCTTCCGAGGCTGGCCGTATCCAGCCGCCGTGGCCCACTCGATCGACTGTATGTAGGAGCAGATGCTGGAGGAAGGAAAACGTGTCAGCAATGCCATAACAGTCATGAACATGGAAGTGGCTTACCGCTTTTAGTATCGAATCACGACTTTTCTTCTCCGTCCGACTTGTGGCCGCAGTGAATATCGAGTCCCGAATCCAGCAGTGGTTCACGTGTCCCAAGTTGCCTCACGTGTCTGATGTGCACGATGAATCCCGCAGACTGATGTACAAGATGGCGTCCGAGGTCACAGCGTGAGCGCTCGTCTGTGAATATAATTCACGATAATAGCGGTAATCTTTCCGTGAGGCGACGTACTCGACTTACCGTTTCTCGGCGGTTCTGGTCGATGCCGATGTTGTTGCCACCAGCTGCCTACTTACCCAAGGCAATCGTGTCGGAATCGAACGTCGCTTTAACCTGCCGACAATGGACTGTCGCTGATACTGCGCGCACCCGTCAAAAGAATCCACTCGCGACGACGGCAAATATGGGCAGTGACTGCAAATGACTTTTCGTGCCGTACTCGGCGCTCACAGTCTCCACAAACTGTCTCGATGGCCTCTTCGAAATGCCGCAGTTGCTTTTGGAGCTATTGCGATCGAATCGCGAAAGTTTTCGCGATTTTCACTACCGCGTCGGCGATGGCCGCCCGAATCAGACCACGCTTTTGCACTTTCTGCTGCTTTGCTGCTGCTTGAGCGACGGGCTTCGTTGCGACGTCATCTGCAGTTGTGTTCGTGTGTTGTTGTCGGAAGTGCTATAATTCCATTCGCCGTGCGGCGATATCCGTCAATTTGACTGGTGACGTTTGCCCATGAAGCATAATTTTAATGTGCACGATCAAGCGAAACTTCTCTGATTCTGCTCAAAAAGCTTGCATCAAATAAAACGTATCTGAACCTTCAGAAAAGTCCAGACATTTGTGTAAGTTTCGATAAATTAAAGTTTCATTATATTCTCTTAAAATTCAAAAACCCGGAAATTTCAGAATAGTCCAGCGAACTCCAGTGAACTTAAGGAAACAGCATAAATATTTTGGAAACTTCACAAGTCCAAAGAAATTCAGGGAAATTTTATTGTTTCAGGAATTTTAGTGAAGTCAGAGAACATCAGGGCAGATTAATTAATTTCAATGAAATTGCTGAAATTATAAAGGAGTTCCAAGAAACTCAGGCAATTTCCGAAAACTTCAGCAATTTTCATGCAAATTTAGGAAACGTAAGGGAAGTTACATGAACATTAGATCATTGTGAGAACATTTGATGGAAAGTTCTATGCTTTTTAATGGCAGTGTCGATAACTTTTAAAAATTAAAACATCAGAAAGATCAGAGAACTTCAATACTGATGTTACAATAAATTCATGAAAATTGTGAGAGCACTTAAGAGATTTCGTAATCTCCAAGAAAGTCCAGAGACCTTCTAAGATGAAGAGAATTCAAAAACAGCTCCTAATTTCAGAAAATTACAAGAACTTTTAAGGAATTTCGAGGAATTATGGAATATTCCATTCCTGCATTTCAGGAATTTTCCGAAAACTTCAGGGAAATTTCGGAGACTTCAGCGATGTTTTTTTGAATATCAGGAAAATTTTCTGGATTATTAGAACATCCCCCAGGAATCTCTTTCTTCCGGAAGTATGTCCTTGTTTCTTACGACTGTTCCGTAAGCGTTCTGGCTTCCGACTTTCTTCAGATGTTTCTTCCAATTTACCTGAGGAAGTTTCTGCCAGCGTCTCCAGGAAGTTTCTTTCGTCTTCTTCTGGAAGTTTGACCATAAGCCAAAGGTTTTTTGTTCGACCTCTATTGGAAGGTTTTTCCAAGCTTCTTCTGGATTTTCCTGGAAATGGCTGCTTCTGGAAATTTACTTCCGGTTTCTGAAGCTTTTCTGGCTTCCTTTGGATGTGATATCCGATTTTTTTTTCCGATAGTTTATTTAAATTTTCGTCACAAGATTTTAAATTCGTGTCTTGGAAGTTTCCCGGAGGTTTTCCCAGCTTATCTCAAACTTCATCCAGGAGAGCTTCATTCGCTTGGGACCGAAGAGAGTACCAGAGCTGAGCCAAAAAGTTGAGCATGTTTCTTCGGGACCTTCTGGTCTTAGACCTTTATGGTAATATGCCCAATATACAAGAAGGGTGACAAGTTAGAATGCGATTATTATTCTCAACGCAGTCTACAAAGTGCTTTCTATCGCCGCTAGCAAGCTGATTTGTGGGAAGTTATCAAGTCGGTTTTGTGAACAACAGACCAGTAGATCCTCCAAAAATGTCGCGAATATCAAGTTCCTACACACCACCTATTCATCGATTTTAAAGCCGTGAACAGCTATGGAATATTACATCGAAGACAAAGTATCTGTTAGCTGGAGGAACCGAGCGTGATAGAGCTCGCATTGGCAGAAGTGTGACAATAGACGGAGATGAGTTCGAGGTGGTGATGAATTTGTGTACCTCGGATCATTGGTGACGTCAAATAACTACTGCAGTAGAGAAATTCGGAGACGCATTATTGCCGGAAGTCGTGCCTACTACGGACTCCACAAGACCCTGAGGTCGAGTAAACTTCATCTCCGCACTAAGTGTATCATGTACAAGACGCAGATAAGACCGGTAGTACTCTACGGGCATGAGACATGGACGATGCTCGAGGAGGACCTGCAAGCACTGGGACGCGTGCTTAGGACCATCTTTGGCGGAGTATATGAAAACGGTGTTTGGAGGAAAAAAATGAACCACGATCTGACGCAACTCTATTTTGAACCCAGTATCCTGAAAGTCGCTAAAGCTGGAAGGGTACAATGGGCGGAACACGTTGTAAGAATGCCGGATAATAATCCCGCAAAAATGGTGTTTACCTTAAATCCGGCTGGAACAAGGCGCAGAGGAGCGCAGCGTGGTAGGTGGTTGGATAAAGTGGAGCAAGATCTAGGAAGTGTGGGACGCTCGAGGAATTGGAGACAAGCGGCCAGGGACCGAGTTAGTTGGCGCAACATTGATATGCTTAACTCCACTCATTAGATTCTGTAAAACAACTGGCTGCAGCTTCTTCTGTACAGAAACCCACTTTTTCTTCATTTCTTCCTCAGATTTGACCTCCTTGGGATGCTTCCGTAGTGCCTGCTTCATAATAGCCCAGTTTTTTCGATGGGCCTTAGTTCCGGTTCGTTGGGGGGGTTCAAGGATACGAAAGTGACCCCGATGGCTCCAGGACAACATTTGAATAGTGGCACGAAACTAGATCCGGCCAGAAGACCGTAGGGCCCTTGTGTTGCTTCAACAGATAAAGCAGACGCTTCTGTAGACACCCCTTAAGGTAGATCTCCCCGTTTACAGTCCCGGTAGTCACGAACGACGCAGTCCGCTTGCCACATGAGCAGATCGCTTGCCAAATCATGTATTTCTTGGCAAACTTTGAAAGTTTCTGCTTCCTTACTTCCTCCAGAACATCAAACTTGTGCCATGCGGTGAAGAACAGTAGCCCCGGAAGCAGCCGTCTTGACGTACATAAGTCTCATCATCCATGATGAGACAATGAGGCTTCGTCAGCATCTGGGTTTACAGTTTCCGGCCCGTGACTTTCCCACCGTATTTTGCCGTTCGTCACGATTTGGAGCCTTCTGAACTTTGTACGTATGCAGTTCATCGTGGTCCTTGGCTCTCTGAACGAAAGACTTGGACAGATTCAAATTTTTCGCCACATCCCTGACCGAAGCATTGGGATTCCGCTTAAACGCTTCCACGACACGCTTGTGATCTTGATCACTAATAGAACATCCATTTTGACCGCATTTCTCCTTCCGTTCAATGCTCAGAGTTTCATAGTAACGTTTAATCACACGACTCACCGTTGACTGCACGATTCCGAGTTGTTTTCCGATGTCCCGATGAGAGAGTTGAGGATTTTCCAGGTGCTTGTGCAAAATCAATTCGCGACGTTGCTTTTCGAAAAACTGACAGCGATAAAAATACAGCTTAAACAATACACTCTAAACTACTTCTACACAAATTTTCAAGATAAAATACCCAATGGGTGATTTTCTACAGCATTTTTTCCGTGATGCAATTTGATGTCCTCTTCAGAGATTTCTCTAGCTAATAAATTATCGCACTAAAGCTTCATGTTGATATTAGTATAGCATTTCCTCCCAATTCTGAAAATAGTAAACTTCACGTATGAAGTAACAGAAAATACGTGAATGCAAAATTCTAACACAAAAATTTAAGTTAAGATGATCTTCTGGGATACTTTGTTCAACATTTTGGCCATGCAAAACGTAAACATTTGGATCCGTGTAAGAAGCAACTTCAAAATTCCGAAACATGATAAATATTAATGATTCACAAGTAACAGATTCGGAGTGCCGGACGAGAATGAACTCTACGCTTGGCTTTACTATCGCAATAAAAATCCCCATTTAACACCTTTATCGCAATCCCAGCCTTCAGCGCTAACACACTCGGGCCTGCCTACCTCGAGTTCTCACGTCCATGAACACATATTTCGTTACGGCTGACATATGCTTTCTTTTATGCTCTTCCACAAAGCACATCCAAAGCGGCATGTTTGCCCAAATTATAATCATGTATCCTGAATCCTGCTGTTGTTTGCGGCAGCACAGTCAATGTGGTGTGCAAAACCGGCACACGATGATCCGGCAGGATTTGTACCGACATATCAGGTTTAAGAGCTCTACGAACTGTAACCGCTCCATACGAGGTGGTTAGCTGCTTAGCCTGGAGCTGTCGTATGTGTGTCATTTCGATGGAATAAGTACATACCTACCATGTTTGTGTACCACCCCCCTCATCAACCTACATACCCACTGAAGCGTGCGGTGAGCAACGTGCTTTTGCGAAGATTTTTGGGGTCGATCATGAACCGGTGGTCGTGGTTTTGAGGTTAGCTTCATCCGGTTCGTACCAATTGGGTGAGGCACGATTTATGCTGTAACCACAAGTACGGGGTCAAAATTAACTCTCGTCTAATTGCGCTTGGCATTGATCGCTAGTAGGGCTGTTAATTTGATTTCAAGCTGTGCCCTGAAGTAAGCACTTGAAATGTTCCAGTGGAAATGGCATGAACCTGAAAAGTACACGCTCTAGCATTTTCAAGTGCCTGAGGATAGGTCCCATCCAGAGAGGACGAGAGCGTGTCTTGCAGAAGAGCGATAATCTAATTTCACTTTGACCTTTGATTGGATTTAGCGGGATATTTGCGAAAATGCTTTAAAACAACCCCCCGAAGCGATTCTATGGAGCACTTTGGCATTCGCTTCGGCTGCTACCTGTTTAAACATTCGCCGGAATCGGCATGATTCGTTGAAAAAAAAAGCTAGCATCAGCATCAGCCGCTACCAGTAGAACAGGTACGCGTTCAGATCAGGATAAATGTTGGAATATATTGCGACGCGATTCAAATAGGTCGGGACGAAAATTGATCAAATTAATTTCAGTAAATTGACGCTTGTTCGAACGATTCCCTGACGATAACTGACGGATTACATTCACCAATAATTTGACAGATGGAAATCGGAATAGTTCTAATTATTGTCGATAAATCAAACAGAGGCTAGTCATACGAAGATTTCAAGTTGAACACTGCATTAGGACCTAAGTAGCAATGACTTTCTCTTTGCATCCTCACGGCCATGTTGCTTCTAATATGGCAAACGTGACAACCCAAATTAATAGCGAAATAGATAGTCGATGAAGAGAATCAGCAAATGTTACTTAGGACCTAATGCATTGTTCAGCTTGAATTCATGGAATCTTTATCAAGGTTATGTTTGCGAGCTTTGAATCCGGTTGGTGATGGCCCTCTCCAGATTGCTCGGTACTTGAAAAGTACGGTTTTGCGCACGGAAGGAATCACCCTTGTTCCATTGCATCATGCACGGTTGGAAATCACCGCACAGGAAAACATCATCGATTGATTAGATCCGTGTTTTTCCACGTGCAAATTCATAACTCAAGAGGGCTTATCGGTCTGTCATCTTTCTTCGCATCGTGGATGACGCAAACACAGGGGAGAATGAGGCCACGTTACACATACGATGGGATCGGGGTGGAATGGGCTGTTTGCCTCCTATCTCCTATCGCTTTCTTGGGGAGGGGGAGGCACTCGCTATTGTTTGTTATTGTGACTATAAAAACGTTGGTCGTGCGATACACCGCACCGGGAACGGATCTGCGAAGCTTGACATATTGAAACAATAAATATATATTTTCCGGTTCAAGAATTGTTGCGCTGGTTGATGAAGCCACCCACCGGTGGTTGAGTGGCAAGCGTGGCAAGCACAGACAAACAGACGTAACTCTTAAAGTAAATTTGCCTTTCAAATCCCGCATAAACGCGAACCATAACTTGACCTTACCGAAAATGGTTAGAAATTGATTATAATCTCTGCTAAACTTTAACTCAAATGGTTATGGAACTTTACATGACCTTACAAATAATGGGTTGTCAAGCAGTTTTGGCGTGACTTTCTACCAGCGATTTCACAAAACTGTACCAAATAATTTCTATTTTTTTATGAAACGCACAAATGTTGGCTACTTTTCTCGAGGTTCTAGAAGAAAAAATCTCAAAATAATGTTTTATTTCGAAGTTCGAGTGGTAGTAATCGTCATTTTAAGTACTCGAATAAAGTGGTTAACTAAACACATACAGGGTGTTTGGTTCCGGGTTTTACATATTTTCAGGGTAGATAGGGCTCCTAAAGTTATGAAAAAATCCCCATGAAACATAGGGTCGGAAATGACTGCTAAGTGAGTTATTCAACATTTTATGTTTTTTAGTATTGAAAACTTTGGTTAGCTATATTTTTTTAATCTTAATGTGATTTTCTGATTTCAACATACCAAATGAAAGATTAAAGTCTTAGCTATCAATGCTTTTTGAAAAAGAACTCGATTTAAGTTAATTATCATACATTAAAATTGAAAAGTATGTTGAAAGTACCAAAAAAACTGGTGAAATTTCATACATTTTAGTGTTTTTAAGTTGAAAATTTTCATTTCTGTTTATTTTTTTGTTCTACAAAACATTCTCCATGCAGTTCCCTAGATTTGTGTCTTTGGTAGTAACCTTGTAGGCTTTATGGTTTCTTCGTAATTATTGATTTAAAACAGCCATAACAACTTGTGACGTTTTCTTAAAATGCGCTATAGTCACCCTATTCATTCGTACGTTCGGCTGTTGCAGTGGACTACGCACATGAAAATTTGGTAGAATGTTATTGTAGATGTTTTGCTACATTCTTAACTTTTGATTACCGCACATCTCCTGCGCCGAAAGAAAACATAACTGCGGAGATGTTTCGCGGTATCGAATATTGCTCAGTCTCAGCAGAAAGCACAACGAGAGACACCGAATTGGAGAATTCTGAGAGCGGAAGGGAGAGAAGTAGGTAGTGGTAATAAGTCGATGTCCTTTTTATTTCATAGCACTCGCAGCTCAGCTGCGGTGCTGTTTCGATGGAGGAGTGTGGAGCTCCGCTGCTTCTGTATACACACTTAGATTTTTTACAGGAGTTAGTATTTTTACTGGATTTTTAAATTAGTGACTCGGTTAAAATTCAAATGAATCGAAATTTTTTATTTTTCATCATTACACGGGGTTAACAGAAGTTAGTCTGTAAAATTAGG